>NC_139659.1:21742230-22972230 GCF_951799395.1 Argentina silus | reverse complement strand
CTTCCTTTTTAAACTTAAGGCTAACATCAACTCCTAGAGAGAAAGCTCCTAGGAAAGATATGGCTCCAAACCCTTCACTGCCCAGTGCAGTGAAGGAAGAGCCGATATCACAAGAATTGTAATGTGTAGCTTTCAAGGATTTTAATGTTTTACCCTGTTGTTTTTAATGTTTAACCTGTTGTTTTTATCATTCTTTTAATGGCCTTCACAGTCTCCACCCTAAATGTTCGAAGTGTAAGGACGGCTGTGAGGGCCCAAACCGTTTTAACATTTTTAAGTACATGCACGTCAGATGTGTTTTTGTTGCAGGAATGCGCCTTGCCGTTTTTGGAGTCATACCAGGACTGGGAGAGGAGGTGGACCCACGGACCCTCCATCTGGAGCGGTTCCAACAACAACCGCTCCGATGGAGTGGCCATTCTTATCAAAAACCCTCAGGTGCTGGTGAAGGGCAGCACGGTGGTGACTGACGGTCGGGCACTTTTAGCACATTTGACATTTTTAGGAAAAGATTTTAATGTACTTAACGTGTATGGTTTTAATGACAAAAACGACAGGTTTGACCTTTTACAGGACTTGCAGTCCCACATGCTAGGTAGGGCTCCCCTAGTAGTAGGAGGGGATTTTAACTGTGTTTTATCTAGGAAAGATAGGAAAGGGGCAGGCGAAGGTTTTAAGGTAGACAAGACGTCGGTTTTATTGCAGAGTTTATGTAGGGATTTTAAGCTAACCGACTGTTTTAAAAACGTGCATCCAAGAGAGGAGGGCTTCACCTGGTTCAGTGGTGACGGCACCAAAGCCTCTCGCATCGACTACGTTTTTACCCGGGACTGCCCGCCAACCGATGCCACATTAGCCCCTGTTTTCTTTTCCGACCACGCTATGCTTACATGCACCCTGCCACTATCTTCGGGTGTGACTGTAGGAAGAGGTCTGTGGAAACTGAACTGCTCCCTCCTAGAAGACAAAGAGGTTGTGAGGGAGTACAGGGAGCAGTTCAGCGAATGGCAGACCCTTCAAGACTGTTTTGAGACACGAGCACACTGGTGGGAGATGGTGAAGGACCGGACTAGGAACTTTTTTAGGAAGATAGGTAAGCATAGGAAAGATAGGGAGAACAGACGCATGTTGGGACTGCAAAAAAGACTTCAAAGGTATTTTAATTTAACTCAACAGGGTCTTGATTTTAACGATGAAATAAAGGGAGTGAAGAAAGACATGTCAGTTTTAGCGGAAATAAAGAGCAAAGGTGTCATTGTAAGAAGTAAAGAAAGGGATATAGAAGAAGGGGAGAAATGCAGTAGGTGGGAGGGAAAGGGAACTGGCAGGACGTTTTAGGGAAAGTTAGACAGCGACTGGGTTACTGGGGACTGAGAAGACTGACCCTTGAAGGCAAGGTTTTAATCATTAAATCTGTGATTTTACCTCTGCTTTTATTAATCTGTTCTGTTTTTATCCCACCACGATCCACTCTTTTAGCCCTTGATCGAGCCATCTTTTATTTCCTGTTTGGTGTGCTCTATGGCCTCTGCTACAGACCTCATCGAAATGACACTTAGATATCTTAGGGTGTACATATCAAGTCTTCCCAAATGGTCTAGCAGATAGGAATCTGCCTTGTAACGCAGGGCGGCCCGGGTTCGATTCCCGTCATGGCAAATGAGTCCCAACGTGTGCAACAGAACAGTTCGAAATCTCGTTACATTTGCATCGTCATGAACATGACTTATATCAGGCTAGCTCATTTTTTCTTTGTTCATTTTAAGTGTAGAAACAATATTTCGTTTGTGACCATTTTTTTCTGCCGTTTTGACAACAGGCTCATGACTAAAGAACACACGGCTGTCTGCTGATTGACGCTTGACTGTAGATTTTCGCTTTGTGTCAAAAGAACTCCCTAACGCACACTTTTTCAAAGTAGGTGAATTCATCAGATCTGTTTGAAACATTGCATTTTATCCATGCACGACGACTGCTTAGATTCTCGCAGCACAGTTGCCCCATATAAATTGCCCATGAGCGCGGAGCTTGTCTTTCTCACTGTAGCAACTTTGCTCCATCAGCGGGAGAAGCCGGTTCGACGCCCCTGTAAGCACATGTTTCTCTAATTCCTTTGTTTCAGGCAAGCCACTGTGACGTCAGACGCCTTTACGCATACAGCTTTGCGATGCTTAGACAGTAATAACATAATTCATGTTTATATTTCTTTAATTTTCGACGCATTGTCGTTATTCGTGACGCATCAATGACCAATTGATTATATGGCAATGCAATGAAAAAAGCGTGTTGAAAACAGTGTTAATGACAGATTTGAGAAGCACATTTCTTCAATGTTGGCCGCATGGCATTCCTGTGCAGGTGACAATGGTAATTTTTCAAAACGACAATACTTTTGAAGAAATCTTAGTCTGTTTCAACCAGCAAACAGTCTCTACTGGCAAGTAGTTGTTGAATTAATCACATAAAACTACCCCAACATGTAGCACTTACTGCATTATGAGATCAAGTCAATGCTAAAGTTAGGGTACCAATTGTGAAGTAAAGAGATTGCCGCATTTCCAGATCCTGTCCTGGCCACTTACTGGTTATCCCATGCTGCCAGTTTTCCCAAGAGCTCTTTTCCAAGCTGAATGGCCTCCAAGACTCCAACTGAAGTGCATTTCTGAACTGGGATGAGTTCATTTTAAATGACTTGGGACAGAAACTGATGGCTGTGTTGTTAACAGCTAGACCCCCTGTTACAAAAGGTTTGATCACCATGCTAATGTTGAATTAACAATTCAGATTCATAAGCCTGAACAATTGTCTGCCACCAATTCAACTGGGTCTTGGTTTGATAGAAAGACATGGGAATGGATTTCAAAATAGCATGATTGAATTAAGTTTGTCTTCCATGAGCATCAGAATTTCAAAATATTTGCTATGCCATGTTGTGGTGTCTCTTGGTGCACATGATCACCACCGAGTGAAATCCACAGTTACTGCTACCCCAAAGAGTAGCACTTACTTAATGGATAGAAATGAATGCCAATCTGTGAGGTAACTGTATTGTGAAGCTATGTGAACAGACCCTGTTGAAATATTTTTGATGAAAAAATAATGAACACAAGAATGTTGGTTGTATATTCCACAGTGACAGCTACTCCAACAAAAAGCACTTACTGAAAAACAACAGATCAATACTTCTGTTAGAGTTGCTGTGCTGGTATTACCATCCCATAATGATGCTTGCCAAAGACAATTGTTGGGCTTTTAAAGCATTTGTGGTCATTAAATCCAGAGTCATACCACAACTTGATAGCACTTTCTATGTCCAAATACAAGAGAGCTGCTAAAGTTGAAGTATACTTCTAGATAATCAAAGAAGAAATGTTTGCGATAAGAGAGAAAGCTTAGGAACTGTTACACGTTTTAAGATTAACCCAAACAGAATCACTTATGAAAATAGCAATCAAGTAGTGCTTATTTTTGAAGAAATCTTAGTCTGTTTCAACCAGCAAACAGTCTCTACTGGCAAGTAGTTGTTGAATTAATCACATAAAACTACCCCAACATGTAGCACTTACTGCATTATGAGATCAAGTCAATGCTAAGGTTAGGGTACCAATTGTGAAGTAAAGAGATTGCCGCATTTCCAGATCCTGTCCTGGCCACTTACTGGTTATCCCATGCTGCCAGTTTTCCCAGGAGCTCTTTTCCAAGCTGAATGGCCTCCAAGACTCCAACTGAAGTGCATTTCTGAACTGGGATGAGTTCATTTTAAATGACTTGGGACAGAAACTGATGGCTGTGTTGTTAACAGTTAGACCCCTTGTTACAAAAGGTTTGATCACCATGCTAATGTTGAATTAACAATTCAGATTCATAAGCCTGAACAATTGTCTGCCACCAATTCAACTGGGTCTTGGTTTGATAGAAAGACATGGGAATGGATTTCAAAATAGCATGATTGAATTAAGTTTGTCTTCCATGAGCATCAGAATTTCAAAATATTTGCTATGCTATGTTGTGGTGTCTCTTGGTGCACATGATCACCACCGAGTGAAATCCACAGTTACTGCTACCCCAAAGAGTAGCACTTACTTAATGGATAGAAATGAATGCCAATCTGTGAGGTAACTGTATTGTGAAGCTATGTGAACAGACCCTGTTGAAATATTTTTGATGAAAAAATAATGAACACAAGAATGTTGGTTGTATATTCCACAGTGACAGCTACTCCAACAAAAAGCACTTACTGAAAAACAACGGATCAATACTTCTGTTAGAGTTGCTGTGCTGGTATTACCATCCCATAATGATGCTTGCCAAAGGCAATTGTTGGGCTTTTAAAGCATTTGTGGTCATTAAATCCAGAGTCATACCCCAACTTGATAGCACTTTCTATGTCCAAATACAAGAGAGCTGCTAAAGTTGAAGTATACTTCTAGATAATCAAAGAAGAAATGTTTGCGATAAGAGAGAAAGCTTAGGAACTGTTACACGTTTTAAGATTAACCCAAACAGAATCACTTATGAAAATAGCAATCAAGTAGTGCTTACTTTTGAAGAAATCTTAGTCTGTTTCAACCAGCAAACAGTCTCTACTGGCAAGTAGTTGTTGAATTAATCACATAAAACTACCCCAACATGTAGCACTTACTGCATTATGAGATCAAGTCAATGCTAAAGTTAGGGTACCAATTGTGAAGTAAAGAGATTGCCGCATTTCCAGATCCTGTCCTGGCCACTTACTGGTTATCCCATGCTGCCAGTTTTCCCAAGAGCTCTTTTCCAAGCTGAATGGCCTCCAAGACTGCAACTGAAGTGCATTTCTGAACTGGGATGAGTTCATTTTAAATGACTTGGGACAGAAACTGATGGCTGTGTTGTTAACAGCTAGACCCCCTTTTACAAAAGTTTTGATCACCATGCTAATGTTGAATTAACAATTCAGATTCATAAGCCTGAACAATTGTCTGCCACCAATTCAACTGGGTCTTGGTTTGATAGAAAGACATGGGAATGGATTTCAAAATAGCAAGATTGAATTAAGTTTGTCTTCCATGAGCATCAGAATTTCAAAATATTTGCTATGCCATGTTGTGGTGTCTCTTGGTGCACATGATCACCACCGAGTGAAATCCACAGTTACTGCTACCCCAAAGAGTAGCACTTACTTAATGGATAGAAATGAATGCCAATCTGTGAGGTAACTGTATTGTGAAGCTATGTGAACAGACCCTGTTGAAATATTTTTGATGAAAAAATAATGAACACAAGAATGTTGGTTGTATATTCCACAGTGACAGCTACTCCAACAAAAAGCACTTACTGAAAAACAACAGATCAATACTTCTGTTAGAGTTGCTGTGCTGGTATTACCATCCCATAATGATGCTTGCCAAAGGCAATTGTTGGGCTTTTAAAGCATTTGTGGTCATTAAATCCAGAGTCATACCCCAACTTGATAGCACTTTCTATGTCCAAATACAAGAGAGCTGCTAAAGTTGAAGTATACTTCTAGATAATCAAAGAAGAAATGTTTGCGATAAGAGAGAAAGCTTAGGAACTGTTACACGTTTTAAGATTAACCCAAACAGAATCACTTATGAAAATAGGAATCAAGTAGTGCTTACTTTTGAAGAAATCTTAGTCTGTTTCAACCAGCAAACAGTCTCTACTGGCAAGTAGTTGTTGAATTCATCACATAAAACTACCCCAACATGTAGCACTTACTGCATTATGAGATCAAGTCAATGCTAAGGTTAGGGTACCAATTGTGAAGTAAAGAGATTGCCGCATTTCCAGATCCTGTCCTGGCCACTTACTGGTTATCCCATGCTGCCAGTTTTCCCAAGAGCTCTTTTCCAAGCTGAATGGCCTCCAAGACTGCAACTGAAGTGCATTTCTGAACTGGGATGAGTTCATTTTAAATGACTTGGGACAGAAACTGATGGCTGTGTTGTTAACAGCTAGACCCCCTTTTACAAAAGTTTTGATCACCATGCTAATGTTGAATTAACAATTCAGATTCATAAGCCTGAACAATTGTCTGCCACCAATTCAACTGGGTCTTGGTTTGATAGAAAGACATGGGAATGGATTTCAAAATAGCATGATTGAATTAAGTTTGTCTTCCATGAGCATCAGAATTTCAAAATATTTGCTATGCCATGTTGTGGTGTCTCTTGGTGCACATGATCACCACCGAGTGAAATCCACAGTTACTGCTACCCCAAAGAGTAGCACTTACTTAATGGATAGAAATGAATGCCAATCTGTGAGGTAACTGTATTGTGAAGCTATGTGAACAGACCCTGTTGAAATATTTTTGATGAAAAAATTATGAACACAAGAATGTTGGTTGTATATTCCACAGTGACAGCTACTCCAACAAAAAGCACTTACTGAAAAACAACAGATCAATACTTCTGTTAGAGTTGCTGTGCTGGTATTACCATCCCATAATGATGCTTGCCAAAGACAATTGTTGGGCTTTTAAAGCATTTGTGGTCATTAAATCCAGAGTCATACCACAACTTGATAGCACTTTCTATGTCCAAATACAAGAGAGCTGCTAAAGTTGAAGTATACTTCTAGATAATCAAAGAAGAAATGTTTGCGATAAGAGAGAAAGCTTAGGAACTGTTACACGTTTTAAGATTAACCCAAACAGAATCACTTATGAAAATAGCAATCAAGTAGTGCTTATTTTTGAAGAAATCTTAGTCTGTTTCAACCAGCAAACAGTCTCTACTGGCAAGTAGTTGTTGAATTAATCACATAAAACTACCCCAACATGTAGCACTTACTGCATTATGAGATCAAGTCAATGCTAAGGTTAGGGTACCAATTGTGAAGTAAAGAGATTGCCGCATTTCCAGATCCTGTCCTGGCCACTTACTGGTTATCCCATGCTGCCAGTTTTCCCAGGAGCTCTTTTCCAAGCTGAATGGCCTCCAAGACTCCAACTGAAGTGCATTTCTGAACTGGGATGAGTTCATTTTAAATGACTTGGGACAGAAACTGATGGCTGTGTTGTTAACAGCTAGACCCCTTGTTACAAAAGGTTTGATCACCATGCTAATGTTGAATTAACAATTCAGATTCATAAGCCTGAACAATTGTCTGCCACCAATTCAACTGGGTCTTGGTTTGATAGAAAGACATGGGAATGGATTTCAAAATAGCATGATTGAATTAAGTTTGTCTTCCATGAGCATCAGAATTTCAAAATATTTGCTATGCCATGTTGTGGTGTCTCTTGGTGCACATGATCACCACCGAGTGAAATCCACAGTTACTGCTACCCCAAAGAGTAGCACTTACTTAATGGATAGAAATGAATGCCAATCTGTGAGGTAACTGTATTGTGAAGCTATGTGAACAGACCCTGTTGAAATATCTTTGATGAAAAAATAATGAACACAAGAATGTTGGTTGTATATTCCACAGTGACAGCTACTCCAACAAAAAGCACTTACTGAAAAACAACAGATCAATACTTCTGTTAGAGTTGCTGTGCTGGTATTACCATCCCATAATGATGCTTGCCAAAGGCAATTGTTGGGCTTTTAAAGCATTTGTGGTCATTAAATCCAGAGTCATACCCCAACTTGATAGCACTTTCTATGTCCAAATACAAGAGAGCTGCTAAAGTTGAAGTATACTTCTAGATAATCAAAGAAGAAATGTTTGCGATAAGAGAGAAAGCTTAGGAACTGTTACACGTTTTAAGATTAACCCAAACAGAATCACTTTTGAAAATAGCAATCAAGTAGTGCTTACTTTTGAAGAAATCTTAGTCTGTTTCAACCAGCAAACAGTCTCTACTGGCAAGTAGTTGTTGAATTAATCACATAAAACTACCCCAACATGTAGCACTTACTGCATTATGAGATCAAGTCAATGCTAAGGTTAGGGTACCAATTGTGAAGTAAAGAGATTGCCGCATTTCCAGATCCTGTCCTGGCCACTTACTGGTTATCCCATGCTGCCAGTTTTCCCAGGAGCTCTTTTCCAAGCTGAATGGCCTCCAAGACTCCAACTGAAGTGCATTTCTGAACTGGGATGAGTTCATTTTAAATGACTTGGGACAGAAACTGATGGCTGTGTTGTTAACAGTTAGACCCCTTGTTACAAAAGGTTTGATCACCATGCTAATGTTGAATTAACAATTCAGATTCATAAGCCTGAACAATTGTCTGCCACCAATTCAACTGGGTCTTGGTTTGATAGAAAGACATGGGAATGGATTTCAAAATAGCATGATTGAATTAAGTTTGTCTTCCATGAGCATCAGAATTTCAAAATATTTGCTATGCCATGTTGTGGTGTCTCTTGGTGCACATGATCACCACCGAGTGAAATCCACAGTTACTGCTACCCCAAAGAGTAGCACTTACTTAATGGATAGAAATGAATGCCAATCTGTGAGGTAACTGTATTGTGAAGCTATGTGAACAGACCCTGTTGAAATATTTTTGATGAAAAAATTATGAACACAAGAATGTTGGTTGTATATTCCACAGTGACAGCTACTCCAACAAAAAGCACTTACTGAAAAACAACAGATCAATACTTCTGTTAGAGTTGCTGTGCTGGTATTACCATCCCATAATGATGCTTGCCAAAGGCAATTGTTGGGCTTTTAAAGCATTTGTGGTCATTAAATCCAGAGTCATACCACAACTTGATAGCACTTTCTATGTCCAAATACAAGAGAGCTGCTAAAGTTGAAGTATACTTCTAGATAATCAAAGAAGAAATGTTTGCGATAAGAGAGAAAGCTTAGGAACTGTTACACGTTTTAAGATTAACCCAAACAGAATCACTTATGAAAATAGGAATCAAGTAGTGCTTACTTTTGAAGAAATCTTAGTCTGTTTCAACCAGCAAACAGTCTCTACTGGCAAGTAGTTGTTGAATTAATCACATAAAACTACCCCAACATGTAGCACTTACTGCATTATGAGATCAAGTCAATGCTAAGGTTAGGGTACCAATTGTGAAGTAAAGAGATTGCCGCATTTCCAGATCCTGTCCTGGCCACTTACTGGTTATCACATGCTGCCAGTTTTCCCAGGAGCTCTTTTCCAAGCTGAATGGCCTCCAAGACTCCAACTGAAGTGCATTTCTGAACTGGGATGAGTTCATTTTAAATGACTTGGGACAGAAACTGATGGCTGTGTTGTTAACAGTTAGACCCCTTGTTACAAAAGTTTTGATCACCATGCTAATGTTGAATTAACAATTCAGATTCATAAGCCTGAACAATTGTCTGCCACCAATTCAACTGGGTCTTGGTTTGATAGAAAGACATGGGAATGGATTTCAAAATAGCAAGATTGAATTAAGTTTGTCTTCCATGAGCATCAGAATTTCAAAATATTTGCTATGCCATGTTGTGGTGTCTCTTGGTGCACATGATCACCACCGAGTGAAATCCACAGTTACTGCTACCCCAAAGAGTAGCACTTACTTAATGGATAGAAATGAATGCCAATCTGTGAGGTAACTGTATTGTGAAGCTATGTGAACAGACCCTGTTGAAATATTTTTGATGAAAAAATAATGAACACAAGAATGTTGGTTGTATATTCCACAGTGACAGCTACTCCAACAAAAAGCACTTACTGAAAAACAACAGATCAATACTTCTGTTAGAGTTGCTGTGCTGGTATTACCATCCCATAATGATGCTTGCCAAAGGCAATTGTTGGGCTTTTAAAGCATTTGTGGTCATTAAATCCAGAGTCATACCCCAACTTGATAGCACTTTCTATGTCCAAATACAAGAGAGCTGCTAAAGTTGAAGTATACTTCTAGATAATCAAAGAAGAAATGTTTGCGATAAGAGAGAAAGCTTAGGAACTGTTACACGTTTTAAGATTAACCCAAACAGAATCACTTATGAAAATAGGAATCAAGTAGTGCTTACTTTTGAAGAAATCTTAGTCTGTTTCAACCAGCAAACAGTCTCTACTGGCAAGTAGTTGTTGAATTCATCACATAAAACTACCCCAACATGTAGCACTTACTGCATTATGAGATCAAGTCAATGCTAAGGTTAGGGTACCAATTGTGAAGTAAAGAGATTGCCGCATTTCCAGATCCTGTCCTGGCCACTTACTGGTTATCCCATGCTGCCAGTTTTCCCAGGAGCTCTTTTCCAAGCTGAATGGCCTCCAAGACTCCAACTGAAGTGCATTTCTGAACTGGGATGAGTTCATTTTAAATGACTTGGGACAGAAACTGATGGCTGTGTTGTTAACAGTTAGACCCCTTGTTACAAAAGGTTTGATCACCATGCTAATGTTGAATTAACAATTCAGATTCATAAGCCTGAACAATTGTCTGCCACCAATTCAACTGGGTCTTGGTTTGATAGAAAGACATGGGAATGGATTTCAAAATAGCATGATTGAATTAAGTTTGTCTTCCATGAGCATCAGAATTTCAAAATATTTGCTATGCCATGTTGTGGTGTCTCTTGGTGCACATGATCACCACCGAGTGAAATCCACAGTTACTGCTACCCCAAAGAGTAGCACTTACTTAATGGATAGAAATGAATGCCAATCTGTGAGGTAACTGTATTGTGAAGCTATGTGAACAGACCCTGTTGAAATATTTTTGATGAAAAAATAATGAACACAAGAATGTTGGTTGTATATTCCACAGTGACAGCTACTCCAACAAAAAGCACTTACTGAAAAACAACAGATCAATACTTCTGTTAGAGTTGCTGTGCTGGTATTACCATCCCATAATGATGCTTGCCAAAGGCAATTGTTGGGCTTTTAAAGCATTTGTGGTCATTAAATCCAGAGTCATACCCCAACTTGATAGCACTTTCTATGTCCAAATACAAGAGAGCTGCTAAAGTTGAAGTATACTTCTAGATAATCAAAGAAGAAATGTTTGCGATAAGAGAGAAAGCTTAGGAACTGTTACACGTTTTAAGATTAACCCAAACAGAATCACTTATGAAAATAGGAATCAAGTAGTGCTTACTTTTGAAGAAATCTTAGTCTGTTTCAACCAGCAAACAGTCTCTACTGGCAAGTAGTTGTTGAATTAATCACATAAAACTACCCCAACATGTAGCACTTACTGCATTATGAGATCAAGTCAATGCTAAGGTTAGGGTACCAATTGTGAAGTAAAGAGATTGCCGCATTTCCAGATCCTGTCCTGGCCACTTACTGGTTATCCCATGCTGCCAGTTTTCCCAGGAGCTCTTTTCCAAGCTGAATGGCCTCCAAGACTCCAACTGAAGTGCATTTCTGAACTGGGATGAGTTCATTTTAAATGACTTGGGACAGAAACTGATGGCTGTGTTGTTAACAGCTAGACCCCCTGTTACAAAAGGTTTGATCACCATGCTAATGTTGAATTAACAATTCAGATTCATAAGCCTGAACAATTGTCTGCCACCAATTCAACTGGGTCTTGGTTTGATAGAAAGACATGGGAATGGATTTCAAAATAGCATGATTGAATTAAGTTTGTCTTCCATGAGCATCAGAATTTCAAAATATTTTCTATGCCATGTTGTGGTGTCTCTTGGTGCACATGATCACCACCGAGTGAAATCCACAGTTACTGCTACCCCAAAGAG
This sequence comes from Argentina silus, assembly GCF_951799395.1. Classification (NCBI taxonomy): domain Eukaryota; kingdom Metazoa; phylum Chordata; class Actinopteri; order Argentiniformes; family Argentinidae; genus Argentina; species Argentina silus. Next base: position 22,960,625 of record NC_139659.1, on the reverse strand, counting down.
TAGCACTTACTTAATGGATAGAAATGAATGCCAATCTGTGAGGTAACTGTATTGTGAAGCTATGTGAACAGACCCTGTTGAAATATTTTTGATGAAAAAATTATGAACACAAGAATGTTGGTTGTATATTCCACAGTGACAGCTACTCCAACAAAAAGCACTTACTGAAAAACAACAGATCAATACTTCTGTTAGAGTTGCTGTGCTGGTATTACCATCCCATAATGATGCTTGCCAAAGGCAATTGTTGGGCTTTTAAAGCATTTGTGGTCATTAAATCCAGAGTCATACCCCAACTTGATAGCACTTTCTATGTCCAAATACAAGAGAGCTGCTAAAGTTGAAGTATACTTCTAGATAATCAAAGAAGAAATGTTTGCGATAAGAGAGAAAGCTTAGGAACTGTTACACGTTTTAAGATTAACCCAAACAGAATCACTTATGAAAATAGGAATCAAGTAGTGCTTACTTTTGAAGAAATCTTAGTCTGTTTCAACCAGCAAACAGTCTCTACTGGCAAGTAGTTGTTGAATTCATCACATAAAACTACCCCAACATGTAGCACTTACTGCATTATGAGATCAAGTCAATGCTAAGGTTAGGGTACCAATTGTGAAGTAAAGAGATTGCCGCATTTCCAGATCCTGTCCTGGCCACTTACTGGTTATCCCATGCTGCCAGTTTTCCCAGGAGCTCTTTTCCAAGCTGAATGGCCTCCAAGACTCCAACTGAAGTGCATTTCTGAACTGGGATGAGTTCATTTTAAATGACTTGGGACAGAAACTGATGGCTGTGTTGTTAACAGTTAGACCCCTTGTTACAAAAGGTTTGATCACCATGCTAATGTTGAATTAACAATTCAGATTCATAAGCCTGAACAATTGTCTGCCACCAATTCAACTGGGTCTTGGTTTGATAGAAAGACATGGGAATGGATTTCAAAATAGCATGATTGAATTAAGTTTGTCTTCCATGAGCATCAGAATTTCAAAATATTTTCTATGCCATGTTGTGGTGTCTCTTGGTGCACATGATCACCACCGAGTGAAATCCACAGTTACTGCTACCCCAAAGAGTAGCACTTACTTAATGGATAGAAATGAATGCCAATCTGTGAGGTAACTGTATTGTGAAGCTATGTGAACAGACCCTGTTAAAATATTTTTGATGAAAAAATTATGAACACAAGAATGTTGGTTGTATATTCCACAGTGACAGCTACTCCAACAAAAAGCACTTACTGAAAAACAACAGATCAATACTTCTGTTAGAGTTGCTGTGCTGGTATTACCATCCCATAATGATGCTTGCCAAAGGCAATTGTTGGGCTTTTAAAGCATTTGTGGTCATTAAATCCAGAGTCATACCCCAACTTGATAGCACTTTCTATGTCCAAATACAAGAGAGCTGCTAAAGTTGAAGTATACTTCTAGATAATCAAAGAAGAAATGTTTGCGATAAGAGAGAAAGCTTAGGAACTGTTACACGTTTTAAGATTAACCCAAACAGAATCACTTTTGAAAATAGCAATCAAGTAGTGCTTACTTTTGAAGAAATCTTAGTCTGTTTCAACCAGCAAACAGTCTCTACTGGCAAGTAGTTGTTGAATTAATCACATAAAACTACCCCAACATGTAGCACTTACTGCATTATGAGATCAAGTCAATGCTAAGGTTAGGGTACCAATTGTGAAGTAAAGAGATTGCCGCATTTCCAGATCCTGTCCTGGCCACTTACTGGTTATCCCATGCTGCCAGTTTTCCCAGGAGCTCTTTTCCAAGCTGAATGGCCTCCAAGACTCCAACTGAAGTGCATTTCTGAACTGGGATGAGTTCATTTTAAATGACTTGGGACAGAAACTGATGGCTGTGTTGTTAACAGTTAGACCCCTTGTTACAAAAGGTTTGATCACCATGCTAATGTTGAATTAACAATTCAGATTCATAAGCCTGAACAATTGTCTGCCACCAATTCAACTGGGTCTTGGTTTGATAGAAAGACATGGGAATGGATTTCAAAATAGCATGATTGAATTAAGTTTGTCTTCCATGAGCATCAGAATTTCAAAATATTTTCTATGCCATGTTGTGGTGTCTCTTGGTGCACATGATCACCACCGAGTGAAATCCACAGTTACTGCTACCCCAAAGAGTAGCACTTACTTAATGGATAGAAATGAATGCCAATCTGTGAGGTAACTGTATTGTGAAGCTATGTGAACAGACCCTGTTGAAATATTTTTGATGAAAAAATTATGAACACAAGAATGTTGGTTGTATATTCCACAGTGACAGCTACTCCAACAAAAAGCACTTACTGAAAAACAAAAGATCAATACTTCTGTTAGAGTTGCTGTGCTGGTATTACCATCCCATAATGATGCTTGCCAAAGGCAATTGTTGGGCTTTTAAAGCATTTGTGGTCATTAAATCCAGAGTCATACCCCAACTTGATAGCACTTTCTATGTCCAAATACAAGAGAGCTGCTAAAGTTGAAGTATACTTCTAGATAATCAAAGAAGAAATGTTTGCGATAAGAGAGAAAGCTTAGGAACTGTTACACGTTTTAAGATTAACCCAAACAGAATCACTTATGAAAATAGGAATCAAGTAGTGCTTACTTTTGAAGAAATCTTAGTCTGTTTCAACCAGCAAACAGTCTCTACTGGCAAGTAGTTGTTGAATTAATCACATAAAACTACCCCAACATGTAGCACTTACTGCATTATGAGATCAAGTCAATGCTAAGGTTAGGGTACCAATTGTGAAGTAAAGAGATTGCCGCATTTCCAGATCCTGTCCTGGCCACTTACTGGTTATCCCATGCTGCCAGTTTTCCCAGGAGCTCTTTTCCAAGCTGAATGGCCTCCAAGACTCCAACTGAAGTGCATTTCTGAACTGGGATGAGTTCATTTTAAATGACTTGGGACAGAAACTGATGGCTGTGTTGTTAACAGTTAGACCCCTTGTTACAAAAGGTTTGATCACCATGCTAATGTTGAATTAACAATTCAGATTCATAAGCCTGAACAATTGTCTGCCACCAATTCAACTGGGTCTTGGTTTGATAGAAAGACATGGGAATGGATTTCAAAATAGCATGATTGAATTAAGTTTGTCTTCCATGAGCATCAGAATTTCAAAATATTTTCTATGCCATGTTGTGGTGTCTCTTGGTGCACATGATCACCACCGAGTGAAATCCACAGTTACTGCTACCCCAAAGAGTAGCACTTACTTAATGGATAGAAATGAATGCCAATCTGTGAGGTAACTGTATTGTGAAGCTATGTGAACAGACCCTGTTAAAATATTTTTGATGAAAAAATTATGAACACAAGAATGTTGGTTGTATATTCCACAGTGACAGCTACTCCAACAAAAAGCACTTACTGAAAAACAACAGATCAATACTTCTGTTAGAGTTGCTGTGCTGGTATTACCATCCCATAATGATGCTTGCCAAAGGCAATTGTTGGGCTTTTAAAGCATTTGTGGTCATTAAATCCAGAGTCATACCCCAACTTGATAGCACTTTCTATGTCCAAATACAAGAGAGCTGCTAAAGTTGAAGTATACTTCTAGATAATCAAAGAAGAAATGTTTGCGATAAGAGAGAAAGCTTAGGAACTGTTACACGTTTTAAGATTAACCCAAACAGAATCACTTTTGAAAATAGCAATCAAGTAGTGCTTACTTTTGAAGAAATCTTAGTCTGTTTCAACCAGCAAACAGTCTCTACTGGCAAGTAGTTGTTGAATTAATCACATAAAACTACCCCAACATGTAGCACTTACTGCATTATGAGATCAAGTCAATGCTAAGGTTAGGGTACCAATTGTGAAGTAAAGAGATTGCCGCATTTCCAGATCCTGTCCTGGCCACTTACTGGTTATCCCATGCTGCCAGTTTTCCCAGGAGCTCTTTTCCAAGCTGAATGGCCTCCAAGACTCCAACTGAAGTGCATTTCTGAACTGGGATGAGTTCATTTTAAATGACTTGGGACAGAAACTGATGGCTGTGTTGTTAACAGTTAGACCCCTTGTTACAAAAGGTTTGATCACCATGCTAATGTTGAATTAACAATTCAGATTCATAAGCCTGAACAATTGTCTGCCACCAATTCAACTGGGTCTTGGTTTGATAGAAAGACATGGGAATGGATTTCAAAATAGCATGATTGAATTAAGTTTGTCTTCCATGAGCATCAGAATTTCAAAATATTTGCTATGCCATGTTGTGGTGTCTCTTGGTGCACATGATCACCACCGAGTGAAATCCACAGTTACTGCTACCCCAAAGAGTAGCACTTACTTAATGGATAGAAATGAATGCCAATCTGTGAGGTAACTGTATTGTGAAGCTATGTGAACAGACCCTGTTGAAATATTTTTGATGAAAAAATTATGAACACAAGAATGTTGGTTGTATATTCCACAGTGACAGCTACTCCAACAAAAAGCACTTACTGAAAAACAACAGATCAATACTTCTGTTAGAGTTGCTGTGCTGGTATTACCATCCCATAATGATGCTTGCCAAAGGCAATTGTTGGGCTTTTAAAGCATTTGTGGTCATTAAATCCAGAGTCATACCCCAACTTGATAGCACTTTCTATGTCCAAATACAAGAGAGCTGCTAAAGTTGAAGTATACTTCTAGATAATCAAAGAAGAAATGTTTGCGATAAGAGAGAAAGCTTAGGAACTGTTACACGTTTTAAGATTAACCCAAACAGAATCACTTATGAAAATAGGAATCAAGTAGTGCTTACTTTTGAAGAAATCTTAGTCTGTTTCAACCAGCAAACAGTCTCTACTGGCAAGTAGTTGTTGAATTAATCACATAAAACTACCCCAACATGTAGCACTTACTGCATTATGAGATCAAGTCAATGCTAAGGTTAGGGTACCAATTGTGAAGTAAAGAGATTGCCGCATTTCCAGATCCTGTCCTGGCCACTTACTGGTTATCCCATGCTGCCAGTTTTCCCAGGAGCTCTTTTCCAAGCTGAATGGCCTCCAAGACTCCAACTGAAGTGCATTTCTGAACTGGGATGAGTTCATTTTAAATGACTTGGGACAGAAACTGATGGCTGTGTTGTTAACAGCTAGACCCCCTGTTACAAAAGGTTTGATCACCATGCTAATGTTGAATTAACAATTCAGATTCATAAGCCTGAACAATTGTCTGCCACCAATTCAACTGGGTCTTGGTTTGATAGAAAGACATGGGAATGGATTTCAAAATAGCATGATTGAATTAAGTTTGTCTTCCATGAGCATCAGAATTTCAAAATATTTTCTATGCCATGTTGTGGTGTCTCTTGGTGCACATGATCACCACCGAGTGAAATCCACAGTTACTGCTACCCCAAAGAGTAGCACTTACTTAATGGATAGAAATGAATGCCAATCTGTGAGGTAACTGTATTGTGAAGCTATGTGAACAGACCCTGTTGAAATATTTTTGATGAAAAAATAATGAACACAAGAATGTTGGTTGTATATTCCACAGTGACAGCTACTCCAACAAAAAGCACTTACTGAAAAACAACGGATCAATACTTCTGTTAGAGTTGCTGTGCTGGTATTACCATCCCATAATGATGCTTGCCAAAGGCAATTGTTGGGCTTTTAAAGCATTTGTGGTCATTAAATCCAGAGTCATACCCCAACTTGATAGCACTTTCTATGTCCAAATACAAGAGAGCTGCTAAAGTTGAAGTATACTTCTAGATAATCAAAGAAGAAATGTTTGCGATAAGAGAGAAAGTTTAGGAACTGTTACACGTTTTAAGATTAACCCAAACAGAATCACTTATGAAAATAGCAATCAAGTAGTGCTTACTTTTGAAGAAATCTTAGTCTGTTTCAACCAGCAAACAGTCTCTACTGGCAAGTAGTTGTTGAATTAATCACATAAAACTACCCCAACATGTAGCACTTACTGCATTATGAGATCAAGTCAATGCTAAAGTTAGGGTACCAATTGTGAAGTAAAGAGATTGCCGCATTTCCAGATCCTGTCCTGGCCACTTACTGGTTATCCCATGCTGCCAGTTTTCCCAAGAGCTCTTTTCCAAGCTGAATGGCCTCCAAGACTGCAACTGAAGTGCATTTCTGAACTGGGATGAGTTCATTTTAAATGACTTGGGACAGAAACTGATGGCTGTGTTGTTAACAGCTAGACCCCCTTTTACAAAAGTTTTGATCACCATGCTAATGTTGAATTAACAATTCAGATTCATAAGCCTGAACAATTGTCTGCCACCAATTCAACTGGGTCTTGGTTTGATAGAAAGACATGGGAATGGATTTCAAAATAGCAAGATTGAATTAAGTTTGTCTTCCATGAGCATCAGAATTTCAAAATATTTGCTATGCCATGTTGTGGTGTCTCTTGGTGCACATGATCACCACCGAGTGAAATCCACAGTTACTGCTACCCCAAAGAGTAGCACTTACTTAATGGATAGAAATGAATGCCAATCTGTGAGGTAACTGTATTGTGAAGCTATGTGAACAGACCCTGTTGAAATATTTTTGATGAAAAAATAATGAACACAAGAATGTTGGTTGTATATTCCACAGTGACAGCTACTCCAACAAAAAGCACTTACTGAAAAACAACAGATCAATACTTCTGTTAGAGTTGCTGTGCTGGTATTACCATCCCATAATGATGCTTGCCAAAGGCAATTGTTGGGCTTTTAAAGCATTTGTGGTCATTAAATCCAGAGTCATACCCCAACTTGATAGCACTTTCTATGTCCAAATACAAGAGAGCTGCTAAAGTTGAAGTATACTTCTAGATAATCAAAGAAGAAATGTTTGCGATAAGAGAGAAAGCTTAGGAACTGTTACACGTTTTAAGATTAACCCAAACAGAATCACTTATGAAAATAGGAATCAAGTAGTGCTTACTTTTGAAGAAATCTTAGTCTGTTTCAACCAGCAAACAGTCTCTACTGGCAAGTAGTTGTTGAATTCATCACATAAAACTACCCCAACATGTAGCACTTACTGCATTATGAGATCAAGTCAATGCTAAGGTTAGGGTACCAATTGTGAAGTAAAGAGATTGCCGCATTTCCAGATCCTGTCCTGGCCACTTACTGGTTATCCCATGCTGCCAGTTTTCCCAGGAGCTCTTTTCCAAGCTGAATGGCCTCCAAGACTCCAACTGAAGTGCATTTCTGAACTGGGATGAGTTCATTTTAAAGGACTTGGGACAGAAACTGATGGCTGTGTTGTTAACAGTTAGACCCCTTGTTACAAAAGGTTTGATCACCATGCTAATGTTGAATTAACAATTCAGATTCATAAGCCTGAACAATTGTCTGCCACCAATTCAACTGGGTCTTGGTTTGATAGAAAGACATGGGAATGGATTTCAAAATAGCATGATTGAATTAAGTTTGTCTTCCATGAGCATCAGAATTTCAAAATATTTGCTATGCCATGTTGTGGTGTCTCTTGGTGCACATGATCACCACCGAGTGAAATCCACAGTTACTGCTACCCCAAAGAGTAGCACTTACTTAATGGATAGAAATGAATGCCAATCTGTGAGGTAACTGTATTGTGAAGCTATGTGAACAGACCCTGTTGAAATATTTTTGATGAAAAAATAATGAACACAAGAATGTTGGTTGTATATTCCACAGTGACAGCTACTCCAACAAAAAGCACTTACTGAAAAACAACAGATCAATACTTCTGTTAGAGTTGCTGTGCTGGTATTACCATCCCATAATGATGCTTGCCAAAGGCAATTGTTGGGCTTTTAAAGCATTTGTGGTCATTAAATCCAGAGTCATACCCCAACTTGATAGCACTTTCTATGTCCAAATACAAGAGAGCTGCTAAAGTTGAAGTATACTTCTAGATAATCAAAGAAGAAATGTTTGCGATAAGAGAGAAAGCTTAGGAACTGTTACACGTTTTAAGATTAACCCAAACAGAATCACTTATGAAAATAGGAATCAAGTAGTGCTTACTTTTGAAGAAATCTTAGTCTGTTTCAACCAGCAAACAGTCTCTACTGGCAAGTAGTTGTTGAATTAATCACATAAAACTACCCCAACATGTAGCACTTACTGCATTATGAGATCAAGTCAATGCTAAGGTTAGGGTACCAATTGTGAAGTAAAGAGATTGCCGCATTTCCAGATCCTGTCCTGGCCACTTACTGGTTATCCCATGCTGCCAGTTTTCCCAGGAGCTCTTTTCCAAGCTGAATGGCCTCCAAGACTCCAACTGAAGTGCATTTCTGAACTGGGATGAGTTCATTTTAAATGACTTGGGACAGAAACTGATGGCTGTGTTGTTAACAGCTAGACCCCCTGTTACAAAAGGTTTGATCACCATGCTAATGTTGAATTAACAATTCAGATTCATAAGCCTGAACAATTGTCTGCCACCAATTCAACTGGGTCTTGGTTTGATAGAAAGACATGGGAATGGATTTCAAAATAGCATGATTGAATTAAGTTTGTCTTCCATGAGCATCAGAATTTCAAAATATTTTCTATGCCATGTTGTGGTGTCTCTTGGTGCACATGATCACCACCGAGTGAAATCCACAGTTACTGCTACCCCAAAGAGTAGCACTTACTTAATGGATAGAAATGAATGCCAATCTGTGAGGTAACTGTATTGTGAAGCTATGTGAACAGACCCTGTTGAAATATTTTTGATGAAAAAATAATGAACACAAGAATGTTGGTTGTATATTCCACAGTGACAGCTACTCCAACAAAAAGCACTTACTGAAAAACAACGGATCAATACTTCTGTTAGAGTTGCTGTGCTGGTATTACCATCCCATAATGATGCTTGCCAAAGGCAATTGTTGGGCTTTTAAAGCATTTGTGGTCATTAAATCCAGAGTCATACCCCAACTTGATAGCACTTTCTATGTCCAAATACAAGAGAGCTGCTAAAGTTGAAGTATACTTCTAGATAATCAAAGAAGAAATGTTTGCGATAAGAGAGAAAGCTTAGGAACTGTTACACGTTTTAAGATTAACCCAAACAGAATCACTTATGAAAATAGCAATCAAGTAGTGCTTACTTTTGAAGAAATCTTAGTCTGTTTCAACCAGCAAACAGTCTCTACTGGCAAGTAGTTGTTGAATTAATCACATAAAACTACCCCAACATGTAGCACTTACTGCATTATGAGATCAAGTCAATGCTAAAGTTAGGGTACCAATTGTGAAGTAAAGAGATTGCCGCATTTCCAGATCCTGTCCTGGCCACTTACTGGTTATCCCATGCTGCCAGTTTTCCCAAGAGCTCTTTTCCAAGCTGAATGGCCTCCAAGACTGCAACTGAAGTGCATTTCTGAACTGGGATGAGTTCATTTTAAATGACTTGGGACAGAAACTGATGGCTGTGTTGTTAACAGCTAGACCCCCTTTTACAAAAGTTTTGATCACCATGCTAATGTTGAATTAACAATTCAGATTCATAAGCCTGAACAATTGTCTGCCACCAATTCAACTGGGTCTTGGTTTGATAGAAAGACATGGGAATGGATTTCAAAATAGCAAGATTGAATTAAGTTTGTCTTCCATGAGCATCAGAATTTCAAAATATTTGCTATGCCATGTTGTGGTGTCTCTTGGTGCACATGATCACCACCGAGTGAAATCCACAGTTACTGCTACCCCAAAGAGTAGCACTTACTTAATGGATAGAAATGAATGCCAATCTGTGAGGTAACTGTATTGTGAAGCTATGTGAACAGACCCTGTTGAAATATTTTTGATGAAAAAATAATGAACACAAGAATGTTGGTTGTATATTCCACAGTGACAGCTACTCCAACAAAAAGCACTTACTGAAAAACAACAGATCAATACTTCTGTTAGAGTTGCTGTGCTGGTATTACCATCCCATAATGATGCTTGCCAAAGGCAATTGTTGGGCTTTTAAAGCATTTGTGGTCATTAAATCCAGAGTCATACCCCAACTTGATAGCACTTTCTATGTCCAAATACAAGAGAGCTGCTAAAGTTGAAGTATACTTCTAGATAATCAAAGAAGAAATGTTTGCGATAAGAGAGAAAGCTTAGGAACTGTTACACGTTTTAAGATTAACCCAAACAGAATCACTTATGAAAATAGGAATCAAGTAGTGCTTACTTTTGAAGAAATCTTAGTCTGTTTCAACCAGCAAACAGTCTCTACTGGCAAGTAGTTGTTGAATTCATCACATAAAACTACCCCAACATGTAGCACTTACTGCATTATGAGATCAAGTCAATGCTAAGGTTAGGGTACCAATTGTGAAGTAAAGAGATTGCCGCATTTCCAGATCCTGTCCTGGCCACTTACTGGTTATCCCATGCTGCCAGTTTTCCCAGGAGCTCTTTTCCAAGCTGAATGGCCTCCAAGACTCCAACTGAAGTGCATTTCTGAACTGGGATGAGTTCATTTTAAATGACTTGGGACAGAAACTGATGGCTGTGTTGTTAACAGTTAGACCCCTTGTTACAAAAGGTTTGATCACCATGCTAATGTTGAATTAACAATTCAGATTCATAAGCCTGAACAATTGTCTGCCACCAATTCAACTGGGTCTTGGTTTGATAGAAAGACATGGGAATGGATTTCAAAATAGCATGATTGAATTAAGTTTGTCTTCCATGAGCATCAGAATTTCAAAATATTTGCTATGCCATGTTGTGGTGTCTCTTGGTGCACATGATCACCACCGAGTGAAATCCACAGTTACTGCTACCCCAAAGAGTAGCACTTACTTAATGGATAGAAATGAATGCCAATCTGTGAGGTAACTGTATTGTGAAGCTATGTGAACAGACCCTGTTGAAATATTTTTGATGAAAAAATAATGAACACAAGAATGTTGGTTGTATATTCCACAGTGACAGCTACTCCAACAAAAAGCACTTACTGAAAAACAACAGATCAATACTTCTGTTAGAGTTGCTGTGCTGGTATTACCATCCCATAATGATGCTTGCCAAAGGCAATTGTTGGGCTTTTAAAGCATTTGTGGTCATTAAATCCAGAGTCATACCCCAACTTGATAGCACTTTCTATGTCCAAATACAAGAGAGCTGCTAAAGTTGAAGTATACTTCTAGATAATCAAAGAAGAAATGTTTGCGATAAGAGAGAAAGCTTAGGAACTGTTACACGTTTTAAGATTAACCCAAACAGAATCACTTATGAAAATAGGAATCAAGTAGTGCTTACTTTTGAAGAAATCTTAGTCTGTTTCAACCAGCAAACAGTCTCTACTGGCAAGTAGTTGTTGAATTAATCACATAAAACTACCCCAACATGTAGCACTTACTGCATTATGAGATCAAGTCAATGCTAAGGTTAGGGTACCAATTGTGAAGTAAAGAGATTGCCGCATTTCCAGATCCTGTCCTGGCCACTTACTGGTTATCCCATGCTGCCAGTTTTCCCAGGAGCTCTTTTCCAAGCTGAATGGCCTCCAAGACTCCAACTGAAGTGCATTTCTGAACTGGGATGAGTTCATTTTAAATGACTTGGGACAGAAACTGATGGCTGTGTTGTTAACAGCTAGACCCCCTGTTACAAAAGGTTTGATCACCATGCTAATGTTGAATTAACAATTCAGATTCATAAGCCTGAACAATTGTCTGCCACCAATTCAACTGGGTCTTGGTTTGATAGAAAGACATGGGAATGGATTTCAAAATAGCATGATTGAATTAAGTTTGTCTTCCATGAGCATCAGAATTTCAAAATATTTTCTATGCCATGTTGTGGTGTCTCTTGGTGCACATGATCACCACCGAGTGAAATCCACAGTTACTGCTACCCCAAAGAGTAGCACTTACTTAATGGATAGAAATGAATGCCAATCTGTGAGGTAACTGTATTGTGAAGCTATGTGAACAGACCCTGTTGAAATATTTTTGATGAAAAAATTATGAACACAAGAATGTTGGTTGTATATTCCACAGTGACAGCTACTCCAACAAAAAGCACTTACTGAAAAACAACAGATCAATACTTCTGTTAGAGTTGCTGTGCTGGTATTACCATCCCATAATGATGCTTGCCAAAGGCAATTGTTGGGCTTTTAAAGCATTTGTGGTCATTAAATCCAGAGTCATACCCCAACTTGATAGCACTTTCTATGTCCAAATACAAGAGAGCTGCTAAAGTTGAAGTATACTTCTAGATAATCAAAGAAGAAATGTTTGCGATAAGAGAGAAAGCTTAGGAACTGTTACACGTTTTAAGATTAACCCAAACAGAATCACTTATGAAAATAGGAATCAAGTAGTGCTTACTTTTGAAGAAATCTTAGTCTGTTTCAACCAGCAAACAGTCTCTACTGGCAAGTAGTTGTTGAATTCATCACATAAAACTACCCCAACATGTAGCACTTACTGCATTATGAGATCAAGTCAATGCTAAGGTTAGGGTACCAATTGTGAAGTAAAGAGATTGCCGCATTTCCAGATCCTGTCCTGGCCACTTACTGGTTATCCCATGCTGCCAGTTTTCCCAGGAGCTCTTTTCCAAGCTGAATGGCCTCCAAGACTCCAACTGAAGTGCATTTCTGAACTGGGATGAGTTCATTTTAAATGACTTGGGACAGAAACTGATGGCTGTGTTGTTAACAGTTAGACCCCTTGTTACAAAAGGTTTGATCACCATGCTAATGTTGAATTAACAATTCAGATTCATAAGCCTGAACAATTGTCTGCCACCAATTCAACTGGGTCTTGGTTTGATAGAAAGACATGGGAATGGATTTCAAAATAGCATGATTGAATTAAGTTTGTCTTCCATGAGCATCAGAATTTCAAAATATTTTCTATGCCATGTTGTGGTGTCTCTTGGTGCACATGATCACCACCGAGTGAAATCCACAGTTACTGCTACCCCAAAGAGTAGCACTTACTTAATGGATAGAAATGAATGCCAATCTGTGAGGTAACTGTATTGTGAAGCTATGTGAACAGACCCTGTTAAAATATTTTTGATGAAAAAATTATGAACACAAGAATGTTGGTTGTATATTCCACAGTGACAGCTACTCCAACAAAAAGCACTTACTGAAAAACAACAGATCAATACTTCTGTTAGAGTTGCTGTGCTGGTATTACCATCCCATAATGATGCTTGCCAAAGGCAATTGTTGGGCTTTTAAAGCATTTGTGGTCATTAAATCCAGAGTCATACCCCAACTTGATAGCACTTTCTATGTCCAAATACAAGAGAGCTGCTAAAGTTGAAGTATACTTCTAGATAATCAAAGAAGAAATGTTTGCGATAAGAGAGAAAGCTTAGGAACTGTTACACGTTTTAAGATTAACCCAAACAGAATCACTTATGAAAATAGGAATCAAGTAGTGCTTACTTTTGAAGAAATCTTAGTCTGTTTCAACCAGCAAACAGTCTCTACTGGCAAGTAGTTGTTGAATTAATCACATAAAACTACCCCAACATGTAGCACTTACTGCATTATGAGATCAAGTCAATGCTAAGGTTAGGGTACCAATTGTGAAGTAAAGAGATTGCCGCATTTCCAGATCCTGTCCTGGCCACTTACTGGTTATCCCATGCTGCCAGTTTTCCCAGGAGCTCTTTTCCAAGCTGAATGGCCTCCAAGACTCCAACTGAAGTGCATTTCTGAACTGGGATGAGTTCATTTTAAATGACTTGGGACAGAAACTGATGGCTGTGTTGTTAACAGTTAGACCCCTTGTTACAAAAGGTTTGATCACCATGCTAATGTTGAATTAACAATTCAGATTCATAAGCCTGAACAATTGTCTGCCACCAATTCAACTGGGTCTTGGTTTGATAGAAAGACATGGGAATGGATTTCAAAATAGCATGATTGAATTAAGTTTGTCTTCCATGAGCATCAGAATTTCAAAATATTTGCTATGCCATGTTGTGGTGTCTCTTGGTGCACATGATCACCACCGAGTGAAATCCACAGTTACTGCTACCCCAAAGAGTAGCACTTACTTAATGGATAGAAATGAATGCCAATCTGTGAGGTAACTGTATTGTGAAGCTATGTGAACAGACCCTGTTGAAATATTTTTGATGAAAAAATAATGAACACAAGAATGTTGGTTGTATATTCCACAGTGACAGCTACTCCAACAAAAAGCACTTACTGAAAAACAACAGATCAATACTTCTGTTAGAGTTGCTGTGCTGGTATTACCATCCCATAATGATGCTTGCCAAAGGCAATTGTTGGGCTTTTAAAGCATTTGTGGTCATTAAATCCAGAGTCATACCCCAACTTGATAGCACTTTCTATGTCCAAATACAAGAGAGCTGCTAAAGTTGAAGTATACTTCTAGATAATCAAAGAAGAAATGTTTGCGATAAGAGAGAAAGCTTAGGAACTGTTACACGTTTTAAGATTAACCCAAACAGAATCACTTATGAAAATAGGAATCAAGTAGTGCTTACTTTTGAAGAAATCTTAGTCTGTTTCAACCAGCAAACAGTCTCTACTGGCAAGTAGTTGTTGAATTAATCACATAAAACCACCCCAACATGTAGCACTTACTGCATTATGAGATCAAGTCAATGCTAAAGTTAGGGTACCAATTGTGAAGTAAAGAGAATGCCGCATTTCCAGATCCTGTCCTGGCCACTTACTGGTTATCCCATGCTGCCAGTTTTCCCAAGAGCTCTTTTCCAAGCTGAATGGTCTCCAAGACTGCAACTGAAGTGCATTTCTGAACTGGGATGAGTTCATTTTAAATGACTTGGGACAGAAACTGATGGCTGTGTTGTTAACAGCTAGACCCCCTTTTACAAAAGTTTTGATCACCATGCTAATGTTGAATTAACAATTCAGATTCATAAGCCTGAACAATTGTCTGCCACCAATTCAACTGGGTCTTGGTTTGATAGAAAGACATGGGAATGGATTTCAAAATAGCATGATTGAATTAAGTTTGTCTTCCATGAGCATCAGAATTTCAAAATATTTGCTATGCCATGTTGTGGTGTCTCTTGGTGCACATGATCACCACCGAGTGAAATCCACAGTTACTGCTACCCCAAAGAGTAGCACTTACTTAATGGATAGAAATGAATGCCAATCTGTGAGGTAACTGTATTGTGAAGCTATGTGAACAGACCCTGTTGAAATATTTTTGATGAAAAAATAATGAACACAAGAATGTTGGTTGTATATTCCACAGTGACAGCTACTCCAACAAAAAGCACTTACTGAAAAACAACAGATCAATACTTCTGTTAGAGTTGCTGTGCTGGTATTACCATCCCATAATGATGCTTGCCAAAGACAATTGTTGGGCTTTTAAAGCATTTGTGGTCATTAAATCCAGAGTCATACCCCAACTTGATAGCACTTTCTATGTCCAAATACAAGAGAGCTGCTAAAGTTGAAGTATACTTCTAGATAATCAAAGAAGAAATGTTTGCGATAAGAGAGAAAGCTTAGGAACTGTTACACGTTTTAAGATTAACCCAAACAGAATCACTTATGAAAATAGGAATCAAGTAGTGCTTACTTTTGAAGAAATCTTAGTCTGTTTCAACCAGCAAACAGTCTCTACTGGCAAGTAGTTGTTGAATTAATCACATAAAACTACCCCAACATGTAGCACTTACTGCATTATGAGATCAAGTCAATGCTAAGGTTAGGGTACCAATTGTGAAGTAAAGAGATTGCCGCATTTCCAGATCCTGTCCTGGCCACTTACTGGTTATCCCATGCTGCCAGTTTTCCCAGGAGCTCTTTTCCAAGCTGAATGGCCTCCAAGACTCCAACTGAAGTGCATTTCTGAACTGGGATGAGTTCATTTTAAATGACTTGGGACAGAAACTGATGGCTGTGTTGTTAACAGCTAGACCCCCTGTTACAAAAGGTTTGATCACCATGCTAATGTTGAATTAACAATTCAGATTCATAAGCCTGAACAATTGTCTGCCACCAATTCAACTGGGTCTTGGTTTGATAGAAAGACATGGGAATGGATTTCAAAATAGCATGATTGAATTAAGTTTGTCTTCCATGAGCATCAGAATTTCAAAATATTTTCTATGCCATGTTGTGGTGTCTCTTGGTGCACATGATCACCACCGAGTGAAATCCACAGTTACTGCTACCCCAAAGAGTAGCACTTACTTAATGGATAGAAATGAATGCCAATCTGTGAGGTAACTGTATTGTGAAGCTATGTGAACAGACCCTGTTGAAATATTTTTGATGAAAAAATTATGAACACAAGAATGTTGGTTGTATATTCCACAGTGACAGCTACTCCAACAAAAAGCACTTACTGAAAAACAACAGATCAATACTTCTGTTAGAGTTGCTGTGCTGGTATTACCATCCCATAATGATGCTTGCCAAAGGCAATTGTTGGGCTTTTAAAGCATTTGTGGTCATTAAATCCAGAGTCATACCCCAACTTGATAGCACTTTCTATGTCCAAATACAAGAGAGCTGCTAAAGTTGAAGTATACTTCTAGATAATCAAAGAAGAAATGTTTGCGATAAGAGAGAAAGCTTAGGAACTGTTACACGTTTTAAGATTAACCCAAACAGAATCACTTATGAAAATAGGAATCAAGTAGTGCTTACTTTTGAAGAAATCTTAGTCTGTTTCAACCAGCAAACAGTCTCTACTGGCAAGTAGTTGTTGAATTCATCACATAAAACTACCCCAACATGTAGCACTTACTGCATTATGAGATCAAGTCAATGCTAAGGTTAGGGTACCAATTGTGAAGTAAAGAGATTGCCGCATTTCCAGATCCTGTCCTGGCCACTTACTGGTTATCCCATGCTGCCAGTTTTCCCAGGAGCTCTTTTCCAAGCTGAATGGCCTCCAAGACTCCAACTGAAGTGCATTTCTGAACTGGGATGAGTTCATTTTAAATGACTTGGGACAGAAACTGATGGCTGTGTTGTTAACAGTTAGACCCCTTGTTACAAAAGGTTTGATCACCATGCTAATGTTGAATTAACAATTCACATTCATAAGCCTGAACAATTGTCTGCCACCAATTCAACTGGGTCTTGGTTTGATAGAAAGACATGGGAATGGATTTCAAAATAGCATGATTGAATTAAGTTTGTCTTCCATGAGCATCAGAATTTCAAAATATTTTCTATGCCATGTTGTGGTGTCTCTTGGTGCACATGATCACCACCGAGTGAAATCCACAGTTACTGCTACCCCAAAGAGTAGCACTTACTTAATGGATAGAAATGAATGCCAATCTGTGAGGTAACTGTATTGTGAAGCTATGTGAACAGACCCTGTTAAAATATTTTTGATGAAAAAATTATGAACACAAGAATGTTGGTTGTATATTCCACAGTGACAGCTACTCCAACAAAAAGCACTTACTGAAAAACAACAGATCAATACTTCTGTTAGAGTTGCTGTGCTGGTATTACCATCCCATAATGATGCTTGCCAAAGGCAATTGTTGGGCTTTTAAAGCATTTGTGGTCATTAAATCCAGAGTCATACCCCAACTTGATAGCACTTTCTATGTCCAAATACAAGAGAGCTGCTAAAGTTGAAGTATACTTCTAGATAATCAAAGAAGAAATGTTTGCGATAAGAGAGAAAGCTTAGGAACTGTTACACGTTTTAAGATTAACCCAAACAGAATCACTTATGAAAATAGGAATCAAGTAGTGCTTACTTTTGAAGAAATCTTAGTCTGTTTCAACCAGCAAACAGTCTCTACTGGCAAGTAGTTGTTGAATTAATCACATAAAACTACCCCAACATGTAGCACTTACTGCATTATGAGATCAAGTCAATGCTAAGGTTAGGGTACCAATTGTGAAGTAAAGAGATTGCCGCATTTCCAGATCCTGTCCTGGCCACTTACTGGTTATCCCATGCTGCCAGTTTTCCCAGGAGCTCTTTTCCAAGCTGAATGGCCTCCAAGACTCCAACTGAAGTGCATTTCTGAACTGGGATGAGTTCATTTTAAATGACTTGGGACAGAAACTGATGGCTGTGTTGTTAACAGTTAGACCCCTTGTTACAAAAGGTTTGATCACCATGCTAATGTTGAATTAACAATTCAGATTCATAAGCCTGAACAATTGTCTGCCACCAATTCAACTGGGTCTTGGTTTGATAGAAAGACATGGGAATGGATTTCAAAATAGCATGATTGAATTAAGTTTGTCTTCCATGAGCATCAGAATTTCAAAATATTTGCTATGCCATGTTGTGGTGTCTCTTGGTGCACATGATCACCACCGAGTGAAATCCACAGTTACTGCTACCCCAAAGAGTAGCACTTACTTAATGGATAGAAATGAATGCCAATCTGTGAGGTAACTGTATTGTGAAGCTATGTGAACAGACCCTGTTGAAATATTTTTGATGAAAAAATAATGAACACAAGAATGTTGGTTGTATATTCCACAGTGACAGCTACTCCAACAAAAAGCACTTACTGAAAAACAACAGATCAATACTTCTGTTAGAGTTGCTGTGCTGGTATTACCATCCCATAATGATGCTTGCCAAAGGCAATTGTTGGGCTTTTAAAGCATTTGTGGTCATTAAATCCAGAGTCATACCCCAACTTGATAGCACTTTCTATGTCCAAATACAAGAGAGCTGCTAAAGTTGAAGTATACTTCTAGATAATCAAAGAAGAAATGTTTGCGATAAGAGAGAAAGCTTAGGAACTGTTACACGTTTTAAGATTAACCCAAACAGAATCACTTATGAAAATAGGAATCAAGTAGTGCTTACTTTTGAAGAAATCTTAGTCTGTTTCAACCAGCAAACAGTCTCTACTGGCAAGTAGTTGTTGAATTAATCACATAAAACTACCCCAACATGTAGCACTTACTGCATTATGAGATCAAGTCAATGCTAAGGTTAGGGTACCAATTGTGAAGTAAAGAGATTGCCGCATTTCCAGATCCTGTCCTGGCCACTTACTGGTTATCCCATGCTGCCAGTTTTCCCAGGAGCTCTTTTCCAAGCTGAATGGCCTCCAAGACTCCAACTGAAGTGCATTTCTGAACTGGGATGAGTTCATTTTAAATGACTTGGGACAGAAACTGATGGCTGTGTTGTTAACAGCTAGACCCCCTGTTACAAAAGGTTTGATTACCATGCTAATGTTGAATTAACAATTCAGATTCATAAGCCTGAACAATTGTCTGCCACCAATTCAACTGGGTCTTGGTTTGATAGAAAGACATGGGAATGGATTTCAAAATAGCATGATTGAATTAAGTTTGTCTTCCATGAGCATCAGAATTTCAAAATATTTGCTATGCCATGTTGTGGTGTCTCTTGGTGCACATGATCACCACCGAGTGAAATCCACAGTTACTGCTACCCCAAAGAGTAGCACTTACTTAATGGATAGAAATGAATGCCAATCTGTGAGGTAACTGTATTGTGAAGCTATGTGAACAGACCCTGTTGAAATATTTTTGATGAAAAAATAATGAACACAAGAATGTTGGTTGTATATTCCACAGTGACAGCTACTCCAACAAAAAGCACTTACTGAAAAACAACAGATCAATACTTCTGTTAGAGTTGCTGTGCTGGTATTACCATCCCATAATGATGCTTGCCAAAGGCAATTGTTGGGCTTTTAAAGCATTTGTGGTCATTAAATCCAGAGTCATACCCCAACTTGATAGCACTTTCTATGTCCAAATACAAGAGAGCTGCTAAAGTTGAAGTATACTTCTAGATAATCAAAGAAGAAATGTTTGCGATAAGAGAGAAAGCTTAGGAACTGTTACACGTTTTAAGATTAACCCAAACAGAATCACTTATGAAAATAGGAATCAAGTAGTGCTTACTTTTGAAGAAATCTTAGTCTGTTTCAACCAGCAAACAGTCTCTACTGGCAAGTAGTTTTTGAATTAATCACATAAAACTACCCCAACATGTAGCACTTACTGCATTATGAGATCAAGTCAATGCTAAGGTTAGGGTACCAATTGTGAAGTAAAGAGATTGCCGCATTTCCAGATCCTGTCCTGGCCACTTACTGGTTATCCCATGCTGCCAGTTTTCCCAGGAGCTCTTTTCCAAGCTGAATGGCCTCCAAGACTCCAACTGAAGTGCATTTCTGAACTGGGATGAGTTCATTTTAAATGACTTGGGACAGAAACTGATGGCTGTGTTGTTAACAGCTAGACCCCCTGTTACAAAAGGTTTGATCACCATGCTAATGTTGAATTAACAATTCAGATTCATAAGCCTGAACAATTGTCTGCCACCAATTCAACTGGGTCTTGGTTTGATAGAAAGACATGGGAATGGATTTCAAAATAGCATGATTGAATTAAGTTTGTCTTCCATGAGCATCAGAATTTCAAAATATTTGCTATGCCATGTTGTGGTGTCTCTTGGTGCACATGATCACCACCGAGTGAAATCCACAGTTACTGCTACCCCAAAGAGTAGCACTTACTTAATGGATAGAAATGAATGCCAATCTGTGAGGTAACTGTATTGTGAAGCTATGTGAACAGACCCTGTTGAAATATTTTTGATGAAAAAATAATGAACACAAGAATGTTGGTTGTATATTCCACAGTGACAGCTACTCCAACAAAAAGCACTTACTGAAAAACAACAGATCAATACTTCTGTTAGAGTTGCTGTGCTGGTATTACCATCCCATAATGATGCTTGCCAAAGGCAATTGTTGGGCTTTTAAAGCATTTGTGGTCATTAAATCCAGAGTCATACCACAACTTGATAGCACTTTCTATGTCCAAATACAAGAGAGCTGCTAAAGTTGAAGTATACTTCTAGATAATCAAAGAAGAAATGTTTGCGATAAGAGAGAAAGCTTAGGAACTGTTACACGTTTTAAGATTAACCCAAACAGAATCACTTATGAAAATAGCAATCAAGTAGTGCTTATTTTTGAAGAAATCTTAGTCTGTTTCAACCAGCAAACAGTCTCTACTGGCAAGTAGTTGTTGAATTAATCACATAAAACTACCCCAACATGTAGCACTTACTGCATTATGAGATCAAGTCAATGCTAAGGTTAGGGTACCAATTGTGAAGTAAAGAGATTGCCGCATTTCCAGATCCTGTCCTGGCCACTTACTGGTTATCCCATGCTGCCAGTTTTCCCAGGAGCTCTTTTCCAAGCTGAATGGCCTCCAAGACTCCAACTGAAGTGCATTTCTGAACTGGGATGAGTTCATTTTAAATGACTTGGGACAGAAACTGATGGCTGTGTTGTTAACAGTTAGACCCCTTGTTACAAAAGGTTTGATCACCATGCTAATGTTGAATTAACAATTCAGATTCATAAGCCTGAACAATTGTCTGCCACCAATTCAACTGGGTCTTGGTTTGATAGAAAGACATGGGAATGGATTTCAAAATAGCATGATTGAATTAAGTTTGTCTTCCATGAGCATCAGAATTTCAAAATATTTGCTATGCCATGTTGTGGTGTCTCTTGGTGCACATGATCACCACCGAGTGAAATCCACAGTTACTGCTACCCCAAAGAGTAGCACTTACTTAATGGATAGAAATGAATGCCAATCTGTGAGGTAACTGTATTGTGAAGCTATGTGAACAGACCCTGTTGAAATATTTTTGATGAAAAAATAATGAACACAAGAATGTTGGTTGTATATTCCACAGTGACAGCTACTCCAACAAAAAGCACTTACTGAAAAACAACAGATCAATACTTCTGTTAGAGTTGCTGTGCTGGTATTACCATCCCATAATGATGCTTGCCAAAGGCAATTGTTGGGCTTTTAAAGCATTTGTGGTCATTAAATCCAGAGTCATACCCCAACTTGATAGCACTTTCTATGTCCAAATACAAGAGAGCTGCTAAAGTTGAAGTATACTTCTAGATAATCAAAGAAGAAATGTTTGCGATAAGAGAGAAAGCTTAGGAACTGTTACACGTTTTAAGATTAACCCAAACAGAATCACTTATGAAAATAGGAATCAAGTAGTGCTTACTTTTGAAGAAATCTTAGTCTGTTTCAACCAGCAAACAGTCTCTACTGGCAAGTAGTTGTTGAATTAATCACATAAAACCACCCCAACATGTAGCACTTACTGCATTATGAGATCAAGTCAATGCTAAAGTTAGGGTACCAATTGTGAAGTAAAGAGAATGCCGCATTTCCAGATCCTGTCCTGGCCACTTACTGGTTATCCCATGCTGCCAGTTTTCCCAAGAGCTCTTTTCCAAGCTGAATGGCCTCCAAGACTGCAACTGAAGTGCATTTCTGAACTGGGATGAGTTCATTTTAAATGACTTGGGACAGAAACTGATGGCTGTGTTGTTAACAGCTAGACCCCCTTTTACAAAAGTTTTGATCACCATGCTAATGTTGAATTAACAATTCAGATTCATAAGCCTGAACAATTGTCTGCCACCAATTCAACTGGGTCTTGGTTTGATAGAAAGACATGGGAATGGATTTCAAAATAGCATGATTGAATTAAGTTTGTCTTCCATGAGCATCAGAATTTCAAAATATTTGCTATGCCATGTTGTGGTGTCTCTTGGTGCACATGATCACCACCGAGTGAAATCCACAGTTACTGCTACCCCAAAGAGTAGCACTTACTTAATGGATAGAAATGAATGCCAATCTGTGAGGTAACTGTATTGTGAAGCTATGTGAACAGACCCTGTTGAAATATTTTTGATGAAAAAATAATGAACACAAGAATGTTGGTTGTATATTCCACAGTGACAGCTACTCCAACAAAAAGCACTTACTGAAAAACAACAGATCAATACTTCTGTTAGAGTTGCTGTGCTGGTATTACCATCCCATAATGATGCTTGCCAAAGACAATTGTTGGGCTTTTAAAGCATTTGTGGTCATTAAATCCAGAGTCATACCACAACTTGATAGCACTTTCTATGTCCAAATACAAGAGAGCTGCTAAAGTTGAAGTATACTTCTAGATAATCAAAGAAGAAATGTTTGCGATAAGAGAGAAAGCTTAGGAACTGTTACACGTTTTAAGATTAACCCAAACAGAATCACTTATGAAAATAGGAATCAAGTAGTGCTTACTTTTGAAGAAATCTTAGTCTGTTTCAACCAGCAAACAGTCTCTACTGGCAAGTAGTTGTTGAATTAATCACATAAAACTACCCCAACATGTAGCACTTACTGCATTATGAGATCAAGTCAATGCTAAGGTTAGGGTACCAATTGTGAAGTAAAGAGATTGCCGCATTTCCAGATCCTGTCCTGGCCACTTACTGGTTATCCCATGCTGCCAGTTTTCCCAGGAGCTCTTTTCCAAGCTGAATGGCCTCCAAGACTCCAACTGAAGTGCATTTCTGAACTGGGATGAGTTCATTTTAAATGACTTGGGACAGAAACTGATGGCTGTGTTGTTAACAGCTAGACCCCCTGTTACAAAAGGTTTGATTACCATGCTAATGTTGAATTAACAATTCAGATTCATAAGCCTGAACAATTGTCTGCCACCAATTCAACTGGGTCTTGGTTTGATAGAAAGACATGGGAATGGATTTCAAAATAGCATGATTGAATTAAGTTTGTCTTCCATGAGCATCAGAATTTCAAAATATTTGCTATGCCATGTTGTGGTGTCTCTTGGTGCACATGATCACCACCGAGTGAAATCCACAGTTACTGCTACCCCAAAGAGTAGCACTTACTTAATGGATAGAAATGAATGCCAATCTGTGAGGTAACTGTATTGTGAAGCTATGTGAACAGACCCTGTTGAAATATTTTTGATGAAAAAATAATGAACACAAGAATGTTGGTTGTATATTCCACAGTGACAGCTACTCCAACAAAAAGCACTTACTGAAAAACAACAGATCAATACTTCTGTTAGAGTTGCTGTGCTGGTATTACCATCCCATAATGATGCTTGCCAAAGGCAATTGTTGGGCTTTTAAAGCATTTGTGGTCATTAAATCCAGAGTCATACCCCAACTTGATAGCACTTTCTATGTCCAAATACAAGAGAGCTGCTAAAGTTGAAGTATACTTCTAGATAATCAAAGAAGAAATGTTTGCGATAAGAGAGAAAGCTTAGGAACTGTTACACGTTTTAAGATTAACCCAAACAGAATCACTTATGAAAATAGGAATCAAGTAGTGCTTACTTTTGAAGAAATCTTAGTCTGTTTCAACCAGCAAACAGTCTCTACTGGCAAGTAGTTTTTGAATTAATCACATAAAACTACCCCAACATGTAGCACTTACTGCATTATGAGATCAAGTCAATGCTAAGGTTAGGGTACCAATTGTGAAGTAAAGAGATTGCCGCATTTCCAGATCCTGTCCTGGCCACTTACTGGTTATCCCATGCTGCCAGTTTTCCCAGGAGCTCTTTTCCAAGCTGAATGGCCTCCAAGACTCCAACTGAAGTGCATTTCTGAACTGGGATGAGTTCATTTTAAATGACTTGGGACAGAAACTGATGGCTGTGTTGTTAACAGCTAGACCCCCTGTTACAAAAGGTTTGATCACCATGCTAATGTTGAATTAACAATTCAGATTCATAAGCCTGAACAATTGTCTGCCACCAATTCAACTGGGTCTTGGTTTGATAGAAAGACATGGGAATGGATTTCAAAATAGCATGATTGAATTAAGTTTGTCTTCCATGAGCATCAGAATTTCAAAATATTTGCTATGCCATGTTGTGGTGTCTCTTGGTGCACATGATCACCACCGAGTGAAATCCACAGTTACTGCTACCCCAAAGAGTAGCACTTACTTAATGGATAGAAATGAATGCCAATCTGTGAGGTAACTGTATTGTGAAGCTATGTGAACAGACCCTGTTGAAATATTTTTGATGAAAAAATAATGAACACAAGAATGTTGGTTGTATATTCCACAGTGACAGCTACTCCAACAAAAAGCACTTACTGAAAAACAACAGATCAATACTTCTGTTAGAGTTGCTGTGCTGGTATTACCATCCCATAATGATGCTTGCCAAAGGCAATTGTTGGGCTTTTAAAGCATTTGTGGTCATTAAATCCAGAGTCATACCACAACTTGATAGCACTTTCTATGTCCAAATACAAGAGAGCTGCTAAAGTTGAAGTATACTTCTAGATAATCAAAGAAGAAATGTTTGCGATAAGAGAGAAAGCTTAGGAACTGTTACACGTTTTAAGATTAACCCAAACAGAATCACTTATGAAAATAGGAATCAAGTAGTGCTTATTTTTGAAGAAATCTTAGTCTGTTTCAACCAGCAAACAGTCTCTACTGGCAAGTAGTTGTTGAATTAATCACATAAAACTACCCCAACATGTAGCACTTACTGCATTATGAGATCAAGTCAATGCTAAGGTTAGGGTACCAATTGTGAAGTAAAGAGATTGCCGCATTTCCAGATCCTGTCCTGGCCACTTACTGGTTATCCCATGCTGCCAGTTTTCCCAGGAGCTCTTTTCCAAGCTGAATGGCCTCCAAGACTCCAACTGAAGTGCATTTCTGAACTGGGATGAGTTCATTTTAAATGACTTGGGACAGAAACTGATGGCTGTGTTGTTAACAGCTAGACCCCTTGTTACAAAAGGTTTGATCACCATGCTAATGTTGAATTAACAATTCAGATTCATAAGCCTGAACAATTGTCTGCCACCAATTCAACTGGGTCTTGGTTTGATAGAAAGACATGGGAATGGATTTCAAAATAGCATGATTGAATTAAGTTTGTCTTCCATGAGCATCAGAATTTCAAAATATTTGCTATGCCATGTTGTGGTGTCTCTTGGTGCACATGATCACCACCGAGTGAAATCCACAGTTACTGCTACCCCAGACTTGGGACAGAAACTGATGGCTGTGTTGTTAACAGCTAGACCCCCTGTTACAAAAGGTTTGATTACCATGCTAATGTTGAATTAACAATTCAGATTCATAAGCCTGAACAATTGTCTGCCACCAATTCAACTGGGTCTTGGTTTGATAGAAAGACATGGGAATGGATTTCAAAATAGCATGATTGAATTAAGTTTGTCTTCCATGAGCATCAGAATTTCAAAATATTTGCTATGCCATGTTGTGGTGTCTCTTGGTGCACATGATCACCACCGAGTGAAATCCACAGTTACTGCTACCCCAAAGAGTAGCACTTACTTAATGGATAGAAATGAATGCCAATCTGTGAGGTAACTGTATTGTGAAGCTATGTGAACAGACCCTGTTGAAATATTTTTGATGAAAAAATAATGAACACAAGAATGTTGGTTGTATATTCCACAGTGACAGCTACTCCAACAAAAAGCACTTACTGAAAAACAACAGATCAATACTTCTGTTAGAGTTGCTGTGCTGGTATTACCATCCCATAATGATGCTTGCCAAAGGCAATTGTTGGGCTTTTAAAGCATTTGTGGTCATTAAATCCAGAGTCATACCCCAACTTGATAGCACTTTCTATGTCCAAATACAAGAGAGCTGCTAAAGTTGAAGTATACTTCTAGATAATCAAAGAAGAAATGTTTGCGATAAGAGAGAAAGCTTAGGAACTGTTACACGTTTTAAGATTAACCCAAACAGAATCACTTATGAAAATAGGAATCAAGTAGTGCTTACTTTTGAAGAAATCTTAGTCTGTTTCAACCAGCAAACAGTCTCTACTGGCAAGTAGTTTTTGAATTAATCACATAAAACTACCCCAACATGTAGCACTTACTGCATTATGAGATCAAGTCAATGCTAAGGTTAGGGTACCAATTGTGAAGTAAAGAGATTGCCGCATTTCCAGATCCTGTCCTGGCCACTTACTGGTTATCCCATGCTGCCAGTTTTCCCAGGAGCTCTTTTCCAAGCTGAATGGCCTCCAAGACTCCAACTGAAGTGCATTTCTGAACTGGGATGAGTTCATTTTAAATGACTTGGGACAGAAACTGATGGCTGTGTTGTTAACAGCTAGACCCCCTGTTACAAAAGGTTTGATCACCATGCTAATGTTGAATTAACAATTCAGATTCATAAGCCTGAACAATTGTCTGCCACCAATTCAACTGGGTCTTGGTTTGATAGAAAGACATGGGAATGGATTTCAAAATAGCATGATTGAATTAAGTTTGTCTTCCATGAGCATCAGAATTTCAAAATATTTGCTATGCCATGTTGTGGTGTCTCTTGGTGCACATGATCACCACCGAGTGAAATCCACAGTTACTGCTACCCCAAAGAGTAGCACTTACTTAATGGATAGAAATGAATGCCAATCTGTGAGGTAACTGTATTGTGAAGCTATGTGAACAGACCCTGTTGAAATATTTTTGATGAAAAAATAATGAACACAAGAATGTTGGTTGTATATTCCACAGTGACAGCTACTCCAACAAAAAGCACTTACTGAAAAACAACAGATCAATACTTCTGTTAGAGTTGCTGTGCTGGTATTACCATCCCATAATGATGCTTGCCAAAGGCAATTGTTGGGCTTTTAAAGCATTTGTGGTCATTAAATCCAGAGTCATACCACAACTTGATAGCACTTTCTATGTCCAAATACAAGAGAGCTGCTAAAGTTGAAGTATACTTCTAGATAATCAAAGAAGAAATGTTTGCGATAAGAGAGAAAGCTTAGGAACTGTTACACGTTTTAAGATTAACCCAAACAGAATCACTTATGAAAATAGCAATCAAGTAGTGCTTATTTTTGAAGAAATCTTAGTCTGTTTCAACCAGCAAACAGTCTCTACTGGCAAGTAGTTGTTGAATTAATCACATAAAACTACCCCAACATGTAGCACTTACTGCATTATGAGATCAAGTCAATGCTAAGGTTAGGGTACCAATTGTGAAGTAAAGAGATTGCCGCATTTCCAGATCCTGTCCTGGCCACTTACTGGTTATCCCATGCTGCCAGTTTTCCCAGGAGCTCTTTTCCAAGCTGAATGGCCTCCAAGACTCCAACTGAAGTGCATTTCTGAACTGGGATGAGTTCATTTTAAATGACTTGGGACAGAAACTGATGGCTGTGTTGTTAACAGCTAGACCCCTTGTTACAAAAGGTTTGATCACCATGCTAATGTTGAATTAACAATTCAGATTCATAAGCCTGAACAATTGTCTGCCACCAATTCAACTGGGTCTTGGTTTGATAGAAAGACATGGGAATGGATTTCAAAATAGCATGATTGAATTAAGTTTGTCTTCCATGAGCATCAGAATTTCAAAATATTTGCTATGCCATGTTGTGGTGTCTCTTGGTGCACATGATCACCACCGAGTGAAATCCACAGTTACTGCTACCCCAAAGAGTAGCACTTACTTAATGGATAGAAATGAATGCCAATCTGTGAGGTAACTGTATTGTGAAGCTATGTGAACAGACCCTGTTGAAATATCTTTGATGAAAAAATAATGAACACAAGAATGTTGGTTGTATATTCCACAGTGACAGCTACTCCAACAAAAAGCACTTACTGAAAAACAACAGATCAATACTTCTGTTAGAGTTGCTGTGCTGGTATTACCATCCCATAATGATGCTTGCCAAAGGCAATTGTTGGGCTTTTAAAGCATTTGTGGTCATTAAATCCAGAGTCATACCCCAACTTGATAGCACTTTCTATGTCCAAATACAAGAGAGCTGCTAAAGTTGAAGTATACTTCTAGATAATCAAAGAAGAAATGTTTGCGATAAGAGAGAAAGCTTAGGAACTGTTACACGTTTTAAGATTAACCCAAACAGAATCACTTTTGAAAATAGCAATCAAGTAGTGCTTACTTTTGAAGAAATCTTAGTCTGTTTCAACCAGCAAACAGTCTCTACTGGCAAGTAGTTGTTGAATTAATCACATAAAACTACCCCAACATGTAGCACTTACTGCATTATGAGATCAAGTCAATGCTAAGGTTAGGGTACCAATTGTGAAGTAAAGAGATTGCCGCATTTCCAGATCCTGTCCTGGCCACTTACTGGTTATCCCATGCTGCCAGTTTTCCCAGGAGCTCTTTTCCAAGCTGAATGGCCTCCAAGACTCCAACTGAAGTGCATTTCTGAACTGGGATGAGTTCATTTTAAATGACTTGGGACAGAAACTGATGGCTGTGTTGTTAACAGTTAGACCCCTTGTTACAAAAGGTTTGATCACCATGCTAATGTTGAATTAACAATTCAGATTCATAAGCCTGAACAATTGTCTGCCACCAATTCAACTGGGTCTTGGTTTGATAGAAAGACATGGGAATGGATTTCAAAATAGCATGATTGAATTAAGTTTGTCTTCCATGAGCATCAGAATTTCAAAATATTTGCTATGCCATGTTGTGGTGTCTCTTGGTGCACATGATCACCACCGAGTGAAATCCACAGTTACTGCTACCCCAAAGAGTAGCACTTACTTAATGGATAGAAATGAATGCCAATCTTTGAGGTAACTGTATTGTGAAGCTATGTGAACAGACCCTGTTGAAATATTTTTGATGAAAAAATTATGAACACAAGAATGTTGGTTGTATATTCCACAGTGACAGCTACTCCAACAAAAAGCACTTACTGAAAAACAACAGATCAATACTTCTGTTAGAGTTGCTGTGCTGGTATTACCATCCCATAATGATGCTTGCCAAAGGCAATTGTTGGGCTTTTAAAGCATTTGTGGTCATTAAATCCAGAGTCATACCACAACTTGATAGCACTTTCTATGTCCAAATACAAGAGAGCTGCTAAAGTTGAAGTATACTTCTAGATAATCAAAGAAGAAATGTTTGCGATAAGAGAGAAAGCTTAGGAACTGTTACACGTTTTAAGATTAACCCAAACAGAATCACTTATGAAAATAGGAATCAAGTAGTGCTTACTTTTGAAGAAATCTTAGTCTGTTTCAACCAGCAAACAGTCTCTACTGGCAAGTAGTTGTTGAATTAATCACATAAAACTACCCCAACATGTAGCACTTACTGCATTATGAGATCAAGTCAATGCTAAGGTTAGGGTACCAATTGTGAAGTAAAGAGATTGCCGCATTTCCAGATCCTGTCCTGGCCACTTACTGGTTATCCCATGCTGCCAGTTTTCCCAGGAGCTCTTTTCCAAGCTGAATGGCCTCCAAGACTCCAACTGAAGTGCATTTCTGAACTGGGATGAGTTCATTTTAAATGACTTGGGACAGAAACTGATGGCTGTGTTGTTAACAGTTAGACCCCTTGTTACAAAAGGTTTGATCACCATGCTAATGTTGAATTAACAATTCAGATTCATAAGCCTGAACAATTGTCTTCCACCAATTCAAGTGGGTCTTGGTTTGATAGAAAGACATGGGAATGGATTTCAAAATAGCATGATTGAATTAAGTTTGTCTTCCATGAGCATCAGAATTTCAAAATATTTTCTATGCCATGTTGTGGTGTCTCTTGGTGCACATGATCACCACCGAGTGAAATCCACAGTTACTGCTACCCCAAAGAGTAGCACTTACTTAATGGATAGAAATGAATGCCAATCTGTGAGGTAACTGTATTGTGAAGCTATGTGAACAGACCCTGTTGAAATATTTTTGATGAAAAAATAATGAACACAAGAATGTTGGTTGTATATTCCACAGTGACAGCTACTCCAACAAAAAGCACTTACTGAAAAACAACAGATCAATACTTCTGTTAGAGTTGCTGTGCTGGTATTACCATCCCATAATGATGCTTGCCAAAGACAATTGTTGGGCTTTTAAAGCATTTGTGGTCATTAAATCCAGAGTCATACCCCAACTTGATAGCACTTTCTATGTCCAAATACAAGAGAGCTGCTAAAGTTGAAGTATACTTCTAGATAATCAAAGAAGAAATGTTTGCGATAAGAGAGAAAGCTTAGGAACTGTTACACGTTTTAAGATTAACCCAAACAGAATCACTTATGAAAATAGGAATCAAGTAGTGCTTACTTTTGAAGAAATCTTAGTCTGTTTCAACCAGCAAACAGTCTCTACTGGCAAGTAGTTGTTGAATTAATCACATAAAACTACCCCAACATGGAGCACTTACTGCATTATGAGATCAAGTCAATGCTAAGGTTAGGGTACCAATTGTGAAGTAAAGAGATTGCCGCATTTCCAGATCCTGTCCTGGCCACTTACTGGTTATCCCATGCTGCCAGTTTTCCCAAGAGCTCTTTTCCAAGCTGAATGGCCTCCAAGCCTGCAACTGAAGTGCATTTCTGAACTGGGATGAGTTCATTTTAAATGACTTGGGACAGAAACTGATGGCTGTGTTGTTAACAGTTAGACCCCTTGTTACAAAAGGTTTGATCACCATGCTAATGTTGAATTAACAATTCAGATTCATAAGCCTGAACAATTGTCTGCCACCAATTCAACTGGGTCTTGGTTTGATAGAAGCACATTCCCATGCAAGAGCTATTGATTAGGTTAAGCACATGGGAATGGATTTCAAAATAGCATGATTGAATTAAGTTTGTCTTCCATGAGCATCAGAATTTCAAAATATTTGCTATGCCATGTTGTGGTGTCTCTTGGTGCACATGATCACCACCGAGTGAAATCCACAGTTACTGCTACCCCAAAGAGTAGCACTTACTTAATGGATAGAAATGAATGCCAATCTGTGAGGTAACTGTATTGTGAAGCTATGTGAACAGACCCTGTTGAAATATTTTTGATGAAAAAATAATGAACACAAGAATGTTGGTTGTATATTCCACAGTGACAGCTACTCCAACAAAAAGCACTTACTGAAAAACAACAGATCAATACTTCTGTTAGAGTTGCTGTGCTGGTATTACCATCCCATAATGATGCTTGCCAAAGGCAATTGTTGGGCTTTTAAAGCATTTGTGGTCATTAAATCCAGAGTCATACCCCAACTTGATAGCACTTTCTATGTCCAAATACAAGAGAGCTGCTAAAGTTGAAGTATACTTCTAGATAATCAAAGAAGAAATGTTTGCGATAAGAGAGAAAGCTTAGGAACTGTTACACGTTTTAAGATTAACCCAAACAGAATCACTTATGAAAATAGCAATCAAGTAGTGCTTACTTTTGAAGAAATCTTAGTCTGTTTCAACCAGCAAACAGTCTCTACTGGCAAGTAGTTGTTGAATTAATCACATAAAACTACCCCAACATGTAGCACTTACTGCATTATGAGATCAAGTCAATGCTAAGGTTAGGGTACCAATTGTGAAGTAAAGAGATTGCCGCATTTCCAGATCCTGTCCTGGCCACTTACTGGTTATCCCATGCTGCCAGTTTTCCCAGGAGCTCTTTTCCAAGCTGAATGGCCTCCAAGACTCCAACTGAAGTGCATTTCTGAACTGGGATGAGTTCATTTTAAATGACTTGGGACAGAAACTGATGGCTGTGTTGTTAACAGCTAGACCCCCTGTTTCAAAAGGTTTGATCACCATGCTAATGTTGAATTAACAATTCAGATTCATAAGCCTGAACAATTGTCTGCCACCAATTCAACTGGGTCTTGGTTTGATAGAAGCACATTCCCATGCAAGAGCTATTGATTAGGTTAAGCACATGGGAATGGATTTCAAAATAGCATGATTGAATTAAGTTTGTCTTCCATGAGCATCAGAATTTCAAAATATTTTCTATGCCATGTTGTGATGTCTCTTGGTGCACATGATCACCACCGAGTGAAATCCACAGTTACTGCTACCCCAAAGAGTAGCACTTACTTAATGGATAGAAATGAATGCCAATCTGTGAGGTAACTGTATTGTGAAGCTATGTGAACAGACCCTGTTGAAATATTTTTGATGAAAAAATAATGAACACAAGAATGTTGGTTGTATATTCCACAGTGACAGCTACTCCAACAAAAAGCACTTACTGAAAAACAACAGATCAATACTTCTGTTAGAGTTGCTGTGCTGGTATTACCATCCCATAATGATGCTTGCCAAAGGCAATTGTTGGGCTTTTAAAGCATTTGTGGTCATTAAATCCAGAGTCATACCCCAACTTGATAGCACTTTCTATGTCCAAATACAAGAGAGCTGCTAAAGTTGAAGTATACTTCTAGATAATCAAAGAAGAAATGTTTGCGATAAGAGAGAAAGCTTAGGAACTGTTACACGTTTTAAGATTAACCCAAACAGAATCACTTATGAAAATAGGAATCAAGTAGTGCTTACTTTTGAAGAAATCTTAGTCTGTTTCAACCAGCAAACAGTCTCTACTGGCAAGTAGTTGTTGAATTAATCACATAAAACTACCCCAACATGTAGCACTTACTGCATTATGAGATCAAGTCAATGCTAAGGTTAGGGTACCAATTGTGAAGTAAAGAGATTGCCGCATTTCCAGATCCTGTCCTGGCCACTTACTGGTTATCCCATGCTGCCAGTTTTCCCAGGAGCTCTTTTCCAAGCTGAATGGCCTCCAAGACTCCAACTGAAGTGCATTTCTGAACTGGGATGAGTTCATTTTAAATGACATGGGACAGAAACTGATGGCTGTGTTGTTAACAGTTAGACCCCTTGTTACAAAAGGTTTGATCACCATGCTAATGTTGAATTAACAATTCAGATTCATAAGCCTGAACAATTGTCTGCCACCAATTCAAGTGGGTCTTGGTTTGATAGAAAGACATGGGAATGGATTTCAAAATAGCATGATTGAATTAAGTTTGTCTTCCATGAGCATCAGAATTTCAAAATATTTTCTATGCCATGTTGTGGTGTCTCTTGGTGCACATGATCACCACCGAGTGAAATCCACAGTTACTGCTACCCCAAAGAGTAGCACTTACTTAATGGATAGAAATGAATGCCAATCTGTGAGGTAACTGTATTGTGAAGCTATGTGAACAGACCCTGTTGAAATATTTTTGATGAAAAAATAATGAACACAAGAATGTTGGTTGTATATTCCACAGTGACAGCTACTCCAACAAAAAGCACTTACTGAAAAACAACAGATCAATACTTCTGTTAGAGTTGCTGTGCTGGTATTACCATCCCATAATGATGCTTGCCAAAGGCAATTGTTGGGCTTTTAAAGCATTTGTGGTCATTAAATCCAGAGTCATACCCCAACTTGATAGCACTTTCTATGTCCAAATACAAGAGAGCTGCTAAAGTTGAAGTATACTTCTAGATAATCAAAGAAGAAATGTTTGCGATAAGAGAGAAAGCTTAGGAACTGTTACACGTTTTAAGATTAACCCAAACAGAATCACTTATGAAAATAGGAATCAAGTAGTGCTTACTTTTGAAGAAATCTTAGTCTGTTTCAACCAGCAAACAGTCTCTACTGGCAAGTAGTTGTTGAATTAATCACATAAAACTACCCCAACATGTAGCACTTACTGCATTATGAGATCAAGTCAATGCTAAGGTTAGGGTACCAATTGTGAAGTAAAGAGATTGCCGCATTTCCAGATCCTGTCCTGGCCACTTACTGGTTATCCCATGCTGCCAGTTTTCCCAGGAGCTCTTTTCCAAGCTGAATGGCCTCCAAGACTCCAACTGAAGTGCATTTCTGAACTGGGATGAGTTCATTTTAAATGACTTGGGACAGAAACTGATGGCTGTGTTGTTAACAGTTAGACCCCTTGTTACAAAAGGTTTGATCACCATGCTAATGTTGAATTAACAATTCAGATTCATAAGCCTGAACAATTGTCTGCCACCAATTCAACTGGGTCTTGGTTTGATAGAAAGACATGGGAATGGATTTCAAAATAGCATGATTGAATTAAGTTTGTCTTCCATGAGCATCAGAATTTCAAAATATTTTCTATGCCATGTTGTGGTGTCTCTTGGTGCACATGATCACCACCGAGTGAAATCCACAGTTACTGCTACCCCAAAGAGTAGCACTTACTTAATGGATAGAAATGAATGCCAATCTGTGAGGTAACTGTATTGTGAAGCTATGTGAACAGACCCTGTTGAAATATTTTTGATGAAAAAATAATGAACACAAGAATGTTGGTTGTATATTCCACAGTGACAGCTACTCCAACAAAAAGCACTTACTGAAAAACAACAGATCAATACTTCTGTTAGAGTTGCTGTGCTGGTATTACCATCCCATAATGATGCTTGCCAAAGGCAATTGTTGGGCTTTTAAAGCATTTGTGGTCATTAAATCCAGAGTCATACCCCAACTTGATAGCACTTTCTATGTCCAAATACAAGAGAGCTGCTAAAGTTGAAGTATACTTCTAGATAATCAAAGAAGAAATGTTTGCGATAAGAGAGAAAGCTTAGGAACTGTTACACGTTTTAAGATTAACCCAAACAGAATCACTTATGAAAATAGGAATCAAGTAGTGCTTACTTTTGAAGAAATCTTAGTCTGTTTCAACCAGCAAACAGTCTCTACTGGCAAGTAGTTGTTGAATTAATCACATAAAACTACCCCAACATGGAGCACTTACTGCATTATGAGATCAAGTCAATGCTAAGGTTAGGGTACCAATTGTGAAGTAAAGAGATTGCCGCATTTCCAGATCCTGTCCTGGCCACTTACTGGTTATCCCATGCTGCCAGTTTTCCCAAGAGCTCTTTTCCAAGCTGAATGGCCTCCAAGCCTGCAACTGAAGTGCATTTCTGAACTGGGATGAGTTCATTTTAAATGACTTGGGACAGAAACTGATGGCTGTGTTGTTAACAGTTAGACCCCTTGTTACAAAAGGTTTGATCACCATGCTAATGTTGAATTAACAATTCAGATTCATAAGCCTGAACAATTGTCTGCCACCAATTCAACTGGGTCTTGGTTTGATAGAAGCACATTCCCATGCAAGAGCTATTGATTAGGTTAAGCACATGGGAATGGATTTCAAAATAGCATGATTGAATTAAGTTTGTCTTCCATGAGCATCAGAATTTCAAAATATTTGCTATGCCATGTTGTGGTGTCTCTTGGTGCACATGATCACCACCGAGTGAAATCCACAGTTACTGCTACCCCAAAGAGTAGCACTTACTTAATGGATAGAAATGAATGCCAATCTGTGAGGTAACTGTATTGTGAAGCTATGTGAACAGACCCTGTTGAAATATTTTTGATGAAAAAATAATGAACACAAGAATGTTGGTTGTATATTCCACAGTGACAGCTACTCCAACAAAAAGCACTTACTGAAAAACAACAGATCAATACTTCTGTTAGAGTTGCTGTGCTGGTATTACCATCCCATAATGATGCTTGCCAAAGGCAATTGTTGGGCTTTTAAAGCATTTGTGGTCATTAAATCCAGAGTCATACCCCAACTTGATAGCACTTTCTATGTCCAAATACAAGAGAGCTGCTAAAGTTGAAGTATACTTCTAGATAATCAAAGAAGAAATGTTTGCGATAAGAGAGAAAGCTTAGGAACTGTTACACGTTTTAAGATTAACCCAAACAGAATCACTTATGAAAATAGGAATCAAGTAGTGCTTACTTTTGAAGAAATCTTAGTCTGTTTCAACCAGCAAACAGTCTCTACTGGCAAGTAGTTGTTGAATTAATCACATAAAACTACCCCAACATGGAGCACTTACTGCATTATGAGATCAAGTCAATGCTAAGGTTAGGGTACCAATTGTGAAGTAAAGAGATTGCCGCATTTCCAGATCCTGTCCTGGCCACTTACTGGTTATCCCATGCTGCCAGTTTTCCCAAGAGCTCTTTTCCAAGCTGAATGGCCTCCAAGCCTGCAACTGAAGTGCATTTCTGAACTGGGATGAGTTCATTTTAAATGACTTGGGACAGAAACTGATGGCTGTGTTGTTAACAGTTAGACCCCTTGTTACAAAAGGTTTGATCACCATGCTAATGTTGAATTAACAATTCAGATTCATAAGCCTGAACAATTGTCTGCCACCAATTCAACTGGGTCTTGGTTTGATAGAAGCACATTCCCATGCAAGAGCTATTGATTAGGTTAAGCACATGGGAATGGATTTCAAAATAGCATGATTGAATTAAGTTTGTCTTCCATGAGCATCAGAATTTCAAAATATTTGCTATGCCATGTTGTGGTGTCTCTTGGTGCACATGATCACCACCGAGTGAAATCCACAGTTACTGCTACCCCAAAGAGTAGCACTTACTTAATGGATAGAAATGAATGCCAATCTGTGAGGTAACTGTATTGTGAAGCTATGTGAACAGACCCTGTTGAAATATTTTTGATGAAAAAATAATGAACACAAGAATGTTGGTTGTATATTCCACAGTGACAGCTACTCCAACAAAAAGCACTTACTGAAAAACAACAGATCAATACTTCTGTTAGAGTTGCTGTGCTGGTATTACCATCCCATAATGATGCTTGCCAAAGGCAATTGTTGGGCTTTTAAAGCATTTGTGGTCATTAAATCCAGAGTCATACCCCAACTTGATAGCACTTTCTATGTCCAAATACAAGAGAGCTGCTAAAGTTGAAGTATACTTCTAGATAATCAAAGAAGAAATGTTTGCGATAAGAGAGAAAGCTTAGGAACTGTTACACGTTTTAAGATTAACCCAAACAGAATCACTTATGAAAATAGCAATCAAGTAGTGCTTACTTTTGAAGAAATCTTAGTCTGTTTCAACCAGCAAACAGTCTCTACTGGCAAGTAGTTGTTGAATTAATCACATAAAACTACCCCAACATGTAGCACTTACTGCATTATGAGATCAAGTCAATGCTAAGGTTAGGGTACCAATTGTGAAGTAAAGAGATTGCCGCATTTCCAGATCCTGTCCTGGCCACTTACTGGTTATCCCATGCTGCCAGTTTTCCCAGGAGCTCTTTTCCAAGCTGAATGGCCTCCAAGACTCCAACTGAAGTGCATTTCTGAACTGGGATGAGTTCATTTTAAATGACTTGGGACAGAAACTGATGGCTGTGTTGTTAACAGCTAGACCCCCTGTTTCAAAAGGTTTGATCACCATGCTAATGTTGAATTAACAATTCAGATTCATAAGCCTGAACAATTGTCTGCCACCAATTCAACTGGGTCTTGGTTTGATAGAAGCACATTCCCATGCAAGAGCTATTGATTAGGTTAAGCACATGGGAATGGATTTCAAAATAGCATGATTGAATTAAGTTTGTCTTCCATGAGCATCAGAATTTCAAAATATTTTCTATGCCATGTTGTGATGTCTCTTGGTGCACATGATCACCACCGAGTGAAATCCACAGTTACTGCTACCCCAAAGAGTAGCACTTACTTAATGGATAGAAACGAATGCCAATCTGTGAGGTAACTGTATTGTGAAGCTATGTGAACAGACCCTGTTGAAATATTTTTGATGAAAAAATAATGAACACAAGAATGTTGGTTGTATATTCCACAGTGACAGCTACTCCAACAAAAAGCACTTACTGAAAAACAACAGATCAATACTTCTGTTAGAGTTGCTGTGCTGGTATTACCATCCCATAATGATGCTTGCCAAAGGCAATTGTTGGGCTTTTAAAGCATTTGTGGTCATTAAATCCAGAGTCATACCCCAACTTGATAGCACTTTCTATGTCCAAATACAAGAGAGCTGCTAAAGTTGAAGTATACTTCTAGATAATCAAAGAAGAAATGTTTGCGATAAGAGAGAAAGCTTAGGAACTGTTACACGTTTTAAGATTAACCCAAACAGAATCACTTATGAAAATAGCAATCAAGTAGTGCATACTTTTGAAGAAATCTTAGTCTGTTTCAACCAGCAAACAGTCTCTACTGGCAAGTAGTTGTTGAATTAATCACATAAAACTACCCCAACATGTAGCACTTACTGCATTATGAGATCAAGTCAATGCTAAGGTTAGGGTACCAATTGT
Organism: Argentina silus; assembly: GCF_951799395.1. Classification (NCBI taxonomy): domain Eukaryota; kingdom Metazoa; phylum Chordata; class Actinopteri; order Argentiniformes; family Argentinidae; genus Argentina; species Argentina silus. The sequence continues at coordinate 22,921,873 of NC_139659.1, read as the reverse complement.
GAAGTAAAGAGATTGCCGCATTTCCAGATCCTGTCCTGGCCACTTACTGGTTATCCCATGCTGCCAGTTTTCCCAGGAGCTCTTTTCCAAGCTGAATGGCCTCCAAGACTCCAACTGAAGTGCATTTCTGAACTGGGATGAGTTCATTTTAAATGACTTGGGACAGAAACTGATGGCTGTGTTGTTAACAGCTAGACCCCCTGTTTCAAAAGGTTTGATCACCATGCTAATGTTGAATTAACAATTCAGATTCATAAGCCTGAACAATTGTCTGCCACCAATTCAACTGGGTCTTGGTTTGATAGAAGCACATTCCCATGCAAGAGCTATTGATTAGGTTAAGCACATGGGAATGGATTTCAAAATAGCATGATTGAATTAAGTTTGTCTTCCATGAGCATCAGAATTTCAAAATATTTGCTATGCCATGTTGTGATGTCTCTTGGTGCACATGATCACCACCGAGTGAAATCCACAGTTACTGCTACCCCAAAGAGTAGCACTTACTTAATGGATAGAAATGAATGCCAATCTGTGAGGTAACTGTATTGTGAAGCTATGTGAACAGACCCTGTTGAAATATTTTTGATGAAAAAATAATGAACACAAGAATGTTGGTTGTATATTCCACAGTGACAGCTACTCCAACAAAAAGCACTTACTGAAAAACAACAGATCAATACTTCTGTTAGAGTTGCTGTGCTGGTATTACCATCCCATAATGATGCTTGCCAAAGGCAATTGTTGGGCTTTTAAAGCATTTGGGGTCATTAAATCCAGAGTCATACCCCAACTTGATAGCACTTTCTATGTCCAAATACAAGAGAGCTGCTAAAGTTGAAGTATACTTCTAGATAATCAAAGAAGAAATGTTTGCGATAAGAGAGAAAGCTTAGGAACTGTTACACGTTTTAAGATTAACCCAAACAGAATCACTTATGAAAATAGCAATCAAGTAGTGCTTACTTTTGAAGAAATCTTAGTCTGTTTCAACCAGCAAACAGTCTCTACTGGCAAGTAGTTGTTGAATTAATCACATAAAACTACCCCAACATGTAGCACTTACTGCATTATGAGATCAAGTCAATGCTAAGGTTAGGGTACCAATTGTGAAGTAAAGAGATTGCCGCATTTCCAGATCCTGTCCTGGCCACTTACTGGTTATCCCATGCTGCCAGTTTTCCCAGGAGCTCTTTTCCAAGCTGAATGGCCTCCAAGACTCCAACTGAAGTGCATTTCTGAACTGGGATGAGTTCATTTTAAATGACTTGGGACAGAAACTGATGGCTGTGTTGTTAACAGTTAGACCCCTTGTTACAAAAGGTTTGATCACCATGCTAATGTTGAATTAACAATTCAGATTCATAAGCCTGAACAATTGTCTGCCACCAATTCAACTGGGTCTTGGTTTGATAGAAAGACATGGGAATGGATTTCAAAATAGCATGATTGAATTAAGTTTGTCTTCCATGAGCATCAGAATTTCAAAATATTTGCTATGCCATGTTGTGGTGTCTCTTGGTGTACATGATCACCACCGAGTGAAATCCACAGTTACTGCTACCCCAAAGAGTAGCACTTACTTAATGGATAGAAATGAATGCCAATCTGTGAGGTAACTGTATTGTGAAGCTATGTGAACAGACCCTGTTGAAATATTTTTGATGAAAAAATAATGAACACAAGAATGTTGTTTGTATATTCCACAGTGACAGCTACTCCAACAAAAAGCACTTACTGAAAAACAACAGATCAATACTTCTGTTAGAGTTGCTGTGCTGGTATTACCATCCCATAATGATGCTTGCCAAAGGCAATTGTTGGGCTTTTAAAGCATTTCTGGTCATTAAATCCAGAGTCATACCCCAACTTGATAGCACTTTCTATGTCCAAATACAAGAGAGCTGCTAAAGTTGAAGTATACTTCTAGATAATCAAAGAAGAAATGTTTGCGATAAGAGAGAAAGCTTAGGAACTGTTACACGTTTTAAGATTAACCCAAACAGAATCACTTATGAAAATAGCAATCAAGTAGTGCTTACTTTTGAAGAAATCTTAGTCTGTTTCAACCAGCAAACAGTCTCTACTGGCAAGTAGTTGTTGAATTAATCACATAAAACTACCCCAACATGTAGCACTTACTGCATTATGAGATCAAGTCAATGCTAAGGTTAGGGTACCAATTGTGAAGTAAAGAGATTGCCGCATTTCCAGATCCTGTCCTGGCCACTTACTGGTTATCCCATGCTGCCAGTTTTCCCAGGAGCTCTTTTCCAAGCTGAATGGCCTCCAAGACTCCAACTGAAGTGCATTTCTGAACTGGGATGAGTTCATTTTAAATGACTTGGGACAGAAACTGATGGCTGTGTTGTTAACAGTTAGACCCCTTGTTACAAAAGGTTTGATCACCATGCTAATGTTGAATTAACAATTCAGATTCATAAGCCTGAACAATTGTCTGCCACCAATTCAACTGGGTCTTGGTTTGATAGAAAGACATGGGAATGGATTTCAAAATAGCATGATTGAATTAAGTTTGTCTTCCATGAGCATCAGAATTTCAAAATATTTGCTATGCCATGTTGTGGTGTCTCTTGGTGTACATGATCACCACCGAGTGAAATCCACAGTTACTGCTACCCCAAAGAGTAGCACTTACTTAATGGATAGAAATGAATGCCAATCTGTGAGGTAACTGTATTGTGAAGCTATGTGAACAGACCCTGTTGAAATATTTTTGATGAAAAAATAATGAACACAAGAATGTTGTTTGTATATTCCACAGTGACAGCTACTCCAACAAAAAGCACTTACTGAAAAACAACAGATCAATACTTCTGTTAGAGTTGCTGTGCTGGTATTACCATCCCATAATGATGCTTGCCAAAGGCAATTGTTGGGCTTTTAAAGCATTTCTGGTCATTAAATCCAGAGTCATACCCCAACTTGATAGCACTTTCTATGTCCAAATACAAGAGAGCTGCTAAAGTTGAAGTATACTTCTAGATAATCAAAGAAGAAATGTTTGCGATAAGAGAGAAAGCTTAGGAACTGTTACACGTTTTAAGATTAACCCAAACAGAATCACTTATGAAAATAGCAATCAAGTAGTGCTTACTTTTGAAGAAATCTTAGTCTGTTTCAACCAGCAAACAGTCTCTACTGGCAAGTAGTTGTTGAATTAATCACATAAAACTACCCCAACATGTAGCACTTACTGCATTATGAGATCAAGTCAATGCTAAGGTTAGGGTACCAATTGTGAAGTAAAGAGATTGCCGCATTTCCAGATCCTGTCCTGGCCACTTACTGGTTATCCCATGCTGCCAGTTTTCCCAGGAGCTCTTTTCCAAGCTGAATGGCCTCCAAGACTCCAACTGAAGTGCATTTCTGAACTGGGATGAGTTCATTTTAAATGACTTGGGACAGAAACTGATGGCTGTGTTGTTAACAGTTAGACCCCTTGTTACAAAAGGTTTGATCACCATGCTAATGTTGAATTAACAATTCAGATTCATAAGCCTCAACAATTGTCTGCCACCAATTCAAGTGGGTCTTGGTTTGATAGAAAGACATGGGAATGGATTTCAAAATAGCATGATTGAATTAAGTTTGTCTTCCATGAGCATCAGAATTTCAAAATATTTTCTATGCCATGTTGTGATGTCTCTTGGTGCACATGATCACCACCGAGTGAAATCCACAGTTACTGCTACCCCAAAGAGTAGCACTTACTTAATGGATAGAAACGAATGCCAATCTGTGAGGTAACTGTATTGTGAAGCTATGTGAACAGACCCTGTTGAAATATTTTTGATGAAAAAATAATGAACACAAGAATGTTGGTTGTATATTCCACAGTGACAGCTACTCCAACAAAAAGCACTTACTGAAAAACAACAGATCAATACTTCTGTTAGAGTTGCTGTGCTGGTATTACCATCCCATAATGATGCTTGCCAAAGGCAATTGTTGGGCTTTTAAAGCATTTGTGGTCATTAAATCCAGAGTCATACCCCAACTTGATAGCACTTTCTATGTCCAAATACAAGAGAGCTGCTAAAGTTGAAGTATACTTCTAGATAATCAAAGAAGAAATGTTTGCGATAAGAGAGAAAGCTTAGGAACTGTTACACGTTTTAAGATTAACCCAAACAGAATCACTTATGAAAATAGGAATCAAGTAGTGCTTACTTTTGAAGAAATCTTAGTCTGTTTCAACCAGCAAACAGTCTCTACTGGCAAGTAGTTGTTGAATTAATCACATAAAACTACCCCAACATGTAGCACTTACTGCATTATGAGATCAAGTCAATGCTAAGGTTAGGGTACCAATTGTGAAGTAAAGAGATTGCCGCATTTCCAGATCCTGTCCTGGCCACTTACTGGTTATCCCATGCTGCCAGTTTTCCCAGGAGCTCTTTTCCAAGCTGAATGGCCTCCAAGACTCCAACTGAAGTGCATTTCTGAACTGGGATGAGTTCATTTTAAATGACTTGGGACAGAAACTGATGGCTGTGTTGTTAACAGTTAGACCCCTTGTTACAAAAGGTTTGATCACCATGCTAATGTTGAATTAACAATTCAGATTCATAAGCCTGAACAATTGTCTGCCACCAATTCAAGTGGGTCTTGGTTTGATAGAAAGACATGGGAATGGATTTCAAAATAGCATGATTGAATTAAGTTTGTCTTCCATGAGCATCAGAATTTCAAAATATTTTCTATGCCATGTTGTGGTGTCTCTTGGTGCACATGATCACCACCGAGTGAAATCCACAGTTACTGCTACCCCAAAGAGTAGCACTTACTTAATGGATAGAAATGAATGCCAATCTGTGAGGTAACTGTATTGTGAAGCTATGTGAACAGACCCTGTTGAAATATTTTTGATGAAAAAATAATGAACACAAGAATGTTGGTTGTATATTCCACAGTGACAGCTACTCCAACAAAAAGCACTTACTGAAAAACAACAGATCAATACTTCTGTTAGAGTTGCTGTGCTGGTATTACCATCCCATAATGATGCTTGCCAAAGGCAATTGTTGGGCTTTTAAAGCATTTGTGGTCATTAAATCCAGAGTCATACCCCAACTTGATAGCACTTTCTATGTCCAAATACAAGAGAGCTGCTAAAGTTGAAGTATACTTCTAGATAATCAAAGAAGAAATGTTTGCGATAAGAGAGAAAGCTTAGGAACTGTTACACGTTTTAAGATTAACCCAAACAGAATCTCTTATGAAAATAGCAATCAAGTAGTGCTTACTTTTGAAGAAATCTTAGTCTGTTTCAACCAGCAAACAGTCTCTACTGGCAAGTAGTTGTTGAATTAATCACATAAAACTACCCCAACATGTAGCACTTACTGCATTATGAGATCAAGTCAATGCTAAGGTTAGGGTACCAATTGTGAAGTAAAGAGATTGCCGCATTTCCAGATCCTGTCCTGGCCACTTACTGGTTATCCCATGCTGTCAGTTTTCCCAGGAGCTCTTTTCCAAGCTGAATGGCCTCCAAGACTCCAACTGAAGTGCATTTCTGAACTGGGATGAGTTCATTTTAAATGACTTGGGACAGAAACTGATGGCTGTGTTGTTAACAGCTAGACCCCCTGTTCCAAAAGGTTTGATCACCATGCTAATGTTGAATTAACAATTCAGATTCATAAGCCTGAACAATTGTCTGCCACCAATTCAACTGGGTCTTGGTTTGATAGAAAGACATGGGAATGGATTTCAAAATAGCATGATTGAATTAAGTTTGTCTTCCATGAGCATCAGAATTTCAAAATATTTGCTATGCCATGTTGTGGTGTCTCTTGGTGCACATGATCACCACCGAGTGAAATCCACAGTTACTGCTACCCCAAAGAGTAGCACTTACTTAATGGATAGAAATGAATGCCAATCTGTGAGGTAACTGTATTGTGAAGCTATGTGAACAGACCCTGTTGAAATATTTTTGATGAAAAAATAATGAACACAAGAATGTTGGTTGTATATTCCACAGTGACAGCTACTCCAACAAAAAGCACTTACTGAAAAACAACAGATCAATACTTCTGTTAGAGTTGCTGTGCTGGTATTACCATCCCATAATGATGCTTGCCAAAGGCAATTGTTGGGCTTTTAAAGCATTTGTGGTCATTAAATCCAGAGTCATACCCCAACTTGATAGCACTTTCTATGTCCAAATACAAGAGAGCTGCTAAAGTTGAAGTATACTTCTAGATAATCAAAGAAGAAATGTTTGCGATAAGAGAGAAAGCTTAGGAACTGTTACACGTTTTAAGATTAACCCAAACAGAATCACTTATGAAAATAGCAATCAAGTAGTGCATACTTTTGAAGAAATCTTAGTCTGTTTCAACCAGCAAACAGTCTCTACTGGCAAGTAGTTGTTGAATTAATCACATAAAACTACCCCAACATGTAGCACTTACTGCATTATGAGATCAAGTCAATGCTAAGGTTAGGGTACCAATTGTGAAGTAAAGAGATTGCCGCATTTCCAGATCCTGTCCTGGCCACTTACTGGTTATCCCATGCTGCCAGTTTTCCCAGGAGCTCTTTTCCAAGCTGAATGGCCTCCAAGACTCCAACTGAAGTGCATTTCTGAACTGGGATGAGTTCATTTTAAATGACTTGGGACAGAAACTGATGGCTGTGTTGTTAACAGCTAGACCCCCTGTTTCAAAAGGTTTGATCACCATGCTAATGTTGAATTAACAATTCAGATTCATAAGCCTGAACAATTGTCTGCCACCAATTCAACTGGGTCTTGGTTTGATAGAAGCACATTCCCATGCAAGAGCTATTGATTAGGTTAAGCACATGGGAATGGATTTCAAAATAGCATGATTGAATTAAGTTTGTCTTCCATGAGCATCAGAATTTCAAAATATTTGCTATGCCATGTTGTGATGTCTCTTGGTGCACATGATCACCACCGAGTGAAATCCACAGTTACTGCTACCCCAAAGAGTAGCACTTACTTAATGGATAGAAATGAATGCCAATCTGTGAGGTAACTGTATTGTGAAGCTATGTGAACAGACCCTGTTGAAATATTTTTGATGAAAAAATAATGAACACAAGAATGTTGGTTGTATATTCCACAGTGACAGCTACTCCAACAAAAAGCACTTACTGAAAAACAACAGATCAATACTTCTGTTAGAGTTGCTGTGCTGGTATTACCATCCCATAATGATGCTTGCCAAAGGCAATTGTTGGGCTTTTAAAGCATTTGGGGTCATTAAATCCAGAGTCATACCCCAACTTGATAGCACTTTCTATGTCCAAATACAAGAGAGCTGCTAAAGTTGAAGTATACTTCTAGATAATCAAAGAAGAAATGTTTGCGATAAGAGAGAAAGCTTAGGAACTGTTACACGTTTTAAGATTAACCCAAACAGAATCACTTATGAAAATAGCAATCAAGTAGTGCTTACTTTTGAAGAAATCTTAGTCTGTTTCAACCAGCAAACAGTCTCTACTGGCAAGTAGTTGTTGAATTAATCACATAAAACTACCCCAACATGTAGCACTTACTGCATTATGAGATCAAGTCAATGCTAAGGTTAGGGTACCAATTGTGAAGTAAAGAGATTGCCGCATTTCCAGATCCTGTCCTGGCCACTTACTGGTTATCCCATGCTGCCAGTTTTCCCAGGAGCTCTTTTCCAAGCTGAATGGCCTCCAAGACTCCAACTGAAGTGCATTTCTGAACTGGGATGAGTTCATTTTAAATGACTTGGGACAGAAACTGATGGCTGTGTTGTTAACAGTTAGACCCCTTGTTACAAAAGGTTTGATCACCATGCTAATGTTGAATTAACAATTCAGATTCATAAGCCTGAACAATTGTCTGCCACCAATTCAACTGGGTCTTGGTTTGATAGAAAGACATGGGAATGGATTTCAAAATAGCATGATTGAATTAAGTTTGTCTTCCATGAGCATCAGAATTTCAAAATATTTGCTATGCCATGTTGTGGTGTCTCTTGGTGTACATGATCACCACCGAGTGAAATCCACAGTTACTGCTACCCCAAAGAGTAGCACTTACTTAATGGATAGAAATGAATGCCAATCTGTGAGGTAACTGTATTGTGAAGCTATGTGAACAGACCCTGTTGAAATATTTTTGATGAAAAAATAATGAACACAAGAATGTTGTTTGTATATTCCACAGTGACAGCTACTCCAACAAAAAGCACTTACTGAAAAACAACAGATCAATACTTCTGTTAGAGTTGCTGTGCTGGTATTACCATCCCATAATGATGCTTGCCAAAGGCAATTGTTGGGCTTTTAAAGCATTTCTGGTCATTAAATCCAGAGTCATACCCCAACTTGATAGCACTTTCTATGTCCAAATACAAGAGAGCTGCTAAAGTTGAAGTATACTTCTAGATAATCAAAGAAGAAATGTTTGCGATAAGAGAGAAAGCTTAGGAACTGTTACACGTTTTAAGATTAACCCAAACAGAATCACTTATGAAAATAGCAATCAAGTAGTGCTTACTTTTGAAGAAATCTTAGTCTGTTTCAACCAGCAAACAGTCTCTACTGGCAAGTAGTTGTTGAATTAATCACATAAAACTACCCCAACATGTAGCACTTACTGCATTATGAGATCAAGTCAATGCTAAGGTTAGGGTACCAATTGTGAAGTAAAGAGATTGCCGCATTTCCAGATCCTGTCCTGGCCACTTACTGGTTATCCCATGCTGCCAGTTTTCCCAGGAGCTCTTTTCCAAGCTGAATGGCCTCCAAGACTCCAACTGAAGTGCATTTCTGAACTGGGATGAGTTCATTTTAAATGACTTGGGACAGAAACTGATGGCTGTGTTGTTAACAGTTAGACCCCTTGTTACAAAAGGTTTGATCACCATGCTAATGTTGAATTAACAATTCAGATTCATAAGCCTCAACAATTGTCTGCCACCAATTCAAGTGGGTCTTGGTTTGATAGAAAGACATGGGAATGGATTTCAAAATAGCATGATTGAATTAAGTTTGTCTTCCATGAGCATCAGAATTTCAAAATATTTTCTATGCCATGTTGTGGTGTCTCTTGGTGCACATGATCACCACCGAGTGAAATCCACAGTTACTGCTACCCCAAAGAGTAGCACTTACTTAATGGATAGAAATGAATGCCAATCTGTGAGGTAACTGTATTGTGAAGCTATGTGAACAGACCCTGTTGAAATATTTTTGATGAAAAAATAATGAACACAAGAATGTTGGTTGTATATTCCACAGTGACAGCTACTCCAACAAAAAGCACTTACTGAAAAACAACAGATCAATACTTCTGTTAGAGTTGCTGTGCTGGTATTACCATCACATAATGATGCTTGCCAAAGGCAATTGTTGGGCTTTTAAAGCATTTGTGGTCATTAAATCCAGAGTCATACCCCAACTTGATAGCACTTTCTATGTCCAAATACAAGAGAGCTGCTAAAGTTGAAGTATACTTCTAGATAATCAAAGAAGAAATGTTTGCGATAAGAGAGAAAGCTTAGGAACTGTTACACGTTTTAAGATGAACCCAAACAGAATCTCTTATGAAAATAGCAATCAAGTAGTGCTTACTTTTGAAGAAATCTTAGTCTGTTTCAACCAGCAAACAGTCTCTACTGGCAAGTAGTTGTTGAATTAATCACATAAAACTACCCCAACATGTAGCACTTACTGCATTATGAGATCAAGTCAATGCTAAGGTTAGGGTACCAATTGTGAAGTAAAGAGATTGCCGCATTTCCAGATCCTGTCCTGGCCACTTACTGGTTATCCCATGCTGCCAGTTTTCCCAGGAGCTCTTTTCCAAGCTGAATGGCCTCCAAGACTCCAACTGAAGTGCATTTCTGAACTGGGATGAGTTCATTTTAAATGACTTGGGACAGAAACTGATGGCTGTGTTGTTAACAGCTAGACCCCCTGTTACAAAAGGTTTGATCACCATGCTAATGTTGAATTAACAATTCAGATTCATAAGCCTGAACAATTGTCTGCCACCAATTCAACTGGGTCTTGGTTTGATAGAAAGACATGGGAATGGATTTCAAAATAGCATGATTGAATTAAGTTTGTCTTCCATGAGCATCAGAATTTCAAAATATTTGCTATGCCATGTTGTGGTGTCTCTTGGTGCACATGATCACCACCGAGTGAAATCCACAGTTACTGCTACCCCAAAGAGTAGCACTTACTTAATGGATAGAAATGAATGCCAATCTGTGAGGTAACTGTATTGTGAAGCTATGTGAACAGACCCTGTTGAAACATTTTTGATGAAAAAATAATGAACACAAGAATGTTGGTTGTATATTCCACAGTGACAGCTACTCCAACAAAAAGCACTTACTGAAAAACAACAGATCAATACTTCTGTTAGAGTTCCTGTGCTGGTATTACCATCCCATAATGATGCTTGCCAAAGGCAATTGTTGGGCTTTTAAAGCATTTGTGGTCATTAAATCCAGAGTCATACCCCAACTTGATAGCACTTTCTATGTCCAAATACAAGAGAGCTGCTAAAGTTGAAGTATACTTCTAGATAATCAAAGAAGAAATGTTTGCGATAAGAGAGAAAGCTTAGGAACTGTTACACGTTTTAAGATTAACCCAAACAGAATCACTTATGAAAATAGCAATCAAGTAGTGCTTACTTTTGAAGAAATCTTAGTCTGTTTCAACCAGCAAACAGTCTCTACTGGCAAGTAGTTGTTGAATTAATCACATAAAACTACCCCAACATGTAGCACTTACTGCATTATGAGATCAAGTCAATGCTAAGGTTAGGGTACAAATTGTGAAGTAAAGAGATTGCCGCATTTCCAGATCCTGTCCTGGCCACTTACTGGTTATCCCATGCTGCCAGTTTTCCCAGGAGCTCTTTTCCAAGCTGAATGGCCTCCAAGACTCCAACTGAAGTGCATTTCTGAACTGGGATGAGTTCATTTTAAATGACTTGGGACAGAAACTGATGGCTGTGTTGTTAACAGCTAGACCCCCTGTTTCAAAAGGTTTGATCACCATGCTAATGTTGAATTAACAATTCAGATTCATAAGCCTGAACAATTGTCTGCCACCAATTCAACTGGGTCTTGGTTTGATAGAAGCACATTCCCATGCAAGAGCTATTGATTAGGTTAAGCACATGGGAATGGATTTCAAAATAGCATGATTGAATTAAGTTTGTCTTCCATGAGCATCAGAATTTCAAAATATTTTCTATGCCATGTTGTGATGTCTCTTGGTGCACATGATCACCACCGAGTGAAATCCACAGTTACTGCTACCCCAAAGAGTAGCACTTACTTAATGGATAGAAATGAATGCCAATCTGTGAGGTAACTGTATTGTGAAGCTATGTGAACAGACCCTGTTGAAATATTTTTGATGAAAAAATAATGAACACAAGAATGTTGGTTGTATATTCCACAGTGACAGCTACTCCAACAAAAAGCACTTACTGAAAAACAACAGATCAATACTTCTGTTAGAGTTGCTGTGCTGGTATTACCATCCCATAATGATGCTTGCCAAAGGCAATTGTTGGGCTTTTAAAGCATTTGTGGTCATTAAATCCAGAGTCATTCCCCAACTTGATAGCACTTTCTATGTCCAAATACAAGAGAGCTGCTAAAGTTGAAGTATACTTCTAGATAATCAAAGAAGAAATGTTTGCGATAAGAGAGAAAGCTTAGGAACTGTTACACGTTTTAAGATTAACCCAAACAGAATCACTTATGAAAATAGGAATCAAGTAGTGCTTACTTTTGAAGAAATCTTAGTCTGTTTCAACCAGCAAACAGTCTCTACTGGCAAGTAGTTGTTGAATTAATCACATAAAACTACCCCAACATGTAGCACTTACTGCATTATGAGATCAAGTCAATGCTAAGGTTAGGGTACCAATTGTGAAGTAAAGAGATTGCCGCATTTCCAGATCCTGTCCTGGCCACTTACTGGTTATCCCATGCTGCCAGTTTTCCCAAGAGCTCTTTTCCAAGCTGAATGGCCTCCAAGCCTGCAACTGAAGTGCATTTCTGAACTGGGATGAGTTCATTTTAAATGACTTGGGACAGAAACTGATGGCTGTGTTGTTAACAGTTAGACCCCTTGTTACAAAAGGTTTGATCACCATGCTAATGTTGAATTAACAATTCAGATTCATAAGCCTGAACAATTGTCTGCCACCAATTCAACTGGGTCTTGGTTTGATAGAAGCACATTCCCATGCAAGAGCTATTGATTAGGTTAAGCACATGGGAATGGATTTCAAAATAGCATGATTGAATTAAGTTTGTCTTCCATGAGCATCAGAATTTCAAAATATTTGCTATGCCATGTTGTGGTGTCTCTTGGTGGACATGATCACCACCGAGTGAAATCCACAGTTACTGCTACCCCAAAGAGTAGCACTTACTTAATGGATAGAAATGAATGCCAATCTGTGAGGTAACTGTATTGTGAAGCTATGTGAACAGACCCTGTTGAAATATTTTTGATGAAAAAATAATGAACACAAGAATGTTGGTTGTATATTCCACAGTGACAGCTACTCCAACAAAAAGCACTTACTGAAAAACAACAGATCAATACTTCTGTTAGAGTTGCTGTGCTGGTATTACCATCCCATAATGATGCTTGCCAAAGGCAATTGTTGGGCTTTTAAAGCATTTGTGGTCATTAAATCCAGAGTCATACCCCAACTTGATAGCACTTTCTATGTCCAAATACAAGAGAGCTGCTAAAGTTGAAGTATACTTCTAGATAATCAAAGAAGAAATGTTTGCGATAAGAGAGAAAGCTTAGGAACTGTTACACGTTTTAAGATTAACCCAAACAGAATCACTTATGAAAATAGGAATCAAGTAGTGCTTACTTTTGAAGAAATCTTAGTCTGTTTCAACCAGCAAACAGTCTCTACTGGCAAGTAGTTGTTGAATTAATCACATAAAACTACCCCAACATGTAGCACTTACTGCATTATGAGATCAAGTCAATGCTAAGGTTAGGGTACCAATTGTGAAGTAAAGAGATTGCCGCATTTCCAGATCCTGTCCTGGCCACTTACTGGTTATCCCATGCTGCCAGTTTTCCCAAGAGCTCTTTTCCAAGCTGAATGGCCTCCAAGCCTGCAACTGAAGTGCATTTCTGAACTGGGATGAGTTCATTTTAAATGACTTGGGACAGAAACTGATGGCTGTGTTGTTAACAGTTAGACCCCTTGTTACAAAAGGTTTGATCACCATGCTAATGTTGAATTAACAATTCAGATTCATAAGCCTGAACAATTGTCTGCCACCAATTCAACTGGGTCTTGGTTTGATAGAAGCACATTCCCATGCAAGAGCTATTGATTAGGTTAAGCACATGGGAATGGATTTCAAAATAGCATGATTGAATTAAGTTTGTCTTCCATGAGCATCAGAATTTCAAAATATTTGCTATGCCATGTTGTGGTGTCTCTTGGTGCACATGATCACCACCGAGTGAAATCCACAGTTACTGCTACCCCAAAGAGTAGCACTTACTTAATGGATAGAAATGAATGCCAATCTGTGAGGTAACTGTATTGTGAAGCTATGTGAACAGACCCTGTTGAAATATTTTTGATGAAAAAATAATGAACACAAGAATGTTGGTTGTATATTCCACAGTGACAGCTACTCCAACAAAAAGCACTTACTGAAAAACAACAGATCAATACTTCTGTTAGAGTTGCTGTGCTGGTATTACCATCCCATAATGATGCTTGCCAAAGGCAATTGTTGGGCTTTTAAAGCATTTGTGGTCATTAAATCCAGAGTCATACCCCAACTTGATAGCACTTTCTATGTCCAAATACAAGAGAGCTGCTAAAGTTGAAGTATACTTCTAGATAATCAAAGAAGAAATGTTTGCGATAAGAGAGAAAGCTTAGGAACTGTTACACGTTTTAAGATTAACCCAAACAGAATCACTTATGAAAATAGCAATCAAGTAGTGCTTACTTTTGAAGAAATCTTAGTCTGTTTCAACCAGCAAACAGTCTCTACTGGCAAGTAGTTGTTGAATTAATCACATAAAACTACCCCAACATGTAGCACTTACTGCATTATGAGATCAAGTCAATGCTAAGGTTAGGGTACCAATTGTGAAGTAAAGAGATTGCCGCATTTCCAGATCCTGTCCTGGCCACTTACTGGTTATCCCATGCTGCCAGTTTTCCCAGGAGCTCTTTTCCAAGCTGAATGGCCTCCAAGACTCCAACTGAAGTGCATTTCTGAACTGGGATGAGTTCATTTTAAATGACTTGGGACAGAAACTGATGGCTGTGTTGTTAACAGCTAGACCCCCTGTTTCAAAAGGTTTGATCACCATGCTAATGTTGAATTAACAATTCAGATTCATAAGCCTGAACAATTGTCTGCCACCAATTCAACTGGGTCTTGGTTTGATAGAAGCACATTCCCATGCAAGAGCTATTGATTAGGTTAAGCACATGGGAATGGATTTCAAAATAGCATGATTGAATTAAGTTTGTCTTCCATGAGCATCAGAATTTCAAAATATTTGCTATGCCATGTTGTGGTGTCTCTTGGTGCACATGATCACCACCGAGTGAAATCCACAGTTACTGCTACCCCAAAGAGTAGCACTTACTTAATGGATAGAAATGAATGCCAATCTGTGAGGTAACTGTATTGTGAAGCTATGTGAACAGACCCTGTTGAAATATTTTTGATGAAAAAATAATGAACACAAGAATGTTGGTTGTATATTCCACAGTGACAGCTACTCCAACAAAAAGCACTTACTGAAAAACAACAGATCAATACTTCTGTTAGAGTTGCTGTGCTGGTATTACCATCCCATAATGATGCTTGCCAAAGGCAATTGTTGGGCTTTTAAAGCATTTGTGGTCATTAAATCCAGAGTCTTACCCCAACTTGATAGCACTTTCTATGTCCAAATACAAGAGAGCTGCTAAAGTTGAAGTATACTTCTAGATAATCAAAGAAGAAATGTTTGCGATAAGAGAGAAAGCTTAGGAACTGTTACACATTTTAAGATTAACCCAAACAGAATCACTTATGAAAATAGCAATCAAGTAGTGCTTACTTTTGAAGAAATCTTAGTCTGTTTCAACCAGCAAACAGTCTCTACTGGCAAGTAGTTGTTGAATTAATCACATAAAACTACCCCAACATGTAGCACTTACTGCATTATGAGATCAAGTCAATGCTAAAGTTAGGGTACCAATTGTGAAGTAAAGAGATTGCCGCATTTCCAGATCCTGTCCTGGCCACTTACTGGTTATCCCATGCTGCCAGTTTTCCCAGGAGCTCTTTTCCAAGCTGAATGGCCTCCAAGCCTGCAACTGAAGTGCATTTCTGAACTGGGATGAGTTCATTTTAAATGACTTGGGACAGAAACTGATGGCTGTGTTGTTAACAGCTAGACCCCCTTTTACAAAAGGTTTGATCACCATGCTAATGTTGAATTAACAATTCAGATTCATAAGCCTGAACAATTGTCTGCCACCAATTCAACTGGGTCTTGGTTTGATAGAAAGACATGGGAATGGATTTCAAAATAGCATGATTGAATTAAGTTTGTCTTCCATGAGCATCAGAATTTCAAAATATTTGCTATGCCATGTTGTGGTGTCTCTTGGTGCACATGATCACCACCGAGTGAAATCCACAGTTACTGCTACCCCAAAGAGTAGCACTTACTTAATGGATAGAAATGAATGCCAATCTGTGAGGTAACTGTATTGTGAAGCTATGTGAACAGACCCTGTTGAAATATTTTTGATGAAAAAATAATGAACACAAGAATGTTGGTTGTATATTCCACAGTGACAGCTACTCCAACAAAAAGCACTTACTGAAAAACAACAGATCAATACTTCTGTTAGAGTTGCTGTGCTGGTATTACCATCCCATAATGATGCTTGCCAAAGGCAATTGTTGGGCTTTTAAAGCATTTGTGGTCATTAAATCCAGAGTCTTACCCCAACTTGATAGCACTTTCTATGTCCAAATACAAGAGAGCTGCTAAAGTTGAAGTATACTTCTAGATAATCAAAGAAGAAATGTTTGCGATAAGAGAGAAAGCTTAGGAACTGTTACACATTTTAAGATTAACCCAAACAGAATCACTTATGAAAATAGCAATCAAGTAGTGCTTACTTTTGAAGAAATCTTAGTCTGTTTCAACCAGCAAACAGTCTCTACTGGCAAGTAGTTGTTGAATTAATCACATAAAACTACCCCAACATGTAGCACTTACTGCATTATGAGATCAAGTCAATGCTAAAGTTAGGGTACCAATTGTGAAGTAAAGAGATTGCCGCATTTCCAGATCCTGTCCTGGCCACTTACTGGTTATCCCATGCTGCCAGTTTTCCCAGGAGCTCTTTTCCAAGCTGAATGGCCTCCAAGCCTGCAACTGAAGTGCATTTCTGAACTGGGATGAGTTCATTTTAAATGACTTGGGACAGAAACTGATGGCTGTGTTGTTAACAGCTAGACCCCCTTTTACAAAAGGTTTGATCACCATGCTAATGTTGAATTAACAATTCAGATTCATAAGCCTGAACAATTGTCTGCCACCAATTCAACTGGGTCTTGGTTTGATAGAAAGACATGGGAATGGATTTCAAAATAGCATGATTGAATTAAGTTTGTCTTCCATGAGCATCAGAATTTCAAAATATTTGCTATGCCATGTTGTGGTGTCTCTTGGTGCACATGATCACCACCGAGTGAAATCCACAGTTACTGCTACCCCAAAGAGTAGCACTTACTTAATGGATAGAAATGAATGCCAATCTGTGAGGTAACTGTATTGTGAAGCTATGTGAACAGACCCTGTTGAAATATTTTTGATGAAAAAATAATGAACACAAGAATGTTGGTTGTATATTCCACAGTGACAGCTACTCCAACAAAAAGCACTTACTGAAAAACAACAGATCAATACTTCTGTTAGAGTTGCTGTGCTGGTATTACCATCCCATAATGATGCTTGCCAAAGGCAATTGTTGGGCTTTTAAAGCATTTGTGGTCATTAAATCCAGAGTCATACCCCAACTTGATAGCACTTTCTATGTCCAAATACAAGAGAGCTGCTAAAGTTGAAGTATACTTCTAGATAATCAAAGAAGAAATGTTTGCGATAAGAGAGAAAGCTTAGGAACTGTTACACGTTTTAAGATTAACCCAAACAGAATCACTTATGAAAATAGGAATCAAGTAGTGCTTACTTTTGAAGAAATCTTAGTCTGTTTCAACCAGCAAACAGTCTCTACTGGCAAGTAGTTGTTGAATTAATCACATAAAACTACCCCAACATGTAGCACTTACTGCATTATGAGATCAAGTCAATGCTAAGGTTAGGGTACCAATTGTGAAGTAAAGAGATTGCCGCATTTCCAGATCCTGTCCTGGCCACTTACTGGTTATCCCATGCTGCCAGTTTTCCCAAGAGCTCTTTTCCAAGCTGAATGGCCTCCAAGCCTGCAACTGAAGTGCATTTCTGAACTGGGATGAGTTCATTTTAAATGACTTGGGACAGAAACTGATGGCTGTGTTGTTAACAGTTAGACCCCTTGTTACAAAAGGTTTGATCACCATGCTAATGTTGAATTAACAATTCAGATTCATAAGCCTGAACAATTGTCTGCCACCAATTCAACTGGGTCTTGGTTTGATAGAAAGACATGGGAATGGATTTCAAAATAGCATGATTGAATTAAGTTTGTCTTCCATGAGCATCAGAATTTCAAAATATTTGCTATGCCATGTTGTGGTGTCTCTTGGTGCACATGATCACCACCGAGTGAAATCCACAGTTACTGCTACCCCAAAGAGTAGCACTTACTTAATGGATAGAAATGAATGCCAATCTGTGAGGTAACTGTATTGTGAAGCTATGTGAACAGACCCTGTTGAAATATTTTTGATGAAAAAATAATGAACACAAGAATGTTGGTTGTATATTCCACAGTGACAGCTACTCCAACAAAAAGCACTTACTGAAAAACAACAGATCAATACTTCTGTTAGAGTTGCTGTGCTGGTATTACCATCCCATAATGATGCTTGCCAAAGGCAATTGTTGGGCTTTTAAAGCATTTGTGGTCATTAAATCCAGAGTCTTACCCCAACTTGATAGCACTTTCTATGTCCAAATACAAGAGAGCTGCTAAAGTTGAAGTATACTTCTAGATAATCAAAGAAGAAATGTTTGCGATAAGAGAGAAAGCTTAGGAACTGTTACACATTTTAAGATTAACCCAAACAGAATCACTTATGAAAATAGCAATCAAGTAGTGCTTACTTTTGAAGAAATCTTAGTCTGTTTCAACCAGCAAACAGTCTCTACTGGCAAGTAGTTGTTGAATTAATCACATAAAACTACCCCAACATGTAGCACTTACTGCATTATGAGATCAAGTCAATGCTAAAGTTAGGGTACCAATTGTGAAGTAAAGAGATTGCCGCATTTCCAGATCCTGTCCTGGCCACTTACTGGTTATCCCATGCTGCCAGTTTTCCCAGGAGCTCTTTTCCAAGCTGAATGGCCTCCAAGCCTGCAACTGAAGTGCATTTCTGAACTGGGATGAGTTCATTTTAAATGACTTGGGACAGAAACTGATGGCTGTGTTGTTAACAGCTAGACCCCCTTTTACAAAAGGTTTGATCACCATGCTAATGTTGAATTAACAATTCAGATTCATAAGCCTGAACAATTGTCTGCCACCAATTCAACTGGGTCTTGGTTTGATAGAAAGACATGGGAATGGATTTCAAAATAGCATGATTGAATTAAGTTTGTCTTCCATGAGCATCAGAATTTCAAAATATTTGCTATGCCATGTTGTGGTGTCTCTTGGTGCACATGATCACCACCGAGTGAAATCCACAGTTACTGCTACCCCAAAGAGTAGCACTTACTTAATGGATAGAAATGAATGCCAATCTGTGAGGTAACTGTATTGTGAAGCTATGTGAACAGACCCTGTTGAAATATTTTTGATGAAAAAATAATGAACACAAGAATGTTGGTTGTATATTCCACAGTGACAGCTACTCCAACAAAAAGCACTTACTGAAAAACAACAGATCAATACTTCTGTTAGAGTTGCTGTGCTGGTATTACCATCCCATAATGATGCTTGCCAAAGGCAATTGTTGGGCTTTTAAAGCATTTGTGGTCATTAAATCCAGAGTCATACCCCAACTTGATAGCACTTTCTATGTCCAAATACAAGAGAGCTGCTAAAGTTGAAGTATACTTCTAGATAATCAAAGAAGAAATGTTTGCGATAAGAGAGAAAGCTTAGGAACTGTTACACGTTTTAAGATTAACCCAAACAGAATCACTTATGAAAATAGGAATCAAGTAGTGCTTACTTTTGAAGAAATCTTAGTCTGTTTCAACCAGCAAACAGTCTCTACTGGCAAGTAGTTGTTGAATTAATCACATAAAACTACCCCAACATGTAGCACTTACTGCATTATGAGATCAAGTCAATGCTAAGGTTAGGGTACCAATTGTGAAGTAAAGAGATTGCCGCATTTCCAGATCCTGTCCTGGCCACTTACTGGTTATCCCATGCTGCCAGTTTTCCCAAGAGCTCTTTTCCAAGCTGAATGGCCTCCAAGCCTGCAACTGAAGTGCATTTCTGAACTGGGATGAGTTCATTTTAAATGACTTGGGACAGAAACTGATGGCTGTGTTGTTAACAGTTAGACCCCTTGTTACAAAAGGTTTGATCACCATGCTAATGTTGAATTAACAATTCAGATTCATAAGCCTGAACAATTGTCTGCCACCAATTCAACTGGGTCTTGGTTTGATAGAAGCACATTCCCATGCAAGAGCTATTGATTAGGTTAAGCACATGGGAATGGATTTCAAAATAGCATGATTGAATTAAGTTTGTCTTCCATGAGCATCAGAATTTCAAAATATTTTCTATGCCATGTTGTGATGTCTCTTGGTGCACATGATCACCACCGAGTGAAATCCACAGTTACTGCTACCCCAAAGAGTAGCACTTACTTAATGGATAGAAATGAATGCCAATCTGTGAGGTAACTGTATTGTGAAGCTATGTGAACAGACCCTGTTGAAATATTTTTGATGAAAAAATAATGAACACAAGAATGTTGGTTGTATATTCCACAGTGACAGCTACTCCAACAAAAAGCACTTACTGAAAAACAACAGATCAATACTTCTGTTAGAGTTGCTGTGCTGGTATTACCATCCCATAATGATGCTTGCCAAAGGCAATTGTTGGGCTTTTAAAGCATTTGTGGTCATTAAATCCAGAGTCATACCCCAACTTGATAGCACTTTCTATGTCCAAATACAAGAGAGCTGCTAAAGTTGAAGTATACTTCTAGATAATCAAAGAAGAAATGTTTGCGATAAGAGAGAAAGCTTAGGAACTGTTACACGTTTTAAGATTAACCCAAACAGAATCACTTATGAAAATAGCAATCAAGTAGTGCTTACTTTTGAAGAAATCTTAGTCTGTTTCAACCAGCAAACAGTCTCTACTGGCAAGTAGTTGTTGAATTAATCACATAAAACTACCCCAACATGTAGCACTTACTGCATTATGAGATCAAGTCAATGCTAAGGTTAGGGTACCAATTGTGAAGTAAAGAGATTGCCGCATTTCCAGATCCTGTCCTGGCCACTTACTGGTTATCCCATGCTGCCAGTTTTCCCAGGAGCTCTTTTCCAAGCTGAATGGCCTCCAAGACTCCAACTGAAGTGCATTTCTGAACTGGGATGAGTTCATTTTAAATGACTTGGGACAGAAACTGATGGCTGTGTTGTTAACAGCTAGACCCCCTGTTTCAAAAGGTTTGATCACCATGCTAATGTTGAATTAACAATTCAGATTCATAAGCCTGAACAATTGTCTGCCACCAATTCAACTGGGTCTTGGTTTGATAGAAGCACATTCCCATGCAAGAGCTATTGATTAGGTTAAGCACATGGGAATGGATTTCAAAATAGCATGATTGAATTAAGTTTGTCTTCCATGAGCATCAGAATTTCAAAATATTTGCTATGCCATGTTGTGGTGTCTCTTGGTGCACATGATCACCACCGAGTGAAATCCACAGTTACTGCTACCCCAAAGAGTAGCACTTACTTAATGGATAGAAATGAATGCCAATCTGTGAGGTAACTGTATTGTGAAGCTATGTGAACAGACCCTGTTGAAATATTTTTGATGAAAAAATAATGAACACAAGAATGTTGGTTGTATATTCCACAGTGACAGCTACTCCAACAAAAAGCACTTACTGAAAAACAACAGATCAATACTTCTGTTAGAGTTGCTGTGCTGGTATTACCATCCCATAATGATGCTTGCCAAAGGCAATTGTTGGGCTTTTAAAGCATTTGTGGTCATTAAATCCAGAGTCATACCCCAACTTGATAGCACTTTCTATGTCCAAATACAAGAGAGCTGCTAAAGTTGAAGTATACTTCTAGATAATCAAAGAAGAAATGTTTGCGATAAGAGAGAAAACTTAGGAACTGTTACACGTTTTAAGATTAACCCAAACAGAATCACTTATGAAAATAGCAATCAAGTAGTGCTTACTTTTGAAGAAATCTTAGTCTGTTTCAACCAGCAAACAGTCTCTACTGGCAAGTAGTTGTTGAATTAATCACATAAAACTACCCCAACATGTAGCACTTACTGCATTATGAGATCAAGTCAATGCTAAGGTTAGGGTACCAATTGTGAAGTAAAGAGATTGCCGCATTTCCAGATCCTGTCCTGGCCACTTACTGGTTATCCCATGCTGCCAGTTTTCCCAGGAGCTCTTTTCCAAGCTGAATGGCCTCCAAGACTCCAACTGAAGTGCATTTCTGAACTGGGATGAGTTCATTTTAAATGACTTGGGACAGAAACTGATGGCTGTGTTGTTAACAGTTAGACCCCTTGTTACAAAAGGTTTGATCACCATGCTAATGTTGAATTAACAATTCAGATTCATAAGCCTGAACAATTGTCTGCCACCAATTCAACTGGGTCTTGGTTTGATAGAAAGACATGGGAATGGATTTCAAAATAGCATGATTGAATTAAGTTTGTCTTCCATGAGCATCAGAATTTCAAAATATTTGCTATGCCATGTTGTGGTGTCTCTTGGTGCACATGATCACCACCGAGTGAAATCCACAGTTACTGCTACCCCAAAGAGTAGCACTTACTTAATGGATAGAAATGAATGCCAATCTGTGAGGTAACTGTATTGTGAAGCTATGTGAACAGACCCTGTTGAAATATTTTTGATGAAAAAATAATGAACACAAGAATGTTGGTTGTATATTCCACAGTGACAGCTACTCCAACAAAAAGCACTTACTGAAAAACAACAGATCAATACTTCTGTTAGAGTTGCTGTGCTGGTATTACCATCCCATAATGATGCTTGCCAAAGGCAATTGTTGGGCTTTTAAAGCATTTGTGGTCATTAAATCCAGAGTCTTACCCCAACTTGATAGCACTTTCTATGTCCAAATACAAGAGAGCTGCTAAAGTTGAAGTATACTTCTAGATAATCAAAGAAGAAATGTTTGCGATAAGAGAGAAAGCTTAGGAACTGTTACACATTTTAAGATTAACCCAAACAGAATCACTTATGAAAATAGCAATCAAGTAGTGCTTACTTTTGAAGAAATCTTAGTCTGTTTCAACCAGCAAACAGTCTCTACTGGCAAGTAGTTGTTGAATTAATCACATAAAACTACCCCAACATGTAGCACTTACTGCATTATGAGATCAAGTCAATGCTAAAGTTAGGGTACCAATTGTGAAGTAAAGAGATTGCCGCATTTCCAGATCCTGTCCTGGCCACTTACTGGTTATCCCATGCTGCCAGTTTTCCCAGGAGCTCTTTTCCAAGCTGAATGGCCTCCAAGCCTGCAACTGAAGTGCATTTCTGAACTGGGATGAGTTCATTTTAAATGACTTGGGACAGAAACTGATGGCTGTGTTGTTAACAGCTAGACCCCCTTTTACAAAAGGTTTGATCACCATGCTAATGTTGAATTAACAATTCAGATTCATAAGCCTGAACAATTGTCTGCCACCAATTCAACTGGGTCTTGGTTTGATAGAAAGACATGGGAATGGATTTCAAAATAGCATGATTGAATTAAGTTTGTCTTCCATGAGCATCAGAATTTCAAAATATTTGCTATGCCATGTTGTGGTGTCTCTTGGTGCACATGATCACCACCGAGTGAAATCCACAGTTACTGCTACCCCAAAGAGTAGCACTTACTTAATGGATAGAAATGAATGCCAATCTGTGAGGTAACTGTATTGTGAAGCTATGTGAACAGACCCTGTTGAAATATTTTTGATGAAAAAATAATGAACACAAGAATGTTGGTTGTATATTCCACAGTGACAGCTACTCCAACAAAAAGCACTTACTGAAAAACAACAGATCAATACTTCTGTTAGAGTTGCTGTGCTGGTATTACCATCCCATAATGATGCTTGCCAAAGGCAATTGTTGGGCTTTTAAAGCATTTGTGGTCATTAAATCCAGAGTCTTACCCCAACTTGATAGCACTTTCTATGTCCAAATACAAGAGAGCTGCTAAAGTTGAAGTATACTTCTAGATAATCAAAGAAGAAATGTTTGCGATAAGAGAGAAAGCTTAGGAACTGTTACACATTTTAAGATTAACCCAAACAGAATCACTTATGAAAATAGCAATCAAGTAGTGCTTACTTTTGAAGAAATCTTAGTCTGTTTCAACCAGCAAACAGTCTCTACTGGCAAGTAGTTGTTGAATTAATCACATAAAACTACCCCAACATGTAGCACTTACTGCATTATGAGATCAAGTCAATGCTAAAGTTAGGGTACCAATTGTGAAGTAAAGAGATTGCCGCATTTCCAGATCCTGTCCTGGCCACTTACTGGTTATCCCATGCTGCCAGTTTTCCCAGGAGCTCTTTTCCAAGCTGAATGGCCTCCAAGCCTGCAACTGAAGTGCATTTCTGAACTGGGATGAGTTCATTTTAAATGACTTGGGACAGAAACTGATGGCTGTGTTGTTAACAGCTAGACCCCCTTTTACAAAAGGTTTGATCACCATGCTAATGTTGAATTAACAATTCAGATTCATAAGCCTGAACAATTGTCTGCCACCAATTCAACTGGGTCTTGGTTTGATAGAAAGACATGGGAATGGATTTCAAAATAGCATGATTGAATTAAGTTTGTCTTCCATGAGCATCAGAATTTCAAAATATTTGCTATGCCATGTTGTGGTGTCTCTTGGTGCACATGATCACCACCGAGTGAAATCCACAGTTACTGCTACCCCAAAGAGTAGCACTTACTTAATGGATAGAAATGAATGCCAATCTGTGAGGTAACTGTATTGTGAAGCTATGTGAACAGACCCTGTTGAAATATTTTTGATGAAAAAATAATGAACACAAGAATGTTGGTTGTATATTCCACAGTGACAGCTACTCCAACAAAAAGCACTTACTGAAAAACAACAGATCAATACTTCTGTTAGAGTTGCTGTGCTGGTATTACCATCCCATAATGATGCTTGCCAAAGGCAATTGTTGGGCTTTTAAAGCATTTGTGGTCATTAAATCCAGAGTCATACCCCAACTTGATAGCACTTTCTATGTCCAAATACAAGAGAGCTGCTAAAGTTGAAGTATACTTCTAGATAATCAAAGAAGAAATGTTTGCGATAAGAGAGAAAGCTTAGGAACTGTTACACGTTTTAAGATTAACCCAAACAGAATCACTTATGAAAATAGGAATCAAGTAGTGCTTACTTTTGAAGAAATCTTAGTCTGTTTCAACCAGCAAACAGTCTCTACTGGCAAGTAGTTGTTGAATTAATCACATAAAACTACCCCAACATGTAGCACTTACTGCATTATGAGATCAAGTCAATGCTAAGGTTAGGGTACCAATTGTGAAGTAAAGAGATTGCCGCATTTCCAGATCCTGTCCTGGCCACTTACTGGTTATCCCATGCTGCCAGTTTTCCCAAGAGCTCTTTTCCAAGCTGAATGGCCTCCAAGCCTGCAACTGAAGTGCATTTCTGAACTGGGATGAGTTCATTTTAAATGACTTGGGACAGAAACTGATGGCTGTGTTGTTAACAGTTAGACCCCTTGTTACAAAAGGTTTGATCACCATGCTAATGTTGAATTAACAATTCAGATTCATAAGCCTGAACAATTGTCTGCCACCAATTCAACTGGGTCTTGGTTTGATAGAAAGACATGGGAATGGATTTCAAAATAGCATGATTGAATTAAGTTTGTCTTCCATGAGCATCAGAATTTCAAAATATTTGCTATGCCATGTTGTGGTGTCTCTTGGTGCACATGATCACCACCGAGTGAAATCCACAGTTACTGCTACCCCAAAGAGTAGCACTTACTTAATGGATAGAAATGAATGCCAATCTGTGAGGTAACTGTATTGTGAAGCTATGTGAACAGACCCTGTTGAAATATTTTTGATGAAAAAATAATGAACACAAGAATGTTGGTTGTATATTCCACAGTGACAGCTACTCCAACAAAAAGCACTTACTGAAAAACAACAGATCAATACTTCTGTTAGAGTTGCTGTGCTGGTATTACCATCCCATAATGATGCTTGCCAAAGGCAATTGTTGGGCTTTTAAAGCATTTGTGGTCATTAAATCCAGAGTCTTACCCCAACTTGATAGCACTTTCTATGTCCAAATACAAGAGAGCTGCTAAAGTTGAAGTATACTTCTAGATAATCAAAGAAGAAATGTTTGCGATAAGAGAGAAAGCTTAGGAACTGTTACACATTTTAAGATTAACCCAAACAGAATCACTTATGAAAATAGCAATCAAGTAGTGCTTACTTTTGAAGAAATCTTAGTCTGTTTCAACCAGCAAACAGTCTCTACTGGCAAGTAGTTGTTGAATTAATCACATAAAACTACCCCAACATGTAGCACTTACTGCATTATGAGATCAAGTCAATGCTAAAGTTAGGGTACCAATTGTGAAGTAAAGAGATTGCCGCATTTCCAGATCCTGTCCTGGCCACTTACTGGTTATCCCATGCTGCCAGTTTTCCCAGGAGCTCTTTTCCAAGCTGAATGGCCTCCAAGCCTGCAACTGAAGTGCATTTCTGAACTGGGATGAGTTCATTTTAAATGACTTGGGACAGAAACTGATGGCTGTGTTGTTAACAGCTAGACCCCCTTTTACAAAAGGTTTGATCACCATGCTAATGTTGAATTAACAATTCAGATTCATAAGCCTGAACAATTGTCTGCCACCAATTCAACTGGGTCTTGGTTTGATAGAAAGACATGGGAATGGATTTCAAAATAGCATGATTGAATTAAGTTTGTCTTCCATGAGCATCAGAATTTCAAAATATTTGCTATGCCATGTTGTGGTGTCTCTTGGTGCACATGATCACCACCGAGTGAAATCCACAGTTACTGCTACCCCAAAGAGTAGCACTTACTTAATGGATAGAAATGAATGCCAATCTGTGAGGTAACTGTATTGTGAAGCTATGTGAACAGACCCTGTTGAAATATTTTTGATGAAAAAATAATGAACACAAGAATGTTGGTTGTATATTCCACAGTGACAGCTACTCCAACAAAAAGCACTTACTGAAAAACAACAGATCAATACTTCTGTTAGAGTTGCTGTGCTGGTATTACCATCCCATAATGATGCTTGCCAAAGGCAATTGTTGGGCTTTTAAAGCATTTGTGGTCATTAAATCCAGAGTCATACCCCAACTTGATAGCACTTTCTATGTCCAAATACAAGAGAGCTGCTAAAGTTGAAGTATACTTCTAGATAATCAAAGAAGAAATGTTTGCGATAAGAGAGAAAGCTTAGGAACTGTTACACGTTTTAAGATTAACCCAAACAGAATCACTTATGAAAATAGGAATCAAGTAGTGCTTACTTTTGAAGAAATCTTAGTCTGTTTCAACCAGCAAACAGTCTCTACTGGCAAGTAGTTGTTGAATTAATCACATAAAACTACCCCAACATGTAGCACTTACTGCATTATGAGATCAAGTCAATGCTAAGGTTAGGGTACCAATTGTGAAGTAAAGAGATTGCCGCATTTCCAGATCCTGTCCTGGCCACTTACTGGTTATCCCATGCTGCCAGTTTTCCCAAGAGCTCTTTTCCAAGCTGAATGGCCTCCAAGCCTGCAACTGAAGTGCATTTCTGAACTGGGATGAGTTCATTTTAAATGACTTGGGACAGAAACTGATGGCTGTGTTGTTAACAGTTAGACCCCTTGTTACAAAAGGTTTGATCACCATGCTAATGTTGAATTAACAATTCAGATTCATAAGCCTGAACAATTGTCTGCCACCAATTCAACTGGGTCTTGGTTTGATAGAAGCACATTCCCATGCAAGAGCTATTGATTAGGTTAAGCACATGGGAATGGATTTCAAAATAGCATGATTGAATTAAGTTTGTCTTCCATGAGCATCAGAATTTCAAAATATTTTCTATGCCATGTTGTGATGTCTCTTGGTGCACATGATCACCACCGAGTGAAATCCACAGTTACTGCTACCCCAAAGAGTAGCACTTACTTAATGGATAGAAATGAATGCCAATCTGTGAGGTAACTGTATTGTGAAGCTATGTGAACAGACCCTGTTGAAATATTTTTGATGAAAAAATAATGAACACAAGAATGTTGGTTGTATATTCCACAGTGACAGCTACTCCAACAAAAAGCACTTACTGAAAAACAACAGATCAATACTTCTGTTAGAGTTGCTGTGCTGGTATTACCATCCCATAATGATGCTTGCCAAAGGCAATTGTTGGGCTTTTAAAGCATTTGTGGTCATTAAATCCAGAGTCATACCCCAACTTGATAGCACTTTCTATGTCCAAATACAAGAGAGCTGCTAAAGTTGAAGTATACTTCTAGATAATCAAAGAAGAAATGTTTGCGATAAGAGAGAAAGCTTAGGAACTGTTACACGTTTTAAGATTAACCCAAACAGAATCACTTATGAAAATAGCAATCAAGTAGTGCTTACTTTTGAAGAAATCTTAGTCTGTTTCAACCAGCAAACAGTCTCTACTGGCAAGTAGTTGTTGAATTAATCACATAAAACTACCCCAACATGTAGCACTTACTGCATTATGAGATCAAGTCAATGCTAAGGTTAGGGTACCAATTGTGAAGTAAAGAGATTGCCGCATTTCCAGATCCTGTCCTGGCCACTTACTGGTTATCCCATGCTGCCAGTTTTCCCAGGAGCTCTTTTCCAAGCTGAATGGCCTCCAAGACTCCAACTGAAGTGCATTTCTGAACTGGGATGAGTTCATTTTAAATGACTTGGGACAGAAACTGATGGCTGTGTTGTTAACAGCTAGACCCCCTGTTTCAAAAGGTTTGATCACCATGCTAATGTTGAATTAACAATTCAGATTCATAAGCCTGAACAATTGTCTGCCACCAATTCAACTGGGTCTTGGTTTGATAGAAGCACATTCCCATGCAAGAGCTATTGATTAGGTTAAGCACATGGGAATGGATTTCAAAATAGCATGATTGAATTAAGTTTGTCTTCCATGAGCATCAGAATTTCAAAATATTTGCTATGCCATGTTGTGGTGTCTCTTGGTGCACATGATCACCACCGAGTGAAATCCACAGTTACTGCTACCCCAAAGAGTAGCACTTACTTAATGGATAGAAATGAATGCCAATCTGTGAGGTAACTGTATTGTGAAGCTATGTGAACAGACCCTGTTGAAATATTTTTGATGAAAAAATAATGAACACAAGAATGTTGGTTGTATATTCCACAGTGACAGCTACTCCAACAAAAAGCACTTACTGAAAAACAACAGATCAATACTTCTGTTAGAGTTGCTGTGCTGGTATTACCATCCCATAATGATGCTTGCCAAAGGCAATTGTTGGGCTTTTAAAGCATTTGTGGTCATTAAATCCAGAGTCATACCCCAACTTGATAGCACTTTCTATGTCCAAATACAAGAGAGCTGCTAAAGTTGAAGTATACTTCTAGATAATCAAAGAAGAAATGTTTGCGATAAGAGAGAAAACTTAGGAACTGTTACACGTTTTAAGATTAACCCAAACAGAATCACTTATGAAAATAGCAATCAAGTAGTGCTTACTTTTGAAGAAATCTTAGTCTGTTTCAACCAGCAAACAGTCTCTACTGGCAAGTAGTTGTTGAATTAATCACATAAAACTACCCCAACATGTAGCACTTACTGCATTATGAGATCAAGTCAATGCTAAGGTTAGGGTACCAATTGTGAAGTAAAGAGATTGCCGCATTTCCAGATCCTGTCCTGGCCACTTACTGGTTATCCCATGCTGCCAGTTTTCCCAGGAGCTCTTTTCCAAGCTGAATGGCCTCCAAGACTCCAACTGAAGTGCATTTCTGAACTGGGATGAGTTCATTTTAAATGACTTGGGACAGAAACTGATGGCTGTGTTGTTAACAGTTAGACCCCTTGTTACAAAAGGTTTGATCACCATGCTAATGTTGAATTAACAATTCAGATTCATAAGCCTGAACAATTGTCTGCCACCAATTCAACTGGGTCTTGGTTTGATAGAAAGACATGGGAATGGATTTCAAAATAGCATGATTGAATTAAGTTTGTCTTCCATGAGCATCAGAATTTCAAAATATTTGCTATGCCATGTTGTGGTGTCTCTTGGTGCACATGATCACCACCGAGTGAAATCCACAGTTACTGCTACCCCAAAGAGTAGCACTTACTTAATGGATAGAAATGAATGCCAATCTGTGAGGTAACTGTATTGTGAAGCTATGTGAACAGACCCTGTTGAAATATTTTTGATGAAAAAATAATGAACACAAGAATGTTGGTTGTATATTCCACAGTGACAGCTACTCCAACAAAAAGCACTTACTGAAAAACAACAGATCAATACTTCTGTTAGAGTTGCTGTGCTGGTATTACCATCCCATAATGATGCTTGCCAAAGGCAATTGTTGGGCTTTTAAAGCATTTGTGGTCATTAAATCCAGAGTCTTACCCCAACTTGATAGCACTTTCTATGTCCAAATACAAGAGAGCTGCTAAAGTTGAAGTATACTTCTAGATAATCAAAGAAGAAATGTTTGCGATAAGAGAGAAAGCTTAGGAACTGTTACACATTTTAAGATTAACCCAAACAGAATCACTTATGAAAATAGCAATCAAGTAGTGCTTACTTTTGAAGAAATCTTAGTCTGTTTCAACCAGCAAACAGTCTCTACTGGCAAGTAGTTGTTGAATTAATCACATAAAACTACCCCAACATGTAGCACTTACTGCATTATGAGATCAAGTCAATGCTAAAGTTAGGGTACCAATTGTGAAGTAAAGAGATTGCCGCATTTCCAGATCCTGTCCTGGCCACTTACTGGTTATCCCATGCTGCCAGTTTTCCCAGGAGCTCTTTTCCAAGCTGAATGGCCTCCAAGCCTGCAACTGAAGTGCATTTCTGAACTGGGATGAGTTCATTTTAAATGACTTGGGACAGAAACTGATGGCTGTGTTGTTAACAGCTAGACCCCCTTTTACAAAAGGTTTGATCACCATGCTAATGTTGAATTAACAATTCAGATTCATAAGCCTGAACAATTGTCTGCCACCAATTCAACTGGGTCTTGGTTTGATAGAAAGACATGGGAATGGATTTCAAAATAGCATGATTGAATTAAGTTTGTCTTCCATGAGCATCAGAATTTCAAAATATTTGCTATGCCATGTTGTGGTGTCTCTTGGTGCACATGATCACCACCGAGTGAAATCCACAGTTACTGCTACCCCAAAGAGTAGCACTTACTTAATGGATAGAAATGAATGCCAATCTGTGAGGTAACTGTATTGTGAAGCTATGTGAACAGACCCTGTTGAAATATTTTTGATGAAAAAATAATGAACACAAGAATGTTGGTTGTATATTCCACAGTGACAGCTACTCCAACAAAAAGCACTTACTGAAAAACAACAGATCAATACTTCTGTTAGAGTTGCTGTGCTGGTATTACCATCCCATAATGATGCTTGCCAAAGGCAATTGTTGGGCTTTTAAAGCATTTGTGGTCATTAAATCCAGAGTCTTACCCCAACTTGATAGCACTTTCTATGTCCAAATACAAGAGAGCTGCTAAAGTTGAAGTATACTTCTAGATAATCAAAGAAGAAATGTTTGCGATAAGAGAGAAAGCTTAGGAACTGTTACACATTTTAAGATTAACCCAAACAGAATCACTTATGAAAATAGCAATCAAGTAGTGCTTACTTTTGAAGAAATCTTAGTCTGTTTCAACCAGCAAACAGTCTCTACTGGCAAGTAGTTGTTGAATTAATCACATAAAACTACCCCAACATGTAGCACTTACTGCATTATGAGATCAAGTCAATGCTAAAGTTAGGGTACCAATTGTGAAGTAAAGAGATTGCCGCATTTCCAGATCCTGTCCTGGCCACTTACTGGTTATCCCATGCTGCCAGTTTTCCCAGGAGCTCTTTTCCAAGCTGAATGGCCTCCAAGCCTGCAACTGAAGTGCATTTCTGAACTGGGATGAGTTCATTTTAAATGACTTGGGACAGAAACTGATGGCTGTGTTGTTAACAGCTAGACCCCCTTTTACAAAAGGTTTGATCACCATGCTAATGTTGAATTAACAATTCAGATTCATAAGCCTGAACAATTGTCTGCCACCAATTCAACTGGGTCTTGGTTTGATAGAAAGACATGGGAATGGATTTCAAAATAGCATGATTGAATTAAGTTTGTCTTCCATGAGCATCAGAATTTCAAAATATTTGCTATGCCATGTTGTGGTGTCTCTTGGTGCACATGATCACCACCGAGTGAAATCCACAGTTACTGCTACCCCAAAGAGTAGCACTTACTTAATGGATAGAAATGAATGCCAATCTGTGAGGTAACTGTATTGTGAAGCTATGTGAACAGACCCTGTTGAAATATTTTTGATGAAAAAATAATGAACACAAGAATGTTGGTTGTATATTCCACAGTGACAGCTACTCCAACAAAAAGCACTTACTGAAAAACAACAGATCAATACTTCTGTTAGAGTTGCTGTGCTGGTATTACCATCCCATAATGATGCTTGCCAAAGGCAATTGTTGGGCTTTTAAAGCATTTGTGGTCATTAAATCCAGAGTCATACCCCAACTTGATAGCACTTTCTATGTCCAAATACAAGAGAGCTGCTAAAGTTGAAGTATACTTCTAGATAATCAAAGAAGAAATGTTTGCGATAAGAGAGAAAGCTTAGGAACTGTTACACGTTTTAAGATTAACCCAAACAGAATCACTTATGAAAATAGGAATCAAGTAGTGCTTACTTTTGAAGAAATCTTAGTCTGTTTCAACCAGCAAACAGTCTCTACTGGCAAGTAGTTGTTGAATTAATCACATAAAACTACCCCAACATGTAGCACTTACTGCATTATGAGATCAAGTCAATGCTAAGGTTAGGGTACCAATTGTGAAGTAAAGAGATTGCCGCATTTCCAGATCCTGTCCTGGCCACTTACTGGTTATCCCATGCTGCCAGTTTTCCCAAGAGCTCTTTTCCAAGCTGAATGGCCTCCAAGCCTGCAACTGAAGTGCATTTCTGAACTGGGATGAGTTCATTTTAAATGACTTGGGACAGAAACTGATGGCTGTGTTGTTAACAGTTAGACCCCTTGTTACAAAAGGTTTGATCACCATGCTAATGTTGAATTAACAATTCAGATTCATAAGCCTGAACAATTGTCTGCCACCAATTCAACTGGGTCTTGGTTTGATAGAAAGACATGGGAATGGATTTCAAAATAGCATGATTGAATTAAGTTTGTCTTCCATGAGCATCAGAATTTCAAAATATTTGCTATGCCATGTTGTGGTGTCTCTTGGTGCACATGATCACCACCGAGTGAAATCCACAGTTACTGCTACCCCAAAGAGTAGCACTTACTTAATGGATAGAAATGAATGCCAATCTGTGAGGTAACTGTATTGTGAAGCTATGTGAACAGACCCTGTTGAAATATTTTTGATGAAAAAATAATGAACACAAGAATGTTGGTTGTATATTCCACAGTGACAGCTACTCCAACAAAAAGCACTTACTGAAAAACAACAGATCAATACTTCTGTTAGAGTTGCTGTGCTGGTATTACCATCCCATAATGATGCTTGCCAAAGGCAATTGTTGGGCTTTTAAAGCATTTGTGGTCATTAAATCCAGAGTCTTACCCCAACTTGATAGCACTTTCTATGTCCAAATACAAGAGAGCTGCTAAAGTTGAAGTATACTTCTAGATAATCAAAGAAGAAATGTTTGCGATAAGAGAGAAAGCTTAGGAACTGTTACACATTTTAAGATTAACCCAAACAGAATCACTTATGAAAATAGCAATCAAGTAGTGCTTACTTTTGAAGAAATCTTAGTCTGTTTCAACCAGCAAACAGTCTCTACTGGCAAGTAGTTGTTGAATTAATCACATAAAACTACCCCAACATGTAGCACTTACTGCATTATGAGATCAAGTCAATGCTAAAGTTAGGGTACCAATTGTGAAGTAAAGAGATTGCCGCATTTCCAGATCCTGTCCTGGCCACTTACTGGTTATCCCATGCTGCCAGTTTTCCCAGGAGCTCTTTTCCAAGCTGAATGGCCTCCAAGCCTGCAACTGAAGTGCATTTCTGAACTGGGATGAGTTCATTTTAAATGACTTGGGACAGAAACTGATGGCTGTGTTGTTAACAGCTAGACCCCCTTTTACAAAAGGTTTGATCACCATGCTAATGTTGAATTAACAATTCAGATTCATAAGCCTGAACAATTGTCTGCCACCAATTCAACTGGGTCTTGGTTTGATAGAAAGACATGGGAATGGATTTCAAAATAGCATGATTGAATTAAGTTTGTCTTCCATGAGCATCAGAATTTCAAAATATTTGCTATGCCATGTTGTGGTGTCTCTTGGTGCACATGATCACCACCGAGTGAAATCCACAGTTACTGCTACCCCAAAGAGTAGCACTTACTTAATGGATAGAAATGAATGCCAATCTGTGAGGTAACTGTATTGTGAAGCTATGTGAACAGACCCTGTTGAAATATTTTTGATGAAAAAATAATGAACACAAGAATGTTGGTTGTATATTCCACAGTGACAGCTACTCCAACAAAAAGCACTTACTGAAAAACAACAGATCAATACTTCTGTTAGAGTTGCTGTGCTGGTATTACCATCCCATAATGATGCTTGCCAAAGGCAATTGTTGGGCTTTTAAAGCATTTGTGGTCATTAAATCCAGAGTCATACCCCAACTTGATAGCACTTTCTATGTCCAAATACAAGAGAGCTGCTAAAGTTGAAGTATACTTCTAGATAATCAAAGAAGAAATGTTTGCGATAAGAGAGAAAGCTTAGGAACTGTTACACGTTTTAAGATTAACCCAAACAGAATCACTTATGAAAATAGGAATCAAGTAGTGCTTACTTTTGAAGAAATCTTAGTCTGTTTCAACCAGCAAACAGTCTCTACTGGCAAGTAGTTGTTGAATTAATCACATAAAACTACCCCAACATGTAGCACTTACTGCATTATGAGATCAAGTCAATGCTAAGGTTAGGGTACCAATTGTGAAGTAAAGAGATTGCCGCATTTCCAGATCCTGTCCTGGCCACTTACTGGTTATCCCATGCTGCCAGTTTTCCCAAGAGCTCTTTTCCAAGCTGAATGGCCTCCAAGCCTGCAACTGAAGTGCATTTCTGAACTGGGATGAGTTCATTTTAAATGACTTGGGACAGAAACTGATGGCTGTGTTGTTAACAGTTAGACCCCTTGTTACAAAAGGTTTGATCACCATGCTAATGTTGAATTAACAATTCAGATTCATAAGCCTGAACAATTGTCTGCCACCAATTCAACTGGGTCTTGGTTTGATAGAAGCACATTCCCATGCAAGAGCTATTGATTAGGTTAAGCACATGGGAATGGATTTCAAAATAGCATGATTGAATTAAGTTTGTCTTCCATGAGCATCAGAATTTCAAAATATTTTCTATGCCATGTTGTGATGTCTCTTGGTGCACATGATCACCACCGAGTGAAATCCACAGTTACTGCTACCCCAAAGAGTAGCACTTACTTAATGGATAGAAATGAATGCCAATCTGTGAGGTAACTGTATTGTGAAGCTATGTGAACAGACCCTGTTGAAATATTTTTGATGAAAAAATAATGAACACAAGAATGTTGGTTGTATATTCCACAGTGACAGCTACTCCAACAAAAAGCACTTACTGAAAAACAACAGATCAATACTTCTGTTAGAGTTGCTGTGCTGGTATTACCATCCCATAATGATGCTTGCCAAAGGCAATTGTTGGGCTTTTAAAGCATTTGTGGTCATTAAATCCAGAGTCATACCCCAACTTGATAGCACTTTCTATGTCCAAATACAAGAGAGCTGCTAAAGTTGAAGTATACTTCTAGATAATCAAAGAAGAAATGTTTGCGATAAGAGAGAAAGCTTAGGAACTGTTACACGTTTTAAGATTAACCCAAACAGAATCACTTATGAAAATAGGAATCAAGTAGTGCTTACTTTTGAAGAAATCTTAGTCTGTTTCAACCAGCAAACAGTCTCTACTGGCAAGTAGTTGTTGAATTAATCACATAAAACTACCCCAACATGTAGCACTTACTGCATTATGAGATCAAGTCAATGCTAAGGTTAGGGTACCAATTGTGAAGTAAAGAGATTGCCGCATTTCCAGATCCTGTCCTGGCCACTTACTGGTTATCCCATGCTGCCAGTTTTCCCAGGAGCTCTTTTCCAAGCTGAATGGCCTCCAAGACTCCAACTGAAGTGCATTTCTGAACTGGGATGAGTTCATTTTAAATGACTTGGGACAGAAACTGATGGCTGTGTTGTTAACAGTTAGACCCCTTGTTACAAAAGGTTTGATCACCATGCTAATGTTGAATTAACAATTCAGATTCATAAGCCTGAACAATTGTCTGCCACCAATTCAACTGGGTCTTGGTTTGATAGAAAGACATGGGAATGGATTTCAAAATAGCATGATTGAATTAAGTTTGTCTTCCATGAGCATCAGAATTTCAAAATATTTTCTATGCCATGTTGTGGTGTCTCTTGGTGCACATGATCACCACCGAGTGAAATCCACAGTTACTGCTACCCCAAAGAGTAGCACTTACTTAATGGATAGAAATGAATGCCAATCTGTGAGGTAACTGTATTGTGAAGCTATGTGAACAGACCCTGTTGAAATATTTTTGATGAAAAAATAATGAACACAAGAATGTTGGTTGTATATTCCACAGTGACAGCTACTCCAACAAAAAGCACTTACTGAAAAACAACAGATCAATACTTCTGTTAGAGTTGCTGTGCTGGTATTACCATCCCATAATGATGCTTGCCAAAGGCAATTGTTGGGCTTTTAAAGCATTTGTGGTCATTAAATCCAGAGTCATACCCCAACTTGATAGCACTTTCTATGTCCAAATACAAGAGAGCTGCTAAAGTTGAAGTATACTTCTAGATAATCAAAGAAGGAATGTTTGCGATAAGAGAGAAAGCTTAGGAACTGTTACACGTTTTAAGATTAACCCAAACAGAATCACTTATGAAAATAGCAATCAAGTAGTGCTTACTTTTGAAGAAATCTTAGTCTGTTTCAACCAGCAAACAGTCTCTACTGGCAAGTAGTTGTTGAATTAATCACATAAAACTACCCCAACATGTAGCACTTACTGCATTATGAGATCAAGTCAATGCTAAAGTTAGGGTACCAATTGTGAAGTAAAGAGATTGCCGCATTTCCAGATCCTGTCCTGGCCACTTACTGGTTATCCCATGCTGCCAGTTTTCCCAAGAGCTCTTTTCCAAGCTGAATGGCCTCCAAGACTGCAACTGAAGTGCATTTCTGAACTGGGATGAGTTCATTTTAAATGACTTGGGACAGAAACTGATGGCTGTGTTGTTAACAGCTAGACCCCCTTTTACAAAAGTTTTGATCACCATGCTAATGTTGAATTAACAATTCAGATTCATAAGCCTGAACAATTGTCTGCCACCAATTCAACTGGGTCTTGGTTTGATAGAAGCACATTCCCATGCAAGAGCTATTGATTAGGTTAAGCACATGGGAATGGATTTCAAAATAGCATGATTGAATTAAGTTTGTCTTCCATGAGCATCAGAATTTCAAAATATTTGCTATGCCATGTTGTGGTGTCTCTTGGTGCACATGATCACCACCGAGTGAAATCCACAGTTACTGCTACCCCAAAGAGTAGCACTTACTTAATGGATAGAAATGAATGCCAATCTGTGAGGTAACTGTATTGTGAAGCTATGTGAACAGACCCTGTTGAAATATTTTTGATGAAAAAATAATGAACACAAGAATGTTGGTTGTATATTCCACAGTGACAGCTACTCCAACAAAAAGCACTTACTGAAAAACAACGGATCAATACTTCTGTTAGAGTTGCTGTGCTGGTATTACCATCCCATAATGATGCTTGCCAAAGGCAATTGTTGGGCTTTTAAAGCATTTGTGGTCATTAAATCCAGAGTCATACCCCAACTTGATAGCACTTTCTATGTCCAAATACAAGAGAGCTGCTAAAGTTGAAGTATACTTCTAGATAATCAAAGAAGAAATGTTTGCGATAAGAGAGAAAGCTTAGGAACTGTTACACGTTTTAAGATTAACCCAAACAGAATCACTTATGAAAATAGCAATCAAGTAGTGCTTACTTTTGAAGAAATCTTAGTCTGTTTCAACCAGCAAACAGTCTCTACTGGCAAGTAGTTGTTGAATTAATCACATAAAACTACCCCAACATGTAGCACTTACTGCATTATGAGATCAAGTCAATGCTAAAGTTAGGGTACCAATTGTGAAGTAAAGAGATTGCCGCATTTCCAGATCCTGTCCTGGCCACTTACTGGTTATCCCATGCTGCCAGTTTTCCCAGGAGCTCTTTTCCAAGCTGAATGGCCTCCAAGCCTGCAACTGAAGTGCATTTCTGAACTGGGATGAGTTCATTTTAAATGACTTGGGACAGAAACTGATGGCTGTGTTGTTAACAGCTAGACCCCCTTTTACAAAAGGTTTGATCACCATGCTAATGTTGAATTAACAATTCAGATTCATAAGCCTGAACAATTGTCTGCCACCAATTCAACTGGGTCTTGGTTTGATAGAAAGACATGGGAATGGATTTCAAAATAGCATGATTGAATTAAGTTTGTCTTCCATGAGCATCAGAATTTCAAAATATTTGCTATGCCATGTTGTGGTGTCTCTTGGTGCACATGATCACCACCGAGTGAAATCCACAGTTACTGCTACCCCAAAGAGTAGCACTTACTTAATGGATAGAAATGAATGCCAATCTGTGAGGTAACTGTATTGTGAAGCTATGTGAACAGACCCTGTTGAAATATTTTTGATGAAAAAATAATGAACACAAGAATGTTGGTTGTATATTCCACAGTGACAGCTACTCCAACAAAAAGCACTTACTGAAAAACAACAGATCAATACTTCTGTTAGAGTTGCTGTGCTGGTATTACCATCCCATAATGATGCTTGCCAAAGGCAATTGTTGGGCTTTTAAAGCATTTGTGGTCATTAAATCCAGAGTCATACCCCAACTTGATAGCACTTTCTATGTCCAAATACAAGAGAGCTGCTAAAGTTGAAGTATACTCCTAGATAATCAAAGAAGAAATGTTTGCGATAAGAGAGAAAACTTAGGAACTGTTACACGTTTTAAGATTAACCCAAACAGAATCACTTATGAAAATAGCAATCAAGTAGTGCTTACTTTTGAAGAAATCTTAGTCTGTTTCAACCAGCAAACAGTCTCTACTGGCAAGTAGTTGTTGAATTAATCACATAAAACTACCCCAACATGTAGCACTTACTGCATTATGAGATCAAGTCAATGCTACGGTTAGGGTACCAATTGTGAAGTAAAGAGATTGCCGCATTTCCAGATCCTGTCCTGGCCACTTACTGGTTATCCCATGCTGCCAGTTTTCCCAGGAGCTCTTTTCCAAGCTGAATGGCCTCCAAGACTCCAACTGAAGTGCATTTCTGAACTGGGATGAGTTCATTTTAAATGACTTGGGACAGAAACTGATGGCTGTGTTGTTAACAGTTAGACCCCTTGTTACAAAAGGTTTGATCACCATGCTAATGTTGAATTAACAATTCAGATTCATAAGCCTGAACAATTGTCTGCCACCAATTCAACTGGGTCTTGGTTTGATAGAAAGACATGGGAATGGATTTCAAATAGCATGATTGAATTAAGTTTGTCTTCCATGAGCATCAGAATTTCAAAATATTTGCTATGCCATGTTGTGGTGTCTCTTGGTGCACATGATCACCACCGAGTGAAATCCACAGTTACTGCTACCCCAAAGAGTAGCACTTACTTAATGGATAGAAATGAATGCCAATCTGTGAGGTAACTGTATTGTGAAGCTATGTGAACAGACCCTGTTGAAATATTTTTGATGAAAAAATAATGAACACAAGAATGTTGGTTGTATATTCCACAGTGACAGCTACTCCAACAAAAAGCACTTACTGAAAAACAACAGATCAATACTTCTGTTAGAGTTGCTGTGCTGGTATTACCATCCCATAATGATGCTTGCCAAAGGCAATTGTTGGGCTTTTAAAGCATTTGTGGTCATTAAATCCAGAGTCTTACCCCAACTTGATAGCACTTTCTATGTCCAAATACAAGAGAGCTGCTAAAGTTGAAGTATACTTCTAGATAATCAAAGAAGAAATGTTTGCGATAAGAGAGAAAGCTTAGGAACTGTTACACATTTTAAGATTAACCCAAACAGAATCACTTATGAAAATAGCAATCAAGTAGTGCTTACTTTTGAAGAAATCTTAGTCTGTTTCAACCAGCAAACAGTCTCTACTGGCAAGTAGTTGTTGAATTAATCACATAAAACTACCCCAACATGTAGCACTTACTGCATTATGAGATCAAGTCAATGCTAAAGTTAGGGTACCAATTGTGAAGTAAAGAGATTGCCGCATTTCCAGATCCTGTCCTGGCCACTTACTGGTTATCCCATGCTGCCAGTTTTCCCAGGAGCTCTTTTCCAAGCTGAATGGCCTCCAAGACTCCAACTGAAGTGCATTTCTGAACTGGGATGAGTTCATTTTAAATGACTTGGGACAGAAACTGATGGCTGTGTTGTTAACAGTTAGACCCCTTGTTACAAAAGGTTTGATCACCATGCTAATGTTGAATTAACAATTCAGATTCATAAGCCTGAACAATTGTCTGCCACCAATTCAACTGGGTCTTGGTTTGATAGAAGCACATTCCCATGCAAGAGCTATTGATTAGGTTAAGCACATGGGAATGGATTTCAAAATAGCATGATTGAATTAAGTTTGTCTTCCATGAGCATCAGAATTTCAAAATATTTGCTATGCCATGTTGTGGTGTCTCTTGGTGCACATGATCACCACCGAGTGAAATCCACAGTTACTGCTACCCCAAAGAGTAGCACTTACTTAATGGATAGAAATGAATGCCAATCTGTGAGGTAACTGTATTGTGAAGCTATGTGAACAGACCCTGTTGAAATATTTTTGATGAAAAAATAATGAACACAAGAATGTTGGTTGTATATTCCACAGTGACAGCTACTCCAACAAAAAGCACTTACTGAAAAACAACAGATCAATACTTCTGTTAGAGTTGCTGTGCTGGTATTACCATCCCATAATGATGCTTGCCAAAGGCAATTGTTGGGCTTTTAAAGCATTTGTGGTCATTAAATCCAGAGTCATACCCCAACTTGATAGCACTTTCTATGTCCAAATACAAGAGAGCTGCTAAAGTTGAAGTATACTTCTAGATAATCAAAGAAGAAATGTTTGCGATAAGAGAGAAAACTTAGGAACTGTTACACGTTTTAAGATTAACCCAAACAGAATCACTTATGAAAATAGCAATCAAGTAGTGCTTACTTTTGAAGAAATCTTAGTCTGTTTCAACCAGCAAACAGTCTCTACTGGCAAGTAGTTGTTGAATTAATCACATAAAACTACCCCAACATGTAGCACTTACTGCATTATGAGATCAAGTCAATGCTACGGTTAGGGTACCAATTGTGAAGTAAAGAGATTGCCGCATTTCCAGATCCTGTCCTGGCCACTTACTGGTTATCCCATGCTGCCAGTTTTCCCAGGAGCTCTTTTCCAAGCTGAATGGCCTCCAAGACTCCAACTGAAGTGCATTTCTGAACTGGGATGAGTTCATTTTAAATGACTTGGGACAGAAACTGATGGCTGTGTTGTTAACAGTTAGACCCCTTGTTACAAAAGGTTTGATCACCATGCTAATGTTGAATTAACAATTCAGATTCATAAGCCTGAACAATTGTCTGCCACCAATTCAACTGGGTCTTGGTTTGATAGAAAGACATGGGAATGGATTTCAAATAGCATGATTGAATTAAGTTTGTCTTCCATGAGCATCAGAATTTCAAAATATTTGCTATGCCATGTTGTGGTGTCTCTTGGTGCACATGATCACCACCGAGTGAAATCCACAGTTACTGCTACCCCAAAGAGTAGCACTTACTTAATGGATAGAAATGAATGCCAATCTGTGAGGTAACTGTATTGTGAAGCTATGTGAACAGACCCTGTTGAAATATTTTTGATGAAAAAATAATGAACACAAGAATGTTGGTTGTATATTCCACAGTGACAGCTACTCCAACAAAAAGCACTTACTGAAAAACAACAGATCAATACTTCTGTTAGAGTTGCTGTGCTGGTATTACCATCCCATAATGATGCTTGCCAAAGGCAATTGTTGGGCTTTTAAAGCATTTGTGGTCATTAAATCCAGAGTCTTACCCCAACTTGATAGCACTTTCTATGTCCAAATACAAGAGAGCTGCTAAAGTTGAAGTATACTTCTAGATAATCAAAGAAGAAATGTTTGCGATAAGAGAGAAAGCTTAGGAACTGTTACACATTTTAAGATTAACCCAAACAGAATCACTTATGAAAATAGCAATCAAGTAGTGCTTACTTTTGAAGAAATCTTAGTCTGTTTCAACCAGCAAACAGTCTCTACTGGCAAGTAGTTGTTGAATTAATCACATAAAACTACCCCAACATGTAGCACTTACTGCATTATGAGATCAAGTCAATGCTAAAGTTAGGGTACCAATTGTGAAGTAAAGAGATTGCCGCATTTCCAGATCCTGTCCTGGCCACTTACTGGTTATCCCATGCTGCCAGTTTTCCCAGGAGCTCTTTTCCAAGCTGAATGGCCTCCAAGACTCCAACTGAAGTGCATTTCTGAACTGGGATGAGTTCATTTTAAATGACTTGGGACAGAAACTGATGGCTGTGTTGTTAACAGTTAGACCCCTTGTTACAAAAGGTTTGATCACCATGCTAATGTTGAATTAACAATTCAGATTCATAAGCCTGAACAATTGTCTGCCACCAATTCAACTGGGTCTTGGTTTGATAGAAGCACATTCCCATGCAAGAGCTATTGATTAGGTTAAGCACATGGGAATGGATTTCAAAATAGCATGATTGAATTAAGTTTGTCTTCCATGAGCATCAGAATTTCAAAATATTTGCTATGCCATGTTGTGGTGTCTCTTGGTGCACATGATCACCACCGAGTGAAATCCACAGTTACTGCTACCCCAAAGAGTAGCACTTACTTAATGGATAGAAATGAATGCCAATCTGTGAGGTAACTGTATTGTGAAGCTATGTGAACAGACCCTGTTGAAATATTTTTGATGAAAAAATAATGAACACAAGAATGTTGGTTGTATATTCCACAGTGACAGCTACTCCAACAAAAAGCACTTACTGAAAAACAACAGATCAATACTTCTGTTAGAGTTGCTGTGCTGGTATTACCATCCCATAATGATGCTTGCCAAAGGCAATTGTTGGGCTTTTAAAGCATTTGTGGTCATTAAATCCAGAGTCATACCCCAACTTGATAGCACTTTCTATGTCCAAATACAAGAGAGCTGCTAAAGTTGAAGTATACTTCTAGATAATCAAAGAAGAAATGTTTGCGATAAGAGAGAAAGCTTAGGAACTGTTACACGTTTTAAGATTAACCCAAACAGAATCACTTATGAAAATAGGAATCAAGTAGTGCT
The DNA here is from genome assembly GCF_951799395.1 of Argentina silus. Lineage (NCBI taxonomy): Eukaryota > Metazoa > Chordata > Actinopteri > Argentiniformes > Argentinidae > Argentina > Argentina silus. Next base: position 22,878,493 of record NC_139659.1, on the reverse strand, counting down.
TACTTTTGAAGAAATCTTAGTCTGTTTCAACCAGCAAACAGTCTCTACTGGCAAGTAGTTGTTGAATTCATCACATAAAACTACCCCAACATGTAGCACTTACTGCATTATGAGATCAAGTCAATGCTAAAGTTAGGGTACCAATTGTGAAGTAAAGAGATTGCCGCATTTCCAGATCCTGTCCTGGCCACTTACTGGTTATCCCATGCTGCCAGTTTTCCCAGGAGCTCTTTTCCAAGCTGAATGGCCTCCAAGACTCCAACTGAAGTGCATTTCTGAACTGGGATGAGTTCATTTTAAATGACTTGGTACAGAAACTGATGGCTGTGTTGTTAACAGCTAGACCCCCTGTTACAAAAGGTTTGATCACCATGCTAATGTTGAATTAACAATTCAGATTCATAAGCCTGAACAATTGTCTGCCACCAATTCAACTGGGTCTTGGTTTGATAGAATCACATTCCCATGCAAGATCTATTGATTAGGTTAAGCACATGGGAATGGATTTCAAAATAGCATGATTGAATTAAGTTTGTCTTCCATGAGCATCAGAATTCCAAAATATTTTCTATGCCATGTTGTGGTGTCTCTTGGTGCACATGATCACCACCGAGTGAAATCCACAGTTACTGCTACCCCAAAGAGTAGCACTTACTTAATGGATAGAAATGAATGCCAATCTGTGAGGTAACTGTATTGTGAAGCTATGTGAACAGACCCTGTTGAAATATTTTTGATGAAAAAATAATGAACACAAGAATGTTGGTTGTATATTCCACAGTGACAGCTACTCCAACAAAAAGCACTTACTGAAAAACAACAGATCAATACTTCTGTTAGAGTTGCTGTGCTGGTATTACCATCCCATAATGATGCTTGCCAAAGGCAATTGTTGGGCTTTTAAAGCATTTGTGGTCATTAAATCCAGAGTCATACCCCAACTTGATAGCACTTTCTATGTCCAAATACAAGAGAGCTGCTAAAGTTGAAGTATACTTCTAGATAATCAAAGAAGAAATGTTTGCGATAAGAGAGAAAACTTAGGAACTGTTACACGTTTTAAGATTAACCCAAACAGAATCACTTATGAAAATAGCAATCAAGTAGTGCTTACTTTTGAAGAAATCTTAGTCTGTTTCAACCAGCAAACAGTCTCTACTGGCAAGTAGTTGTTGAATTAATCACATAAAACTACCCCAACATGTAGCACTTACTGCATTATGAGATCAAGTCAATGCTACGGTTAGGGTACCAATTGTGAAGTAAAGAGATTGCCGCATTTCCAGATCCTGTCCTGGCCACTTACTGGTTATCCCATGCTGCCAGTTTTCCCAGGAGCTCTTTTCCAAGCTGAATGGCCTCCAAGACTCCAACTGAAGTGCATTTCTGAACTGGGATGAGTTCATTTTAAATGACTTGGGACAGAAACTGATGGCTGTGTTGTTAACAGCTAGACCCCCTTTTACAAAAGTTTTGATCACCATGCTAATGTTGAATTAACAATTCAGATTCATAAGCCTGAACAATTGTCTGCCACCAATTCAACTGGGTCTTGGTTTGATAGAAGCACATTCCCATGCAAGAGCTATTGATTAGGTTAAGCACATGGGAATGGATTTCAAAATAGCATGATTGAATTAAGTTTGTCTTCCATGAGCATCAGAATTTCAAAATATTTGCTATGCCATGTTGTGGTGTCTCTTGGTGCACATGATCACCACCGAGTGAAATCCACAGTTACTGCTACCCCAAAGAGTAGCACTTACTTAATGGATAGAAATGAATGCCAATCTGTGAGGTAACTGTATTGTGAAGCTATGTGAACAGACCCTGTTGAAATATTTTTGATGAAAAAATAATGAACACAAGAATGTTGGTTGTATATTCCACAGTGACAGCTACTCCAACAAAAAGCACTTACTGAAAAACAACAGATCAATACTTCTGTTAGAGTTGCTGTGCTGGTATTACCATCCCATAATGATGCTTGCCAAAGGCAATTGTTGGGCTTTTAAAGCATTTGTGGTCATTAAATCCAGAGTCATACCCCAACTTGATAGCACTTTCTATGTCCAAATACAAGAGAGCTGCTAAAGTTGAAGTATACTTCTAGATAATCAAAGAAGAAATGTTTGCGATAAGAGAGAAAGCTTAGGAACTGTTACACGTTTTAAGATTAACCCAAACAGAATCACTTATGAAAATAGGAATCAAGTAGTGCTTACTTTTGAAGAAATCTTAGTCTGTTTCAACCAGCAAACAGTCTCTACTGGCAAGTAGTTGTTGAATTAATCACATAAAACTACCCCAACATGTAGCACTTACTGCATTATGAGATCAAGTCAATGCTAAGGTTAGGGTACCAATTGTGAAGTAAAGAGATTGCCGCATTTCCAGATCCTGTCCTGGCCACTTACTGGTTATCCCATGCTGCCAGTTTTCCCAGGAGCTCTTTTCCAAGCTGAATGGCCTCCAAGACTCCAACTGAAGTGCATTTCAGAACTGGGATGAGTTCATTTTAAATGACTTGGGACAGAAACTGATGGCTGTGTTGTTAACAGTTAGACCCCTTGTTACAAAAGGTTTGATCACCATGCTAATGTTGAATTAACAATTCAGATTCATAAGCCTGAACAATTGTCTGCCACCAATTCAACTGGGTCTTGGTTTGATAGAAAGACATGGGAATGGATTTCAAAATAGCATGATTGAATTAAGTTTGTCTTCCATGAGCATCAGAATTTCAAAATATTTTCTATGCCATGTTGTGGTGTCTCTTGGTGCACATGATCACCACCGAGTGAAATCCACAGTTACTGCTACCCCAAAGAGTAGCACTTACTTAATGGATAGAAATGAATGCCAATCTGTGAGGTAACTGTATTGTGAAGCTATGTGAACAGACCCTGTTGAAATATTTTTGATGAAAAAATAATGAACACAAGAATGTTGGTTGTATATTCCACAGTGACAGCTACTCCAACAAAAAGCACTTACTGAAAAACAACAGATCAATACTTCTGTTAGAGTTGCTGTGCTGGTATTACCATCCCATAATGATGCTTGCCAAAGGCAATTGTTGGGCTTTTAAAGCATTTGTGGTCATTCAATCCAGAGTCATACCCCAACTTGATAGCACTTTCTATGTCCAAATACAAGAGAGCTGCTAAAGTTGAAGTATACTTCTAGATAATCAAAGAAGGAATGTTTGCGATAAGAGAGAAAGCTTAGGAACTGTTACACGTTTTAAGATTAACCCAAACAGAATCACTTATGAAAATAGCAATCAAGTAGTGCTTACTTTTGAAGAAATCTTAGTCTGTTTCAACCAGCAAACAGTCTCTACTGGCAAGTAGTTGTTGAATTAATCACATAAAACTACCCCAACATGTAGCACTTACTGCATTATGAGATCAAGTCAATGCTAAAGTTAGGGTACCAATTGTGAAGTAAAGAGATTGCCGCATTTCCAGATCCTGTCCTGGCCACTTACTGGTTATCCCATGCTGCCAGTTTTCCCAGGAGCTCTTTTCCAAGCTGAATGGCCTCCAAGACTCCAACTGAAGTGCATTTCTGAACTGGGATGAGTTCATTTTAAATGACTTGGGACAGAAACTGATGGCTGTGTTGTTAACAGTTAGACCCCTTGTTACAAAAGGTTTGATCACCATGCTAATGTTGAATTAACAATTCAGATTCATAAGCCTGAACAATTGTCTGCCACCAATTCAACTGGGTCTTGGTTTGATAGAAAGACATGGGAATGGATTTCAAAATAGCATGATTGAATTAAGTTTGTCTTCCATGAGCATCAGAATTTCAAAATATTTGCTATGCCATGTTGTGGTGTCTCTTGGTGCACATGATCACCACCGAGTGAAATCCACAGTTACTGCTACCCCAAAGAGTAGCACTTACTTAATGGACAGAAATGAATGCCAATCTGTGAGGTAACTGTATTGTGAAGCTATGTGAACAGACCCTGTTGAAATATTTTTGATGAAAAAATAATGAACACAAGAATGTTGGTTGTATATTCCACAGTGACAGCTACTCCAACAAAAAGCACTTACTGAAAAACAACAGATCAATACTTCTGTTAGAGTTGCTGTGCTGGTATTACCATCCCATAATGATGCTTGCCAAAGGCAATTGTTGGGCTTTTAAAGCATTTGTGGTCATTAAATCCAGAGTCATACCCCAACTTGATAGCACTTTCTATGTCCAAATACAAGAGAGCTGCTAAAGTTGAAGTATACTTCTAGATAATCAAAGAAGGAATGTTTGCGAAAAGAGAGAAAGCTTAGGAACTGTTACACGTTTTAAGATTAACCCAAACAGAATCACTTATGAAAATAGCAATCAAGTAGTGCTTACTTTTGAAGAAATCTTAGTCTGTTTCAACCAGCAAACAGTCTCTACTGGCAAGTAGTTGTTGAATTAATCACATAAAACTACCCCAACATGTAGCACTTACTGCATTATGAGATCAAGTCAATGCTAAAGTTAGGGTACCAATTGTGAAGTAAAGAGATTGCCGCATTTCCAGATCCTGTCCTGGCCACTTACTGGTTATCCCATGCTGCCAGTTTTCCCAAGAGCTCTTTTCCAAGCTGAATGGCCTCCAAGACTGCAACTGAAGTGCATTTCTGAACTGGGATGAGTTCATTTTAAATGACTTGGGACAGAAACTGATGGCTGTGTTGTTAACAGCTAGACCCCCTTTTACAAAAGTTTTGATCACCATGCTAATGTTGAATTAACAATTCAGATTCATAAGCCTGAACAATTGTCTGCCACCAATTCAACTGGGTCTTGGTTTGATAGAAGCACATTCCCATGCAAGAGCTATTGATTAGGTTAAGCACATGGGAATGGATTTAAAAATAGCATGATTGAATTAAGTTTGTCTTCCATGAGCATCAGAATTTCAAAATATTTGCTATGCCATGTTGTGGTGTCTCTTGGTGCACATGATCACCACCGAGTGAAATCCACAGTTACTGCTACCCCAAAGAGTAGCACTTACTTAATGGATAGAAATGAATGCCAATCTGTGAGGTAACTGTATTGTGAAGCTATGTGAACAGACCCTGTTGAAATATTTTTGATGAAAAAATAATGAACACAAGAATGTTGGTTGTATATTCCACAGTGACAGCTACTCCAACAAAAAGCACTTACTGAAAAACAACAGATCAATACTTCTGTTAGAGTTGCTGTGCTGGTATTACCATCCCATAATGATGCTTGCCAAAGGCAATTGTTGGGCTTTTAAAGCATTTGTGGTCATTAAATCCAGAGTCATACCCCAACTTGATAGCACTTTCTATGTCCAAATACAAGAGAGCTGCTAAAGTTGAAGTATACTTCTAGATAATCAAAGAAGGAATGTTTGCGAAAAGAGAGAAAGCTTAGGAACTGTTACACGTTTTAAGATTAACCCAAACAGAATCACTTATGAAAATAGCAATCAAGTAGTGCTTACTTTTGAAGAAATCTTAGTCTGTTTCAACCAGCAAACAGTCTCTACTGGCAAGTAGTTGTTGAATTAATCACATAAAACTACCCCAACATGTAGCACTTACTGCATTATGAGATCAAGTCAATGCTAAAGTTAGGGTACCAATTGTGAAGTAAAGAGATTGCCGCATTTCCAGATCCTGTCCTGGCCACTTACTGGTTATCCCATGCTGCCAGTTTTCCCAAGAGCTCTTTTCCAAGCTGAATGGCCTCCAAGACTGCAACTGAAGTGCATTTCTGAACTGGGATGAGTTCATTTTAAATGACTTGGGACAGAAACTGATGGCTGTGTTGTTAACAGCTAGACCCCCTTTTACAAAAGTTTTGATCACCATGCTAATGTTGAATTAACAATTCAGATTCATAAGCCTGAACAATTGTCTGCCACCAATTCAACTGGGTCTTGGTTTGATAGAAGCACATTCCCATGCAAGAGCTATTGATTAGGTTAAGCACATGGGAATGGATTTCAAAATAGCATGATTGAATTAAGTTTGTCTTCCATGAGCATCAGAATTTCAAAATATTTGCTATGCCATGTTGTGGTGTCTCTTGGTGCACATGATCACCACCGAGTGAAATCCACAGTTACTGCTACCCCAAAGAGTAGCACTTACTTAATGGATAGAAATGAATGCCAATCTGTGAGGTAACTGTATTGTGAAGCTATGTGAACAGACCCTGTTGAAATATTTTTGATGAAAAAATAATGAACACAAGAATGTTGGTTGTATATTCCACAGTGACAGCTACTCCAACAAAAAGCACTTACTGAAAAACAACAGATCAATACTTCTGTTAGAGTTGCTGTGCTGGTATTACCATCCCATAATGATGCTTGCCAAAGGCAATTGTTGGGCTTTTAAAGCATTTGTGGTCATTAAATCCAGAGTCATACCCCAACTTGATAGCACTTTCTATGTCCAAATACAAGAGAGCTGCTAAAGTTGAAGTATACTTCTAGATAATCAAAGAAGAAATGTTTGCGATAAGAGAGAAAGCTTAGGAACTGTTACACGTTTTAAGATTAACCCAAACAGAATCACTTATGAAAATAGGAATCAAGTAGTGCTTACTTTTGAAGAAATCTTAGTCTGTTTCAACCAGCAAACAGTCTCTACTGGCAAGTAGTTGTTGAATTAATCACATAAAACTACCCTAACATGTAGCACTTACTGCATTATGAGATCAAGTCAATGCTAAAGTTAGGGTACCAATTGTGAAGTAAAGAGATTGCCGCATTTCCAGATCCTGTCCTGGCCACTTACTGGTTATCCCATGCTGCCAGTTTTCCCAGGAGCTCTTTTCCAAGCTGAATGGCCTCCAAGACTCCAACTGAAGTGCATTTCTGAACTGGGATGAGTTCATTTTAAATGACTTGGGACAGAAACTGATGGCTGTGTTGTTAACAGTTAGACCCCTTGTTACAAAAGGTTTGATCACCATGCTAATGTTGAATTAACAATTCAGATTCATAAGCCTGAACAATTGTCTGCCACCAATTCAACTGGGTCTTGGTTTGATAGAAAGACATGGGAATGGATTTCAAAATAGCATGATTGAATTAAGTTTGTCTTCCATGAGCATCAGAATTTCAAAATATTTGCTATGCCATGTTGTGGTGTCTCTTGGTGCACATGATCACCACCGAGTGAAATCCACAGTTACTGCTACCCCAAAGAGTAGCACTTACTTAATGGATAGAAATGAATGCCAATCTGTGAGGTAACTGTATTGTGAAGCTATGTGAACAGACCCTGTTGAAATATTTTTGATGAAAAAATAATGAACACAAGAATGTTGGTTGTATATTCCACAGTGACAGCTACTCCAACAAAAAGCACTTACTGAAAAACAACAGATCAATACTTCTGTTAGAGTTGCTGTGCTGGTATTACCATCCCATAATGATGCTTGCCAAAGGCAATTGTTGGGCTTTTAAAGCATTTGTGGTCATTCAATCCAGAGTCATACCCCAACTTGATAGCACTTTCTTTGTCCAAATACAAGAGAGCTGCTAAAGTTGAAGTATACTTCTAGATAATCAAAGAAGAAATGTTTGCGATAAGAGAGAAAGCTTAGGAACTGTTACACGTTTTAAGATTAACCCAAACAGAATCACTTATGAAAATAGGAATCAAGTAGTGCTTACTTTTGAAGAAATCTTAGTCTGTTTCAACCAGCAAACAGTCTCTACTGGCAAGTAGTTGTTGAATTAATCACATAAAACTACCCCAACATGTAGCACTTACTGCATTATGAGATCAAGTCAATGCTAATGTTAGGGTACCAATTGTGAAGTAAAGAGATTGCCGCATTTCCAGATCCTGTCCTGGCCACTTACTGGTTATCCCATGCTGCCAGTTTTGCCAAGAGCTCTTTTCCAAGCTGAATGGCCTCCAAGACTGCAACTGAAGTGCATTTCTGAACTGGCATGAGTTCATTTTAAATGACTTGGGACAGAAACTGATGGCTGTGTTGTTAACAGCTAGACCCCCTGTTACAAAAGGTTTGATCACCATGCTAATGTTGAATTAACAATTCAGATTCATAAGCCTGAACAATTGTCTGCCACCAATTCAACTGGGTCTTGGTTTGATAGAATCACATTCCCATGCAAGATCTATTGATTAGGTTAAGCACATGGGAATGGATTTCAAAATAGCATGATTGAATTAAATTTGTCTTCCATGAGCATCAGAATTCCAAAATATTTGCTATGCCATGTTGTGGTGTCTCTTGGTGCACATGATCACCACCGAGTGAAATCCACAGTTACTGCTACCCCAAAGAGTAGCACTTACTTAATGGATAGAAATGAATGCCAATCTGTGAGGTAACTGTATTGTGAAGCTATGTGAACAGACCCTGTTGAAATATTTTTGATGAAAAAATAATGAACACAAGAATGTTGGTTGTATATTCCACAGTGACAGCTACTCCAACAAAAAGCACTTACTGAAAAACAACAGATCAATACTTCTGTTAGAGTTGCTGTGCTGGTATTACCATCCCATAATGATGCTTGCCAAAGGCAATTGTTGGGCTTTTAAAGCATTTGTGGTCATTCAATCCAGAGTCATACCCCAACTTGATAGCACTTTCTTTGTCCAAATACAAGAGAGCTGCTAAAGTTGAAGTATACTTCTAGATAATCAAAGAAGAAATGTTTGCGATAAGAGAGAAAGCTTAGGAACTGTTACACGTTTTAAGATTAACCCAAACAGAATCACTTATGAAAATAGGAATCAAGTAGTGCTTACTTTTGAAGAAATCTTAGTCTGTTTCAACCAGCAAACAGTCTCTACTGGCAAGTAGTTGTTGAATTAATCACATAAAACTACCCCAACATGTAGCACTTACTGCATTATGAGATCAAGTCAATGCTAAGGTTAGGGTACCAATTGTGAAGTAAAGAGATTGCCGCATTTCCAGATCCTGTCCTGGCCACTTACTGGTTATCCCATGCTGCCAGTTTTCCCAGGAGCTCTTTTCCAAGCTGAATGGCCTCCAAGACTCCAACTGAAGTGCATTTCTGAACTGGGATGAGTTCATTTTAAATGACTTGGGACAGAAACTAATGGCTGTGTTGTTAACAGCTAGACCCCCTGTTACAAAAGGTTTGATCACCATGCTAATGTTGAATTAACAATTCAGATTCATAAGCCTGAACAATTGTCTGCCACCAATTCAACTGGGTCTTGGTTTGATAGAATCACATTCCCATGCAAGATCTATTGATTAGGTTAAGCACATGGGAATGGATTTCAAAATAGCATGATTGAATTAAATTTGTCTTCCATGAGCATCAGAATTCCAAAATATTTGCTATGCCATGTTGTGGTGTCTCTTGGTGCACATGATCACCACCGAGTGAAATCCACAGTTACTGCTACCCCAAAGAGTAGCACTTACTTAATGGATAGAAATGAATGCCAATCTGTGAGGTAACTGTATTGTGAAGCTATGTGAACAGACCCTGTTGAAATATTTTTGATGAAAAAATAATGAACACAAGAATGTTGGTTGTATATTCCACAGTGACAGCTACTCCAACAAAAAGCACTTACTGAAAAACAACAGATCAATACTTCTGTTAGAGTTGCTGTGCTGGTATTACCATCCCATAATGATGCTTGCCAAAGGCAATTGTTGGGCTTTTAAAGCATTTGTGGTCATTCAATCCAGAGTCATACCCCAACTTGATAGCACTTTCTTTGTCCAAATACAAGAGAGCTGCTAAAGTTGAAGTATACTTCTAGATAATCAAAGAAGAAATGTTTGCGATAAGAGAGAAAGCTTAGGAACTGTTACACGTTTTAAGATTAACCCAAACAGAATCACTTATGAAAATAGCAATCAAGTAGTGCTTACTTTTGAAGAAATCTTAGTCTGTTTCAACCAGCAAACAGTCTCTACTGGCAAGTAGTTGTTGAATTAATCACATAAAACTACCCCAACATGTAGCACTTACTGCATTATGAGATCAAGTCAATGCTAAGGTTAGGGTACCAATTGTGAAGTAAAGAGATTGCCGCATTTCCAGATCCTGTCCTGGCCACTTACTGGTTATCCCATGCTGCCAGTTTTGCCAAGAGCTCTTTTCCAAGCTGAATGGCCTCCAAGACTGCAACTGAAGTGCATTTCTGAACTGGCATGAGTTCATTTTAAATGACTTGGTACAGAAACTGATGGCTGTGTTGTTAACAGCTAGACCCCCTGTTACAAAAGGTTTGATCACCATGCTAATGTTGAATTAACAATTCAGATTCATAAGCCTGAACAATTGTCTGCCACCAATTCAACTGGGTCTTGGTTTGATAGAATCACATTCCCATGCAAGATCTATTGATTAGGTTAAGCACATGGGAATGGATTTCAAAATAGCATGATTGAATTAAGTTTGTCTTCCATGAGCATCAGAATTCCAAAATATTTTCTATGCCATGTTGTGGTGTCTCTTGGTGCACATGATCACCACCGAGTGAAATCCACAGTTACTGCTACCCCAAAGAGTAGCACTTACTTAATGGATAGAAATGAATGCCAATCTGTGAGGTAACTGTATTGTGAAGCTATGTGAACAGACCCTGTTGAAATATTTTTGATGAAAAAATAATGAACACAAGAATGTTGGTTGTATATTCCACAGTGACAGCTACTCCAACAAAAAGCACTTACTGAAAAACAACAGATCAATACTTCTGTTAGAGTTGCTGTGCTGGTATTACCATCCCATAATGATGCTTGCCAAAGGCAATTGTTGGGCTTTTAAAGCATTTGTGGTCATTCAATCCAGAGTCATACCCCAACTTGATAGCACTTTCTTTGTCCAAATACAAGAGAGCTGCTAAAGTTGAATTATACTTCTAGATAATCAAAGAAGAAATGTTTGCGATAAGAGAGAAAGCTTAGGAACTGTTACACGTTTTAAGATTAACCCAAACAGAATCACTTATGAAAATAGGAATCAAGTAGTGCTTACTTTTGAAGAAATCTTAGTCTGTTTCAACCAGCAAACAGTCTCTACTGGCAAGTAGTTGTTGAATTAATCACATAAAACTACCCCAACATGTAGCACTTACTGCATTATGAGATCAAGTCAATGCTAAGGTTAGGGTACCAATTGTGAAGTAAAGAGATTGCCGCATTTCCAGATCCTGTCCTGGCCACTTACTGGTTATCCCATGCTGCCAGTTTTCCCAGGAGCTCTTTTCCAAGCTGAATGGCCTCCAAGACTCCAACTGAAGTGCATTTCTGAACTGGGATGAGTTCATTTTAAATGACTTGGGACAGAAACTGATGGCTGTGTTGTTAACAGCTAGACCCCCTGTTACAAAAGGTTTGATCACCATGCTAATGTTGAATTAACAATTCAGATTCATAAGCCTGAACAATTGTCTGCCACCAATTCAACTGGGTCTTGGTTTGATAGAATCACATTCCCATGCAAGATCTATTGATTAGGTTAAGCACATGGGAATGGATTTCAAAATAGCATGATTGAATTAAGTTTGTCTTCCATGAGCATCATAATTCCAAAATATTTTCTATGCCATGTTGTGGTGTCTCTTGGTGCACATGATCACCACCGAGTGAAATCCACAGTTACTGCTACCCCAAAGAGTAGCACTTACTTAATGGATAGAAATGAATGCCAATCTGTGAGGTAACTGTATTGTGAAGCTATGTGAACAGACCCTGTTGAAATATTTTTGATGAAAAAATAATGAACACAAGAATGTTGGTTGTATATTCCACAGTGACAGCTACTCCAACAAAAAGCACTTACTGAAAAACAACAGATCAATACTTCTGTTAGAGTTGCTGTGCTGGTATTACCATCCCATAATGATGCTTGCCAAAGGCAATTGTTGGGCTTTTAAAGCATTTGTGGTCATTCAATCCAGAGTCATACCCCAACTTGATAGCACTTTCTATGTCCAAATACAAGAGAGCTGCTAAAGTTGAAGTATACTTCTAGATAATCAAAGAAGAAATGTTTGCGATAAGAGAGAAAGCTTAGGAACTGTTACACGTTTTAAGATTAACCCAAACAGAATCACTTATGAAAATAGCAATCAAGTAGTGCTTACTTTTGAAGAAATCTTAGTCTGTTTCAACCAGCAAACAGTCTCTACTGGCAAGTAGTTGTTGAATTAATCACATAAAACTACCCCAACATGTAGCACTTACTGCATTATGAGATCAAGTCAATGCTAAGGTTAGGGTACCAATTGTGAAGTAAAGAGATTGCCGCATTTCCAGATCCTGTCCTGGCCACTTACTGGTTATCCCATGCTGCCAGTTTTCCCAGGAGCTCTTTTCCAAGCTGAATGGCCTCCAAGACTCCAACTGAAGTGCATTTCTGAACTGGGATGAGTTCATTTTAAATGACTTGGGACAGAAACTGATGGCTGTGTTGTTAACAGCTAGACCCCCTGTTACAAAAGGTTTGATCACCATGCTAATGTTGAATTAACAATTCAGATTCATAAGCCTGAACAATTGTCTGCCACCAATTCAACTGGGTCTTGGTTTGATAGAAAGACATGGGAATGGATTTCAAAATAGCATGATTGAATTAAGTTTGTCTTCCATGAGCATCAGAATTTCAAAATATTTGCTATGCCATGTTGTGGTGTCTCTTGGTGCACATGATCACCACCGAGTGAAATCCACAGTTACTGCTACCCCAAAGAGTAGCACTTACTTAATGGATAGAAATGAATGCCAATCTGTGAGGTAACTGTATTGTGAAGCTATGTGAACAGACCCTGTTGAAATATTTTTGATGAAAAAATAATGAACACAAGAATGTTGGTTGTATATTCCACAGTGACAGCTACTCCAACAAAAAGCACTTACTGAAAAACAACAGATCAATACTTCTGTTAGAGTTGCTGTGCTGGTATTACCATCCCATAATGATGCTTGCCAAAGGCAATTGTTGGGCTTTTAAAGCATTTGTGGTCATTCAATCCAGAGTCATACCCCAACTTGATAGCACTTTCTATGTCCAAATACAAGAGAGCTGCTAAAGTTGAAGTATACTTCTAGATAATCAAAGAAGAAATGTTTGCGATAAGAGAGAAAGCTTAGGAACTGTTACACGTTTTAAGATTAACCCAAACAGAATCACTTATGAAAATAGGAATCAAGTAGTGCTTACTTTTGAAGAAATCTTAGTCTGTTTCAACCAGCAAACAGTCTCTACTGGCAAGTAGTTGTTGAATTAATCACATAAAACTACCCCAACATGTAGCACTTACTGCATTATGAGATCAAGTCAATGCTAAAGTTAGGGTACCAATTGTGAAGTAAAGAGATTGCCGCATTTCCAGATCCTGTCCTGGCCACTTACTGGTTATCCCATGCTGCCAGTTTTCCCAAGAGCTCTTTTCCAAGCTGAATGGCCTCCAAGACTGCAACTGAAGTGCATTTCTGAACTGGGATGAGTTCATTTTAAATGACTTGGGACAGAAACTGATGGCTGTGTTGTTAACAGCTAGACCCCCTTTTACAAAAGTTTTGATCACCATGCTAATGTTGAATTAACAATTCAGATTCATAAGCCTGAACAATTGTCTGCCACCAATTCAACTGGGTCTTGGTTTGATAGAAAGACATGGGAATGGATTTCAAAATAGCATGATTGAATTAAGTTTGTCTTCCATGAGCATCAGAATTCCAAAATATTTTCTATGCCATGTTGTGGTGTCTCTTGGTGCACATGATCACCACCGAGTGAAATCCACAGTTACTGCTACCCCAAAGAGTAGCACTTACTTAATGGATAGAAATGAATGCCAATCTGTGAGGTAACTGTATTGTGAAGCTATGTGAACAGACCCTGTTGAAATATTTTTGATGAAAAAATAATGAACACAAGAATGTTGGTTGTATATTCCACAGTGACAGCTACTCCAACAAAAAGCACTTACTGAAAAACAACAGATCAATACTTCTGTTAGAGTTTCTGTGCTGGTATTACCATCCCATAATGATGCTTGCCAAAGGCAATTGTTGGGCTTTTAAAGCATTTGTGGTCATTCAATCCAGAGTCATACCCCAACTTGATAGCACTTTCTTTGTCCAAATACAAGAGAGCTGCTAAAGTTGAAGTATACTTCTAGATAATCAAAGAAGAAATGTTTGCGATAAGAGAGAAAGCTTAGGAACTGTTACACGTTTTAAGATTAACCCAAACAGAATCACTTATGAAAATAGCAATCAAGTAGTGCTTACTTTTGAAGAAATCTTAGTCTGTTTCAACCAGCAAACAGTCTCTACTGGCAAGTAGTTGTTGAATTAATCACATAAAACTACCCCAACATGTAGCACTTACTGCATTATGAGATCAAGTCAATGCTAAGGTTAGGGTACCAATTGTGAAGTAAAGAGATTGCCGCATTTCCAGATCCTGTCCTGGCCACTTACTGGTTATCCCATGCTGCCAGTTTTCCCAAGAGCTCTTTTCCAAGCTGAATGGCCTCCAAGACTGCAACTGAAGTGCATTTCTGAACTGGGATGAGTTCATTTTAAATGACTTGGGACAGAAACTGATGGCTGTGTTGTTAACAGCTAGACCCCCTGTTACAAAAGGTTTGATCACCATGCTAATGTTGAATTAACAATTCAGATTCATAAGCCTGAACAATTGTCTGCCACCAATTCAACTGGGTCTTGGTTTGATAGAATCACATTCCCATGCAAGATCTATTGATTAGGTTAAGCACATGGGAATGGATTTCAAAATAGCATGATTGAATTAAGTTTGTCTTCCATGAGCATCAGAATTCCAAAATATTTTCTATGCCATGTTGTGGTGTCTCTTGGTGCACATGATCACCACAGAGTGAAATCCACAGTTACTGCTACCCCAAAGAGTAGCACTTACTTAATGGATAGAAATGAATGCCAATCTGTGAGGTAACTGTATTGTGAAGCTATGTGAACAGACCCTGTTGAAATATTTTTGATGAAAAAATAATGAACACAAGAATGTTGGTTGTATATTCCACAGTGACAGCTACTCCAACAAAAAGCACTTACTGAAAAACAACAGATCAATACTTCTGTTAGAGTTGCTGTGCTGGTATTACCATCCCATAATGATGCTTGCCAAAGGCAATTGTTGGGCTTTTAAAGCATTTGTGGTCATTCAATCCAGAGTCATACCCCAACTTGATAGCACTTTCTTTGTCCAAATACAAGAGAGCTGCTAAAGTTGAAGTATACTTCTAGATAATCAAAGAAGAAATGTTTGCGATAAGAGAGAAAGCTTAGGAACTGTTACACGTTTTAAGATTAACCCAAACAGAATCACTTATGAAAATAGCAATCAAGTAGTGCTTACTTTTGAAGAAATCTTAGTCTGTTTCAACCAGCAAACAGTCTCTACTGGCAAGTAGTTGTTGAATTAATCACATAAAACTACCCCAACATGTAGCACTTACTGCATTATGAGATCAAGTCAATGCTAAGGTTAGGGTACCAATTGTGAAGTAAAGAGATTGCCGCATTTCCAGATCCTGTCCTGGCCACTTACTGGTTATCCCATGCTGCCAGTTTTCCCAAGAGCTCTTTTCCAAGCTGAATGGCCTCCAAGACTGCAACTGAAGTGCATTTCTGAACTGGGATGAGTTCATTTTAAATGACTTGGGACAGAAACTGATGGCTGTGTTGTTAACAGCTAGACCCCCTGTTACAAAAGGTTTGATCACCATGCTAATGTTGAATTAACAATTCAGATTCATAAGCCTGAACAATTGTCTGCCACCAATTCAACTGGGTCTTGGTTTGATAGAATCACATTCCCATGCAAGATCTATTGATTAGGTTAAGCACATGGGAATGGATTTCAAAATAGCATGATTGAATTAAGTTTGTCTTCCATGAGCATCAGAATTCCAAAATATTTTCTATGCCATGTTGTGGTGTCTCTTGGTGCACATGATCACCACCGAGTGAAATCCACAGTTACTGCTACCCCAAAGAGTAGCACTTACTTAATGGATAGAAATGAATGCCAATCTGTGAGGTAACTGTATTGTGAAGCTATGTGAACAGACCCTGTTGAAATATTTTTGATGAAAAAATAATGAACACAAGAATGTTGGTTGTATATTCCACAGTGACAGCTACTCCAACAAAAAGCACTTACTGAAAAACAACAGATCAATACTTCTGTTAGAGTTTCTGTGCTGGTATTACCATCCCATAATGATGCTTGCCAAAGGCAATTGTTGGGCTTTTAAAGCATTTGTGGTCATTCAATCCAGAGTCATACCCCAACTTGATAGCACTTTCTTTGTCCAAATACAAGAGAGCTGCTAAAGTTGAAGTATACTTCTAGATAATCAAAGAAGAAATGTTTGCGATAAGAGAGAAAGCTTAGGAACTGTTACACGTTTTAAGATTAACCCAAACAGAATCACTTATGAAAATAGCAATCAAGTAGTGCTTACTTTTGAAGAAATCTTAGTCTGTTTCAACCAGCAAACAGTCTCTACTGGCAAGTAGTTGTTGAATTAATCACATAAAACTACCCCAACATGTAGCACTTACTGCATTATGAGATCAAGTCAATGCTAAGGTTAGGGTACCAATTGTGAAGTAAAGAGATTGCCGCATTTCCAGATCCTGTCCTGGCCACTTACTGGTTATCCCATGCTGCCAGTTTTCCCAAGAGCTCTTTTCCAAGCTGAATGGCCTCCAAGACTGCAACTGAAGTGCATTTCTGAACTGGGATGAGTTCATTTTAAATGACTTGGGACAGAAACTGATGGCTGTGTTGTTAACAGCTAGACCCCCTGTTACAAAAGGTTTGATCACCATGCTAATGTTGAATTAACAATTCAGATTCATAAGCCTGAACAATTGTCTGCCACCAATTCAACTGGGTCTTGGTTTGATAGAAAGACATGGGAATGGATTTCAAAATAGCATGATTGAATTAAGTTTGTCTTCCATGAGCATCAGAATTTCAAAATATTTGCTATGCCATGTTGTGGTGTCTCTTGGTGCACATGATCACCACCGAGTGAAATCCACAGTTACTGCTACCCCAAAGAGTAGCACTTACTTAATGGATAGAAATGAATGCCAATCTGTGAGGTAACTGTATTGTGAAGCTATGTGAACAGACCCTGTTGAAATATTTTTGATGAAAAAATAATGAACACAAGAATGTTGGTTGTATATTCCACAGTGACAGCTACTCCAACAAAAAGCACTTACTGAAAAACAACAGATCAATACTTCTGTTAGAGTTGCTGTGCTGGTATTACCATCCCATAATGATGCTTGCCAAAGGCAATTGTTGGGCTTTTAAAGCATTTGTGGTCATTCAATCCAGAGTCATACCCCAACTTGATAGCACTTTCTATGTCCAAATACAAGAGAGCTGCTAAAGTTGAAGTATACTTCTAGATAATCAAAGAAGAAATGTTTGCGATAAGAGAGAAAGCTTAGGAACTGTTACACGTTTTAAGATTAACCCAAACAGAATCACTTATGAAAATAGGAATCAAGTAGTGCTTACTTTTGAAGAAATCTTAGTCTGTTTCAACCAGCAAACAGTCTCTACTGGCAAGTAGTTGTTGAATTAATCACATAAAACTACCCCAACATGTAGCACTTACTGCATTATGAGATCAAGTCAATGCTAAAGTTAGGGTACCAATTGTGAAGTAAAGAGATTGCCGCATTTCCAGATCCTGTCCTGGCCACTTACTGGTTATCCCATGCTGCCAGTTTTCCCAAGAGCTCTTTTCCAAGCTGAATGGCCTCCAAGACTGCAACTGAAGTGCATTTCTGAACTGGGATGAGTTCATTTTAAATGACTTGGGACAGAAACTGATGGCTGTGTTGTTAACAGCTAGACCCCCTTTTACAAAAGTTTTGATCACCATGCTAATGTTGAATTAACAATTCAGATTCATAAGCCTGAACAATTGTCTGCCACCAATTCAACTGGGTCTTGGTTTGATAGAAAGACATGGGAATGGATTTCAAAATAGCATGATTGAATTAAGTTTGTCTTCCATGAGCATCAGAATTCCAAAATATTTTCTATGCCATGTTGTGGTGTCTCTTGGTGCACATGATCACCACCGAGTGAAATCCACAGTTACTGCTACCCCAAAGAGTAGCACTTACTTAATGGATAGAAATGAATGCCAATCTGTGAGGTAACTGTATTGTGAAGCTATGTGAACAGACCCTGTTGAAATATTTTTGATGAAAAAATAATGAACACAAGAATGTTGGTTGTATATTCCACAGTGACAGCTACTCCAACAAAAAGCACTTACTGAAAAACAACAGATCAATACTTCTGTTAGAGTTTCTGTGCTGGTATTACCATCCCATAATGATGCTTGCCAAAGGCAATTGTTGGGCTTTTAAAGCATTTGTGGTCATTCAATCCAGAGTCATACCCCAACTTGATAGCACTTTCTTTGTCCAAATACAAGAGAGCTGCTAAAGTTGAAGTATACTTCTAGATAATCAAAGAAGAAATGTTTGCGATAAGAGAGAAAGCTTAGGAACTGTTACACGTTTTAAGATTAACCCAAACAGAATCACTTATGAAAATAGCAATCAAGTAGTGCTTACTTTTGAAGAAATCTTAGTCTGTTTCAACCAGCAAACAGTCTCTACTGGCAAGTAGTTGTTGAATTAATCACATAAAACTACCCCAACATGTAGCACTTACTGCATTATGAGATCAAGTCAATGCTAAGGTTAGGGTACCAATTGTGAAGTAAAGAGATTGCCGCATTTCCAGATCCTGTCCTGGCCACTTACTGGTTATCCCATGCTGCCAGTTTTCCCAAGAGCTCTTTTCCAAGCTGAATGGCCTCCAAGACTGCAACTGAAGTGCATTTCTGAACTGGGATGAGTTCATTTTAAATGACTTGGGACAGAAACTGATGGCTGTGTTGTTAACAGCTAGACCCCCTGTTACAAAAGGTTTGATCACCATGCTAATGTTGAATTAACAATTCAGATTCATAAGCCTGAACAATTGTCTGCCACCAATTCAACTGGGTCTTGGTTTGATAGAATCACATTCCCATGCAAGATCTATTGATTAGGTTAAGCACATGGGAATGGATTTCAAAATAGCATGATTGAATTAAGTTTGTCTTCCATGAGCATCAGAATTCCAAAATATTTTCTATGCCATGTTGTGGTGTCTCTTGGTGCACATGATCACCACAGAGTGAAATCCACAGTTACTGCTACCCCAAAGAGTAGCACTTACTTAATGGATAGAAATGAATGCCAATCTGTGAGGTAACTGTATTGTGAAGCTATGTGAACAGACCCTGTTGAAATATTTTTGATGAAAAAATAATGAACACAAGAATGTTGGTTGTATATTCCACAGTGACAGCTACTCCAACAAAAAGCACTTACTGAAAAACAACAGATCAATACTTCTGTTAGAGTTGCTGTGCTGGTATTACCATCCCATAATGATGCTTGCCAAAGGCAATTGTTGGGCTTTTAAAGCATTTGTGGTCATTCAATCCAGAGTCATACCCCAACTTGATAGCACTTTCTTTGTCCAAATACAAGAGAGCTGCTAAAGTTGAAGTATACTTCTAGATAATCAAAGAAGAAATGTTTGCGATAAGAGAGAAAGCTTAGGAACTGTTACACGTTTTAAGATTAACCCAAACAGAATCACTTATGAAAATAGCAATCAAGTAGTGCTTACTTTTGAAGAAATCTTAGTCTGTTTCAACCAGCAAACAGTCTCTACTGGCAAGTAGTTGTTGAATTAATCACATAAAACTACCCCAACATGTAGCACTTACTGCATTATGAGATCAAGTCAATGCTAAGGTTAGGGTACCAATTGTGAAGTAAAGAGATTGCCGCATTTCCAGATCCTGTCCTGGCCACTTACTGGTTATCCCATGCTGCCAGTTTTCCCAAGAGCTCTTTTCCAAGCTGAATGGCCTCCAAGACTGCAACTGAAGTGCATTTCTGAACTGGGATGAGTTCATTTTAAATGACTTGGGACAGAAACTGATGGCTGTGTTGTTAACAGCTAGACCCCCTGTTACAAAAGGTTTGATCACCATGCTAATGTTGAATTAACAATTCAGATTCATAAGCCTGAACAATTGTCTGCCACCAATTCAACTGGGTCTTGGTTTGATAGAATCACATTCCCATGCAAGATCTATTGATTAGGTTAAGCACATGGGAATGGATTTCAAAATAGCATGATTGAATTAAGTTTGTCTTCCATGAGCATCAGAATTCCAAAATATTTTCTATGCCATGTTGTGGTGTCTCTTGGTGCACATGATCACCACCGAGTGAAATCCACAGTTACTGCTACCCCAAAGAGTAGCACTTACTTAATGGATAGAAATGAATGCCAATCTGTGAGGTAACTGTATTGTGAAGCTATGTGAACAGACCCTGTTGAAATATTTTTGATGAAAAAATAATGAACACAAGAATGTTGGTTGTATATTCCACAGTGACAGCTACTCCAACAAAAAGCACTTACTGAAAAACAACAGATCAATACTTCTGTTAGAGTTTCTGTGCTGGTATTACCATCCCATAATGATGCTTGCCAAAGGCAATTGTTGGGCTTTTAAAGCATTTGTGGTCATTCAATCCAGAGTCATACCCCAACTTGATAGCACTTTCTTTGTCCAAATACAAGAGAGCTGCTAAAGTTGAAGTATACTTCTAGATAATCAAAGAAGAAATGTTTGCGATAAGAGAGAAAGCTTAGGAACTGTTACACGTTTTAAGATTAACCCAAACAGAATCACTTATGAAAATAGCAATCAAGTAGTGCTTACTTTTGAAGAAATCTTAGTCTGTTTCAACCAGCAAACAGTCTCTACTGGCAAGTAGTTGTTGAATTAATCACATAAAACTACCCCAACATGTAGCACTTACTGCATTATGAGATCAAGTCAATGCTAAGGTTAGGGTACCAATTGTGAAGTAAAGAGATTGCCGCATTTCCAGATCCTGTCCTGGCCACTTACTGGTTATCCCATGCTGCCAGTTTTCCCAAGAGCTCTTTTCCAAGCTGAATGGCCTCCAAGACTGCAACTGAAGTGCATTTCTGAACTGGGATGAGTTCATTTTAAATGACTTGGGACAGAAACTGATGGCTGTGTTGTTAACAGCTAGACCCCCTGTTACAAAAGGTTTGATCACCATGCTAATGTTGAATTAACAATTCAGATTCATAAGCCTGAACAATTGTCTGCCACCAATTCAACTGGGTCTTGGTTTGATAGAATCACATTCCCATGCAAGATCTATTGATTAGGTTAAGCACATGGGAATGGATTTCAAAATAGCATGATTGAATTAAGTTTGTCTTCCATGAGCATCAGAATTCCAAAATATTTTCTATGCCATGTTGTGGTGTCTCTTGGTGCACATGATCACCACCGAGTGAAATCCACAGTTACTGCTACCCCAAAGAGTAGCACTTACTTAATGGATAGAAATGAATGCCAATCTGTGAGGTAACTGTATTGTGAAGCTATGTGAACAGACCCTGTTGAAATATTTTTGATGAAAAAATAATGAACACAAGAATGTTGGTTGTATATTCCACAGTGACAGCTACTCCAACAAAAAGCACTTACTGAAAAACAACAGATCAATACTTCTGTTAGAGTTTCTGTGCTGGTATTACCATCCCATAATGATGCTTGCCAAAGGCAATTGTTGGGCTTTTAAAGCATTTGTGGTCATTCAATCCAGAGTCATACCCCAACTTGATAGCACTTTCTTTGTCCAAATACAAGAGAGCTGCTAAAGTTGAAGTATACTTCTAGATAATCAAAGAAGAAATGTTTGCGATAAGAGAGAAAGCTTAGGAACTGTTACACGTTTTAAGATTAACCCAAACAGAATCACTTATGAAAATAGCAATCAAGTAGTGCTTACTTTTGAAGAAATCTTAGTCTGTTTCAACCAGCAAACAGTCTCTACTGGCAAGTAGTTGTTGAATTAATCACATAAAACTACCCCAACATGTAGCACTTACTGCATTATGAGATCAAGTCAATGCTAAGGTTAGGGTACCAATTGTGAAGTAAAGAGATTGCCGCATTTCCAGATCCTGTCCTGGCCACTTACTGGTTATCCCATGCTGCCAGTTTTCCCAAGAGCTCTTTTCCAAGCTGAATGGCCTCCAAGACTGCAACTGAAGTGCATTTCTGAACTGGGATGAGTTCATTTTAAATGACTTGGGACAGAAACTGATGGCTGTGTTGTTAACAGCTAGACCCCCTGTTACAAAAGGTTTGATCACCATGCTAATGTTGAATTAACAATTCAGATTCATAAGCCTGAACAATTGTCTGCCACCAATTCAACTGGGTCTTGGTTTGATAGAATCACATTCCCATGCAAGATCTATTGATTAGGTTAAGCACATGGGAATGGATTTCAAAATAGCATGATTGAATTAAGTTTGTCTTCCATGAGCATCAGAATTCCAAAATATTTTCTATGCCATGTTGTGGTGTCTCTTGGTGCACATGATCACCACCGAGTGAAATCCACAGTTACTGCTACCCCAAAGAGTAGCACTTACTTAATGGATAGAAATGAATGCCAATCTGTGAGGTAACTGTATTGTGAAGCTATGTGAACAGACCCTGTTGAAATATTTTTGATGAAAAAATAATGAACACAAGAATGTTGGTTGTATATTCCACAGTGACAGCTACTCCAACAAAAAGCACTTACTGAAAAACAACAGATCAATACTTCTGTTAGAGTTGCTGTGCTGGTATTACCATCCCATAATGATGCTTGCCAAAGGCAATTGTTGGGCTTTTAAAGCATTTGTGGTCATTCAATCCAGAGTCATACCCCAACTTGATAGCACTTTCTTTGTCCAAATACAAGAGAGCTGCTAAAGTTGAAGTATACTTCTAGATAATCAAAGAAGAAATGTTTGCGAAAAGAGAGAAAGCTTAGGAACTGTTACACGTTTTAAGATTAACCCAAACAGAATCACTTATGAAAATAGGAATCAAGTAGTGCTTACTTTTGAAGAAATCTTAGTCTGTTTCAACCAGCAAACAGTCTCTACTGGCAAGTAGTTGTTGAATTAATCACATAAAACTACCCCAACATGTAGCACTTACTGCATTATGAGATCAAGTCAATGCTAAGGTTAGGGTACCAATTGTGAAGTAAAGAGATTGCCGCATTTCCAGATCCTGTCCTGGCCACTTACTGGTTATCCCATGCTGCCAGTTTTCCCAGGAGCTCTTTTCCAAGCTGAATGGCCTCCAAGACTCCAACTGAAGTGCATTTCTGAACTGGGATGAGTTCATTTTAAATGACTTGGGACAGAAACTGATGGCTGTGTTGTTAACAGCTAGACCCCCTGTTACAAAAGGTTTGATCACCATGCTAATGTTGAATTAACAATTCAGATTCATAAGCCTGAACAATTGTCTGCCACCAATTCAACTGGGTCTTGGTTTGATAGAAAGACATGGGAATGGATTTCAAAATAGCATGATTGAATTAAGTTTGTCTTCCATGAGCATCAGAATTTCAAAATATTTGCTATGCCATGTTGTGGTGTCTCTTGGTGCACATGATCACCACCGAGTGAAATCCACAGTTACTGCTACCCCAAAGAGTAGCACTTACTTAATGGATAGAAATGAATGCCAATCTGTGAGGTAACTGTATTGTGAAGCTATGTGAACAGACCCTGTTGAAATATTTTTGATGAAAAAATAATGAACACAAGAATGTTGGTTGTATATTCCACAGTGACAGCTACTCCAACAAAAAGCACTTACTGAAAAACAACAGATCAATACTTCTGTTAGAGTTTCTGTGCTGGTATTACCATCCCATAATGATGCTTGCCAAAGGCAATTGTTGGGCTTTTAAAGCATTTGTGGTCATTCAATCCAGAGTCATACCCCAACTTGATAGCACTTTCTTTGTCCAAATACAAGAGAGCTGCTAAAGTTGAAGTATACTTCTAGATAATCAAAGAAGAAATGTTTGCGATAAAAGAGAAAGCTTAGGAACTGTTACACGTTTTAAGATTAACCCAAACAGAATCACTTATGAAAATAGCAATCAAGTAGTGCTTACTTTTGAAGAAATCTTAGTCTGTTTCAACCAGCAAACAGTCTCTACTGGCAAGTAGTTGTTGAATTAATCACATAAAACTACCCCAACATGTAGCACTTACTGCATTATGAGATCAAGTCAATGCTAAGGTTAGGGTACCAATTGTGAAGTAAAGAGATTGCCGCATTTCCAGATCCTGTCCTGGCCACTTACTGGTTATCCCATGCTGCCAGTTTTCCCAAGAGCTCTTTTCCAAGCTGAATGGCCTCCAAGACTGCAACTGAAGTGCATTTCTGAACTGGGATGAGTTCATTTTAAATGACTTGGGACAGAAACTGATGGCTGTGTTGTTAACAGCTAGACCCCCTGTTACAAAAGGTTTGATCACCATGCTAATGTTGAATTAACAATTCAGATTCATAAGCCTGAACAATTGTCTGCCACCAATTCAACTGGGTCTTGGTTTGATAGAATCACATTCCCATGCAAGATCTATTGATTAGGTTAAGCACATGGGAATGGATTTCAAAATAGCATGATTGAATTAAGTTTGTCTTCCATGAGCATCAGAATTCCAAAATATTTTCTATGCCATGTTGTGGTGTCTCTTGGTGCACATGATCACCACCGAGTGAAATCCACAGTTACTGCTACCCCAAAGAGTAGCACTTACTTAATGGATAGAAATGAATGCCAATCTGTGAGGTAACTGTATTGTGAAGCTATGTGAACAGACCCTGTTGAAATATTTTTGATGAAAAAATAATGAACACAAGAATGTTGGTTGTATATTCCACAGTGACAGCTACTCCAACAAAAAGCACTTACTGAAAAACAACAGATCAATACTTCTGTTAGAGTTGCTGTGCTGGTATTACCATCCCATAATGATGCTTGCCAAAGGCAATTGTTGGGCTTTTAAAGCATTTGTGGTCATTCAATCCAGAGTCATACCCCAACTTGATAGCACTTTCTTTGTCCAAATACAAGAGAGCTGCTAAAGTTGAAGTATACTTCTAGATAATCAAAGAAGAAATGTTTGCGAAAAGAGAGAAAGCTTAGGAACTGTTACACGTTTTAAGATTAACCCAAACAGAATCACTTATGAAAATAGGAATCAAGTAGTGCTTACTTTTGAAGAAATCTTAGTCTGTTTCAACCAGCAAACAGTCTCTACTGGCAAGTAGTTGTTGAATTAATCACATAAAACTACCCCAACATGTAGCACTTACTGCATTATGAGATCAAGTCAATGCTAAGGTTAGGGTACCAATTGTGAAGTAAAGAGATTGCCGCATTTCCAGATCCTGTCCTGGCCACTTACTGGTTATCCCATGCTGCCAGTTTTCCCAGGAGCTCTTTTCCAAGCTGAATGGCCTCCAAGACTCCAACTGAAGTGCATTTCTGAACTGGGATGAGTTCATTTTAAATGACTTGGGACAGAAACTGATGGCTGTGTTGTTAACAGCTAGACCCCCTGTTACAAAAGGTTTGATCACCATGCTAATGTTGAATTAACAATTCAGATTCATAAGCCTGAACAATTGTCTGCCACCAATTCAACTGGGTCTTGGTTTGATAGAAAGACATGGGAATGGATTTCAAAATAGCATGATTGAATTAAGTTTGTCTTCCATGAGCATCAGAATTTCAAAATATTTGCTATGCCATGTTGTGGTGTCTCTTGGTGCACATGATCACCACCGAGTGAAATCCACAGTTACTGCTACCCCAAAGAGTAGCACTTACTTAATGGATAGAAATGAATGCCAATCTGTGAGGTAACTGTATTGTGAAGCTATGTGAACAGACCCTGTTGAAATATTTTTGATGAAAAAATAATGAACACAAGAATGTTGGTTGTATATTCCACAGTGACAGCTACTCCAACAAAAAGCACTTACTGAAAAACAACAGATCAATACTTCTGTTAGAGTTGCTGTGCTGGTATTACCATCCCATAATGATGCTTGCCAAAGGCAATTGTTGGGCTTTTAAAGCATTTGTGGTCATTCAATCCAGAGTCATACCCCAACTTGATAGCACTTTCTATGTCCAAATACAAGAGAGCTGCTAAAGTTGAAGTATACTTCTAGATAATCAAAGAAGAAATGTTTGCGATAAGAGAGAAAGCTTAGGAACTGTTACACGTTTTAAGATTAACCCAAACAGAATCACTTATGAAAATAGGAATCAAGTAGTGCTTACTTTTGAAGAAATCTTAGTCTGTTTCAACCAGCAAACAGTCTCTACTGGCAAGTAGTTGTTGAATTAATCACATAAAACTACCCCAACATGTAGCACTTACTGCATTATGAGATCAAGTCAATGCTAAAGTTAGGGTACCAATTGTGAAGTAAAGAGATTGCCGCATTTCCAGATCCTGTCCTGGCCACTTACTGGTTATCCCATGCTGCCAGTTTTCCCAAGAGCTCTTTTCCAAGCTGAATGGCCTCCAAGACTGCAACTGAAGTGCATTTCTGAACTGGGATGAGTTCATTTTAAATGACTTGGGACAGAAACTGATGGCTGTGTTGTTAACAGCTAGACCCCCTTTTACAAAAGTTTTGATCACCATGCTAATGTTGAATTAACAATTCAGATTCATAAGCCTGAACAATTGTCTGCCACCAATTCAACTGGGTCTTGGTTTGATAGAAAGACATGGGAATGGATTTCAAAATAGCATGAATGAATTAAGTTTGTCTTCCATGAGCATCAGAATTTCAAAATATTTGCTATCCCATGTTGTGGTGTCTCTTGGTGCACATGATCACCACCGAGTGAAATCCACAGTTACTGCTACCCCAAAGAGTAGCACTTACTTAATGGATAGAAATGAATGCCAATCTGTGAGGTAACTGTATTGTGAAGCTATGTGAACAGACCCTGTTGAAATATTTTTGATGAAAAAATAATGAACACAAGAATGTTGGTTGTATATTCCACAGTGACAGCTACTCCAACAAAAAGCACTTACTGAAAAACAACAGATCAATACTTCTGTTAGAGTTGCTGTGCTGGTATTACCATCCCATAATGATGCTTGCCAAAGGCAATTGTTGGGCTTTTAAAGCATTTGTGGTCATTCAATCCAGAGTCATACCCCAACTTGATAGCACTTTCTATGTCCAAATACAAGAGAGCTGCTAAAGTTGAAGTATACTTCTAGATAATCAAAGAAGAAATGTTTGCGATAAGAGAGAAAGCTTAGGAACTGTTACACGTTTTAAGATTAACCCAAACAGAATCACTTATGAAAATAGCAATCAAGTAGTGCTTACTTTTGAAGAAATCTTAGTCTGTTTCAACCAGCAAACAGTCTCTACTGGCAAGTAGTTGTTGAATTAATCACATAAAACTACCCCAACATGTAGCACTTACTGCATTATGAGATCAAGTCAATGCTAAGGTTAGGGTACCAATTGTGAAGTAAAGAGATTGCCGCATTTCCAGATCCTGTCCTGGCCACTTACTGGTTATCCCATGCTGCCAGTTTTCCCAGGAGCTCTTTTCCAAGCTGAATGGCCTCCAAGACTCCAACTGAAGTGCATTTCTGAACTGGGATGAGTTCATTTTAAATGACTTGGGACAGAAACTGATGGCTGTGTTGTTAACAGCTAGACCCCCTGTTACAAAAGGTTTGATCACCATGCTAATGTTGAATTAACAATTCAGATTCATAAGCCTGAACAATTGTCTGCCACCAATTCAACTGGGTCTTGGTTTGATAGAAAGACATGGGAATGGATTTCAAAATAGCATGATTGAATTAAGTTTGTCTTCCATGAGCATCAGAATTTCAAAATATTTGCTATGCCATGTTGTGGTGTCTCTTGGTGCACATGATCACCACCGAGTGAAATCCACAGTTACTGCTACCCCAAAGAGTAGCACTTACTTAATGGATAGAAATGAATGCCAATCTGTGAGGTAACTGTATTGTGAAGCTATGTGAACAGACCCTGTTGAAATATTTTTGATGAAAAAATAATGAACACAAGAATGTTGGTTGTATATTCCACAGTGACAGCTACTCCAACAAAAAGCACTTACTGAAAAACAACAGATCAATACTTCTGTTAGAGTTGCTGTGCTGGTATTACCATCCCATAATGATGCTTGCCAAAGGCAATTGTTGGGCTTTTAAAGCATTTGTGGTCATTCAATCCAGAGTCATACCCCAACTTGATAGCACTTTCTATGTCCAAATACAAGAGAGCTGCTAAAGTTGAAGTATACTTCTAGATAATCAAAGAAGAAATGTTTGCGATAAGAGAGAAAGCTTAGGAACTGTTACACGTTTTAAGATTAACCCAAACAGAATCACTTATGAAAATAGCAATCAAGTAGTGCTTACTTTTGAAGAAATCTTAGTCTGTTTCAACCAGCAAACAGTCTCTACTGGCAAGTAGTTGTTGAATTAATCACATAAAACTACCCCAACATGTAGCACTTACTGCATTATGAGATCAAGTCAATGCTAAGGTTAGGGTACCAATTGTGAAGTAAAGAGATTGCCGCATTTCCAGATCCTGTCCTGGCCACTTACTGGTTATCCCATGCTGCCAGTTTTCCCAAGAGCTCTTTTCCAAGCTGAATGGCCTCCAAGACTGCAACTGAAGTGCATTTCTGAACTGGGATGAGTTCATTTTAAATGACTTGGGACAGAAACTGATGGCTGTGTTGTTAACAGCTAGACCCCCTGTTACAAAAGGTTTGATCACCATGCTAATGTTGAATTAACAATTCAGATTCATAAGCCTGAACAATTGTCTGCCACCAATTCAACTGGGTCTTGGTTTGATAGAATCACATTCCCATGCAAGATCTATTGATTAGGTTAAGCACATGGGAATGGATTTCAAAATAGCATGATTGAATTAAGTTTGTCTTCCATGAGCATCAGAATTCCAAAATATTTTCTATGCCATGTTGTGGTGTCTCTTGGTGCACATGATCACCACCGAGTGAAATCCACAGTTACTGCTACCCCAAAGAGTAGCACTTACTTAATGGATAGAAATGAATGCCAATCTGTGAGGTAACTGTATTGTGAAGCTATGTGAACAGACCCTGTTGAAATATTTTTGATGAAAAAATAATGAACACAAGAATGTTGGTTGTATATTCCACAGTGACAGCTACTCCAACAAAAAGCACTTACTGAAAAACAACAGATCAATACTTCTGTTAGAGTTTCTGTGCTGGTATTACCATCCCATAATGATGCTTGCCAAAGGCAATTGTTGGGCTTTTAAAGCATTTGTGGTCATTCAATCCAGAGTCATACCCCAACTTGATAGCACTTTCTTTGTCCAAATACAAGAGAGCTGCTAAAGTTGAAGTATACTTCTAGATAATCAAAGAAGAAATGTTTGCGATAAGAGAGAAAGCTTAGGAACTGTTACACGTTTTAAGATTAACCCAAACAGAATCACTTATGAAAATAGCAATCAAGTAGTGCTTACTTTTGAAGAAATCTTA
This sequence comes from Argentina silus, assembly GCF_951799395.1. Classification (NCBI taxonomy): domain Eukaryota; kingdom Metazoa; phylum Chordata; class Actinopteri; order Argentiniformes; family Argentinidae; genus Argentina; species Argentina silus. The sequence continues at coordinate 22,848,862 of NC_139659.1, read as the reverse complement.
GTCTGTTTCAACCAGCAAACAGTCTCTACTGGCAAGTAGTTGTTGAATTAATCACATAAAACTACCCCAACATGTAGCACTTACTGCATTATGAGATCAAGTCAATGCTAAGGTTAGGGTACCAATTGTGAAGTAAAGAGATTGCCGCATTTCCAGATCCTGTCCTGGCCACTTACTGGTTATCCCATGCTGCCAGTTTTCCCAAGAGCTCTTTTCCAAGCTGAATGGCCTCCAAGACTGCAACTGAAGTGCATTTCTGAACTGGGATGAGTTCATTTTAAATGACTTGGGACAGAAACTGATGGCTGTGTTGTTAACAGCTAGACCCCCTGTTACAAAAGGTTTGATCACCATGCTAATGTTGAATTAACAATTCAGATTCATAAGCCTGAACAATTGTCTGCCACCAATTCAACTGGGTCTTGGTTTGATAGAATCACATTCCCATGCAAGATCTATTGATTAGGTTAAGCACATGGGAATGGATTTCAAAATAGCATGATTGAATTAAGTTTGTCTTCCATGAGCATCAGAATTCCAAAATATTTTCTATGCCATGTTGTGGTGTCTCTTGGTGCACATGATCACCACCGAGTGAAATCCACAGTTACTGCTACCCCAAAGAGTAGCACTTACTTAATGGATAGAAATGAATGCCAATCTGTGAGGTAACTGTATTGTGAAGCTATGTGAACAGACCCTGTTGAAATATTTTTGATGAAAAAATAATGAACACAAGAATGTTGGTTGTATATTCCACAGTGACAGCTACTCCAACAAAAAGCACTTACTGAAAAACAACAGATCAATACTTCTGTTAGAGTTGCTGTGCTGGTATTACCATCCCATAATGATGCTTGCCAAAGGCAATTGTTGGGCTTTTAAAGCATTTGTGGTCATTCAATCCAGAGTCATACCCCAACTTGATAGCACTTTCTTTGTCCAAATACAAGAGAGCTGCTAAAGTTGAAGTATACTTCTAGATAATCAAAGAAGAAATGTTTGCGATAAGAGAGAAAGCTTAGGAACTGTTACACGTTTTAAGATTAACCCAAACAGAATCACTTATGAAAATAGGAATCAAGTAGTGCTTACTTTTGAAGAAATCTTAGTCTGTTTCAACCAGCAAACAGTCTCTACTGGCAAGTAGTTGTTGAATTAATCACATAAAACTACCCCAACATGTAGCACTTACTGCATTATGAGATCAAGTCAATGCTAAGGTTAGGGTACCAATTGTGAAGTAAAGAGATTGCCGCATTTCCAGATCCTGTCCTGGCCACTTACTGGTTATCCCATGCTGCCAGTTTTCCCAGGAGCTCTTTTCCAAGCTGAATGGCCTCCAAGACTCCAACTGAAGTGCATTTCTGAACTGGGATGAGTTCATTTTAAATGACTTGGGACAGAAACTGATGGCTGTGTTGTTAACAGCTAGACCCCCTGTTACAAAAGGTTTGATCACCATGCTAATGTTGAATTAACAATTCAGATTCATAAGCCTGAACAATTGTCTGCCACCAATTCAACTGGGTCTTGGTTTGATAGAAGCACATTCCCATGCAAGAGCTATTGATTAGGTTAAGCACATGGGAATGGATTTCAAAATAGCATGATTGAATTAAGTTTGTCTTCCATGAGCATCAGAATTTCAAAATATTTGCTATGCCATGTTGTGGTGTCTCTTGGTGCACATGATCACCACCGAGTGAAATCCACAGTTACTGCTACCCCAAAGAGTAGCACTTACTTAATGGATAGAAATGAATGCCAATCTGTGAGGTAACTGTATTGTGAAGCTATGTGAACAGACCCTGTTGAAATATTTTTGATGAAAAAATAATGAACACAAGAATGTTGGTTGTATATTCCACAGTGACAGCTACTCCAACAAAAAGCACTTACTGAAAAACAACAGATCAATACTTCTGTTAGAGTTGCTGTGCTGGTATTACCATCCCATAATGATGCTTGCCAAAGGCAATTGTTGGGCTTTTAAAGCATTTGTGGTCATTCAATCCAGAGTCATACCCCAACTTGATAGCACTTTCTATGTCCAAATACAAGAGAGCTGCTAAAGTTGAAGTATACTTCTAGATAATCAAAGAAGAAATGTTTGCGATAAGAGAGAAAGCTTAGGAACTGTTACACGTTTTAAGATTAACCCAAACAGAATCACTTATGAAAATAGCAATCAAGTAGTGCTTACTTTTGAAGAAATCTTAGTCTGTTTCAACCAGCAAACAGTCTCTACTGGCAAGTAGTTGTTGAATTAATCACATAAAACTACCCCAACATGTAGCACTTACTGCATTATGAGATCAAGTCAATGCTAAGGTTAGGGTACCAATTGTGAAGTAAAGAGATTGCCGCATTTCCAGATCCTGTCCTGGCCACTTACTGGTTATCCCATGCTGCCAGTTTTCCCAAGAGCTCTTTTCCAAGCTGAATGGCCTCCAAGACTGCAACTGAAGTGCATTTCTGAACTGGGATGAGTTCATTTTAAATGACTTGGGACAGAAACTGATGGCTGTGTTGTTAACAGCTAGACCCCCTGTTACAAAAGGTTTGATCACCATGCTAATGTTGAATTAACAATTCAGATTCATAAGCCTGAACAATTGTCTGCCACCAATTCAACTGGGTCTTGGTTTGATAGAATCACATTCCCATGCAAGATCTATTGATTAGGTTAAGCACATGGGAATGGATTTCAAAATAGCATGATTGAATTAAGTTTGTCTTCCATGAGCATCAGAATTCCAAAATATTTTCTATGCCATGTTGTGGTGTCTCTTGGTGCACATGATCACCACCGAGTGAAATCCACAGTTACTGCTACCCCAAAGAGTAGCACTTACTTAATGGATAGAAATGAATGCCAATCTGTGAGGTAACTGTATTGTGAAGCTATGTGAACAGACCCTGTTGAAATATTTTTGATGAAAAAATAATGAACACAAGAATGTTGGTTGTATATTCCACAGTGACAGCTACTCCAACAAAAAGCACTTACTGAAAAACAACAGATCAATACTTCTGTTAGAGTTGCTGTGCTGGTATTACCATCCCATAATGATGCTTGCCAAAGGCAATTGTTGGGCTTTTAAAGCATTTGTGGTCATTCAATCCAGAGTCATACCCCAACTTGATAGCACTTTCTTTGTCCAAATACAAGAGAGCTGCTAAAGTTGAAGTATACTTCTAGATAATCAAAGAAGAAATGTTTGCGAGAAGAGAGAAAGCTTAGGAACTGTTACACGTTTTAAGATTAACCCAAACAGAATCACTTATGAAAATAGGAATCAAGTAGTGCTTACTTTTGAAGAAATCTTAGTCTGTTTCAACCAGCAAACAGTCTCTACTGGCAAGTAGTTGTTGAATTAATCACATAAAACTACCCCAACATGTAGCACTTACTGCATTATGAGATCAAGTCAATGCTAAGGTTAGGGTACCAATTGTGAAGTAAAGAGATTGCCGCATTTCCAGATCCTGTCCTGGCCACTTACTGGTTATCCCATGCTGCCAGTTTTCCCAGGAGCTCTTTTCCAAGCTGAATGGCCTCCAAGACTCCAACTGAAGTGCATTTCTGAACTGGGATGAGTTCATTTTAAATGACTTGGGACAGAAACTGATGGCTGTGTTGTTAACAGCTAGACCCCCTGTTACAAAAGGTTTGATCACCATGCTAATGTTGAATTAACAATTCAGATTCATAAGCCTGAACAATTGTCTGCCACCAATTCAACTGGGTCTTGGTTTGATAGAAAGACATGGGAATGGATTTCAAAATAGCATGATTGAATTAAGTTTGTCTTCCATGAGCATCAGAATTTCAAAATATTTGCTATGCCATGTTGTGGTGTCTCTTGGTGCACATGATCACCACCGAGTGAAATCCACAGTTACTGCTACCCCAAAGAGTAGCACTTACTTAATGGATAGAAATGAATGCCAATCTGTGAGGTAACTGTATTGTGAAGCTATGTGAACAGACCCTGTTGAAATATTTTTGATGAAAAAATAATGAACACAAGAATGTTGGTTGTATATTCCACAGTGACAGCTACTCCAACAAAAAGCACTTACTGAAAAACAACAGATCAATACTTCTGTTAGAGTTGCTGTGCTGGTATTACCATCCCATAATGATGCTTGCCAAAGGCAATTGTTGGGCTTTTAAAGCATTTGTGGTCATTCAATCCAGAGTCATACCCCAACTTGATAGCACTTTCTATGTCCAAATACAAGAGAGCTGCTAAAGTTGAAGTATACTTCTAGATAATCAAAGAAGAAATGTTTGCGATAAGAGAGAAAGCTTAGGAACTGTTACACGTTTTAAGATTAACCCAAACAGAATCACTTATGAAAATAGGAATCAAGTAGTGCTTACTTTTGAAGAAATCTTAGTCTGTTTCAACCAGCAAACAGTCTCTACTGGCAAGTAGTTGTTGAATTAATCACATAAAACTACCCCAACATGTAGCACTTACTGCATTATGAGATCAAGTCAATGCTAAAGTTAGGGTACCAATTGTGAAGTAAAGAGATTGCCGCATTTCCAGATCCTGTCCTGGCCACTTACTGGTTATCCCATGCTGCCAGTTTTCCCAAGAGCTCTTTTCCAAGCTGAATGGCCTCCAAGACTGCAACTGAAGTGCATTTCTGAACTGGGATGAGTTCATTTTAAATGACTTGGGACAGAAACTGATGGCTGTGTTGTTAACAGCTAGACCCCCTTTTACAAAAGTTTTGATCACCATGCTAATGTTGAATTAACAATTCAGATTCATAAGCCTGAACAATTGTCTGCCACCAATTCAACTGGGTCTTGGTTTGATAGAAAGACATGGGAATGGATTTCAAAATAGCATGATTGAATTAAGTTTGTCTTCCATGAGCATCAGAATTTCAAAATATTTGCTATCCCATGTTGTGGTGTCTCTTGGTGCACATGATCACCACCGAGTGAAATCCACAGTTACTGCTACCCCAAAGAGTAGCACTTACTTAATGGATAGAAATGAATGCCAATCTGTGAGGTAACTGTATTGTGAAGCTATGTGAACAGACCCTGTTGAAATATTTTTGATGAAAAAATAATGAACACAAGAATGTTGGTTGTATATTCCACAGTGACAGCTACTCCAACAAAAAGCACTTACTGAAAAACAACAGATCAATACTTCTGTTAGAGTTGCTGTGCTGGTATTACCATCCCATAATGATGCTTGCCAAAGGCAATTGTTGGGCTTTTAAAGCATTTGTGGTCATTCAATCCAGAGTCATACCCCAACTTGATAGCACTTTCTTTGTCCAAATACAAGAGAGCTGCTAAAGTTGAAGTATACTTCTAGATAATCAAAGAAGAAATGTTTGCGATAAGAGAGAAAGCTTAGGAACTGTTACACGTTTTAAGATTAACCCAAACAGAATCACTTATGAAAATAGGAATCAAGTAGTGCTTACTTTTGAAGAAATCTTAGTCTGTTTCAACCAGCAAACAGTCTCTACTGGCAAGTAGTTGTTGAATTAATCACATAAAACTACCCCAACATGTAGCACTTACTGCATTATGAGATCAAGTCAATGCTAAGGTTAGGGTACCAATTGTGAAGTAAAGAGATTGCCGCATTTCCAGATCCTGTCCTGGCCACTTACTGGTTATCCCATGCTGCCAGTTTTCCCAAGAGCTCTTTTCCAAGCTGAATGGCCTCCAAGACTGCAACTGAAGTGCATTTCTGAACTGGGATGAGTTCATTTTAAATGACTTGGGACAGAAACTGATGGCTGTGTTGTTAACAGCTAGACCCCCTGTTACAAAAGGTTTGATCACCATGCTAATGTTGAATTAACAATTCAGATTCATAAGCCTGAACAATTGTCTGCCACCAATTCAACTGGGTCTTGGTTTGATAGAATCACATTCCCATGCAAGATCTATTGATTAGGTTAAGCACATGGGAATGGATTTCAAAATAGCATGATTGAATTAAGTTTGTCTTCCATGAGCATCAGAATTCCAAAATATTTTCTATGCCATGTTGTGGTGTCTCTTGGTGCACATGATCACCACCGAGTGAAATCCACAGTTACTGCTACCCCAAAGAGTAGCACTTACTTAATGGATAGAAATGAATGCCAATCTGTGAGGTAACTGTATTGTGAAGCTATGTGAACAGACCCTGTTGAAATATTTTTGATGAAAAAATAATGAACACAAGAATGTTGGTTGTATATTCCACAGTGACAGCTACTCCAACAAAAAGCACTTACTGAAAAACAACAGATCAATACTTCTGTTAGAGTTTCTGTGCTGGTATTACCATCCCATAATGATGCTTGCCAAAGGCAATTGTTGGGCTTTTAAAGCATTTGTGGTCATTCAATCCAGAGTCATACCCCAACTTGATAGCACTTTCTTTGTCCAAATACAAGAGAGCTGCTAAAGTTGAAGTATACTTCTAGATAATCAAAGAAGAAATGTTTGCGATAAGAGAGAAAGCTTAGGAACTGTTACACGTTTTAAGATTAACCCAAACAGAATCACTTATGAAAATAGCAATCAAGTAGTGCTTACTTTTGAAGAAATCTTAGTCTGTTTCAACCAGCAAACAGTCTCTACTGGCAAGTAGTTGTTGAATTAATCACATAAAACTACCCCAACATGTAGCACTTACTGCATTATGAGATCAAGTCAATGCTAAGGTTAGGGTACCAATTGTGAAGTAAAGAGATTGCCGCATTTCCAGATCCTGTCCTGGCCACTTACTGGTTATCCCATGCTGCCAGTTTTCCCAAGAGCTCTTTTCCAAGCTGAATGGCCTCCAAGACTGCAACTGAAGTGCATTTCTGAACTGGGATGAGTTCATTTTAAATGACTTGGGACAGAAACTGATGGCTGTGTTGTTAACAGCTAGACCCCCTGTTACAAAAGGTTTGATCACCATGCTAATGTTGAATTAACAATTCAGATTCATAAGCCTGAACAATTGTCTGCCACCAATTCAACTGGGTCTTGGTTTGATAGAAAGACATGGGAATGGATTTCAAAATAGCATGATTGAATTAAGTTTGTCTTCCATGAGCATCAGAATTTCAAAATATTTTCTATGCCATGTTGTGGTGTCTCTTGGTGCACATGATCACCACCGAGTGAAATCCACAGTTACTGCTACCCCAAAGAGTAGCACTTACTTAATGGATAGAAATGAATGCCAATCTGTGAGGTAACTGTATTGTGAAGCTATGTGAACAGACCCTGTTGAAATATTTTTGATGAAAAAATAATGAACACAAGAATGTTGGTTGTATATTCCACAGTGACAGCTACTCCAACAAAAAGCACTTACTGAAAAACAACAGATCAATACTTCTGTTAGAGTTGCTGTGCTGGTATTACCATCCCATAATGATGCTTGCCAAAGGCAATTGTTGGGCTTTTAAAGCATTTGTGGTCATTCAATCCAGAGTCATACCCCAACTTGATAGCACTTTCTATGTCCAAATACAAGAGAGCTGCTAAAGTTGAAGTATACTTCTAGATAATCAAAGAAGAAATGTTTGCGATAAGAGAGAAAGCTTAGGAACTGTTACACGTTTTAAGATTAACCCAAACAGAATCACTTATGAAAATAGGAATCAAGTAGTGCTTACTTTTGAAGAAATCTTAGTCTGTTTCAACCAGCAAACAGTCTCTACTGGCAAGTAGTTGTTGAATTAATCACATAAAACTACCCCAACATGTAGCACTTACTGCATTATGAGATCAAGTCAATGCTAAAGTTAGGGTACCAATTGTGAAGTAAAGAGATTGCCGCATTTCCAGATCCTGTCCTGGCCACTTACTGGTTATCCCATGCTGCCAGTTTTCCCAAGAGCTCTTTTCCAAGCTGAATGGCCTCCAAGACTGCAACTGAAGTGCATTTCTGAACTGGGATGAGTTCATTTTAAATGACTTGGGACAGAAACTGATGGCTGTGTTGTTAACAGCTAGACCCCCTTTTACAAAAGTTTTGATCACCATGCTAATGTTGAATTAACAATTCAGATTCATAAGCCTGAACAATTGTCTGCCACCAATTCAACTGGGTCTTGGTTTGATAGAAAGACATGGGAATGGATTTCAAAATAGCATGATTGAATTAAGTTTGTCTTCCATGAGCATCAGAATTTCAAAATATTTGCTATCCCATGTTGTGGTGTCTCTTGGTGCACATGATCACCACCGAGTGAAATCCACAGTTACTGCTACCCCAAAGAGTAGCACTTACTTAATGGATAGAAATGAATGCCAATCTGTGAGGTAACTGTATTGTGAAGCTATGTGAACAGACCCTGTTGAAATATTTTTGATGAAAAAATAATGAACACAAGAATGTTGGTTGTATATTCCACAGTGACAGCTACTCCAACAAAAAGCACTTACTGAAAAACAACAGATCAATACTTCTGTTAGAGTTGCTGTGCTGGTATTACCATCCCATAATGATGCTTGCCAAAGGCAATTGTTGGGCTTTTAAAGCATTTGTGGTCATTCAATCCAGAGTCATACCCCAACTTGATAGCACTTTCTTTGTCCAAATACAAGAGAGCTGCTAAAGTTGAAGTATACTTCTAGATAATCAAAGAAGAAATGTTTGCGATAAGAGAGAAAGCTTAGGAACTGTTACACGTTTTAAGATTAACCCAAACAGAATCACTTATGAAAATAGCAATCAAGTAGTGCTTACTTTTGAAGAAATCTTAGTCTGTTTCAACCAGCAAACAGTCTCTACTGGCAAGTAGTTGTTGAATTAATCACATAAAACTACCCCAACATGTAGCACTTACTGCATTATGAGATCAAGTCAATGCTAAGGTTAGGGTACCAATTGTGAAGTAAAGAGATTGCCGCATTTCCAGATCCTGTCCTGGCCACTTACTGGTTATCCCATGCTGCCAGTTTTCCCAAGAGCTCTTTTCCAAGCTGAATGGCCTCCAAGACTGCAACTGAAGTGCATTTCTGAACTGGGATGAGTTCATTTTAAATGACTTGGGACAGAAACTGATGGCTGTGTTGTTAACAGCTAGACCCCCTGTTACAAAAGGTTTGATCACCATGCTAATGTTGAATTAACAATTCAGATTCATAAGCCTGAACAATTGTCTGCCACCAATTCAACTGGGTCTTGGTTTGATAGAAAGACATGGGAATGGATTTCAAAATAGCATGATTGAATTAAGTTTGTCTTCCATGAGCATCAGAATTTCAAAATATTTTCTATGCCATGTTGTGGTGTCTCTTGGTGCACATGATCACCACCGAGTGAAATCCACAGTTACTGCTACCCCAAAGAGTAGCACTTACTTAATGGATAGAAATGAATGCCAATCTGTGAGGTAACTGTATTGTGAAGCTATGTGAACAGACCCTGTTGAAATATTTTTGATGAAAAAATAATGAACACAAGAATGTTGGTTGTATATTCCACAGTGACAGCTACTCCAACAAAAAGCACTTACTGAAAAACAACAGATCAATACTTCTGTTAGAGTTGCTGTGCTGGTATTACCATCCCATAATGATGCTTGCCAAAGGCAATTGTTGGGCTTTTAAAGCATTTGTGGTCATTCAATCCAGAGTCATACCCCAACTTGATAGCACTTTCTATGTCCAAATACAAGAGAGCTGCTAAAGTTGAAGTATACTTCTAGATAATCAAAGAAGAAATGTTTGCGATAAGAGAGAAAGCTTAGGAACTGTTACACGTTTTAAGATTAACCCAAACAGAATCACTTATGAAAATAGGAATCAAGTAGTGCTTACTTTTGAAGAAATCTTAGTCTGTTTCAACCAGCAAACAGTCTCTACTGGCAAGTAGTTGTTGAATTAATCACATAAAACTACCCCAACATGTAGCACTTACTGCATTATGAGATCAAGTCAATGCTAAAGTTAGGGTACCAATTGTGAAGTAAAGAGATTGCCGCATTTCCAGATCCTGTCCTGGCCACTTACTGGTTATCCCATGCTGCCAGTTTTCCCAAGAGCTCTTTTCCAAGCTGAATGGCCTCCAAGACTGCAACTGAAGTGCATTTCTGAACTGGGATGAGTTCATTTTAAATGACTTGGGACAGAAACTGATGGCTGTGTTGTTAACAGCTAGACCCCCTTTTACAAAAGTTTTGATCACCATGCTAATGTTGAATTAACAATTCAGATTCATAAGCCTGAACAATTGTCTGCCACCAATTCAACTGGGTCTTGGTTTGATAGAAAGACATGGGAATGGATTTCAAAATAGCATGATTGAATTAAGTTTGTCTTCCATGAGCATCAGAATTTCAAAATATTTGCTATCCCATGTTGTGGTGTCTCTTGGTGCACATGATCACCACCGAGTGAAATCCACAGTTACTGCTACCCCAAAGAGTAGCACTTACTTAATGGATAGAAATGAATGCCAATCTGTGAGGTAACTGTATTGTGAAGCTATGTGAACAGACCCTGTTGAAATATTTTTGATGAAAAAATAATGAACACAAGAATGTTGGTTGTATATTCCACAGTGACAGCTACTCCAACAAAAAGCACTTACTGAAAAACAACAGATCAATACTTCTGTTAGAGTTGCTGTGCTGGTATTACCATCCCATAATGATGCTTGCCAAAGGCAATTGTTGGGCTTTTAAAGCATTTGTGGTCATTCAATCCAGAGTCATACCCCAACTTGATAGCACTTTCTTTGTCCAAATACAAGAGAGCTGCTAAAGTTGAAGTATACTTCTAGATAATCAAAGAAGAAATGTTTGCGATAAGAGAGAAAGCTTAGGAACTGTTACACGTTTTAAGATTAACCCAAACAGAATCACTTATGAAAATAGCAATCAAGTAGTGCTTACTTTTGAAGAAATCTTAGTCTGTTTCAACCAGCAAACAGTCTCTACTGGCAAGTAGTTGTTGAATTAATCACATAAAACTACCCCAACATGTAGCACTTACTGCATTATGAGATCAAGTCAATGCTAAGGTTAGGGTACCAATTGTGAAGTAAAGAGATTGCCGCATTTCCAGATCCTGTCCTGGCCACTTACTGGTTATCCCATGCTGCCAGTTTTCCCAAGAGCTCTTTTCCAAGCTGAATGGCCTCCAAGACTGCAACTGAAGTGCATTTCTGAACTGGGATGAGTTCATTTTAAATGACTTGGGACAGAAACTGATGGCTGTGTTGTTAACAGCTAGACCCCCTGTTACAAAAGGTTTGATCACCATGCTAATGTTGAATTAACAATTCAGATTCATAAGCCTGAACAATTGTCTGCCACCAATTCAACTGGGTCTTGGTTTGATAGAAGCACATTCCCATGCAAGAGCTATTGATTAGGTTAAGCACATGGGAATGGATTTCAAAATAGCATGATTGAATTAAGTTTGTCTTCCATGAGCATCAGAATTCCAAAATATTTTCTATGCCATGTTGTGGTGTCTCTTGGTGCACATGATCACCACAGAGTGAAATCCACAGTTACTGCTACCCCAAAGAGTAGCACTTACTTAATGGATAGAAATGAATGCCAATCTGTGAGGTAACTGTATTGTGAAGCTATGTGAACAGACCCTGTTGAAATATTTTTGATGAAAAAATAATGAACACAAGAATGTTGGTTGTATATTCCACAGTGACAGCTACTCCAACAAAAAGCACTTACTGAAAAACAACAGATCAATACTTCTGTTAGAGTTGCTGTGCTGGTATTACCATCCCATAATGATGCTTGCCAAAGGCAATTGTTGGGCTTTTAAAGCATTTGTGGTCATTCAATCCAGAGTCATACCCCAACTTGATAGCACTTTCTTTGTCCAAATACAAGAGAGCTGCTAAAGTTGAAGTATACTTCTAGATAATCAAAGAAGAAATGTTTGCGATAAGAGAGAAAGCTTAGGAACTGTTACACGTTTTAAGATTAACCCAAACAGAATCACTTATGAAAATAGCAATCAAGTAGTGCTTACTTTTGAAGAAATCTTAGTCTGTTTCAACCAGCAAACAGTCTCTACTGGCAAGTAGTTGTTGAATTAATCACATAAAACTACCCCAACATGTAGCACTTACTGCATTATGAGATCAAGTCAATGCTAAGGTTAGGGTACCAATTGTGAAGTAAAGAGATTGCCGCATTTCCAGATCCTGTCCTGGCCACTTACTGGTTATCCCATGCTGCCAGTTTTCCCAAGAGCTCTTTTCCAAGCTGAATGGCCTCCAAGACTGCAACTGAAGTGCATTTCTGAACTGGGATGAGTTCATTTTAAATGACTTGGGACAGAAACTGATGGCTGTGTTGTTAACAGCTAGACCCCCTGTTACAAAAGGTTTGATCACCATGCTAATGTTGAATTAACAATTCAGATTCATAAGCCTGAACAATTGTCTGCCACCAATTCAACTGGGTCTTGGTTTGATAGAATCACATTCCCATGCAAGATCTATTGATTAGGTTAAGCACATGGGAATGGATTTCAAAATAGCATGATTGAATTAAGTTTGTCTTCCATGAGCATCAGAATTCCAAAATATTTTCTATGCCATGTTGTGGTGTCTCTTGGTGCACATGATCACCACCGAGTGAAATCCACAGTTACTGCTACCCCAAAGAGTAGCACTTACTTAATGGATAGAAATGAATGCCAATCTGTGAGGTAACTGTATTGTGAAGCTATGTGAACAGACCCTGTTGAAATATTTTTGATGAAAAAATAATGAACACAAGAATGTTGGTTGTATATTCCACAGTGACAGCTACTCCAACAAAAAGCACTTACTGAAAAACAACAGATCAATACTTCTGTTAGAGTTTCTGTGCTGGTATTACCATCCCATAATGATGCTTGCCAAAGGCAATTGTTGGGCTTTTAAAGCATTTGTGGTCATTCAATCCAGAGTCATACCCCAACTTGATAGCACTTTCTTTGTCCAAATACAAGAGAGCTGCTAAAGTTGAAGTATACTTCTAGATAATCAAAGAAGAAATGTTTGCGATAAGAGAGAAAGCTTAGGAACTGTTACACGTTTTAAGATTAACCCAAACAGAATCACTTATGAAAATAGGAATCAAGTAGTGCTTACTTTTGAAGAAATCTTAGTCTGTTTCAACCAGCAAACAGTCTCTACTGGCAAGTAGTTGTTGAATTAATCACATAAAACTACCCCAACATGTAGCACTTACTGCATTATGAGATCAAGTCAATGCTAAGGTTAGGGTACCAATTGTGAAGTAAAGAGATTGCCGCATTTCCAGATCCTGTCCTGGCCACTTACTGGTTATCCCATGCTGCCAGTTTTCCCAAGAGCTCTTTTCCAAGCTGAATGGCCTCCAAGACTGCAACTGAAGTGCATTTCTGAACTGGGATGAGTTCATTTTAAATGACTTGGGACAGAAACTGATGGCTGTGTTGTTAACAGCTAGACCCCCTGTTACAAAAGGTTTGATCACCATGCTAATGTTGAATTAACAATTCAGATTCATAAGCCTGAACAATTGTCTGCCACCAATTCAACTGGGTCTTGGTTTGATAGAATCACATTCCCATGCAAGATCTATTGATTAGGTTAAGCACATGGGAATGGATTTCAAAATAGCATGATTGAATTAAGTTTGTCTTCCATGAGCATCAGAATTCCAAAATATTTTCTATGCCATGTTGTGGTGTCTCTTGGTGCACATGATCACCACCGAGTGAAATCCACAGTTACTGCTACCCCAAAGAGTAGCACTTACTTAATGGATAGAAATGAATGCCAATCTGTGAGGTAACTGTATTGTGAAGCTATGTGAACAGACCCTGTTGAAATATTTTTGATGAAAAAATAATGAACACAAGAATGTTGGTTGTATATTCCACAGTGACAGCTACTCCAACAAAAAGCACTTACTGAAAAACAACAGATCAATACTTCTGTTAGAGTTTCTGTGCTGGTATTACCATCCCATAATGATGCTTGCCAAAGGCAATTGTTGGGCTTTTAAAGCATTTGTGGTCATTCAATCCAGAGTCATACCCCAACTTGATAGCACTTTCTTTGTCCAAATACAAGAGAGCTGCTAAAGTTGAAGTATACTTCTAGATAATAAAAGAAGAAATGTTTGCGATAAGAGAGAAAGCTTAGGAACTGTTACACGTTTTAAGATTAACCCAAACAGAATCACTTATGAAAATAGCAATCAAGTAGTGCTTACTTTTGAAGAAATCTTAGTCTGTTTCAACCAGCAAACAGTCTCTACTGGCAAGTAGTTGTTGAATTAATCACATAAAACTACCCCAACATGTAGCACTTACTGCATTATGAGATCAAGTCAATGCTAAGGTTAGGGTACCAATTGTGAAGTAAAGAGATTGCCGCATTTCCAGATCCTGTCCTGGCCACTTACTGGTTATCCCATGCTGCCAGTTTTCCCAAGAGCTCTTTTCCAAGCTGAATGGCCTCCAAGACTGCAACTGAAGTGCATTTCTGAACTGGGATGAGTTCATTTTAAATGACTTGGGACAGAAACTGATGGCTGTGTTGTTAACAGCTAGACCCCCTGTTACAAAAGGTTTGATCACCATGCTAATGTTGAATTAACAATTCAGATTCATAAGCCTGAATAATTGTCTGCCACCAATTCAACTGGGTCTTGGTTTGATAGAATCACATTCCCATGCAAGATCTATTGATTAGGTTAAGCACATGGGAATGGATTTCAAAATAGCATGATTGAATTAAGTTTGTCTTCCATGAGCATCAGAATTTCAAAATATTTTCTATGCCATGTTGTGGTGTCTCTTGGTGCACATGATCACCACCGAGTGAAATCCACAGTTACTGCTACCCCAAAGAGTAGCACTTACTTAATGGATAGAAATGAATGACAATCTGTGAGGTAACTGTATTGTGAAGCTATGTGAACAGACCCTGTTGAAATATTTTTGATGAAAAAATAATGAACACAAGAATGTTGGTTGTATATTCCACAGTGACAGCTACTCCAACAAAAAGCACTTACTGAAAAACAACAGATCAATACTTCTGTTAGAGTTTCTGTGCTGGTATTACCATCCCATAATGATGCTTGCCAAAGGCAATTGTTGGGCTTTTAAAGCATTTGTGGTCATTCAATCCAGAGTCATACCCCAACTTGATAGCACTTTCTTTGTCCAAATACAAGAGAGCTGCTAAAGTTGAAGTATACTTCTAGATAATCAAAGAAGAAATGTTTGCGATAAGAGAGAAAGCTTAGGAACTGTTACACGTTTTAAGATTAACCCAAACAGAATCACTTATGAAAATAGCAATCAAGTAGTGCTTACTTTTGAAGAAATCTTAGTCTGTTTCAACCAGCAAACAGTCTCTACTGGCAAGTAGTTGTTGAATTAATCACATAAAACTACCCCAACATGTAGCACTTACTGCATTATGAGATCAAGTCAATGCTAAGGTTAGGGTACCAATTGTGAAGTAAAGAGATTGCCGCATTTCCAGATCCTGTCCTGGCCACTTACTGGTTATCCCATGCTGCCAGTTTTCCCAAGAGCTCTTTTCCAAGCTGAATGGCCTCCAAGACTGCAACTGAAGTGCATTTCTGAACTGGGATGAGTTCATTTTAAATGACTTGGGACAGAAACTGATGGCTGTGTTGTTAACAGCTAGACCCCCTGTTACAAAAGGTTTGATCACCATGCTAATGTTGAATTAACAATTCAGATTCATAAGCCTGAACAATTGTCTGCCACCAATTCAACTGGGTCTTGGTTTGATAGAATCACATTCCCATGCAAGATCTATTGATTAGGTTAAGCACATGGGAATGGATTTCAAAATAGCATGATTGAATTAAGTTTGTCTTCCATGAGCATCAGAATTCCAAAATATTTTCTATGCCATGTTGTGGTGTCTCTTGGTGCACATGATCACCACCGAGTGAAATCCACAGTTACTGCTACCCCAAAGAGTAGCACTTACTTAATGGATAGAAATGAATGCCAATCTGTGAGGTAACTGTATTGTGAAGCTATGTGAACAGACCCTGTTGAAATATTTTTGATGAAAAAATAATGAACACAAGAATGTTGGTTGTATATTCCACAGTGACAGCTACTCCAACAAAAAGCACTTACTGAAAAACAACAGATCAATACTTCTGTTAGAGTTTCTGTGCTGGTATTACCATCCCATAATGATGCTTGCCAAAGGCAATTGTTGGGCTTTTAAAGCATTTGTGGTCATTCAATCCAGAGTCATACCCCAACTTGATAGCACTTTCTTTGTCCAAATACAAGAGAGCTGCTAAAGTTGAAGTATACTTCTAGATAATCAAAGAAGAAATGTTTGCGATAAGAGAGAAAGCTTAGGAACTGTTACACGTTTTAAGATTAACCCAAACAGAATCACTTATGAAAATAGCAATCAAGTAGTGCTTACTTTTGAAGAAATCTTAGTCTGTTTCAACCAGCAAACAGTCTCTACTGGCAAGTAGTTGTTGAATTAATCACATAAAACTACCCCAACATGTAGCACTTACTGCATTATGAGATCAAGTCAATGCTAAGGTTAGGGTACCAATTGTGAAGTAAAGAGATTGCCGCATTTCCAGATCCTGTCCTGGCCACTTACTGGTTATCCCATGCTGCCAGTTTTCCCAAGAGCTCTTTTCCAAGCTGAATGGCCTCCAAGACTGCAACTGAAGTGCATTTCTGAACTGGGATGAGTTCATTTTAAATGACTTGGGACAGAAACTGATGGCTGTGTTGTTAACAGCTAGACCCCCTGTTACAAAAGGTTTGATCACCATGCTAATGTTGAATTAACAATTCAGATTCATAAGCCTGAACAATTGTCTGCCACCAATTCAACTGGGTCTTGGTTTGATAGAATCACATTCCCATGCAAGATCTATTGATTAGGTTAAGCACATGGGAATGGATTTCAAAATAGCATGATTGAATTAAGTTTGTCTTCCATGAGCATCAGAATTCCAAAATATTTTCTATGCCATGTTGTGGTGTCTCTTGGTGCACATGATCACCACCGAGTGAAATCCACAGTTACTGCTACCCCAAAGAGTAGCACTTACTTAATGGATAGAAATGAATGCCAATCTGTGAGGTAACTGTATTGTGAAGCTATGTGAACAGACCCTGTTGAAATATTTTTGATGAAAAAATAATGAACACAAGAATGTTGGTTGTATATTCCACAGTGACAGCTACTCCAACAAAAAGCACTTACTGAAAAACAACAGATCAATACTTCTGTTAGAGTTTCTGTGCTGGTATTACCATCCCATAATGATGCTTGCCAAAGGCAATTGTTGGGCTTTTAAAGCATTTGTGGTCATTCAATCCAGAGTCATACCCCAACTTGATAGCACTTTCTTTGTCCAAATACAAGAGAGCTGCTAAAGTTGAAGTATACTTCTAGATAATCAAAGAAGAAATGTTTGCGATAAGAGAGAAAGCTTAGGAACTGTTACACGTTTTAAGATTAACCCAAACAGAATCACTTATGAAAATAGCAATCAAGTAGTGCTTACTTTTGAAGAAATCTTAGTCTGTTTCAACCAGCAAACAGTCTCTACTGGCAAGTAGTTGTTGAATTAATCACATAAAACTACCCCAACATGTAGCACTTACTGCATTATGAGATCAAGTCAATGCTAAGGTTAGGGTACCAATTGTGAAGTAAAGAGATTGCCGCATTTCCAGATCCTGTCCTGGCCACTTACTGGTTATCCCATGCTGCCAGTTTTCCCAAGAGCTCTTTTCCAAGCTGAATGGCCTCCAAGACTGCAACTGAAGTGCATTTCTGAACTGGGATGAGTTCATTTTAAATGACTTGGGACAGAAACTGATGGCTGTGTTGTTAACAGCTAGACCCCCTGTTACAAAAGGTTTGATCACCATGCTAATGTTGAATTAACAATTCAGATTCATAAGCCTGAACAATTGTCTGCCACCAATTCAACTGGGTCTTGGTTTGATAGAATCACATTCCCATGCAAGATCTATTGATTAGTTTAAGCACATGGGAATGGATTTCAAAATAGCATGATTGAATTAAGTTTGTCTTCCATGAGCATCAGAATTCCAAAATATTTTCTATGCCATGTTGTGGTGTCTCTTGGTGCACATGATCACCACCGAGTGAAATCCACAGTTACTGCTACCCCAAAGAGTAGCACTTACTTAATGGATAGAAATGAATGCCAATCTGTGAGGTAACTGTATTGTGAAGCTATGTGAACAGACCCTGTTGAAATATTTTTGATGAAAAAATAATGAACACAAGAATGTTGGTTGTATATTCCACAGTGACAGCTACTCCAACAAAAAGCACTTACTGAAAAACAACAGATCAATACTTCTGTTAGAGTTTCTGTGCTGGTATTACCATCCCATAATGATGCTTGCCAAAGGCAATTGTTGGGCTTTTAAAGCATTTGTGGTCATTCAATCCAGAGTCATACCCCAACTTGATAGCACTTTCTTTGTCCAAATACAAGAGAGCTGCTAAAGTTGAAGTATACTTCTAGATAATCAAAGAAGAAATGTTTGCGATAAGAGAGAAAGCTTAGGAACTGTTACACGTTTTAAGATTAACCCAAACAGAATCACTTATGAAAATAGCAATCAAGTAGTGCTTACTTTTGAAGAAATCTTAGTCTGTTTCAACCAGCAAACAGTCTCTACTGGCAAGTAGTTGTTGAATTAATCACATAAAACTACCCCAACATGTAGCACTTACTGCATTATGAGATCAAGTCAATGCTAAAGTTAGGGTACCAATTGTGAAGTAAAGAGATTGCCGCATTTCCAGATCCTGTCCTGGCCACTTACTGGTTATCCCATGCTGCCAGTTTTCCCAAGAGCTCTTTTCCAAGCTGAATGGCCTCCAAGACTGCAACTGAAGTGCATTTCTGAACTGGGATGAGTTCATTTTAAATGACTTGGGACAGAAACTGATGGCTGTGTTGTTAACAGCTAGACCCCCTTTTACAAAAGTTTTGATCACCATGCTAATGTTGAATTAACAATTCAGATTCATAAGCCTGAACAATTGTCTGCCACCAATTCAACTGGGTCTTGGTTTGATAGAATCACATTCCCATGCAAGATCTATTGATTAGGTTAAGCACATGGGAATGGATTTCAAAATAGCATGATTGAATTAAGTTTGTCTTCCATGAGCATCAGAATTTCAAAATATTTTCTATGCCATGTTGTGGTGTCTCTTGGTGCACATGATCACCACCGAGTGAAATCCACAGTTACTGCTACCCCAAAGAGTAGCACTTACTTAATGGATAGAAATGAATGACAATCTGTGAGGTAACTGTATTGTGAAGCTATGTGAACAGACCCTGTTGAAATATTTTTGATGAAAAAATAATGAACACAAGAATGTTGGTTGTATATTCCACAGTGACAGCTACTCCAACAAAAAGCACTTACTGAAAAACAACAGATCAATACTTCTGTTAGAGTTTCTGTGCTGGTATTACCATCCCATAATGATGCTTGCCAAAGGCAATTGTTGGGCTTTTAAAGCATTTGTGGTCATTCAATCCAGAGTCATACCCCAACTTGATAGCACTTTCTTTGTCCAAATACAAGAGAGCTGCTAAAGTTGAAGTATACTTCTAGATAATCAAAGAAGAAATGTTTGCGATAAGAGAGAAAGCTTAGGAACTGTTACACGTTTTAAGATTAACCCAAACAGAATCACTTATGAAAATAGCAATCAAGTAGTGCTTACTTTTGAAGAAATCTTAGTCTGTTTCAACCAGCAAACAGTCTCTACTGGCAAGTAGTTGTTGAATTAATCACATAAAACTACCCCAACATGTAGCACTTACTGCATTATGAGATCAAGTCAATGCTAAGGTTAGGGTACCAATTGTGAAGTAAAGAGATTGCCGCATTTCCAGATCCTGTCCTGGCCACTTACTGGTTATCCCATGCTGCCAGTTTTCCCAAGAGCTCTTTTCCAAGCTGAATGGCCTCCAAGACTGCAACTGAAGTGCATTTCTGAACTGGGATGAGTTCATTTTAAATGACTTGGGACAGAAACTGATGGCTGTGTTGTTAACAGCTAGACCCCCTGTTACAAAAGGTTTGATCACCATGCTAATGTTGAATTAACAATTCAGATTCATAAGCCTGAACAATTGTCTGCCACCAATTCAACTGGGTCTTGGTTTGATAGAATCACATTCCCATGCAAGATCTATTGATTAGGTTAAGCACATGGGAATGGATTTCAAAATAGCATGATTGAATTAAGTTTGTCTTCCATGAGCATCAGAATTCCAAAATATTTTCTATGCCATGTTGTGGTGTCTCTTGGTGCACATGATCACCACCGAGTGAAATCCACAGTTACTGCTACCCCAAAGAGTAGCACTTACTTAATGGATAGAAATGAATGCCAATCTGTGAGGTAACTGTATTGTGAAGCTATGTGAACAGACCCTGTTGAAATATTTTTGATGAAAAAATAATGAACACAAGAATGTTGGTTGTATATTCCACAGTGACAGCTACTCCAACAAAAAGCACTTACTGAAAAACAACAGATCAATACTTCTGTTAGAGTTTCTGTGCTGGTATTACCATCCCATAATGATGCTTGCCAAAGGCAATTGTTGGGCTTTTAAAGCATTTGTGGTCATTCAATCCAGAGTCATACCCCAACTTGATAGCACTTTCTTTGTCCAAATACAAGAGAGCTGCTAAAGTTGAAGTATACTTCTAGATAATCAAAGAAGAAATGTTTGCGATAAGAGAGAAAGCTTAGGAACTGTTACACGTTTTAAGATTAACCCAAACAGAATCACTTATGAAAATAGCAATCAAGTAGTGCTTACTTTTGAAGAAATCTTAGTCTGTTTCAACCAGCAAACAGTCTCTACTGGCAAGTAGTTGTTGAATTAATCACATAAAACTACCCCAACATGTAGCACTTACTGCATTATGAGATCAAGTCAATGCTAAGGTTAGGGTACCAATTGTGAAGTAAAGAGATTGCCGCATTTCCAGATCCTGTCCTGGCCACTTACTGGTTATCCCATGCTGCCAGTTTTCCCAAGAGCTCTTTTCCAAGCTGAATGGCCTCCAAGACTGCAACTGAAGTGCATTTCTGAACTGGGATGAGTTCATTTTAAATGACTTGGGACAGAAACTGATGGCTGTGTTGTTAACAGCTAGACCCCCTGTTACAAAAGGTTTGATCACCATGCTAATGTTGAATTAACAATTCAGATTCATAAGCCTGAACAATTGTCTGCCACCAATTCAACTGGGTCTTGGTTTGATAGAATCACATTCCCATGCAAGATCTATTGATTAGGTTAAGCACATGGGAATGGATTTCAAAATAGCATGATTGAATTAAGTTTGTCTTCCATGAGCATCAGAATTCCAAAATATTTTCTATGCCATGTTGTGGTGTCTCTTGGTGCACATGATCACCACCGAGTGAAATCCACAGTTACTGCTACCCCAAAGAGTAGCACTTACTTAATGGATAGAAATGAATGCCAATCTGTGAGGTAACTGTATTGTGAAGCTATGTGAACAGACCCTGTTGAAATATTTTTGATGAAAAAATAATGAACACAAGAATGTTGGTTGTATATTCCACAGTGACAGCTACTCCAACAAAAAGCACTTACTGAAAAACAACAGATCAATACTTCTGTTAGAGTTTCTGTGCTGGTATTACCATCCCATAATGATGCTTGCCAAAGGCAATTGTTGGGCTTTTAAAGCATTTGTGGTCATTCAATCCAGAGTCATACCCCAACTTGATAGCACTTTCTTTGTCCAAATACAAGAGAGCTGCTAAAGTTGAAGTATACTTCTAGATAATCAAAGAAGAAATGTTTGCGATAAGAGAGAAAGCTTAGGAACTGTTACACGTTTTAAGATTAACCCAAACAGAATCACTTATGAAAATAGCAATCAAGTAGTGCTTACTTTTGAAGAAATCTTAGTCTGTTTCAACCAGCAAACAGTCTCTACTGGCAAGTAGTTGTTGAATTAATCACATAAAACTACCCCAACATGTAGCACTTACTGCATTATGAGATCAAGTCAATGCTAAGGTTAGGGTACCAATTGTGAAGTAAAGAGATTGCCGCATTTCCAGATCCTGTCCTGGCCACTTACTGGTTATCCCATGCTGCCAGTTTTCCCAAGAGCTCTTTTCCAAGCTGAATGGCCTCCAAGACTGCAACTGAAGTGCATTTCTGAACTGGGATGAGTTCATTTTAAATGACTTGGGACAGAAACTGATGGCTGTGTTGTTAACAGCTAGACCCCCTGTTACAAAAGGTTTGATCACCATGCTAATGTTGAATTAACAATTCAGATTCATAAGCCTGAACAATTGTCTGCCACCAATTCAACTGGGTCTTGGTTTGATAGAATCACATTCCCATGCAAGATCTATTGATTAGTTTAAGCACATGGGAATGGATTTCAAAATAGCATGATTGAATTAAGTTTGTCTTCCATGAGCATCAGAATTCCAAAATATTTTCTATGCCATGTTGTGGTGTCTCTTGGTGCACATGATCACCACCGAGTGAAATCCACAGTTACTGCTACCCCAAAGAGTAGCACTTACTTAATGGATAGAAATGAATGCCAATCTGTGAGGTAACTGTATTGTGAAGCTATGTGAACAGACCCTGTTGAAATATTTTTGATGAAAAAATAATGAACACAAGAATGTTGGTTGTATATTCCACAGTGACAGCTACTCCAACAAAAAGCACTTACTGAAAAACAACAGATCAATACTTCTGTTAGAGTTTCTGTGCTGGTATTACCATCCCATAATGATGCTTGCCAAAGGCAATTGTTGGGCTTTTAAAGCATTTGTGGTCATTCAATCCAGAGTCATACCCCAACTTGATAGCACTTTCTTTGTCCAAATACAAGAGAGCTGCTAAAGTTGAAGTATACTTCTAGATAATCAAAGAAGAAATGTTTGCGATAAGAGAGAAAGCTTAGGAACTGTTACACGTTTTAAGATTAACCCAAACAGAATCACTTATGAAAATAGCAATCAAGTAGTGCTTACTTTTGAAGAAATCTTAGTCTGTTTCAACCAGCAAACAGTCTCTACTGGCAAGTAGTTGTTGAATTAATCACATAAAACTACCCCAACATGTAGCACTTACTGCATTATGAGATCAAGTCAATGCTAAAGTTAGGGTACCAATTGTGAAGTAAAGAGATTGCCGCATTTCCAGATCCTGTCCTGGCCACTTACTGGTTATCCCATGCTGCCAGTTTTCCCAAGAGCTCTTTTCCAAGCTGAATGGCCTCCAAGACTGCAACTGAAGTGCATTTCTGAACTGGGATGAGTTCATTTTAAATGACTTGGGACAGAAACTGATGGCTGTGTTGTTAACAGCTAGACCCCCTTTTACAAAAGTTTTGATCACCATGCTAATGTTGAATTAACAATTCAGATTCATAAGCCTGAACAATTGTCTGCCACCAATTCAACTGGGTCTTGGTTTGATAGAATCACATTCCCATGCAAGATCTATTGATTAGGTTAAGCACATGGGAATGGATTTCAAAATAGCATGATTGAATTAAGTTTGTCTTCCATGAGCATCAGAATTTCAAAATATTTTCTATGCCATGTTGTGGTGTCTCTTGGTGCACATGATCACCACCGAGTGAAATCCACAGTTACTGCTACCCCAAAGAGTAGCACTTACTTAATGGATAGAAATGAATGACAATCTGTGAGGTAACTGTATTGTGAAGCTATGTGAACAGACCCTGTTGAAATATTTTTGATGAAAAAATAATGAACACAAGAATGTTGGTTGTATATTCCACAGTGACAGCTACTCCAACAAAAAGCACTTACTGAAAAACAACAGATCAATACTTCTGTTAGAGTTTCTGTGCTGGTATTACCATCCCATAATGATGCTTGCCAAAGGCAATTGTTGGGCTTTTAAAGCATTTGTGGTCATTCAATCCAGAGTCATACCCCAACTTGATAGCACTTTCTTTGTCCAAATACAAGAGAGCTGCTAAAGTTGAAGTATACTTCTAGATAATCAAAGAAGAAATGTTTGCGATAAGAGAGAAAGCTTAGGAACTGTTACACGTTTTAAGATTAACCCAAACAGAATCACTTATGAAAATAGCAATCAAGTAGTGCTTACTTTTGAAGAAATCTTAGTCTGTTTCAACCAGCAAACAGTCTCTACTGGCAAGTAGTTGTTGAATTAATCACATAAAACTACCCCAACATGTAGCACTTACTGCATTATGAGATCAAGTCAATGCTAAGGTTAGGGTACCAATTGTGAAGTAAAGAGATTGCCGCATTTCCAGATCCTGTCCTGGCCACTTACTGGTTATCCCATGCTGCCAGTTTTCCCAAGAGCTCTTTTCCAAGCTGAATGGCCTCCAAGACTGCAACTGAAGTGCATTTCTGAACTGGGATGAGTTCATTTTAAATGACTTGGGACAGAAACTGATGGCTGTGTTGTTAACAGCTAGACCCCCTGTTACAAAAGGTTTGATCACCATGCTAATGTTGAATTAACAATTCAGATTCATAAGCCTGAACAATTGTCTGCCACCAATTCAACTGGGTCTTGGTTTGATAGAATCACATTCCCATGCAAGATCTATTGATTAGGTTAAGCACATGGGAATGGATTTCAAAATAGCATGATTGAATTAAGTTTGTCTTCCATGAGCATCAGAATTCCAAAATATTTTCTATGCCATGTTGTGGTGTCTCTTGGTGCACATGATCACCACCGAGTGAAATCCACAGTTACTGCTACCCCAAAGAGTAGCACTTACTTAATGGATAGAAATGAATGCCAATCTGTGAGGTAACTGTATTGTGAAGCTATGTGAACAGACCCTGTTGAAATATTTTTGATGAAAAAATAATGAACACAAGAATGTTGGTTGTATATTCCACAGTGACAGCTACTCCAACAAAAAGCACTTACTGAAAAACAACAGATCAATACTTCTGTTAGAGTTTCTGTGCTGGTATTACCATCCCATAATGATGCTTGCCAAAGGCAATTGTTGGGCTTTTAAAGCATTTGTGGTCATTCAATCCAGAGTCATACCCCAACTTGATAGCACTTTCTTTGTCCAAATACAAGAGAGCTGCTAAAGTTGAAGTATACTTCTAGATAATCAAAGAAGAAATGTTTGCGATAAGAGAGAAAGCTTAGGAACTGTTACACGTTTTAAGATTAACCCAAACAGAATCACTTATGAAAATAGCAATCAAGTAGTGCTTACTTTTGAAGAAATCTTAGTCTGTTTCAACCAGCAAACAGTCTCTACTGGCAAGTAGTTGTTGAATTAATCACATAAAACTACCCCAACATGTAGCACTTACTGCATTATGAGATCAAGTCAATGCTAAGGTTAGGGTACCAATTGTGAAGTAAAGA
This sequence comes from Argentina silus, assembly GCF_951799395.1. Taxonomy (NCBI): domain Eukaryota; kingdom Metazoa; phylum Chordata; class Actinopteri; order Argentiniformes; family Argentinidae; genus Argentina; species Argentina silus. The sequence continues at coordinate 22,823,380 of NC_139659.1, read as the reverse complement.
GATTGCCGCATTTCCAGATCCTGTCCTGGCCACTTACTGGTTATCCCATGCTGCCAGTTTTCCCAAGAGCTCTTTTCCAAGCTGAATGGCCTCCAAGACTGCAACTGAAGTGCATTTCTGAACTGGGATGAGTTCATTTTAAATGACTTGGGACAGAAACTGATGGCTGTGTTGTTAACAGCTAGACCCCCTGTTACAAAAGGTTTGATCACCATGCTAATGTTGAATTAACAATTCAGATTCATAAGCCTGAACAATTGTCTGCCACCAATTCAACTGGGTCTTGGTTTGATAGAATCACATTCCCATGCAAGATCTATTGATTAGGTTAAGCACATGGGAATGGATTTCAAAATAGCATGATTGAATTAAGTTTGTCTTCCATGAGCATCAGAATTCCAAAATATTTTCTATGCCATGTTGTGGTGTCTCTTGGTGCACATGATCACCACCGAGTGAAATCCACAGTTACTGCTACCCCAAAGAGTAGCACTTACTTAATGGATAGAAATGAATGCCAATCTGTGAGGTAACTGTATTGTGAAGCTATGTGAACAGACCCTGTTGAAATATTTTTGATGAAAAAATAATGAACACAAGAATGTTGGTTGTATATTCCACAGTGACAGCTACTCCAACAAAAAGCACTTACTGAAAAACAACAGATCAATACTTCTGTTAGAGTTTCTGTGCTGGTATTACCATCCCATAATGATGCTTGCCAAAGGCAATTGTTGGGCTTTTAAAGCATTTGTGGTCATTCAATCCAGAGTCATACCCCAACTTGATAGCACTTTCTTTGTCCAAATACAAGAGAGCTGCTAAAGTTGAAGTATACTTCTAGATAATCAAAGAAGAAATGTTTGCGATAAGAGAGAAAGCTTAGGAACTGTTACACGTTTTAAGATTAACCCAAACAGAATCACTTATGAAAATAGCAATCAAGTAGTGCTTACTTTTGAAGAAATCTTAGTCTGTTTCAACCAGCAAACAGTCTCTACTGGCAAGTAGTTGTTGAATTAATCACATAAAACTACCCCAACATGTAGCACTTACTGCATTATGAGATCAAGTCAATGCTAAGGTTAGGGTACCAATTGTGAAGTAAAGAGATTGCCGCATTTCCAGATCCTGTCCTGGCCACTTACTGGTTATCCCATGCTGCCAGTTTTCCCAAGAGCTCTTTTCCAAGCTGAATGGCCTCCAAGACTGCAACTGAAGTGCATTTCTGAACTGGGATGAGTTCATTTTAAATGACTTGGGACAGAAACTGATGGCTGTGTTGTTAACAGCTAGACCCCCTGTTACAAAAGGTTTGATCACCATGCTAATGTTGAATTAACAATTCAGATTCATAAGCCTGAACAATTGTCTGCCACCAATTCAACTGGGTCTTGGTTTGATAGAATCACATTCCCATGCAAGATCTATTGATTAGTTTAAGCACATGGGAATGGATTTCAAAATAGCATGATTGAATTAAGTTTGTCTTCCATGAGCATCAGAATTCCAAAATATTTTCTATGCCATGTTGTGGTGTCTCTTGGTGCACATGATCACCACCGAGTGAAATCCACAGTTACTGCTACCCCAAAGAGTAGCACTTACTTAATGGATAGAAATGAATGCCAATCTGTGAGGTAACTGTATTGTGAAGCTATGTGAACAGACCCTGTTGAAATATTTTTGATGAAAAAATAATGAACACAAGAATGTTGGTTGTATATTCCACAGTGACAGCTACTCCAACAAAAAGCACTTACTGAAAAACAACAGATCAATACTTCTGTTAGAGTTTCTGTGCTGGTATTACCATCCCATAATGATGCTTGCCAAAGGCAATTGTTGGGCTTTTAAAGCATTTGTGGTCATTCAATCCAGAGTCATACCCCAACTTGATAGCACTTTCTTTGTCCAAATACAAGAGAGCTGCTAAAGTTGAAGTATACTTCTAGATAATCAAAGAAGAAATGTTTGCGATAAGAGAGAAAGCTTAGGAACTGTTACACGTTTTAAGATTAACCCAAACAGAATCACTTATGAAAATAGCAATCAAGTAGTGCTTACTTTTGAAGAAATCTTAGTCTGTTTCAACCAGCAAACAGTCTCTACTGGCAAGTAGTTGTTGAATTAATCACATAAAACTACCCCAACATGTAGCACTTACTGCATTATGAGATCAAGTCAATGCTAAGGTTAGGGTACCAATTGTGAAGTAAAGAGATTGCCGCATTTCCAGATCCTGTCCTGGCCACTTACTGGTTATCCCATGCTGCCAGTTTTCCCAAGAGCTCTTTTCCAAGCTGAATGGCCTCCAAGACTGCAACTGAAGTGCATTTCTGAACTGGGATGAGTTCATTTTAAATGACTTGGGACAGAAACTGATGGCTGTGTTGTTAACAGCTAGACCCCCTGTTACAAAAGGTTTGATCACCATGCTAATGTTGAATTAACAATTCAGATTCATAAGCCTGAACAATTGTCTGCCACCAATTCAACTGGGTCTTGGTTTGATAGAATCACATTCCCATGCAAGATCTATTGATTAGGTTAAGCACATGGGAATGGATTTCAAAATAGCATGATTGAATTAAGTTTGTCTTCCATGAGCATCAGAATTCCAAAATATTTTCTATGCCATGTTGTGGTGTCTCTTGGTGCACATGATCACCACCGAGTGAAATCCACAGTTACTGCTACCCCAAAGAGTAGCACTTACTTAATGGATAGAAATGAATGTCAATCTGTGAGGTAACTGTATTGTGAAGCTATGTGAACAGACCCTGTTGAAATATTTTTGATGAAAAAATAATGAACACAAGAATGTTGGTTGTATATTCCACAGTGACAGCTACTCCAACAAAAAGCACTTACTGAAAAACAACAGATCAATACTTCTGTTAGAGTTGCTGTGCTGGTATTACCATCCCATAATGATGCTTGCCAAAGGCAATTGTTGGGCTTTTAAAGCATTTGTGGTCATTCAATCCAGAGTCATACCCCAACTTGATAGCACTTTCTTTGTCCAAATACAAGAGAGCTGCTAAAGTTGAAGTATACTTCTAGATAATCAAAGAAGAAATGTTTGCGATAAGAGAGAAAGCTTAAGAACTGTTACACGTTTTAAGATTAACCCAAACAGAATCACTTATGAAAATAGGAATCAAGTAGTGCTTACTTTTGAAGAAATCTTAGTCTGTTTCAACCAGCAAACAGTCTCTACTGGCAAGTAGTTGTTGAATTAATCACATAAAACTACCCCAACATGTAGCACTTACTGCATTATGAGATCAAGTCAATGCTAAGGTTAGGGTACCAATTGTGAAGTAAAGAGATTGCCGCATTTCCAGATCCTGTCCTGGCCACTTACTGGTTATCCCATGCTGCCAGTTTTCCCAAGAGCTCTTTTCCAAGCTGAATGGCCTCCAAGACTGCAACTGAAGTGCATTTCTGAACTGGGATGAGTTCATTTTAAATGACTTGGGACAGAAACTGATGGCTGTGTTGTTAACAGCTAGACCCCCTGTTACAAAAGGTTTGATCACCATGCTAATGTTGAATTAACAATTCAGATTCATAAGCCTGAACAATTGTCTGCCACCAATTCAACTGGGTCTTGGTTTGATAGAATCACATTCCCATGCAAGATCTATTGATTAGGTTAAGCACATGGGAATGGATTTCAAAATAGCATGATTGAATTAAGTTTGTCTTCCATGAGCATCAGAATTCCAAAATATTTTCTATGCCATGTTGTGGTGTCTCTTGGTGCACATGATCACCACCGAGTGAAATCCACAGTTACTGCTACCCCAAAGAGTAGCACTTACTTAATGGATAGAAATGAATGTCAATCTGTGAGGTAACTGTATTGTGAAGCTATGTGAACAGACCCTGTTGAAATATTTTTGATGAAAAAATAATGAACACAAGAATGTTGGTTGTATATTCCACAGTGACAGCTACTCCAACAAAAAGCACTTACTGAAAAACAACAGATCAATACTTCTGTTAGAGTTGCTGTGCTGGTATTACCATCCCATAATGATGCTTGCCAAAGGCAATTGTTGGGCTTTTAAAGCATTTGTGGTCATTCAATCCAGAGTCATACCCCAACTTGATAGCACTTTCTTTGTCCAAATACAAGAGAGCTGCTAAAGTTGAAGTATACTTCTAGATAATCAAAGAAGAAATGTTTGCGATAAGAGAGAAAGCTTAGGAACTGTTACACGTTTTAAGATTAACCCAAACAGAATCACTTATGAAAATAGGAATCAAGTAGTGCTTACTTTTGAAGAAATCTTAGTCTGTTTCAACCAGCAAACAGTCTCTACTGGCAAGTAGTTGTTGAATTAATCACATAAAACTACCCCAACATGTAGCACTTACTGCATTATGAGATCAAGTCAATGCTAAGGTTAGGGTACCAATTGTGAAGTAAAGAGATTGCCGCATTTCCAGATCCTGTCCTGGCCACTTACTGGTTATCCCATGCTGCCAGTTTTCCCAAGAGCTCTTTTCCAAGCTGAATGGCCTCCAAGACTGCAACTGAAGTGCATTTCTGAACTGGGATGAGTTCATTTTAAATGACTTGGGACAGAAACTGATGGCTGTGTTGTTAACAGCTAGACCCCCTGTTACAAAAGGTTTGATCACCATGCTAATGTTGAATTAACAATTCAGATTCATAAGCCTGAATAATTGTCTGCCACCAATTCAACTGGGTCTTGGTTTGATAGAATCACATTCCCATGCAAGATCTATTGATTAGGTTAAGCACATGGGAATGGATTTCAAAATAGCATGATTGAATTAAGTTTGTCTTCCATGAGCATCAGAATTTCAAAATATTTTCTATGCCATGTTGTGGTGTCTCTTGGTGCACATGATCACCACCGAGTGAAATCCACAGTTACTGCTACCCCAAAGAGTAGCACTTACTTAATGGATAGAAATGAATGACAATCTGTGAGGTAACTGTATTGTGAAGCTATGTGAACAGACCCTGTTGAAATATTTTTGATGAAAAAATAATGAACACAAGAATGTTGGTTGTATATTCCACAGTGACAGCTACTCCAACAAAAAGCACTTACTGAAAAACAACAGATCAATACTTCTGTTAGAGTTTCTGTGCTGGTATTACCATCCCATAATGATGCTTGCCAAAGGCAATTGTTGGGCTTTTAAAGCATTTGTGGTCATTCAATCCAGAGTCATACCCCAACTTGATAGCACTTTCTTTGTCCAAATACAAGAGAGCTGCTAAAGTTGAAGTATACTTCTAGATAATCAAAGAAGAAATGTTTGCGATAAGAGAGAAAGCTTAGGAACTGTTACACGTTTTAAGATTAACCCAAACAGAATCACTTATGAAAATAGCAATCAAGTAGTGCTTACTTTTGAAGAAATCTTAGTCTGTTTCAACCAGCAAACAGTCTCTACTGGCAAGTAGTTGTTAAATTAATCACATAAAACTACCCCAACATGTAGCACTTACTGCATTATGAGATCAAGTCAATGCTAAGGTTAGGGTACCAATTGTGAAGTAAAGAGATTGCCGCATTTCCAGATCCTGTCCTGGCCACTTACTGGTTATCCCATGCTGCCAGTTTTCCCAAGAGCTCTTTTCCAAGCTGAATGGCCTCCAAGACTGCAACTGAAGTGCATTTCTGAACTGGGATGAGTTCATTTTAAATGACTTGGGACAGAAACTGATGGCTGTGTTGTTAACAGCTAGACCCCCTGTTACAAAAGGTTTGATCACCATGCTAATGTTGAATTAACAATTCAGATTCATAAGCCTGAACAATTGTCTGCCACCAATTCAACTGGGTCTTGGTTTGATAGAATCACATTCCCATGCAAGATCTATTGATTAGGTTAAGCACATGGGAATGGATTTCAAAATAGCATGATTGAATTAAGTTTGTCTTCCATGAGCATCAGAATTCCAAAATATTTTCTATGCCATGTTGTGGTGTCTCTTGGTGCACATGATCACCACCGAGTGAAATCCACAGTTACTGCTACCCCAAAGAGTAGCACTTACTTAATGGATAGAAATGAATGCCAATCTGTGAGGTAACTGTATTGTGAAGCTATGTGAACAGACCCTGTTGAAATATTTTTGATGAAAAAATAATGAACACAAGAATGTTGGTTGTATATTCCACAGTGACAGCTACTCCAACAAAAAGCACTTACTGAAAAACAACAGATCAATACTTCTGTTAGAGTTTCTGTGCTGGTATTACCATCCCATAATGATGCTTGCCAAAGGCAATTGTTGGGCTTTTAAAGCATTTGTGGTCATTCAATCCAGAGTCATACCCCAACTTGATAGCACTTTCTTTGTCCAAATACAAGAGAGCTGCTAAAGTTGAAGTATACTTCTAGATAATCAAAGAAGAAATGTTTGCGATAAGAGAGAAAGCTTAGGAACTGTTACACGTTTTAAGATTAACCCAAACAGAATCACTTATGAAAATAGCAATCAAGTAGTGCTTACTTTTGAAGAAATCTTAGTCTGTTTCAACCAGCAAACAGTCTCTACTGGCAAGTAGTTGTTGAATTAATCACATAAAACTACCCCAACATGTAGCACTTACTGCATTATGAGATCAAGTCAATGCTAAGGTTAGGGTACCAATTGTGAAGTAAAGAGATTGCCGCATTTCCAGATCCTGTCCTGGCCACTTACTGGTTATCCCATGCTGCCAGTTTTCCCAAGAGCTCTTTTCCAAGCTGAATGGCCTCCAAGACTGCAACTGAAGTGCATTTCTGAACTGGGATGAGTTCATTTTAAATGACTTGGGACAGAAACTGATGGCTGTGTTGTTAACAGCTAGACCCCCTGTTACAAAAGGTTTGATCACCATGCTAATGTTGAATTAACAATTCAGATTCATAAGCCTGAACAATTGTCTGCCACCAATTCAACTGGGTCTTGGTTTGATAGAATCACATTCCCATGCAAGATCTATTGATTAGGTTAAGCACATGGGAATGGATTTCAAAATAGCATGATTGAATTAAGTTTGTCTTCCATGAGCATCAGAATTCCAAAATATTTTCTATGCCATGTTGTGGTGTCTCTTGGTGCACATGATCACCACCGAGTGAAATCCACAGTTACTGCTACCCCAAAGAGTAGCACTTACTTAATGGATAGAAATGAATGTCAATCTGTGAGGTAACTGTATTGTGAAGCTATGTGAACAGACCCTGTTGAAATATTTTTGATGAAAAAATAATGAACACAAGAATGTTGGTTGTATATTCCACAGTGACAGCTACTCCAACAAAAAGCACTTACTGAAAAACAACAGATCAATACTTCTGTTAGAGTTTCTGTGCTGGTATTACCATCCCATAATGATGCTTGCCAAAGGCAATTGTTGGGCTTTTAAAGCATTTGTGGTCATTCAATCCAGAGTCATACCCCAACTTGATAGCACTTTCTTTGTCCAAATACAAGAGAGCTGCTAAAGTTGAAGTATACTTCTAGATAATCAAAGAAGAAATGTTTGCGATAAGAGAGAAAGCTTAGGAACTGTTACACGTTTTAAGATTAACCCAAACAGAATCACTTATGAAAATAGCAATCAAGTAGTGCTTACTTTTGAAGAAATCTTAGTCTGTTTCAACCAGCAAACAGTCTCTACTGGCAAGTAGTTGTTGAATTAATCACATAAAACTACCCCAACATGTAGCACTTACTGCATTATGAGATCAAGTCAATGCTAAGGTTAGGGTACCAATTGTGAAGTAAAGAGATTGCCGCATTTCCAGATCCTGTCCTGGCCACTTACTGGTTATCCCATGCTGCCAGTTTTCCCAAGAGCTCTTTTCCAAGCTGAATGGCCTCCAAGACTGCAACTGAAGTGCATTTCTGAACTGGGATGAGTTCATTTTAAATGACTTGGGACAGAAACTGATGGCTGTGTTGTTAACAGCTAGACCCCCTGTTACAAAAGGTTTGATCACCATGCTAATGTTGAATTAACAATTCAGATTCATAAGCCTGAACAATTGTCTGCCACCAATTCAACTGGGTCTTGGTTTGATAGAATCACATTCCCATGCAAGATCTATTGATTAGGTTAAGCACATGGGAATGGATTTCAAAATAGCATGATTGAATTAAGTTTGTCTTCCATGAGCATCAGAATTCCAAAATATTTTCTATGCCATGTTGTGGTGTCTCTTGGTGCACATGATCACCACCGAGTGAAATCCACAGTTACTGCTACCCCAAAGAGTAGCACTTACTTAATGGATAGAAATGAATGTCAATCTGTGAGGTAACTGTATTGTGAAGCTATGTGAACAGACCCTGTTGAAATATTTTTGATGAAAAAATAATGAACACAAGAATGTTGGTTGTATATTCCACAGTGACAGCTACTCCAACAAAAAGCACTTACTGAAAAACAACAGATCAATACTTCTGTTAGAGTTGCTGTGCTGGTATTACCATCCCATAATGATGCTTGCCAAAGGCAATTGTTGGGCTTTTAAAGCATTTGTGGTCATTCAATCCAGAGTCATACCCCAACTTGATAGCACTTTCTTTGTCCAAATACAAGAGAGCTGCTAAAGTTGAAGTATACTTCTAGATAATCAAAGAAGAAATGTTTGCGATAAGAGAGAAAGCTTAGGAACTGTTACACGTTTTAAGATTAACCCAAACAGAATCACTTATGAAAATAGGAATCAAGTAGTGCTTACTTTTGAAGAAATCTTAGTCTGTTTCAACCAGCAAACAGTCTCTACTGGCAAGTAGTTGTTGAATTAATCACATAAAACTACCCCAACATGTAGCACTTACTGCATTATGAGATCAAGTCAATGCTAAGGTTAGGGTACCAATTGTGAAGTAAAGAGATTGCCGCATTTCCAGATCCTGTCCTGGCCACTTACTGGTTATCCCATGCTGCCAGTTTTCCCAAGAGCTCTTTTCCAAGCTGAATGGCCTCCAAGACTGCAACTGAAGTGCATTTCTGAACTGGGATGAGTTCATTTTAGATGACTTGGGACAGAAACTGATGGCTGTGTTGTTAACAGCTAGACCCCCTGTTACAAAAGGTTTGATCACCATGCTAATGTTGAATTAACAATTCAGATTCATAAGCCTGAACAATTGTCTGCCACCAATTCAACTGGGTCTTGGTTTGATAGAATCACATTCCCATGCAAGATCTATTGATTAGGTTAAGCACATGGGAATGGATTTCAAAATAGCATGATTGAATTAAGTTTGTCTTCCATGAGCATCAGAATTCCAAAATATTTTCTATGCCATGTTGTGGTGTCTCTTGGTGCACATGATCACCACCGAGTGAAATCCACAGTTACTGCTACCCCAAAGAGTAGCACTTACTTAATGGATAGAAATGAATGCCAATCTGTGAGGTAACTGTATTGTGAAGCTATGTGAACAGACCCTGTTGAAATATTTTTGATGAAAAAATAATGAACACAAGAATGTTGGTTGTATATTCCACAGTGACAGCTACTCCAACAAAAAGCACTTACTGAAAAACAACAGATCAATACTTCTGTTAGAGTTTCTGTGCTGGTATTACCATCCCATAATGATGCTTGCCAAAGGCAATTGTTGGGCTTTTAAAGCATTTGTGGTCATTCAATCCAGAGTCATACCCCAACTTGATAGCACTTTCTTTGTCCAAATACAAGAGAGCTGCTAAAGTTGAAGTATACTTCTAGATAATCAAAGAAGAAATGTTTGCGATAAGAGAGAAAGCTTAGGAACTGTTACACGTTTTAAGATTAACCCAAACAGAATCACTTATGAAAATAGCAATCAAGTAGTGCTTACTTTTGAAGAAATCTTAGTCTGTTTCAACCAGCAAACAGTCTCTACTGGCAAGTAGTTGTTGAATTAATCACATAAAACTACCCCAACATGTAGCACTTACTGCATTATGAGATCAAGTCAATGCTAAGGTTAGGGTACCAATTGTGAAGTAAAGAGATTGCCGCATTTCCAGATCCTGTCCTGGCCACTTACTGGTTATCCCATGCTGCCAGTTTTCCCAAGAGCTCTTTTCCAAGCTGAATGGCCTCCAAGACTGCAACTGAAGTGCATTTCTGAACTGGGATGAGTTCATTTTAAATGACTTGGGACAGAAACTGATGGCTGTGTTGTTAACAGCTAGACCCCCTGTTACAAAAGGTTTGATCACCATGCTAATGTTGAATTAACAATTCAGATTCATAAGCCTGAACAATTGTCTGCCACCAATTCAACTGGGTCTTGGTTTGATAGAATCACATTCCCATGCAAGATCTATTGATTAGGTTAAGCACATGGGAATGGATTTCAAAATAGCATGATTGAATTAAGTTTGTCTTCCATGAGCATCAGAATTCCAAAATATTTTCTATGCCATGTTGTGGTGTCTCTTGGTGCACATGATCACCACCGAGTGAAATCCACAGTTACTGCTACCCCAAAGAGTAGCACTTACTTAATGGATAGAAATGAATGTCAATCTGTGAGGTAACTGTATTGTGAAGCTATGTGAACAGACCCTGTTGAAATATTTTTGATGAAAAAATAATGAACACAAGAATGTTGGTTGTATATTCCACAGTGACAGCTACTCCAACAAAAAGCACTTACTGAAAAACAACAGATCAATACTTCTGTTAGAGTTTCTGTGCTGGTATTACCATCCCATAATGATGCTTGCCAAAGGCAATTGTTGGGCTTTTAAAGCATTTGTGGTCATTCAATCCAGAGTCATACCCCAACTTGATAGCACTTTCTTTGTCCAAATACAAGAGAGCTGCTAAAGTTGAAGTATACTTCTAGATAATCAAAGAAGAAATGTTTGCGATAAGAGAGAAAGCTTAGGAACTGTTACACGTTTTAAGATTAACCCAAACAGAATCACTTATGAAAATAGCAATCAAGTAGTGCTTACTTTTGAAGAAATCTTAGTCTGTTTCAACCAGCAAACAGTCTCTACTGGCAAGTAGTTGTTGAATTAATCACATAAAACTACCCCAACATGTAGCACTTACTGCATTATGAGATCAAGTCAATGCTAAGGTTAGGGTACCAATTGTGAAGTAAAGAGATTGCCGCATTTCCAGATCCTGTCCTGGCCACTTACTGGTTATCCCATGCTGCCAGTTTTCCCAAGAGCTCTTTTCCAAGCTGAATGGCCTCCAAGACTGCAACTGAAGTGCATTTCTGAACTGGGATGAGTTCATTTTAAATGACTTGGGACAGAAACTGATGGCTGTGTTGTTAACAGCTAGACCCCCTGTTACAAAAGGTTTGATCACCATGCTAATGTTGAATTAACAATTCAGATTCATAAGCCTGAACAATTGTCTGCCACCAATTCAACTGGGTCTTGGTTTGATAGAATCACATTCCCATGCAAGATCTATTGATTAGGTTAAGCACATGGGAATGGATTTCAAAATAGCATGATTGAATTAAGTTTGTCTTCCATGAGCATCAGAATTCCAAAATATTTTCTATGCCATGTTGTGGTGTCTCTTGGTGCACATGATCACCACCGAGTGAAATCCACAGTTACTGCTACCCCAAAGAGTAGCACTTACTTAATGGATAGAAATGAATGTCAATCTGTGAGGTAACTGTATTGTGAAGCTATGTGAACAGACCCTGTTGAAATATTTTTGATGAAAAAATAATGAACACAAGAATGTTGGTTGTATATTCCACAGTGACAGCTACTCCAACAAAAAGCACTTACTGAAAAACAACAGATCAATACTTCTGTTAGAGTTGCTGTGCTGGTATTACCATCCCATAATGATGCTTGCCAAAGGCAATTGTTGGGCTTTTAAAGCATTTGTGGTCATTCAATCCAGAGTCATACCCCAACTTGATAGCACTTTCTTTGTCCAAATACAAGAGAGCTGCTAAAGTTGAAGTATACTTCTAGATAATCAAAGAAGAAATGTTTGCGATAAGAGAGAAAGCTTAGGAACTGTTACACGTTTTAAGATTAACCCAAACAGAATCACTTATGAAAATAGGAATCAAGTAGTGCTTACTTTTGAAGAAATCTTAGTCTGTTTCAACCAGCAAACAGTCTCTACTGGCAAGTAGTTGTTGAATTAATCACATAAAACTACCCCAACATGTAGCACTTACTGCATTATGAGATCAAGTCAATGCTAAGGTTAGGGTACCAATTGTGAAGTAAAGAGATTGCCGCATTTCCAGATCCTGTCCTGGCCACTTACTGGTTATCCCATGCTGCCAGTTTTCCCAAGAGCTCTTTTCCAAGCTGAATGGCCTCCAAGACTGCAACTGAAGTGCATTTCTGAACTGGGATGAGTTCATTTTAGATGACTTGGGACAGAAACTGATGGCTGTGTTGTTAACAGCTAGACCCCTGTTACAAAAGGTTTGATCACCATGCTAATGTTGAATTAACAATTCAGATTCATAAGCCTGAATAATTGTCTGCCACCAATTCAACTGGGTCTTGGTTTGATAGAATCACATTCCCATGCAAGATCTATTGATTAGGTTAAGCACATGGGAATGGATTTCAAAATAGCATGATTGAATTAAGTTTGTCTTCCATGAGCATCAGAATTTCAAAATATTTTCTATGCCATGTTGTGGTGTCTCTTGGTGCACATGATCACCACCGAGTGAAATCCACAGTTACTGCTACCCCAAAGAGTAGCACTTACTTAATGGATAGAAATGAATGTCAATCTGTGAGGTAACTGTATTGTGAAGCTATGTGAACAGACCCTGTTGAAATATTTTTGATGAAAAAATAATGAACACAAGAATGTTGGTTGTATATTCCACAGTGACAGCTACTCCAACAAAAAGCACTTACTGAAAAACAACAGATCAATACTTCTGTTAGAGTTTCTGTGCTGGTATTACCATCCCATAATGATGCTTGCCAAAGGCAATTGTTGGGCTTTTAAAGCATTTGTGGTCATTCAATCCAGAGTCATACCCCAACTTGATAGCACTTTCTTTGTCCAAATACAAGAGAGCTGCTAAAGTTGAAGTATACTTCTAGATAATCAAAGAAGAAATGTTTGCGATAAGAGAGAAAGCTTAGGAACTGTTACACGTTTTAAGATTAACCCAAACAGAATCACTTATGAAAATAGCAATCAAGTAGTGCTTACTTTTGAAGAAATCTTAGTCTGTTTCAACCAGCAAACAGTCTCTACTGGCAAGTAGTTGTTGAATTAATCACATAAAACTACCCCAACATGTAGCACTTACTGCATTATGAGATCAAGTCAATGCTAAGGTTAGGGTACCAATTGTGAAGTAAAGAGATTGCCGCATTTCCAGATCCTGTCCTGGCCACTTACTGGTTATCCCATGCTGCCAGTTTTCCCAAGAGCTCTTTTCCAAGCTGAATGGCCTCCAAGACTGCAACTGAAGTGCATTTCTGAACTGGGATGAGTTCATTTTAAATGACTTGGGACAGAAACTGATGGCTGTGTTGTTAACAGCTAGACCCCCTGTTACAAAAGGTTTGATCACCATGCTAATGTTGAATTAACAATTCAGATTCATAAGCCTGAACAATTGTCTGCCACCAATTCAACTGGGTCTTGGTTTGATAGAATCACATTCCCATGCAAGATCTATTGATTAGGTTAAGCACATGGGAATGGATTTCAAAATAGCATGATTGAATTAAGTTTGTCTTCCATGAGCATCAGAATTCCAAAATATTTTCTATGCCATGTTGTGGTGTCTCTTGGTGCACATGATCACCACCGAGTGAAATCCACAGTTACTGCTACCCCAAAGAGTAGCACTTACTTAATGGATAGAAATGAATGCCAATCTGTGAGGTAACTGTATTGTGAAGCTATGTGAACAGACCCTGTTGAAATATTTTTGATGAAAAAATAATGAACACAAGAATGTTGGTTGTATATTCCACAGTGACAGCTACTCCAACAAAAAGCACTTACTGAAAAACAACAGATCAATACTTCTGTTAGAGTTTCTGTGCTGGTATTACCATCCCATAATGATGCTTGCCAAAGGCAATTGTTGGGCTTTTAAAGCATTTGTGGTCATTCAATCCAGAGTCATACCCCAACTTGATAGCACTTTCTTTGTCCAAATACAAGAGAGCTGCTAAAGTTGAAGTATACTTCTAGATAATCAAAGAAGAAATGTTTGCGATAAGAGAGAAAGCTTAGGAACTGTTACACGTTTTAAGATTAACCCAAACAGAATCACTTATGAAAATAGCAATCAAGTAGTGCTTACTTTTGAAGAAATCTTAGTCTGTTTCAACCAGCAAACAGTCTCTACTGGCAAGTAGTTGTTGAATTAATCACATAAAACTACCCCAACATGTAGCACTTACTGCATTATGAGATCAAGTCAATGCTAAGGTTAGGGTACCAATTGTGAAGTAAAGAGATTGCCGCATTTCCAGATCCTGTCCTGGCCACTTACTGGTTATCCCATGCTGCCAGTTTTCCCAAGAGCTCTTTTCCAAGCTGAATGGCCTCCAAGACTGCAACTGAAGTGCATTTCTGAACTGGGATGAGTTCATTTTAAATGACTTGGGACAGAAACTGATGGCTGTGTTGTTAACAGCTAGACCCCCTGTTACAAAAGGTTTGATCACCATGCTAATGTTGAATTAACAATTCAGATTCATAAGCCTGAACAATTGTCTGCCACCAATTCAACTGGGTCTTGGTTTGATAGAATCACATTCCCATGCAAGATCTATTGATTAGGTTAAGCACATGGGAATGGATTTCAAAATAGCATGATTGAATTAAGTTTGTCTTCCATGAGCATCAGAATTCCAAAATATTTTCTATGCCATGTTGTGGTGTCTCTTGGTGCACATGATCACCACCGAGTGAAATCCACAGTTACTGCTACCCCAAAGAGTAGCACTTACTTAATGGATAGAAATGAATGTCAATCTGTGAGGTAACTGTATTGTGAAGCTATGTGAACAGACCCTGTTGAAATATTTTTGATGAAAAAATAATGAACACAAGAATGTTGGTTGTATATTCCACAGTGACAGCTACTCCAACAAAAAGCACTTACTGAAAAACAACAGATCAATACTTCTGTTAGAGTTGCTGTGCTGGTATTACCATCCCATAATGATGCTTGCCAAAGGCAATTGTTGGGCTTTTAAAGCATTTGTGGTCATTCAATCCAGAGTCATACCCCAACTTGATAGCACTTTCTTTGTCCAAATACAAGAGAGCTGCTAAAGTTGAAGTATACTTCTAGATAATCAAAGAAGAAATGTTTGCGATAAGAGAGAAAGCTTAGGAACTGTTACACGTTTTAAGATTAACCCAAACAGAATCACTTATGAAAATAGCAATCAAGTAGTGCTTACTTTTGAAGAAATCTTAGTCTGTTTCAACCAGCAAACAGTCTCTACTGGCAAGTAGTTGTTGAATTAATCACATAAAACTACCCCAACATGTAGCACTTACTGCATTATGAGATCAAGTCAATGCTAAGGTTAGGGTACCAATTGTGAAGTAAAGAGATTGCCGCATTTCCAGATCCTGTCCTGGCCACTTACTGGTTATCCCATGCTGCCAGTTTTCCCAAGAGCTCTTTTCCAAGCTGAATGGCCTCCAAGACTGCAACTGAAGTGCATTTCTGAACTGGGATGAGTTCATTTTAAATGACTTGGGACAGAAACTGATGGCTGTGTTGTTAACAGCTAGACCCCCTGTTACAAAAGGTTTGATCACCATGCTAATGTTGAATTAACAATTCAGATTCATAAGCCTGAACAATTGTCTGCCACCAATTCAACTGGGTCTTGGTTTGATAGAATCACATTCCCATGCAAGATCTATTGATTAGGTTAAGCACATGGGAATGGATTTCAAAATAGCATGATTGAATTAAGTTTGTCTTCCATGAGCATCAGAATTTCAAAATATTTTCTATGCCATGTTGTGGTGTCTCTTGGTGCACATGATCACCACCGAGTGAAATCCACAGTTACTGCTACCCCAAAGAGTAGCACTTACTTAATGGATAGAAATGAATGTCAATCTGTGAGGTAACTGTATTGTGAAGCTATGTGAACAGACCCTGTTGAAATATTTTTGATGAAAAAATAATGAACACAAGAATGTTGGTTGTATATTCCACAGTGACAGCTACTCCAACAAAAAGCACTTACTGAAAAACAACAGATCAATACTTCTGTTAGAGTTTCTGTGCTGGTATTACCATCCCATAATGATGCTTGCCAAAGGCAATTGTTGGGCTTTTAAAGCATTTGTGGTCATTCAATCCAGAGTCATACCCCAACTTGATAGCACTTTCTTTGTCCAAATACAAGAGAGCTGCTAAAGTTGAAGTATACTTCTAGATAATCAAAGAAGAAATGTTTGCGATAAGAGAGAAAGCTTAGGAACTGTTACACGTTTTAAGATTAACCCAAACAGAATCACTTATGAAAATAGCAATCAAGTAGTGCTTACTTTTGAAGAAATCTTAGTCTGTTTCAACCAGCAAACAGTCTCTACTGGCAAGTAGTTGTTGAATTAATCACATAAAACTACCCCAACATGTAGCACTTACTGCATTATGAGATCAAGTCAATGCTAAGGTTAGGGTACCAATTGTGAAGTAAAGAGATTGCCGCATTTCCAGATCCTGTCCTGGCCACTTACTGGTTATCCCATGCTGCCAGTTTTCCCAAGAGCTCTTTTCCAAGCTGAATGGCCTCCAAGACTGCAACTGAAGTGCATTTCTGAACTGGGATGAGTTCATTTTAAATGACTTGGGACAGAAACTGATGGCTGTGTTGTTAACAGCTAGACCCCCTGTTACAAAAGGTTTGATCACCATGCTAATGTTGAATTAACAATTCAGATTCATAAGCCTGAACAATTGTCTGCCACCAATTCAACTGGGTCTTGGTTTGATAGAATCACATTCCCATGCAAGATCTATTGATTAGGTTAAGCACATGGGAATGGATTTCAAAATAGCATGATTGAATTAAGTTTGTCTTCCATGAGCATCAGAATTTCAAAATATTTTCTATGCCATGTTGTGGTGTCTCTTGGTGCACATGATCACCACCGAGTGAAATCCACAGTTACTGCTACCCCAAAGAGTAGCACTTACTTAATGGATAGAAATGAATGTCAATCTGTGAGGTAACTGTATTGTGAAGCTATGTGAACAGACCCTGTTGAAATATTTTTGATGAAAAAATAATGAACACAAGAATGTTGGTTGTATATTCCACAGTGACAGCTACTCCAACAAAAAGCACTTACTGAAAAACAACAGATCAATACTTCTGTTAGAGTTTCTGTGCTGGTATTACCATCCCATAATGATGCTTGCCAAAGGCAATTGTTGGGCTTTTAAAGCATTTGTGGTCATTCAATCCAGAGTCATACCCCAACTTGATAGCACTTTCTTTGTCCAAATACAAGAGAGCTGCTAAAGTTGAAGTATACTTCTAGATAATCAAAGAAGAAATGTTTGCGATAAGAGAGAAAGCTTAGGAACTGTTACACGTTTTAAGATTAACCCAAACAGAATCACTTATGAAAATAGCAATCAAGTAGTGCTTACTTTTGAAGAAATCTTAGTCTGTTTCAACCAGCAAACAGTCTCTACTGGCAAGTAGTTGTTGAATTAATCACATAAAACTACCCCAACATGTAGCACTTACTGCATTATGAGATCAAGTCAATGCTAAGGTTAGGGTACCAATTGTGAAGTAAAGAGATTGCCGCATTTCCAGATCCTGTCCTGGCCACTTACTGGTTATCCCATGCTGCCAGTTTTCCCAAGAGCTCTTTTCCAAGCTGAATGGCCTCCAAGACTGCAACTGAAGTGCATTTCTGAACTGGGATGAGTTCATTTTAAATGACTTGGGACAGAAACTGATGGCTGTGTTGTTAACAGCTAGACCCCCTGTTACAAAAGGTTTGATCACCATGCTAATGTTGAATTAACAATTCAGATTCATAAGCCTGAACAATTGTCTGCCACCAATTCAACTGGGTCTTGGTTTGATAGAATCACATTCCCATGCAAGATCTATTGATTAGGTTAAGCACATGGGAATGGATTTCAAAATAGCATGATTGAATTAAGTTTGTCTTCCATGAGCATCAGAATTCCAAAATATTTTCTATGCCATGTTGTGGTGTCTCTTGGTGCACATGATCACCACCGAGTGAAATCCACAGTTACTGCTACCCCAAAGAGTAGCACTTACTTAATGGATAGAAATGAATGTCAATCTGTGAGGTAACTGTATTGTGAAGCTATGTGAACAGACCCTGTTGAAATATTTTTGATGAAAAAATAATGAACACAAGAATGTTGGTTGTATATTCCACAGTGACAGCTACTCCAACAAAAAGCACTTACTGAAAAACAACAGATCAATACTTCTGTTAGAGTTGCTGTGCTGGTATTACCATCCCATAATGATGCTTGCCAAAGGCAATTGTTGGGCTTTTAAAGCATTTGTGGTCATTCAATCCAGAGTCATACCCCAACTTGATAGCACTTTCTTTGTCCAAATACAAGAGAGCTGCTAAAGTTGAAGTATACTTCTAGATAATCAAAGAAGAAATGTTTGCGATAAGAGAGAAAGCTTAGGAACTGTTACACGTTTTAAGATTAACCCAAACAGAATCACTTATGAAAATAGGAATCAAGTAGTGCTTACTTTTGAAGAAATCTTAGTCTGTTTCAACCAGCAAACAGTCTCTACTGGCAAGTAGTTGTTGAATTAATCACATAAAACTACCCCAACATGTAGCACTTACTGCATTATGAGATCAAGTCAATGCTAAGGTTAGGGTACCAATTGTGAAGTAAAGAGATTGCCGCATTTCCAGATCCTGTCCTGGCCACTTACTGGTTATCCCATGCTGCCAGTTTTCCCAAGAGCTCTTTTCCAAGCTGAATGGCCTCCAAGACTGCAACTGAAGTGCATTTCTGAACTGGGATGAGTTCATTTTAAATGACTTGGGACAGAAACTGATGGCTGTGTTGTTAACAGCTAGACCCCCTGTTACAAAAGGTTTGATCACCATGCTAATGTTGAATTAACAATTCAGATTCATAAGCCTGAATAATTGTCTGCCACCAATTCAACTGGGTCTTGGTTTGATAGAATCACATTCCCATGCAAGATCTATTGATTAGGTTAAGCACATGGGAATGGATTTCAAAATAGCATGATTGAATTAAGTTTGTCTTCCATGAGCATCAGAATTTCAAAATATTTTCTATGCCATGTTGTGGTGTCTCTTGGTGCACATGATCACCACCGAGTGAAATCCACAGTTACTGCTACCCCAAAGAGTAGCACTTACTTAATGGATAGAAATGAATGTCAATCTGTGAGGTAACTGTATTGTGAAGCTATGTGAACAGACCCTGTTGAAATATTTTTGATGAAAAAATAATGAACACAAGAATGTTGGTTGTATATTCCACAGTGACAGCTACTCCAACAAAAAGCACTTACTGAAAAACAACAGATCAATACTTCTGTTAGAGTTGCTGTGCTGGTATTACCATCCCATAATGATGCTTGCCAAAGGCAATTGTTGGGCTTTTAAAGCATTTGTGGTCATTCAATCCAGAGTCATACCCCAACTTGATAGCACTTTCTTTGTCCAAATACAAGAGAGCTGCTAAAGTTGAAGTATACTTCTAGATAATCAAAGAAGAAATGTTTGCGATAAGAGAGAAAGCTTAGGAACTGTTACACGTTTTAAGATTAACCCAAACAGAATCACTTATGAAAATAGGAATCAAGTAGTGCTTACTTTTGAAGAAATCTTAGTCTGTTTCAACCAGCAAACAGTCTCTACTGGCAAGTAGTTGTTGAATTAATCACATAAAACTACCCCAACATGTAGCACTTACTGCATTATGAGATCAAGTCAATGCTAAGGTTAGGGTACCAATTGTGAAGTAAAGAGATTGCCGCATTTCCAGATCCTGTCCTGGCCACTTACTGGTTATCCCATGCTGCCAGTTTTCCCAAGAGCTCTTTTCCAAGCTGAATGGCCTCCAAGACTGCAACTGAAGTGCATTTCTGAACTGGGATGAGTTCATTTTAAATGACTTGGGACAGAAACTGATGGCTGTGTTGTTAACAGCTAGACCCCCTGTTACAAAAGGTTTGATCACCATGCTAATGTTGAATTAACAATTCAGATTCATAAGCCTGAACAATTGTCTGCCACCAATTCAACTGGGTCTTGGTTTGATAGAATCACATTCCCATGCAAGATCTATTGATTAGGTTAAGCACATGGGAATGGATTTCAAAATAGCATGATTGAATTAAGTTTGTCTTCCATGAGCATCAGAATTCCAAAATATTTTCTATGCCATGTTGTGGTGTCTCTTGGTGCACATGATCACCACCGAGTGAAATCCACAGTTACTGCTACCCCAAAGAGTAGCACTTACTTAATGGATAGAAATGAATGTCAATCTGTGAGGTAACTGTATTGTGAAGCTATGTGAACAGACCCTGTTGAAATATTTTTGATGAAAAAATAATGAACACAAGAATGTTGGTTGTATATTCCACAGTGACAGCTACTCCAACAAAAAGCACTTACTGAAAAACAACAGATCAATACTTCTGTTAGAGTTGCTGTGCTGGTATTACCATCCCATAATGATGCTTGCCAAAGGCAATTGTTGGGCTTTTAAAGCATTTGTGGTCATTCAATCCAGAGTCATACCCCAACTTGATAGCACTTTCTTTGTCCAAATACAAGAGAGCTGCTAAAGTTGAAGTATACTTCTAGATAATCAAAGAAGAAATGTTTGCGATAAGAGAGAAAGCTTAGGAACTGTTACACGTTTTAAGATTAACCCAAACAGAATCACTTATGAAAATAGGAATCAAGTAGTGCTTACTTTTGAAGAAATCTTAGTCTGTTTCAACCAGCAAACAGTCTCTACTGGCAAGTAGTTGTTGAATTAATCACATAAAACTACCCCAACATGTAGCACTTACTGCATTATGAGATCAAGTCAATGCTAAGGTTAGGGTACCAATTGTGAAGTAAAGAGATTGCCGCATTTCCAGATCCTGTCCTGGCCACTTACTGGTTATCCCATGCTGCCAGTTTTCCCAAGAGCTCTTTTCCAAGCTGAATGGCCTCCAAGACTGCAACTGAAGTGCATTTCTGAACTGGGATGAGTTCATTTTAGATGACTTGGGACAGAAACTGATGGCTGTGTTGTTAACAGCTAGACCCCCTGTTACAAAAGGTTTGATCACCATGCTAATGTTGAATTAACAATTCAGATTCATAAGCCTGAATAATTGTCTGCCACCAATTCAACTGGGTCTTGGTTTGATAGAATCACATTCCCATGCAAGATCTATTGATTAGGTTAAGCACATGGGAATGGATTTCAAAATAGCATGATTGAATTAAGTTTGTCTTCCATGAGCATCAGAATTTCAAAATATTTTCTATGCCATGTTGTGGTGTCTCTTGGTGCACATGATCACCACCGAGTGAAATCCACAGTTACTGCTACCCCAAAGAGTAGCACTTACTTAATGGATAGAAATGAATGTCAATCTGTGAGGTAACTGTATTGTGAAGCTATGTGAACAGACCCTGTTGAAATATTTTTGATGAAAAAATAATGAACACAAGAATGTTGGTTGTATATTCCACAGTGACAGCTACTCCAACAAAAAGCACTTACTGAAAAACAACAGATCAATACTTCTGTTAGAGTTTCTGTGCTGGTATTACCATCCCATAATGATGCTTGCCAAAGGCAATTGTTGGGCTTTTAAAGCATTTGTGGTCATTCAATCCAGAGTCATACCCCAACTTGATAGCACTTTCTTTGTCCAAATACAAGAGAGCTGCTAAAGTTGAAGTATACTTCTAGATAATCAAAGAAGAAATGTTTGCGATAAGAGAGAAAGCTTAGGAACTGTTACACGTTTTAAGATTAACCCAAACAGAATCACTTATGAAAATAGCAATCAAGTAGTGCTTACTTTTGAAGAAATCTTAGTCTGTTTCAACCAGCAAACAGTCTCTACTGGCAAGTAGTTGTTGAATTAATCACATAAAACTACCCCAACATGTAGCACTTACTGCATTATGAGATCAAGTCAATGCTAAGGTTAGGGTACCAATTGTGAAGTAAAGAGATTGCCGCATTTCCAGATCCTGTCCTGGCCACTTACTGGTTATCCCATGCTGCCAGTTTTCCCAAGAGCTCTTTTCCAAGCTGAATGGCCTCCAAGACTGCAACTGAAGTGCATTTCTGAACTGGGATGAGTTCATTTTAAATGACTTGGGACAGAAACTGATGGCTGTGTTGTTAACAGCTAGACCCCCTGTTACAAAAGGTTTGATCACCATGCTAATGTTGAATTAACAATTCAGATTCATAAGCCTGAACAATTGTCTGCCACCAATTCAACTGGGTCTTGGTTTGATAGAATCACATTCCCATGCAAGATCTATTGATTAGGTTAAGCACATGGGAATGGATTTCAAAATAGCATGATTGAATTAAGTTTGTCTTCCATGAGCATCAGAATTCCAAAATATTTTCTATGCCATGTTGTGGTGTCTCTTGGTGCACATGATCACCACCGAGTGAAATCCACAGTTACTGCTACCCCAAAGAGTAGCACTTACTTAATGGATAGAAATGAATGCCAATCTGTGAGGTAACTGTATTGTGAAGCTATGTGAACAGACCCTGTTGAAATATTTTTGATGAAAAAATAATGAACACAAGAATGTTGGTTGTATATTCCACAGTGACAGCTACTCCAACAAAAAGCACTTACTGAAAAACAACAGATCAATACTTCTGTTAGAGTTTCTGTGCTGGTATTACCATCCCATAATGATGCTTGCCAAAGGCAATTGTTGGGCTTTTAAAGCATTTGTGGTCATTCAATCCAGAGTCATACCCCAACTTGATAGCACTTTCTTTGTCCAAATACAAGAGAGCTGCTAAAGTTGAAGTATACTTCTAGATAATCAAAGAAGAAATGTTTGCGATAAGAGAGAAAGCTTAGGAACTGTTACACGTTTTAAGATTAACCCAAACAGAATCACTTATGAAAATAGCAATCAAGTAGTGCTTACTTTTGAAGAAATCTTAGTCTGTTTCAACCAGCAAACAGTCTCTACTGGCAAGTAGTTGTTGAATTAATCACATAAAACTACCCCAACATGTAGCACTTACTGCATTATGAGATCAAGTCAATGCTAAGGTTAGGGTACCAATTGTGAAGTAAAGAGATTGCCGCATTTCCAGATCCTGTCCTGGCCACTTACTGGTTATCCCATGCTGCCAGTTTTCCCAAGAGCTCTTTTCCAAGCTGAATGGCCTCCAAGACTGCAACTGAAGTGCATTTCTGAACTGGGATGAGTTCATTTTAAATGACTTGGGACAGAAACTGATGGCTGTGTTGTTAACAGCTAGACCCCCTGTTACAAAAGGTTTGATCACCATGCTAATGTTGAATTAACAATTCAGATTCATAAGCCTGAACAATTGTCTGCCACCAATTCAACTGGGTCTTGGTTTGATAGAATCACATTCCCATGCAAGATCTATTGATTAGGTTAAGCACATGGGAATGGATTTCAAAATAGCATGATTGAATTAAGTTTGTCTTCCATGAGCATCAGAATTTCAAAATATTTTCTATGCCATGTTGTGGTGTCTCTTGGTGCACATGATCACCACCGAGTGAAATCCACAGTTACTGCTACCCCAAAGAGTAGCACTTACTTAATGGATAGAAATGAATGTCAATCTGTGAGGTAACTGTATTGTGAAGCTATGTGAACAGACCCTGTTGAAATATTTTTGATGAAAAAATAATGAACACAAGAATGTTGGTTGTATATTCCACAGTGACAGCTACTCCAACAAAAAGCACTTACTGAAAAACAACAGATCAATACTTCTGTTAGAGTTTCTGTGCTGGTATTACCATCCCATAATGATGCTTGCCAAAGGCAATTGTTGGGCTTTTAAAGCATTTGTGGTCATTCAATCCAGAGTCATACCCCAACTTGATAGCACTTTCTTTGTCCAAATACAAGAGAGCTGCTAAAGTTGAAGTATACTTCTAGATAATCAAAGAAGAAATGTTTGCGATAAGAGAGAAAGCTTAGGAACTGTTACACGTTTTAAGATTAACCCAAACAGAATCACTTATGAAAATAGGAATCAAGTAGTGCTTACTTTTGAAGAAATCTTAGTCTGTTTCAACCAGCAAACAGTCTCTACTGGCAAGTAGTTGTTGAATTAATCACATAAAACTACCCCAACATGTAGCACTTACTGCATTATGAGATCAAGTCAATGCTAAGGTTAGGGTACCAATTGTGAAGTAAAGAGATTGCCGCATTTCCAGATCCTGTCCTGGCCACTTACTGGTTATCCCATGCTGCCAGTTTTCCCAAGAGCTCTTTTCCAAGCTGAATGGCCTCCAAGACTGCAACTGAAGTGCATTTCTGAACTGGGATGAGTTCATTTTAGATGACTTGGGACAGAAACTGATGGCTGTGTTGTTAACAGCTAGACCCCCTGTTACAAAAGGTTTGATCACCATGCTAATGTTGAATTAACAATTCAGATTCATAAGCCTGAATAATTGTCTGCCACCAATTCAACTGGGTCTTGGTTTGATAGAATCACATTCCCATGCAAGATCTATTGATTAGGTTAAGCACATGGGAATGGATTTCAAAATAGCATGATTGAATTAAGTTTGTCTTCCATGAGCATCAGAATTTCAAAATATTTTCTATGCCATGTTGTGGTGTCTCTTGGTGCACATGATCACCACCGAGTGAAATCCACAGTTACTGCTACCCCAAAGAGTAGCACTTACTTAATGGATAGAAATGAATGTCAATCTGTGAGGTAACTGTATTGTGAAGCTATGTGAACAGACCCTGTTGAAATATTTTTGATGAAAAAATAATGAACACAAGAATGTTGGTTGTATATTCCACAGTGACAGCTACTCCAACAAAAAGCACTTACTGAAAAACAACAGATCAATACTTCTGTTAGAGTTTCTGTGCTGGTATTACCATCCCATAATGATGCTTGCCAAAGGCAATTGTTGGGCTTTTAAAGCATTTGTGGTCATTCAATCCAGAGTCATACCCCAACTTGATAGCACTTTCTTTGTCCAAATACAAGAGAGCTGCTAAAGTTGAAGTATACTTCTAGATAATCAAAGAAGAAATGTTTGCGATAAGAGAGAAAGCTTAGGAACTGTTACACGTTTTAAGATTAACCCAAACAGAATCACTTATGAAAATAGCAATCAAGTAGTGCTTACTTTTGAAGAAATCTTAGTCTGTTTCAACCAGCAAACAGTCTCTACTGGCAAGTAGTTGTTGAATTAATCACATAAAACTACCCCAACATGTAGCACTTACTGCATTATGAGATCAAGTCAATGCTAAGGTTAGGGTACCAATTGTGAAGTAAAGAGATTGCCGCATTTCCAGATCCTGTCCTGGCCACTTACTGGTTATCCCATGCTGCCAGTTTTCCCAAGAGCTCTTTTCCAAGCTGAATGGCCTCCAAGACTGCAACTGAAGTGCATTTCTGAACTGGGATGAGTTCATTTTAAATGACTTGGGACAGAAACTGATGGCTGTGTTGTTAACAGCTAGACCCCCTGTTACAAAAGGTTTGATCACCATGCTAATGTTGAATTAACAATTCAGATTCATAAGCCTGAACAATTGTCTGCCACCAATTCAACTGGGTCTTGGTTTGATAGAATCACATTCCCATGCAAGATCTATTGATTAGGTTAAGCACATGGGAATGGATTTCAAAATAGCATGATTGAATTAAGTTTGTCTTCCATGAGCATCAGAATTTCAAAATATTTTCTATGCCATGTTGTGGTGTCTCTTGGTGCACATGATCACCACCGAGTGAAATCCACAGTTACTGCTACCCCAAAGAGTAGCACTTACTTAATGGATAGAAATGAATGTCAATCTGTGAGGTAACTGTATTGTGAAGCTATGTGAACAGACCCTGTTGAAATATTTTTGATGAAAAAATAATGAACACAAGAATGTTGGTTGTATATTCCACAGTGACAGCTACTCCAACAAAAAGCACTTACTGAAAAACAACAGATCAATACTTCTGTTAGAGTTTCTGTGCTGGTATTACCATCCCATAATGATGCTTGCCAAAGGCAATTGTTGGGCTTTTAAAGCATTTGTGGTCATTCAATCCAGAGTCATACCCCAACTTGATAGCACTTTCTTTGTCCAAATACAAGAGAGCTGCTAAAGTTGAAGTATACTTCTAGATAATCAAAGAAGAAATGTTTGCGATAAGAGAGAAAGCTTAGGAACTGTTACACGTTTTAAGATTAACCCAAACAGAATCACTTATGAAAATAGCAATCAAGTAGTGCTTACTTTTGAAGAAATCTTAGTCTGTTTCAACCAGCAAACAGTCTCTACTGGCAAGTAGTTGTTGAATTAATCACATAAAACTACCCCAACATGTAGCACTTACTGCATTATGAGATCAAGTCAATGCTAAGGTTAGGGTACCAATTGTGAAGTAAAGAGATTGCCGCATTTCCAGATCCTGTCCTGGCCACTTACTGGTTATCCCATGCTGCCAGTTTTCCCAAGAGCTCTTTTCCAAGCTGAATGGCCTCCAAGACTGCAACTGAAGTGCATTTCTGAACTGGGATGAGTTCATTTTAAATGACTTGGGACAGAAACTGATGGCTGTGTTGTTAACAGCTAGACCCCCTGTTACAAAAGGTTTGATCACCATGCTAATGTTGAATTAACAATTCAGATTCATAAGCCTGAACAATTGTCTGCCACCAATTCAACTGGGTCTTGGTTTGATAGAATCACATTCCCATGCAAGATCTATTGATTAGGTTAAGCACATGGGAATGGATTTCAAAATAGCATGATTGAATTAAGTTTGTCTTCCATGAGCATCAGAATTCCAAAATATTTTCTATGCCATGTTGTGGTGTCTCTTGGTGCACATGATCACCACCGAGTGAAATCCACAGTTACTGCTACCCCAAAGAGTAGCACTTACTTAATGGATAGAAATGAATGTCAATCTGTGAGGTAACTGTATTGTGAAGCTATGTGAACAGACCCTGTTGAAATATTTTTGATGAAAAAATAATGAACACAAGAATGTTGGTTGTATATTCCACAGTGACAGCTACTCCAACAAAAAGCACTTACTGAAAAACAACAGATCAATACTTCTGTTAGAGTTGCTGTGCTGGTATTACCATCCCATAATGATGCTTGCCAAAGGCAATTGTTGGGCTTTTAAAGCATTTGTGGTCATTCAATCCAGAGTCATACCCCAACTTGATAGCACTTTCTTTGTCCAAATACAAGAGAGCTGCTAAAGTTGAAGTATACTTCTAGATAATCAAAGAAGAAATGTTTGCGATAAGAGAGAAAGCTTAGGAACTGTTACACGTTTTAAGATTAACCCAAACAGAATCACTTATGAAAATAGGAATCAAGTAGTGCTTACTTTTGAAGAAATCTTAGTCTGTTTCAACCAGCAAACAGTCTCTACTGGCAAGTAGTTGTTGAATTAATCACATAAAACTACCCCAACATGTAGCACTTACTGCATTATGAGATCAAGTCAATGCTAAGGTTAGGGTACCAATTGTGAAGTAAAGAGATTGCCGCATTTCCAGATCCTGTCCTGGCCACTTACTGGTTATCCCATGCTGCCAGTTTTCCCAAGAGCTCTTTTCCAAGCTGAATGGCCTCCAAGACTGCAACTGAAGTGCATTTCTGAACTGGGATGAGTTCATTTTAAATGACTTGGGACAGAAACTGATGGCTGTGTTGTTAACAGCTAGACCCCCTGTTACAAAAGGTTTGATCACCATGCTAATGTTGAATTAACAATTCAGATTCATAAGCCTGAATAATTGTCTGCCACCAATTCAACTGGGTCTTGGTTTGATAGAATCACATTCCCATGCAAGATCTATTGATTAGGTTAAGCACATGGGAATGGATTTCAAAATAGCATGATTGAATTAAGTTTGTCTTCCATGAGCATCAGAATTTCAAAATATTTTCTATGCCATGTTGTGGTGTCTCTTGGTGCACATGATCACCACCGAGTGAAATCCACAGTTACTGCTACCCCAAAGAGTAGCACTTACTTAATGGATAGAAATGAATGTCAATCTGTGAGGTAACTGTATTGTGAAGCTATGTGAACAGACCCTGTTGAAATATTTTTGATGAAAAAATAATGAACACAAGAATGTTGGTTGTATATTCCACAGTGACAGCTACTCCAACAAAAAGCACTTACTGAAAAACAACAGATCAATACTTCTGTTAGAGTTGCTGTGCTGGTATTACCATCCCATAATGATGCTTGCCAAAGGCAATTGTTGGGCTTTTAAAGCATTTGTGGTCATTCAATCCAGAGTCATACCCCAACTTGATAGCACTTTCTTTGTCCAAATACAAGAGAGCTGCTAAAGTTGAAGTATACTTCTAGATAATCAAAGAAGAAATGTTTGCGATAAGAGAGAAAGCTTAGGAACTGTTACACGTTTTAAGATTAACCCAAACAGAATCACTTATGAAAATAGGAATCAAGTAGTGCTTACTTTTGAAGAAATCTTAGTCTGTTTCAACCAGCAAACAGTCTCTACTGGCAAGTAGTTGTTGAATTAATCACATAAAACTACCCCAACATGTAGCACTTACTGCATTATGAGATCAAGTCAATGCTAAGGTTAGGGTACCAATTGTGAAGTAAAGAGATTGCCGCATTTCCAGATCCTGTCCTGGCCACTTACTGGTTATCCCATGCTGCCAGTTTTCCCAAGAGCTCTTTTCCAAGCTGAATGGCCTCCAAGACTGCAACTGAAGTGCATTTCTGAACTGGGATGAGTTCATTTTAAATGACTTGGGACAGAAACTGATGGCTGTGTTGTTAACAGCTAGACCCCCTGTTACAAAAGGTTTGATCACCATGCTAATGTTGAATTAACAATTCAGATTCATAAGCCTGAACAATTGTCTGCCACCAATTCAACTGGGTCTTGGTTTGATAGAATCACATTCCCATGCAAGATCTATTGATTAGGTTAAGCACATGGGAATGGATTTCAAAATAGCATGATTGAATTAAGTTTGTCTTCCATGAGCATCAGAATTTCAAAATATTTTCTATGCCATGTTGTGGTGTCTCTTGGTGCACATGATCACCACCGAGTGAAATCCACAGTTACTGCTACCCCAAAGAGTAGCACTTACTTAATGGATAGAAATGAATGTCAATCTGTGAGGTAACTGTATTGTGAAGCTATGTGAACAGACCCTGTTGAAATATTTTTGATGAAAAAATAATGAACACAAGAATGTTGGTTGTATATTCCACAGTGACAGCTACTCCAACAAAAAGCACTTACTGAAAAACAACAGATCAATACTTCTGTTAGAGTTGCTGTGCTGGTATTACCATCCCATAATGATGCTTGCCAAAGGCAATTGTTGGGCTTTTAAAGCATTTGTGGTCATTCAATCCAGAGTCATACCCCAACTTGATAGCACTTTCTTTGTCCAAATACAAGAGAGCTGCTAAAGTTGAAGTATACTTCTAGATAATCAAAGAAGAAATGTTTGCGATAAGAGAGAAAGCTTAGGAACTGTTACACGTTTTAAGATTAACCCAAACAGAATCACTTATGAAAATAGGAATCAAGTAGTGCTTACTTTTGAAGAAATCTTAGTCTGTTTCAACCAGCAAACAGTCTCTACTGGCAAGTAGTTGTTGAATTAATCACATAAAACTACCCCAACATGTAGCACTTACTGCATTATGAGATCAAGTCAATGCTAAGGTTAGGGTACCAATTGTGAAGTAAAGAGATTGCCGCATTTCCAGATCCTGTCCTGGCCACTTACTGGTTATCCCATGCTGCCAGTTTTCCCAAGAGCTCTTTTCCAAGCTGAATGGCCTCCAAGACTGCAACTGAAGTGCATTTCTGAACTGGGATGAGTTCATTTTAGATGACTTGGGACAGAAACTGATGGCTGTGTTGTTAACAGCTAGACCCCCTGTTACAAAAGGTTTGATCACCATGCTAATGTTGAATTAACAATTCAGATTCATAAGCCTGAATAATTGTCTGCCACCAATTCAACTGGGTCTTGGTTTGATAGAATCACATTCCCATGCAAGATCTATTGATTAGGTTAAGCACATGGGAATGGATTTCAAAATAGCATGATTGAATTAAGTTTGTCTTCCATGAGCATCAGAATTTCAAAATATTTTCTATGCCATGTTGTGGTGTCTCTTGGTGCACATGATCACCACCGAGTGAAATCCACAGTTACTGCTACCCCAAAGAGTAGCACTTACTTAATGGATAGAAATGAATGTCAATCTGTGAGGTAACTGTATTGTGAAGCTATGTGAACAGACCCTGTTGAAATATTTTTGATGAAAAAATAATGAACACAAGAATGTTGGTTGTATATTCCACAGTGACAGCTACTCCAACAAAAAGCACTTACTGAAAAACAACAGATCAATACTTCTGTTAGAGTTTCTGTGCTGGTATTACCATCCCATAATGATGCTTGCCAAAGGCAATTGTTGGGCTTTTAAAGCATTTGTGGTCATTCAATCCAGAGTCATACCCCAACTTGATAGCACTTTCTTTGTCCAAATACAAGAGAGCTGCTAAAGTTGAAGTATACTTCTAGATAATCAAAGAAGAAATGTTTGCGATAAGAGAGAAAGCTTAGGAACTGTTACACGTTTTAAGATTAACCCAAACAGAATCACTTATGAAAATAGCAATCAAGTAGTGCTTACTTTTGAAGAAATCTTAGTCTGTTTCAACCAGCAAACAGTCTCTACTGGCAAGTAGTTGTTGAATTAATCACATAAAACTACCCCAACATGTAGCACTTACTGCATTATGAGATCAAGTCAATGCTAAGGTTAGGGTACCAATTGTGAAGTAAAGAGATTGCCGCATTTCCAGATCCTGTCCTGGCCACTTACTGGTTATCCCATGCTGCCAGTTTTCCCAAGAGCTCTTTTCCAAGCTGAATGGCCTCCAAGACTGCAACTGAAGTGCATTTCTGAACTGGGATGAGTTCATTTTAAATGACTTGGGACAGAAACTGATGGCTGTGTTGTTAACAGCTAGACCCCCTGTTACAAAAGGTTTGATCACCATGCTAATGTTGAATTAACAATTCAGATTCATAAGCCTGAACAATTGTCTGCCACCAATTCAACTGGGTCTTGGTTTGATAGAATCACATTCCCATGCAAGATCTATTGATTAGGTTAAGCACATGGGAATGGATTTCAAAATAGCATGATTGAATTAAGTTTGTCTTCCATGAGCATCAGAATTTCAAAATATTTTCTATGCCATGTTGTGGTGTCTCTTGGTGCACATGATCACCACCGAGTGAAATCCACAGTTACTGCTACCCCAAAGAGTAGCACTTACTTAATGGATAGAAATGAATGTCAATCTGTGAGGTAACTGTATTGTGAAGCTATGTGAACAGACCCTGTTGAAATATTTTTGATGAAAAAATAATGAACACAAGAATGTTGGTTGTATATTCCACAGTGACAGCTACTCCAACAAAAAGCACTTACTGAAAAACAACAGATCAATACTTCTGTTAGAGTTTCTGTGCTGGTATTACCATCCCATAATGATGCTTGCCAAAGGCAATTGTTGGGCTTTTAAAGCATTTGTGGTCATTCAATCCAGAGTCATACCCCAACTTGATAGCACTTTCTTTGTCCAAATACAAGAGAGCTGCTAAAGTTGAAGTATACTTCTAGATAATCAAAGAAGAAATGTTTGCGATAAGAGAGAAAGCTTAGGAACTGTTACACGTTTTAAGATTAACCCAAACAGAATCACTTATGAAAATAGCAATCAAGTAGTGCTTACTTTTGAAGAAATCTTAGTCTGTTTCAACCAGCAAACAGTCTCTACTGGCAAGTAGTTGTTGAATTAATCACATAAAACTACCCCAACATGTAGCACTTACTGCATTATGAGATCAAGTCAATGCTAAGGTTAGGGTACCAATTGTGAAGTAAAGAGATTGCCGCATTTCCAGATCCTGTCCTGGCCACTTACTGGTTATCCCATGCTGCCAGTTTTCCCAAGAGCTCTTTTCCAAGCTGAATGGCCTCCAAGACTGCAACTGAAGTGCATTTCTGAACTGGGATGAGTTCATTTTAAATGACTTGGGACAGAAACTGATGGCTGTGTTGTTAACAGCTAGACCCCCTGTTACAAAAGGTTTGATCACCATGCTAATGTTGAATTAACAATTCAGATTCATAAGCCTGAACAATTGTCTGCCACCAATTCAACTGGGTCTTGGTTTGATAGAATCACATTCCCATGCAAGATCTATTGATTAGGTTAAGCACATGGGAATGGATTTCAAAATAGCATGATTGAATTAAGTTTGTCTTCCATGAGCATCAGAATTCCAAAATATTTTCTATGCCATGTTGTGGTGTCTCTTGGTGCACATGATCACCACCGAGTGAAATCCACAGTTACTGCTACCCCAAAGAGTAGCACTTACTTAATGGATAGAAATGAATGTCAATCTGTGAGGTAACTGTATTGTGAAGCTATGTGAACAGACCCTGTTGAAATATTTTTGATGAAAAAATAATGAACACAAGAATGTTGGTTGTATATTCCACAGTGACAGCTACTCCAACAAAAAGCACTTACTGAAAAACAACAGATCAATACTTCTGTTAGAGTTGCTGTGCTGGTATTACCATCCCATAATGATGCTTGCCAAAGGCAATTGTTGGGCTTTTAAAGCATTTGTGGTCATTCAATCCAGAGTCATACCCCAACTTGATAGCACTTTCTTTGTCCAAATACAAGAGAGCTGCTAAAGTTGAAGTATACTTCTAGATAATCAAAGAAGAAATGTTTGCGATAAGAGAGAAAGCTTAGGAACTGTTACACGTTTTAAGATTAACCCAAACAGAATCACTTATGAAAATAGGAATCAAGTAGTGCTTACTTTTGAAGAAATCTTAGTCTGTTTCAACCAGCAAACAGTCTCTACTGGCAAGTAGTTGTTGAATTAATCACATAAAACTACCCCAACATGTAGCACTTACTGCATTATGAGATCAAGTCAATGCTAAGGTTAGGGTACCAATTGTGAAGTAAAGAGATTGCCGCATTTCCAGATCCTGTCCTGGCCACTTACTGGTTATCCCATGCTGCCAGTTTTCCCAAGAGCTCTTTTCCAAGCTGAATGGCCTCCAAGACTGCAACTGAAGTGCATTTCTGAACTGGGATGAGTTCATTTTAGATGACTTGGGACAGAAACTGATGGCTGTGTTGTTAACAGCTAGACCCCCTGTTACAAAAGGTTTGATCACCATGCTAATGTTGAATTAACAATTCAGATTCATAAGCCTGAATAATTGTCTGCCACCAATTCAACTGGGTCTTGGTTTGATAGAATCACATTCCCATGCAAGATCTATTGATTAGGTTAAGCACATGGGAATGGATTTCAAAATAGCATGATTGAATTAAGTTTGTCTTCCATGAGCATCAGAATTTCAAAATATTTTCTATGCCATGTTGTGGTGTCTCTTGGTGCACATGATCACCACCGAGTGAAATCCACAGTTACTGCTACCCCAAAGAGTAGCACTTACTTAATGGATAGAAATGAATGTCAATCTGTGAGGTAACTGTATTGTGAAGCTATGTGAACAGACCCTGTTGAAATATTTTTGATGAAAAAATAATGAACACAAGAATGTTGGTTGTATATTCCACAGTGACAGCTACTCCAACAAAAAGCACTTACTGAAAAACAACAGATCAATACTTCTGTTAGAGTTTCTGTGCTGGTATTACCATCCCATAATGATGCTTGCCAAAGGCAATTGTTGGGCTTTTAAAGCATTTGTGGTCATTCAATCCAGAGTCATACCCCAACTTGATAGCACTTTCTTTGTCCAAATACAAGAGAGCTGCTAAAGTTGAAGTATACTTCTAGATAATCAAAGAAGAAATGTTTGCGATAAGAGAGAAAGCTTAGGAACTGTTACACGTTTTAAGATTAACCCAAACAGAATCACTTATGAAAATAGCAATCAAGTAGTGCTTACTTTTGAAGAAATCTTAGTCTGTTTCAACCAGCAAACAGTCTCTACTGGCAAGTAGTTGTTGAATTAATCACATAAAACTACCCCAACATGTAGCACTTACTGCATTATGAGATCAAGTCAATGCTAAGGTTAGGGTACCAATTGTGAAGTAAAGAGATTGCCGCATTTCCAGATCCTGTCCTGGCCACTTACTGGTTATCCCATGCTGCCAGTTTTCCCAAGAGCTCTTTTCCAAGCTGAATGGCCTCCAAGACTGCAACTGAAGTGCATTTCTGAACTGGGATGAGTTCATTTTAAATGACTTGGGACAGAAACTGATGGCTGTGTTGTTAACAGCTAGACCCCCTGTTACAAAAGGTTTGATCACCATGCTAATGTTGAATTAACAATTCAGATTCATAAGCCTGAACAATTGTCTGCCACCAATTCAACTGGGTCTTGGTTTGATAGAATCACATTCCCATGCAAGATCTATTGATTAGGTTAAGCACATGGGAATGGATTTCAAAATAGCATGATTGAATTAAGTTTGTCTTCCATGAGCATCAGAATTTCAAAATATTTTCTATGCCATGTTGTGGTGTCTCTTGGTGCACATGATCACCACCGAGTGAAATCCACAGTTACTGCTACCCCAAAGAGTAGCACTTACTTAATGGATAGAAATGAATGTCAATCTGTGAGGTAACTGTATTGTGAAGCTATGTGAACAGACCCTGTTGAAATATTTTTGATGAAAAAATAATGAACACAAGAATGTTGGTTGTATATTCCACAGTGACAGCTACTCCAACAAAAAGCACTTACTGAAAAACAACAGATCAATACTTCTGTTAGAGTTTCTGTGCTGGTATTACCATCCCATAATGATGCTTGCCAAAGGCAATTGTTGGGCTTTTAAAGCATTTGTGGTCATTCAATCCAGAGTCATACCCCAACTTGATAGCACTTTCTTTGTCCAAATACAAGAGAGCTGCTAAAGTTGAAGTATACTTCTAGATAATCAAAGAAGAAATGTTTGCGATAAGAGAGAAAGCTTAGGAACTGTTACACGTTTTAAGATTAACCCAAACAGAATCACTTATGAAAATAGCAATCAAGTAGTGCTTACTTTTGAAGAAATCTTAGTCTGTTTCAACCAGCAAACAGTCTCTACTGGCAAGTAGTTGTTGAATTAATCACATAAAACTACCCCAACATGTAGCACTTACTGCATTATGAGATCAAGTCAATGCTAAGGTTAGGGTACCAATTGTGAAGTAAAGAGATTGCCGCATTTCCAGATCCTGTCCTGGCCACTTACTGGTTATCCCATGCTGCCAGTTTTCCCAAGAGCTCTTTTCCAAGCTGAATGGCCTCCAAGACTGCAACTGAAGTGCATTTCTGAACTGGGATGAGTTCATTTTAAATGACTTGGGACAGAAACTGATGGCTGTGTTGTTAACAGCTAGACCCCCTGTTACAAAAGGTTTGATCACCATGCTAATGTTGAATTAACAATTCAGATTCATAAGCCTGAACAATTGTCTGCCACCAATTCAACTGGGTCTTGGTTTGATAGAATCACATTCCCATGCAAGATCTATTGATTAGGTTAAGCACATGGGAATGGATTTCAAAATAGCATGATTGAATTAAGTTTGTCTTCCATGAGCATCAGAATTTCAAAATATTTTCTATGCCATGTTGTGGTGTCTCTTGGTGCACATGATCACCACCGAGTGAAATCCACAGTTACTGCTACCCCAAAGAGTAGCACTTACTTAATGGATAGAAATGAATGTCAATCTGTGAGGTAACTGTATTGTGAAGCTATGTGAACAGACCCTGTTGAAATATTTTTGATGAAAAAATAATGAACACAAGAATGTTGGTTGTATATTCCACAGTGACAGCTACTCCAACAAAAAGCACTTACTGAAAAACAACAGATCAATACTTCTGTTAGAGTTTCTGTGCTGGTATTACCATCCCATAATGATGCTTGCCAAAGGCAATTGTTGGGCTTTTAAAGCATTTGTGGTCATTCAATCCAGAGTCATACCCCAACTTGATAGCACTTTCTTTGTCCAAATACAAGAGAGCTGCTAAAGTTGAAGTATACTTCTAGATAATCAAAGAAGAAATGTTTGCGATAAGAGAGAAAGCTTAGGAACTGTTACACGTTTTAAGATTAACCCAAACAGAATCACTTATGAAAATAGCAATCAAGTAGTGCTTACTTTTGAAGAAATCTTAGTCTGTTTCAACCAGCAAACAGTCTCTACTGGCAAGTAGTTGTTGAATTAATCACATAAAACTACCCCAACATGTAGCACTTACTGCATTATGAGATCAAGTCAATGCTAAGGTTAGGGTACCAATTGTGAAGTAAAGAGATTGCCGCATTTCCAGATCCTGTCCTGGCCACTTACTGGTTATCCCATGCTGCCAGTTTTCCCAAGAGCTCTTTTCCAAGCTGAATGGCCTCCAAGACTGCAACTGAAGTGCATTTCTGAACTGGGATGAGTTCATTTTAAATGACTTGGGACAGAAACTGATGGCTGTGTTGTTAACAGCTAGACCCCCTGTTACAAAAGGTTTGATCACCATGCTAATGTTGAATTAACAATTCAGATTCATAAGCCTGAACAATTGTCTGCCACCAATTCAACTGGGTCTTGGTTTGATAGAATCACATTCCCATGCAAGATCTATTGATTAGGTTAAGCACATGGGAATGGATTTCAAAATAGCATGATTGAATTAAGTTTGTCTTCCATGAGCATCAGAATTCCAAAATATTTTCTATGCCATGTTGTGGTGTCTCTTGGTGCACATGATCACCACCGAGTGAAATCCACAGTTACTGCTACCCCAAAGAGTAGCACTTACTTAATGGATAGAAATGAATGTCAATCTGTGAGGTAACTGTATTGTGAAGCTATGTGAACAGACCCTGTTGAAATATTTTTGATGAAAAAATAATGAACACAAGAATGTTGGTTGTATATTCCACAGTGACAGCTACTCCAACAAAAAGCACTTACTGAAAAACAACAGATCAATACTTCTGTTAGAGTTGCTGTGCTGGTATTACCATCCCATAATGATGCTTGCCAAAGGCAATTGTTGGGCTTTTAAAGCATTTGTGGTCATTCAATCCAGAGTCATACCCCAACTTGATAGCACTTTCTTTGTCCAAATACAAGAGAGCTGCTAAAGTTGAAGTATACTTCTAGATAATCAAAGAAGAAATGTTTGCGATAAGAGAGAAAGCTTAGGAACTGTTACACGTTTTAAGATTAACCCAAACAGAATCACTTATGAAAATAGGAATCAAGTAGTGCTTACTTTTGAAGAAATCTTAGTCTGTTTCAACCAGCAAACAGTCTCTACTGGCAAGTAGTTGTTGAATTAATCACATAAAACTACCCCAACATGTAGCACTTACTGCATTATGAGATCAAGTCAATGCTAAGGTTAGGGTACCAATTGTGAAGTAAAGAGATTGCCGCATTTCCAGATCCTGTCCTGGCCACTTACTGGTTATCCCATGCTGCCAGTTTTCCCAAGAGCTCTTTTCCAAGCTGAATGGCCTCCAAGACTGCAACTGAAGTGCATTTCTGAACTGGGATGAGTTCATTTTAAATGACTTGGGACAGAAACTGATGGCTGTGTTGTTAACAGCTAGACCCCCTGTTACAAAAGGTTTGATCACCATGCTAATGTTGAATTAACAATTCAGATTCATAAGCCTGAATAATTGTCTGCCACCAATTCAACTGGGTCTTGGTTTGATAGAATCACATTCCCATGCAAGATCTATTGATTAGGTTAAGCACATGGGAATGGATTTCAAAATAGCATGATTGAATTAAGTTTGTCTTCCATGAGCATCAGAATTTCAAAATATTTTCTATGCCATGTTGTGGTGTCTCTTGGTGCACATGATCACCACCGAGTGAAATCCACAGTTACTGCTACCCCAAAGAGTAGCACTTACTTAATGGATAGAAATGAATGTCAATCTGTGAGGTAACTGTATTGTGAAGCTATGTGAACAGACCCTGTTGAAATATTTTTGATGAAAAAATAATGAACACAAGAATGTTGGTTGTATATTCCACAGTGACAGCTACTCCAACAAAAAGCACTTACTGAAAAACAACAGATCAATACTTCTGTTAGAGTTTCTGTGCTGGTATTACCATCCCATAATGATGCTTGCCAAAGGCAATTGTTGGGCTTTTAAAGCATTTGTGGTCATTCAATCCAGAGTCATACCCCAACTTGATAGCACTTTCTTTGTCCAAATACAAGAGAGCTGCTAAAGTTGAAGTATACTTCTAGATAATCAAAGAAGAAATGTTTGCGATAAGAGAGAAAGCTTAGGAACTGTTACACGTTTTAAGATTAACCCAAACAGAATCACTTATGAAAATAGGAATCAAGTAGTGCTTACTTTTGAAGAAATCTTAGTCTGTTTCAACCAGCAAACAGTCTCTACTGGCAAGTAGTTGTTGAATTAATCACATAAAACTACCCCAACATGTAGCACTTACTGCATTATGAGATCAAGTCAATGCTAAGGTTAGGGTACCAATTGTGAAGTAAAGAGATTGCCGCATTTCCAGATCCTGTCCTGGCCACTTACTGGTTATCCCATGCTGCCAGTTTTCCCAAGAGCTCTTTTCCAAGCTGAATGGCCTCCAAGACTGCAACTGAAGTGCATTTCTGAACTGGGATGAGTTCATTTTAAATGACTTGGGACAGAAACTGATGGCTGTGTTGTTAACAGCTAGACCCCCTGTTACAAAAGGTTTGATCACCATGCTAATGTTGAATTAACAATTCAGATTCATAAGCCTGAACAATTGTCTGCCACCAATTCAACTGGGTCTTGGTTTGATAGAATCACATTCCCATGCAAGATCTATTGATTAGGTTAAGCACATGGGAATGGATTTCAAAATAGCATGATTGAATTAAGTTTGTCTTCCATGAGCATCAGAATTTCAAAATATTTTCTATGCCATGTTGTGGTGTCTCTTGGTGCACATGATCACCACCGAGTGAAATCCACAGTTACTGCTACCTCAAAGAGTAGCACTTACTTAATGGATAGAAATGAATGTCAATCTGTGAGGTAACTGTATTGTGAAGCTATGTGAACAGACCCTGTTGAAATATTTTTGATGAAAACATAATGAACACAAGAATGTTGGTTGTATATTCCAAAGTGACAGCTACTCCAACAAAAAGCACTTACTGAAAAACAACAGTTCAATACTTCTGTTAGAGTTGCTGTGCTGGTATTACCATCCCATAATGATGCTTGCCAAAGGCAATTGTTGGGCTTTTAAAGCATTTGTGGTCATTCAATCCAGAGTCATACCCCAACTTGATAGCACTTTCTTTGTCCAAATACAAGAGAGCTGCTAAAGTTGAAGTATACTTCTAGATAATCAAAGAAGAAATGTTTGCGATAAGAGAGAAAGCTTAGGAACTGTTACACGTTTTAAGATTAACCCAAACAGAATCACTTATGAAAATAGGAATCAAGTAGTGCTTACTTTTGAAGAAATCTTAGTCTGTTTCAACCAGCAAACAGTCTCTACTGGCAAGTAGTTGTTGAATTAATCACATAAAACTACCCCAACATGTAGCACTTACTGCATTATGAGATCAAGTCAATGCTAAGGTTAGGGTACCAATTGTGAAGTAAAGAGATTGCCGCATTTCCAGATCCTGTCCTGGCCACTTACTGGTTATCCCATGCTGCCAGTTTTCCCAAGAGCTCTTTTCCAAGCTGAATGGCCTCCAAGACTGCAACTGAAGTGCATTTCTGAACTGGGATGAGTTCATTTTAAATGACTTGGGACAGAAACTGATGGCTGTGTTGTTAACAGCTAGACCCCCTGTTACAAAAGGTTTGATCACCATGCTAATGTTGAATTAACAATTCAGATTCATAAGCCTGAACAATTGTCTGCCACCAATTCAACTGGGTCTTGGTTTGATAGAATCACATTCCCATGCAAGATCTATTGATTAGGTTAAGCACATGGGAATGGATTTCAAAATAGCATGATTGAATTAAGTTTGTCTTCCATGAGCATCAGAATTTCAAAATATTTTCTATGCCATGTTGTGGTGTCTCTTGGTGCACATGATCACCACCGAGTGAAATCCACAGTTACTGCTACCCCAAAGAGTAGCACTTACTTAATTGATAGAAATGAATGTCAATCTG
The DNA here is from genome assembly GCF_951799395.1 of Argentina silus. Taxonomy (NCBI): domain Eukaryota; kingdom Metazoa; phylum Chordata; class Actinopteri; order Argentiniformes; family Argentinidae; genus Argentina; species Argentina silus. The sequence continues at coordinate 22,782,860 of NC_139659.1, read as the reverse complement.
TGAGGTAACTGTATTATGAAGCTATGTGAACAGACCCTGTTGAAATATTTTTGATTTAAAAATAATGAACACAAGAATGTTGGTTGTATATTCCACAGTGACAGCTACTCCAACAAAAAGCACTTACTGAAAAACAACAGATCAATACTTCTGTTAGAGTTTCTGTGCTGGTATTACCATCCCATAATGATGCTTGCCAAAGGCAATTGTTGGGCTTTTAAAGCATTTGTGGTCATTCAATCCAGAGTCATACCCCAACTTGATAGCACTTTCTTTGTCCAAATACAAGAGAGCTGCTAAAGTTGAAGTATACTTCTAGATAATCAAAGAAGAAATGTTTGCGATAAGAGAGAAAGCTTAGGAACTGTTACACGTTTTAAGATTAACCCAAACAGAATCACTTATGAAAATAGGAATCAAGTAGTGCTTACTTTTGAAGAAATCTTAGTCTGTTTCAACCAGCAAACAGTCTCTACTGGCAAGTAGTTGTTGAATTAATCACATAAAACTACCCCAACATGTAGCACTTACTGCATTATGAGATCAAGTCAATGCTAAGGTTAGGGTACCAATTGTGAAGTAAAGAGATTGCCGCATTTCCAGATCCTGTCCTGGCCACTTACTGGTTATCCCATGCTGCCAGTTTTCCCAAGAGCTCTTTTCCAAGCTGAATGGCCTCCAAGACTGCAACTGAAGTGCATTTCTGAACTGGGATGAGTTCATTTTAAATGACTTGGGACAGAAACTGATGGCTGTGTTGTTAACAGCTAGACCCCCTGTTACAAAAGGTTTGATCACCATGCTAATGTTGAATTAACAATTCAGATTCATAAGCCTGAACAATTGTCTGCCACCAATTCAACTGGGTCTTGGTTTGATAGAATCACATTCCCATGCAAGATCTATTGATTAGGTTAAGCACATGGGAATGGATTTCAAAATAGCATGATTGAATTAAGTTTGTCTTCCATGAGCATCAGAATTCCAAAATATTTTCTATGCCATGTTGTGGTGTCTCTTGGTGCACATGATCACCACCGAGAGAAATCCACAGTTACTGCTACCCCAAAGAGTAGCACTTACTTAATGGATAGAAATGAATGCCAATCTGTGAGGTAACTGTATTGTGAAGCTATGTGAACAGACCCTGTTGAAATATTTTTGATGAAAAAATAATGAACACAAGAATGTTGGTTGTATATTCCACAGTGACAGCTACTCCAACAACAAGCACTTACTGAAAAACAACAGATCAATACTTCTGTTAGAGTTGCTGTGCTGGTATTACCATCCCATAATGATGCTTGCCAAAGGCAATTGTTGGGCTTTTAAAGCATTTGTGGTCATTCAATCCAGAGTCATACCCCAACTTGATAGCACTTTTTATGTCCAAATACAAGAGAGCTGCTAAAGTTGAAGTATACTTCTAGATAATCAAAGAAGAAATGTTTGCAATAAGAGAGAAAGCTTAGGAACTGTTACACGTTTTAAGATTAACCCAAACAGAATCACTTATGAAAATAGGAATCAAGTAGTGCTTACTTTTGAAGAAATCTTAGTCTGTTTCAACCAGCAAACAGTCTCTACTGGCAAGTAGTTGTTGAATTAATCACATAAAACTACCCCAACATGTAGCACTTACTGCATTATGAGATCAAGTCAATGCTAAGGTTAGGGTACCAATTGTGAAGTAAAGAGATTGCCGCATTTCCAGATCCTGTCCTGGCCACTTACTGGTTATCCCATGCTGCCAGTTTTCCCAAGAGCTCTTTTCCAAGCTGAATGGCCTCCAAGACTGCAACTGAAGTGCATTTCTGAACTGGGATGAGTTCATTTTAAATGACTTGGGACAGAAACTGATGGCTGTGTTGTTAACAGCTAGACCCCCTGTTACAAAAGGTTTGATCACCATGCTAATGTTGAATTAACAATTCAGATTCATAAGCCTGAACAATTGTCTGCCACCAATTCAACTGGGTCTTGGTTTGATAGAATCACATTCCCATGCAAGATCTATTGATTAGGTTAAGCACATGGGAATGGATTTCAAAATAGCATGATTGAATTAAGTTTGTCTTCCATGAGCATCAGAATTCCAAAATATTTTCTATGCCATGTTGTGGTGTCTCTTGGTGCACATGATCACCACCGAGTGAAATCCAAAGTTACTGCTACCCCAAAGAGTAGCACTTACTTAATGGATAGAAATGAATGCCAATCTGTGAGGTAACTGTATTGTGAAGCTATGTGAACAGACCCTGTTGAAATATTTTTGATGAAAAAATAATGAACACAAGAATGTTGGTTGTATATTCCACAGTGACAGCTACTCCAACAAAAAGCACTTACTGAAAAACAACAGATCAATACTTCTGTTAGAGTTGCTGTGCTGGTATTACCATCCCATAATGATGCTTGCCAAAGGCAATTGTTGGGCTTTTAAAGCATTTGTGGTCATTCAATCCAGAGTCATACCCCAACTTGATAGCACTTTCTTTGTCCAAATACAAGAGAGCTGCTAAAGTTGAAGTATACTTCTAGATAATCAAAGAAGAAATGTTTGCGATAAGAGAGAAAGCTTAGGAACTGTTACACGTTTTAAGATTAACCCAAACAGAATCACTTATGAAAATAGGAATCAAGTAGTGCTTACTTTTGAAGAAATCTTAGTCTGTTTCAACCAGCAAACAGTCTCTACTGGCAAGTAGTTGTTGAATTAATCACATAAAACTACCCCAACATGTAGCACTTACTGCATTATGAGATCAAGTCAATGCTAAGGTTAGGGTACCAATTGTGAAGTAAAGAGATTGCCGCATTTCCAGATCCTGTCCTGGCCACTTACTGGTTATCCCATGCTGCCAGTTTTCCCAAGAGCTCTTTTCCAAGCTGAATGGCCTCCAAGACTGCAACTGAAGTGCATTTCTGAACTGGGATGAGTTCATTTTAAATGACTTGGGACAGAAACTGATGGCTGTGTTGTTAACAGCTAGACCCCCTGTTACAAAAGGTTTGATCACCATGCTAATGTTGAATTAACAATTCAGATTCATAAGCCTGAACAATTGTCTGCCACCAATTCAACTGGGTCTTGGTTTGATAGAATCACATTCCCATGCAAGATCTATTGATTAGGTTAAGCACATGGGAATGGATTTCAAAATAGCATGATTGAATTAAGTTTGTCTTCCATGAGCATCAGAATTTCAAAATATTTTCTATGCCATGTTGTGGTGTCTCTTGGTGCACATGATCACCACCGAGTGAAATCCACAGTTACTGCTACCCCAAAGAGTAGCACTTACTTAATTGATAGAAATGAATGTCAATCTGTGAGGTAACTGTATTATGAAGCTGTGTGAACAGACCCTGTTGAAATATTTTTGATTTAAAAATAATGAACACAAGAATGTTGGTTGTATATTCCACAGTGACAGCTACTCCAACAAAAAGCACTTACTGAAAAACAACAGATCAATACTTCTGTTAGAGTTTCTGTGCTGGTATTACCATCCCATAATGATGCTTGCCAAAGGCAATTGTTGGGCTTTTAAAGCATTTGTGGTCATTCAATCCAGAGTCATACCCCAACTTGATAGCACTTTCTTTGTCCAAATACAAGAGAGCTGCTAAAGTTGAAGTATACTTCTAGATAATCAAAGAAGAAATGTTTGCGATAAGAGAGAAAGCTTAGGAACTGTTACACGTTTTAAGATTAACCCAAACAGAATCACTTATGAAAATAGGAATCAAGTAGTGCTTACTTTTGAAGAAATCTTAGTCTGTTTCAACCAGCAAACAGTCTCTACTGGCAAGTAGTTGTTGAATTAATCACATAAAACTACCCCAACATGTAGCACTTACTGCATTATGAGATCAAGTCAATGCTAAGGTTAGGGTACCAATTGTGAAGTAAAGAGATTGCCGCATTTCCAGATCCTGTCCTGGCCACTTACTGGTTATCCCATGCTGCCAGTTTTCCCAAGAGCTCTTTTCCAAGCTGAATGGCCTCCAAGACTGCAACTGAAGTGCATTTCTGAACTGGGATGAGTTCATTTTAAATGACTTGGGACAGAAACTGATGGCTGTGTTGTTAACAGCTAGACCCCCTGTTACAAAAGGTTTGATCACCATGCTAATGTTGAATTAACAATTCAGATTCATAAGCCTGAACAATTGTCTGCCACCAATTCAACTGGGTCTTGGTTTGATAGAATCACATTCCCATGCAAGATCTATTGATTAGGTTAAGCACATGGGAATGGATTTCAAAATAGCATGATTGAATTAAGTTTGTCTTCCATGAGCATCAGAATTTCAAAATATTTTCTATGCCATGTTGTGGTGTCTCTTGGTGCACATGATCACCACCGAGTGAAATCCACAGTTACTGCTACCCCAAAGAGTAGCACTTACTTAATTGATAGAAATGAATGTCAATCTGTGAGGTAACTGTATTATGAAGCTATGTGAACAGACCCTGTTGAAATATTTTTGATTTAAAAATAATGAACACAAGAATGTTGGTTGTATATTCCACAGTGACAGCTACTCCAACAAAAAGCACTTACTGAAAAACAACAGATCAATACTTCTGTTAGAGTTTCTGTGCTGGTATTACCATCCCATAATGATGCTTGCCAAAGGCAATTGTTGGGCTTTTAAAGCATTTGTGGTCATTCAATCCAGAGTCATACCCCAACTTGATAGCACTTTCTTTGTCCAAATACAAGAGAGCTGCTAAAGTTGAAGTATACTTCTAGATAATCAAAGAAGAAATGTTTGCGATAAGAGAGAAAGCTTAGGAACTGTTACACGTTTTAAGATTAACCCAAACAGAATCACTTATGAAAATAGGAATCAAGTAGTGCTTACTTTTGAAGAAATCTTAGTCTGTTTCAACCAGCAAACAGTCTCTACTGGCAAGTAGTTGTTGAATTAATCACATAAAACTACCCCAACATGTAGCACTTACTGCATTATGAGATCAAGTCAATGCTAAGGTTAGGGTACCAATTGTGAAGTAAAGAGATTGCCGCATTTCCAGATCCTGTCCTGGCCACTTACTGGTTATCCCATGCTGCCAGTTTTCCCAAGAGCTCTTTTCCAAGCTGAATGGCCTCCAAGACTGCAACTGAAGTGCATTTCTGAACTGGGATGAGTTCATTTTAAATGACTTGGGACAGAAACTGATGGCTGTGTTGTTAACAGCTAGACCCCCTGTTACAAAAGGTTTGATCACCATGCTAATGTTGAATTAACAATTCAGATTCATAAGCCTGAACAATTGTCTGCCACCAATTCAACTGGGTCTTGGTTTGATAGAATCACATTCCCATGCAAGATCTATTGATTAGGTTAAGCACATGGGAATGGATTTCAAAATAGCATGATTGAATTAAGTTTGTCTTCCATGAGCATCAGAATTCCAAAATATTTTCTATGCCATGTTGTGGTGTCTCTTGGTGCACATGATCACCACCGAGAGAAATCCACAGTTACTGCTACCCCAAAGAGTAGCACTTACTTAATGGATAGAAATGAATGCCAATCTGTGAGGTAACTGTATTGTGAAGCTATGTGAACAGACCCTGTTGAAATATTTTTGATGAAAAAATAATGAACACAAGAATGTTGGTTGTATATTCCACAGTGACAGCTACTCCAACAAAAAGCACTTACTGAAAAACAACAGATCAATACTTCTGTTAGAGTTTCTGTGCTGGTATTACCATCCCATAATGATGGTTGCCAAAGGCAATTGTTGGGCTTTTAAAGCATTTGTGGTCATTCAATCCAGAGTCATACCCCAACTTGATAGCACTTTCTTTGTCCAAATACAAGAGAGCTGCTAAAGTTGAAGTATACTTCTAGATAATCAAAGAAGAAATGTTTGCGATAAGAGAGAAAGCTTAGGAACTGTTACACGTTTTAAGATTAACCCAAACAGAATCACTTATGAAAATAGGAATCAAGTAGTGCTTACTTTTGAAGAAATCTTAGTCTGTTTCAACCAGCAAACAGTCTCTACTGGCAAGTAGTTGTTGAATTAATCACATAAAACTACCCCAACATGTAGCACTTACTGCATTATGAGATCAAGTCAATGCTAAGGTTAGGGTACCAATTGTGAAGTAAAGAGATTGCCGCATTTCCAGATCCTGTCCTGGCCACTTACTGGTTATCCCATGCTGCCAGTTTTCCCAAGAGCTCTTTTCCAAGCTGAATGGCCTCCAAGACTGCAACTGAAGTGCATTTCTGAACTGGGATGAGTTCATTTTAAATGACTTGGGACAGAAACTGATGGCTGTGTTGTTAACAGCTAGACCCCCTGTTACAAAAGGTTTGATCACCATGCTAATGTTGAATTAACAATTCAGATTCATAAGCCTGAACAATTGTCTGCCACCAATTCAACTGGGTCTTGGTTTGATAGAATCACATTCCCATGCAAGATCTATTGATTAGGTTAAGCACATGGGAATGGATTTCAAAATAGCATGATTGAATTAAGTTTGTCTTCCATGAGCATCAGAATTCCAAAATATTTTCTATGCCATGTTGTGGTGTCTCTTGGTGCACATGATCACCACCGAGAGAAATCCACAGTTACTGCTACCCCAAAGAGTAGCACTTACTTAATGGATAGAAATGAATGCCAATCTGTGAGGTAACTGTATTGTGAAGCTATGTGAACAGACCCTGTTGAAATATTTTTGATGAAAAAATAATGAACACAAGAATGTTGGTTGTATATTCCACAGTGACAGCTACTCCAACAAAAAGCACTTACTGAAAAACAACAGATCAATACTTCTGTTAGAGTTGCTGTGCTGGTATTACCATCCCATAATGATGCTTGCCAAAGGCAATTGTTGGGCTTTTAAAGCATTTGTGGTCATTCAATCCAGAGTCATACCCCAACTTGATAGCACTTTCTTTGTCCAAATACAAGAGAGCTGCTAAAGTTGAAGTATACTTCTAGATAATCAAAGAAGAAATGTTTGCGATAAGAGAGAAAGCTTAGGAACTGTTACACGTTTTAAGATTAACCCAAACAGAATCACTTATGAAAATAGGAATCAAGTAGTGCTTACTTTTGAAGAAATCTTAGTCTGTTTCAACCAGCAAACAGTCTCTACTGGCAAGTAGTTGTTGAATTAATCACATAAAACTACCCCAACATGTAGCACTTACTGCATTATGAGATCAAGTCAATGCTAAGGTTAGGGTACCAATTGTGAAGTAAAGAGATTGCCGCATTTCCAGATCCTGTCCTGGCCACTTACTGGTTATCCCATGCTGCCAGTTTTCCCAAGAGCTCTTTTCCAAGCTGAATGGCCTCCAAGACTGCAACTGAAGTGCATTTCTGAACTGGGATGAGTTCATTTTAAATGACTTGGGACAGAAACTGATGGCTGTGTTGTTAACAGCTAGACCCCCTGTTACAAAAGGTTTGATCACCATGCTAATGTTGAATTAACAATTCAGATTCATAAGCCTGAACAATTGTCTGCCACCAATTCAACTGGGTCTTGGTTTGATAGAATCACATTCCCATGCAAGATCTATTGATTAGGTTAAGCACATGGGAATGGATTTCAAAATAGCATGATTGAATTAAGTTTGTCTTCCATGAGCATCAGAATTTCAAAATATTTTCTATGCCATGTTGTGGTGTCTCTTGGTGCACATGATCACCACCGAGTGAAATCCACAGTTACTGCTACCCCAAAGAGTAGCACTTACTTAATGGATAGAAATGAATGCCAATCTGTGAGGTAACTGTATTGTGAAGCTATGTGAACAGACCCTGTTGAAATATTTTTGATGAAAAAATAATGAACACAAGAATGTTGGTTGTATATTCCACAGTGACAGCTACTCCAACAAAAAGCACTTACTGAAAAACAACAGATCAATACTTCTGTTAGAGTTGCTGTGCTGGTATTACCATCCCATAATGATGCTTGCCAAAGGCAATTGTTGGGCTTTTAAAGCATTTGTGGTCATTCAATCCAGAGTCATACCCCAACTTGATAGCACTTTCTTTGTCCAAATACAAGAGAGCTGCTAAAGTTGAAGTATACTTCTAGATAATCAAAGAAGAAATGTTTGCGATAAGAGAGAAAGCTTAGGAACTGTTACACGTTTTAAGATTAACCCAAACAGAATCACTTATGAAAATAGGAATCAAGTAGTGCTTACTTTTGAAGAAATCTTAGTCTGTTTCAACCAGCAAACAGTCTCTACTGGCAAGTAGTTGTTGAATTAATCACATAAAACTACCCCAACATGTAGCACTTACTGCATTATGAGATCAAGTCAATGCTAAGGTTAGGGTACCAATTGTGAAGTAAAGAGATTGCCGCATTTCCAGATCCTGTCCTGGCCACTTACTGGTTATCCCATGCTGCCAGTTTTCCCAAGAGCTCTTTTCCAAGCTGAATGGCCTCCAAGACTGCAACTGAAGTGCATTTCTGAACTGGGATGAGTTCATTTTAAATGACTTGGGACAGAAACTGATGGCTGTGTTGTTAACAGCTAGACCCCCTGTTACAAAAGGTTTGATCACCATGCTAATGTTGAATTAACAATTCAGATTCATAAGCCTGAACAATTGTCTGCCACCAATTCAACTGGGTCTTGGTTTGATAGAATCACATTCCCATGCAAGATCTATTGATTAGGTTAAGCACATGGGAATGGATTTCAAAATAGCATGATTGAATTAAGTTTGTCTTCCATGAGCATCAGAATTTCAAAATATTTTCTATGCCATGTTGTGGTGTCTCTTGGTGCACATGATCACCACCGAGTGAAATCCACAGTTACTGCTACCCCAAAGAGTAGCACTTACTTAATTGATAGAAATGAATGTCAATCTGTGAGGTAACTGTATTATGAAGCTATGTGAACAGACCCTGTTGAAATATTTTTGATTTAAAAATAATGAACACAAGAATGTTGGTTGTATATTCCACAGTGACAGCTACTCCAACAAAAAGCACTTACTGAAAAACAACAGATCAATACTTCTGTTAGAGTTTCTGTGCTGGTATTACCATCCCATAATGATGCTTGCCAAAGGCAATTGTTGGGCTTTTAAAGCATTTGTGGTCATTCAATCCAGAGTCATACCCCAACTTGATAGCACTTTCTTTGTCCAAATACAAGAGAGCTGCTAAAGTTGAAGTATACTTCTAGATAATCAAAGAAGAAATGTTTGCGATAAGAGAGAAAGCTTAGGAACTGTTACACGTTTTAAGATTAACCCAAACAGAATCACTTATGAAAATAGGAATCAAGTAGTGCTTACTTTTGAAGAAATCTTAGTCTGTTTCAACCAGCAAACAGTCTCTACTGGCAAGTAGTTGTTGAATTAATCACATAAAACTACCCCAACATGTAGCACTTACTGCATTATGAGATCAAGTCAATGCTAAGGTTAGGGTACCAATTGTGAAGTAAAGAGATTGCCGCATTTCCAGATCCTGTCCTGGCCACTTACTGGTTATCCCATGCTGCCAGTTTTCCCAAGAGCTCTTTTCCAAGCTGAATGGCCTCCAAGACTGCAACTGAAGTGCATTTCTGAACTGGGATGAGTTCATTTTAAATGACTTGGGACAGAAACTGATGGCTGTGTTGTTAACAGCTAGACCCCCTGTTACAAAAGGTTTGATCACCATGCTAATGTTGAATTAACAATTCAGATTCATAAGCCTGAACAATTGTCTGCCACCAATTCAACTGGGTCTTGGTTTGATAGAATCACATTCCCATGCAAGATCTATTGATTAGGTTAAGCACATGGGAATGGATTTCAAAATAGCATGATTGAATTAAGTTTGTCTTCCATGAGCATCAGAATTCCAAAATATTTTCTATGCCATGTTGTGGTGTCTCTTGGTGCACATGATCACCACCGAGAGAAATCCACAGTTACTGCTACCCCAAAGAGTAGCACTTACTTAATGGATAGAAATGAATGCCAATCTGTGAGGTAACTGTATTGTGAAGCTATGTGAACAGACCCTGTTGAAATATTTTTGATGAAAAAATAATGAACACAAGAATGTTGGTTGTATATTCCACAGTGACAGCTACTCCAACAAAAAGCACTTACTGAAAAACAACAGATCAATACTTCTGTTAGAGTTGCTGTGCTGGTATTACCATCCCATAATGATGCTTGCCAAAGGCAATTGTTGGGCTTTTAAAGCATTTGTGGTCATTCAATCCAGAGTCATACCCCAACTTGATAGCACTTTCTTTGTCCAAATACAAGAGAGCTGCTAAAGTTGAAGTATACTTCTAGATAATCAAAGAAGAAATGTTTGCGATAAGAGAGAAAGCTTAGGAACTGTTACACGTTTTAAGATTAACCCAAACAGAATCACTTATGAAAATAGGAATCAAGTAGTGCTTACTTTTGAAGAAATCTTAGTCTGTTTCAACCAGCAAACAGTCTCTACTGGCAAGTAGTTGTTGAATTAATCACATAAAACTACCCCAACATGTAGCACTTACTGCATTATGAGATCAAGTCAATGCTAAGGTTAGGGTACCAATTGTGAAGTAAAGAGATTGCCGCATTTCCAGATCCTGTCCTGGCCACTTACTGGTTATCCCATGCTGCCAGTTTTCCCAAGAGCTCTTTTCCAAGCTGAATGGCCTCCAAGACTGCAACTGAAGTGCATTTCTGAACTGGGATGAGTTCATTTTAAATGACTTGGGACAGAAACTGATGGCTGTGTTGTTAACAGCTAGACCCCCTGTTACAAAAGGTTTGATCACCATGCTAATGTTGAATTAACAATTCAGATTCATAAGCCTGAACAATTGTCTGCCACCAATTCAACTGGGTCTTGGTTTGATAGAATCACATTCCCATGCAAGATCTATTGATTAGGTTAAGCACATGGGAATGGATTTCAAAATAGCATGATTGAATTAAGTTTGTCTTCCATGAGCATCAGAATTTCAAAATATTTTCTATGCCATGTTGTGGTGTCTCTTGGTGCACATGATCACCACCGAGTGAAATCCACAGTTACTGCTACCCCAAAGAGTAGCACTTACTTAATGGATAGAAATGAATGCCAATCTGTGAGGTAACTGTATTGTGAAGCTATGTGAACAGACCCTGTTGAAATATTTTTGATGAAAAAATAATGAACACAAGAATGTTGGTTGTATATTCCACAGTGACAGCTACTCCAACAAAAAGCACTTACTGAAAAACAACAGATCAATACTTCTGTTAGAGTTGCTGTGCTGGTATTACCATCCCATAATGATGCTTGCCAAAGGCAATTGTTGGGCTTTTAAAGCATTTGTGGTCATTCAATCCAGAGTCATACCCCAACTTGATAGCACTTTCTTTGTCCAAATACAAGAGAGCTGCTAAAGTTGAAGTATACTTCTAGATAATCAAAGAAGAAATGTTTGCGATAAGAGAGAAAGCTTAGGAACTGTTACACGTTTTAAGATTAACCCAAACAGAATCACTTATGAAAATAGGAATCAAGTAGTGCTTACTTTTGAAGAAATCTTAGTCTGTTTCAACCAGCAAACAGTCTCTACTGGCAAGTAGTTGTTGAATTAATCACATAAAACTACCCCAACATGTAGCACTTACTGCATTATGAGATCAAGTCAATGCTAAGGTTAGGGTACCAATTGTGAAGTAAAGAGATTGCCGCATTTCCAGATCCTGTCCTGGCCACTTACTGGTTATCCCATGCTGCCAGTTTTCCCAAGAGCTCTTTTCCAAGCTGAATGGCCTCCAAGACTGCAACTGAAGTGCATTTCTGAACTGGGATGAGTTCATTTTAAATGACTTGGGACAGAAACTGATGGCTGTGTTGTTAACAGCTAGACCCCCTGTTACAAAAGGTTTGATCACCATGCTAATGTTGAATTAACAATTCAGATTCATAAGCCTGAACAATTGTCTGCCACCAATTCAACTGGGTCTTGGTTTGATAGAATCACATTCCCATGCAAGATCTATTGATTAGGTTAAGCACATGGGAATGGATTTCAAAATAGCATGATTGAATTAAGTTTGTCTTCCATGAGCATCAGAATTTCAAAATATTTTCTATGCCATGTTGTGGTGTCTCTTGGTGCACATGATCACCACCGAGTGAAATCCACAGTTACTGCTACCCCAAAGAGTAGCACTTACTTAATTGATAGAAATGAATGTCAATCTGTGAGGTAACTGTATTATGAAGCTATGTGAACAGACCCTGTTGAAATATTTTTGATTTAAAAATAATGAACACAAGAATGTTGGTTGTATATTCCACAGTGACAGCTACTCCAACAAAAAGCACTTACTGAAAAACAACAGATCAATACTTCTGTTAGAGTTTCTGTGCTGGTATTACCATCCCATAATGATGCTTGCCAAAGGCAATTGTTGGGCTTTTAAAGCATTTGTGGTCATTCAATCCAGAGTCATACCCCAACTTGATAGCACTTTCTTTGTCCAAATACAAGAGAGCTGCTAAAGTTGAAGTATACTTCTAGATAATCAAAGAAGAAATGTTTGCGATAAGAGAGAAAGCTTAGGAACTGTTACACGTTTTAAGATTAACCCAAACAGAATCACTTATGAAAATAGGAATCAAGTAGTGCTTACTTTTGAAGAAATCTTAGTCTGTTTCAACCAGCAAACAGTCTCTACTGGCAAGTAGTTGTTGAATTAATCACATAAAACTACCCCAACATGTAGCACTTACTGCATTATGAGATCAAGTCAATGCTAAGGTTAGGGTACCAATTGTGAAGTAAAGAGATTGCCGCATTTCCAGATCCTGTCCTGGCCACTTACTGGTTATCCCATGCTGCCAGTTTTCCCAAGAGCTCTTTTCCAAGCTGAATGGCCTCCAAGACTGCAACTGAAGTGCATTTCTGAACTGGGATGAGTTCATTTTAAATGACTTGGGACAGAAACTGATGGCTGTGTTGTTAACAGCTAGACCCCCTGTTACAAAAGGTTTGATCACCATGCTAATGTTGAATTAACAATTCAGATTCATAAGCCTGAACAATTGTCTGCCACCAATTCAACTGGGTCTTGGTTTGATAGAATCACATTCCCATGCAAGATCTATTGATTAGGTTAAGCACATGGGAATGGATTTCAAAATAGCATGATTGAATTAAGTTTGTCTTCCATGAGCATCAGAATTCCAAAATATTTTCTATGCCATGTTGTGGTGTCTCTTGGTGCACATGATCACCACCGAGAGAAATCCACAGTTACTGCTACCCCAAAGAGTAGCACTTACTTAATGGATAGAAATGAATGCCAATCTGTGAGGTAACTGTATTGTGAAGCTATGTGAACAGACCCTGTTGAAATATTTTTGATGAAAAAATAATGAACACAAGAATGTTGGTTGTATATTCCACAGTGACAGCTACTCCAACAAAAAGCACTTACTGAAAAACAACAGATCAATACTTCTGTTAGAGTTGCTGTGCTGGTATTACCATCCCATAATGATGCTTGCCAAAGGCAATTGTTGGGCTTTTAAAGCATTTGTGGTCATTCAATCCAGAGTCATACCCCAACTTGATAGCACTTTCTTTGTCCAAATACAAGAGAGCTGCTAAAGTTGAAGTATACTTCTAGATAATCAAAGAAGAAATGTTTGCGATAAGAGAGAAAGCTTAGGAACTGTTACACGTTTTAAGATTAACCCAAACAGAATCACTTATGAAAATAGGAATCAAGTAGTGCTTACTTTTGAAGAAATCTTAGTCTGTTTCAACCAGCAAACAGTCTCTACTGGCAAGTAGTTGTTGAATTAATCACATAAAACTACCCCAACATGTAGCACTTACTGCATTATGAGATCAAGTCAATGCTAAGGTTAGGGTACCAATTGTGAAGTAAAGAGATTGCCGCATTTCCAGATCCTGTCCTGGCCACTTACTGGTTATCCCATGCTGCCAGTTTTCCCAAGAGCTCTTTTCCAAGCTGAATGGCCTCCAAGACTGCAACTGAAGTGCATTTCTGAACTGGGATGAGTTCATTTTAAATGACTTGGGACAGAAACTGATGGCTGTGTTGTTAACAGCTAGACCCCCTGTTACAAAAGGTTTGATCACCATGCTAATGTTGAATTAACAATTCAGATTCATAAGCCTGAACAATTGTCTGCCACCAATTCAACTGGGTCTTGGTTTGATAGAATCACATTCCCATGCAAGATCTATTGATTAGGTTAAGCACATGGGAATGGATTTCAAAATAGCATGATTGAATTAAGTTTGTCTTCCATGAGCATCAGAATTTCAAAATATTTTCTATGCCATGTTGTGGTGTCTCTTGGTGCACATGATCACCACCGAGTGAAATCCACAGTTACTGCTACCCCAAAGAGTAGCACTTACTTAATTGATAGAAATGAATGTCAATCTGTGAGGTAACTGTATTATGAAGCTATGTGAACAGACCCTGTTGAAATATTTTTGATTTAAAAATAATGAACACAAGAATGTTGGTTGTATATTCCACAGTGACAGCTACTCCAACAAAAAGCACTTACTGAAAAACAACAGATCAATACTTCTGTTAGAGTTTCTGTGCTGGTATTACCATCCCATAATGATGCTTGCCAAAGGCAATTGTTGGGCTTTTAAAGCATTTGTGGTCATTCAATCCAGAGTCATACCCCAACTTGATAGCACTTTCTTTGTCCAAATACAAGAGAGCTGCTAAAGTTGAAGTATACTTCTAGATAATCAAAGAAGAAATGTTTGCGATAAGAGAGAAAGCTTAGGAACTGTTACACGTTTTAAGATTAACCCAAACAGAATCACTTATGAAAATAGGAATCAAGTAGTGCTTACTTTTGAAGAAATCTTAGTCTGTTTCAACCAGCAAACAGTCTCTACTGGCAAGTAGTTGTTGAATTAATCACATAAAACTACCCCAACATGTAGCACTTACTGCATTATGAGATCAAGTCAATGCTAAGGTTAGGGTACCAATTGTGAAGTAAAGAGATTGCCGCATTTCCAGATCCTGTCCTGGCCACTTACTGGTTATCCCATGCTGCCAGTTTTCCCAAGAGCTCTTTTCCAAGCTGAATGGCCTCCAAGACTGCAACTGAAGTGCATTTCTGAACTGGGATGAGTTCATTTTAAATGACTTGGGACAGAAACTGATGGCTGTGTTGTTAACAGCTAGACCCCCTGTTACAAAAGGTTTGATCACCATGCTAATGTTGAATTAACAATTCAGATTCATAAGCCTGAACAATTGTCTGCCACCAATTCAACTGGGTCTTGGTTTGATAGAATCACATTCCCATGCAAGATCTATTGATTAGGTTAAGCACATGGGAATGGATTTCAAAATAGCATGATTGAATTAAGTTTGTCTTCCATGAGCATCAGAATTCCAAAATATTTTCTATGCCATGTTGTGGTGTCTCTTGGTGCACATGATCACCACCGAGAGAAATCCACAGTTACTGCTACCCCAAAGAGTAGCACTTACTTAATGGATAGAAATGAATGCCAATCTGTGAGGTAACTGTATTGTGAAGCTATGTGAACAGACCCTGTTGAAATATTTTTGATGAAAAAATAATGAACACAAGAATGTTGGTTGTATATTCCACAGTGACAGCTACTCCAACAAAAAGCACTTACTGAAAAACAACAGATCAATACTTCTGTTAGAGTTGCTGTGCTGGTATTACCATCCCATAATGATGCTTGCCAAAGGCAATTGTTGGGCTTTTAAAGCATTTGTGGTCATTCAATCCAGAGTCATACCCCAACTTGATAGCACTTTCTTTGTCCAAATACAAGAGAGCTGCTAAAGTTGAAGTATACTTCTAGATAATCAAAGAAGAAATGTTTGCGATAAGAGAGAAAGCTTAGGAACTGTTACACGTTTTAAGATTAACCCAAACAGAATCACTTATGAAAATAGGAATCAAGTAGTGCTTACTTTTGAAGAAATCTTAGTCTGTTTCAACCAGCAAACAGTCTCTACTGGCAAGTAGTTGTTGAATTAATCACATAAAACTACCCCAACATGTAGCACTTACTGCATTATGAGATCAAGTCAATGCTAAGGTTAGGGTACCAATTGTGAAGTAAAGAGATTGCCGCATTTCCAGATCCTGTCCTGGCCACTTACTGGTTATCCCATGCTGCCAGTTTTCCCAAGAGCTCTTTTCCAAGCTGAATGGCCTCCAAGACTGCAACTGAAGTGCATTTCTGAACTGGGATGAGTTCATTTTAAATGACTTGGGACAGAAACTGATGGCTGTGTTGTTAACAGCTAGACCCCCTGTTACAAAAGGTTTGATCACCATGCTAATGTTGAATTAACAATTCAGATTCATAAGCCTGAACAATTGTCTGCCACCAATTCAACTGGGTCTTGGTTTGATAGAATCACATTCCCATGCAAGATCTATTGATTAGGTTAAGCACATGGGAATGGATTTCAAAATAGCATGATTGAATTAAGTTTGTCTTCCATGAGCATCAGAATTTCAAAATATTTTCTATGCCATGTTGTGGTGTCTCTTGGTGCACATGATCACCACCGAGTGAAATCCACAGTTACTGCTACCCCAAAGAGTAGCACTTACTTAATGGATAGAAATGAATGCCAATCTGTGAGGTAACTGTATTGTGAAGCTATGTGAACAGACCCTGTTGAAATATTTTTGATGAAAAAATAATGAACACAAGAATGTTGGTTGTATATTCCACAGTGACAGCTACTCCAACAAAAAGCACTTACTGAAAAACAACAGATCAATACTTCTGTTAGAGTTGCTGTGCTGGTATTACCATCCCATAATGATGCTTGCCAAAGGCAATTGTTGGGCTTTTAAAGCATTTGTGGTCATTCAATCCAGAGTCATACCCCAACTTGATAGCACTTTCTTTGTCCAAATACAAGAGAGCTGCTAAAGTTGAAGTATACTTCTAGATAATCAAAGAAGAAATGTTTGCGATAAGAGAGAAAGCTTAGGAACTGTTACACGTTTTAAGATTAACCCAAACAGAATCACTTATGAAAATAGGAATCAAGTAGTGCTTACTTTTGAAGAAATCTTAGTCTGTTTCAACCAGCAAACAGTCTCTACTGGCAAGTAGTTGTTGAATTAATCACATAAAACTACCCCAACATGTAGCACTTACTGCATTATGAGATCAAGTCAATGCTAAGGTTAGGGTACCAATTGTGAAGTAAAGAGATTGCCGCATTTCCAGATCCTGTCCTGGCCACTTACTGGTTATCCCATGCTGCCAGTTTTCCCAAGAGCTCTTTTCCAAGCTGAATGGCCTCCAAGACTGCAACTGAAGTGCATTTCTGAACTGGGATGAGTTCATTTTAAATGACTTGGGACAGAAACTGATGGCTGTGTTGTTAACAGCTAGACCCCCTGTTACAAAAGGTTTGATCACCATGCTAATGTTGAATTAACAATTCAGATTCATAAGCCTGAACAATTGTCTGCCACCAATTCAACTGGGTCTTGGTTTGATAGAATCACATTCCCATGCAAGATCTATTGATTAGGTTAAGCACATGGGAATGGATTTCAAAATAGCATGATTGAATTAAGTTTGTCTTCCATGAGCATCAGAATTTCAAAATATTTTCTATGCCATGTTGTGGTGTCTCTTGGTGCACATGATCACCACCGAGTGAAATCCACAGTTACTGCTACCCCAAAGAGTAGCACTTACTTAATTGATAGAAATGAATGTCAATCTGTGAGGTAACTGTATTATGAAGCTATGTGAACAGACCCTGTTGAAATATTTTTGATTTAAAAATAATGAACACAAGAATGTTGGTTGTATATTCCACAGTGACAGCTACTCCAACAAAAAGCACTTACTGAAAAACAACAGATCAATACTTCTGTTAGAGTTTCTGTGCTGGTATTACCATCCCATAATGATGCTTGCCAAAGGCAATTGTTGGGCTTTTAAAGCATTTGTGGTCATTCAATCCAGAGTCATACCCCAACTTGATAGCACTTTCTTTGTCCAAATACAAGAGAGCTGCTAAAGTTGAAGTATACTTCTAGATAATCAAAGAAGAAATGTTTGCGATAAGAGAGAAAGCTTAGGAACTGTTACACGTTTTAAGATTAACCCAAACAGAATCACTTATGAAAATAGGAATCAAGTAGTGCTTACTTTTGAAGAAATCTTAGTCTGTTTCAACCAGCAAACAGTCTCTACTGGCAAGTAGTTGTTGAATTAATCACATAAAACTACCCCAACATGTAGCACTTACTGCATTATGAGATCAAGTCAATGCTAAGGTTAGGGTACCAATTGTGAAGTAAAGAGATTGCCGCATTTCCAGATCCTGTCCTGGCCACTTACTGGTTATCCCATGCTGCCAGTTTTCCCAAGAGCTCTTTTCCAAGCTGAATGGCCTCCAAGACTGCAACTGAAGTGCATTTCTGAACTGGGATGAGTTCATTTTAAATGACTTGGGACAGAAACTGATGGCTGTGTTGTTAACAGCTAGACCCCCTGTTACAAAAGGTTTGATCACCATGCTAATGTTGAATTAACAATTCAGATTCATAAGCCTGAACAATTGTCTGCCACCAATTCAACTGGGTCTTGGTTTGATAGAATCACATTCCCATGCAAGATCTATTGATTAGGTTAAGCACATGGGAATGGATTTCAAAATAGCATGATTGAATTAAGTTTGTCTTCCATGAGCATCAGAATTCCAAAATATTTTCTATGCCATGTTGTGGTGTCTCTTGGTGCACATGATCACCACCGAGAGAAATCCACAGTTACTGCTACCCCAAAGAGTAGCACTTACTTAATGGATAGAAATGAATGCCAATCTGTGAGGTAACTGTATTGTGAAGCTATGTGAACAGACCCTGTTGAAATATTTTTGATGAAAAAATAATGAACACAAGAATGTTGGTTGTATATTCCACAGTGACAGCTACTCCAACAAAAAGCACTTACTGAAAAACAACAGATCAATACTTCTGTTAGAGTTGCTGTGCTGGTATTACCATCCCATAATGATGCTTGCCAAAGGCAATTGTTGGGCTTTTAAAGCATTTGTGGTCATTCAATCCAGAGTCATACCCCAACTTGATAGCACTTTCTTTGTCCAAATACAAGAGAGCTGCTAAAGTTGAAGTATACTTCTAGATAATCAAAGAAGAAATGTTTGCGATAAGAGAGAAAGCTTAGGAACTGTTACACGTTTTAAGATTAACCCAAACAGAATCACTTATGAAAATAGGAATCAAGTAGTGCTTACTTTTGAAGAAATCTTAGTCTGTTTCAACCAGCAAACAGTCTCTACTGGCAAGTAGTTGTTGAATTAATCACATAAAACTACCCCAACATGTAGCACTTACTGCATTATGAGATCAAGTCAATGCTAAGGTTAGGGTACCAATTGTGAAGTAAAGAGATTGCCGCATTTCCAGATCCTGTCCTGGCCACTTACTGGTTATCCCATGCTGCCAGTTTTCCCAAGAGCTCTTTTCCAAGCTGAATGGCCTCCAAGACTGCAACTGAAGTGCATTTCTGAACTGGGATGAGTTCATTTTAAATGACTTGGGACAGAAACTGATGGCTGTGTTGTTAACAGCTAGACCCCCTGTTACAAAAGGTTTGATCACCATGCTAATGTTGAATTAACAATTCAGATTCATAAGCCTGAACAATTGTCTGCCACCAATTCAACTGGGTCTTGGTTTGATAGAATCACATTCCCATGCAAGATCTATTGATTAGGTTAAGCACATGGGAATGGATTTCAAAATAGCATGATTGAATTAAGTTTGTCTTCCATGAGCATCAGAATTTCAAAATATTTTCTATGCCATGTTGTGGTGTCTCTTGGTGCACATGATCACCACCGAGTGAAATCCACAGTTACTGCTACCCCAAAGAGTAGCACTTACTTAATGGATAGAAATGAATGCCAATCTGTGAGGTAACTGTATTGTGAAGCTATGTGAACAGACCCTGTTGAAATATTTTTGATGAAAAAATAATGAACACAAGAATGTTGGTTGTATATTCCACAGTGACAGCTACTCCAACAAAAAGCACTTACTGAAAAACAACAGATCAATACTTCTGTTAGAGTTGCTGTGCTGGTATTACCATCCCATAATGATGCTTGCCAAAGGCAATTGTTGGGCTTTTAAAGCATTTGTGGTCATTCAATCCAGAGTCATACCCCAACTTGATAGCACTTTCTTTGTCCAAATACAAGAGAGCTGCTAAAGTTGAAGTATACTTCTAGATAATCAAAGAAGAAATGTTTGCGATAAGAGAGAAAGCTTAGGAACTGTTACACGTTTTAAGATTAACCCAAACAGAATCACTTATGAAAATAGGAATCAAGTAGTGCTTACTTTTGAAGAAATCTTAGTCTGTTTCAACCAGCAAACAGTCTCTACTGGCAAGTAGTTGTTGAATTAATCACATAAAACTACCCCAACATGTAGCACTTACTGCATTATGAGATCAAGTCAATGCTAAGGTTAGGGTACCAATTGTGAAGTAAAGAGATTGCCGCATTTCCAGATCCTGTCCTGGCCACTTACTGGTTATCCCATGCTGCCAGTTTTCCCAAGAGCTCTTTTCCAAGCTGAATGGCCTCCAAGACTGCAACTGAAGTGCATTTCTGAACTGGGATGAGTTCATTTTAAATGACTTGGGACAGAAACTGATGGCTGTGTTGTTAACAGCTAGACCCCCTGTTACAAAAGGTTTGATCACCATGCTAATGTTGAATTAACAATTCAGATTCATAAGCCTGAACAATTGTCTGCCACCAATTCAACTGGGTCTTGGTTTGATAGAATCACATTCCCATGCAAGATCTATTGATTAGGTTAAGCACATGGGAATGGATTTCAAAATAGCATGATTGAATTAAGTTTGTCTTCCATGAGCATCAGAATTTCAAAATATTTTCTATGCCATGTTGTGGTGTCTCTTGGTGCACATGATCACCACCGAGTGAAATCCACAGTTACTGCTACCCCAAAGAGTAGCACTTACTTAATTGATAGAAATGAATGTCAATCTGTGAGGTAACTGTATTATGAAGCTATGTGAACAGACCCTGTTGAAATATTTTTGATTTAAAAATAATGAACACAAGAATGTTGGTTGTATATTCCACAGTGACAGCTACTCCAACAAAAAGCACTTACTGAAAAACAACAGATCAATACTTCTGTTAGAGTTTCTGTGCTGGTATTACCATCCCATAATGATGCTTGCCAAAGGCAATTGTTGGGCTTTTAAAGCATTTGTGGTCATTCAATCCAGAGTCATACCCCAACTTGATAGCACTTTCTTTGTCCAAATACAAGAGAGCTGCTAAAGTTGAAGTATACTTCTAGATAATCAAAGAAGAAATGTTTGCGATAAGAGAGAAAGCTTAGGAACTGTTACACGTTTTAAGATTAACCCAAACAGAATCACTTATGAAAATAGGAATCAAGTAGTGCTTACTTTTGAAGAAATCTTAGTCTGTTTCAACCAGCAAACAGTCTCTACTGGCAAGTAGTTGTTGAATTAATCACATAAAACTACCCCAACATGTAGCACTTACTGCATTATGAGATCAAGTCAATGCTAAGGTTAGGGTACCAATTGTGAAGTAAAGAGATTGCCGCATTTCCAGATCCTGTCCTGGCCACTTACTGGTTATCCCATGCTGCCAGTTTTCCCAAGAGCTCTTTTCCAAGCTGAATGGCCTCCAAGACTGCAACTGAAGTGCATTTCTGAACTGGGATGAGTTCATTTTAAATGACTTGGGACAGAAACTGATGGCTGTGTTGTTAACAGCTAGACCCCCTGTTACAAAAGGTTTGATCACCATGCTAATGTTGAATTAACAATTCAGATTCATAAGCCTGAACAATTGTCTGCCACCAATTCAACTGGGTCTTGGTTTGATAGAATCACATTCCCATGCAAGATCTATTGATTAGGTTAAGCACATGGGAATGGATTTCAAAATAGCATGATTGAATTAAGTTTGTCTTCCATGAGCATCAGAATTCCAAAATATTTTCTATGCCATGTTGTGGTGTCTCTTGGTGCACATGATCACCACCGAGAGAAATCCACAGTTACTGCTACCCCAAAGAGTAGCACTTACTTAATGGATAGAAATGAATGCCAATCTGTGAGGTAACTGTATTGTGAAGCTATGTGAACAGACCCTGTTGAAATATTTTTGATGAAAAAATAATGAACACAAGAATGTTGGTTGTATATTCCACAGTGACAGCTACTCCAACAAAAAGCACTTACTGAAAAACAACAGATCAATACTTCTGTTAGAGTTGCTGTGCTGGTATTACCATCCCATAATGATGCTTGCCAAAGGCAATTGTTGGGCTTTTAAAGCATTTGTGGTCATTCAATCCAGAGTCATACCCCAACTTGATAGCACTTTCTTTGTCCAAATACAAGAGAGCTGCTAAAGTTGAAGTATACTTCTAGATAATCAAAGAAGAAATGTTTGCGATAAGAGAGAAAGCTTAGGAACTGTTACACGTTTTAAGATTAACCCAAACAGAATCACTTATGAAAATAGGAATCAAGTAGTGCTTACTTTTGAAGAAATCTTAGTCTGTTTCAACCAGCAAACAGTCTCTACTGGCAAGTAGTTGTTGAATTAATCACATAAAACTACCCCAACATGTAGCACTTACTGCATTATGAGATCAAGTCAATGCTAAGGTTAGGGTACCAATTGTGAAGTAAAGAGATTGCCGCATTTCCAGATCCTGTCCTGGCCACTTACTGGTTATCCCATGCTGCCAGTTTTCCCAAGAGCTCTTTTCCAAGCTGAATGGCCTCCAAGACTGCAACTGAAGTGCATTTCTGAACTGGGATGAGTTCATTTTAAATGACTTGGGACAGAAACTGATGGCTGTGTTGTTAACAGCTAGACCCCCTGTTACAAAAGGTTTGATCACCATGCTAATGTTGAATTAACAATTCAGATTCATAAGCCTGAACAATTGTCTGCCACCAATTCAACTGGGTCTTGGTTTGATAGAATCACATTCCCATGCAAGATCTATTGATTAGGTTAAGCACATGGGAATGGATTTCAAAATAGCATGATTGAATTAAGTTTGTCTTCCATGAGCATCAGAATTTCAAAATATTTTCTATGCCATGTTGTGGTGTCTCTTGGTGCACATGATCACCACCGAGTGAAATCCACAGTTACTGCTACCCCAAAGAGTAGCACTTACTTAATTGATAGAAATGAATGTCAATCTGTGAGGTAACTGTATTATGAAGCTATGTGAACAGACCCTGTTGAAATATTTTTGATTTAAAAATAATGAACACAAGAATGTTGGTTGTATATTCCACAGTGACAGCTACTCCAACAAAAAGCACTTACTGAAAAACAACAGATCAATACTTCTGTTAGAGTTTCTGTGCTGGTATTACCATCCCATAATGATGCTTGCCAAAGGCAATTGTTGGGCTTTTAAAGCATTTGTGGTCATTCAATCCAGAGTCATACCCCAACTTGATAGCACTTTCTTTGTCCAAATACAAGAGAGCTGCTAAAGTTGAAGTATACTTCTAGATAATCAAAGAAGAAATGTTTGCGATAAGAGAGAAAGCTTAGGAACTGTTACACGTTTTAAGATTAACCCAAACAGAATCACTTATGAAAATAGGAATCAAGTAGTGCTTACTTTTGAAGAAATCTTAGTCTGTTTCAACCAGCAAACAGTCTCTACTGGCAAGTAGTTGTTGAATTAATCACATAAAACTACCCCAACATGTAGCACTTACTGCATTATGAGATCAAGTCAATGCTAAGGTTAGGGTACCAATTGTGAAGTAAAGAGATTGCCGCATTTCCAGATCCTGTCCTGGCCACTTACTGGTTATCCCATGCTGCCAGTTTTCCCAAGAGCTCTTTTCCAAGCTGAATGGCCTCCAAGACTGCAACTGAAGTGCATTTCTGAACTGGGATGAGTTCATTTTAAATGACTTGGGACAGAAACTGATGGCTGTGTTGTTAACAGCTAGACCCCCTGTTACAAAAGGTTTGATCACCATGCTAATGTTGAATTAACAATTCAGATTCATAAGCCTGAACAATTGTCTGCCACCAATTCAACTGGGTCTTGGTTTGATAGAATCACATTCCCATGCAAGATCTATTGATTAGGTTAAGCACATGGGAATGGATTTCAAAATAGCATGATTGAATTAAGTTTGTCTTCCATGAGCATCAGAATTCCAAAATATTTTCTATGCCATGTTGTGGTGTCTCTTGGTGCACATGATCACCACCGAGAGAAATCCACAGTTACTGCTACCCCAAAGAGTAGCACTTACTTAATGGATAGAAATGAATGCCAATCTGTGAGGTAACTGTATTGTGAAGCTATGTGAACAGACCCTGTTGAAATATTTTTGATGAAAAAATAATGAACACAAGAATGTTGGTTGTATATTCCACAGTGACAGCTACTCCAACAAAAAGCACTTACTGAAAAACAACAGATCAATACTTCTGTTAGAGTTGCTGTGCTGGTATTACCATCCCATAATGATGCTTGCCAAAGGCAATTGTTGGGCTTTTAAAGCATTTGTGGTCATTCAATCCAGAGTCATACCCCAACTTGATAGCACTTTCTTTGTCCAAATACAAGAGAGCTGCTAAAGTTGAAGTATACTTCTAGATAATCAAAGAAGAAATGTTTGCGATAAGAGAGAAAGCTTAGGAACTGTTACACGTTTTAAGATTAACCCAAACAGAATCACTTATGAAAATAGGAATCAAGTAGTGCTTACTTTTGAAGAAATCTTAGTCTGTTTCAACCAGCAAACAGTCTCTACTGGCAAGTAGTTGTTGAATTAATCACATAAAACTACCCCAACATGTAGCACTTACTGCATTATGAGATCAAGTCAATGCTAAGGTTAGGGTACCAATTGTGAAGTAAAGAGATTGCCGCATTTCCAGATCCTGTCCTGGCCACTTACTGGTTATCCCATGCTGCCAGTTTTCCCAAGAGCTCTTTTCCAAGCTGAATGGCCTCCAAGACTGCAACTGAAGTGCATTTCTGAACTGGGATGAGTTCATTTTAAATGACTTGGGACAGAAACTGATGGCTGTGTTGTTAACAGCTAGACCCCCTGTTACAAAAGGTTTGATCACCATGCTAATGTTGAATTAACAATTCAGATTCATAAGCCTGAACAATTGTCTGCCACCAATTCAACTGGGTCTTGGTTTGATAGAATCACATTCCCATGCAAGATCTATTGATTAGGTTAAGCACATGGGAATGGATTTCAAAATAGCATGATTGAATTAAGTTTGTCTTCCATGAGCATCAGAATTTCAAAATATTTTCTATGCCATGTTGTGGTGTCTCTTGGTGCACATGATCACCACCGAGTGAAATCCACAGTTACTGCTACCCCAAAGAGTAGCACTTACTTAATTGATAGAAATGAATGTCAATCTGTGAGGTAACTGTATTATGAAGCTATGTGAACAGACCCTGTTGAAATATTTTTGATTTAAAAATAATGAACACAAGAATGTTGGTTGTATATTCCACAGTGACAGCTACTCCAACAAAAAGCACTTACTGAAAAACAACAGATCAATACTTCTGTTAGAGTTTCTGTGCTGGTATTACCATCCCATAATGATGCTTGCCAAAGGCAATTGTTGGGCTTTTAAAGCATTTGTGGTCATTCAATCCAGAGTCATACCCCAACTTGATAGCACTTTCTTTGTCCAAATACAAGAGAGCTGCTAAAGTTGAAGTATACTTCTAGATAATCAAAGAAGAAATGTTTGCGATAAGAGAGAAAGCTTAGGAACTGTTACACGTTTTAAGATTAACCCAAACAGAATCACTTATGAAAATAGGAATCAAGTAGTGCTTACTTTTGAAGAAATCTTAGTCTGTTTCAACCAGCAAACAGTCTCTACTGGCAAGTAGTTGTTGAATTAATCACATAAAACTACCCCAACATGTAGCACTTACTGCATTATGAGATCAAGTCAATGCTAAGGTTAGGGTACCAATTGTGAAGTAAAGAGATTGCCGCATTTCCAGATCCTGTCCTGGCCACTTACTGGTTATCCCATGCTGCCAGTTTTCCCAAGAGCTCTTTTCCAAGCTGAATGGCCTCCAAGACTGCAACTGAAGTGCATTTCTGAACTGGGATGAGTTCATTTTAAATGACTTGGGACAGAAACTGATGGCTGTGTTGTTAACAGCTAGACCCCCTGTTACAAAAGGTTTGATCACCATGCTAATGTTGAATTAACAATTCAGATTCATAAGCCTGAACAATTGTCTGCCACCAATTCAACTGGGTCTTGGTTTGATAGAATCACATTCCCATGCAAGATCTATTGATTAGGTTAAGCACATGGGAATGGATTTCAAAATAGCATGATTGAATTAAGTTTGTCTTCCATGAGCATCAGAATTCCAAAATATTTGCTATGCCATGTTGTGGTGTCTCTTGGTGCACATGATCACCACCGAGTGAAATCCACAGTTACTGCTACCCCAAAGAGTAGCACTTACTTAATGGATAGAAATGAATGCCAATCTGTGAGGTAACTGTATTGTGAAGCTATGTGAACAGACCCTGTTGAAATATTTTTGATGAAAAAATAATGAACACAAGAATGTTGGTTGTATATTCCACAGTGACAGCTACTCCAACAAAAAGCACTTACTGAAAAACAACAGATCAATACTTCTGTTAGAGTTGCTGTGCTGGTATTACCATCCCATAATGATGCTTGCCAAAGGCAATTGTTGTGCTTTTAAAGCATTTGTGGTCATTCAATCCAGAGTCATACCCCAACTTGATAGCACTTTCTTTGTCCAAATACAAGAGAGCTGCTAAAGTTGAAGTATACTTCTAGATAATCAAAGAAGAAATGTTTGCGATAAGAGAGAAAGCTTAGGAACTGTTACACGTTTTAAGATTAACCCAAACAGAATCACTTATGAAAATAGGAATCAAGTAGTGCTTACTTTTGAAGAAATCTTAGTCTGTTTCAACCAGCAAACAGTCTCTACTGGCAAGTAGTTGTTGAATTAATCACATAAAACTACCCCAACATGTAGCACTTACTGCATTATGAGATCAAGTCAATGCTAAGGTTAGGGTACCAATTGTGAAGTAAAGAGATTGCCGCATTTCCAGATCCTGTCCTGGCCACTTACTGGTTATCCCATGCTGCCAGTTTTCCCAAGAGCTCTTTTCCAAGCTGAATGGCCTCCAAGACTGCAACTGAAGTGCATTTCTGAACTGGGATGAGTTCATTTTAAATGACTTGGGACAGAAACTGATGGCTGTGTTGTTAACAGCTAGACCCCCTGTTACAAAAGGTTTGATCACCATGCTAATGTTGAATTAACAATTCAGATTCATAAGCCTGAACAATTGTCTGCCACCAATTCAACTGGGTCTTGGTTTGATAGAATCACATTCCCATGCAAGATCTATTGATTAGGTTAAGCACATGGGAATGGATTTCAAAATAGCATGATTGAATTAAGTTTGTCTTCCATGAGCATCAGAATTCCAAAATATTTGCTATGCCATGTTGTGGTGTCTCTTGGTGCACATGATCACCACCGAGTGAAATCCACAGTTACTGCTACCCCAAAGAGTAGCACTTACTTAATGGATAGAAATGAATGCCAATCTGTGAGGTAACTGTATTGTGAAGCTATGTGAACAGACCCTGTTGAAATATTTTTGATGAAAAAATAATGAACACAAGAATGTTGGTTGTATATTCCACAGTGACAGCTACTCCAACAAAAAGCACTTACTGAAAAACAACAGATCAATACTTCTGTTAGAGTTGCTGTGCTGGTATTACCATCCCATAATGATGCTTGCCAAAGGCAATTGTTGGGCTTTTAAAGCATTTGTGGTCATTCAATCCAGAGTCATACCCCAACTTGATAGCACTTTCTTTGTCCAAATACAAGAGAGCTGCTAAAGTTGAAGTATACTTCTAGATAATCAAAGAAGAAATGTTTGCGATAAGAGAGAAAGCTTAGGAACTGTTACACGTTTTAAGATTAACCCAAACAGAATCGCTTAGGAAAATAGGAATCAAGTAGTGCTTACTTTTGAAGAAATCTTAGTCTGTTTCAACCAGCAAACAGTCTCTACTGGCAAGTAGTTGTTGAATTAATCACATAAAACTACCCCAACATGTAGCACTTACTGCATTATGAGATCAAGTCAATGCTAAGGTTAGGGTACCAATTGTGAAGTAAAGAGATTGCCGCATTTCCAGATCCTGTCCTGGCGACTTACTGGTTATCCCATGCTGCCAGTTTTCCCAAGAGCTCTTTTCCAAGCTGAATGGCCTCCAAGACTGCAACTGAAGTGCATTTCTGAACTGGGATGAGTTCATTTTAAATGACTTGGGACAGAAACTGATGGCTGTGTTGTTAACAGCTAGACCCCCTGTTACAAAAGGTTTGATCACCATGCTAATGTTGAATTAACAATTCAGATTCATAAGCCTGAACAATTGTCTGCCACCAATTCAACTGGGTCTTGGTTTGATAGAATCACATTCCCATGCAAGATCTATTGATTAGGTTAAGCACATGGGAATGGATTTCAAAATAGCATGATTGAATTAAGTTTGTCTTCCATGAGCATCAGAATTCCAAAATATTTGCTATGCCATGTTGTGGTGTCTCTTGGTGCACATGATCACCACCGAGTGAAATCCACAGTTACTGCTACCCCAAAGAGTAGCACTTACTTAATGGATAGAAATGAATGCCAATCTGTGAGGTAACTGTATTGTGAAGGTATGTGAACAGACCCTGTTGAAATATTTTTGATGAAAAAATAATGAACACAAGAATGTTGGTTGTATATTCCACAGTGACAGCTACTCCAACAAAAAGCACTTACTGAAAAACAACAGATCAATACTTCTGTTAGAGTTGCTGTGCTGGTATTACCATCCCATAATGATGCTTGCCAAAGGCAATTGTTGGGCTTTTAAAGCATTTGTGGTCATTCAATCCAGAGTCATACCCCAACTTGATAGCACTTTCTTTGTCCAAATACAAGAGAGCTGCTAAAGTTGAAGTATACTTCTAGATAATCAAAGAAGAAATGTTTGCGATAAGAGAGAAAGCTTAGGAACTGTTACACGTTTTAAGATTAACCCAAACAGAATCGCTTAGGAAAATAGGAATCAAGTAGTGCTTACTTTTGAAGAAATCTTAGTCTGTTTCAACCAGCAAACAGTCTCTACTGGCAAGTAGTTGTTGAATTAATCACATAAAACTACCCCAACATGTAGCACTTACTGCATTATGAGATCAAGTCAATGCTAAGGTTAGGGTACCAATTGTGAAGTAAAGAGATTGCCGCATTTCCAGATCCTGTCCTGGCGACTTACTGGTTATCCCATGCTGCCAGTTTTCCCAAGAGCTCTTTTCCAAGCTGAATGGCCTCCAAGACTGCAACTGAAGTGCATTTCTGAACTGGGATGAGTTCATTTTAAATGACTTGGGACAGAAACTGATGGCTGTGTTGTTAACAGCTAGACCCCCTGTTACAAAAGGTTTGATCACCATGCTAATGTTGAATTAACAATTCAGATTCATAAGCCTGAACAATTGTCTGCCACCAATTCAACTGGGTCTTGGTTTGATAGAATCACATTCCCATGCAAGATCTATTGATTAGGTTAAGCACATGGGAATGGATTTCAAAATAGCATGATTGAATTAAGTTTGTCTTCCATGAGCATCAGAATTTCAAAATATTTTCTATGCCATGTTGTGGTGTCTCTTGGTGCACATGATCACCACCGAGTGAAATCCACAGTTACTGCTACCTCAAAGAGTAGCACTTACTTAATGGATAGAAATGAATGTCAATCTGTGAGGTAACTGTATTGTGAAGCTATGTGAACAGACCCTGTTGAAATATTTTTGATGAAAAAATAATGAACACAAGAATGTTGGTTGTATATTCCACAGTGACAGCTACTCCAACAAAAAGCACTTACTGAAAAACAACAGATCAATACTTCTGTTAGAGTTGCTGTGCTGGTATTACCATCCCATAATGATGCTTGCCAAAGGCAATTGTTGGGCTTTTAAAGCATTTGTGGTCATTCAATCCAGAGTCATACCCCAACTTGATAGCACTTTCTTTGTCCAAATACAAGAGAGCTGCTAAAGTTGAAGTATACTTCTAGATAATCAAAGAAGAAATGTTTGCGATAAGAGAGAAAGCTTAGGAACTGTTACACGTTTTAAGATTAACCCAAACAGAATCACTTATGAAAATAGGAATCAAGTAGTGCTTACTTTTGAAGAAATCTTAGTCTGTTTCAACCAGCAAACAGTCTCTACTGGCAAGTAGTTGTTGAATTAATCACATAAAACTACCCCAACATGTAGCACTTACTGCATTATGAGATCAAGTCAATGCTAAGGTTAGGGTACCAATTGTGAAGTAAAGAGATTGCCGCATTTCCAGATCCTGTACTGGCCACTTACTGGTTATCCCATGCTGCCAGTTTTCCCAAGAGCTCTTTTCCAAGCTGAATGGCCTCCAAGACTGCAACTGAAGTGCATTTCTGAACTGGGATGAGTTCATTTTAAATGACTTGGGACAGAAACTGATGGCTGTGTTGTTAACAGCTAGACCCCCTGTTACAAAAGGTTTGATCACCATGCTAATGTTGAATTAACAATTCAGATTCATAAGCCTGAACAATTGTCTGCCACCAATTCAACTGGGTCTTGGTTTGATAGAATCACATTCCCATGCAAGATCTATTGATTAGGTTAAGCACATGGGAATGGATTTCAAAATAGCATGATTGAATTAAGTTTGTCTTCCATGAGCATCAGAATTCCAAAATATTTGCTATGCCATGTTGTGGTGTCTCTTGGTGCACATGATCACCACCGAGTGAAATCCACAGTTACTGCTACCCCAAAGAGTAGCACTTACTTAATGGATAGAAATGAATGCCAATCTGTGAGGTAACTGTATTGTGAAGCTATGTGAACAGACCCTGTTGAAATATTTTTGATGAAAAAATAATGAACACAAGAATGTTGGTTGTATATTCCACAGTGACAGCTACTCCAACAAAAAGCACTTACTGAAAAACAACAGATCAATACTTCTGTTAGAGTTGCTGTGCTGGTATTACCATCCCATAATGATGCTTGCCAAAGGCAATTGTTGGGCTTTTAAAGCATTTGTGGTCATTCAATCCAGAGTCATACCCCAACTTGATAGCACTTTCTTTGTCCAAATACAAGAGAGCTGCTAAAGTTGAAGTATACTTCTAGATAATCAAAGAAGAAATGTTTGCGATAAGAGAGAAAGCTTAGGAACTGTTACACGTTTTAAGATTAACCCAAACAGAATCACTTATGAAAATAGGAATCAAGTAGTGCTTACTTTTGAAGAAATCTTAGTCTGTTTCAACCAGCAAACAGTCTCTACTGGCAAGTAGTTGTTGAATTAATCACATAAAACTACCCCAACATGTAGCACTTACTGCATTATGAGATCAAGTCAATGCTAAGGTTAGGGTACCAATTGTGAAGTAAAGAGATTGCCGCATTTCCAGATCCTGTCCTGGCCACTTACTGGTTATCCCATGCTGCCAGTTTTCCCAAGAGCTCTTTTCCAAGCTGAATGGCCTCCAAGACTGCAACTGAAGTGCATTTCTGAACTGGGATGAGTTCATTTTAAATGACTTGGGACAGAAACTGATGGCTGTGTTGTTAACAGCTAGACCCCCTGTTACAAAAGGTTTGATCACCATGCTAATGTTGAATTAACAATTCAGATTCATAAGCCTGAACAATTGTCTGCCACCAATTCAACTGGGTCTTGGTTTGATAGAATCACATTCCCATGCAAGATCTATTGATTAGGTTAAGCACATGGGAATGGATTTCAAAATAGCATGATTGAATTAAGTTTGTCTTCCATGAGCATCAGAATTCCAAAATATTTGCTATGCCATGTTGTGGTGTCTCTTGGTGCACATGATCACCACCGAGTGAAATCCACAGTTACTGCTACCCCAAAGAGTAGCACTTACTTAATGGATAGAAATGAATGCCAATCTGTGAGGTAACTGTATTGTGAAGCTATGTGAACAGACCCTGTTGAAATATTTTTGATGAAAAAATAATGAACACAAGAATGTTGGTTGTATATTCCACAGTGACAGCTACTCCAACAAAAAGCACTTACTGAAAAACAACAGATCAATACTTCTGTTAGAGTTGCTGTGCTGGTATTACCATCCCATAATGATGCTTGCCAAAGGCAATTGTTGGGCTTTTAAAGCATTTGTGGTCATTCAATCCAGAGTCATACCCCAACTTGATAGCACTTTCTTTGTCCAAATACAAGAGAGCTGCTAAAGTTGAAGTATACTTCTAGATAATCAAAGAAGAAATGTTTGCGATAAGAGAGAAAGCTTAGGAACTGTTACACGTTTTAAGATTAACCCAAACAGAATCGCTTAGGAAAATAGGAATCAAGTAGTGCTTACTTTTGAAGAAATCTTAGTCTGTTTCAACCAGCAAACAGTCTCTACTGGCAAGTAGTTGTTGAATTAATCACATAAAACTACCCCAACATGTAGCACTTACTGCATTATGAGATCAAGTCAATGCTAAGGTTAGGGTACCAATTGTGAAGTAAAGAGATTGCCGCATTTCCAGATCCTGTCCTGGCGACTTACTGGTTATCCCATGCTGCCAGTTTTCCCAAGAGCTCTTTTCCAAGCTGAATGGCCTCCAAGACTGCAACTGAAGTGCATTTCTGAACTGGGATGAGTTCAT
Source organism: Argentina silus (assembly GCF_951799395.1). Classification (NCBI taxonomy): domain Eukaryota; kingdom Metazoa; phylum Chordata; class Actinopteri; order Argentiniformes; family Argentinidae; genus Argentina; species Argentina silus. The sequence goes on along the minus strand of NC_139659.1, from coordinate 22,749,918 downwards.
TTTAAATGACTTGGGACAGAAACTGATGGCTGTGTTGTTAACAGCTAGACCCCCTGTTACAAAAGGTTTGATCACCATGCTAATGTTGAATTAACAATTCAGATTCATAAGCCTGAACAATTGTCTGCCACCAATTCAACTGGGTCTTGGTTTGATAGAATCACATTCCCATGCAAGATCTATTGATTAGGTTAAGCACATGGGAATGGATTTCAAAATAGCATGATTGAATTAAGTTTGTCTTCCATGAGCATCAGAATTCCAAAATATTTGCTATGCCATGTTGTGGTGTCTCTTGGTGCACATGATCACCACCGAGTGAAATCCACAGTTACTGCTACCCCAAAGAGTAGCACTTACTTAATGGATAGAAATGAATGCCAATCTGTGAGGTAACTGTATTGTGAAGGTATGTGAACAGACCCTGTTGAAATATTTTTGATGAAAAAATAATGAACACAAGAATGTTGGTTGTATATTCCACAGTGACAGCTACTCCAACAAAAAGCACTTACTGAAAAACAACAGATCAATACTTCTGTTAGAGTTGCTGTGCTGGTATTACCATCCCATAATGATGCTTGCCAAAGGCAATTGTTGGGCTTTTAAAGCATTTGTGGTCATTCAATCCAGAGTCATACCCCAACTTGATAGCACTTTCTTTGTCCAAATACAAGAGAGCTGCTAAAGTTGAAGTATACTTCTAGATAATCAAAGAAGAAATGTTTGCGATAAGAGAGAAAGCTTAGGAACTGTTACACGTTTTAAGATTAACCCAAACAGAATCGCTTAGGAAAATAGGAATCAAGTAGTGCTTACTTTTGAAGAAATCTTAGTCTGTTTCAACCAGCAAACAGTCTCTACTGGCAAGTAGTTGTTGAATTAATCACATAAAACTACCCCAACATGTAGCACTTACTGCATTATGAGATCAAGTCAATGCTAAGGTTAGGGTACCAATTGTGAAGTAAAGAGATTGCCGCATTTCCAGATCCTGTCCTGGCGACTTACTGGTTATCCCATGCTGCCAGTTTTCCCAAGAGCTCTTTTCCAAGCTGAATGGCCTCCAAGACTGCAACTGAAGTGCATTTCTGAACTGGGATGAGTTCATTTTAAATGACTTGGGACAGAAACTGATGGCTGTGTTGTTAACAGCTAGACCCCCTGTTACAAAAGGTTTGATCACCATGCTAATGTTGAATTAACAATTCAGATTCATAAGCCTGAACAATTGTCTGCCACCAATTCAACTGGGTCTTGGTTTGATAGAATCACATTCCCATGCAAGATCTATTGATTAGGTTAAGCACATGGGAATGGATTTCAAAATAGCATGATTGAATTAAGTTTGTCTTCCATGAGCATCAGAATTTCAAAATATTTTCTATGCCATGTTGTGGTGTCTCTTGGTGCACATGATCACCACCGAGTGAAATCCACAGTTACTGCTACCTCAAAGAGTAGCACTTACTTAATGGATAGAAATGAATGTCAATCTGTGAGGTAACTGTATTGTGAAGCTATGTGAACAGACCCTGTTGAAATATTTTTGATGAAAAAATAATGAACACAAGAATGTTGGTTGTATATTCCACAGTGACAGCTACTCCAACAAAAAGCACTTACTGAAAAACAACAGATCAATACTTCTGTTAGAGTTGCTGTGCTGGTATTACCATCCCATAATGATGCTTGCCAAAGGCAATTGTTGGGCTTTTAAAGCATTTGTGGTCATTCAATCCAGAGTCATACCCCAACTTGATAGCACTTTCTTTGTCCAAATACAAGAGAGCTGCTAAAGTTGAAGTATACTTCTAGATAATCAAAGAAGAAATGTTTGCGATAAGAGAGAAAGCTTAGGAACTGTTACACGTTTTAAGATTAACCCAAACAGAATCACTTATGAAAATAGGAATCAAGTAGTGCTTACTTTTGAAGAAATCTTAGTCTGTTTCAACCAGCAAACAGTCTCTACTGGCAAGTAGTTGTTGAATTAATCACATAAAACTACCCCAACATGTAGCACTTACTGCATTATGAGATCAAGTCAATGCTAAGGTTAGGGTACCAATTGTGAAGTAAAGAGATTGCCGCATTTCCAGATCCTGTACTGGCCACTTACTGGTTATCCCATGCTGCCAGTTTTCCCAAGAGCTCTTTTCCAAGCTGAATGGCCTCCAAGACTGCAACTGAAGTGCATTTCTGAACTGGGATGAGTTCATTTTAAATGACTTGGGACAGAAACTGATGGCTGTGTTGTTAACAGCTAGACCCCCTGTTACAAAAGGTTTGATCACCATGCTAATGTTGAATTAACAATTCAGATTCATAAGCCTGAACAATTGTCTGCCACCAATTCAACTGGGTCTTGGTTTGATAGAATCACATTCCCATGCAAGATCTATTGATTAGGTTAAGCACATGGGAATGGATTTCAAAATAGCATGATTGAATTAAGTTTGTCTTCCATGAGCATCAGAATTCCAAAATATTTTCTATGCCATGTTGTGGTGTCTCTTGGTGCACATGATCACCACCGAGTGAAATCCACAGTTACTGCTACCCCAAAGAGTAGCACTTACTTAATGGATAGAAATGAATGCCAATCTGTGAGGTAACTGTATTGTGAAGCTATGTGAACAGACCCTGTTGAAATATTTTTGATGAAAAAATAATGAACACAAGAATGTTGGTTGTATATTCCACAGTGACAGCTACTCCAACAACAAGCACTTACTGAAAAACAACAGATCAATACTTCTGTTAGAGTTGCTGTGCTGGTATTACCATCCCATAATGATGCTTGCCAAAGGCAATTGTTGGGCTTTTAAAGCATTTGTGGTCATTCAATCCAGAGTCATACCCCAACTTGATAGCACTTTCTTTGTCCAAATACAAGAGAGCTGCTAAAGTTGAAGTATACTTCTAGATAATCAAAGAAGAAATGTTTGCGATAAGAGAGAAAGCTTAGGAACTGTTACACGTTTTAAGATTAACCCAAACAGAATCGCTTAGGAAAATAGGAATCAAGTAGTGCTTACTTTTGAAGAAATCTTAGTCTGTTTCAACCAGCAAACAGTCTCTACTGGCAAGTAGTTGTTGAATTAATCACATAAAACTACCCCAACATGTAGCACTTACTGCATTATGAGATCAAGTCAATGCTAAGGTTAGGGTACCAATTGTGAAGTAAAGAGATTGCCGCATTTCCAGATCCTGTCCTGGCGACTTACTGGTTATCCCATGCTGCCAGTTTTCCCAAGAGCTCTTTTCCAAGCTGAATGGCCTCCAAGACTGCAACTGAAGTGCATTTCTGAACTGGGATGAGTTCATTTTAAATGACTTGGGACAGAAACTGATGGCTGTGTTGTTAACAGCTAGACCCCCTGTTACAAAAGGTTTGATCACCATGCTAATGTTGAATTAACAATTCAGATTCATAAGCCTGAACAATTGTCTGCCACCAATTCAACTGGGTCTTGGTTTGATAGAATCACATTCCCATGCAAGATCTATTGATTAGGTTAAGCACATGGGAATGGATTTCAAAATAGCATGATTGAATTAAGTTTGTCTTCCATGAGCATCAGAATTTCAAAATATTTTCTATGCCATGTTGTGGTGTCTCTTGGTGCACATGATCACCACCGAGTGAAATCCACAGTTACTGCTACCTCAAAGAGTAGCACTTACTTAATGGATAGAAATGAATGTCAATCTGTGAGGTAACTGTATTGTGAAGCTATGTGAACAGACCCTGTTGAAATATTTTTGATGAAAACATAATGAACACAAGAATGTTGGTTGTATATTCCAAAGTGACAGCTACTCCAACAAAAAGCACTTACTGAAAAACAACAGTTCAATACTTCTGTTAGAGTTGCTGTGCTGGTATTACCATCCCATAATGATGCTTGCCAAAGGCAATTGTTGGGCTTTTAAAGCATTTGTGGTCATTCAATCCAGAGTCATACCCCAACTTGATAGCACTTTTTATGTCCAAATACAAGAGAGCTGCTAAAGTTGAAGTATACTTCTAGATAATCAAAGAAGAAATGTTTGCAATAAGAGAGAAAGCTTAGGAACTGTTACACGTTTTAAGATTAACCCAAACAGAATCACTTATGAAAATAGGAATCAAGTAGTGCTTACTTTTGAAGAAATCTTAGTCTGTTTCAACCAGCAAACAGTCTCTACTGGCAAGTAGTTGTTGAATTAATCACATAAAACTACCCCAACATGTAGCACTTACTGCATTATGAGATCAAGTCAATGCTAAGGTTAGGGTACCAATTGTGAAGTAAAGAGATTGCCGCATTTCCAGATCCTGTCCTGGCCACTTACTGGTTATCCCATGCTGCCAGTTTTCCCAAGAGCTCTTTTCCAAGCTGAATGGCCTCCAAGACTGCAACTGAAGTGCATTTCTGAACTGGGATGAGTTCATTTTAAATGACTTGGGACAGAAACTGATGGCTGTGTTGTTAACAGCTAGACCCCCTGTTACAAAAGGTTTGATCACCATGCTAATGTTGAATTAACAATTCAGATTCATAAGCCTGAACAATTGTCTGCCACCAATTCAACTGGGTCTTGGTTTGATAGAATCACATTCCCATGCAAGATCTATTGATTAGGTTAAGCACATGGGAATGGATTTCAAAATAGCATGATTGAATTAAGTTTGTCTTCCATGAGCATCAGAATTTCAAAATATTTTCTATGCCATGTTGTGGTGTCTCTTGGTGCACATGATCACCACCGAGTGAAATCCACAGTTACTGCTACCTCAAAGAGTAGCACTTACTTAATGGATAGAAATGAATGTCAATCTGTGAGGTAACTGTATTGTGAAGCTATGTGAACAGACCCTGTTGAAATATTTTTGATGAAAACATAATGAACACAAGAATGTTGGTTGTATATTCCAAAGTGACAGCTACTCCAACAAAAAGCACTTACTGAAAAACAACAGTTCAATACTTCTGTTAGAGTTGCTGTGCTGGTATTACCATCCCATAATGATGCTTGCCAAAGGCAATTGTTGGGCTTTTAAAGCATTTGTGGTCATTCAATCCAGAGTCATACCCCAACTTGATAGCACTTTCTATGTCCAAATACAAGAGAGCTGCTAAAGTTGAAGTATACTTCTAGATAATCAAAGAAGAAATGTTTGCAATAAGAGAGAAAGCTTAGGAACTGTTACACGTTTTAAGATTAACCCAAACAGAATCACTTATGAAAATAGGAATCAAGTAGTGCTTACTTTTGAAGAAATCTTAGTCTGTTTCAACCAGCAAACAGTCTCTACTGGCAAGTAGTTGTTGAATTAATCACATAAAACTACCCCAACATGTAGCACTTACTGCATTATGAGATCAAGTCAATGCTAAGGTTAGGGTACCAATTGTGAAGTAAAGAGATTGCCGCATTTCCAGATCCTGTCCTGGCCACTTACTGGTTATCCCATGCTGCCAGTTTTCCCAAGAGCTCTTTTCCAAGCTGAATGGCCTCCAAGACTGCAACTGAAGTGCATTTCTGAACTGGGATGAGTTCATTTTAAATGACTTGGGACAGAAACTGATGGCTGTGTTGTTAACAGCTAGACCCCCTGTTACAAAAGGTTTGATCACCATGCTAATGTTGAATTAACAATTCAGATTCATAAGCCTGAACAATTGTCTGCCACCAATTCAACTGGGTCTTGGTTTGATAGAATCACATTCCCATGCAAGATCTATTGATTAGGTTAAGCACATGGGAATGGATTTCAAAATAGCATGATTGAATTAAGTTTGTCTTCCATGAGCATCAGAATTTCAAAATATTTTCTATGCCATGTTGTGGTGTCTCTTGGTGCACATGATCACCACCGAGTGAAATCCACAGTTACTGCTACCTCAAAGAGTAGCACTTACTTAATGGATAGAAATGAATGTCAATCTGTGAGGTAACTGTATTGTGAAGCTATGTGAACAGACCCTGTTGAAATATTTTTGATGAAAACATAATGAACACAAGAATGTTGGTTGTATATTCCAAAGTGACAGCTACTCCAACAAAAAGCACTTACTGAAAAACAACAGTTCAATACTTCTGTTAGAGTTGCTGTGCTGGTATTACCATCCCATAATGATGCTTGCCAAAGGCAATTGTTGGGCTTTTAAAGCATTTGTGGTCATTCAATCCAGAGTCATACCCCAACTTGATAGCACTTTCTATGTCCAAATACAAGAGAGCTGCTAAAGTTGAAGTATACTTCTAGATAATCAAAGAAGAAATGTTTGCAATAAGAGAGAAAGCTTAGGAACTGTTACACGTTTTAAGATTAACCCAAACAGAATCACTTATGAAAATAGGAATCAAGTAGTGCTTACTTTTGAAGAAATCTTAGTCTGTTTCAACCAGCAAACAGTCTCTACTGGCAAGTAGTTGTTGAATTAATCACATAAAACTACCCCAACATGTAGCACTTACTGCATTATGAGATCAAGTCAATGCTAAGGTTAGGGTACCAATTGTGAAGTAAAGAGATTGCCGCATTTCCAGATCCTGTCCTGGCCACTTACTGGTTATCCCATGCTGCCAGTTTTCCCAAGAGCTCTTTTCCAAGCTGAATGGCCTCCAAGACTGCAACTGAAGTGCATTTCTGAACTGGGATGAGTTCATTTTAAATGACTTGGGACAGAAACTGATGGCTGTGTTGTTAACAGCTAGACCCCCTGTTACAAAAGGTTTGATCACCATGCTAATGTTGAATTAACAATTCAGATTCATAAGCCTGAACAATTGTCTGCCACCAATTCAACTGGGTCTTGGTTTGATAGAATCACATTCCCATGCAAGATCTATTGATTAGGTTAAGCACATGGGAATGGATTTCAAAATAGCATGATTGAATTAAGTTTGTCTTCCATGAGCATCAGAATTTCAAAATATTTTCTATGCCATGTTGTGGTGTCTCTTGGTGCACATGATCACCACCGAGTGAAATCCACAGTTACTGCTACCCCAAAGAGTAGCACTTACTTAATGGATAGAAATGAATGTCAATCTGTGAGGTAACTGTATTGTGAAGCTATGTGAACAGACCCTGTTGAAATATTTTTGATGAAAAAATAATGAACACAAGAATGTTGGTTGTATATTCCAAAGTGACAGCTACTCCAACAAAAAGCACTTACTGAAAAACAACAGTTCAATACTTCTGTTAGAGTTGCTGTGCTGGTATTACCATCCCATAATGATGCTTGCCAAAGGCAATTGTTGGGCTTTTAAAGCATTTGTGGTCATTCAATCCAGAGTCATACCCCAACTTGATAGCACTTTCTATGTCCAAATACAAGAGAGCTGCTAAAGTTGAAGTATACTTCTAGATAATCAAAGAAGAAATGTTTGCAATAAGAGAGAAAGCTTAGGAACTGTTACACGTTTTAAGATTAACCCAAACAGAATCACTTATGAAAATAGGAATCAAGTAGTGCTTACTTTTGAAGAAATCTTAGTCTGTTTCAACCAGCAAACAGTCTCTACTGGCAAGTAGTTGTTGAATTAATCACATAAAACTACCCCAACATGTAGCACTTACTGCATTATGAGATCAAGTCAATGCTAAGGTTAGGGTACCAATTGTGAAGTAAAGAGATTGCCGCATTTCCAGATCCTGTCCTGGCCACTTACTGGTTATCCCATGCTGCCAGTTTTCCCAAGAGCTCTTTTCCAAGCTGAATGGCCTCCAAGACTGCAACTGAAGTGCATTTCTGAACTGGGATGAGTTCATTTTAAATGACTTGGGACAGAAACTGATGGCTGTGTTGTTAACAGCTAGACCCCCTGTTACAAAAGGTTTGATCACCATGCTAATGTTGAATTAACAATTCAGATTCATAAGCCTGAACAATTGTCTGCCACCAATTCAACTGGGTCTTGGTTTGATAGAATCACATTCCCATGCAAGATCTATTGATTAGGTTAAGCACATGGGAATGGATTTCAAAATAGCATGATTGAATAAAGTTTGTCTTCCATGAGCATCAGAATTCCAAAATATTTGCTATGCCATGTTGTGGTGTCTCTTGGTGCACATGATCACCACCGAGTGAAATCCACAGTTACTGCTACCCCAAAGAGTAGCACTTACTTAATGGATAGAAATGAATGCCATCTGTGAGGTAACTGTATTGTGAAGCTATGTGAACAGACCCTGTTGAAATATTTTTGATGAAAAAATAATGAACACAAGAATGTTGGTTGTATATTCCACAGTGACAGCTACTCCAACAACAAGCACTTACTGAAAAACAACAGATCAATACTTCTGTTAGAGTTGCTGTGCTGGTATTACCATCCCATAATGATGCTTGCCAAAGGCAATTGTTGGGCTTTTAAAGCATTTGTGGTCATTCAATCCAGAGTCATACCCCAACTTGATAGCACTTTCTTTGTCCAAATACAAGAGAGCTGCTAAAGTTGAAGTATACTTCTAGATAATCAAAGAAGAAATGTTTGCGATAAGAGAGAAAGCTTAGGAACTGTTACACGTTTTAAGATTAACCCAAACAGAATCACTTAGGAAAATAGGAATCAAGTAGTGCTTACTTTTGAAGAAATCTTAGTCTGTTTCAACCAGCAAACAGTCTCTAGTGGCAAGTAGTTGTTGAATTAATCACATAAAACTACCCCAACATGTAGCACTTACTGCATTATGAGATCAAGTCAATGCTAAGGTTAGGGTACCAATTGTGAAGTAAAGAGATTGCCGCATTTCCAGATCCTGTCCTGGCGACTTACTGGTTATCCCATGCTGCCAGTTTTCCCAAGAGCTCTTTTCCAAGCTGAATGGCCTCCAAGACTGCAACTGAAGTGCATTTCTGAACTGGGATGAGTTCATTTTAAATGACTTGGGACAGAAACTGATGGCTGTGTTGTTAACAGCTAGACCCCCTGTTACAAAAGGTTTGATCACCATGCTAATGTTGAATTAACAATTCAGATTCATAAGCCTGAACAATTGTCTGCCACCAATTCAACTGGGTCTTGGTTTGATAGAATCACATTCCCATGCAAGATCTATTGATTAGGTTAAGCACATGGGAATGGATTTCAAAATAGCATGATTGAATTAAGTTTGTCTTCCATGAGCATCAGAATTTCAAAATATTTTCTATGCCATGTTGTGGTGTCTCTTGGTGCACATGATCACCACCGAGTGAAATCCACAGTTACTGCTACCCCAAAGAGTAGCACTTACTTAATGGATAGAAATGAATGCCAATCTGTGAGGTAACTGTATTGTGAAGCTATGTGAACAGACCCTGTTGAAATATTTTTGATGAAAAAATAATGAACACAAGAATGTTGGTTGTATATTCCACAGTGACAGCTACTCCAACAAAAAGCACTTACTGAAAAACAACAGATCAATACTTCTGTTAGAGTTGCTGTGCTGGTATTACCATCCCATAATGATGCTTGCCAAAGGCAATTGTTGGGCTTTTAAAGCATTTGTGGTCATTCAATCCAGAGTCATACCCCAACTTGATAGCACTTTCTTTGTCCAAATACAAGAGAGCTGCTAAAGTTGAAGTATACTTCTAGATAATCAAAGAAGAAATGTTTGCGATAAGAGAGAAAGCTTAGGAACTGTTACACGTTTTAAGATTAACCCAAACAGAATCACTTATGAAAATAGGAATCAAGTAGTGCTTACTTTTGAAGAAATCTTAGTCTGTTTCAACCAGCAAACAGTCTCTACTGGCAAGTAGTTGTTGAATTAATCACATAAAACTACCCCAACATGTAGCACTTACTGCATTATGAGATCAAGTCAATGCTAAGGTTAGGGTACCAATTGTGAAGTAAAGAGATTGCCGCATTTCCAGATCCTGTCCTGGCGACTTACTGGTTATCCCATGCTGCCAGTTTTCCCAAGAGCTCTTTTCCAAGCTGAATGGCCTCCAAGACTGCAACTGAAGTGCATTTCTGAACTGGGATGAGTTCATTTTAAATGACTTGGGACAGAAACTGATGGCTGTGTTGTTAACAGCTAGACCCCCTGTTACAAAAGGTTTGATCACCATGCTAATGTTGAATTAACAATTCAGATTCATAAGCCTGAACAATTGTCTGCCACCAATTCAACTGGGTCTTGGTTTGATAGAATCACATTCCCATGCAAGATCTATTGATTAGGTTAAGCACATGGGAATGGATTTCAAAATAGCATGATTGAATTAAGTTTGTCTTCCATGAGCATCAGAATTCCAAAATATTTTCTATGCCATGTTGTGGTGTCTCTTGGTGCACATGATCACCACCGAGTGAAATCCACAGTTACTGCTACCCCAAAGAGTAGCACTTACTTAATGGATAGAAATGAATGCCAATCTGTGAGGTAACTGTATTGTGAAGCTATGTGAACAGACCCTGTTGAAATATTTTTGATGAAAAAATAATGAACACAAGAATGTTGGTTGTATATTCCACAGTGACAGCTACTCCAACAACAAGCACTTACTGAAAAACAACAGATCAATACTTCTGTTAGAGTTGCTGTGCTGGTATTACCATCCCATAATGATGCTTGCCAAAGGCAATTGTTGGGCTTTTAAAGCATTTGTGGTCATTCAATCCAGAGTCATACCCCAACTTGATAGCACTTTTTATGTCCAAATACAAGAGAGCTGCTAAAGTTGAAGTATACTTCTAGATAATCAAAGAAGAAATGTTTGCAATAAGAGAGAAAGCTTAGGAACTGTTACACGTTTTAAGATTAACCCAAACAGAATCACTTATGAAAATAGGAATCAAGTAGTGCTTACTTTTGAAGAAATCTTAGTCTGTTTCAACCAGCAAACAGTCTCTACTGGCAAGTAGTTGTTGAATTAATCACATAAAACTACCCCAACATGTAGCACTTACTGCATTATGAGATCAAGTCAATGCTAAGGTTAGGGTACCAATTGTGAAGTAAAGAGATTGCCGCATTTCCAGATCCTGTCCTGGCCACTTACTGGTTATCCCATGCTGCCAGTTTTCCCAAGAGCTCTTTTCCAAGCTGAATGGCCTCCAAGACTGCAACTGAAGTGCATTTCTGAACTGGGATGAGTTCATTTTAAATGACTTGGGACAGAAACTGATGGCTGTGTTGTTAACAGCTAGACCCCCTGTTACAAAAGGTTTGATCACCATGCTAATGTTGAATTAACAATTCAGATTCATAAGCCTGAACAATTGTCTGCCACCAATTCAACTGGGTCTTGGTTTGATAGAATCACATTCCCATGCAAGATCTATTGATTAGGTTAAGCACATGGGAATGGATTTCAAAATAGCATGATTGAATTAAGTTTGTCTTCCATGAGCATCAGAATTTCAAAATATTTTCTATGCCATGTTGTGGTGTCTCTTGGTGCACATGATCACCACCGAGTGAAATCCACAGTTACTGCTACCTCAAAGAGTAGCACTTACTTAATGGATAGAAATGAATGTCAATCTGTGAGGTAACTGTATTGTGAAGCTATGTGAACAGACCCTGTTGAAATATTTTTGATGAAAACATAATGAACACAAGAATGTTGGTTGTATATTCCAAAGTGACAGCTACTCCAACAAAAAGCACTTACTGAAAAACAACAGTTCAATACTTCTGTTAGAGTTGCTGTGCTGGTATTACCATCCCATAATGATGCTTGCCAAAGGCAATTGTTGGGCTTTTAAAGCATTTGTGGTCATTCAATCCAGAGTCATACCCCAACTTGATAGCACTTTCTATGTCCAAATACAAGAGAGCTGCTAAAGTTGAAGTATACTTCTAGATAATCAAAGAAGAAATGTTTGCAATAAGAGAGAAAGCTTAGGAACTGTTACACGTTTTAAGATTAACCCAAACAGAATCACTTATGAAAATAGGAATCAAGTAGTGCTTACTTTTGAAGAAATCTTAGTCTGTTTCAACCAGCAAACAGTCTCTACTGGCAAGTAGTTGTTGAATTAATCACATAAAACTACCCCAACATGTAGCACTTACTGCATTATGAGATCAAGTCAATGCTAAGGTTAGGGTACCAATTGTGAAGTAAAGAGATTGCCGCATTTCCAGATCCTGTCCTGGCCACTTACTGGTTATCCCATGCTGCCAGTTTTCCCAAGAGCTCTTTTCCAAGCTGAATGGCCTCCAAGACTGCAACTGAAGTGCATTTCTGAACTGGGATGAGTTCATTTTAAATGACTTGGGACAGAAACTGATGGCTGTGTTGTTAACAGCTAGACCCCCTGTTACAAAAGGTTTGATCACCATGCTAATGTTGAATTAACAATTCAGATTCATAAGCCTGAACAATTGTCTGCCACCAATTCAACTGGGTCTTGGTTTGATAGAATCACATTCCCATGCAAGATCTATTGATTAGGTTAAGCACATGGGAATGGATTTCAAAATAGCATGATTGAATTAAGTTTGTCTTCCATGAGCATCAGAATTTCAAAATATTTTCTATGCCATGTTGTGGTGTCTCTTGGTGCACATGATCACCACCGAGTGAAATCCACAGTTACTGCTACCTCAAAGAGTAGCACTTACTTAATGGATAGAAATGAATGTCAATCTGTGAGGTAACTGTATTGTGAAGCTATGTGAACAGACCCTGTTGAAATATTTTTGATGAAAACATAATGAACACAAGAATGTTGGTTGTATATTCCAAAGTGACAGCTACTCCAACAAAAAGCACTTACTGAAAAACAACAGTTCAATACTTCTGTTAGAGTTGCTGTGCTGGTATTACCATCCCATAATGATGCTTGCCAAAGGCAATTGTTGGGCTTTTAAAGCATTTGTGGTCATTCAATCCAGAGTCATACCCCAACTTGATAGCACTTTCTATGTCCAAATACAAGAGAGCTGCTAAAGTTGAAGTATACTTCTAGATAATCAAAGAAGAAATGTTTGCAATAAGAGAGAAAGCTTAGGAACTGTTACACGTTTTAAGATTAACCCAAACAGAATCACTTATGAAAATAGGAATCAAGTAGTGCTTACTTTTGAAGAAATCTTAGTCTGTTTCAACCAGCAAACAGTCTCTACTGGCAAGTAGTTGTTGAATTAATCACATAAAACTACCCCAACATGTAGCACTTACTGCATTATGAGATCAAGTCAATGCTAAGGTTAGGGTACCAATTGTGAAGTAAAGAGATTGCCGCATTTCCAGATCCTGTCCTGGCCACTTACTGGTTATCCCATGCTGCCAGTTTTCCCAAGAGCTCTTTTCCAAGCTGAATGGCCTCCAAGACTGCAACTGAAGTGCATTTCTGAACTGGGATGAGTTCATTTTAAATGACTTGGGACAGAAACTGATGGCTGTGTTGTTAACAGCTAGACCCCCTGTTACAAAAGGTTTGATCACCATGCTAATGTTGAATTAACAATTCAGATTCATAAGCCTGAACAATTGTCTGCCACCAATTCAACTGGGTCTTGGTTTGATAGAATCACATTCCCATGCAAGATCTATTGATTAGGTTAAGCACATGGGAATGGATTTCAAAATAGCATGATTGAATAAAGTTTGTCTTCCATGAGCATCAGAATTCCAAAATATTTGCTATGCCATGTTGTGGTGTCTCTTGGTGCACATGATCACCACCGAGTGAAATCCACAGTTACTGCTACCCCAAAGAGTAGCACTTACTTAATGGATAGAAATGAATGCCATCTGTGAGGTAACTGTATTGTGAAGCTATGTGAACAGACCCTGTTGAAATATTTTTGATGAAAAAATAATGAACACAAGAATGTTGGTTGTATATTCCACAGTGACAGCTACTCCAACAACAAGCACTTACTGAAAAACAACAGATCAATACTTCTGTTAGAGTTGCTGTGCTGGTATTACCATCCCATAATGATGCTTGCCAAAGGCAATTGTTGGGCTTTTAAAGCATTTGTGGTCATTCAATCCAGAGTCATACCCCAACTTGATAGCACTTTCTTTGTCCAAATACAAGAGAGCTGCTAAAGTTGAAGTATACTTCTAGATAATCAAAGAAGAAATGTTTGCGATAAGAGAGAAAGCTTAGGAACTGTTACACGTTTTAAGATTAACCCAAACAGAATCACTTAGGAAAATAGGAATCAAGTAGTGCTTACTTTTGAAGAAATCTTAGTCTGTTTCAACCAGCAAACAGTCTCTACTGGCAAGTAGTTGTTGAATTAATCACATAAAACTACCCCAACATGTAGCACTTACTGCATTATGAGATCAAGTCAATGCTAAGGTTAGGGTACCAATTGTGAAGTAAAGAGATTGCCGCATTTCCAGATCCTGTCCTGGCGACTTACTGGTTATCCCATGCTGCCAGTTTTCCCAAGAGCTCTTTTCCAAGCTGAATGGCCTCCAAGACTGCAACTGAAGTGCATTTCTGAACTGGGATGAGTTCATTTTAAATGACTTGGGACAGAAACTGATGGCTGTGTTGTTAACAGCTAGACCCCCTGTTACAAAAGGTTTGATCACCATGCTAATGTTGAATTAACAATTCAGATTCATAAGCCTGAACAATTGTCTGCCACCAATTCAACTGGGTCTTGGTTTGATAGAATCACATTCCCATGCAAGATCTATTGATTAGGTTAAGCACATGGGAATGGATTTCAAAATAGCATGATTGAATTAAGTTTGTCTTCCATGAGCATCAGAATTTCAAAATATTTTCTATGCCATGTTGTGGTGTCTCTTGGTGCACATGATCACCACCGAGTGAAATCCACAGTTACTGCTACCCCAAAGAGTAGCACTTACTTAATGGATAGAAATGAATGTCAATCTGTGAGGTAACTGTATTGTGAAGCTATGTGAACAGACCCTGTTGAAATATTTTTGATGAAAAAATAATGAACACAAGAATGTTGGTTGTATATTCCAAAGTGACAGCTACTCCAACAAAAAGCACTTACTGAAAAACAACAGTTCAATACTTCTGTTAGAGTTGCTGTGCTGGTATTACCATCCCATAATGATGCTTGCCAAAGGCAATTGTTGGGCTTTTAAAGCATTTGTGGTCATTAAATCCAGAGTCATACCCCAACTTGATAGCACTTTCTATTTCCAAATACAAGAGAGCTGCTAAAGTTGAAGTATACTTCTAGATAATCAAAGAAGAAATGTTTGCGATAAGAGAGAAAGCTTAGGAACTGTTACACGTTTTAAGATTAACCCAAACAGAATCACTTATGAAAATAGGAATCAAGTAGTGCTTACTTTTGAAGAAATCTTAGTCTGTTTCAACCAGCAAACAGTCTCTAGTGGCAAGTAGTTGTTGAATTAATCACATAAAACTACCCCAACATGTAGCACTTACTGCATTATGAGATCAAGTCAATGCTAAGGTTAGGGTACCAATTGTGAAGTAAAGAGATTGCCGCATTTCCAGATCCTGTCCTGGCCACTTACTGGTTATCCCATGCTGCCAGTTTTCCCAAGAGCTCTTTTCCAAGCTGAATGGCCTCCAAGACTGCAACTGAAGTGCATTTCTGAACTGGGATGAGTTCATTTTAAATGACTTGGGACAGAAACTGATGGCTGTGTTGTTAACAGCTAGACCCCCTGTTACAAAAGGTTTGATCACCATGCTAATGTTGAATTAACAATTCAGATTCATAAGCCTGAACAATTGTCTGCCACCAATTCAACTGGGTCTTGGTTTGATAGAATCACATTCCCATGCAAGATCTATTGATTAGGTTAAGCACATGGGAATGGATTTCAAAATAGCATGATTGAATTAAGTTTGTCTTCCATGAGCATCAGAATTCCAAAATATTTTCTATGCCATGTTGTGGTGTCTCTTGGTGCACATGATCACCACCGAGTGAAATCCACAGTTACTGCTACCCCAAAGAGTAGCACTTACTTAATGGATAGAAATGAATGCCAATCTGTGAGGTAACTGTATTGTGAAGCTATGTGAACAGACCCTGTTGAAATATTTTTGATGAAAAAATAATGAACACAAGAATGTTGGTTGTATATTCCACAGTGACAGCTACTCCAACAAAAAGCACTTACTGAAAAACAACAGATCAATACTTCTGTTAGAGTTGCTGTGCTGGTATTACCATCCCATAATGATGCTTGCCAAAGGCAATTGTTGGGCTTTTAAAGCATTTGTGGTCATTCAATCCAGAGTCATACCCCAACTTGATAGCACTTTCTATGTCCAAATACAAGAGAGCTGCTAAAGTTGAAGTATACTTCTAGATAATCAAAGAAGAAATGTTTGCGATAAGAGAGAAAGCTTAGGAACTGTTACACGTTTTAAGATTAACCCAAACAGAATCACTTATGAAAATAGGAATCAAGTAGTGCTTACTTTTGAAGAAATCTTAGTCTGTTTCAACCAGCAAACAGTCTCTACTGGCAAGTAGTTGTTGAATTAATCACATAAAACTACCCCAACATGTAGCACTTACTGCATTATGAGATCAAGTCAATGCTAAGGTTAGGGTACCAATTGTGAAGTAAAGACATTGCCGCATTTCCAGATCCTGTCCTGGCCACTTACTGGTTATCCCATGCTGCCAGTTTTCCCAAGAGCTCTTTTCCAAGCTGAATGGCCTCCAAGACTGCAACTGAAGTGCATTTCTGAACTGGGATGAGTTCATTTTAAATGACTTGGGACAGAAACTGATGGCTGTGTTGTTAACAGCTAGACCCCCTGTTACAAAAGGTTTGATCACCATGCTAATGTTGAATTAACAATTCAGATTCATAAGCCTGAACAATTGTCTGCCACCAATTCAACTGGGTCTTGGTTTGATAGAATCACATTCCCATGCAAGATCTATTGATTAGGTTAAGCACATGGGAATGGATTTCAAAATAGCATGATTGAATTAAGTTTGTCTTCCATGAGCATCAGAATTCCAAAATATTTTCTATGCCATGTTGTGGTGTCTCTTGGTGCACATGATCACCACCGAGTGAAATCCACAGTTACTGCTACCCCAAAGAGTAGCACTTACTTAATGGATAGAAATGAATGCCAATCTGTGAGGTAACTGTATTGTGAAGCTATGTGAACAGACCCTGTTGAAATATTTTTGATGAAAAAATAATGAACACAAGAATGTTGTTTGTATATTCCACAGTGACAGCTACTCCAACAACAAGCACTTACTGAAAAACAACAGATCAATACTTCTGTTAGAGTTGCTGTGCTGGTATTACCATCCCATAATGATGCTTGCCAAAGGCAATTGTTGGGCTTTTAAAGCATTTGTGGTCATTCAATCCAGAGTCATACCCCAACTTGATAGCACTTTCTATGTCCAAATACAAGAGAGCTGCTAAAGTTGAAGTATACTTCTAGATAATCAAAGAAGAAATGTTTGCGATAAGAGAGAAAGCTTAGGAACTGTTACACGTTTTAAGATTAACCCAAACAGAATCACTTATGAAAATAGGAATCAAGTAGTGCTTACTTTTGAAGAAATCTTAGTCTGTTTCAACCAGCAAACAGTCTCTACTGGCAAGTAGTTGTTGAATTAATCACATAAAACTACCCCAACATGTAGCACTTACTGCATTATGAGATCAAGTCAATGCTAAGGTTAGGGTACCAATTGTGAAGTAAAGAGATTGCCGCATTTCCAGATCCTGTCCTGGCCACTTACTGGTTATCCCATGCTGCCAGTTTTCCCAAGAGCTCTTTTCCAAGCTGAATGGCCTCCAAGACTGCAACTGAAGTGCATTTCTGAACTGGGATGAGTTCATTTTAAATGACTTGGGACAGAAACTGATGGCTGTGTTGTTAACAGCTAGACCCCCTGTTACAAAAGGTTTGATCACCATGCTAATGTTGAATTAACAATTCAGATTCATAAGCCTGAACAATTGTCTGCCACCAATTCAACTGGGTCTTGGTTTGATAGAATCACATTCCCATGCAAGATCTATTGATTAGGTTAAGCACATGGGAATGGATTTCAAAATAGCATGATTGAATTAAGTTTGTCTTCCATGAGCATCAGAATTTCAAAATATTTTCTATGCCATGTTGTGGTGTCTCTTGGTGCACATGATCACCACCGAGTGAAATCCACAGTTACTGCTACCCCAAAGAGTAGCACTTACTTAATGGATAGAAATGAATGTCAATCTGTGAGGTAACTGTATTGTGAAGCTATGTGAACAGACCCTGTTGAAATATTTTTGATGAAAAAATAATGAACACAAGAATGTTGGTTGTATATTCCAAAGTGACAGCTACTCCAACAAAAAGCACTTACTGAAAAACAACAGTTCAATACTTCTGTTAGAGTTGCTGTGCTGGTATTACCATCCCATAATGATGCTTGCCAAAGGCAATTGTTGGGCTTTTAAAGCATTTGTGGTCATTCAATCCAGAGTCATACCCCAACTTGATAGCACTTTCTATGTCCAAATACAAGAGAGCTGCTAAAGTTGAAGTATACTTCTAGATAATCAAAGAAGAAATGTTTGCAATAAGAGAGAAAGTTTAGGAACTGTTACACGTTTTAAGATTAACCCAAACAGAATCACTTATGAAAATAGGAATCAAGTAGTGCTTACTTTTGAAGAAATCTTAGTCTGTTTCAACCAGCAAACAGTCTCTACTGGCAAGTAGTTGTTGAATTAATCACATAAAACTACCCCAACATGTAGCACTTACTGCATTATGAGATCAAGTCAATGCTAAGGTTAGGGTACCAATTGTGAAGTAAAGAGATTGCCACATTTCCAGATCCTGTCCTGGCCACTTACTGGTTATCCCATGCTGCCAGTTTTCCCAAGAGCTCTTTTCCAAGCTGAATGGCCTCCAAGACTGCAACTGAAGTGCATTTCTGAACTGGGATGAGTTCATTTTAAATGACTTGGGACAGAAACTGATGGCTGTGTTGTTAACAGCTAGACCCCCTGTTACAAAAGGTTTGATCACCATGCTAATGTTGAATTAACAATTCAGATTCATAAGCCTGAACAATTGTCTGCCACCAATTCAACTGGGTCTTGGTTTGATAGAATCACATTCCCATGCAAGATCTATTGATTAGGTTAAGCACATGGGAATGGATTTCAAAATAGCATGATTGAATTAAGTTTGTCTTCCATGAGCATCAGAATTCCAAAATATTTTCTATGCCATGTTGTGGTGTCTCTTGGTGCACATGATCACCACCGAGTGAAATCCACAGTTACTGCTACCCCAAAGAGTAGCACTTACTTAATGGATAGAAATGAATGCCATCTGTGAGGTAACTGTATTGTGAAGCTATGTGAACAGACCCTGTTGAAATATTTTTGATGAAAAAATAATGAACACAAGAATGTTGGTTGTATATTCCACAGTGACAGCTACTCCAACAACAAGCACTTACTGAAAAACAACAGATCAATACTTCTGTTAGAGTTGCTGTGCTGGTATTACCATCCCATAATGATGCTTGCCAAAGGCAATTGTTGGGCTTTTAAAGCATTTGTGGTCATTCAATCCAGAGTCATACCCCAACTTGATAGCACTTTCTATGTCCAAATACAAGAGAGCTGCTAAAGTTGAAGTATACTTCTAGATAATCAAAGAAGAAATGTTTGCGATAAGAGAGAAAGCTTAGGAACTGTTACACGTTTTAAGATTAACCCAAACAGAATCACTTATGAAAATAGGAATCAAGTAGTGCTTACTTTTGAAGAAATCTTAGTCTGTTTCAACCAGCAAACAGTCTCTAGTGGCAAGTAGTTGTTGAATTAATCACATAAAACTACCCCAACATGTAGCACTTACTGCATTATGAGATCAAGTCAATGCTAAGGTTAGGGTACCAATTGTGAAGTAAAGAGATTGCCGCATTTCCAGATCCTGTCCTGGCCACTTACTGGTTATCCCATGCTGCCAGTTTTCCCAAGAGCTCTTTTCCAAGCTGAATGGCCTCCAAGACTGCAACTGAAGTGCATTTCTGAACTGGGATGAGTTCATTTTAAATGACTTGGGACAGAAACTGATGGCTGTGTTGTTAACAGCTAGACCCCCTGTTACAAAAGGTTTGATCACCATGCTAATGTTGAATTAACAATTCAGATTCATAAGCCTGAACAATTGTCTGCCACCAATTCAACTGGGTCTTGGTTTGATAGAATCACATTCCCATGCAAGATCTATTGATTAGGTTAAGCACATGGGAATGGATTTCAAAATAGCATGATTGAATTAAGTTTGTCTTCCATGAGCATCAGAATTCCAAAATATTTTCTATGCCATGTTGTGGTGTCACTTGGTGCACATGATCACCACCGAGTGAAATCCACAGTTACTGCTACCCCAAAGAGTAGCACTTACTTAATGGATAGAAATGAATGCCAATCTGTGAGGTAACTGTATTGTGAAGCTATGTGAACAGACCCTGTTGAAATATTTTTGATGAAAAAATAATGAACACAAGAATGTTGGTTGTATATTCCACAGTGACAGCTACTCCAACAAAAAGCACTTACTGAAAAACAACAGATCAATACTTCTGTTAGAGTTGCTGTGCTGGTATTACCATCCCATAATGATGCTTGCCAAAGGCAATTGTTGGGCTTTTAAAGCATTTGTGGTCATTCAATCCAGAGTCATACCCCAACTTGATAGCACTTTCTATGTCCAAATACAAGAGAGCTGCTAAAGTTGAAGTATACTTCTAGATAATCAAAGAAGAAATGTTTGCGATAAGAGAGAAAGCTTAGGAACTGTTACACGTTTTAAGATTAACCCAAACAGAATCACTTATGAAAATAGGAATCAAGTAGTGCTTACTTTTGAAGAAATCTTAGTCTGTTTCAACCAGCAAACAGTCTCTACTGGCAAGTAGTTGTTGAATTAATCACATAAAACTACCCCAACATGTAGCACTTACTGCATTATGAGATCAAGTCAATGCTAAGGTTAGGGTACCAATTGTGAAGTAAAGACATTGCCGCATTTCCAGATCCTGTCCTGGCCACTTACTGGTTATCCCATGCTGCCAGTTTTCCCAAGAGCTCTTTTCCAAGCTGAATGGCCTCCAAGACTGCAACTGAAGTGCATTTCTGAACTGGGATGAGTTCATTTTAAATGACTTGGGACAGAAACTGATGGCTGTGTTGTTAACAGCTAGACCCCCTGTTACAAAAGGTTTGATCACCATGCTAATGTTGAATTAACAATTCAGATTCATAAGCCTGAACAATTGTCTGCCACCAATTCAACTGGGTCTTGGTTTGATAGAATCACATTCCCATGCAAGATCTATTGATTAGGTTAAGCACATGGGAATGGATTTCAAAATAGCATGATTGAATTAAGTTTGTCTTCCATGAGCATCAGAATTCCAAAATATTTTCTATGCCATGTTGTGGTGTCTCTTGGTGCACATGATCACCACCGAGTGAAATCCACAGTTACTGCTACCCCAAAGAGTAGCACTTACTTAATGGATAGAAATGAATGCCAATCTGTGAGGTAACTGTATTGTGAAGCTATGTGAACAGACCCTGTTGAAATATTTTTGATGAAAAAATAATGAACACAAGAATGTTGTTTGTATATTCCACAGTGACAGCTACTCCAACAACAAGCACTTACTGAAAAACAACAGATCAATACTTCTGTTAGAGTTGCTGTGCTGGTATTACCATCCCATAATGATGCTTGCCAAAGGCAATTGTTGGGCTTTTAAAGCATTTGTGGTCATTCAATCCAGAGTCATACCCCAACTTGATAGCACTTTCTATGTCCAAATACAAGAGAGCTGCTAAAGTTGAAGTATACTTCTAGATAATCAAAGAAGAAATGTTTGCGATAAGAGAGAAAGCTTAGGAACTGTTACACGTTTTAAGATTAACCCAAACAGAATCACTTATGAAAATAGGAATCAAGTAGTGCTTACTTTTGAAGAAATCTTAGTCTGTTTCAACCAGCAAACAGTCTCTACTGGCAAGTAGTTGTTGAATTAATCACATAAAACTACCCCAACATGTAGCACTTACTGCATTATGAGATCAAGTCAATGCTAAGGTTAGGGTACCAATTGTGAAGTAAAGACATTGCCGCATTTCCAGATCCTGTCCTGGCCACTTACTGGTTATCCCATGCTGCCAGTTTTCCCAAGAGCTCTTTTCCAAGCTGAATGGCCTCCAAGACTGCAACTGAAGTGCATTTCTGAACTGGGATGAGTTCATTTTAAATGACTTGGGACAGAAACTGATGGCTGTGTTGTTAACAGCTAGACCCCCTGTTACAAAAGGTTTGATCACCATGCTAATGTTGAATTAACAATTCAGATTCATAAGCCTGAACAATTGTCTGCCACCAATTCAACTGGGTCTTGGTTTGATAGAATCACATTCCCATGCAAGATCTATTGATTAGGTTAAGCACATGGGAATGGATTTCAAAATAGCATGATTGAATTAAGTTTGTCTTCCATGAGCATCAGAATTCCAAAATATTTTCTATGCCATGTTGTGGTGTCTCTTGGTGCACATGATCACCACCGAGTGAAATCCACAGTTACTGCTACCCCAAAGAGTAGCACTTACTTAATGGATAGAAATGAATGCCAATCTGTGAGGTAACTGTATTGTGAAGCTATGTGAACAGACCCTGTTGAAATATTTTTGATGAAAAAATAATGAACACAAGAATGTTGTTTGTATATTCCACAGTGACAGCTACTCCAACAACAAGCACTTACTGAAAAACAACAGATCAATACTTCTGTTAGAGTTGCTGTGCTGGTATTACCATCCCATAATGATGCTTGCCAAAGGCAATTGTTGGGCTTTTAAAGCATTTGTGGTCATTCAATCCAGAGTCATACCCCAACTTGATAGCACTTTCTATGTCCAAATACAAGAGAGCTGCTAAAGTTGAAGTATACTTCTAGATAATCAAAGAAGAAATGTTTGCGATAAGAGAGAAAGCTTAGGAACTGTTACACGTTTTAAGATTAACCCAAACAGAATCACTTATGAAAATAGGAATCAAGTAGTGTTTACTTTTGAAGAAATCTTAGTCTGTTTCAACCAGCAAACAGTCTCTACTGGCAAGTAGTTGTTGAATTAATCACATAAAACTACCCCAACATGTAGCACTTACTGCATTATGAGATCAAGTCAATGCTAAGGTTAGGGTACCAATTGTGAAGTAAAGACATTGCCGCATTTCCAGATCCTGTCCTGGCCACTTACTGGTTATCCCATGCTGCCAGTTTTCCCAAGAGCTCTTTTCCAAGCTGAATGGCCTCCAAGACTGCAACTGAAGTGCATTTCTGAACTGGGATGAGTTCATTTTAAATGACTTGGGACAGAAACTGATGGCTGTGTTGTTAACAGCTAGACCCCCTGTTACAAAAGGTTTGATCACCATGCTAATGTTGAATTAACAATTCAGATTCATAAGCCTGAACAATTGTCTGCCACCAATTCAACTGGGTCTTGGTTTGATAGAATCACATTCCCATGCAAGATCTATTGATTAGGTTAAGCACATGGGAATGGATTTCAAAATAGCATGATTGAATTAAGTTTGTCTTCCATGAGCATCAGAATTCCAAAATATTTTCTATGCCATGTTGTGGTGTCTCTTGGTGCACATGATCACCACCGAGTGAAATCCACAGTTACTGCTACCCCAAAGAGTAGCACTTACTTAATGGATAGAAATGAATGCCAATCTGTGAGGTAACTGTATTGTGAAGCTATGTGAACAGACCCTGTTGAAATATTTTTGATGAAAAAATAATGAACACAAGAATGTTGTTTGTATATTCCACAGTGACAGCTACTCCAACAACAAGCACTTACTGAAAAACAACAGATCAATACTTCTGTTAGAGTTGCTGTGCTGGTATTACCATCCCATAATGATGCTTGCCAAAGGCAATTGTTGGGCTTTTAAAGCATTTGTGGTCATTCAATCCAGAGTCATACCCCAACTTGATAGCACTTTCTATGTCCAAATACAAGAGAGCTGCTAAAGTTGAAGTATACTTCTAGATAATCAAAGAAGAAATGTTTGCGATAAGAGAGAAAGCTTAGGAACTGTTACACGTTTTAAGATTAACCCAAACAGAATCACTTATGAAAATAGGAATCAAGTAGTGCTTACTTTTGAAGAAATCTTAGTCTGTTTCAACCAGCAAACAGTCTCTACTGGCAAGTAGTTGTTGAATTAATCACATAAAACTACCCCAACATGTAGCACTTACTGCATTATGAGATCAAGTCAATGCTAAGGTTAGGGTACCAATTGTGAAGTAAAGAGATTGCCGCATTTCCAGATCCTGTCCTGGCCACTTACTGGTTATCCCATGCTGCCAGTTTTCCCAAGAGCTCTTTTCCAAGCTGAATGGCCTCCAAGACTGCAACTGAAGTGCATTTCTGAACTGGGATGAGTTCATTTTAAATGACTTGGGACAGAAACTGATGGCTGTGTTGTTAACAGCTAGACCCCCTGTTACAAAAGGTTTGATCACCATGCTAATGTTGAATTAACAATTCAGATTCATAAGCCTGAACAATTGTCTGCCACCAATTCAACTGGGTCTTGGTTTGATAGAATCACATTCCCATGCAAGATCTATTGATTAGGTTAAGCACATGGGAATGGATTTCAAAATAGCATGATTGAATTAAGTTTGTCTTCCATGAGCATCAGAATTTCAAAATATTTTCTATGCCATGTTGTGGTGTCTCTTGGTGCACATGATCACCACCGAGTGAAATCCACAGTTACTGCTACCTCAAAGAGTAGCACTTACTTAATGGATAGAAATGAATGTCAATCTGTGAGGTAACTGTATTGTGAAGCTATGTGAACAGACCCTGTTGAAATATTTTTGATGAAAACATAATGAACACAAGAATGTTGGTTGTATATTCCAAAGTGACAGCTACTCCAACAAAAAGCACTTACTGAAAAACAACAGTTCAATACTTCTGTTAGAGTTGCTGTGCTGGTATTACCATCCCATAATGATGCTTGCCAAAGGCAATTGTTGGGCTTTTAAAGCATTTGTGGTCATTCAATCCAGAGTCATACCCCAACTTGATAGCACTTTCTATGTCCAAATACAAGAGAGCTGCTAAAGTTGAAGTATACTTCTAGATAATCAAAGAAGAAATGTTTGCAATAAGAGAGAAAGCTTAGGAACTGTTACACGTTTTAAGATTAACCCAAACAGAATCACTTATGAAAATAGGAATCAAGTAGTGCTTACTTTTGAAGAAATCTTAGTCTGTTTCAACCAGCAAACAGTCTCTACTGGCAAGTAGTTGTTGAATTAATCACATAAAACTACCCCAACATGTAGCACTTACTGCATTATGAGATCAAGTCAATGCTAAGGTTAGGGTACCAATTGTGAAGTAAAGAGATTGCCGCATTTCCAGATCCTGTCCTGGCCACTTACTGGTTATCCCATGCTGCCAGTTTTCCCAAGAGCTCTTTTCCAAGCTGAATGGCCTCCAAGACTGCAACTGAAGTGCATTTCTGAACTGGGATGAGTTCATTTTAAATGACTTGGGACAGAAACTGATGGCTGTGTTGTTAACAGCTAGACCCCCTGTTACAAAAGGTTTGATCACCATGCTAATGTTGAATTAACAATTCAGATTCATAAGCCTGAACAATTGTCTGCCACCAATTCAACTGGGTCTTGGTTTGATAGAATCACATTCCCATGCAAGATCTATTGATTAGGTTAAGCACATGGGAATGGATTTCAAAATAGCATGATTGAATAAAGTTTGTCTTCCATGAGCATCAGAATTCCAAAATATTTGCTATGCCATGTTGTGGTGTCTCTTGGTGCACATGATCACCACCGAGTGAAATCCACAGTTACTGCTACCCCAAAGAGTAGCACTTACTTAATGGATAGAAATGAATGCCATCTGTGAGGTAACTGTATTGTGAAGCTATGTGAACAGACCCTGTTGAAATATTTTTGATGAAAAAATAATGAACACAAGAATGTTGGTTGTATATTCCACAGTGACAGCTACTCCAACAACAAGCACTTACTGAAAAACAACAGATCAATACTTCTGTTAGAGTTGCTGTGCTGGTATTACCATCCCATAATGATGCTTGCCAAAGGCAATTGTTGGGCTTTTAAAGCATTTGTGGTCATTCAATCCAGAGTCATACCCCAACTTGATAGCACTTTCTTTGTCCAAATACAAGAGAGCTGCTAAAGTTGAAGTATACTTCTAGATAATCAAAGAAGAAATGTTTGCGATAAGAGAGAAAGCTTAGGAACTGTTACACGTTTTAAGATTAACCCAAACAGAATCACTTAGGAAAATAGGAATCAAGTAGTGCTTACTTTTGAAGAAATCTTAGTCTGTTTCAACCAGCAAACAGTCTCTACTGGCAAGTAGTTGTTGAATTAATCACATAAAACTACCCCAACATGTAGCACTTACTGCATTATGAGATCAAGTCAATGCTAAGGTTAGGGTACCAATTGTGAAGTAAAGAGATTGCCGCATTTCCAGATCCTGTCCTGGCGACTTACTGGTTATCCCATGCTGCCAGTTTTCCCAAGAGCTCTTTTCCAAGCTGAATGGCCTCCAAGACTGCAACTGAAGTGCATTTCTGAACTGGGATGAGTTCATTTTAAATGACTTGGGACAGAAACTGATGGCTGTGTTGTTAACAGCTAGACCCCCTGTTACAAAAGGTTTGATCACCATGCTAATGTTGAATTAACAATTCAGATTCATAAGCCTGAACAATTGTCTGCCACCAATTCAACTGGGTCTTGGTTTGATAGAATCACATTCCCATGCAAGATCTATTGATTAGGTTAAGCACATGGGAATGGATTTCAAAATAGCATGATTGAATTAAGTTTGTCTTCCATGAGCATCAGAATTTCAAAATATTTTCTATGCCATGTTGTGGTGTCTCTTGGTGCACATGATCACCACCGAGTGAAATCCACAGTTACTGCTACCCCAAAGAGTAGCACTTACTTAATGGATAGAAATGAATGTCAATCTGTGAGGTAACTGTATTGTGAAGCTATGTGAACAGACCCTGTTGAAATATTTTTGATGAAAAAATAATGAACACAAGAATGTTGGTTGTATATTCCAAAGTGACAGCTACTCCAACAAAAAGCACTTACTGAAAAACAACAGTTCAATACTTCTGTTAGAGTTGCTGTGCTGGTATTACCATCCCATAATGATGCTTGCCAAAGGCAATTGTTGGGCTTTTAAAGCATTTGTGGTCATTAAATCCAGAGTCATACCCCAACTTGATAGCACTTTCTATTTCCAAATACAAGAGAGCTGCTAAAGTTGAAGTATACTTCTAGATAATCAAAGAAGAAATGTTTGCGATAAGAGAGAAAGCTTAGGAACTGTTACACGTTTTAAGATTAACCCAAACAGAATCACTTATGAAAATAGGAATCAAGTAGTGCTTACTTTTGAAGAAATCTTAGTCTGTTTCAACCAGCAAACAGTCTCTAGTGGCAAGTAGTTGTTGAATTAATCACATAAAACTACCCCAACATGTAGCACTTACTGCATTATGAGATCAAGTCAATGCTAAGGTTAGGGTACCAATTGTGAAGTAAAGAGATTGCCGCATTTCCAGATCCTGTCCTGGCCACTTACTGGTTATCCCATGCTGCCAGTTTTCCCAAGAGCTCTTTTCCAAGCTGAATGGCCTCCAAGACTGCAACTGAAGTGCATTTCTGAACTGGGATGAGTTCATTTTAAATGACTTGGGACAGAAACTGATGGCTGTGTTGTTAACAGCTAGACCCCCTGTTACAAAAGGTTTGATCACCATGCTAATGTTGAATTAACAATTCAGATTCATAAGCCTGAACAATTGTCTGCCACCAATTCAACTGGGTCTTGGTTTGATAGAATCACATTCCCATGCAAGATCTATTGATTAGGTTAAGCACATGGGAATGGATTTCAAAATAGCATGATTGAATTAAGTTTGTCTTCCATGAGCATCAGAATTCCAAAATATTTTCTATGCCATGTTGTGGTGTCTCTTGGTGCACATGATCACCACCGAGTGAAATCCACAGTTACTGCTACCCCAAAGAGTAGCACTTACTTAATGGATAGAAATGAATGCCAATCTGTGAGGTAACTGTATTGTGAAGCTATGTGAACAGACCCTGTTGAAATATTTTTGATGAAAAAATAATGAACACAAGAATGTTGGTTGTATATTCCACAGTGACAGCTACTCCAACAAAAAGCACTTACTGAAAAACAACAGATCAATACTTCTGTTAGAGTTGCTGTGCTGGTATTACCATCCCATAATGATGCTTGCCAAAGGCAATTGTTGGGCTTTTAAAGCATTTGTGGTCATTCAATCCAGAGTCATACCCCAACTTGATAGCACTTTCTATGTCCAAATACAAGAGAGCTGCTAAAGTTGAAGTATACTTCTAGATAATCAAAGAAGAAATGTTTGCGATAAGAGAGAAAGCTTAGGAACTGTTACACGTTTTAAGATTAACCCAAACAGAATCACTTATGAAAATAGGAATCAAGTAGTGCTTACTTTTGAAGAAATCTTAGTCTGTTTCAACCAGCAAACAGTCTCTACTGGCAAGTAGTTGTTGAATTAATCACATAAAACTACCCCAACATGTAGCACTTACTGCATTATGAGATCAAGTCAATGCTAAGGTTAGGGTACCAATTGTGAAGTAAAGACATTGCCGCATTTCCAGATCCTGTCCTGGCCACTTACTGGTTATCCCATGCTGCCAGTTTTCCCAAGAGCTCTTTTCCAAGCTGAATGGCCTCCAAGACTGCAACTGAAGTGCATTTCTGAACTGGGATGAGTTCATTTTAAATGACTTGGGACAGAAACTGATGGCTGTGTTGTTAACAGCTAGACCCCCTGTTACAAAAGGTTTGATCACCATGCTAATGTTGAATTAACAATTCAGATTCATAAGCCTGAACAATTGTCTGCCACCAATTCAACTGGGTCTTGGTTTGATAGAATCACATTCCCATGCAAGATCTATTGATTAGGTTAAGCACATGGGAATGGATTTCAAAATAGCATGATTGAATTAAGTTTGTCTTCCATGAGCATCAGAATTCCAAAATATTTTCTATGCCATGTTGTGGTGTCTCTTGGTGCACATGATCACCACCGAGTGAAATCCACAGTTACTGCTACCCCAAAGAGTAGCACTTACTTAATGGATAGAAATGAATGCCAATCTGTGAGGTAACTGTATTGTGAAGCTATGTGAACAGACCCTGTTGAAATATTTTTGATGAAAAAATAATGAACACAAGAATGTTGTTTGTATATTCCACAGTGACAGCTACTCCAACAACAAGCACTTACTGAAAAACAACAGATCAATACTTCTGTTAGAGTTGCTGTGCTGGTATTACCATCCCATAATGATGCTTGCCAAAGGCAATTGTTGGGCTTTTAAAGCATTTGTGGTCATTCAATCCAGAGTCATACCCCAACTTGATAGCACTTTCTATGTCCAAATACAAGAGAGCTGCTAAAGTTGAAGTATACTTCTAGATAATCAAAGAAGAAATGTTTGCGATAAGAGAGAAAGCTTAGGAACTGTTACACGTTTTAAGATTAACCCAAACAGAATCACTTATGAAAATAGGAATCAAGTAGTGCTTACTTTTGAAGAAATCTTAGTCTGTTTCAACCAGCAAACAGTCTCTACTGGCAAGTAGTTGTTGAATTAATCACATAAAACTACCCCAACATGTAGCACTTACTGCATTATGAGATCAAGTCAATGCTAAGGTTAGGGTACCAATTGTGAAGTAAAGAGATTGCCGCATTTCCAGATCCTGTCCTGGCCACTTACTGGTTATCCCATGCTGCCAGTTTTCCCAAGAGCTCTTTTCCAAGCTGAATGGCCTCCAAGACTGCAACTGAAGTGCATTTCTGAACTGGGATGAGTTCATTTTAAATGACTTGGGACAGAAACTGATGGCTGTGTTGTTAACAGCTAGACCCCCTGTTACAAAAGGTTTGATCACCATGCTAATGTTGAATTAACAATTCAGATTCATAAGCCTGAACAATTGTCTGCCACCAATTCAACTGGGTCTTGGTTTGATAGAATCACATTCCCATGCAAGATCTATTGATTAGGTTAAGCACATGGGAATGGATTTCAAAATAGCATGATTGAATTAAGTTTGTCTTCCATGAGCATCAGAATTTCAAAATATTTTCTATGCCATGTTGTGGTGTCTCTTGGTGCACATGATCACCACCGAGTGAAATCCACAGTTACTGCTACCCCAAAGAGTAGCACTTACTTAATGGATAGAAATGAATGTCAATCTGTGAGGTAACTGTATTGTGAAGCTATGTGAACAGACCCTGTTGAAATATTTTTGATGAAAAAATAATGAACACAAGAATGTTGGTTGTATATTCCAAAGTGACAGCTACTCCAACAAAAAGCACTTACTGAAAAACAACAGTTCAATACTTCTGTTAGAGTTGCTGTGCTGGTATTACCATCCCATAATGATGCTTGCCAAAGGCAATTGTTGGGCTTTTAAAGCATTTGTGGTCATTCAATCCAGAGTCATACCCCAACTTGATAGCACTTTCTATGTCCAAATACAAGAGAGCTGCTAAAGTTGAAGTATACTTCTAGATAATCAAAGAAGAAATGTTTGCAATAAGAGAGAAAGTTTAGGAACTGTTACACGTTTTAAGATTAACCCAAACAGAATCACTTATGAAAATAGGAATCAAGTAGTGCTTACTTTTGAAGAAATCTTAGTCTGTTTCAACCAGCAAACAGTCTCTACTGGCAAGTAGTTGTTGAATTAATCACATAAAACTACCCCAACATGTAGCACTTACTGCATTATGAGATCAAGTCAATGCTAAGGTTAGGGTACCAATTGTGAAGTAAAGAGATTGCCACATTTCCAGATCCTGTCCTGGCCACTTACTGGTTATCCCATGCTGCCAGTTTTCCCAAGAGCTCTTTTCCAAGCTGAATGGCCTCCAAGACTGCAACTGAAGTGCATTTCTGAACTGGGATGAGTTCATTTTAAATGACTTGGGACAGAAACTGATGGCTGTGTTGTTAACAGCTAGACCCCCTGTTACAAAAGGTTTGATCACCATGCTAATGTTGAATTAACAATTCAGATTCATAAGCCTGAACAATTGTCTGCCACCAATTCAACTGGGTCTTGGTTTGATAGAATCACATTCCCATGCAAGATCTATTGATTAGGTTAAGCACATGGGAATGGATTTCAAAATAGCATGATTGAATTAAGTTTGTCTTCCATGAGCATCAGAATTCCAAAATATTTTCTATGCCATGTTGTGGTGTCTCTTGGTGCACATGATCACCACCGAGTGAAATCCACAGTTACTGCTACCCCAAAGAGTAGCACTTACTTAATGGATAGAAATGAATGCCATCTGTGAGGTAACTGTATTGTGAAGCTATGTGAACAGACCCTGTTGAAATATTTTTGATGAAAAAATAATGAACACAAGAATGTTGGTTGTATATTCCACAGTGACAGCTACTCCAACAACAAGCACTTACTGAAAAACAACAGATCAATACTTCTGTTAGAGTTGCTGTGCTGGTATTACCATCCCATAATGATGCTTGCCAAAGGCAATTGTTGGGCTTTTAAAGCATTTGTGGTCATTCAATCCAGAGTCATACCCCAACTTGATAGCACTTTCTATGTCCAAATACAAGAGAGCTGCTAAAGTTGAAGTATACTTCTAGATAATCAAAGAAGAAATGTTTGCGATAAGAGAGAAAGCTTAGGAACTGTTACACGTTTTAAGATTAACCCAAACAGAATCACTTATGAAAATAGGAATCAAGTAGTGCTTACTTTTGAAGAAATCTTAGTCTGTTTCAACCAGCAAACAGTCTCTAGTGGCAAGTAGTTGTTGAATTAATCACATAAAACTACCCCAACATGTAGCACTTACTGCATTATGAGATCAAGTCAATGCTAAGGTTAGGGTACCAATTGTGAAGTAAAGAGATTGCCGCATTTCCAGATCCTGTCCTGGCCACTTACTGGTTATCCCATGCTGCCAGTTTTCCCAAGAGCTCTTTTCCAAGCTGAATGGCCTCCAAGACTGCAACTGAAGTGCATTTCTGAACTGGGATGAGTTCATTTTAAATGACTTGGGACAGAAACTGATGGCTGTGTTGTTAACAGCTAGACCCCCTGTTACAAAAGGTTTGATCACCATGCTAATGTTGAATTAACAATTCAGATTCATAAGCCTGAACAATTGTCTGCCACCAATTCAACTGGGTCTTGGTTTGATAGAATCACATTCCCATGCAAGATCTATTGATTAGGTTAAGCACATGGGAATGGATTTCAAAATAGCATGATTGAATTAAGTTTGTCTTCCATGAGCATCAGAATTCCAAAATATTTTCTATGCCATGTTGTGGTGTCACTTGGTGCACATGATCACCACCGAGTGAAATCCACAGTTACTGCTACCCCAAAGAGTAGCACTTACTTAATGGATAGAAATGAATGCCAATCTGTGAGGTAACTGTATTGTGAAGCTATGTGAACAGACCCTGTTGAAATATTTTTGATGAAAAAATAATGAACACAAGAATGTTGGTTGTATATTCCACAGTGACAGCTACTCCAACAAAAAGCACTTACTGAAAAACAACAGATCAATACTTCTGTTAGAGTTGCTGTGCTGGTATTACCATCCCATAATGATGCTTGCCAAAGGCAATTGTTGGGCTTTTAAAGCATTTGTGGTCATTCAATCCAGAGTCATACCCCAACTTGATAGCACTTTCTATGTCCAAATACAAGAGAGCTGCTAAAGTTGAAGTATACTTCTAGATAATCAAAGAAGAAATGTTTGCGATAAGAGAGAAAGCTTAGGAACTGTTACACGTTTTAAGATTAACCCAAACAGAATCACTTATGAAAATAGGAATCAAGTAGTGCTTACTTTTGAAGAAATCTTAGTCTGTTTCAACCAGCAAACAGTCTCTACTGGCAAGTAGTTGTTGAATTAATCACATAAAACTACCCCAACATGTAGCACTTACTGCATTATGAGATCAAGTCAATGCTAAGGTTAGGGTACCAATTGTGAAGTAAAGACATTGCCGCATTTCCAGATCCTGTCCTGGCCACTTACTGGTTATCCCATGCTGCCAGTTTTCCCAAGAGCTCTTTTCCAAGCTGAATGGCCTCCAAGACTGCAACTGAAGTGCATTTCTGAACTGGGATGAGTTCATTTTAAATGACTTGGGACAGAAACTGATGGCTGTGTTGTTAACAGCTAGACCCCCTGTTACAAAAGGTTTGATCACCATGCTAATGTTGAATTAACAATTCAGATTCATAAGCCTGAACAATTGTCTGCCACCAATTCAACTGGGTCTTGGTTTGATAGAATCACATTCCCATGCAAGATCTATTGATTAGGTTAAGCACATGGGAATGGATTTCAAAATAGCATGATTGAATTAAGTTTGTCTTCCATGAGCATCAGAATTCCAAAATATTTTCTATGCCATGTTGTGGTGTCTCTTGGTGCACATGATCACCACCGAGTGAAATCCACAGTTACTGCTACCCCAAAGAGTAGCACTTACTTAATGGATAGAAATGAATGCCAATCTGTGAGGTAACTGTATTGTGAAGCTATGTGAACAGACCCTGTTGAAATATTTTTGATGAAAAAATAATGAACACAAGAATGTTGTTTGTATATTCCACAGTGACAGCTACTCCAACAACAAGCACTTACTGAAAAACAACAGATCAATACTTCTGTTAGAGTTGCTGTGCTGGTATTACCATCCCATAATGATGCTTGCCAAAGGCAATTGTTGGGCTTTTAAAGCATTTGTGGTCATTCAATCCAGAGTCATACCCCAACTTGATAGCACTTTCTATGTCCAAATACAAGAGAGCTGCTAAAGTTGAAGTATACTTCTAGATAATCAAAGAAGAAATGTTTGCGATAAGAGAGAAAGCTTAGGAACTGTTACACGTTTTAAGATTAACCCAAACAGAATCACTTATGAAAATAGGAATCAAGTAGTGCTTACTTTTGAAGAAATCTTAGTCTGTTTCAACCAGCAAACAGTCTCTACTGGCAAGTAGTTGTTGAATTAATCACATAAAACTACCCCAACATGTAGCACTTACTGCATTATGAGATCAAGTCAATGCTAAGGTTAGGGTACCAATTGTGAAGTAAAGACATTGCCGCATTTCCAGATCCTGTCCTGGCCACTTACTGGTTATCCCATGCTGCCAGTTTTCCCAAGAGCTCTTTTCCAAGCTGAATGGCCTCCAAGACTGCAACTGAAGTGCATTTCTGAACTGGGATGAGTTCATTTTAAATGACTTGGGACAGAAACTGATGGCTGTGTTGTTAACAGCTAGACCCCCTGTTACAAAAGGTTTGATCACCATGCTAATGTTGAATTAACAATTCAGATTCATAAGCCTGAACAATTGTCTGCCACCAATTCAACTGGGTCTTGGTTTGATAGAATCACATTCCCATGCAAGATCTATTGATTAGGTTAAGCACATGGGAATGGATTTCAAAATAGCATGATTGAATTAAGTTTGTCTTCCATGAGCATCAGAATTCCAAAATATTTTCTATGCCATGTTGTGGTGTCTCTTGGTGCACATGATCACCACCGAGTGAAATCCACAGTTACTGCTACCCCAAAGAGTAGCACTTACTTAATGGATAGAAATGAATGCCAATCTGTGAGGTAACTGTATTGTGAAGCTATGTGAACAGACCCTGTTGAAATATTTTTGATGAAAAAATAATGAACACAAGAATGTTGTTTGTATATTCCACAGTGACAGCTACTCCAACAACAAGCACTTACTGAAAAACAACAGATCAATACTTCTGTTAGAGTTGCTGTGCTGGTATTACCATCCCATAATGATGCTTGCCAAAGGCAATTGTTGGGCTTTTAAAGCATTTGTGGTCATTCAATCCAGAGTCATACCCCAACTTGATAGCACTTTCTATGTCCAAATACAAGAGAGCTGCTAAAGTTGAAGTATACTTCTAGATAATCAAAGAAGAAATGTTTGCGATAAGAGAGAAAGCTTAGGAACTGTTACACGTTTTAAGATTAACCCAAACAGAATCACTTATGAAAATAGGAATCAAGTAGTGTTTACTTTTGAAGAAATCTTAGTCTGTTTCAACCAGCAAACAGTCTCTACTGGCAAGTAGTTGTTGAATTAATCACATAAAACTACCCCAACATGTAGCACTTACTGCATTATGAGATCAAGTCAATGCTAAGGTTAGGGTACCAATTGTGAAGTAAAGACATTGCCGCATTTCCAGATCCTGTCCTGGCCACTTACTGGTTATCCCATGCTGCCAGTTTTCCCAAGAGCTCTTTTCCAAGCTGAATGGCCTCCAAGACTGCAACTGAAGTGCATTTCTGAACTGGGATGAGTTCATTTTAAATGACTTGGGACAGAAACTGATGGCTGTGTTGTTAACAGCTAGACCCCCTGTTACAAAAGGTTTGATCACCATGCTAATGTTGAATTAACAATTCAGATTCATAAGCCTGAACAATTGTCTGCCACCAATTCAACTGGGTCTTGGTTTGATAGAATCACATTCCCATGCAAGATCTATTGATTAGGTTAAGCACATGGGAATGGATTTCAAAATAGCATGATTGAATTAAGTTTGTCTTCCATGAGCATCAGAATTCCAAAATATTTTCTATGCCATGTTGTGGTGTCTCTTGGTGCACATGATCACCACCGAGTGAAATCCACAGTTACTGCTACCCCAAAGAGTAGCACTTACTTAATGGATAGAAATGAATGCCAATCTGTGAGGTAACTGTATTGTGAAGCTATGTGAACAGACCCTGTTGAAATATTTTTGATGAAAAAATAATGAACACAAGAATGTTGTTTGTATATTCCACAGTGACAGCTACTCCAACAACAAGCACTTACTGAAAAACAACAGATCAATACTTCTGTTAGAGTTGCTGTGCTGGTATTACCATCCCATAATGATGCTTGCCAAAGGCAATTGTTGGGCTTTTAAAGCATTTGTGGTCATTCAATCCAGAGTCATACCCCAACTTGATAGCACTTTCTATGTCCAAATACAAGAGAGCTGCTAAAGTTGAAGTATACTTCTAGATAATCAAAGAAGAAATGTTTGCGATAAGAGAGAAAGCTTAGGAACTGTTACACGTTTTAAGATTAACCCAAACAGAATCACTTATGAAAATAGGAATCAAGTAGTGCTTACTTTTGAAGAAATCTTAGTCTGTTTCAACCAGCAAACAGTCTCTACTGGCAAGTAGTTGTTGAATTAATCACATAAAACTACCCCAACATGTAGCACTTACTGCATTATGAGATCAAGTCAATGCTAAGGTTAGGGTACCAATTGTGAAGTAAAGAGATTGCCGCATTTCCAGATCCTGTCCTGGCCACTTACTGGTTATCCCATGCTGCCAGTTTTCCCAAGAGCTCTTTTCCAAGCTGAATGGCCTCCAAGACTGCAACTGAAGTGCATTTCTGAACTGGGATGAGTTCATTTTAAATGACTTGGGACAGAAACTGATGGCTGTGTTGTTAACAGCTAGACCCCCTGTTACAAAAGGTTTGATCACCATGCTAATGTTGAATTAACAATTCAGATTCATAAGCCTGAACAATTGTCTGCCACCAATTCAACTGGGTCTTGGTTTGATAGAATCACATTCCCATGCAAGATCTATTGATTAGGTTAAGCACATGGGAATGGATTTCAAAATAGCATGATTGAATTAAGTTTGTCTTCCATGAGCATCAGAATTTCAAAATATTTTCTATGCCATGTTGTGGTGTCTCTTGGTGCACATGATCACCACCGAGTGAAATCCACAGTTACTGCTACCCCAAAGAGTAGCACTTACTTAATGGATAGAAATGAATGTCAATCTGTGAGGTAACTGTATTGTGAAGCTATGTGAACAGACCCTGTTGAAATATTTTTGATGAAAAAATAATGAACACAAGAATGTTGGTTGTATATTCCAAAGTGACAGCTACTCCAACAAAAAGCACTTACTGAAAAACAACAGTTCAATACTTCTGTTAGAGTTGCTGTGCTGGTATTACCATCCCATAATGATGCTTGCCAAAGGCAATTGTTGGGCTTTTAAAGCATTTGTGGTCATTCAATCCAGAGTCATACCCCAACTTGATAGCACTTTCTATGTCCAAATACAAGAGAGCTGCTAAAGTTGAAGTATACTTCTAGATAATCAAAGAAGAAATGTTTGCAATAAGAGAGAAAGTTTAGGAACTGTTACACGTTTTAAGATTAACCCAAACAGAATCACTTATGAAAATAGGAATCAAGTAGTGCTTACTTTTGAAGAAATCTTAGTCTGTTTCAACCAGCAAACAGTCTCTACTGGCAAGTAGTTGTTGAATTAATCACATAAAACTACCCCAACATGTAGCACTTACTGCATTATGAGATCAAGTCAATGCTAAGGTTAGGGTACCAATTGTGAAGTAAAGAGATTGCCACATTTCCAGATCCTGTCCTGGCCACTTACTGGTTATCCCATGCTGCCAGTTTTCCCAAGAGCTCTTTTCCAAGCTGAATGGCCTCCAAGACTGCAACTGAAGTGCATTTCTGAACTGGGATGAGTTCATTTTAAATGACTTGGGACAGAAACTGATGGCTGTGTTGTTAACAGCTAGACCCCCTGTTACAAAAGGTTTGATCACCATGCTAATGTTGAATTAACAATTCAGATTCATAAGCCTGAACAATTGTCTGCCACCAATTCAACTGGGTCTTGGTTTGATAGAATCACATTCCCATGCAAGATCTATTGATTAGGTTAAGCACATGGGAATGGATTTCAAAATAGCATGATTGAATTAAGTTTGTCTTCCATGAGCATCAGAATTCCAAAATATTTTCTATGCCATGTTGTGGTGTCTCTTGGTGCACATGATCACCACCGAGTGAAATCCACAGTTACTGCTACCCCAAAGAGTAGCACTTACTTAATGGATAGAAATGAATGCCAATCTGTGAGGTAACTGTATTGTGAAGCTATGTGAACAGACCCTGTTGAAATATTTTTGATGAAAAAATAATGAACACAAGAATGTTGTTTGTATATTCCACAGTGACAGCTACTCCAACAACAAGCACTTACTGAAAAACAACAGATCAATACTTCTGTTAGAGTTGCTGTGCTGGTATTACCATCCCATAATGATGCTTGCCAAAGGCAATTGTTGGGCTTTTAAAGCATTTGTGGTCATTCAATCCAGAGTCATACCCCAACTTGATAGCACTTTCTATGTCCAAATACAAGAGAGCTGCTAAAGTTGAAGTATACTTCTAGATAATCAAAGAAGAAATGTTTGCGATAAGAGAGAAAGCTTAGGAACTGTTACACGTTTTAAGATTAACCCAAACAGAATCACTTATGAAAATAGGAATCAAGTAGTGTTTACTTTTGAAGAAATCTTAGTCTGTTTCAACCAGCAAACAGTCTCTACTGGCAAGTAGTTGTTGAATTAATCACATAAAACTACCCCAACATGTAGCACTTACTGCATTATGAGATCAAGTCAATGCTAAGGTTAGGGTACCAATTGTGAAGTAAAGACATTGCCGCATTTCCAGATCCTGTCCTGGCCACTTACTGGTTATCCCATGCTGCCAGTTTTCCCAAGAGCTCTTTTCCAAGCTGAATGGCCTCCAAGACTGCAACTGAAGTGCATTTCTGAACTGGGATGAGTTCATTTTAAATGACTTGGGACAGAAACTGATGGCTGTGTTGTTAACAGCTAGACCCCCTGTTACAAAAGGTTTGATCACCATGCTAATGTTGAATTAACAATTCAGATTCATAAGCCTGAACAATTGTCTGCCACCAATTCAACTGGGTCTTGGTTTGATAGAATCACATTCCCATGCAAGATCTATTGATTAGGTTAAGCACATGGGAATGGATTTCAAAATAGCATGATTGAATTAAGTTTGTCTTCCATGAGCATCAGAATTCCAAAATATTTTCTATGCCATGTTGTGGTGTCTCTTGGTGCACATGATCACCACCGAGTGAAATCCACAGTTACTGCTACCCCAAAGAGTAGCACTTACTTAATGGATAGAAATGAATGCCAATCTGTGAGGTAACTGTATTGTGAAGCTATGTGAACAGACCCTGTTGAAATATTTTTGATGAAAAAATAATGAACACAAGAATGTTGTTTGTATATTCCACAGTGACAGCTACTCCAACAACAAGCACTTACTGAAAAACAACAGATCAATACTTCTGTTAGAGTTGCTGTGCTGGTATTACCATCCCATAATGATGCTTGCCAAAGGCAATTGTTGGGCTTTTAAAGCATTTGTGGTCATTCAATCCAGAGTCATACCCCAACTTGATAGCACTTTCTATGTCCAAATACAAGAGAGCTGCTAAAGTTGAAGTATACTTCTAGATAATCAAAGAAGAAATGTTTGCGATAAGAGAGAAAGCTTAGGAACTGTTACACGTTTTAAGATTAACCCAAACAGAATCACTTATGAAAATAGGAATCAAGTAGTGCTTACTTTTGAAGAAATCTTAGTCTGTTTCAACCAGCAAACAGTCTCTACTGGCAAGTAGTTGTTGAATTAATCACATAAAACTACCCCAACATGTAGCACTTACTGCATTATGAGATCAAGTCAATGCTAAGGTTAGGGTACCAATTGTGAAGTAAAGAGATTGCCGCATTTCCAGATCCTGTCCTGGCCACTTACTGGTTATCCCATGCTGCCAGTTTTCCCAAGAGCTCTTTTCCAAGCTGAATGGCCTCCAAGACTGCAACTGAAGTGCATTTCTGAACTGGGATGAGTTCATTTTAAATGACTTGGGACAGAAACTGATGGCTGTGTTGTTAACAGCTAGACCCCCTGTTACAAAAGGTTTGATCACCATGCTAATGTTGAATTAACAATTCAGATTCATAAGCCTGAACAATTGTCTGCCACCAATTCAACTGGGTCTTGGTTTGATAGAATCACATTCCCATGCAAGATCTATTGATTAGGTTAAGCACATGGGAATGGATTTCAAAATAGCATGATTGAATTAAGTTTGTCTTCCATGAGCATCAGAATTTCAAAATATTTTCTATGCCATGTTGTGGTGTCTCTTGGTGCACATGATCACCACCGAGTGAAATCCACAGTTACTGCTACCCCAAAGAGTAGCACTTACTTAATGGATAGAAATGAATGTCAATCTGTGAGGTAACTGTATTGTGAAGCTATGTGAACAGACCCTGTTGAAATATTTTTGATGAAAAAATAATGAACACAAGAATGTTGGTTGTATATTCCAAAGTGACAGCTACTCCAACAAAAAGCACTTACTGAAAAACAACAGTTCAATACTTCTGTTAGAGTTGCTGTGCTGGTATTACCATCCCATAATGATGCTTGCCAAAGGCAATTGTTGGGCTTTTAAAGCATTTGTGGTCATTCAATCCAGAGTCATACCCCAACTTGATAGCACTTTCTATGTCCAAATACAAGAGAGCTGCTAAAGTTGAAGTATACTTCTAGATAATCAAAGAAGAAATGTTTGCAATAAGAGAGAAAGTTTAGGAACTGTTACACGTTTTAAGATTAACCCAAACAGAATCACTTATGAAAATAGGAATCAAGTAGTGCTTACTTTTGAAGAAATCTTAGTCTGTTTCAACCAGCAAACAGTCTCTACTGGCAAGTAGTTGTTGAATTAATCACATAAAACTACCCCAACATGTAGCACTTACTGCATTATGAGATCAAGTCAATGCTAAGGTTAGGGTACCAATTGTGAAGTAAAGAGATTGCCACATTTCCAGATCCTGTCCTGGCCACTTACTGGTTATCCCATGCTGCCAGTTTTCCCAAGAGCTCTTTTCCAAGCTGAATGGCCTCCAAGACTGCAACTGAAGTGCATTTCTGAACTGGGATGAGTTCATTTTAAATGACTTGGGACAGAAACTGATGGCTGTGTTGTTAACAGCTAGACCCCCTGTTACAAAAGGTTTGATCACCATGCTAATGTTGAATTAACAATTCAGATTCATAAGCCTGAACAATTGTCTGCCACCAATTCAACTGGGTCTTGGTTTGATAGAATCACATTCCCATGCAAGATCTATTGATTAGGTTAAGCACATGGGAATGGATTTCAAAATAGCATGATTGAATTAAGTTTGTCTTCCATGAGCATCAGAATTCCAAAATATTTTCTATGCCATGTTGTGGTGTCTCTTGGTGCACATGATCACCACCGAGTGAAATCCACAGTTACTGCTACCCCAAAGAGTAGCACTTACTTAATGGATAGAAATGAATGCCATCTGTGAGGTAACTGTATTGTGAAGCTATGTGAACAGACCCTGTTGAAATATTTTTGATGAAAAAATAATGAACACAAGAATGTTGGTTGTATATTCCACAGTGACAGCTACTCCAACAACAAGCACTTACTGAAAAACAACAGATCAATACTTCTGTTAGAGTTGCTGTGCTGGTATTACCATCCCATAATGATGCTTGCCAAAGGCAATTGTTGGG
Source organism: Argentina silus (assembly GCF_951799395.1). Lineage (NCBI taxonomy): Eukaryota > Metazoa > Chordata > Actinopteri > Argentiniformes > Argentinidae > Argentina > Argentina silus. Next base: position 22,708,215 of record NC_139659.1, on the reverse strand, counting down.
CTTTTAAAGCATTTGTGGTCATTCAATCCAGAGTCATACCCCAACTTGATAGCACTTTCTATGTCCAAATACAAGAGAGCTGCTAAAGTTGAAGTATACTTCTAGATAATCAAAGAAGAAATGTTTGCGATAAGAGAGAAAGCTTAGGAACTGTTACACGTTTTAAGATTAACCCAAACAGAATCACTTATGAAAATAGGAATCAAGTAGTGCTTACTTTTGAAGAAATCTTAGTCTGTTTCAACCAGCAAACAGTCTCTAGTGGCAAGTAGTTGTTGAATTAATCACATAAAACTACCCCAACATGTAGCACTTACTGCATTATGAGATCAAGTCAATGCTAAGGTTAGGGTACCAATTGTGAAGTAAAGAGATTGCCGCATTTCCAGATCCTGTCCTGGCCACTTACTGGTTATCCCATGCTGCCAGTTTTCCCAAGAGCTCTTTTCCAAGCTGAATGGCCTCCAAGACTGCAACTGAAGTGCATTTCTGAACTGGGATGAGTTCATTTTAAATGACTTGGGACAGAAACTGATGGCTGTGTTGTTAACAGCTAGACCCCCTGTTACAAAAGGTTTGATCACCATGCTAATGTTGAATTAACAATTCAGATTCATAAGCCTGAACAATTGTCTGCCACCAATTCAACTGGGTCTTGGTTTGATAGAATCACATTCCCATGCAAGATCTATTGATTAGGTTAAGCACATGGGAATGGATTTCAAAATAGCATGATTGAATTAAGTTTGTCTTCCATGAGCATCAGAATTCCAAAATATTTTCTATGCCATGTTGTGGTGTCTCTTGGTGCACATGATCACCACCGAGTGAAATCCACAGTTACTGCTACCCCAAAGAGTAGCACTTACTTAATGGATAGAAATGAATGCCAATCTGTGAGGTAACTGTATTGTGAAGCTATGTGAACAGACCCTGTTGAAATATTTTTGATGAAAAAATAATGAACACAAGAATGTTGGTTGTATATTCCACAGTGACAGCTACTCCAACAAAAAGCACTTACTGAAAAACAACAGATCAATACTTCTGTTAGAGTTGCTGTGCTGGTATTACCATCCCATAATGATGCTTGCCAAAGGCAATTGTTGGGCTTTTAAAGCATTTGTGGTCATTCAATCCAGAGTCATACCCCAACTTGATAGCACTTTCTATGTCCAAATACAAGAGAGCTGCTAAAGTTGAAGTATACTTCTAGATAATCAAAGAAGAAATGTTTGCGATAAGAGAGAAAGCTTAGGAACTGTTACACGTTTTAAGATTAACCCAAACAGAATCACTTATGAAAATAGGAATCAAGTAGTGCTTACTTTTGAAGAAATCTTAGTCTGTTTCAACCAGCAAACAGTCTCTACTGGCAAGTAGTTGTTGAATTAATCACATAAAACTACCCCAACATGTAGCACTTACTGCATTATGAGATCAAGTCAATGCTAAGGTTAGGGTACCAATTGTGAAGTAAAGACATTGCCGCATTTCCAGATCCTGTCCTGGCCACTTACTGGTTATCCCATGCTGCCAGTTTTCCCAAGAGCTCTTTTCCAAGCTGAATGGCCTCCAAGACTGCAACTGAAGTGCATTTCTGAACTGGGATGAGTTCATTTTAAATGACTTGGGACAGAAACTGATGGCTGTGTTGTTAACAGCTAGACCCCCTGTTACAAAAGGTTTGATCACCATGCTAATGTTGAATTAACAATTCAGATTCATAAGCCTGAACAATTGTCTGCCACCAATTCAACTGGGTCTTGGTTTGATAGAATCACATTCCCATGCAAGATCTATTGATTAGGTTAAGCACATGGGAATGGATTTCAAAATAGCATGATTGAATTAAGTTTGTCTTCCATGAGCATCAGAATTCCAAAATATTTTCTATGCCATGTTGTGGTGTCTCTTGGTGCACATGATCACCACCGAGTGAAATCCACAGTTACTGCTACCCCAAAGAGTAGCACTTACTTAATGGATAGAAATGAATGCCAATCTGTGAGGTAACTGTATTGTGAAGCTATGTGAACAGACCCTGTTGAAATATTTTTGATGAAAAAATAATGAACACAAGAATGTTGTTTGTATATTCCACAGTGACAGCTACTCCAACAACAAGCACTTACTGAAAAACAACAGATCAATACTTCTGTTAGAGTTGCTGTGCTGGTATTACCATCCCATAATGATGCTTGCCAAAGGCAATTGTTGGGCTTTTAAAGCATTTGTGGTCATTCAATCCAGAGTCATACCCCAACTTGATAGCACTTTCTATGTCCAAATACAAGAGAGCTGCTAAAGTTGAAGTATACTTCTAGATAATCAAAGAAGAAATGTTTGCGATAAGAGAGAAAGCTTAGGAACTGTTACACGTTTTAAGATTAACCCAAACAGAATCACTTATGAAAATAGGAATCAAGTAGTGCTTACTTTTGAAGAAATCTTAGTCTGTTTCAACCAGCAAACAGTCTCTAGTGGCAAGTAGTTGTTGAATTAATCACATAAAACTACCCCAACATGTAGCACTTACTGCATTATGAGATCAAGTCAATGCTAAGGTTAGGGTACCAATTGTGAAGTAAAGAGATTGCCGCATTTCCAGATCCTGTCCTGGCCACTTACTGGTTATCCCATGCTGCCAGTTTTCCCAAGAGCTCTTTTCCAAGCTGAATGGCCTCCAAGACTGCAACTGAAGTGCATTTCTGAACTGGGATGAGTTCATTTTAAATGACTTGGGACAGAAACTGATGGCTGTGTTGTTAACAGCTAGACCCCCTGTTACAAAAGGTTTGATCACCATGCTAATGTTGAATTAACAATTCAGATTCATAAGCCTGAACAATTGTCTGCCACCAATTCAACTGGGTCTTGGTTTGATAGAATCACATTCCCATGCAAGATCTATTGATTAGGTTAAGCACATGGGAATGGATTTCAAAATAGCATGATTGAATTAAGTTTGTCTTCCATGAGCATCAGAATTCCAAAATATTTTCTATGCCATGTTGTGGTGTCTCTTGGTGCACATGATCACCACCGAGTGAAATCCACAGTTACTGCTACCCCAAAGAGTAGCACTTACTTAATGGATAGAAATGAATGCCAATCTGTGAGGTAACTGTATTGTGAAGCTATGTGAACAGACCCTGTTGAAATATTTTTGATGAAAAAATAATGAACACAAGAATGTTGTTTGTATATTCCACAGTGACAGCTACTCCAACAACAAGCACTTACTGAAAAACAACAGATCAATACTTCTGTTAGAGTTGCTGTGCTGGTATTACCATCCCATAATGATGCTTGCCAAAGGCAATTGTTGGGCTTTTAAAGCATTTGTGGTCATTCAATCCAGAGTCATACCCCAACTTGATAGCACTTTCTATGTCCAAATACAAGAGAGCTGCTAAAGTTGAAGTATACTTCTAGATAATCAAAGAAGAAATGTTTGCGATAAGAGAGAAAGCTTAGGAACTGTTACACGTTTTAAGATTAACCCAAACAGAATCACTTATGAAAATAGGAATCAAGTAGTGCTTACTTTTGAAGAAATCTTAGTCTGTTTCAACCAGCAAACAGTCTCTACTGGCAAGTAGTTGTTGAATTAATCACATAAAACTACCCCAACATGTAGCACTTACTGCATTATGAGATCAAGTCAATGCTAAGGTTAGGGTACCAATTGTGAAGTAAAGAGATTGCCGCATTTCCAGATCCTGTCCTGGCCACTTACTGGTTATCCCATGCTGCCAGTTTTCCCAAGAGCTCTTTTCCAAGCTGAATGGCCTCCAAGACTGCAACTGAAGTGCATTTCTGAACTGGGATGAGTTCATTTTAAATGACTTGGGACAGAAACTGATGGCTGTGTTGTTAACAGCTAGACCCCCTGTTACAAAAGGTTTGATCACCATGCTAATGTTGAATTAACAATTCAGATTCATAAGCCTGAACAATTGTCTGCCACCAATTCAACTGGGTCTTGGTTTGATAGAATCACATTCCCATGCAAGATCTATTGATTAGGTTAAGCACATGGGAATGGATTTCAAAATAGCATGATTGAATTAAGTTTGTCTTCCATGAGCATCAGAATTCCAAAATATTTTCTATGCCATGTTGTGGTGTCTCTTGGTGCACATGATCACCACCGAGTGAAATCCACAGTTACTGCTACCCCAAAGAGTAGCACTTACTTAATGGATAGAAATGAATGCCAATCTGTGAGGTAACTGTATTGTGAAGCTATGTGAACAGACCCTGTTGAAATATTTTTGATGAAAAAATAATGAACACAAGAATGTTGGTTGTATATTCCACAGTGACAGCTACTCCAACAAAAAGCACTTACTGAAAAACAACAGATCAATACTTCTGTTAGAGTTGCTGTGCTGGTATTACCATCCCATAATGATGCTTGCCAAAGGCAATTGTTGGGCTTTTAAAGCATTTGTGGTCATTCAATCCAGAGTCATACCCCAACTTGATAGCACTTTCTATGTCCAAATACAAGAGAGCTGCTAAAGTTGAAGTATACTTCTAGATAATCAAAGAAGAAATGTTTGCGATAAGAGAGAAAGCTTAGGAACTGTTACACGTTTTAAGATTAACCCAAACAGAATCACTTATGAAAATAGGAATCAAGTAGTGCTTACTTTTGAAGAAATCTTAGTCTGTTTCAACCAGCAAACAGTCTCTACTGGCAAGTAGTTGTTGAATTAATCACATAAAACTACCCCAACATGTAGCACTTACTGCATTATGAGATCAAGTCAATGCTAAGGTTAGGGTACCAATTGTGAAGTAAAGAGATTGCCGCATTTCCAGATCCTGTCCTGGCCACTTACTGGTTATCCCATGCTGCCAGTTTTCCCAAGAGCTCTTTTCCAAGCTGAATGGCCTCCAAGACTGCAACTGAAGTGCATTTCTGAACTGGGATGAGTTCATTTTAAATGACTTGGGACAGAAACTGATGGCTGTGTTGTTAACAGCTAGACCCCCTGTTACAAAAGGTTTGATCACCATGCTAATGTTGAATTAACAATTCAGATTCATAAGCCTGAACAATTGTCTGCCACCAATTCAACTGGGTCTTGGTTTGATAGAATCACATTCCCATGCAAGATCTATTAATTAGGTTAAGCACATGGGAATGGATTTCAAAATAGCATGATTGAATTAAGTTTGTCTTCCATGAGCATCAGAATTCCAAAATATTTTCTATGCCATGTTGTGGTGTCTCTTGGTGCACATGATCACCACCGAGTGAAATCCACAGTTACTGCTACCCCAAAGAGTAGCACTTACTTAATGGATAGAAATGAATGCCAATCTGTGAGGTAACTGTATTGTGAAGCTATGTGAACAGACCCTGTTGAAATATTTTTGATGAAAAAATAATGAACACAAGAATGTTGGTTGTATATTCCACAGTGACAGCTACTCCAACAAAAAGCACTTACTGAAAAACAACAGATCAATACTTCTGTTAGAGTTGCTGTGCTGGTATTACCATCCCATAATGATGCTTGCCAAAGGCAATTGTTGGGCTTTTAAAGCATTTGTGGTCATTCAATCCAGAGTCATACCCCAACTTGATAGCACTTTCTATGTCCAAATACAAGAGAGCTGCTAAAGTTGAAGTATACTTCTAGATAATCAAAGAAGAAATGTTTGCGATAAGAGAGAAAGCTTAGGAACTGTTACACGTTTTAAGATTAACCCAAACAGAATCACTTATGAAAATAGGAATCAAGTAGTGCTTACTTTTGAAGAAATCTTAGTCTGTTTCAACCAGCAAACAGTCTCTACTGGCAAGTAGTTGTTGAATTAATCACATAAAACTACCCCAACATGTAGCACTTACTGCATTATGAGATCAAGTCAATGCTACGGTTAGGGTACCAATTGTGAAGTAAAGAGATTGCCGCATTTCCAGATCCTGTCCTGGCCACTTACTGGTTATCCCATGCTGCCAGTTTTCCCAAGAGCTCTTTTCCAAGCTGAATGGCCTCCAAGACTGCAACTGAAGTGCATTTCTGAACTGGGATGAGTTCATTTTAAATGACTTGGGACAGAAACTGATGGCTGTGTTGTTAACAGCTAGACCCCCTGTTACAAAAGGTTTGATCACCATGCTAATGTTGAATTAACAATTCAGATTCATAAGCCTGAACAATTGTCTGCCACCAATTCAACTGGGTCTTGGTTTGATAGAATCACATTCCCATGCAAGATCTATTGATTAGGTTAAGCACATGGGAATGGATTTCAAAATAGCATGATTGAATTAAGTTTGTCTTCCATGAGCATCAGAATTCCAAAATATTTTCTATGCCATGTTGTGGTGTCTCTTGGTGCACATGATCACCACCGAGTGAAATCCACAGTTACTGCTACCCCAAAGAGTAGCACTTACTTAATGGATAGAAATGAATGCCAATCTGTGAGGTAACTGTATTGTGAAGCTATGTGAACAGACCCTGTTGAAATATTTTTGATGAAAAAATAATGAACACAAGAATGTTGGTTGTATATTCCACAGTGACAGCTACTCCAACAAAAAGCACTTACTGAAAAACAACAGATCAATACTTCTGTTAGAGTTGCTGTGCTGGTATTACCATCCCATAATGATGCTTGCCAAAGGCAATTGTTGGGCTTTTAAAGCATTTGTGGTCATTCAATCCAGAGTCATACCCCAACTTGATAGCACTTTCTATGTCCAAATACAAGAGAGCTGCTAAAGTTGAAGTATACTTCTAGATAATCAAAGAAGAAATGTTTGCGATAAGAGAGAAAGCTTAGGAACTGTTACACGTTTTAAGATTAACCCAAACAGAATCACTTATGAAAATAGGAATCAAGTAGTGCTTACTTTTGAAGAAATCTTAGTCTGTTTCAACCAGCAAACAGTCTCTACTGGCAAGTAGTTGTTGAATTAATCACATAAAACTACCCCAACATGTAGCACTTACTGCATTATGAGATCAAGTCAATGCTAAAGTTAGGGTACCAATTGTGAAGTAAAGAGATTGCCGCATTTCCAGATCCTGTCCTGGCCACTTACTGGTTATCCCATGCTGCCAGTTTTCCCAAGAGCTCTTTTCCAAGCTGAATGGCCTCCAAGACTGCAACTGAAGTGCATTTCTGAACTGGGATGAGTTCATTTTAAATGACTTGGGACAGAAACTGATGGCTGTGTTGTTAACAGCTAGACCCCCTGTTACAAAAGGTTTGATCACCATGCTAATGTTGAATTAACAATTCAGATTCATAAGCCTGAACAATTGTCTGCCACCAATTCAACTGGGTCTTGGTTTGATAGAATCACATTCCCATGCAAGATCTATTGATTAGGTTAAGCACATGGGAATGGATTTCAAAATAGCATGATTGAATTAAGTTTGTCTTCCATGAGCATCAGAATTCCAAAATATTTGCTATGCCATGTTGTGGTGTCTCTTGGTGCACATGATCACCACCGAGTGAAATCCACAGTTACTGCTACCCCAAAGAGTAGCACTTACTTAATGGATAGAAATGAATGCCAATCTGTGAGGTAACTGTATTGTGAAGCTATGTGAACAGACCCTGTTGAAATATTTTTGATGAAAAAATAATGAACACAAGAATGTTGGTTGTATATTCCACAGTGACAGCTACTCCAACAAAAAGCACTTACTGAAAAACAACAGATCAATACTTCTGTTAGAGTTGCTGTGCTGGTATTACCATCCCATAATGATGCTTGCCAAAGGCAATTGTTGGGCTTTTAAAGCATTTGTGGTCATTCAATCCAGAGTCATACCCCAACTTGATAGCACTTTCTTTGTCCAAATACAAGAGAGCTGCTAAAGTTGAAGTATACTTCTAGATAATCAAAGAAGAAATGTTTGCGATAAGAGAGAAAGCTTAGGAACTGTTACACGTTTTAAGATTAACCCAAACAGAATCACTTATGAAAATAGGAATCAAGTAGTGCTTACTTTTGAAGAAATCTTAGTCTGTTTCAACCAGCAAACAGTCTCTACTGGCAAGTAGTTGTTGAATTAATCACATAAAACTACCCCAACATGTAGCACTTACTGCATTATGAGATCAAGTCAATGCTAAGGTTAGGGTACCAATTGTGAAGTAAAGAGATTGCCGCATTTCCAGATCCTGTCCTGGCCACTTACTGGTTATCCCATGCTGCCAGTTTTCCCAAGAGCTCTTTTCCAAGCTGAATGGCCTCCAAGACTGCAACTGAAGTGCATTTCTGAACTGGGATGAGTTCATTTTAAATGACTTGGGACAGAAACTGATGGCTGTGTTGTTAACAGCTAGACCCCCTGTTACAAAAGGTTTGATCACCATGCTAATGTTGAATTAACAATTCAGATTCATAAGCCTGAACAATTGTCTGCCACCAATTCAACTGGGTCTTGGTTTGATAGAATCACATTCCCATGCAAGATCTATTGATTAGGTTAAGCACATGGGAATGGATTTCAAAATAGCATGATTGAATTAAGTTTGTCTTCCATGAGCATCAGAATTCCAAAATATTTGCTATGCCATGTTGTGGTGTCTCTTGGTGCACATGATCACCACCGAGTGAAATCCACAGTTACTGCTACCCCAAAGAGTAGCACTTACTTAATGGATAGAAATGAATGCCAATCTGTGAGGTAACTGTATTGTGAAGCTATGTGAACAGACCCTGTTGAAATATTTTTGATGAAAAAATAATGAACACAAGAATGTTGGTTGTATATTCCACAGTGACAGCTACTCCAACAAAAAGCACTTACTGAAAAACAACAGATCAATACTTCTGTTAGAGTTGCTGTGCTGGTATTACCATCCCATAATGATGCTTGCCAAAGGCAATTGTTGGGCTTTTAAAGCATTTGTGGTCATTCAATCCAGAGTCATACCCCAACTTGATAGCACTTTCTTTGTCCAAATACAAGAGAGCTGCTAAAGTTGAAGTATACTTCTAGATAATCAAAGAAGAAATGTTTGCGATAAGAGAGAAAGCTTAGGAACTGTTACACGTTTTAAGATTAACCCAAACAGAATCACTTATGAAAATAGGAATCAAGTAGTGCTTACTTTTGAAGAAATCTTAGTCTGTTTCAACCAGCAAACAGTCTCTACTGGCAAGTAGTTGTTGAATTAATCACATAAAACTACCCCAACATGTAGCACTTACTGCATTATGAGATCAAGTCAATGCTAAAGTTAGGGTACCAATTGTGAAGTAAAGAGATTGCCGCATTTCCAGATCCTGTCCTGGCCACTTACTGGTTATCCCATGCTGCCAGTTTTCCCAAGAGCTCTTTTCCAAGCTGAATGGCCTCCAAGACTGCAACTGAAGTGCATTTCTGAACTGGGATGAGTTCATTTTAAATGACTTGGGACAGAAACTGATGGCTGTGTTGTTAACAGCTAGACCCCCTGTTACAAAAGGTTTGATCACCATGCTAATGTTGAATTAACAATTCAGATTCATAAGCCTGAACAATTGTCTGCCACCAATTCAACTGGGTCTTGGTTTGATAGAATCACATTCCCATGCAAGATCTATTGATTAGGTTAAGCACATGGGAATGGATTTCAAAATAGCATGATTGAATTAAGTTTGTCTTCCATGAGCATCAGAATTCCAAAATATTTGCTATGCCATGTTGTGGTGTCTCTTGGTGTACATGATCACCACCGAGTGAAATCCACAGTTACTGCTACCCCAAAGAGTAGCACTTACTTAATGGATAGAAATGAATGCCAATCTGTGAGGTAACTGTATTGTGAAGCTATGTGAACAGACCCTGTTGAAATATTTTTGATGAAAAAATAATGAACACAAGAATGTTGGTTGTATATTCCACAGTGACAGCTACTCCAACAAAAAGCACTTACTGAAAAACAACAGATCAATACTTCTGTTAGAGTTGCTGTGCTGGTATTACCATCCCATAATGATGCTTGCCAAAGGCAATTGTTGGGCTTTTAAAGCATTTGTGGTCATTCAATCCAGAGTCATACCCCAACTTGATAGCACTTTCTATGTCCAAATACAAGAGAGCTGCTAAAGTTGAAGTATACTTCTAGATAATCAAAGAAGAAATGTTTGCGATAAGAGAGAAAGCTTAGGAACTGTTACACGTTTTAAGATTAACCCAAACAGAATCACTTATGAAAATAGGAATCAAGTAGTGCTTACTTTTGAAGAAATCTTAGTCTGTTTCAACCAGCAAACAGTCTCTACTGGCAAGTAGTTGTTGAATTAATCACATAAAACTACCCCAACATGTAGCACTTACTGCATTATGAGATCAAGTCAATGCTAAAGTTAGGGTACCAATTGTGAAGTAAAGAGATTGCCGCATTTCCAGATCCTGTCCTGGCCACTTACTGGTTATCCCATGCTGCCAGTTTTCCCAAGAGCTCTTTTCCAAGCTGAATGGCCTCCAAGACTGCAACTGAAGTGCATTTCTGAACTGGGATGAGTTCATTTTAAATGACTTGGGACAGAAACTGATGGCTGTGTTGTTAACAGCTAGACCCCCTGTTACAAAAGGTTTGATCACCATGCTAATGTTGAATTAACAATTCAGATTCATAAGCCTGAACAATTGTCTGCCACCAATTCAACTGGGTCTTGGTTTGATAGAATCACATTCCCATGCAAGATCTATTGATTAGGTTAAGCACATGGGAATGGATTTCAAAATAGCATGATTGAATTAAGTTTGTCTTCCATGAGCATCAGAATTCCAAAATATTTGCTATGCCATGTTGTGGTGTCTCTTGGTGTACATGATCACCACCGAGTGAAATCCACAGTTACTGCTACCCCAAAGAGTAGCACTTACTTAATGGATAGAAATGAATGCCAATCTGTGAGGTAACTGTATTGTGAAGCTATGTGAACAGACCCTGTTGAAATATTTTTGATGAAAAAATAATGAACACAAGAATGTAGGTTGTATATTCCACAGTGACAGCTACTCCAACAAAAAGCACTTACTGAAAAACAACAGATCAATACTTCTGTTAGAGTTGCTGTGCTGGTATTACCATCCCATAATGATGCTTGCCAAAGGCAATTGTTGGGCTTTTAAAGCATTTGTGGTCATTCAATCCAGAGTCATACCCCAACTTGATAGCACTTTCTTTGTCCAAATACAAGAGAGCTGCTAAAGTTGAAGTATACTTCTAGATAATCAAAGAAGAAATGTTTGCGATAAGAGAGAAAGCTTAGGAACTGTTACACGTTTTAAGATTAACCCAAACAGAATCACTTATGAAAATAGGAATCAAGTAGTGCTTACTTTTGAAGAAATCTTAGTCTGTTTCAACCAGCAAACAGTCTCTACTGGCAAGTAGTTGTTGAATTAATCACATAAAACTACCCCAACATGTAGCACTTACTGCATTATGAGATCAAGTCAATGCTAAGGTTAGGGTACCAATTGTGAAGTAAAGAGATTGCCGCATTTCCAGATCCTGTCCTGGCCACTTACTGGTTATCCCATGCTGCCAGTTTTCCCAGGAGCTCTTTTCCAAGCTGAATGGCCTCCAAGACTCCAACTGAAGTGCATTTCTGAACTGGGATGAGTTCATTTTAAATGACTTGGGACAGAAACTGATGGCTGTGTTGTTAACAGCTAGACCCCCTGTTACAAAAGGTTTGATCACCATGCTAATGTTGAATTAACAATTCAGATTCATAAGCCTGAACAATTGTCTGCCACCAATTCAACTGGGTCTTGGTTTGATAGAATCACATTCCCATGCAAGATCTATTGATTAGGTTAAGCACATGGGAATGGATTTCAAAATAGCATGATTGAATTAAGTTTGTCTTCCATGAGCATCAGAATTCCAAAATATTTGCTATGCCATGTTGTGGTGTCTCTTGGTGTACATGATCACCACCGAGTGAAATCCACAGTTACTGCTACCCCAAAGAGTAGCACTTACTTAATGGATAGAAATGAATGCCAATCTGTGAGGTAACTGTATTGTGAAGCTATGTGAACAGACCCTGTTGAAATATTTTTGATGAAAAAATAATGAACACAAGAATGTTGGTTGTATATTCCACAGTGACAGCTACTCCAACAAAAAGCACTTACTGAAAAACAACAGATCAATACTTCTGTTAGAGTTGCTGTGCTGGTATTACCATCCCATAATGATGCTTGCCAAAGGCAATTGTTGGGCTTTTAAAGCATTTGTGGTCATTCAATCCAGAGTCATACCCCAACTTGATAGCACTTTCTTTGTCCAAATACAAGAGAGCTGCTAAAGTTGAAGTATACTTCTAGATAATCAAAGAAGAAATGTTTGCGATAAGAGAGAAAGCTTAGGAACTGTTACACGTTTTAAGATTAACCCAAACAGAATCACTTATGAAAATAGGAATCAAGTAGTGCTTACTTTTGAAGAAATCTTAGTCTGTTTCAACCAGCAAACAGTCTCTACTGGCAAGTAGTTGTTGAATTAATCACATAAAACTACCCCAACATGTAGCACTTACTGCATTATGAGATCAAGTCAATGCTAAGGTTAGGGTACCAATTGTGAAGTAAAGAGATTGCCGCATTTCCAGATCCTGTCCTGGCCACTTACTGGTTATCCCATGCTGCCAGTTTTCCCAAGAGCTCTTTTCCAAGCTGAATGGCCTCCAAGACTGCAACTGAAGTGCATTTCTGAACTGGGATGAGTTCATTTTAAATGACTTGGGACAGAAACTGATGGCTGTGTTGTTAACAGCTAGACCCCCTGTTACAAAAGGTTTGATCACCATGCTAATGTTGAATTAACAATTCAGATTCATAAGCCTGAACAATTGTCTGCCACCAATTCAACTGGGTCTTGGTTTGATAGAATCACATTCCCATGCAAGATCTATTGATTAGGTTAAGCACATGGGAATGGATTTCAAAATAGCATGATTGAATTAAGTTTGTCTTCCATGAGCATCAGAATTCCAAAATATTTGCTATGCCATGTTGTGGTGTCTCTTGGTGCACATGATCACCACCGAGTGAAATCCACAGTTACTGCTACCCCAAAGAGTAGCACTTACTTAATGGATAGAAATGAATGCCAATCTGTGAGGTAACTGTATTGTGAAGCTATGTGAACAGACCCTGTTGAAATATTTTTGATGAAAAAATAATGAACACAAGAATGTTGGTTGTATATTCCACAGTGACAGCTACTCCAACAAAAAGCACTTACTGAAAAACAACAGATCAATACTTCTGTTAGAGTTGCTGTGCTGGTATTACCATCCCATAATGATGCTTGCCAAAGGCAATTGTTGGGCTTTTAAAGCATTTGTGGTCATTCAATCCAGAGTCATACCCCAACTTGATAGCACTTTCTTTGTCCAAATACAAGAGAGCTGCTAAAGTTGAAGTATACTTCTAGATAATCAAAGAAGAAATGTTTGCGATAAGAGAGAAAGCTTAGGAACTGTTACACGTTTTAAGATTAACCCAAACAGAATCACTTATGAAAATAGGAATCAAGTAGTGCTTACTTTTGAAGAAATCTTAGTCTGTTTCAACCAGCAAACAGTCTCTACTGGCAAGTAGTTGTTGAATTAATCACATAAAACTACCCCAACATGTAGCACTTACTGCATTATGAGATCAAGTCAATGCTAAGGTTAGGGTACCAATTGTGAAGTAAAGAGATTGCCGCATTTCCAGATCCTGTCCTGGCCACTTACTGGTTATCCCATGCTGCCAGTTTTCCCAAGAGCTCTTTTCCAAGCTGAATGGCCTCCAAGACTGCAACTGAAGTGCATTTCTGAACTGGGATGAGTTCATTTTAAATGACTTGGGACAGAAACTGATGGCTGTGTTGTTAACAGCTAGACCCCCTGTTACAAAAGGTTTGATCACCATGCTAATGTTGAATTAACAATTCAGATTCATAAGCCTGAACAATTGTCTGCCACCAATTCAACTGGGTCTTGGTTTGATAGAAAGACATGGGAATGGATTTCAAAATAGCATGATTGAATTAAGTTTGTCTTCCATGAGCATCAGAATTTCAAAATATTTGCTATGCCATGTTGTGGTGTCTCTTGGTGCACATGATCACCACCGAGTGAAATCCACAGTTACTGCTACCCCAAAGAGTAGCACTTACTTAATGGATAGAAATGAATGCCAATCTGTGAGGTAACTGTATTGTGAAGCTATGTGAACAGACCCTGTTGAAATATTTTTGATGAAAAAATAATGAACACAAGAATGTTGGTTGTATATTCCACAGTGACAGCTACTCCAACAAAAAGCACTTACTGAAAAACAACGTATCAATACTTCTGTTAGAGTTGCTGTGCTGGTATTACCATCCCATAATGATGCTTGCCAACGGCAATTGTTGGGCTTTTAAAGCATTTGTGGTCATTAAATCCAGAGTCATACCCCAACTTGATAGCACTTTCTATTTCCAAATACAAGAGAGCTGCTAAAGTTGAAGTATACTAGATAATCAAAGAAGAAATGTTTGCGATAAGAGAGAAAGCTTAGGAACTGTTACACGTTTTAAGATTAACCCAAACAGAATCACATATGAAAATAGGAATCAAGTAGTGCTTACTTTTGAAGAAATCTTAGTCTGTTTCAACTAGCAAACAGTCTCTACTGGCAAGTAGTTGTTGAATTAATCACATAAAACTACCCCAACATGTAGCACTTACTGCATTATGAGATCAAGTCAATGCTAAAGTTAGGGTACCAATTGTGAAGTAAAGAGATTGCCGCATTTCCAGATCCTGTCCTGGCCACTTACTGGTTATCCCATGCTGTCAGTTTTCCCAAGAGCTCTTTTCCAAGCTGAATGGCCTCCAAGACTGCAACTGAAGTGCATTTCTGAACTGGGATGAGTTCATTTTAAATGACTTGGGACAGAAACTGATGGCTGTGTTGTTAACAGCTAGACCCCCTGTTACAAAAGGTTTGATCACCATGCTAATGTTGAATTAACAATTCAGATTCATAAGCCTGAACAATTGTCTGCCACCAATTCAACTGGGTCTTGGTTTGATAGAATCACATTCCCATGCAAGATCTATTGATTAGGTTAAGCACATGGGAATGGATTTCAAAATAGCATGATTGAATTAAGTTTGTCTTCCATGAGCATCAGAATTCCAAAATATTTGCTATGCCATGTTGTGGTGTCTCTTGGTGCACATGATCACCACCGAGTGAAATCCACAGTTACTGCTACCCCAAAGAGTAGCACTTACTTAATGGATAGAAATGAATGCCAATCTGTGAGGTAACTGTATTGTGAAGCTATGTGAACAGACCCTGTTGAAATATTTTTGATGAAAAAATAATGAACACAAGAATGTTGGTTGTATATTCCACAGTGACAGCTACTCCAACAAAAAGCACTTACTGAAAAACAACAGATCAATACTTCTGTTAGAGTTGCTGTGCTGGTATTACCATCCCATAATGATGCTTGCCAAAGGCAATTGTTGGGCTTTTAAAGCATTTGGGGTCATTCAATCCAGAGTCATACCCCAACTTGATAGCACTTTCTATGTCCAAATACAAGAGAGCTGCTAAAGTTGAAGTATACTTCTAGATAATCAAAGAAGAAATGTTTGCGATAAGAGAGAAAGCTTAGGAACTGTTACACGTTTTAAGATTAACCCAAACAGAATCACTTATGAAAATAGGAATCAAGTAGTGCTTACTTTTGAAGAAATCTTAGTCTGTTTCAACCAGCAAACAGTCTCTACTGGCAAGTAGTTGTTGAATTAATCACATAAAACTACCCCAACATGTAGCACTTACTGCATTATGAGATCAAGTCAATGCTAAAGTTAGGGTACCAATTGTGAAGTAAAGAGATTGCCGCATTTCCAGATCCTGTCCTGGCCACTTACTGGTTATCCCATGCTGCCAGTTTTCCCAAGAGCTCTTTTCCAAGCTGAATGGCCTCCAAGACTGCAACTGAAGTGCATTTCTGAACTGGGATGAGTTCATTTTAAATGACTTGGGACAGAAACTGATGGCTGTGTTGTTAACAGCTAGACCCCCTGTTACAAAAGGTTTGATCACCATGCTAATGTTGAATTAACAATTCAGATTCATAAGCCTGAACAATTGTCTGCCACCAATTCAACTGGGTCTTGGTTTGATAGAATCACATTCCCATGCAAGATCTATTGATTAGGTTAAGCACATGGGAATGGATTTCAAAATAGCATGATTGAATTAAGTTTGTCTTCCATGAGCATCAGAATTCCAAAATATTTGCTATGCCATGTTGTGGTGTCTCTTGGTGTACATGATCACCACCGAGTGAAATCCACAGTTACTGCTACCCCAAAGAGTAGCACTTACTTAATGGATAGAAATGAATGCCAATCTGTGAGGTAACTGTATTGTGAAGCTATGTGAACAGACCCTGTTGAAATATTTTTGATGAAAAAATAATGAACACAAGAATGTAGGTTGTATATTCCACAGTGACAGCTACTCCAACAAAAAGCACTTACTGAAAAACAACAGATCAATACTTCTGTTAGAGTTGCTGTGCTGGTATTACCATCCCATAATGATGCTTGCCAAAGGCAATTGTTGGGCTTTTAAAGCATTTGTGGTCATTCAATCCAGAGTCATACCCCAACTTGATAGCACTTTCTTTGTCCAAATACAAGAGAGCTGCTAAAGTTGAAGTATACTTCTAGATAATCAAAGAAGAAATGTTTGCGATAAGAGAGAAAGCTTAGGAACTGTTACACGTTTTAAGATTAACCCAAACAGAATCACTTATGAAAATAGGAATCAAGTAGTGCTTACTTTTGAAGAAATCTTAGTCTGTTTCAACCAGCAAACAGTCTCTACTGGCAAGTAGTTGTTGAATTAATCACATAAAACTACCCCAACATGTAGCACTTACTGCATTATGAGATCAAGTCAATGCTAAGGTTAGGGTACCAATTGTGAAGTAAAGAGATTGCCGCATTTCCAGATCCTGTCCTGGCCACTTACTGGTTATCCCATGCTGCCAGTTTTCCCAGGAGCTCTTTTCCAAGCTGAATGGCCTCCAAGACTCCAACTGAAGTGCATTTCTGAACTGGGATGAGTTCATTTTAAATGACTTGGGACAGAAACTGATGGCTGTGTTGTTAACAGCTAGACCCCCTGTTACAAAAGGTTTGATCACCATGCTAATGTTGAATTAACAATTCAGATTCATAAGCCTGAACAATTGTCTGCCACCAATTCAACTGGGTCTTGGTTTGATAGAATCACATTCCCATGCAAGATCTATTGATTAGGTTAAGCACATGGGAATGGATTTCAAAATAGCATGATTGAATTAAGTTTGTCTTCCATGAGCATCAGAATTCCAAAATATTTGCTATGCCATGTTGTGGTGTCTCTTGGTGCACATGATCACCACCGAGTGAAATCCACAGTTACTGCTACCCCAAAGAGTAGCACTTACTTAATGGATAGAAATGAATGCCAATCTGTGAGGTAACTGTATTGTGAAGCTATGTGAACAGACCCTGTTGAAATATTTTTGATGAAAAAATAATGAACACAAGAATGTTGGTTGTATATTCCACAGTGACAGCTACTCCAACAAAAAGCACTTACTGAAAAACAACAGATCAATACTTCTGTTAGAGTTGCTGTGCTGGTATTACCATCCCATAATGATGCTTGCCAAAGGCAATTGTTGGGCTTTTAAAGCATTTGGGGTCATTCAATCCAGAGTCATACCCCAACTTGATAGCACTTTCTATGTCCAAATACAAGAGAGCTGCTAAAGTTGAAGTATACTTCTAGATAATCAAAGAAGAAATGTTTGCGATAAGAGAGAAAGCTTAGGAACTGTTACACGTTTTAAGATTAACCCAAACAGAATCACTTATGAAAATAGGAATCAAGTAGTGCTTACTTTTGAAGAAATCTTAGTCTGTTTCAACCAGCAAACAGTCTCTACTGGCAAGTAGTTGTTGAATTAATCACATAAAACTACCCCAACATGTAGCACTTACTGCATTATGAGATCAAGTCAATGCTAAGGTTAGGGTACCAATTGTGAAGTAAAGAGATTGCCGCATTTCCAGATCCTGTCCTGGCCACTTACTGGTTATCCCATGCTGCCAGTTTTCCCAGGAGCTCTTTTCCAAGCTGAATGGCCTCCAAGACTCCAACTGAAGTGCATTTCTGAACTGGGATGAGTTCATTTTAAATGACTTGGGACAGAAACTGATGGCTGTGTTGTTAACAGCTAGACCCCCTGTTACAAAAGGTTTGATCACCATGCTAATGTTGAATTAACAATTCAGATTCATAAGCCTGAACAATTGTCTGCCACCAATTCAACTGGGTCTTGGTTTGATAGAATCACATTCCCATGCAAGATCTATTGATTAGGTTAAGCACATGGGAATGGATTTCAAAATAGCATGATTGAATTAAGTTTGTCTTCCATGAGCATCAGAATTCCAAAATATTTGCTATGCCATGTTGTGGTGTCTCTTGGTGCACATGATCACCACCGAGTGAAATCCACAGTTACTGCTACCCCAAAGAGTAGCACTTACTTAATGGATAGAAATGAATGCCAATCTGTGAGGTAACTGTATTGTGAAGCTATGTGAACAGACCCTGTTGAAATATTTTTGATGAAAAAATAATGAACACAAGAATGTTGGTTGTATATTCCACAGTGACAGCTACTCCAACAAAAAGCACTTACTGAAAAACAACAGATCAATACTTCTGTTAGAGTTGCTGTGCTGGTATTACCATCCCATAATGATGCTTGCCAAAGGCAATTGTTGGGCTTTTAAAGCATTTGGGGTCATTCAATCCAGAGTCATACCCCAACTTGATAGCACTTTCTATGTCCAAATACAAGAGAGCTGCTAAAGTTGAAGTATACTTCTAGATAATCAAAGAAGAAATGTTTGCGATAAGAGAGAAAGCTTAGGAACTGTTACACGTTTTAAGATTAACCCAAACAGAATCACTTATGAAAATAGGAATCAAGTAGTGCTTACTTTTGAAGAAATCTTAGTCTGTTTCAACCAGCAAACAGTCTCTACTGGCAAGTAGTTGTTGAATTAATCACATAAAACTACCCCAACATGTAGCACTTACTGCATTATGAGATCAAGTCAATGCTAAGGTTAGGGTACCAATTGTGAAGTAAAGAGATTGCCGCATTTCCAGATCCTGTCCTGGCCACTTACTGGTTATCCCATGCTGCCAGTTTTCCCAGGAGCTCTTTTCCAAGCTGAATGGCCTCCAAGACTCCAACTGAAGTGCATTTCTGAACTGGGATGAGTTCATTTTAAATGACTTGGGACAGAAACTGATGGCTGTGTTGTTAACAGCTAGACCCCCTGTTACAAAAGGTTTGATCACCATGCTAATGTTGAATTAACAATTCAGATTCATAAGCCTGAACAATTGTCTGCCACCAATTCAACTGGGTCTTGGTTTGATAGAATCACATTCCCATGCAAGATCTATTGATTAGGTTAAGCACATGGGAATGGATTTCAAAATAGCATGATTGAATTAAGTTTGTCTTCCATGAGCATCAGAATTCCAAAATATTTGCTATGCCATGTTGTGGTGTCTCTTGGTGTACATGATCACCACCGAGTGAAATCCACAGTTACTGCTACCCCAAAGAGTAGCACTTACTTAATGGATAGAAATGAATGCCAATCTGTGAGGTAACTGTATTGTGAAGCTATGTGAACAGACCCTGTTGAAATATTTTTGATGAAAAAATAATGAACACAAGAATGTTGGTTGTATATTCCACAGTGACAGCTACTCCAACAAAAAGCACTTACTGAAAAACAACAGATCAATACTTCTGTTAGAGTTGCTGTGCTGGTATTACCATCCCATAATGATGCTTGCCAAAGGCAATTGTTGGGCTTTTAAAGCATTTGTGGTCATTCAATCCAGAGTCATACCCCAACTTGATAGCACTTTCTTTGTCCAAATACAAGAGAGCTGCTAAAGTTGAAGTATACTTCTAGATAATCAAAGAAGAAATGTTTGCGATAAGAGAGAAAGCTTAGGAACTGTTACACGTTTTAAGATTAACCCAAACAGAATCACTTATGAAAATAGGAATCAAGTAGTGCTTACTTTTGAAGAAATCTTAGTCTGTTTCAACCAGCAAACAGTCTCTACTGGCAAGTAGTTGTTGAATTAATCACATAAAACTACCCCAACATGTAGCACTTACTGCATTATGAGATCAAGTCAATGCTAAGGTTAGGGTACCAATTGTGAAGTAAAGAGATTGCCGCATTTCCAGATCCTGTCCTGGCCACTTACTGGTTATCCCATGCTGCCAGTTTTCCCAGGAGCTCTTTTCCAAGCTGAATGGCCTCCAAGACTCCAACTGAAGTGCATTTCTGAACTGGGATGAGTTCATTTTAAATGACTTGGGACAGAAACTGATGGCTGTGTTGTTAACAGCTAGACCCCCTGTTACAAAAGGTTTGATCACCATGCTAATGTTGAATTAACAATTCAGATTCATAAGCCTGAACAATTGTCTGCCACCAATTCAACTGGGTCTTGGTTTGATAGAATCACATTCCCATGCAAGATCTATTGATTAGGTTAAGCACATGGGAATGGATTTCAAAATAGCATGATTGAATTAAGTTTGTCTTCCATGAGCATCAGAATTCCAAAATATTTGCTATGCCATGTTGTGGTGTCTCTTGGTGCACATGATCACCACCGAGTGAAATCCACAGTTACTGCTACCCCAAAGAGTAGCACTTACTTAATGGATAGAAATGAATGCCAATCTGTGAGGTAACTGTATTGTGAAGCTATGTGAACAGACCCTGTTGAAATATTTTTGATGAAAAAATAATGAACACAAGAATGTTGGTTGTATATTCCACAGTGACAGCTACTCCAACAAAAAGCACTTACTGAAAAACAACAGATCAATACTTCTGTTAGAGTTGCTGTGCTGGTATTACCATCCCATAATGATGCTTGCCAAAGGCAATTGTTGGGCTTTTAAAGCATTTGGGGTCATTCAATCCAGAGTCATACCCCAACTTGATAGCACTTTCTATGTCCAAATACAAGAGAGCTGCTAAAGTTGAAGTATACTTCTAGATAATCAAAGAAGAAATGTTTGCGATAAGAGAGAAAGCTTAGGAACTGTTACACGTTTTAAGATTAACCCAAACAGAATCACTTATGAAAATAGGAATCAAGTAGTGCTTACTTTTGAAGAAATCTTAGTCTGTTTCAACCAGCAAACAGTCTCTACTGGCAAGTAGTTGTTGAATTAATCACATAAAACTACCCCAACATGTAGCACTTACTGCATTATGAGATCAAGTCAATGCTAAAGTTAGGGTACCAATTGTGAAGTAAAGAGATTGCCGCATTTCCAGATCCTGTCCTGGCCACTTACTGGTTATCCCATGCTGCCAGTTTTCCCAAGAGCTCTTTTCCAAGCTGAATGGCCTCCAAGACTGCAACTGAAGTGCATTTCTGAACTGGGATGAGTTCATTTTAAATGACTTGGGACAGAAACTGATGGCTGTGTTGTTAACAGCTAGACCCCCTGTTACAAAAGGTTTGATCACCATGCTAATGTTGAATTAACAATTCAGATTCATAAGCCTGAACAATTGTCTGCCACCAATTCAACTGGGTCTTGGTTTGATAGAATCACATTCCCATGCAAGATCTATTGATTAGGTTAAGCACATGGGAATGGATTTCAAAATAGCATGATTGAATTAAGTTTGTCTTCCATGAGCATCAGAATTCCAAAATATTTGCTATGCCATGTTGTGGTGTCTCTTGGTGCACATGATCACCACCGAGTGAAATCCACAGTTACTGCTACCCCAAAGAGTAGCACTTACTTAATGGATAGAAATGAATGCCAATCTGTGAGGTAACTGTATTGTGAAGCTATGTGAACAGACCCTGTTGAAATATTTTTGATGAAAAAATAATGAACACAAGAATGTTGGTTGTATATTCCACAGTGACAGCTACTCCAACAAAAAGCACTTACTGAAAAACAACAGATCAATACTTCTGTTAGAGTTGCTGTGCTGGTATTACCATCCCATAATGATGCTTGCAAACGGTAATTGTTGGGCTTTTAAAGCATTTGTGGTCATTAAATCCAGAGTCATACCCCAACTTGATAGCACTTTCTATTTCCAAATACAAGAGAGCTGCTAAAGTTGAAGTATACTTCTAGATAATCAAAGAAGAAATGTTTGCGATAAGAGAGAAAGCTTAGGAACTGTTACACGTTTTAAGATTAACCCAAACAGAATCACATATGAAAATAGGAATCAAGTAGTGCTTACTTTTGAAGAAATCTTAGTCTGTTTCAACTAGCAAACAGTCTCTACTGGCAAGTAGTTGTTGAATTAATCACATAAAACTACCCCAACATGTAGCACTTACTGCATTATGAGATCAAGTCAATGCTAAAGTTAGGGTACCAATTGTGAAGTAAAGAGATTGCCGCATTTCCAGATCCTGTCCTGGCCACTTACTGGTTATCCCATGCTGTCAGTTTTCCCAAGAGCTCTTTTCCAAGCTGAATGGCCTCCAAGACTGCAACTGAAGTGCATTTCTGAACTGGGATGAGTTCATTTTAAATGACTTGGGACAGAAACTGATGGCTGTGTTGTTAACAGCTAGACCCCCTGTTACAAAAGGTTTGATCACCATGCTAATGTTGAATTAACAATTCAGATTCATAAGCCTGAACAATTGTCTGCCACCAATTCAACTGGGTCTTGGTTTGATAGAAAGACATGGGAATGGATTTCAAAATAGCATGATTGAATTAAGTTTGTCTTCCATGAGCATCAGAATTTCAAAATATTTGCTATGCCATGTTGTGGTGTCTCTTGGTGCACATGATCACCACCGAGTGAAATCCACAGTTACTGCTACCCCAAAGAGTAGCACTTACTTAATGGATAGAAATGAATGCCAATCTGTGAGGTAACTGTATTGTGAAGCTATGTGAACAGACCCTGTTGAAATATTTTTGATGAAAAAATAATGAACACAAGAATGTTGGTTGTATATTCCACAGTGACAGCTACTCCAACAAAAAGCACTTACTGAAAAACAACGTATCAATACTTCTGTTAGAGTTGCTGTGCTGGTATTACCATCCCATAATGATGCTTGCCAACGGCAATTGTTGGGCTTTTAAAGCATTTGTGGTCATTAAATCCAGAGTCATACCCCAACTTGATAGCACTTTCTATTTCCAAATACAAGAGAGCTGCTAAAGTTGAAGTATACTTCTAGATAATCAAAGAAGAAATGTTTGCGATAAGAGAGAAAGCTTAGGAACTGTTACACGTTTTAAGATTAACCCAAACAGAATCACATATGAAAATAGGAATCAAGTAGTGCTTACTTTTGAAGAAATCTTAGTCTGTTTCAACTAGCAAACAGTCTCTACTGGCAAGTAGTTGTTGAATTAATCACATAAAACTACCCCAACATGTAGCACTTACTGCATTATGAGATCAAGTCAATGCTAAAGTTAGGGTACCAATTGTGAAGTAAAGAGATTGCCGCATTTCCAGATCCTGTCCTGGCCACTTACTGGTTATCCCATGCTGTCAGTTTTCCCAAGAGCTCTTTTCCAAGCTGAATGGCCTCCAAGACTGCAACTGAAGTGCATTTCTGAACTGGGATGAGTTCATTTTAAATGACTTGGGACAGAAACTGATGGCTGTGTTGTTAACAGCTAGACCCCCTGTTACAAAAGGTTTGATCACCATGCTAATGTTGAATTAACAATTCAGATTCATAAGCCTGAACAATTGTCTGCCACCAATTCAACTGGGTCTTGGTTTGATAGAATCACATTCCCATGCAAGATCTATTGATTAGGTTAAGCACATGGGAATGGATTTCAAAATAGCATGATTGAATTAAGTTTGTCTTCCATGAGCATCAGAATTCCAAAATATTTGCTATGCCATGTTGTGGTGTCTCTTGGTGCACATGATCACCACCGAGTGAAATCCACAGTTACTGCTACCCCAAAGAGTAGCACTTACTTAATGGATAGAAATGAATGCCAATCTGTGAGGTAACTGTATTGTGAAGCTATGTGAACAGACCCTGTTGAAATATTTTTGATGAAAAAATAATGAACACAAGAATGTTGGTTGTATATTCCACAGTGACAGCTACTCCAACAAAAAGCACTTACTGAAAAACAACAGATCAATACTTCTGTTAGAGTTGCTGTGCTGGTATTACCATCCCATAATGATGCTTGCCAAAGGCAATTGTTGGGCTTTTAAAGCATTTGTGGTCATTCAATCCAGAGTCATACCCCAACTTGATAGCACTTTCTTTGTCCAAATACAAGAGAGCTGCTAAAGTTGAAGTATACTTCTAGATAATCAAAGAAGAAATGTTTGCGATAAGAGAGAAAGCTTAGGAACTGTTACACGTTTTAAGATTAACCCAAACAGAATCACTTATGAAAATAGGAATCAAGTAGTGCTTACTTTTGAAGAAATCTTAGTCTGTTTCAACCAGCAAACAGTCTCTACTGGCAAGTAGTTGTTGAATTAATCACATAAAACTACCCCAACATGTAGCACTTACTGCATTATGAGATCAAGTCAATGCTAAGGTTAGGGTACCAATTGTGAAGTAAAGAGATTGCCGCATTTCCAGATCCTGTCCTGGCCACTTACTGGTTATCCCATGCTGCCAGTTTTCCCAAGAGCTCTTTTCCAAGCTGAATGGCCTCCAAGACTGCAACTGAAGTGCATTTCTGAACTGGGATGAGTTCATTTTAAATGACTTGGGACAGAAACTGATGGCTGTGTTGTTAACAGCTAGACCCCCTGTTACAAAAGGTTTGATCACCATGCTAATGTTGAATTAACAATTCAGATTCATAAGCCTGAACAATTGTCTGCCACCAATTCAACTGGGTCTTGGTTTGATAGAATCACATTCCCATGCAAGATCTATTGATTAGGTTAAGCACATGGGAATGGATTTCAAAATAGCATGATTGAATTAAGTTTGTCTTCCATGAGCATCAGAATTCCAAAATATTTGCTATGCCATGTTGTGGTGTCTCTTGGTGCACATGATCACCACCGAGTGAAATCCACAGTTACTGCTACCCCAAAGAGTAGCACTTACTTAATGGATAGAAATGAATGCCAATCTGTGAGGTAACTGTATTGTGAAGCTATGTGAACAGACCCTGTTGAAATATTTTTGATGAAAAAATAATGAACACAAGAATGTTGGTTGTATATTCCACAGTGACAGCTACTCCAACAAAAAGCACTTACTGAAAAACAACGTATCAATACTTCTGTTAGAGTTGCTGTGCTGGTATTACCATCCCATAATGATGCTTGCCAACGGCAATTGTTGGGCTTTTAAAGCATTTGTGGTCATTAAATCCAGAGTCATACCCCAACTTGATAGCACTTTCTATTTCCAAATACAAGAGAGCTGCTAAAGTTGAAGTATACTTCTAGATAATCAAAGAAGAAATGTTTGCGATAAGAGAGAAAGCTTAGGAACTGTTACACGTTTTAAGATTAACCCAAACAGAATCACATATGAAAATAGGAATCAAGTAGTGCTTACTTTTGAAGAAATCTTAGTCTGTTTCAACTAGCAAACAGTCTCTACTGGCAAGTAGTTGTTGAATTAATCACATAAAACTACCCCAACATGTAGCACTTACTGCATTATGAGATCAAGTCAATGCTAAAGTTAGGGTACCAATTGTGAAGTAAAGAGATTGCCGCATTTCCAGATCCTGTCCTGGCCACTTACTGGTTATCCCATGCTGTCAGTTTTCCCAAGAGCTCTTTTCCAAGCTGAATGGCCTCCAAGACTGCAACTGAAGTGCATTTCTGAACTGGGATGAGTTCATTTTAAATGACTTGGGACAGAAACTGATGGCTGTGTTGTTAACAGCTAGACCCCCTGTTACAAAAGGTTTGATCACCATGCTAATGTTGAATTAACAATTCAGATTCATAAGCCTGAACAATTGTCTGCCACCAATTCAACTGGGTCTTGGTTTGATAGAATCACATTCCCATGCAAGATCTATTGATTAGGTTAAGCACATGGGAATGGATTTCAAAATAGCATGATTGAATTAAGTTTGTCTTCCATGAGCATCAGAATTCCAAAATATTTGCTATGCCATGTTGTGGTGTCTCTTGGTGCACATGATCACCACCGAGTGAAATCCACAGTTACTGCTACCCCAAAGAGTAGCACTTACTTAATGGATAGAAATGAATGCCAATCTGTGAGGTAACTGTATTGTGAAGCTATGTGAACAGACCCTGTTGAAATATTTTTGATGAAAAAATAATGAACACAAGAATGTTGGTTGTATATTCCACAGTGACAGCTACTCCAACAAAAAGCACTTACTGAAAAACAACAGATCAATACTTCTGTTAGAGTTGCTGTGCTGGTATTACCATCCCATAATGATGCTTGCCAAAGGCAATTGTTGGGCTTTTAAAGCATTTGTGGTCATTCAATCCAGAGTCATACCCCAACTTGATAGCACTTTCTTTGTCCAAATACAAGAGAGCTGCTAAAGTTGAAGTATACTTCTAGATAATCAAAGAAGAAATGTTTGCGATAAGAGAGAAAGCTTAGGAACTGTTACACGTTTTAAGATTAACCCAAACAGAATCACTTATGAAAATAGGAATCAAGTAGTGCTTACTTTTGAAGAAATCTTAGTCTGTTTCAACCAGCAAACAGTCTCTACTGGCAAGTAGTTGTTGAATTAATCACATAAAACTACCCCAACATGTAGCACTTACTGCATTATGAGATCAAGTCAATGCTAAGGTTAGGGTACCAATTGTGAAGTAAAGAGATTGCCGCATTTCCAGATCCTGTCCTGGCCACTTACTGGTTATCCCATGCTGCCAGTTTTCCCAAGAGCTCTTTTCCAAGCTGAATGGCCTCCAAGACTGCAACTGAAGTGCATTTCTGAACTGGGATGAGTTCATTTTAAATGACTTGGGACAGAAACTGATGGCTGTGTTGTTAACAGCTAGACCCCCTGTTACAAAAGGTTTGATCACCATGCTAATGTTGAATTAACAATTCAGATTCATAAGCCTGAACAATTGTCTGCCACCAATTCAACTGGGTCTTGGTTTGATAGAATCACATTCCCATGCAAGATCTATTGATTAGGTTAAGCACATGGGAATGGATTTCAAAATAGCATGATTGAATTAAGTTTGTCTTCCATGAGCATCAGAATTCCAAAATATTTGCTATGCCATGTTGTGGTGTCTCTTGGTGCACATGATCACCACCGAGTGAAATCCACAGTTACTGCTACCCCAAAGAGTAGCACTTACTTAATGGATAGAAATGAATGCCAATCTGTGAGGTAACTGTATTGTGAAGCTATGTGAACAGACCCTGTTGAAATATTTTTGATGAAAAAATAATGAACACAAGAATGTTGGTTGTATATTCCACAGTGACAGCTACTCCAACAAAAAGCACTTACTGAAAAACAACAGATCAATACTTCTGTTAGAGTTGCTGTGCTGGTATTACCATCCCATAATGATGCTTGCCAAAGGCAATTGTTGGGCTTTTAAAGCATTTGTGGTCATTCAATCCAGAGTCATACCCCAACTTGATAGCACTTTCTTTGTCCAAATACAAGAGAGCTGCTAAAGTTGAAGTATACTTCTAGATAATCAAAGAAGAAATGTTTGCGATAAGAGAGAAAGCTTAGGAACTGTTACACGTTTTAAGATTAACCCAAACAGAATCACTTATGAAAATAGGAATCAAGTAGTGCTTACTTTTGAAGAAATCTTAGTCTGTTTCAACCAGCAAACAGTCTCTACTGGCAAGTAGTTGTTGAATTAATCACATAAAACTACCCCAACATGTAGCACTTACTGCATTATGAGATCAAGTCAATGCTAAGGTTAGGGTACCAATTGTGAAGTAAAGAGATTGCCGCATTTCCAGATCCTGTCCTGGCCACTTACTGGTTATCCCATGCTGCCAGTTTTCCCAAGAGCTCTTTTCCAAGCTGAATGGCCTCCAAGACTGCAACTGAAGTGCATTTCTGAACTGGGATGAGTTCATTTTAAATGACTTGGGACAGAAACTGATGGCTGTGTTGTTAACAGCTAGACCCCCTGTTACAAAAGGTTTGATCACCATGCTAATGTTGAATTAACAATTCAGATTCATAAGCCTGAACAATTGTCTGCCACCAATTCAACTGGGTCTTGGTTTGATAGAAAGACATGGGAATGGATTTCAAAATAGCATGATTGAATTAAGTTTGTCTTCCATGAGCATCAGAATTTCAAAATATTTGCTATGCCATGTTGTGGTGTCTCTTGGTGCACATGATCACCACCGAGTGAAATCCACAGTTACTGCTACCCCAAAGAGTAGCACTTACTTAATGGATAGAAATGAATGCCAATCTGTGAGGTAACTGTATTGTGAAGCTATGTGAACAGACCCTGTTGAAATATTTTTGATGAAAAAATAATGAACACAAGAATGTTGGTTGTATATTCCACAGTGACAGCTACTCCAACAAAAAGCACTTACTGAAAAACAACGTATCAATACTTCTGTTAGAGTTGCTGTGCTGGTATTACCATCCCATAATGATGCTTGCCAACGGCAATTGTTGGGCTTTTAAAGCATTTGTGGTCATTAAATCCAGAGTCATACCCCAACTTGATAGCACTTTCTATTTCCAAATACAAGAGAGCTGCTAAAGTTGAAGTATACTAGATAATCAAAGAAGAAATGTTTGCGATAAGAGAGAAAGCTTAGGAACTGTTACACGTTTTAAGATTAACCCAAACAGAATCACATATGAAAATAGGAATCAAGTAGTGCTTACTTTTGAAGAAATCTTAGTCTGTTTCAACTAGCAAACAGTCTCTACTGGCAAGTAGTTGTTGAATTAATCACATAAAACTACCCCAACATGTAGCACTTACTGCATTATGAGATCAAGTCAATGCTAAAGTTAGGGTACCAATTGTGAAGTAAAGAGATTGCCGCATTTCCAGATCCTGTCCTGGCCACTTACTGGTTATCCCATGCTGTCAGTTTTCCCAAGAGCTCTTTTCCAAGCTGAATGGCCTCCAAGACTGCAACTGAAGTGCATTTCTGAACTGGGATGAGTTCATTTTAAATGACTTGGGACAGAAACTGATGGCTGTGTTGTTAACAGCTAGACCCCCTGTTACAAAAGGTTTGATCACCATGCTAATGTTGAATTAACAATTCAGATTCATAAGCCTGAACAATTGTCTGCCACCAATTCAACTGGGTCTTGGTTTGATAGAATCACATTCCCATGCAAGATCTATTGATTAGGTTAAGCACATGGGAATGGATTTCAAAATAGCATGATTGAATTAAGTTTGTCTTCCATGAGCATCAGAATTCCAAAATATTTGCTATGCCATGTTGTGGTGTCTCTTGGTGCACATGATCACCACCGAGTGAAATCCACAGTTACTGCTACCCCAAAGAGTAGCACTTACTTAATGGATAGAAATGAATGCCAATCTGTGAGGTAACTGTATTGTGAAGCTATGTGAACAGACCCTGTTGAAATATTTTTGATGAAAAAATAATGAACACAAGAATGTTGGTTGTATATTCCACAGTGACAGCTACTCCAACAAAAAGCACTTACTGAAAAACAACAGATCAATACTTCTGTTAGAGTTGCTGTGCTGGTATTACCATCCCATAATGATGCTTGCCAAAGGCAATTGTTGGGCTTTTAAAGCATTTGGGGTCATTCAATCCAGAGTCATACCCCAACTTGATAGCACTTTCTATGTCCAAATACAAGAGAGCTGCTAAAGTTGAAGTATACTTCTAGATAATCAAAGAAGAAATGTTTGCGATAAGAGAGAAAGCTTAGGAACTGTTACACGTTTTAAGATTAACCCAAACAGAATCACTTATGAAAATAGGAATCAAGTAGTGCTTACTTTTGAAGAAATCTTAGTCTGTTTCAACCAGCAAACAGTCTCTACTGGCAAGTAGTTGTTGAATTAATCACATAAAACTACCCCAACATGTAGCACTTACTGCATTATGAGATCAAGTCAATGCTAAAGTTAGGGTACCAATTGTGAAGTAAAGAGATTGCCGCATTTCCAGATCCTGTCCTGGCCACTTACTGGTTATCCCATGCTGCCAGTTTTCCCAAGAGCTCTTTTCCAAGCTGAATGGCCTCCAAGACTGCAACTGAAGTGCATTTCTGAACTGGGATGAGTTCATTTTAAATGACTTGGGACAGAAACTGATGGCTGTGTTGTTAACAGCTAGACCCCCTGTTACAAAAGGTTTGATCACCATGCTAATGTTGAATTAACAATTCAGATTCATAAGCCTGAACAATTGTCTGCCACCAATTCAACTGGGTCTTGGTTTGATAGAATCACATTCCCATGCAAGATCTATTGATTAGGTTAAGCACATGGGAATGGATTTCAAAATAGCATGATTGAATTAAGTTTGTCTTCCATGAGCATCAGAATTCCAAAATATTTGCTATGCCATGTTGTGGTGTCTCTTGGTGCACATGATCACCACCGAGTGAAATCCACAGTTACTGCTACCCCAAAGAGTAGCACTTACTTAATGGATAGAAATGAATGCCAATCTGTGAGGTAACTGTATTGTGAAGCTATGTGAACAGACCCTGTTGAAATATTTTTGATGAAAAAATAATGAACACAAGAATGTTGGTTGTATATTCCACAGTGACAGCTACTCCAACAAAAAGCACTTACTGAAAAACAACAGATCAATACTTCTGTTAGAGTTGCTGTGCTGGTATTACCATCCCATAATGATGCTTGCAAACGGTAATTGTTGGGCTTTTAAAGCATTTGTGGTCATTAAATCCAGAGTCATACCCCAACTTGATAGCACTTTCTATTTCCAAATACAAGAGAGCTGCTAAAGTTGAAGTATACTTCTAGATAATCAAAGAAGAAATGTTTGCGATAAGAGAGAAAGCTTAGGAACTGTTACACGTTTTAAGATTAACCCAAACAGAATCACATATGAAAATAGGAATCAAGTAGTGCTTACTTTTGAAGAAATCTTAGTCTGTTTCAACTAGCAAACAGTCTCTACTGGCAAGTAGTTGTTGAATTAATCACATAAAACTACCCCAACATGTAGCACTTACTGCATTATGAGATCAAGTCAATGCTAAAGTTAGGGTACCAATTGTGAAGTAAAGAGATTGCCGCATTTCCAGATCCTGTCCTGGCCACTTACTGGTTATCCCATGCTGTCAGTTTTCCCAAGAGCTCTTTTCCAAGCTGAATGGCCTCCAAGACTCCAACTGAAGTGCATTTCTGAACTGGGATGAGTTCATTTTAAATGACTTGGGACAGAAACTGATGGCTGTGTTGTTAACAGCTAGACCCCCTGTTACAAAAGGTTTGATCACCATGCTAATGTTGAATTAACAATTCAGATTCATAAGCCTGAACAATTGTCTGCCACCAATTCAACTGGGTCTTGGTTTGATAGAAAGACATGGGAATGGATTTCAAAATAGCATGATTGAATTAAGTTTGTCTTCCATGAGCATCAGAATTTCAAAATATTTGCTATGCCATGTTGTGGTGTCTCTTGGTGCACATGATCACCACCGAGTGAAATCCACAGTTACTGCTACCCCAAAGAGTAGCACTTACTTAATGGATAGAAATGAATGCCAATCTGTGAGGTAACTGTATTGTGAAGCTATGTGAACAGACCCTGTTGAAATATTTTTGATGAAAAAATAATGAACACAAGAATGTTGGTTGTATATTCCACAGTGACAGCTACTCCAACAAAAAGCACTTACTGATAAACAACGTATCAATACTTCTGTTAGAGTTGCTGTGCTGGTATTACCATCCCATAATGATGCTTGCCAAAGGCAATTGTTGGGCTTTTAAAGCATTTGTGGTCATTAAATCCAGAGTCATACCCCAACTTGATAGCACTTTCTATTTCCAAATACAAGAGAGCTGCTAAAGTTGAAGTATACTTCTAGATAATCAAAGAAGAAATGTTTGCGATAAGAGAGAAAGCTTAGGAACTGTTACACGTTTTAAGATTAACCCAAACAGAATCACTTATGAAAATAGGAATCAAGTAGTGCTTACTTTTGAAGAAATCTTAGTCTGTTTCAACTAGCAAACAGTCTCTACTGGCAAGTAGTTGTTGAATTAATCACATAAAACTACCCCAACATGTAGCACTTACTGCATTATGAGATCAAGTCAATGCTAAAGTTAGGGTACCAATTGTGAAGTAAAGAGATTGCCGCATTTCCAGATCCTGTCCTGGCCACTTACTGGTTATCCCATGCTGTCAGTTTTCCCAAGAGCTCTTTTCCAAGCTGAATGGCCTCCAAGACTCCAACTGAAGTGCATTTCTGAACTGGGATGAGTTCATTTTAAATGACTTGGGACAGAAACTGATGGCTGTGTTGTTAACAGCTAGACCCCCTGTTACAAAAGGTTTGATCACCATGCTAATGTTGAATTAACAATTCAGATTCATAAGCCTGAACAATTGTCTGCCACCAATTCAACTGGGTCTTGGTTTGATAGAAAGACATGGGAATGGATTTCAAAATAGCATGATTGAATTAAGTTTGTCTTCCATGAGCATCAGAATTTCAAAATATTTGCTATGCCATGTTGTGGTGTCTCTTGGTGCACATGATCACCACCGAGTGAAATCCACAGTTACTGCTACCCCAAAGAGTAGCACTTACTTAATGGATAGAAATGAATGCCAATCTGTGAGGTAACTGTATTGTGAAGCTATGTGAACAGACCCTGTTGAAATATTTTTGATGAAAAAATAATGAACACAAGAATGTTGGTTGTATATTCCACAGTGACAGCTACTCCAACAAAAAGCACTTACTGAAAAACAACGTATCAATACTTCTGTTAGAGTTGCTGTGCTGGTATTACCATCCCATAATGATGCTTGCCAACGGCAATTGTTGGGCTTTTAAAGCATTTGTGGTCATTAAATCCAGAGTCATACCCCAACTTGATAGCACTTTCTATTTCCAAATACAAGAGAGCTGCTAAAGTTGAAGTATACTTCTAGATAATCAAAGAAGAAATGTTTGCGATAAGAGAGAAAGCTTAGGAACTGTTACACGTTTTAAGATTAACCCAAACAGAATCACATATGAAAATAGGAATCAAGTAGTGCTTACTTTTGAAGAAATCTTAGTCTGTTTCAACTAGCAAACAGTCTCTACTGGCAAGTAGTTGTTGAATTAATCACATAAAACTACCCCAACATGTAGCACTTACTGCATTATGAGATCAAGTCAATGCTAAAGTTAGGGTACCAATTGTGAAGTAAAGAGATTGCCGCATTTCCAGATCCTGTCCTGGCCACTTACTGGTTATCCCATGCTGTCAGTTTTCCCAAGAGCTCTTTTCCAAGCTGAATGGCCTCCAAGACTCCAACTGAAGTGCATTTCTGAACTGGGATGAGTTCATTTTAAATGACTTGGGACAGAAACTGATGGCTGTGTTGTTAACAGCTAGACCCCCTGTTACAAAAGGTTTGATCACCATGCTAATGTTGAATTAACAATTCAGATTCATAAGCCTGAACAATTGTCTGCCACCAATTCAACTGGGTCTTGGTTTGATAGAATCACATTCCCATGCAAGATCTATTGATTAGGTTAAGCACATGGGAATGGATTTCAAAATAGCATGATTGAATTAAGTTTGTCTTCCATGAGCATCAGAATTCCAAAATATTTGCTATGCCATGTTGTGGTGTCTCTTGGTGCACATGATCACCACCGAGTGAAATCCACAGTTACTGCTACCCCAAAGAGTAGCACTTACTTAATGGATAGAAATGAATGCCAATCTGTGAGGTAACTGTATTGTGAAGCTATGTGAACAGACCCTGTTGAAATATTTTTGATGAAAAAATAATGAACACAAGAATGTTGGTTGTATATTCCACAGTGACAGCTACTCCAACAAAAAGCACTTACTGAAAAACAACAGATCAATACTTCTGTTAGAGTTGCTGTGCTGGTATTACCATCCCATAATGATGCTTGCCAAAGGCAATTGTTGGGCTTTTAAAGCATTTGGGGTCATTCAATCCAGAGTCATACCCCAACTTGATAGCACTTTCTATGTCCAAATACAAGAGAGCTGCTAAAGTTGAAGTATACTTCTAGATAATCAAAGAAGAAATGTTTGCGATAAGAGAGAAAGCTTAGGAACTGTTACACGTTTTAAGATTAACCCAAACAGAATCACTTATGAAAATAGGAATCAAGTAGTGCTTACTTTTGAAGAAATCTTAGTCTGTTTCAACCAGCAAACAGTCTCTACTGGCAAGTAGTTGTTGAATTAATCACATAAAACTACCCCAACATGTAGCACTTACTGCATTATGAGATCAAGTCAATGCTAAGGTTAGGGTACCAATTGTGAAGTAAAGAGATTGCCGCATTTCCAGATCCTGTCCTGGCCACTTACTGGTTATCCCATGCTGCCAGTTTTCCCAAGAGCTCTTTTCCAAGCTGAATGGCCTCCAAGACTGCAACTGAAGTGCATTTCTGAACTGGGATGAGTTCATTTTAAATGACTTGGGACAGAAACTGATGGCTGTGTTGTTAACAGCTAGACCCCCTGTTACAAAAGGTTTGATCACCATGCTAATGTTGAATTAACAATTCAGATTCATAAGCCTGAACAATTGTCTGCCACCAATTCAACTGGGTCTTGGTTTGATAGAATCACATTCCCATGCAAGATCTATTGATTAGGTTAAGCACATGGGAATGGATTTCAAAATAGCATGATTGAATTAAGTTTGTCTTCCATGAGCATCAGAATTCCAAAATATTTGCTATGCCATGTTGTGGTGTCTCTTGGTGCACATGATCACCACCGAGTGAAATCCACAGTTACTGCTACCCCAAAGAGTAGCACTTACTTAATGGATAGAAATGAATGCCAATCTGTGAGGTAACTGTATTGTGAAGCTATGTGAACAGACCCTGTTGAAATATTTTTGATGAAAAAATAATGAACACAAGAATGTTGGTTGTATATTCCACAGTGACAGCTACTCCAACAAAAAGCACTTACTGAAAAACAACAGATCAATACTTCTGTTAGAGTTGCTGTGCTGGTATTACCATCCCATAATGATGCTTGCCAAAGGCAATTGTTGGGCTTTTAAAGCATTTGTGGTCATTCAATCCAGAGTCATACCCCAACTTGATAGCACTTTCTATGTCCAAATACAAGAGAGCTGCTAAAGTTGAAGTATACTTCTAGATAATCAAAGAAGAAATGTTTGCGATAAGAGAGAAAGCTTAGGAACTGTTACACGTTTTAAGATTAACCCAAACAGAATCACTTATGAAAATAGGAATCAAGTAGTGCTTACTTTTGAAGAAATCTTAGTCTGTTTCAACCAGCAAACAGTCTCTACTGGCAAGTAGTTGTTGAATTAATCACATAAAACTACCCCAACATGTAGCACTTACTGCATTATGAGATCAAGTCAATGCTAAAGTTAGGGTACCAATTGTGAAGTAAAGAGATTGCCGCATTTCCAGATCCTGTCCTGGCCACTTACTGGTTATCCCATGCTGCCAGTTTTCCCAAGAGCTCTTTTCCAAGCTGAATGGCCTCCAAGACTGCAACTGAAGTGCATTTCTGAACTGGGATGAGTTCATTTTAAATGACTTGGGACAGAAACTGATGGCTGTGTTGTTAACAGCTAGACCCCCTGTTACAAAAGGTTTGATCACCATGCTAATGTTGAATTAACAATTCAGATTCATAAGCCTGAACAATTGTCTGCCACCAATTCAACTGGGTCTTGGTTTGATAGAATCACATTCCCATGCAAGATCTATTGATTAGGTTAAGCACATGGGAATGGATTTCAAAATAGCATGATTGAATTAAGTTTGTCTTCCATGAGCATCAGAATTCCAAAATATTTGCTATGCCATGTTGTGGTGTCTCTTGGTGCACATGATCACCACCGAGTGAAATCCACAGTTACTGCTACCCCAAAGAGTAGCACTTACTTAATGGATAGAAATGAATGCCAATCTGTGAGGTAACTGTATTGTGAAGCTATGTGAACAGACCCTGTTGAAATATTTTTGATGAAAAAATAATGAACACAAGAATGTTGGTTGTATATTCCACAGTGACAGCTACTCCAACAAAAAGCACTTACTGAAAAACAACAGATCAATACTTCTGTTAGAGTTGCTGTGCTGGTATTACCATCCCATAATGATGCTTGCCAAAGGCAATTGTTGGGCTTTTAAAGCATTTGTGGTCATTCAATCCAGAGTCATACCCCAACTTGATAGCACTTTCTTTGTCCAAATACAAGAGAGCTGCTAAAGTTGAAGTATACTTCTAGATAACCAAAGAAGAAATGTTTGCGATAAGAGAGAAAGCTTAGGAACTGTTACACGTTTTAAGATGATCCCAAACAGAATCACTTATGAAAATAGGAATCAAGTAGTGCTTACTTTTGAAGAAATCTTAGTCTGTTTCAACCAGCAAACAGTCTCTACTGGCAAGTAGTTGTTGAATTAATCACATAAAACTACCCCAACATGTAGCACTTACTGCATTATGAGATCAAGTCAATGCTAAGGTTAGGGTACCAATTGTGAAGTAAAGAGATTGCCGCATTTCCAGATCCTGTCCTGGCCACTTACTGGTTATCCCATGCTGCCAGTTTTCCCAAGAGCTATTTTCCAAGCTGAATGGCCTCCAAGACTGCAACTGAAGTGCATTTCTGAACTGGGATGAGTTCATTTTAAATGACTTGGGACAGAAACTGATGGCTGTGTTGTTAACAGCTAGACCCCCTGTTACAAAAGGTTTGATCACCATGCTAATGTTGAATTAACAATTCAGATTCATAAGCCTGAACAATTGTCTGCCACCAATTCAACTGGGTCTTGGTTTGATAGAATCACATTCCCATGCAAGATCTATTGATTAGGTTAAGCACATGGGAATGGATTTCAAAATAGCATGATTGAATTAAGTTTGTCTTCCATGAGCATCAGAATTCCAAAATATTTGCTATGCCATGTTGTGGTGTCTCTTGGTGCACATGATCACCACCGAGTGAAATCCACAGTTACTGCTACCCCAAAGAGTAGCACTTACTTAATGGATAGAAATGAATGCCAATCTGTGAGGTAACTGTATTGTGAAGCTATGTGAACAGACCCTGTTGAAATATTTTTGATGAAAAAATAATGAACACAAGAATGTTGGTTGTATATTCCACAGTGACAGCTACTCCAACAAAAAGCACTTACTGAAAAACAACAGATCAATACTTCTGTTAGAGTTGCTGTGCTGGTATTACCATCCCATAATGATGCTTGCCAAAGGCAATTGTTGGGCTTTTAAAGCATTTGTGGTCATTCAATCCAGAGTCATACCCCAACTTGATAGCACTTTCTTTGTCCAAATACAAGAGAGCTGCTAAAGTTGAAGTATACTTCTAGATAATCAAAGAAGAAATGTTTGCGATAAGAGAGAAAGCTTAGGAACTGTTACACGTTTTAAGATGAACCCAAACAGAATCACTTATGAAAATAGGAATCAAGTAGTGCTTACTTTTGAAGAAATCTTAGTCTGTTTCAACCAGCAAACAGTCTCTACTGGCAAGTAGTTGTTGAATTAATCACATAAAACTACCCCAACATGTAGCACTTACTGCATTATGAGATCAAGTCAATGCTAAGGTTAGGGTACCAATTGTGAAGTAAAGAGATTGCCGCATTTCCAGATCCTGTCCTGGCCACTTACTGGTTATCCCATGCTGCCAGTTTTCCCAGGAGCTCTTTTCCAAGCTGAATGGCCTCCAAGACTCCAACTGAAGTGCATTTCTGAAC
The DNA here is from genome assembly GCF_951799395.1 of Argentina silus. Taxonomy (NCBI): domain Eukaryota; kingdom Metazoa; phylum Chordata; class Actinopteri; order Argentiniformes; family Argentinidae; genus Argentina; species Argentina silus. The sequence continues at coordinate 22,670,127 of NC_139659.1, read as the reverse complement.
TGGGATGAGTTCATTTTAAATGACTTGGGACATAAACTGATGGCTGTGTTGTTAACAGCTAGACCCCCTGTTACAAAAGGTTTGATCACCATGCTAATGTTGAATTAACAATTCAGATTCATAAGCCTGAACAATTGTCTGCCACCAATTCAACTGGGTCTTGGTTTGATAGAATCACATTCCCATGCAAGATCTATTGATTAGGTTAAGCACATGGGAATGGATTTCAAAATAGCATGATTGAATTAAGTTTGTCTTCCATGAGCATCAGAATTCCAAAATATTTGCTATGCCATGTTGTGGTGTCTCTTGGTGCACATGATCACCACCGAGTGAAATCCACAGTTACTGCTACCCCAAAGAGTAGCACTTACTTAATGGATAGAAATGAATGCCAATCTGTGAGGTAACTGTATTGTGAAGCTATGTGAACAGACCCTGTTGAAATATTTTTGATGAAAAAATAATGAACACAAGAATGTTGGTTGTATATTCCACAGTGACAGCTACTCCAACAAAAAGCACTTACTGAAAAACAACAGATCAATACTTCTGTTAGAGTTGCTGTGCTGGTATTACCATCCCATAATGATGCTTGCCAAAGGCAATTGTTGGGCTTTTAAAGCATTTGGGGTCATTCAATCCAGAGTCATACCCCAACTTGATAGCACTTTCTATGTCCAAATACAAGAGAGCTGCTAAAGTTGAAGTATACTTCTAGATAATCAAAGAAGAAATGTTTGCGATAAGAGAGAAAGCTTAGGAACTGTTACACGTTTTAAGATTAACCCAAACAGAATCACTTATGAAAATAGGAATCAAGTAGTGCTTACTTTTGAAGAAATCTTAGTCTGTTTCAACCAGCAAACAGTCTCTACTGGCAAGTAGTTGTTGAATTAATCACATAAAACTACCCCAACATGTAGCACTTACTGCATTATGAGATCAAGTCAATGCTAAGGTTAGGGTACCAATTGTGAAGTAAAGAGATTGCCGCATTTCCAGATCCTGTCCTGGCCACTTACTGGTTATCCCATGCTGCCAGTTTTCCCAAGAGCTCTTTTCCAAGCTGAATGGCCTCCAAGACTGCAACTGAAGTGCATTTCTGAACTGGGATGAGTTCATTTTAAATGACTTGGGACAGAAACTGATGGCTGTGTTGTTAACAGCTAGACCCCCTGTTACAAAAGGTTTGATCACCATGCTAATGTTGAATTAACAATTCAGATTCATAAGCCTGAACAATTGTCTGCCACCAATTCAACTGGGTCTTGGTTTGATAGAATCACATTCCCATGCAAGATCTATTGATTAGGTTAAGCACATGGGAATGGATTTCAAAATAGCATGATTGAATTAAGTTTGTCTTCCATGAGCATCAGAATTCCAAAATATTTGCTATGCCATGTTGTGGTGTCTCTTGGTGCACATGATCACCACCGAGTGAAATCCACAGTTACTGCTACCCCAAAGAGTAGCACTTACTTAATGGATAGAAATGAATGCCAATCTGTGAGGTAACTGTATTGTGAAGCTATGTGAACAGACCCTGTTGAAATATTTTTGATGAAAAAATAATGAACACAAGAATGTTGGTTGTATATTCCACAGTGACAGCTACTCCAACAAAAAGCACTTACTGAAAAACAACAGATCAATACTTCTGTTAGAGTTGCTGTGCTGGTATTACCATCCCATAATGATGCTTGCCAAAGGCAATTGTTGGGCTTTTAAAGCATTTGTGGTCATTCAATCCAGAGTCATACCCCAACTTGATAGCACTTTCTTTGTCCAAATACAAGAGAGCTGCTAAAGTTGAAGTATACTTCTAGATAATCAAAGAAGAAATGTTTGCGATAAGAGAGAAAGCTTAGGAACTGTTACACGTTTTAAGATGAACCCAAACAGAATCACTTATGAAAATAGGAATCAAGTAGTGCTTACTTTTGAAGAAATCTTAGTCTGTTTCAACCAGCAAACAGTCTCTACTGGCAAGTAGTTGTTGAATTAATCACATAAAACTACCCCAACATGTAGCACTTACTGCATTATGAGATCAAGTCAATGCTAAGGTTAGGGTACCAATTGTGAAGTAAAGAGATTGCCGCATTTCCAGATCCTGTCCTGGCCACTTACTGGTTATCCCATGCTGCCAGTTTTCCCAAGAGCTCTTTTCCAAGCTGAATGGCCTCCAAGACTGCAACTGAAGTGCATTTCTGAACTGGGATGAGTTCATTTTAAATGACTTGGGACAGAAACTGATGGCTGTGTTGTTAACAGCTAGACCCCCTGTTACAAAAGGTTTGATCACCATGCTAATGTTGAATTAACAATTCAGATTCATAAGCCTGAACAATTGTCTGCCACCAATTCAACTGGGTCTTGGTTTGATAGAATCACATTCCCATGCAAGATCTATTGATTAGGTTAAGCACATGGGAATGGATTTCAAAATAGCATGATTGAATTAAGTTTGTCTTCCATGAGCATCAGAATTCCAAAATATTTGCTATGCCATGTTGTGGTGTCTCTTGGTGCACATGATCACCACCGAGTGAAATCCACAGTTACTGCTACCCCAAAGAGTAGCACTTACTTAATGGATAGAAATGAATGCCAATCTGTGAGGTAACTGTATTGTGAAGCTATGTGAACAGACCCTGTTGAAATATTTTTGATGAAAAAATAATGAACACAAGAATGTTGGTTGTATATTCCACAGTGACAGCTACTCCAACAAAAAGCACTTACTGAAAAACAACAGATCAATACTTCTGTTAGAGTTGCTGTGCTGGTATTACCATCCCATAATGATGCTTGCCAAAGGCAATTGTTGGGCTTTTAAAGCATTTGGGGTCATTCAATCCAGAGTCATACCCCAACTTGATAGCACTTTCTATGTCCAAATACAAGAGAGCTGCTAAAGTTGAAGTATACTTCTAGATAATCAAAGAAGAAATGTTTGCGATAAGAGAGAAAGCTTAGGAACTGTTACACGTTTTAAGATTAACCCAAACAGAATCACTTATGAAAATAGGAATCAAGTAGTGCTTACTTTTGAAGAAATCTTAGTCTGTTTCAACCAGCAAACAGTCTCTACTGGCAAGTAGTTGTTGAATTAATCACATAAAACTACCCCAACATGTAGCACTTACTGCATTATGAGATCAAGTCAATGCTAAAGTTAGGGTACCAATTGTGAAGTAAAGAGATTGCCGCATTTCCAGATCCTGTCCTGGCCACTTACTGGTTATCCCATGCTGCCAGTTTTCCCAAGAGCTCTTTTCCAAGCTGAATGGCCTCCAAGACTGCAACTGAAGTGCATTTCTGAACTGGGATGAGTTCATTTTAAATGACTTGGGACAGAAACTGATGGCTGTGTTGTTAACAGCTAGACCCCCTGTTACAAAAGGTTTGATCACCATGCTAATGTTGAATTAACAATTCAGATTCATAAGCCTGAACAATTGTCTGCCACCAATTCAACTGGGTCTTGGTTTGATAGAATCACATTCCCATGCAAGATCTATTGATTAGGTTAAGCACATGGGAATGGATTTCAAAATAGCATGATTGAATTAAGTTTGTCTTCCATGAGCATCAGAATTCCAAAATATTTGCTATGCCATGTTGTGGTGTCTCTTGGTGCACATGATCACCACCGAGTGAAATCCACAGTTACTGCTACCCCAAAGAGTAGCACTTACTTAATGGATAGAAATGAATGCCAATCTGTGAGGTAACTGTATTGTGAAGCTATGTGAACAGACCCTGTTGAAATATTTTTGATGAAAAAATAATGAACACAAGAATGTTGGTTGTATATTCCACAGTGACAGCTACTCCAACAAAAAGCACTTACTGAAAAACAACAGATCAATACTTCTGTTAGAGTTGCTGTGCTGGTATTACCATCCCATAATGATGCTTGCAAACGGTAATTGTTGGGCTTTTAAAGCATTTGTGGTCATTAAATCCAGAGTCATACCCCAACTTGATAGCACTTTCTATTTCCAAATACAAGAGAGCTGCTAAAGTTGAAGTATACTTCTAGATAATCAAAGAAGAAATGTTTGCGATAAGAGAGAAAGCTTAGGAACTGTTACACGTTTTAAGATTAACCCAAACAGAATCACATATGAAAATAGGAATCAAGTAGTGCTTACTTTTGAAGAAATCTTAGTCTGTTTCAACTAGCAAACAGTCTCTACTGGCAAGTAGTTGTTGAATTAATCACATAAAACTACCCCAACATGTAGCACTTACTGCATTATGAGATCAAGTCAATGCTAAAGTTAGGGTACCAATTGTGAAGTAAAGAGATTGCCGCATTTCCAGATCCTGTCCTGGCCACTTACTGGTTATCCCATGCTGTCAGTTTTCCCAAGAGCTCTTTTCCAAGCTGAATGGCCTCCAAGACTCCAACTGAAGTGCATTTCTGAACTGGGATGAGTTCATTTTAAATGACTTGGGACAGAAACTGATGGCTGTGTTGTTAACAGCTAGACCCCCTGTTACAAAAGGTTTGATCACCATGCTAATGTTGAATTAACAATTCAGATTCATAAGCCTGAACAATTGTCTGCCACCAATTCAACTGGGTCTTGGTTTGATAGAAAGACATGGGAATGGATTTCAAAATAGCATGATTGAATTAAGTTTGTCTTCCATGAGCATCAGAATTTCAAAATATTTGCTATGCCATGTTGTGGTGTCTCTTGGTGCACATGATCACCACCGAGTGAAATCCACAGTTACTGCTACCCCAAAGAGTAGCACTTACTTAATGGATAGAAATGAATGCCAATCTGTGAGGTAACTGTATTGTGAAGCTATGTGAACAGACCCTGTTGAAATATTTTTGATGAAAAAATAATGAACACAAGAATGTTGGTTGTATATTCCACAGTGACAGCTACTCCAACAAAAAGCACTTACTGATAAACAACGTATCAATACTTCTGTTAGAGTTGCTGTGCTGGTATTACCATCCCATAATGATGCTTGCCAAAGGCAATTGTTGGGCTTTTAAAGCATTTGTGGTCATTCAATCCAGAGTCATACCCCAACTTGATAGCACTTTCTTTGTCCAAATACAAGAGAGCTGCTAAAGTTGAAGTATACTTCTAGATAATCAAAGAAGAAATGTTTGCGATAAGAGAGAAAGCTTAGGAACTGTTACACGTTTTAAGATGAACCCAAACAGAATCACTTATGAAAATAGGAATCAAGTAGTGCTTACTTTTGAAGAAATCTTAGTCTGTTTCAACCAGCAAACAGTCTCTACTGGCAAGTAGTTGTTGAATTAATCACATAAAACTACCCCAACATGTAGCACTTACTGCATTATGAGATCAAGTCAATGCTAAAGTTAGGGTACCAATTGTGAAGTAAAGAGATTGCCGCATTTCCAGATCCTGTCCTGGCCACTTACTGGTTATCCCATGCTGCCAGTTTTCCCAGGAGCTCTTTTCCAAGCTGAATGGCCTCCAAGACTCCAACTGAAGTGCATTTCTGAACTGGGATGAGTTCATTTTAAATGACTTGGGACAGAAACTGATGGCTGTGTTGTTAACAGCTAGACCCCCTGTTACAAAAGGTTTGATCACCATGCTAATGTTGAATTAACAATTCAGATTCATAAGCCTGAACAATTGTCTGCCACCAATTCAACTGGGTCTTGGTTTGATAGAATCACATTCCCATGCAAGATCTATTGATTAGGTTAAGCACATGGGAATGGATTTCAAAATAGCATGATTGAATTAAGTTTGTCTTCCATGAGCATCAGAATTCCAAAATATTTGCTATGCCATGTTGTGGTGTCTCTTGGTGCACATGATCACCACCGAGTGAAATCCACAGTTACTGCTACCCCAAAGAGTAGCACTTACTTAATGGATAGAAATGAATGCCAATCTGTGAGGTAACTGTATTGTGAAGCTATGTGAACAGACCCTGTTGAAATATTTTTGATGAAAAAATAATGAACACAAGAATGTTGGTTGTATATTCCACAGTGACAGCTACTCCAACAAAAAGCACTTACTGAAAAACAACAGATCAATACTTCTGTTAGAGTTGCTGTGCTGGTATTACCATCCCATAATGATGCTTGCAAACGGTAATTGTTGGGCTTTTAAAGCATTTGTGGTCATTAAATCCAGAGTCATACCCCAACTTGATAGCACTTTCTATTTCCAAATACAAGAGAGCTGCTAAAGTTGAAGTATACTTCTAGATAATCAAAGAAGAAATGTTTGCGATAAGAGAGAAAGCTTAGGAACTGTTACACGTTTTAAGATTAACCCAAACAGAATCACATATGAAAATAGGAATCAAGTAGTGCTTACTTTTGAAGAAATCTTAGTCTGTTTCAACTAGCAAACAGTCTCTACTGGCAAGTAGTTGTTGAATTAATCACATAAAACTACCCCAACATGTAGCACTTACTGCATTATGAGATCAAGTCAATGCTAAAGTTAGGGTACCAATTGTGAAGTAAAGAGATTGCCGCATTTCCAGATCCTGTCCTGGCCACTTACTGGTTATCCCATGCTGTCAGTTTTCCCAAGAGCTCTTTTCCAAGCTGAATGGCCTCCAAGACTCCAACTGAAGTGCATTTCTGAACTGGGATGAGTTCATTTTAAATGACTTGGGACAGAAACTGATGGCTGTGTTGTTAACAGCTAGACCCCCTGTTACAAAAGGTTTGATCACCATGCTAATGTTGAATTAACAATTCAGATTCATAAGCCTGAACAATTGTCTGCCACCAATTCAACTGGGTCTTGGTTTGATAGAATCACATTCCCATGCAAGATCTATTGATTAGGTTAAGCACATGGGAATGGATTTCAAAATAGCATGATTGAATTAAGTTTGTCTTCCATGAGCATCAGAATTTCAAAATATTTGCTATGCCATGTTGTGGTGTCTCTTGGTGCACATGATCATCACCGAGTGAAATCCACAGTTACTGCTACCCCAAAGAGTAGCACTTACTTAATGGATAGAAATGAATGCCAATCTGTGAGGTAACTGTATTGTGAAGCTATGTGAACAGACCCTGTTGAAATATTTTTGATGAAAAAATAATGAACACAAGAATGTTGGTTGTATATTCCACAGTGACAGCTACTCCAACAAAAAGCACTTACTGAAAAACAACAGATCAATACTTCTGTTAGAGTTGCTGTGCTGGTATTACCATCCCATAATGATGCTTGCCAAAGGCAATTGTTGGGCTTTTAAAGCATTTGGGGTCATTCAATCCAGAGTCATACCCCAACTTGATAGCACTTTCTATGTCCAAATACAAGAGAGCTGCTAAAGTTGAAGTATACTTCTAGATAATCAAAGAAGAAATGTTTGCGATAAGAGAGAAAGCTTAGGAACTGTTACACGTTTTAAGATTAACCCAAACAGAATCACTTATGAAAATAGGAATCAAGTAGTGCTTACTTTTGAAGAAATCTTAGTCTGTTTCAACCAGCAAACAGTCTCTACTGGCAAGTAGTTGTTGAATTAATCACATAAAACTACCCCAACATGTAGCACTTACTGCATTATGAGATCAAGTCAATGCTAAAGTTAGGGTACCAATTGTGAAGTAAAGAGATTGCCGCATTTCCAGATCCTGTCCTGGCCACTTACTGGTTATCCCATGCTGCCAGTTTTCCCAAGAGCTCTTTTCCAAGCTGAATGGCCTCCAAGACTGCAACTGAAGTGCATTTCTGAACTGGGATGAGTTCATTTTAAATGACTTGGGACAGAAACTGATGGCTGTGTTGTTAACAGCTAGACCCCCTGTTACAAAAGGTTTGATCACCATGCTAATGTTGAATTAACAATTCAGATTCATAAGCCTGAACAATTGTCTGCCACCAATTCAACTGGGTCTTGGTTTGATAGAATCACATTCCCATGCAAGATCTATTGATTAGGTTAAGCACATGGGAATGGATTTCAAAATAGCATGATTGAATTAAGTTTGTCTTCCATGAGCATCAGAATTCCAAAATATTTGCTATGCCATGTTGTGGTGTCTCTTGGTGCACATGATCACCACCGAGTGAAATCCACAGTTACTGCTACCCCAAAGAGTAGCACTTACTTAATGGATAGAAATGAATGCCAATCTGTGAGGTAACTGTATTGTGAAGCTATGTGAACAGACCCTGTTGAAATATTTTTGATGAAAAAATAATGAACACAAGAATGTTGGTTGTATATTCCACAGTGACAGCTACTCCAACAAAAAGCACTTACTGAAAAACAACAGATCAATACTTCTGTTAGAGTTGCTGTGCTGGTATTACCATCCCATAATGATGCTTGCAAACGGTAATTGTTGGGCTTTTAAAGCATTTGTGGTCATTAAATCCAGAGTCATACCCCAACTTGATAGCACTTTCTATTTCCAAATACAAGAGAGCTGCTAAAGTTGAAGTATACTTCTAGATAATCAAAGAAGAAATGTTTGCGATAAGAGAGAAAGCTTAGGAACTGTTACACGTTTTAAGATTAACCCAAACAGAATCACATATGAAAATAGGAATCAAGTAGTGCTTACTTTTGAAGAAATCTTAGTCTGTTTCAACTAGCAAACAGTCTCTACTGGCAAGTAGTTGTTGAATTAATCACATAAAACTACCCCAACATGTAGCACTTACTGCATTATGAGATCAAGTCAATGCTAAAGTTAGGGTACCAATTGTGAAGTAAAGAGATTGCCGCATTTCCAGATCCTGTCCTGGCCACTTACTGGTTATCCCATGCTGTCAGTTTTCCCAAGAGCTCTTTTCCAAGCTGAATGGCCTCCAAGACTCCAACTGAAGTGCATTTCTGAACTGGGATGAGTTCATTTTAAATGACTTGGGACAGAAACTGATGGCTGTGTTGTTAACAGCTAGACCCCCTGTTACAAAAGGTTTGATCACCATGCTAATGTTGAATTAACAATTCAGATTCATAAGCCTGAACAATTGTCTGCCACCAATTCAACTGGGTCTTGGTTTGATAGAAAGACATGGGAATGGATTTCAAAATAGCATGATTGAATTAAGTTTGTCTTCCATGAGCATCAGAATTTCAAAATATTTGCTATGCCATGTTGTGGTGTCTCTTGGTGCACATGATCACCACCGAGTGAAATCCACAGTTACTGCTACCCCAAAGAGTAGCACTTACTTAATGGATAGAAATGAATGCCAATCTGTGAGGTAACTGTATTGTGAAGCTATGTGAACAGACCCTGTTGAAATATTTTTGATGAAAAAATAATGAACACAAGAATGTTGGTTGTATATTCCACAGTGACAGCTACTCCAACAAAAAGCACTTACTGATAAACAACGTATCAATACTTCTGTTAGAGTTGCTGTGCTGGTATTACCATCCCATAATGATGCTTGCCAAAGGCAATTGTTGGGCTTTTAAAGCATTTGTGGTCATTCAATCCAGAGTCATACCCCAACTTGATAGCACTTTCTTTGTCCAAATACAAGAGAGCTGCTAAAGTTGAAGTATACTTCTAGATAATCAAAGAAGAAATGTTTGCGATAAGAGAGAAAGCTTAGGAACTGTTACACGTTTTAAGATTAACCCAAACAGAATCACATATGAAAATAGGAATCAAGTAGTGCTTACTTTTGAAGAAATCTTAGTCTGTTTCAACTAGCAAACAGTCTCTACTGGCAAGTAGTTGTTGAATTAATCACATAAAACTACCCCAACATGTAGCACTTACTGCATTATGAGATCAAGTCAATGCTAAAGTTAGGGTACCAATTGTGAAGTAAAGAGATTGCCGCATTTCCAGATCCTGTCCTGGCCACTTACTGGTTATCCCATGCTGTCAGTTTTCCCAAGAGCTCTTTTCCAAGCTGAATGGCCTCCAAGACTCCAACTGAAGTGCATTTCTGAACTGGGATGAGTTCATTTTAAATGACTTGGGACAGAAACTGATGGCTGTGTTGTTAACAGCTAGACCCCCTGTTACAAAAGGTTTGATCACCATGCTAATGTTGAATTAACAATTCAGATTCATAAGCCTGAACAATTGTCTGCCACCAATTCAACTGGGTCTTGGTTTGATAGAATCACATTCCCATGCAAGATCTATTGATTAGGTTAAGCACATGGGAATGGATTTCAAAATAGCATGATTGAATTAAGTTTGTCTTCCATGAGCATCAGAATTTCAAAATATTTGCTATGCCATGTTGTGGTGTCTCTTGGTGCACATGATCACCACCGAGTGAAATCCACAGTTACTGCTACCCCAAAGAGTAGCACTTACTTAATGGATAGAAATGAATGCCAATCTGTGAGGTAACTGTATTGTGAAGCTATGTGAACAGACCCTGTTGAAATATTTTTGATGAAAAAATAATGAACACAAGAATGTTGGTTGTATATTCCACAGTGACAGCTACTCCAACAAAAAGCACTTACTGAAAAACAACAGATCAATACTTCTGTTAGAGTTGCTGTGCTGGTATTACCATCCCATAATGATGCTTGCCAAAGGCAATTGTTGGGCTTTTAAAGCATTTGGGGTCATTCAATCCAGAGTCATACCCCAACTTGATAGCACTTTCTATGTCCAAATACAAGAGAGCTGCTAAAGTTGAAGTATACTTCTAGATAATCAAAGAAGAAATGTTTGCGATAAGAGAGAAAGCTTAGGAACTGTTACACGTTTTAAGATTAACCCAAACAGAATCACTTATGAAAATAGGAATCAAGTAGTGCTTACTTTTGAAGAAATCTTAGTCTGTTTCAACCAGCAAACAGTCTCTACTGGCAAGTAGTTGTTGAATTAATCACATAAAACTACCCCAACATGTAGCACTTACTGCATTATGAGATCAAGTCAATGCTAAAGTTAGGGTACCAATTGTGAAGTAAAGAGATTGCCGCATTTCCAGATCCTGTCCTGGCCACTTACTGGTTATCCCATGCTGCCAGTTTTCCCAAGAGCTCTTTTCCAAGCTGAATGGCCTCCAAGACTGCAACTGAAGTGCATTTCTGAACTGGGATGAGTTCATTTTAAATGACTTGGGACAGAAACTGATGGCTGTGTTGTTAACAGCTAGACCCCCTGTTACAAAAGGTTTGATCACCATGCTAATGTTGAATTAACAATTCAGATTCATAAGCCTGAACAATTGTCTGCCACCAATTCAACTGGGTCTTGGTTTGATAGAATCACATTCCCATGCAAGATCTATTGATTAGGTTAAGCACATGGGAATGGATTTCAAAATAGCATGATTGAATTAAGTTTGTCTTCCATGAGCATCAGAATTCCAAAATATTTGCTATGCCATGTTGTGGTGTCTCTTGGTGCACATGATCACCACCGAGTGAAATCCACAGTTACTGCTACCCCAAAGAGTAGCACTTACTTAATGGATAGAAATGAATGCCAATCTGTGAGGTAACTGTATTGTGAAGCTATGTGAACAGACCCTGTTGAAATATTTTTGATGAAAAAATAATGAACACAAGAATGTTGGTTGTATATTCCACAGTGACAGCTACTCCAACAAAAAGCACTTACTGAAAAACAACAGATCAATACTTCTGTTAGAGTTGCTGTGCTGGTATTACCATCCCATAATGATGCTTGCAAACGGTAATTGTTGGGCTTTTAAAGCATTTGTGGTCATTAAATCCAGAGTCATACCCCAACTTGATAGCACTTTCTATTTCCAAATACAAGAGAGCTGCTAAAGTTGAAGTATACTTCTAGATAATCAAAGAAGAAATGTTTGCGATAAGAGAGAAAGCTTAGGAACTGTTACACGTTTTAAGATTAACCCAAACAGAATCACATATGAAAATAGGAATCAAGTAGTGCTTACTTTTGAAGAAATCTTAGTCTGTTTCAACTAGCAAACAGTCTCTACTGGCAAGTAGTTGTTGAATTAATCACATAAAACTACCCCAACATGTAGCACTTACTGCATTATGAGATCAAGTCAATGCTAAAGTTAGGGTACCAATTGTGAAGTAAAGAGATTGCCGCATTTCCAGATCCTGTCCTGGCCACTTACTGGTTATCCCATGCTGTCAGTTTTCCCAAGAGCTCTTTTCCAAGCTGAATGGCCTCCAAGACTCCAACTGAAGTGCATTTCTGAACTGGGATGAGTTCATTTTAAATGACTTGGGACAGAAACTGATGGCTGTGTTGTTAACAGCTAGACCCCCTGTTACAAAAGGTTTGATCACCATGCTAATGTTGAATTAACAATTCAGATTCATAAGCCTGAACAATTGTCTGCCACCAATTCAACTGGGTCTTGGTTTGATAGAAAGACATGGGAATGGATTTCAAAATAGCATGATTGAATTAAGTTTGTCTTCCATGAGCATCAGAATTTCAAAATATTTGCTATGCCATGTTGTGGTGTCTCTTGGTGCACATGATCACCACCGAGTGAAATCCACAGTTACTGCTACCCCAAAGAGTAGCACTTACTTAATGGATAGAAATGAATGCCAATCTGTGAGGTAACTGTATTGTGAAGCTATGTGAACAGACCCTGTTGAAATATTTTTGATGAAAAAATAATGAACACAAGAATGTTGGTTGTATATTCCACAGTGACAGCTACTCCAACAAAAAGCACTTACTGATAAACAACGTATCAATACTTCTGTTAGAGTTGCTGTGCTGGTATTACCATCCCATAATGATGCTTGCCAAAGGCAATTGTTGGGCTTTTAAAGCATTTGTGGTCATTCAATCCAGAGTCATACCCCAACTTGATAGCACTTTCTTTGTCCAAATACAAGAGAGCTGCTAAAGTTGAAGTATACTTCTAGATAATCAAAGAAGAAATGTTTGCGATAAGAGAGAAAGCTTAGGAACTGTTACACGTTTTAAGATGAACCCAAACAGAATCACTTATGAAAATAGGAATCAAGTAGTGCTTACTTTTGAAGAAATCTTAGTCTGTTTCAACCAGCAAACAGTCTCTACTGGCAAGTAGTTGTTGAATTAATCACATAAAACTACCCCAACATGTAGCACTTACTGCATTATGAGATCAAGTCAATGCTAAAGTTAGGGTACCAATTGTGAAGTAAAGAGATTGCCGCATTTCCAGATCCTGTCCTGGCCACTTACTGGTTATCCCATGCTGCCAGTTTTCCCAGGAGCTCTTTTCCAAGCTGAATGGCCTCCAAGACTCCAACTGAAGTGCATTTCTGAACTGGGATGAGTTCATTTTAAATGACTTGGGACAGAAACTGATGGCTGTGTTGTTAACAGCTAGACCCCCTGTTACAAAAGGTTTGATCACCATGCTAATGTTGAATTAACAATTCAGATTCATAAGCCTGAACAATTGTCTGCCACCAATTCAACTGGGTCTTGGTTTGATAGAATCACATTCCCATGCAAGATCTATTGATTAGGTTAAGCACATGGGAATGGATTTCAAAATAGCATGATTGAATTAAGTTTGTCTTCCATGAGCATCAGAATTCCAAAATATTTGCTATGCCATGTTGTGGTGTCTCTTGGTGCACATGATCACCACCGAGTGAAATCCACAGTTACTGCTACCCCAAAGAGTAGCACTTACTTAATGGATAGAAATGAATGCCAATCTGTGAGGTAACTGTATTGTGAAGCTATGTGAACAGACCCTGTTGAAATATTTTTGATGAAAAAATAATGAACACAAGAATGTTGGTTGTATATTCCACAGTGACAGCTACTCCAACAAAAAGCACTTACTGAAAAACAACAGATCAATACTTCTGTTAGAGTTGCTGTGCTGGTATTACCATCCCATAATGATGCTTGCAAACGGTAATTGTTGGGCTTTTAAAGCATTTGTGGTCATTAAATCCAGAGTCATACCCCAACTTGATAGCACTTTCTATTTCCAAATACAAGAGAGCTGCTAAAGTTGAAGTATACTTCTAGATAATCAAAGAAGAAATGTTTGCGATAAGAGAGAAAGCTTAGGAACTGTTACACGTTTTAAGATTAACCCAAACAGAATCACATATGAAAATAGGAATCAAGTAGTGCTTACTTTTGAAGAAATCTTAGTCTGTTTCAACTAGCAAACAGTCTCTACTGGCAAGTAGTTGTTGAATTAATCACATAAAACTACCCCAACATGTAGCACTTACTGCATTATGAGATCAAGTCAATGCTAAAGTTAGGGTACCAATTGTGAAGTAAAGAGATTGCCGCATTTCCAGATCCTGTCCTGGCCACTTACTGGTTATCCCATGCTGTCAGTTTTCCCAAGAGCTCTTTTCCAAGCTGAATGGCCTCCAAGACTCCAACTGAAGTGCATTTCTGAACTGGGATGAGTTCATTTTAAATGACTTGGGACAGAAACTGATGGCTGTGTTGTTAACAGCTAGACCCCCTGTTACAAAAGGTTTGATCACCATGCTAATGTTGAATTAACAATTCAGATTCATAAGCCTGAACAATTGTCTGCCACCAATTCAACTGGGTCTTGGTTTGATAGAATCACATTCCCATGCAAGATCTATTGATTAGGTTAAGCACATGGGAATGGATTTCAAAATAGCATGATTGAATTAAGTTTGTCTTCCATGAGCATCAGAATTCCAAAATATTTGCTATGCCATGTTGTGGTGTCTCTTGGTGCACATGATCACCACCGAGTGAAATCCACAGTTACTGCTACCCCAAAGAGTAGCACTTACTTAATGGATAGAAATGAATGCCAATCTGTGAGGTAACTGTATTGTGAAGCTATGTGAACAGACCCTGTTGAAATATTTTTGATGAAAAAATAATGAACACAAGAATGTTGGTTGTATATTCCACAGTGACAGCTACTCCAACAAAAAGCACTTACTGAAAAACAACAGATCAATACTTCTGTTAGAGTTGCTGTGCTGGTATTACCATCCCATAATGATGCTTGCCAAAGGCAATTGTTGGGCTTTTAAAGCATTTGTGGTCATTCAATCCAGAGTCATACCCCAACTTGATAGCACTTTCTTTGTCCAAATACAAGAGAGCTGCTAAAGTTGAAGTATACTTCTAGATAATCAAAGAAGAAATGTTTGCGATAAGAGAGAAAGCTTAGGAACTGTTACACGTTTTAAGATGAACCCAAACAGAATCACTTATGAAAATAGGAATCAAGTAGTGCTTACTTTTGAAGAAATCTTAGTCTGTTTCAACCAGCAAACAGTCTCTACTGGCAAGTAGTTGTTGAATTAATCACATAAAACTACCCCAACATGTAGCACTTACTGCATTATGAGATCAAGTCAATGCTAAGGTTAGGGTACCAATTGTGAAGTAAAGAGATTGCCGCATTTCCAGATCCTGTCCTGGCCACTTACTGGTTATCCCATGCTGCCAGTTTTCCCAGGAGCTCTTTTCCAAGCTGAATGGCCTCCAAGACTCCAACTGAAGTGCATTTCTGAACTGGGATGAGTTCATTTTAAATGACTTGGGACATAAACTGATGGCTGTGTTGTTAACAGCTAGACCCCCTGTTACAAAAGGTTTGATCACCATGCTAATGTTGAATTAACAATTCAGATTCATAAGCCTGAACAATTGTCTGCCACCAATTCAACTGGGTCTTGGTTTGATAGAATCACATTCCCATGCAAGATCTATTGATTAGGTTAAGCACATGGGAATGGATTTCAAAATAGCATGATTGAATTAAGTTTGTCTTCCATGAGCATCAGAATTCCAAAATATTTGCTATGCCATGTTGTGGTGTCTCTTGGTGCACATGATCACCACCGAGTGAAATCCACAGTTACTGCTACCCCAAAGAGTAGCACTTACTTAATGGATAGAAATGAATGCCAATCTGTGAGGTAACTGTATTGTGAAGCTATGTGAACAGACCCTGTTGAAATATTTTTGATGAAAAAATAATGAACACAAGAATGTTGGTTGTATATTCCACAGTGACAGCTACTCCAACAAAAAGCACTTACTGAAAAACAACAGATCAATACTTCTGTTAGAGTTGCTGTGCTGGTATTACCATCCCATAATGATGCTTGCCAAAGGCAATTGTTGGGCTTTTAAAGCATTTGGGGTCATTCAATCCAGAGTCATACCCCAACTTGATAGCACTTTCTATGTCCAAATACAAGAGAGCTGCTAAAGTTGAAGTATACTTCTAGATAATCAAAGAAGAAATGTTTGCGATAAGAGAGAAAGCTTAGGAACTGTTACACGTTTTAAGATTAACCCAAACAGAATCACTTATGAAAATAGGAATCAAGTAGTGCTTACTTTTGAAGAAATCTTAGTCTGTTTCAACCAGCAAACAGTCTCTACTGGCAAGTAGTTGTTGAATTAATCACATAAAACTACCCCAACATGTAGCACTTACTGCATTATGAGATCAAGTCAATGCTAAGGTTAGGGTACCAATTGTGAAGTAAAGAGATTGCCGCATTTCCAGATCCTGTCCTGGCCACTTACTGGTTATCCCATGCTGCCAGTTTTCCCAAGAGCTCTTTTCCAAGCTGAATGGCCTCCAAGACTGCAACTGAAGTGCATTTCTGAACTGGGATGAGTTCATTTTAAATGACTTGGGACAGAAACTGATGGCTGTGTTGTTAACAGCTAGACCCCCTGTTACAAAAGGTTTGATCACCATGCTAATGTTGAATTAACAATTCAGATTCATAAGCCTGAACAATTGTCTGCCACCAATTCAACTGGGTCTTGGTTTGATAGAATCACATTCCCATGCAAGATCTATTGATTAGGTTAAGCACATGGGAATGGATTTCAAAATAGCATGATTGAATTAAGTTTGTCTTCCATGAGCATCAGAATTCCAAAATATTTGCTATGCCATGTTGTGGTGTCTCTTGGTGCACATGATCACCACCGAGTGAAATCCACAGTTACTGCTACCCCAAAGAGTAGCACTTACTTAATGGATAGAAATGAATGCCAATCTGTGAGGTAACTGTATTGTGAAGCTATGTGAACAGACCCTGTTGAAATATTTTTGATGAAAAAATAATGAACACAAGAATGTTGGTTGTATATTCCACAGTGACAGCTACTCCAACAAAAAGCACTTACTGAAAAACAACAGATCAATACTTCTGTTAGAGTTGCTGTGCTGGTATTACCATCCCATAATGATGCTTGCCAAAGGCAATTGTTGGGCTTTTAAAGCATTTGTGGTCATTCAATCCAGAGTCATACCCCAACTTGATAGCACTTTCTTTGTCCAAATACAAGAGAGCTGCTAAAGTTGAAGTATACTTCTAGATAATCAAAGAAGAAATGTTTGCGATAAGAGAGAAAGCTTAGGAACTGTTACACGTTTTAAGATGAACCCAAACAGAATCACTTATGAAAATAGGAATCAAGTAGTGCTTACTTTTGAAGAAATCTTAGTCTGTTTCAACCAGCAAACAGTCTCTACTGGCAAGTAGTTGTTGAATTAATCACATAAAACTACCCCAACATGTAGCACTTACTGCATTATGAGATCAAGTCAATGCTAAGGTTAGGGTACCAATTGTGAAGTAAAGAGATTGCCGCATTTCCAGATCCTGTCCTGGCCACTTACTGGTTATCCCATGCTGCCAGTTTTCCCAAGAGCTCTTTTCCAAGCTGAATGGCCTCCAAGACTGCAACTGAAGTGCATTTCTGAACTGGGATGAGTTCATTTTAAATGACTTGGGACAGAAACTGATGGCTGTGTTGTTAACAGCTAGACCCCCTGTTACAAAAGGTTTGATCACCATGCTAATGTTGAATTAACAATTCAGATTCATAAGCCTGAACAATTGTCTGCCACCAATTCAACTGGGTCTTGGTTTGATAGAATCACATTCCCATGCAAGATCTATTGATTAGGTTAAGCACATGGGAATGGATTTCAAAATAGCATGATTGAATTAAGTTTGTCTTCCATGAGCATCAGAATTCCAAAATATTTGCTATGCCATGTTGTGGTGTCTCTTGGTGCACATGATCACCACCGAGTGAAATCCACAGTTACTGCTACCCCAAAGAGTAGCACTTACTTAATGGATAGAAATGAATGCCAATCTGTGAGGTAACTGTATTGTGAAGCTATGTGAACAGACCCTGTTGAAATATTTTTGATGAAAAAATAATGAACACAAGAATGTTGGTTGTATATTCCACAGTGACAGCTACTCCAACAAAAAGCACTTACTGAAAAACAACAGATCAATACTTCTGTTAGAGTTGCTGTGCTGGTATTACCATCCCATAATGATGCTTGCCAAAGGCAATTGTTGGGCTTTTAAAGCATTTGGGGTCATTCAATCCAGAGTCATACCCCAACTTGATAGCACTTTCTATGTCCAAATACAAGAGAGCTGCTAAAGTTGAAGTATACTTCTAGATAATCAAAGAAGAAATGTTTGCGATAAGAGAGAAAGCTTAGGAACTGTTACACGTTTTAAGATTAACCCAAACAGAATCACTTATGAAAATAGGAATCAAGTAGTGCTTACTTTTGAAGAAATCTTAGTCTGTTTCAACCAGCAAACAGTCTCTACTGGCAAGTAGTTGTTGAATTAATCACATAAAACTACCCCAACATGTAGCACTTACTGCATTATGAGATCAAGTCAATGCTAAAGTTAGGGTACCAATTGTGAAGTAAAGAGATTGCCGCATTTCCAGATCCTGTCCTGGCCACTTACTGGTAATCCCATGCTGCCAGTTTTCCCAAGAGCTCTTTTCCAAGCTGAATGGCCTCCAAGACTGCAACTGAAGTGCATTTCTGAACTGGGATGAGTTCATTTTAAATGACTTGGGACAGAAACTGATGGCTGTGTTGTTAACAGCTAGACCCCCTGTTACAAAAGGTTTGATCACCATGCTAATGTTGAATTAACAATTCAGATTCATAAGCCTGAACAATTGTCTGCCACCAATTCAACTGGGTCTTGGTTTGATAGAATCACATTCCCATGCAAGATCTATTGATTAGGTTAAGCACATGGGAATGGATTTCAAAATAGCATGATTGAATTAAGTTTGTCTTCCATGAGCATCAGAATTCCAAAATATTTGCTATGCCATGTTGTGGTGTCTCTTGGTGCACATGATCACCACCGAGTGAAATCCACAGTTACTGCTACCCCAAAGAGTAGCACTTACTTAATGGATAGAAATGAATGCCAATCTGTGAGGTAACTGTATTGTGAAGCTATGTGAACAGACCCTGTTGAAATATTTTTGATGAAAAAATAATGAACACAAGAATGTTGGTTGTATATTCCACAGTGACAGCTACTCCAACAAAAAGCACTTACTGAAAAACAACAGATCAATACTTCTGTTAGAGTTGCTGTGCTGGTATTACCATCCCATAATGATGCTTGCCAAAGGCAATTGTTGGGCTTTTAAAGCATTTGGGGTCATTCAATCCAGAGTCATACCCCAACTTGATAGCACTTTCTATGTCCAAATACAAGAGAGCTGCTAAAGTTGAAGTATACTTCTAGATAATCAAAGAAGAAATGTTTGCGATAAGAGAGAAAGCTTAGGAACTGTTACACGTTTTAAGATGAACCCAAACAGAATCACTTATGAAAATAGGAATCAAGTAGTGCTTACTTTTGAAGAAATCTTAGTCTGTTTCAACCAGCAAACAGTCTCTACTGGCAAGTAGTTGTTGAATTAATCACATAAAACTACCCCAACATGTAGCACTTACTGCATTATGAGATCAAGTCAATGCTAAGGTTAGGGTACCAATTGTGAAGTAAAGAGATTGCCGCATTTCCAGATCCTGTCCTGGCCACTTACTGGTTATCCCATGCTGCCAGTTTTCCCAAGAGCTCTTTTCCAAGCTGAATGGCCTCCAAGACTGCAACTGAAGTGCATTTCTGAACTGGGATGAGTTCATTTTAAATGACTTGGGACAGAAACTGATGGCTGTGTTGTTAACAGCTAGACCCCCTGTTACAAAAGGTTTGATCACCATGCTAATGTTGAATTAACAATTCAGATTCATAAGCCTGAACAATTGTCTGCCACCAATTCAACTGGGTCTTGGTTTGATAGAATCACATTCCCATGCAAGATCTATTGATTAGGTTAAGCACATGGGAATGGATTTCAAAATAGCATGATTGAATTAAGTTTGTCTTCCATGAGCATCAGAATTCCAAAATATTTGCTATGCCATGTTGTGGTGTCTCTTGGTGCACATGATCACCACCGAGTGAAATCCACAGTTACTGCTACCCCAAAGAGTAGCACTTACTTAATGGATAGAAATGAATGCCAATCTGTGAGGTAACTGTATTGTGAAGCTATGTGAACAGACCCTGTTGAAATATTTTTGATGAAAAAATAATGAACACAAGAATGTTGGTTGTATATTCCACAGTGACAGCTACTCCAACAAAAAGCACTTACTGAAAAACAACAGATCAATACTTCTGTTAGAGTTGCTGTGCTGGTATTACCATCCCATAATGATGCTTGCCAAAGGCAATTGTTGGGCTTTTAAAGCATTTGGGGTCATTCAATCCAGAGTCATACCCCAACTTGATAGCACTTTCTATGTCCAAATACAAGAGAGCTGCTAAAGTTGAAGTATACTTCTAGATAATCAAAGAAGAAATGTTTGCGATAAGAGAGAAAGCTTAGGAACTGTTACACGTTTTAAGATTAACCCAAACAGAATCACTTATGAAAATAGGAATCAAGTAGTGCTTACTTTTGAAGAAATCTTAGTCTGTTTCAACCAGCAAACAGTCTCTACTGGCAAGTAGTTGTTGAATTAATCACATAAAACTACCCCAACATGTAGCACTTACTGCATTATGAGATCAAGTCAATGCTAAAGTTAGGGTACCAATTGTGAAGTAAAGAGATTGCCGCATTTCCAGATCCTGTCCTGGCCACTTACTGGTAATCCCATGCTGCCAGTTTTCCCAAGAGCTCTTTTCCAAGCTGAATGGCCTCCAAGACTGCAACTGAAGTGCATTTCTGAACTGGGATGAGTTCATTTTAAATGACTTGGGACAGAAACTGATGGCTGTGTTGTTAACAGCTAGACCCCCTGTTACAAAAGGTTTGATCACCATGCTAATGTTGAATTAACAATTCAGATTCATAAGCCTGAACAATTGTCTGCCACCAATTCAACTGGGTCTTGGTTTGATAGAATCACATTCCCATGCAAGATCTATTGATTAGGTTAAGCACATGGGAATGGATTTCAAAATAGCATGATTGAATTAAGTTTGTCTTCCATGAGCATCAGAATTCCAAAATATTTGCTATGCCATGTTGTGGTGTCTCTTGGTGCACATGATCACCACCGAGTGAAATCCACAGTTACTGCTACCCCAAAGAGTAGCACTTACTTAATGGATAGAAATGAATGCCAATCTGTGAGGTAACTGTATTGTGAAGCTATGTGAACAGACCCTGTTGAAATATTTTTGATGAAAAAATAATGAACACAAGAATGTTGGTTGTATATTCCACAGTGACAGCTACTCCAACAAAAAGCACTTACTGAAAAACAACAGATCAATACTTCTGTTAGAGTTGCTGTGCTGGTATTACCATCCCATAATGATGCTTGCCAAAGGCAATTGTTGGGCTTTTAAAGCATTTGGGGTCATTCAATCCAGAGTCATACCCCAACTTGATAGCACTTTCTATGTCCAAATACAAGAGAGCTGCTAAAGTTGAAGTATACTTCTAGATAATCAAAGAAGAAATGTTTGCGATAAGAGAGAAAGCTTAGGAACTGTTACACGTTTTAAGATTAACCCAAACAGAATCACTTATGAAAATAGGAATCAAGTAGTGCTTACTTTTGAAGAAATCTTAGTCTGTTTCAACCAGCAAACAGTCTCTACTGGCAAGTAGTTGTTGAATTAATCACATAAAACTACCCCAACATGTAGCACTTACTGCATTATGAGATCAAGTCAATGCTAAGGTTAGGGTACCAATTGTGAAGTAAAGAGATTGCCGCATTTCCAGATCCTGTCCTGGCCACTTACTGGTTATCCCATGCTGCCAGTTTTCCCAAGAGCTCTTTTCCAAGCTGAATGGCCTCCAAGACTGCAACTGAAGTGCATTTCTGAACTGGGATGAGTTCATTTTAAATGACTTGGGACAGAAACTGATGGCTGTGTTGTTAACAGCTAGACCCCCTGTTACAAAAGGTTTGATCACCATGCTAATGTTGAATTAACAATTCAGATTCATAAGCCTGAACAATTGTCTGCCACCAATTCAACTGGGTCTTGGTTTGATAGAATCACATTCCCATGCAAGATCTATTGATTAGGTTAAGCACATGGGAATGGATTTCAAAATAGCATGATTGAATTAAGTTTGTCTTCCATGAGCATCAGAATTCCAAAATATTTGCTATGCCATGTTGTGGTGTCTCTTGGTGCACATGATCACCACCGAGTGAAATCCACAGTTACTGCTACCCCAAAGAGTAGCACTTACTTAATGGATAGAAATGAATGCCAATCTGTGAGGTAACTGTATTGTGAAGCTATGTGAACAGACCCTGTTGAAATATTTTTGATGAAAAAATAATGAACACAAGAATGTTGGTTGTATATTCCACAGTGACAGCTACTCCAACAAAAAGCACTTACTGAAAAACAACAGATCAATACTTCTGTTAGAGTTGCTGTGCTGGTATTACCATCCCATAATGATGCTTGCCAAAGGCAATTGTTGGGCTTTTAAAGCATTTGTGGTCATTCAATCCAGAGTCATACCCCAACTTGATAGCACTTTCTTTGTCCAAATACAAGAGAGCTGCTAAAGTTGAAGTATACTTCTAGATAATCAAAGAAGAAATGTTTGCGATAAGAGAGAAAGCTTAGGAACTGTTACACGTTTTAAGATGAACCCAAACAGAATCACTTATGAAAATAGGAATCAAGTAGTGCTTACTTTTGAAGAAATCTTAGTCTGTTTCAACCAGCAAACAGTCTCTACTGGCAAGTAGTTGTTGAATTAATCACATAAAACTACCCCAACATGTAGCACTTACTGCATTATGAGATCAAGTCAATGCTAAGGTTAGGGTACCAATTGTGAAGTAAAGAGATTGCCGCATTTCCAGATCCTGTCCTGGCCACTTACTGGTTATCCCATGCTGCCAGTTTTCCCAAGAGCTCTTTTCCAAGCTGAATGGCCTCCAAGACTGCAACTGAAGTGCATTTCTGAACTGGGATGAGTTCATTTTAAATGACTTGGGACAGAAACTGATGGCTGTGTTGTTAACAGCTAGACCCCCTGTTACAAAAGGTTTGATCACCATGCTAATGTTGAATTAACAATTCAGATTCATAAGCCTGAACAATTGTCTGCCACCAATTCAACTGGGTCTTGGTTTGATAGAATCACATTCCCATGCAAGATCTATTGATTAGGTTAAGCACATGGGAATGGATTTCAAAATAGCATGATTGAATTAAGTTTGTCTTCCATGAGCATCAGAATTCCAAAATATTTGCTATGCCATGTTGTGGTGTCTCTTGGTGCACATGATCACCACCGAGTGAAATCCACAGTTACTGCTACCCCAAAGAGTAGCACTTACTTAATGGATAGAAATGAATGCCAATCTGTGAGGTAACTGTATTGTGAAGCTATGTGAACAGACCCTGTTGAAATATTTTTGATGAAAAAATAATGAACACAAGAATGTTGGTTGTATATTCCACAGTGACAGCTACTCCAACAAAAAGCACTTACTGAAAAACAACAGATCAATACTTCTGTTAGAGTTGCTGTGCTGGTATTACCATCCCATAATGATGCTTGCCAAAGGCAATTGTTGGGCTTTTAAAGCATTTGGGGTCATTCAATCCAGAGTCATACCCCAACTTGATAGCACTTTCTATGTCCAAATACAAGAGAGCTGCTAAAGTTGAAGTATACTTCTAGATAATCAAAGAAGAAATGTTTGCGATAAGAGAGAAAGCTTAGGAACTGTTACACGTTTTAAGATTAACCCAAACAGAATCACTTATGAAAATAGGAATCAAGTAGTGCTTACTTTTGAAGAAATCTTAGTCTGTTTCAACCAGCAAACAGTCTCTACTGGCAAGTAGTTGTTGAATTAATCACATAAAACTACCCCAACATGTAGCACTTACTGCATTATGAGATCAAGTCAATGCTAAAGTTAGGGTACCAATTGTGAAGTAAAGAGATTGCCGCATTTCCAGATCCTGTCCTGGCCACTTACTGGTAATCCCATGCTGCCAGTTTTCCCAAGAGCTCTTTTCCAAGCTGAATGGCCTCCAAGACTGCAACTGAAGTGCATTTCTGAACTGGGATGAGTTCATTTTAAATGACTTGGGACAGAAACTGATGGCTGTGTTGTTAACAGCTAGACCCCCTGTTACAAAAGGTTTGATCACCATGCTAATGTTGAATTAACAATTCAGATTCATAAGCCTGAACAATTGTCTGCCACCAATTCAACTGGGTCTTGGTTTGATAGAATCACATTCCCATGCAAGATCTATTGATTAGGTTAAGCACATGGGAATGGATTTCAAAATAGCATGATTGAATTAAGTTTGTCTTCCATGAGCATCAGAATTCCAAAATATTTGCTATGCCATGTTGTGGTGTCTCTTGGTGCACATGATCACCACCGAGTGAAATCCACAGTTACTGCTACCCCAAAGAGTAGCACTTACTTAATGGATAGAAATGAATGCCAATCTGTGAGGTAACTGTATTGTGAAGCTATGTGAACAGACCCTGTTGAAATATTTTTGATGAAAAAATAATGAACACAAGAATGTTGGTTGTATATTCCACAGTGACAGCTACTCCAACAAAAAGCACTTACTGAAAAACAACAGATCAATACTTCTGTTAGAGTTGCTGTGCTGGTATTACCATCCCATAATGATGCTTGCAAACGGTAATTGTTGGGCTTTTAAAGCATTTGTGGTCATTAAATCCAGAGTCATACCCCAACTTGATAGCACTTTCTATTTCCAAATACAAGAGAGCTGCTAAAGTTGAAGTATACTTCTAGATAATCAAAGAAGAAATGTTTGCGATAAGAGAGAAAGCTTAGGAACTGTTACACGTTTTAAGATTAACCCAAACAGAATCACATATGAAAATAGGAATCAAGTAGTGCTTACTTTTGAAGAAATCTTAGTCTGTTTCAACTAGCAAACAGTCTCTACTGGCAAGTAGTTGTTGAATTAATCACATAAAACTACCCCAACATGTAGCACTTACTGCATTATGAGATCAAGTCAATGCTAAAGTTAGGGTACCAATTGTGAAGTAAAGAGATTGCCGCATTTCCAGATCCTGTCCTGGCCACTTACTGGTTATCCCATGCTGTCAGTTTTCCCAAGAGCTCTTTTCCAAGCTGAATGGCCTCCAAGACTCCAACTGAAGTGCATTTCTGAACTGGGATGAGTTCATTTTAAATGACTTGGGACAGAAACTGATGGCTGTGTTGTTAACAGCTAGACCCCCTGTTACAAAAGGTTTGATCACCATGCTAATGTTGAATTAACAATTCAGATTCATAAGCCTGAACAATTGTCTGCCACCAATTCAACTGGGTCTTGGTTTGATAGAATCACATTCCCATGCAAGATCTATTGATTAGGTTAAGCACATGGGAATGGATTTCAAAATAGCATGATTGAATTAAGTTTGTCTTCCATGAGCATCAGAATTCCAAAATATTTGCTATGCCATGTTGTGGTGTCTCTTGGTGCACATGATCACCACCGAGTGAAATCCACAGTTACTGCTACCCCAAAGAGTAGCACTTACTTAATGGATAGAAATGAATGCCAATCTGTGAGGTAACTGTATTGTGAAGCTATGTGAACAGACCCTGTTGAAATATTTTTGATGAAAAAATAATGAACACAAGAATGTTGGTTGTATATTCCACAGTGACAGCTACTCCAACAAAAAGCACTTACTGAAAAACAACAGATCAATACTTCTGTTAGAGTTGCTGTGCTGGTATTACCATCCCATAATGATGCTTGCAAACGGTAATTGTTGGGCTTTTAAAGCATTTGTGGTCATTAAATCCAGAGTCATACCCCAACTTGATAGCACTTTCTATTTCCAAATACAAGAGAGCTGCTAAAGTTGAAGTATACTTCTAGATAATCAAAGAAGAAATGTTTGCGATAAGAGAGAAAGCTTAGGAACTGTTACACGTTTTAAGATTAACCCAAACAGAATCACATATGAAAATAGGAATCAAGTAGTGCTTACTTTTGAAGAAATCTTAGTCTGTTTCAACTAGCAAACAGTCTCTACTGGCAAGTAGTTGTTGAATTAATCACATAAAACTACCCCAACATGTAGCACTTACTGCATTATGAGATCAAGTCAATGCTAAAGTTAGGGTACCAATTGTGAAGTAAAGAGATTGCCGCATTTCCAGATCCTGTCCTGGCCACTTACTGGTTATCCCATGCTGTCAGTTTTCCCAAGAGCTCTTTTCCAAGCTGAATGGCCTCCAAGACTCCAACTGAAGTGCATTTCTGAACTGGGATGAGTTCATTTTAAATGACTTGGGACAGAAACTGATGGCTGTGTTGTTAACAGCTAGACCCCCTGTTACAAAAGGTTTGATCACCATGCTAATGTTGAATTAACAATTCAGATTCATAAGCCTGAACAATTGTCTGCCACCAATTCAACTGGGTCTTGGTTTGATAGAATCACATTCCCATGCAAGATCTATTGATTAGGTTAAGCACATGGGAATGGATTTCAAAATAGCATGATTGAATTAAGTTTGTCTTCCATGAGCATCAGAATTTCAAAATATTTGCTATGCCATGTTGTGGTGTCTCTTGGTGCACATGATCACCACCGAGTGAAATCCACAGTTACTGCTACCCCAAAGAGTAGCACTTACTTAATGGATAGAAATGAATGCCAATCTGTGAGGTAACTGTATTGTGAAGCTATGTGAACAGACCCTGTTGAAATATTTTTGATGAAAAAATAATGAACACAAGAATGTTGGTTGTATATTCCACAGTGACAGCTACTCCAACAAAAAGCACTTACTGAAAAACAACAGATCAATACTTCTGTTAGAGTTGCTGTGCTGGTATTACCATCCCATAATGATGCTTGCCAAAGGCAATTGTTGGGCTTTTAAAGCATTTGGGGTCATTCAATCCAGAGTCATACCCCAACTTGATAGCACTTTCTATGTCCAAATACAAGAGAGCTGCTAAAGTTGAAGTATACTTCTAGATAATCAAAGAAGAAATGTTTGCGATAAGAGAGAAAGCTTAGGAACTGTTACACGTTTTAAGATTAACCCAAACAGAATCACTTATGAAAATAGGAATCAAGTAGTGCTTACTTTTGAAGAAATCTTAGTCTGTTTCAACCAGCAAACAGTCTCTACTGGCAAGTAGTTGTTGAATTAATCACATAAAACTACCCCAACATGTAGCACTTACTGCATTATGAGATCAAGTCAATGCTAAAGTTAGGGTACCAATTGTGAAGTAAAGAGATTGCCGCATTTCCAGATCCTGTCCTGGCCACTTACTGGTTATCCCATGCTGCCAGTTTTCCCAAGAGCTCTTTTCCAAGCTGAATGGCCTCCAAGACTGCAACTGAAGTGCATTTCTGAACTGGGATGAGTTCATTTTAAATGACTTGGGACAGAAACTGATGGCTGTGTTGTTAACAGCTAGACCCCCTGTTACAAAAGGTTTGATCACCATGCTAATGTTGAATTAACAATTCAGATTCATAAGCCTGAACAATTGTCTGCCACCAATTCAACTGGGTCTTGGTTTGATAGAATCACATTCCCATGCAAGATCTATTGATTAGGTTAAGCACATGGGAATGGATTTCAAAATAGCATGATTGAATTAAGTTTGTCTTCCATGAGCATCAGAATTCCAAAATATTTGCTATGCCATGTTGTGGTGTCTCTTGGTGCACATGATCACCACCGAGTGAAATCCACAGTTACTGCTACCCCAAAGAGTAGCACTTACTTAATGGATAGAAATGAATGCCAATCTGTGAGGTAACTGTATTGTGAAGCTATGTGAACAGACCCTGTTGAAATATTTTTGATGAAAAAATAATGAACACAAGAATGTTGGTTGTATATTCCACAGTGACAGCTACTCCAACAAAAAGCACTTACTGAAAAACAACAGATCAATACTTCTGTTAGAGTTGCTGTGCTGGTATTACCATCCCATAATGATGCTTGCAAACGGTAATTGTTGGGCTTTTAAAGCATTTGTGGTCATTAAATCCAGAGTCATACCCCAACTTGATAGCACTTTCTATTTCCAAATACAAGAGAGCTGCTAAAGTTGAAGTATACTTCTAGATAATCAAAGAAGAAATGTTTGCGATAAGAGAGAAAGCTTAGGAACTGTTACACGTTTTAAGATTAACCCAAACAGAATCACATATGAAAATAGGAATCAAGTAGTGCTTACTTTTGAAGAAATCTTAGTCTGTTTCAACTAGCAAACAGTCTCTACTGGCAAGTAGTTGTTGAATTAATCACATAAAACTACCCCAACATGTAGCACTTACTGCATTATGAGATCAAGTCAATGCTAAAGTTAGGGTACCAATTGTGAAGTAAAGAGATTGCCGCATTTCCAGATCCTGTCCTGGCCACTTACTGGTTATCCCATGCTGTCAGTTTTCCCAAGAGCTCTTTTCCAAGCTGAATGGCCTCCAAGACTCCAACTGAAGTGCATTTCTGAACTGGGATGAGTTCATTTTAAATGACTTGGGACAGAAACTGATGGCTGTGTTGTTAACAGCTAGACCCCCTGTTACAAAAGGTTTGATCACCATGCTAATGTTGAATTAACAATTCAGATTCATAAGCCTGAACAATTGTCTGCCACCAATTCAACTGGGTCTTGGTTTGATAGAAAGACATGGGAATGGATTTCAAAATAGCATGATTGAATTAAGTTTGTCTTCCATGAGCATCAGAATTTCAAAATATTTGCTATGCCATGTTGTGGTGTCTCTTGGTGCACATGATCACCACCGAGTGAAATCCACAGTTACTGCTACCCCAAAGAGTAGCACTTACTTAATGGATAGAAATGAATGCCAATCTGTGAGGTAACTGTATTGTGAAGCTATGTGAACAGACCCTGTTGAAATATTTTTGATGAAAAAATAATGAACACAAGAATGTTGGTTGTATATTCCACAGTGACAGCTACTCCAACAAAAAGCACTTACTGATAAACAACGTATCAATACTTCTGTTAGAGTTGCTGTGCTGGTATTACCATCCCATAATGATGCTTGCCAAAGGCAATTGTTGGGCTTTTAAAGCATTTGTGGTCATTCAATCCAGAGTCATACCCCAACTTGATAGCACTTTCTTTGTCCAAATACAAGAGAGCTGCTAAAGTTGAAGTATACTTCTAGATAATCAAAGAAGAAATGTTTGCGATAAGAGAGAAAGCTTAGGAACTGTTACACGTTTTAAGATGAACCCAAACAGAATCACTTATGAAAATAGGAATCAAGTAGTGCTTACTTTTGAAGAAATCTTAGTCTGTTTCAACCAGCAAACAGTCTCTACTGGCAAGTAGTTGTTGAATTAATCACATAAAACTACCCCAACATGTAGCACTTACTGCATTATGAGATCAAGTCAATGCTAAAGTTAGGGTACCAATTGTGAAGTAAAGAGATTGCCGCATTTCCAGATCCTGTCCTGGCCACTTACTGGTTATCCCATGCTGCCAGTTTTCCCAGGAGCTCTTTTCCAAGCTGAATGGCCTCCAAGACTCCAACTGAAGTGCATTTCTGAACTGGGATGAGTTCATTTTAAATGACTTGGGACAGAAACTGATGGCTGTGTTGTTAACAGCTAGACCCCCTGTTACAAAAGGTTTGATCACCATGCTAATGTTGAATTAACAATTCAGATTCATAAGCCTGAACAATTGTCTGCCACCAATTCAACTGGGTCTTGGTTTGATAGAATCACATTCCCATGCAAGATCTATTGATTAGGTTAAGCACATGGGAATGGATTTCAAAATAGCATGATTGAATTAAGTTTGTCTTCCATGAGCATCAGAATTTCAAAATATTTGCTATGCCATGTTGTGGTGTCTCTTGGTGCACATGATCACCACCGAGTGAAATCCACAGTTACTGCTACCCCAAAGAGTAGCACTTACTTAATGGATAGAAATGAATGCCAATCTGTGAGGTAACTGTATTGTGAAGCTATGTGAACAGACCCTGTTGAAATATTTTTGATGAAAAAATAATGAACACAAGAATGTTGGTTGTATATTCCACAGTGACAGCTACTCCAACAAAAAGCACTTACTGATAAACAACGTATCAATACTTCTGTTAGAGTTGCTGTGCTGGTATTACCATCCCATAATGATGCTTGCCAAAGGCAATTGTTGGGCTTTTAAAGCATTTGTGGTCATTCAATCCAGAGTCATACCCCAACTTGATAGCACTTTCTTTGTCCAAATACAAGAGAGCTGCTAAAGTTGAAGTATACTTCTAGATAATCAAAGAAGAAATGTTTGCGATAAGAGAGAAAGCTTAGGAACTGTTACACGTTTTAAGATGAACCCAAACAGAATCACTTATGAAAATAGGAATCAAGTAGTGCTTACTTTTGAAGAAATCTTAGTCTGT
This sequence comes from Argentina silus, assembly GCF_951799395.1. Taxonomy (NCBI): domain Eukaryota; kingdom Metazoa; phylum Chordata; class Actinopteri; order Argentiniformes; family Argentinidae; genus Argentina; species Argentina silus. The sequence continues at coordinate 22,639,415 of NC_139659.1, read as the reverse complement.
TTCAACCAGCAAACAGTCTCTACTGGCAAGTAGTTGTTGAATTAATCACATAAAACTACCCCAACATGTAGCACTTACTGCATTATGAGATCAAGTCAATGCTAAAGTTAGGGTACCAATTGTGAAGTAAAGAGATTGCCGCATTTCCAGATCCTGTCCTGGCCACTTACTGGTTATCCCATGCTGCCAGTTTTCCCAGGAGCTCTTTTCCAAGCTGAATGGCCTCCAAGACTCCAACTGAAGTGCATTTCTGAACTGGGATGAGTTCATTTTAAATGACTTGGGACAGAAACTGATGGCTGTGTTGTTAACAGCTAGACCCCCTGTTACAAAAGGTTTGATCACCATGCTAATGTTGAATTAACAATTCAGATTCATAAGCCTGAACAATTGTCTGCCACCAATTCAACTGGGTCTTGGTTTGATAGAATCACATTCCCATGCAAGATCTATTGATTAGGTTAAGCACATGGGAATGGATTTCAAAATAGCATGATTGAATTAAGTTTGTCTTCCATGAGCATCAGAATTTCAAAATATTTGCTATGCCATGTTGTGGTGTCTCTTGGTGCACATGATCACCACCGAGTGAAATCCACAGTTACTGCTACCCCAAAGAGTAGCACTTACTTAATGGATAGAAATGAATGCCAATCTGTGAGGTAACTGTATTGTGAAGCTATGTGAACAGACCCTGTTGAAATATTTTTGATGAAAAAATAATGAACACAAGAATGTTGGTTGTATATTCCACAGTGACAGCTACTCCAACAAAAAGCACTTACTGAAAAACAACAGATCAATACTTCTGTTAGAGTTGCTGTGCTGGTATTACCATCCCATAATGATGCTTGCCAAAGGCTATTGTTGGGCTTTTAAAGCATTTGGGGTCATTCAATCCAGAGTCATACCCCAACTTGATAGCACTTTCTATGTCCAAATACAAGAGAGCTGCTAAAGTTGAAGTATACTTCTAGATAATCAAAGAAGAAATGTTTGCGATAAGAGAGAAAGCTTAGGAACTGTTACACGTTTTAAGATTAACCCAAACAGAATCACTTATGAAAATAGGAATCAAGTAGTGCTTACTTTTGAAGAAATCTTAGTCTGTTTCAACCAGCAAACAGTCTCTACTGGCAAGTAGTTGTTGAATTAATCACATAAAACTACCCCAACATGTAGCACTTACTGCATTATGAGATCAAGTCAATGCTAAAGTTAGGGTACCAATTGTGAAGTAAAGAGATTGCCGCATTTCCAGATCCTGTCCTGGCCACTTACTGGTTATCCCATGCTGTCAGTTTTCCCAAGAGCTCTTTTCCAAGCTGAATGGCCTCCAAGACTCCAACTGAAGTGCATTTCTGAACTGGGATGAGTTCATTTTAAATGACTTGGGACAGAAACTGATGGCTGTGTTGTTAACAGCTAGACCCCCTGTTACAAAAGGTTTGATCACCATGCTAATGTTGAATTAACAATTCAGATTCATAAGCCTGAACAATTGTCTGCCACCAATTCAACTGGGTCTTGGTTTGATAGAATCACATTCCCATGCAAGATCTATTGATTAGGTTAAGCACATGGGAATGGATTTCAAAATAGCATGATTGAATTAAGTTTGTCTTCCATGAGCATCAGAATTCCAAAATATTTGCTATGCCATGTTGTGGTGTCTCTTGGTGCACATGATCACCACCGAGTGAAATCCACAGTTACTGCTACCCCAAAGAGTAGCACTTACTTAATGGATAGAAATGAATGCCAATCTGTGAGGTAACTGTATTGTGAAGCTATGTGAACAGACCCTGTTGAAATATTTTTGATGAAAAAATAATGAACACAAGAATGTTGGTTGTATATTCCACAGTGACAGCTACTCCAACAAAAAGCACTTACTGAAAAACAACAGATCAATACTTCTGTTAGAGTTGCTGTGCTGGTATTACCATCCCATAATGATGCTTGCCAAAGGCAATTGTTGGGCTTTTAAAGCATTTGGGGTCATTCAATCCAGAGTCATACCCCAACTTGATAGCACTTTCTATGTCCAAATACAAGAGAGCTGCTAAAGTTGAAGTATACTTCTAGATAATCAAAGAAGAAATGTTTGCGATAAGAGAGAAAGCTTAGGAACTGTTACACGTTTTAAGATTAACCCAAACAGAATCACTTATGAAAATAGGAATCAAGTAGTGCTTACTTTTGAAGAAATCTTAGTCTGTTTCAACCAGCAAACAGTCTCTACTGGCAAGTAGTTGTTGAATTAATCACATAAAACTACCCCAACATGTAGCACTTACTGCATTATGAGATCAAGTCAATGCTAAGGTTAGGGTACCAATTGTGAAGTAAAGAGATTGCCGCATTTCCAGATCCTGTCCTGGCCACTTACTGGTTATCCCATGCTGCCAGTTTTCCCAAGAGCTCTTTTCCAAGCTGAATGGCCTCCAAGACTGCAACTGAAGTGCATTTCTGAACTGGGATGAGTTCATTTTAAATGACTTGGGACAGAAACTGATGGCTGTGTTGTTAACAGCTAGACCCCCTGTTACAAAAGGTTTGATCACCATGCTAATGTTGAATTAACAATTCAGATTCATAAGCCTGAACAATTGTCTGCCACCAATTCAACTGGGTCTTGGTTTGATAGAATCACATTCCCATGCAAGATCTATTGATTAGGTTAAGCACATGGGAATGGATTTCAAAATAGCATGATTGAATTAAGTTTGTCTTCCATGAGCATCAGAATTCCAAAATATTTGCTATGCCATGTTGTGGTGTCTCTTGGTGCACATGATCACCACCGAGTGAAATCCACAGTTACTGCTACCCCAAAGAGTAGCACTTACTTAATGGATAGAAATGAATGCCAATCTGTGAGGTAACTGTATTGTGAAGCTATGTGAACAGACCCTGTTGAAATATTTTTGATGAAAAAATAATGAACACAAGAATGTTGGTTGTATATTCCACAGTGACAGCTACTCCAACAAAAAGCACTTACTGAAAAACAACAGATCAATACTTCTGTTAGAGTTGCTGTGCTGGTATTACCATCCCATAATGATGCTTGCCAAAGGCAATTGTTGGGCTTTTAAAGCATTTGTGGTCATTCAATCCAGAGTCATACCCCAACTTGATAGCACTTTCTATGTCCAAATACAAGAGAGCTGCTAAAGTTGAAGTATACTTCTAGATAATCAAAGAAGAAATGTTTGCGATAAGAGAGAAAGCTTAGGAACTGTTACACGTTTTAAGATTAACCCAAACAGAATCACTTATGAAAATAGGAATCAAGTAGTGCTTACTTTTGAAGAAATCTTAGTCTGTTTCAACCAGCAAACAGTCTCTACTGGCAAGTAGTTGTTGAATTAATCACATAAAACTACCCCAACATGTAGCACTTACTGCATTATGAGATCAAGTCAATGCTAAAGTTAGGGTACCAATTGTGAAGTAAAGAGATTGCCGCATTTCCAGATCCTGTCCTGGCCACTTACTGGTTATCCCATGCTGCCAGTTTTCCCAAGAGCTCTTTTCCAAGCTGAATGGCCTCCAAGACTGCAACTGAAGTGCATTTCTGAACTGGGATGAGTTCATTTTAAATGACTTGGGACAGAAACTGATGGCTGTGTTGTTAACAGCTAGACCCCCTGTTACAAAAGGTTTGATCACCATGCTAATGTTGAATTAACAATTCAGATTCATAAGCCTGAACAATTGTCTGCCACCAATTCAACTGGGTCTTGGTTTGATAGAATCACATTCCCATGCAAGATCTATTGATTAGGTTAAGCACATGGGAATGGATTTCAAAATAGCATGATTGAATTAAGTTTGTCTTCCATGAGCATCAGAATTCCAAAATATTTGCTATGCCATGTTGTGGTGTCTCTTGGTGCACATGATCACCACCGAGTGAAATCCACAGTTACTGCTACCCCAAAGAGTAGCACTTACTTAATGGATAGAAATGAATGCCAATCTGTGAGGTAACTGTATTGTGAAGCTATGTGAACAGACCCTGTTGAAATATTTTTGATGAAAAAATAATGAACACAAGAATGTTGGTTGTATATTCCACAGTGACAGCTACTCCAACAAAAAGCACTTACTGAAAAACAACAGATCAATACTTCTGTTAGAGTTGCTGTGCTGGTATTACCATCCCATAATGATGCTTGCCAAAGGCAATTGTTGGGCTTTTAAAGCATTTGGGGTCATTCAATCCAGAGTCATACCCCAACTTGATAGCACTTTCTATGTCCAAATACAAGAGAGCTGCTAAAGTTGAAGTATACTTCTAGATAATCAAAGAAGAAATGTTTGCGATAAGAGAGAAAGCTTAGGAACTGTTACACGTTTTAAGATTAACCCAAACAGAATCACTTATGAAAATAGGAATCAAGTAGTGCTTACTTTTGAAGAAATCTTAGTCTGTTTCAACCAGCAAACAGTCTCTACTGGCAAGTAGTTGTTGAATTAATCACATAAAACTACCCCAACATGTAGCACTTACTGCATTATGAGATCAAGTCAATGCTAAAGTTAGGGTACCAATTGTGAAGTAAAGAGATTGCCGCATTTCCAGATCCTGTCCTGGCCACTTACTGGTTATCCCATGCTGCCAGTTTTCCCAAGAGCTCTTTTCCAAGCTGAATGGCCTCCAAGACTGCAACTGAAGTGCATTTCTGAACTGGGATGAGTTCATTTTAAATGACTTGGGACAGAAACTGATGGCTGTGTTGTTAACAGCTAGACCCCCTGTTACAAAAGGTTTGATCACCATGCTAATGTTGAATTAACAATTCAGATTCATAAGCCTGAACAATTGTCTGCCACCAATTCAACTGGGTCTTGGTTTGATAGAATCACATTCCCATGCAAGATCTATTGATTAGGTTAAGCACATGGGAATGGATTTCAAAATAGCATGATTGAATTAAGTTTGTCTTCCATGAGCATCAGAATTTCAAAATATTTGCTATGCCATGTTGTGGTGTCTCTTGGTGCACATGATCACCACCGAGTGAAATCCACAGTTACTGCTACCCCAAAGAGTAGCACTTACTTAATGGATAGAAATGAATGCCAATCTGTGAGGTAACTGTATTGTGAAGCTATGTGAACAGACCCTGTTGAAATATTTTTGATGAAAAAATAATGAACACAAGAATGTTGGTTGTATATTCCACAGTGACAGCTACTCCAACAAAAAGCACTTACTGATAAACAACGTATCAATACTTCTGTTAGAGTTGCTGTGCTGGTATTACCATCCCATAATGATGCTTGCCAAAGGCAATTGTTGGGCTTTTAAAGCATTTGTGGTCATTCAATCCAGAGTCATACCCCAACTTGATAGCACTTTCTTTGTCCAAATACAAGAGAGCTGCTAAAGTTGAAGTATACTTCTAGATAATCAAAGAAGAAATGTTTGCGATAAGAGAGAAAGCTTAGGAACTGTTACACGTTTTAAGATGAACCCAAACAGAATCACTTATGAAAATAGGAATCAAGTAGTGCTTACTTTTGAAGAAATCTTAGTCTGTTTCAACCAGCAAACAGTCTCTACTGGCAAGTAGTTGTTGAATTAATCACATAAAACTACCCCAACATGTAGCACTTACTGCATTATGAGATCAAGTCAATGCTAAAGTTAGGGTACCAATTGTGAAGTAAAGAGATTGCCGCATTTCCAGATCCTGTCCTGGCCACTTACTGGTTATCCCATGCTGCCAGTTTTCCCAGGAGCTCTTTTCCAAGCTGAATGGCCTCCAAGACTCCAACTGAAGTGCATTTCTGAACTGGGATGAGTTCATTTTAAATGACTTGGGACAGAAACTGATGGCTGTGTTGTTAACAGCTAGACCCCCTGTTACAAAAGGTTTGATCACCATGCTAATGTTGAATTAACAATTCAGATTCATAAGCCTGAACAATTGTCTGCCACCAATTCAACTGGGTCTTGGTTTGATAGAATCACATTCCCATGCAAGATCTATTGATTAGGTTAAGCACATGGGAATGGATTTCAAAATAGCATGATTGAATTAAGTTTGTCTTCCATGAGCATCAGAATTCCAAAATATTTGCTATGCCATGTTGTGGTGTCTCTTGGTGCACATGATCACCACCGAGTGAAATCCACAGTTACTGCTACCCCAAAGAGTAGCACTTACTTAATGGATAGAAATGAATGCCAATCTGTGAGGTAACTGTATTGTGAAGCTATGTGAACAGACCCTGTTGAAATATTTTTGTTGAAAAAATAATGAACACAAGAATGTTGGTTGTATATTCCACAGTGACAGCTACTCCAACAAAAAGCACTTACTGAAAAACAACAGATCAATACTTCTGTTAGAGTTGCTGTGCTGGTATTACCATCCCATAATGATGCTTGCAAACGGTAATTGTTGGGCTTTTAAAGCATTTGTGGTCATTAAATCCAGAGTCATACCCCAACTTGATAGCACTTTCTATTTCCAAATACAAGAGAGCTGCTAAAGTTGAAGTATACTTCTAGATAATCAAAGAAGAAATGTTTGCGATAAGAGAGAAAGCTTAGGAACTGTTACACGTTTTAAGATTAACCCAAACAGAATCACATATGAAAATAGGAATCAAGTAGTGCTTACTTTTGAAGAAATCTTAGTCTGTTTCAACTAGCAAACAGTCTCTACTGGCAAGTAGTTGTTGAATTAATCACATAAAACTACCCCAACATGTAGCACTTACTGCATTATGAGATCAAGTCAATGCTAAAGTTAGGGTACCAATTGTGAAGTAAAGAGATTGCCGCATTTCCAGATCCTGTCCTGGCCACTTACTGGTTATCCCATGCTGTCAGTTTTCCCAAGAGCTCTTTTCCAAGCTGAATGGCCTCCAAGACTCCAACTGAAGTGCATTTCTGAACTGGGATGAGTTCATTTTAAATGACTTGGGACAGAAACTGATGGCTGTGTTGTTAACAGCTAGACCCCCTGTTACAAAAGGTTTGATCACCATGCTAATGTTGAATTAACAATTCAGATTCATAAGCCTGAACAATTGTCTGCCACCAATTCAACTGGGTCTTGGTTTGATAGAAAGACATGGGAATGGATTTCAAAATAGCATGATTGAATTAAGTTTGTCTTCCATGAGCATCAGAATTTCAAAATATTTGCTATGCCATGTTGTGGTGTCTCTTGGTGCACATGATCACCACCGAGTGAAATCCACAGTTACTGCTACCCCAAAGAGTAGCACTTACTTAATGGATAGAAATGAATGCCAATCTGTGAGGTAACTGTATTGTGAAGCTATGTGAACAGACCCTGTTGAAATATTTTTGATGAAAAAATAATGAACACAAGAATGTTGGTTGTATATTCCACAGTGACAGCTACTCCAACAAAAAGCACTTACTGATAAACAACGTATCAATACTTCTGTTAGAGTTGCTGTGCTGGTATTACCATCCCATAATGATGCTTGCCAAAGGCAATTGTTGGGCTTTTAAAGCATTTGTGGTCATTCAATCCAGAGTCATACCCCAACTTGATAGCACTTTCTTTGTCCAAATACAAGAGAGCTGCTAAAGTTGAAGTATACTTCTAGATAATCAAAGAAGAAATGTTTGCGATAAGAGAGAAAGCTTAGGAACTGTTACACGTTTTAAGATGAACCCAAACAGAATCACTTATGAAAATAGGAATCAAGTAGTGCTTACTTTTGAAGAAATCTTAGTCTGTTTCAACCAGCAAACAGTCTCTACTGGCAAGTAGTTGTTGAATTAATCACATAAAACTACCCCAACATGTAGCACTTACTGCATTATGAGATCAAGTCAATGCTAAAGTTAGGGTACCAATTGTGAAGTAAAGAGATTGCCGCATTTCCAGATCCTGTCCTGGCCACTTACTGGTTATCCCATGCTGCCAGTTTTCCCAGGAGCTCTTTTCCAAGCTGAATGGCCTCCAAGACTCCAACTGAAGTGCATTTCTGAACTGGGATGAGTTCATTTTAAATGACTTGGGACAGAAACTGATGGCTGTGTTGTTAACAGCTAGACCCCCTGTTACAAAAGGTTTGATCACCATGCTAATGTTGAATTAACAATTCAGATTCATAAGCCTGAACAATTGTCTGCCACCAATTCAACTGGGTCTTGGTTTGATAGAATCACATTCCCATGCAAGATCTATTGATTAGGTTAAGCACATGGGAATGGATTTCAAAATAGCATGATTGAATTAAGTTTGTCTTCCATGAGCATCAGAATTTCAAAATATTTGCTATGCCATGTTGTGGTGTCTCTTGGTGCACATGATCACCACCGAGTGAAATCCACAGTTACTGCTACCCCAAAGAGTAGCACTTACTTAATGGATAGAAATGAATGCCAATCTGTGAGGTAACTGTATTGTGAAGCTATGTGAACAGACCCTGTTGAAATATTTTTGATGAAAAAATAATGAACACAAGAATGTTGGTTGTATATTCCACAGTGACAGCTACTCCAACAAAAAGCACTTACTGAAAAACAACAGATCAATACTTCTGTTAGAGTTGCTGTGCTGGTATTACCATCCCATAATGATGCTTGCCAAAGGCAATTGTTGGGCTTTTAAAGCATTTGGGGTCATTCAATCCAGAGTCATACCCCAACTTGATAGCACTTTCTATGTCCAAATACAAGAGAGCTGCTAAAGTTGAAGTATACTTCTAGATAATCAAAGAAGAAATGTTTGCGATAAGAGAGAAAGCTTAGGAACTGTTACACGTTTTAAGATTAACCCAAACAGAATCACTTATGAAAATAGGAATCAAGTAGTGCTTACTTTTGAAGAAATCTTAGTCTGTTTCAACCAGCAAACAGTCTCTACTGGCAAGTAGTTGTTGAATTAATCACATAAAACTACCCCAACATGTAGCACTTACTGCATTATGAGATCAAGTCAATGCTAAAGTTAGGGTACCAATTGTGAAGTAAAGAGATTGCCGCATTTCCAGATCCTGTCCTGGCCACTTACTGGTTATCCCATGCTGCCAGTTTTCCCAAGAGCTCTTTTCCAAGCTGAATGGCCTCCAAGACTGCAACTGAAGTGCATTTCTGAACTGGGATGAGTTCATTTTAAATGACTTGGGACAGAAACTGATGGCTGTGTTGTTAACAGCTAGACCCCCTGTTACAAAAGGTTTGATCACCATGCTAATGTTGAATTAACAATTCAGATTCATAAGCCTGAACAATTGTCTGCCACCAATTCAACTGGGTCTTGGTTTGATAGAATCACATTCCCATGCAAGATCTATTGATTAGGTTAAGCACATGGGAATGGATTTCAAAATAGCATGATTGAATTAAGTTTGTCTTCCATGAGCATCAGAATTCCAAAATATTTGCTATGCCATGTTGTGGTGTCTCTTGGTGCACATGATCACCACCGAGTGAAATCCACAGTTACTGCTACCCCAAAGAGTAGCACTTACTTAATGGATAGAAATGAATGCCAATCTGTGAGGTAACTGTATTGTGAAGCTATGTGAACAGACCCTGTTGAAATATTTTTGATGAAAAAATAATGAACACAAGAATGTTGGTTGTATATTCCACAGTGACAGCTACTCCAACAAAAAGCACTTACTGAAAAACAACAGATCAATACTTCTGTTAGAGTTGCTGTGCTGGTATTACCATCCCATAATGATGCTTGCAAACGGTAATTGTTGGGCTTTTAAAGCATTTGTGGTCATTAAATCCAGAGTCATACCCCAACTTGATAGCACTTTCTATTTCCAAATACAAGAGAGCTGCTAAAGTTGAAGTATACTTCTAGATAATCAAAGAAGAAATGTTTGCGATAAGAGAGAAAGCTTAGGAACTGTTACACGTTTTAAGATTAACCCAAACAGAATCACATATGAAAATAGGAATCAAGTAGTGCTTACTTTTGAAGAAATCTTAGTCTGTTTCAACTAGCAAACAGTCTCTACTGGCAAGTAGTTGTTGAATTAATCACATAAAACTACCCCAACATGTAGCACTTACTGCATTATGAGATCAAGTCAATGCTAAAGTTAGGGTACCAATTGTGAAGTAAAGAGATTGCCGCATTTCCAGATCCTGTCCTGGCCACTTACTGGTTATCCCATGCTGTCAGTTTTCCCAAGAGCTCTTTTCCAAGCTGAATGGCCTCCAAGACTCCAACTGAAGTGCATTTCTGAACTGGGATGAGTTCATTTTAAATGACTTGGGACAGAAACTGATGGCTGTGTTGTTAACAGCTAGACCCCCTGTTACAAAAGGTTTGATCACCATGCTAATGTTGAATTAACAATTCAGATTCATAAGCCTGAACAATTGTCTGCCACCAATTCAACTGGGTCTTGGTTTGATAGAAAGACATGGGAATGGATTTCAAAATAGCATGATTGAATTAAGTTTGTCTTCCATGAGCATCAGAATTTCAAAATATTTGCTATGCCATGTTGTGGTGTCTCTTGGTGCACATGATCACCACCGAGTGAAATCCACAGTTACTGCTACCCCAAAGAGTAGCACTTACTTAATGGATAGAAATGAATGCCAATCTGTGAGGTAACTGTATTGTGAAGCTATGTGAACAGACCCTGTTGAAATATTTTTGATGAAAAAATAATGAACACAAGAATGTTGGTTGTATATTCCACAGTGACAGCTACTCCAACAAAAAGCACTTACTGATAAACAACGTATCAATACTTCTGTTAGAGTTGCTGTGCTGGTATTACCATCCCATAATGATGCTTGCCAAAGGCAATTGTTGGGCTTTTAAAGCATTTGTGGTCATTAAATCCAGAGTCATACCCCAACTTGATAGCACTTTCTATTTCCAAATACAAGAGAGCTGCTAAAGTTGAAGTATACTTCTAGATAATCAAAGAAGAAATGTTTGCGATAAGAGAGAAAGCTTAGGAACTGTTACACGTTTTAAGATTAACCCAAACAGAATCACTTATGAAAATAGGAATCAAGTAGTGCTTACTTTTGAAGAAATCTTAGTCTGTTTCAACTAGCAAACAGTCTCTACTGGCAAGTAGTTGTTGAATTAATCACATAAAACTACCCCAACATGTAGCACTTACTGCATTATGAGATCAAGTCAATGCTAAAGTTAGGGTACCAATTGTGAAGTAAAGAGATTGCCGCATTTCCAGATCCTGTCCTGGCCACTTACTGGTTATCCCATGCTGTCAGTTTTCCCAAGAGCTCTTTTCCAAGCTGAATGGCCTCCAAGACTCCAACTGAAGTGCATTTCTGAACTGGGATGAGTTCATTTTAAATGACTTGGGACAGAAACTGATGGCTGTGTTGTTAACAGCTAGACCCCCTGTTACAAAAGGTTTGATCACCATGCTAATGTTGAATTAACAATTCAGATTCATAAGCCTGAACAATTGTCTGCCACCAATTCAACTGGGTCTTGGTTTGATAGAATCACATTCCCATGCAAGATCTATTGATTAGGTTAAGCACATGGGAATGGATTTCAAAATAGCATGATTGAATTAAGTTTGTCTTCCATGAGCATCAGAATTTCAAAATATTTGCTATGCCATGTTGTGGTGTCTCTTGGTGCACATGATCACCACCGAGTGAAATCCACAGTTACTGCTACCCCAAAGAGTAGCACTTACTTAATGGATAGAAATGAATGCCAATCTGTGAGGTAACTGTATTGTGAAGCTATGTGAACAGACCCTGTTGAAATATTTTTGATGAAAAAATAATGAACACAAGAATGTTGGTTGTATATTCCACAGTGACAGCTACTCCAACAAAAAGCACTTACTGATAAACAACGTATCAATACTTCTGTTAGAGTTGCTGTGCTGGTATTACCATCCCATAATGATGCTTGCCAAAGGCAATTGTTGGGCTTTTAAAGCATTTGTGGTCATTAAATCCAGAGTCATACCCCAACTTGATAGCACTTTCTATTTCCAAATACAAGAGAGCTGCTAAAGTTGAAGTATACTTCTAGATAATCAAAGAAGAAATGTTTGCGATAAGAGAGAAAGCTTAGGAACTGTTACACGTTTTAAGATTAACCCAAACAGAATCACTTATGAAAATAGGAATCAAGTAGTGCTTACTTTTGAAGAAATCTTAGTCTGTTTCAACTAGCAAACAGTCTCTACTGGCAAGTAGTTGTTGAATTAATCACATAAAACTACCCCAACATGTAGCACTTACTGCATTATGAGATCAAGTCAATGCTAAAGTTAGGGTACCAATTGTGAAGTAAAGAGATTGCCGCATTTCCAGATCCTGTCCTGGCCACTTACTGGTTATCCCATGCTGTCAGTTTTCCCAAGAGCTCTTTTCCAAGCTGAATGGCCTCCAAGACTCCAACTGAAGTGCATTTCTGAACTGGGATGAGTTCATTTTAAATGACTTGGGACAGAAACTGATGGCTGTGTTGTTAACAGCTAGACCCCCTGTTACAAAAGGTTTGATCACCATGCTAATGTTGAATTAACAATTCAGATTCATAAGCCTGAACAATTGTCTGCCACCAATTCAACTGGGTCTTGGTTTGATAGAATCACATTCCCATGCAAGATCTATTGATTAGGTTAAGCACATGGGAATGGATTTCAAAATAGCATGATTGAATTAAGTTTGTCTTCCATGAGCATCAGAATTTCAAAATATTTGCTATGCCATGTTGTGGTGTCTCTTGGTGCACATGATCACCACCGAGTGAAATCCACAGTTACTGCTACCCCAAAGAGTAGCACTTACTTAATGGATAAAAATGAATGCCAATCTGTGAGGTAACTGTATTGTGAAGCTATGTGAACAGACCCTGTTGAAATATTTTTGATGAAAAAATAATGAACACAAGAATGTTGGTTGTATATTCCACAGTGACAGCTACTCCAACAAAAAGCACTTACTGAAAAACAACAGATCAATACTTCTGTTAGAGTTGCTGTGCTGGTATTACCATCCCATAATGATGCTTGCCAAAGGCAATTGTTGGGCTTTTAAAGCATTTGTGGTCATTCAATCCAGAGTCATACCCCAACTTGATAGCACTTTCTTTGTCCAAATACAAGAGAGCTGCTAAAGTTGAAGTATACTTCTAGATAATCAAAGAAGAAATGTTTGCGATAAGAGAAAAAGCTTAGGAACTGTTACACGTTTTAAGATTAACCCAAACAGAATCACATATGAAAATAGGAATCAAGTAGTGCTTACTTTTGAAGAAATCTTAGTCTGTTTCAACTAGCAAACAGTCTCTACTGGCAAGTAGTTGTTGAATTAATCACATAAAACTACCCCAACATGTAGCACTTACTGCATTATGAGATCAAGTCAATGCTAAAGTTAGGGTACCAATTGTGAAGTAAAGAGATTGCCGCATTTCCAGATCCTGTCCTGGCCACTTACTGGTTATCCCATGCTGCCAGTTTTCCCAAGAGCTCTTTTCCAAGCTGAATGGCCTCCAAGACTGCAACTGAAGTGCATTTCTGAACTGGGATGAGTTCATTTTAAATGACTTGGGACAGAAACTGATGGCTGTGTTGTTAACAGCTAGACCCCCTGTTACAAAAGGTTTGATCACCATGCTAATGTTGAATTAACAATTCAGATTCATAAGCCTGAACAATTGTCTGCCACCAATTCAACTGGGTCTTGGTTTGATAGAAAGACATGGGAATGGATTTCAAAATAGCATGATTGAATTAAGTTTGTCTTCCATGAGCATCAGAATTTCAAAATATTTGCTATGCCATGTTGTGGTGTCTCTTGGTGCACATGATCACCACCGAGTGAAATCCACAGTTACTGCTACCCCAAAGAGTAGCACTTACTTAATGGATAGAAATGAATGCCAATCTGTGAGGTAACTGTATTGTGAAGCTATGTGAACAGACCCTGTTGAAATATTTTTGATGAAAAAATAATGAACACAAGAATGTTGGTTGTATATTCCACAGTGACAGCTACTCCAACAAAAAGCACTTACTGATAAACAACGTATCAATACTTCTGTTAGAGTTGCTGTGCTGGTATTACCATCCCATAATGATGCTTGCCAAAGGCAATTGTTGGGCTTTTAAAGCATTTGTGGTCATTAAATCCAGAGTCATACCCCAACTTGATAGCACTTTCTATTTCCAAATACAAGAGAGCTGCTAAAGTTGAAGTATACTTCTAGATAATCAAAGAAGAAATGTTTGCGATAAGAGAGAAAGCTTAGGAACTGTTACACGTTTTAAGATTAACCCAAACAGAATCACTTATGAAAATAGGAATCAAGTAGTGCTTACTTTTGAAGAAATCTTAGTCTGTTTCAACTAGCAAACAGTCTCTACTGGCAAGTAGTTGTTGAATTAATCACATAAAACTACCCCAACATGTAGCACTTACTGCATTATGAGATCAAGTCAATGCTAAAGTTAGGGTACCAATTGTGAAGTAAAGAGATTGCCGCATTTCCAGATCCTGTCCTGGCCACTTACTGGTTATCCCATGCTGTCAGTTTTCCCAAGAGCTCTTTTCCAAGCTGAATGGCCTCCAAGACTCCAACTGAAGTGCATTTCTGAACTGGGATGAGTTCATTTTAAATGACTTGGGACAGAAACTGATGGCTGTGTTGTTAACAGCTAGACCCCCTGTTACAAAAGGTTTGATCACCATGCTAATGTTGAATTAACAATTCAGATTCATAAGCCTGAACAATTGTCTGCCACCAATTCAACTGGGTCTTGGTTTGATAGAATCACATTCCCATGCAAGATCTATTGATTAGGTTAAGCACATGGGAATGGATTTCAAAATAGCATGATTGAATTAAGTTTGTCTTCCATGAGCATCAGAATTTCAAAATATTTGCTATGCCATGTTGTGGTGTCTCTTGGTGCACATGATCACCACCGAGTGAAATCCACAGTTACTGCTACCCCAAAGAGTAGCACTTACTTAATGGATAAAAATGAATGCCAATCTGTGAGGTAACTGTATTGTGAAGCTATGTGAACAGACCCTGTTGAAATATTTTTGATGAAAAAATAATGAACACAAGAATGTTGGTTGTATATTCCACAGTGACAGCTACTCCAACAAAAAGCACTTACTGAAAAACAACAGATCAATACTTCTGTTAGAGTTGCTGTGCTGGTATTACCATCCCATAATGATGCTTGCCAAAGGCAATTGTTGGGCTTTTAAAGCATTTGTGGTCATTCAATCCAGAGTCATACCCCAACTTGATAGCACTTTCTTTGTCCAAATACAAGAGAGCTGCTAAAGTTGAAGTATACTTCTAGATAATCAAAGAAGAAATGTTTGCGATAAGAGAAAAAGCTTAGGAACTGTTACACGTTTTAAGATTAACCCAAACAGAATCACTTATGAAAATAGGAATCAAGTAGTGCTTACTTTTGAAGAAATCTTAGTCTGTTTCAACTAGCAAACAGTCTCTACTGGCAAGTAGTTGTTGAATTAATCACATAAAACTACCCCAACATGTAGCACTTACTGCATTATGAGATCAAGTCAATGCTAAAGTTAGGGTACCAATTGTGAAGTAAAGAGATTGCCGCATTTCCAGATCCTGTCCTGGCCACTTACTGGTTATCCCATGCTGCCAGTTTTCCCAAGAGCTCTTTTCCAAGCTGAATGGCCTCCAAGACTGCAACTGAAGTGCATTTCTGAACTGGGATGAGTTCATTTTAAATGACTTGGGACAGAAACTGATGGCTGTGTTGTTAACAGCTAGACCCCCTGTTACAAAAGGTTTGATCACCATGCTAATGTTGAATTAACAATTCAGATTCATAAGCCTGAACAATTGTCTGCCACCAATTCAACTGGGTCTTGGTTTGATAGAAAGACATGGGAATGGATTTCAAAATAGCATGATTGAATTAAGTTTGTCTTCCATGAGCATCAGAATTTCAAAATATTTGCTATGCCATGTTGTGGTGTCTCTTGGTGCACATGATCACCACCGAGTGAAATCCACAGTTACTGCTACCCCAAAGAGTAGCACTTACTTAATGGATAGAAATGAATGCCAATCTGTGAGGTAACTGTATTGTGAAGCTATGTGAACAGACCCTGTTGAAATATTTTTGATGAAAAAATAATGAACACAAGAATGTTGGTTGTATATTCCACAGTGACAGCTACTCCAACAAAAAGCACTTACTGATAAACAACGTATCAATACTTCTGTTAGAGTTGCTGTGCTGGTATTACCATCCCATAATGATGCTTGCCAAAGGCAATTGTTGGGCTTTTAAAGCATTTGTGGTCATTAAATCCAGAGTCATACCCCAACTTGATAGCACTTTCTATTTCCAAATACAAGAGAGCTGCTAAAGTTGAAGTATACTTCTAGATAATCAAAGAAGAAATGTTTGCGATAAGAGAGAAAGCTTAGGAACTGTTACACGTTTTAAGATTAACCCAAACAGAATCACTTATGAAAATAGGAATCAAGTAGTGCTTACTTTTGAAGAAATCTTAGTCTGTTTCAACTAGCAAACAGTCTCTACTGGCAAGTAGTTGTTGAATTAATCACATAAAACTACCCCAACATGTAGCACTTACTGCATTATGAGATCAAGTCAATGCTAAAGTTAGGGTACCAATTGTGAAGTAAAGAGATTGCCGCATTTCCAGATCCTGTCCTGGCCACTTACTGGTTATCCCATGCTGTCAGTTTTCCCAAGAGCTCTTTTCCAAGCTGAATGGCCTCCAAGACTCCAACTGAAGTGCATTTCTGAACTGGGATGAGTTCATTTTAAATGACTTGGGACAGAAACTGATGGCTGTGTTGTTAACAGCTAGACCCCCTGTTACAAAAGGTTTGATCACCATGCTAATGTTGAATTAACAATTCAGATTCATAAGCCTGAACAATTGTCTGCCACCAATTCAACTGGGTCTTGGTTTGATAGAATCACATTCCCATGCAAGATCTATTGATTAGGTTAAGCACATGGGAATGGATTTCAAAATAGCATGATTGAATTAAGTTTGTCTTCCATGAGCATCAGAATTTCAAAATATTTGCTATGCCATGTTGTGGTGTCTCTTGGTGCACATGATCACCACCGAGTGAAATCCACAGTTACTGCTACCCCAAAGAGTAGCACTTACTTAATGGATAAAAATGAATGCCAATCTGTGAGGTAACTGTATTGTGAAGCTATGTGAACAGACCCTGTTGAAATATTTTTGATGAAAAAATAATGAACACAAGAATGTTGGTTGTATATTCCACAGTGACAGCTACTCCAACAAAAAGCACTTACTGAAAAACAACAGATCAATACTTCTGTTAGAGTTGCTGTGCTGGTATTACCATCCCATAATGATGCTTGCCAAAGGCAATTGTTGGGCTTTTAAAGCATTTGTGGTCATTCAATCCAGAGTCATACCCCAACTTGATAGCACTTTCTTTGTCCAAATACAAGAGAGCTGCTAAAGTTGAAGTATACTTCTAGATAATCAAAGAAGAAATGTTTGCGATAAGAGAAAAAGCTTAGGAACTGTTACACGTTTTAAGATTAACCCAAACAGAATCACTTATGAAAATAGGAATCAAGTAGTGCTTACTTTTGAAGAAATCTTAGTCTGTTTCAACTAGCAAACAGTCTCTACTGGCAAGTAGTTGTTGAATTAATCACATAAAACTACCCCAACATGTAGCACTTACTGCATTATGAGATCAAGTCAATGCTAAAGTTAGGGTACCAATTGTGAAGTAAAGAGATTGCCGCATTTCCAGATCCTGTCCTGGCCACTTACTGGTTATCCCATGCTGCCAGTTTTCCCAAGAGCTCTTTTCCAAGCTGAATGGCCTCCAAGACTGCAACTGAAGTGCATTTCTGAACTGGGATGAGTTCATTTTAAATGACTTGGGACAGAAACTGATGGCTGTGTTGTTAACAGCTAGACCCCCTGTTACAAAAGGTTTGATCACCATGCTAATGTTGAATTAACAATTCAGATTCATAAGCCTGAACAATTGTCTGCCACCAATTCAACTGGGTCTTGGTTTGATAGAAAGACATGGGAATGGATTTCAAAATAGCATGATTGAATTAAGTTTGTCTTCCATGAGCATCAGAATTTCAAAATATTTGCTATGCCATGTTGTGGTGTCTCTTGGTGCACATGATCACCACCGAGTGAAATCCACAGTTACTGCTACCCCAAAGAGTAGCACTTACTTAATGGATAGAAATGAATGCCAATCTGTGAGGTAACTGTATTGTGAAGCTATGTGAACAGACCCTGTTGAAATATTTTTGATGAAAAAATAATGAACACAAGAATGTTGGTTGTATATTCCACAGTGACAGCTACTCCAACAAAAAGCACTTACTGATAAACAACGTATCAATACTTCTGTTAGAGTTGCTGTGCTGGTATTACCATCCCATAATGATGCTTGCCAAAGGCAATTGTTGGGCTTTTAAAGCATTTGTGGTCATTAAATCCAGAGTCATACCCCAACTTGATAGCACTTTCTATTTCCAAATACAAGAGAGCTGCTAAAGTTGAAGTATACTTCTAGATAATCAAAGAAGAAATGTTTGCGATAAGAGAGAAAGCTTAGGAACTGTTACACGTTTTAAGATTAACCCAAACAGAATCACTTATGAAAATAGGAATCAAGTAGTGCTTACTTTTGAAGAAATCTTAGTCTGTTTCAACTAGCAAACAGTCTCTACTGGCAAGTAGTTGTTGAATTAATCACATAAAACTACCCCAACATGTAGCACTTACTGCATTATGAGATCAAGTCAATGCTAAAGTTAGGGTACCAATTGTGAAGTAAAGAGATTGCCGCATTTCCAGATCCTGTCCTGGCCACTTACTGGTTATCCCATGCTGTCAGTTTTCCCAAGAGCTCTTTTCCAAGCTGAATGGCCTCCAAGACTCCAACTGAAGTGCATTTCTGAACTGGGATGAGTTCATTTTAAATGACTTGGGACAGAAAC
The DNA here is from genome assembly GCF_951799395.1 of Argentina silus. Lineage (NCBI taxonomy): Eukaryota > Metazoa > Chordata > Actinopteri > Argentiniformes > Argentinidae > Argentina > Argentina silus. The sequence goes on along the minus strand of NC_139659.1, from coordinate 22,620,410 downwards.
TGATGGCTGTGTTGTTAACAGCTAGACCCCCTGTTACAAAAGGTTTGATCACCATGCTAATGTTGAATTAACAATTCAGATTCATAAGCCTGAACAATTGTCTGCCACCAATTCAACTGGGTCTTGGTTTGATAGAATCACATTCCCATGCAAGATCTATTGATTAGGTTAAGCACATGGGAATGGATTTCAAAATAGCATGATTGAATTAAGTTTGTCTTCCATGAGCATCAGAATTTCAAAATATTTGCTATGCCATGTTGTGGTGTCTCTTGGTGCACATGATCACCACCGAGTGAAATCCACAGTTACTGCTACCCCAAAGAGTAGCACTTACTTAATGGATAAAAATGAATGCCAATCTGTGAGGTAACTGTATTGTGAAGCTATGTGAACAGACCCTGTTGAAATATTTTTGATGAAAAAATAATGAACACAAGAATGTTGGTTGTATATTCCACAGTGACAGCTACTCCAACAAAAAGCACTTACTGAAAAACAACAGATCAATACTTCTGTTAGAGTTGCTGTGCTGGTATTACCATCCCATAATGATGCTTGCCAAAGGCAATTGTTGGGCTTTTAAAGCATTTGGGGTCATTCAATCCAGAGTCATACCCCAACTTGATAGCACTTTCTATGTCGAAATACAAGAGAGCTGCTAAAGTTGAAGTATACTTCTAGATAATCAAAGAAGAAATGTTTGCGATAAGAGAGAAAGCTTAGGAACTGTTACACGTTTTAAGATTAACCCAAACAGAATCACTTATGAAAATAGGAATCAAGTAGTGCTTACTTTTGAAGAAATCTTAGTCTGTTTCAACCAGCAAACAGTCTCTACTGGCAAGTAGTTGTTGAATTAATCACATAAAACTACCCCAACATGTAGCACTTACTGCATTATGAGATCAAGTCAATGCTAAAGTTAGGGTACCAATTGTGAAGTAAAGAGATTGCCGCATTTCCAGATCCTGTCCTGGCCACTTACTGGTTATCCCATGCTGCCAGTTTTCCCAAGAGCTCTTTTCCAAGCTGAATGGCCTCCAAGACTGCAACTGAAGTGCATTTCTGAACTGGGATGAGTTCATTTTAAATGACTTGGGACAGAAACTGATGGCTGTGTTGTTAACAGCTAGACCCCCTGTTACAAAAGGTTTGATCACCATGCTAATGTTGAATTAACAATTCAGATTCATAAGCCTGAACAATTGTCTGCCACCAATTCAACTGGGTCTTGGTTTGATAGAATCACATTCCCATGCAAGATCTATTGATTAGGTTAAGCACATGGGAATGGATTTCAAAATAGCATGATTGAATTAAGTTTGTCTTCCATGAGCATCAGAATTCCAAAATATTTGCTATGCCATGTTGTGGTGTCTCTTGGTGCACATGATCACCACCGAGTGAAATCCACAGTTACTGCTACCCCAAAGAGTAGCACTTACTTAATGGATAGAAATGAATGCCAATCTGTGAGGTAACTGTATTGTGAAGCTATGTGAACAGACCCTGTTGAAATATTTTTGATGAAAAAATAATGAACACAAGAATGTTGGTTGTATATTCCACAGTGACAGCTACTCCAACAAAAAGCACTTACTGAAAAACAACAGATCAATACTTCTGTTAGAGTTGCTGTGCTGGTATTACCATCCCATAATGATGCTTGCAAACGGTAATTGTTGGGCTTTTAAAGCATTTGTGGTCATTAAATCCAGAGTCATACCCCAACTTGATAGCACTTTCTATTTCCAAATACAAGAGAGCTGCTAAAGTTGAAGTATACTTCTAGATAATCAAAGAAGAAATGTTTGCGATAAGAGAGAAAGCTTAGGAACTGTTACACGTTTTAAGATTAACCCAAACAGAATCACATATGAAAATAGGAATCAAGTAGTGCTTACTTTTGAAGAAATCTTAGTCTGTTTCAACTAGCAAACAGTCTCTACTGGCAAGTAGTTGTTGAATTAATCACATAAAACTACCCCAACATGTAGCACTTACTGCATTATGAGATCAAGTCAATGCTAAAGTTAGGGTACCAATTGTGAAGTAAAGAGATTGCCGCATTTCCAGATCCTGTCCTGGCCACTTACTGGTTATCCCATGCTGTCAGTTTTCCCAAGAGCTCTTTTCCAAGCTGAATGGCCTCCAAGACTCCAACTGAAGTGCATTTCTGAACTGGGATGAGTTCATTTTAAATGACTTGGGACAGAAACTGATGGCTGTGTTGTTAACAGCTAGACCCCCTGTTACAAAAGGTTTGATCACCATGCTAATGTTGAATTAACAATTCAGATTCATAAGCCTGAACAATTGTCTGCCACCAATTCAACTGGGTCTTGGTTTGATAGAAAGACATGGGAATGGATTTCAAAATAGCATGATTGAATTAAGTTTGTCTTCCATGAGCATCAGAATTTCAAAATATTTGCTATGCCATGTTGTGGTGTCTCTTGGTGCACATGATCACCACCGAGTGAAATCCACAGTTACTGCTACCCCAAAGAGTAGCACTTACTTAATGGATAGAAATGAATGCCAATCTGTGAGGTAACTGTATTGTGAAGCTATGTGAACAGACCCTGTTGAAATATTTTTGATGAAAAAATAATGAACACAAGAATGTTGGTTGTATATTCCACAGTGACAGCTACTCCAACAAAAAGCACTTACTGATAAACAACGTATCAATACTTCTGTTAGAGTTGCTGTGCTGGTATTACCATCCCATAATGATGCTTGCCAAAGGCAATTGTTGGGCTTTTAAAGCATTTGTGGTCATTAAATCCAGAGTCATACCCCAACTTGATAGCACTTTCTATTTCCAAATACAAGAGAGCTGCTAAAGTTGAAGTATACTTCTAGATAATCAAAGAAGAAATGTTTGCGATAAGAGAGAAAGCTTAGGAACTGTTACACGTTTTAAGATTAACCCAAACAGAATCACTTATGAAAATAGGAATCAAGTAGTGCTTACTTTTGAAGAAATCTTAGTCTGTTTCAACTAGCAAACAGTCTCTACTGGCAAGTAGTTGTTGAATTAATCACATAAAACTACCCCAACATGTAGCACTTACTGCATTATGAGATCAAGTCAATGCTAAAGTTAGGGTACCAATTGTGAAGTAAAGAGATTGCCGCATTTCCAGATCCTGTCCTGGCCACTTACTGGTTATCCCATGCTGTCAGTTTTCCCAAGAGCTCTTTTCCAAGCTGAATGGCCTCCAAGACTCCAACTGAAGTGCATTTCTGAACTGGGATGAGTTCATTTTAAATGACTTGGGACAGAAACTGATGGCTGTGTTGTTAACAGCTAGACCCCCTGTTACAAAAGGTTTGATCACCATGCTAATGTTGAATTAACAATTCAGATTCATAAGCCTGAACAATTGTCTGCCACCAATTCAACTGGGTCTTGGTTTGATAGAATCACATTCCCATGCAAGATCTATTGATTAGGTTAAGCACATGGGAATGGATTTCAAAATAGCATGATTGAATTAAGTTTGTCTTCCATGAGCATCAGAATTTCAAAATATTTGCTATGCCATGTTGTGGTGTCTCTTGGTGCACATGATCACCACCGAGTGAAATCCACAGTTACTGCTACCCCAAAGAGTAGCACTTACTTAATGGATAAAAATGAATGCCAATCTGTGAGGTAACTGTATTGTGAAGCTATGTGAACAGACCCTGTTGAAATATTTTTGATGAAAAAATAATGAACACAAGAATGTTGGTTGTATATTCCACAGTGACAGCTACTCCAACAAAAAGCACTTACTGAAAAACAACAGATCAATACTTCTGTTAGAGTTGCTGTGCTGGTATTACCATCCCATAATGATGCTTGCCAAAGGCAATTGTTGGGCTTTTAAAGCATTTGTGGTCATTCAATCCAGAGTCATACCCCAACTTGATAGCACTTTCTTTGTCCAAATACAAGAGAGCTGCTAAAGTTGAAGTATACTTCTAGATAATCAAAGAAGAAATGTTTGCGATAAGAGAAAAAGCTTAGGAACTGTTACACGTTTTAAGATTAACCCAAACAGAATCACTTATGAAAATAGGAATCAAGTAGTGCTTACTTTTGAAGAAATCTTAGTCTGTTTCAACTAGCAAACAGTCTCTACTGGCAAGTAGTTGTTGAATTAATCACATAAAACTACCCCAACATGTAGCACTTACTGCATTATGAGATCAAGTCAATGCTAAAGTTAGGGTACCAATTGTGAAGTAAAGAGATTGCCGCATTTCCAGATCCTGTCCTGGCCACTTACTGGTTATCCCATGCTGTCAGTTTTCCCAAGAGCTCTTTTCCAAGCTGAATGGCCTCCAAGACTCCAACTGAAGTGCATTTCTGAACTGGGATGAGTTCATTTTAAATGACTTGGGACAGAAACTGATGGCTGTGTTGTTAACAGCTAGACCCCCTGTTACAAAAGGTTTGATCACCATGCTAATGTTGAATTAACAATTCAGATTCATAAGCCTGAACAATTGTCTGCCACCAATTCAACTGGGTCTTGGTTTGATAGAAAGACATGGGAATGGATTTCAAAATAGCATGATTGAATTAAGTTTGTCTTCCATGAGCATCAGAATTTCAAAATATTTGCTATGCCATGTTGTGGTGTCTCTTGGTGCACATGATCACCACCGAGTGAAATCCACAGTTACTGCTACCCCAAAGAGTAGCACTTACTTAATGGATAGAAATGAATGCCAATCTGTGAGGTAACTGTATTGTGAAGCTATGTGAACAGACCCTGTTGAAATATTTTTGATGAAAAAATAATGAACACAAGAATGTTGGTTGTATATTCCACAGTGACAGCTACTCCAACAAAAAGCACTTACTGAAAAACAACGTATCAATACTTCTGTTAGAGTTGCTGTGCTGGTATTACCATCCCATAATGATGCTTGCCAACGGCAATTGTTGGGCTTTTAAAGCATTTGTGGTCATTAAATCCAGAGTCATACCCCAACTTGATAGCACTTTCTATTTCCAAATACAAGAGAGCTGCTAAAGTTGAAGTATACTAGATAATCAAAGAAGAAATGTTTGCGATAAGAGAGAAAGCTTAGGAACTGTTACACGTTTTAAGATTAACCCAAACAGAATCACATATGAAAATAGGAATCAAGTAGTGCTTACTTTTGAAGAAATCTTAGTCTGTTTCAACTAGCAAACAGTCTCTACTGGCAAGTAGTTGTTGAATTAATCACATAAAACTACCCCAACATGTAGCACTTACTGCATTATGAGATCAAGTCAATGCTAAAGTTAGGGTACCAATTGTGAAGTAAAGAGATTGCCGCATTTCCAGATCCTGTCCTGGCCACTTACTGGTTATCCCATGCTGTCAGTTTTCCCAAGAGCTCTTTTCCAAGCTGAATGGCCTCCAAGACTGCAACTGAAGTGCATTTCTGAACTGGGATGAGTTCATTTTAAATGACTTGGGACAGAAACTGATGGCTGTGTTGTTAACAGCTAGACCCCCTGTTACAAAAGGTTTGATCACCATGCTAATGTTGAATTAACAATTCAGATTCATAAGCCTGAACAATTGTCTGCCACCAATTCAACTGGGTCTTGGTTTGATAGAATCACATTCCCATGCAAGATCTATTGATTAGGTTAAGCACATGGGAATGGATTTCAAAATAGCATGATTGAATTAAGTTTGTCTTCCATGAGCATCAGAATTTCAAAATATTTGCTATGCCATGTTGTGGTGTCTCTTGGTGCACATGATCACCACCGAGTGAAATCCACAGTTACTGCTACCCCAAAGAGTAGCACTTACTTAATGGATAGAAATGAATGCCAATCTGTGAGGTAACTGTATTGTGAAGCTATGTGAACAGACCCTGTTGAAATATTTTTGATGAAAAAATAATGAACACAAGAATGTTGGTTGTATATTCCACAGTGACAGCTACTCCAACAAAAAGCACTTACTGAAAAACAACGTATCAATACTTCTGTTAGAGTTGCTGTGCTGGTATTACCATCCCATAATGATACTTGCCAACGGCAATTGTTGGGCTTTTAAAGCATTTGTGGTCATTAAATCCAGAGTCATACCCCAACTTGATAGCACTTTCTATTTCCAAATACAAGAGAGCTGCTAAAGTTGAAGTATACTAGATAATCAAAGAAGAAATGTTTGCGATAAGAGAGAAAGCTTAGGAACTGTTACACGTTTTAAGATTAACCCAAACAGAATCACATATGAAAATAGGAATCAAGTAGTGCTTACTTTTGAAGAAATCTTAGTCTGTTTCAACTAGCAAACAGTCTCTACTGGCAAGTAGTTGTTGAATTAATCACATAAAACTACCCCAACATGTAGCACTTACTGCATTATGAGATCAAGTCAATGCTAAAGTTAGGGTACCAATTGTGAAGTAAAGAGATTGCCGCATTTCCAGATCCTGTCCTGGCCACTTACTGGTTATCCCATGCTGTCAGTTTTCCCAAGAGCTCTTTTCCAAGCTGAATGGCCTCCAAGACTGCAACTGAAGTGCATTTCTGAACTGGGATGAGTTCATTTTAAATGACTTGGGACAGAAACTGATGGCTGTGTTGTTAACAGCTAGACCCCCTGTTACAAAAGGTTTGATCACCATGCTAATGTTGAATTAACAATTCAGATTCATAAGCCTGAACAATTGTCTGCCACCAATTCAACTGGGTCTTGGTTTGATAGAATCACATTCCCATGCAAGATCTATTGATTAGGTTAAGCACATGGGAATGGATTTCAAAATAGCATGATTGAATTAAGTTTGTCTTCCATGAGCATCAGAATTCCAAAATATTTGCTATGCCATGTTGTGGTGTCTCTTGGTGCACATGATCACCACCGAGTGAAATCCACAGTTACTGCTACCCCAAAGAGTAGCACTTACTTAATGGATAGAAATGAATGCCAATCTGTGAGGTAACTGTATTGTGAAGCTATGTGAACAGACCCTGTTGAAATATTTTTGATGAAAAAATAATGAACACAAGAATGTTGGTTGTATATTCCACAGTGACAGCTACTCCAACAAAAAGCACTTACTGAAAAACAACAGATCAATACTTCTGTTAGAGTTGCTGTGCTGGTATTACCATCCCATAATGATGCTTGCCAAAGGCAATTGTTGGGCTTTTAAAGCATTTGTGGTCATTCAATCCAGAGTCATACCCCAACTTGATAGCACTTTCTTTGTCCAAATACAAGAGAGCTGCTAAAGTTGAAGTATACTTCTAGATAATCAAAGAAGAAATGTTTGCGATAAGAGAGAAAGCTTAGGAACTGTTACACGTTTTAAGATTAACCCAAACAGAATCACTTATGAAAATAGGAATCAAGTAGTGCTTACTTTTGAAGAAATCTTAGTCTGTTTCAACCAGCAAACAGTCTCTACTGGCAAGTAGTTGTTGAATTAATCACATAAAACTACCCCAACATGTAGCACTTACTGCATTATGAGATCAAGTCAATGCTAAGGTTAGCGTACCAATTGTGAAGTAAAGAGATTGCCGCATTTCCAGATCCTGTCCTGGCCACTTACTGGTTATCCCATGCTGTCAGTTTTCCCAAGAGCTCTTTTCCAAGCTGAATGGCCTCCAAGACTCCAACTGAAGTGCATTTCTGAACTGGGATGAGTTCATTTTAAATGACTTGGGACAGAAACTGATGGCTGTGTTGTTAACAGCTAGACCCCCTGTTACAAAAGGTTTGATCACCATGCTAATGTTGAATTAACAATTCAGATTCATAAGCCTGAACAATTGTCTGCCACCAATTCAACTGGGTCTTGGTTTGATAGAATCACATTCCCATGCAAGATCTATTGATTAGGTTAAGCACATGGGAATGGATTTCAAAATAGCATGATTGAATTAAGTTTGTCTTCCATGAGCATCAGAATTTCAAAATATTTGCTATGCCATGTTGTGGTGTCTCTTGGTGCACATGATCACCACCGAGTGAAATCCACAGTTACTGCTACCCCAAAGAGTAGCACTTACTTAATGGATAGAAATGAATGCCAATCTGTGAGGTAACTGTATTGTGAAGCTATGTGAACAGACCCTGTTGAAATATTTTTGATGAAAAAATAATGAACACAAGAATGTTGGTTGTATATTCCACAGTGACAGCTACTCCAACAAAAAGCACTTACTGAAAAACAACAGATCAATACTTCTGTTAGAGTTGCTGTGCTGGTATTACCATCCCATAATGATGCTTGCCAAAGGCAATTGTTGGGCTTTTAAAGCATTTGGGGTCATTCAATCCAGAGTCATACCCCAACTTGATAGCACTTTCTATGTCCAAATACAAGAGAGCTGCTAAAGTTGAAGTATACTTCTAGATAATCAAAGAAGAAATGTTTGCGATAAGAGAGAAAGCTTAGGAACTGTTACACGTTTTAAGATTAACCCAAACAGAATCACATATGAAAATAGGAATCAAGTAGTGCTTACTTTTGAAGAAATCTTAGTCTGTTTCAACTAGCAAACAGTCTCTACTGGCAAGTAGTTGTTGAATTAATCACATAAAACTACCCCAACATGTAGCACTTACTGCATTATGAGATCAAGTCAATGCTAAAGTTAGGGTACCAATTGTGAAGTAAAGAGATTGCCGCATTTCCAGATCCTGTCCTGGCCACTTACTGGTTATCCCATGCTGTCAGTTTTCCCAAGAGCTCTTTTCCAAGCTGAATGGCCTCCAAGACTCCAACTGAAGTGCATTTCTGAACTGGGATGAGTTCATTTTAAATGACTTGGGACAGAAACTGATGGCTGTGTTGTTAACAGCTAGACCCCCTGTTACAAAAGGTTTGATCACCATGCTAATGTTGAATTAACAATTCAGATTCATAAGCCTGAACAATTGTCTGCCACCAATTCAACTGGGTCTTGGTTTGATAGAAAGACATGGGAATGGATTTCAAAATAGCATGATTGAATTAAGTTTGTCTTCCATGAGCATCAGAATTTCAAAATATTTGCTATGCCATGTTGTGGTGTCTCTTGGTGCACATGATCACCACCGAGTGAAATCCACAGTTACTGCTACCCCAAAGAGTAGCACTTACTTAATGGATAGAAATGAATGCCAATCTGTGAGGTAACTGTATTGTGAAGCTATGTGAACAGACCCTGTTGAAATATTTTTGATGAAAAAATAATGAACACAAGAATGTTGGTTGTATATTCCACAGTGACAGCTACTCCAACAAAAAGCACTTACTGAAAAACAACGTATCAATACTTCTGTTAGAGTTGCTGTGCTGGTATTACCATCCCATAATGATGCTTGCCAACGGCAATTGTTGGGCTTTTAAAGCATTTGTGGTCATTAAATCCAGAGTCATACCCCAACTTGATAGCACTTTCTATTTCCAAATACAAGAGAGCTGCTAAAGTTGAAGTATACTTCTAGATAATCAAAGAAGAAATGTTTGCGATAAGAGAGAAAGCTTAGGAACTGTTACACGTTTTAAGATTAACCCAAACAGAATCACATATGAAAATAGGAATCAAGTAGTGCTTACTTTTGAAGAAATCTTAGTCTGTTTCAACTAGCAAACAGTCTCTACTGGCAAGTAGTTGTTGAATTAATCACATAAAACTACCCCAACATGTAGCACTTACTGCATTATGAGATCAAGTCAATGCTAAAGTTAGGGTACCAATTGTGAAGTAAAGAGATTGCCGCATTTCCAGATCCTGTCCTGGCCACTTACTGGTTATCCCATGCTGTCAGTTTTCCCAAGAGCTCTTTTCCAAGCTGAATGGCCTCCAAGACTGCAACTGAAGTGCATTTCTGAACTGGGATGAGTTCATTTTAAATGACTTGGGACAGAAACTGATGGCTGTGTTGTTAACAGCTAGACCCCCTGTTACAAAAGGTTTGATCACCATGCTAATGTTGAATTAACAATTCAGATTCATAAGCCTGAACAATTGTCTGCCACCAATTCAACTGGGTCTTGGTTTGATAGAATCACATTCCCATGCAAGATCTATTGATTAGGTTAAGCACATGGGAATGGATTTCAAAATAGCATGATTGAATTAAGTTTGTCTTCCATGAGCATCAGAATTCCAAAATATTTGCTATGCCATGTTGTGGTGTCTCTTGGTGCACATGATCACCACCGAGTGAAATCCACAGTTACTGCTACCCCAAAGAGTAGCACTTACTTAATGGATAGAAATGAATGCCAATCTGTGAGGTAACTGTATTGTGAAGCTATGTGAACAGACCCTGTTGAAATATTTTTGATGAAAAAATAATGAACACAAGAATGTTGGTTGTATATTCCACAGTGACAGCTACTCCAACAAAAAGCACTTACTGAAAAACAACAGATCAATACTTCTGTTAGAGTTGCTGTGCTGGTATTACCATCCCATAATGATGCTTGCCAAAGGCAATTGTTGGGCTTTTAAAGCATTTGTGGTCATTCAATCCAGAGTCATACCCCAACTTGATAGCACTTTCTTTGTCCAAATACAAGAGAGCTGCTAAAGTTGAAGTATACTTCTAGATAATCAAAGAAGAAATGTTTGCGATAAGAGAGAAAGCTTAGGAACTGTTACACGTTTTAAGATTAACCCAAACAGAATCACTTATGAAAATAGGAATCAAGTAGTGCTTACTTTTGAAGAAATCTTAGTCTGTTTCAACCAGCAAACAGTCTCTACTGGCAAGTAGTTGTTGAATTAATCACATAAAACTACCCCAACATGTAGCACTTACTGCATTATGAGATCAAGTCAATGCTAAGGTTAGGGTACCAATTGTGAAGTAAAGAGATTGCCGCATTTCCAGATCCTGTCCTGGCCACTTACTGGTTATCCCATGCTGCCAGTTTTCCCAAGAGCTCTTTTCCAAGCTGAATGGCCTCCAAGACTGCAACTGAAGTGCATTTCTGAACTGGGATGAGTTCATTTTAAATGACTTGGGACAGAAACTGATGGCTGTGTTGTTAACAGCTAGACCCCCTGTTACAAAAGGTTTGATCACCATGCTAATGTTGAATTAACAATTCAGATTCATAAGCCTGAACAATTGTCTGCCACCAATTCAACTGGGTCTTGGTTTGATAGAATCACATTCCCATGCAAGATCTATTGATTAGGTTAAGCACATGGGAATGGATTTCAAAATAGCATGATTGAATTAAGTTTGTCTTCCATGAGCATCAGAATTCCAAAATATTTGCTATGCCATGTTGTGGTGTCTCTTGGTGCACATGATCACCACCGAGTGAAATCCACAGTTACTGCTACCCCAAAGAGTAGCACTTACTTAATGGATAGAAATGAATGCCAATCTGTGAGGTAACTGTATTGTGAAGCTATGTGAACAGACCCTGTTGAAATATTTTTGATGAAAAAATAATGAACACAAGAATGTTGGTTGTATATTCCACAGTGACAGCTACTCCAACAAAAAGCACTTACTGAAAAACAACAGATCAATACTTCTGTTAGAGTTGCTGTGCTGGTATTACCATCCCATAATGATGCTTGCCAAAGGCAATTGTTGGGCTTTTAAAGCATTTGTGGTCATTCAATCCAGAGTCATACCCCAACTTGATAGCACTTTCTTTGTCCAAATACAAGAGAGCTGCTAAAGTTGAAGTATACTTCTAGATAATCAAAGAAGAAATGTTTGCGATAAGAGAGAAAGCTTAGGAACTGTTACACGTTTTAAGATTAACCCAAACAGAATCACTTATGAAAATAGGAATCAAGTAGTGCTTACTTTTGAAGAAATCTTAGTCTGTTTCAACCAGCAAACAGTCTCTACTGGCAAGTAGTTGTTGAATTAATCACATAAAACTACCCCAACATGTAGCACTTACTGCATTATGAGATCAAGTCAATGCTAAGGTTAGCGTACCAATTGTGAAGTAAAGAGATTGCCGCATTTCCAGATCCTGTCCTGGCCACTTACTGGTTATCCCATGCTGTCAGTTTTCCCAAGAGCTCTTTTCCAAGCTGAATGGCCTCCAAGACTCCAACTGAAGTGCATTTCTGAACTGGGATGAGTTCATTTTAAATGACTTGGGACAGAAACTGATGGCTGTGTTGTTAACAGCTAGACCCCCTGTTACAAAAGGTTTGATCACCATGCTAATGTTGAATTAACAATTCAGATTCATAAGCCTGAACAATTGTCTGCCACCAATTCAACTGGGTCTTGGTTTGATAGAATCACATTCCCATGCAAGATCTATTGATTAGGTTAAGCACATGGGAATGGATTTCAAAATAGCATGATTGAATTAAGTTTGTCTTCCATGAGCATCAGAATTTCAAAATATTTGCTATGCCATGTTGTGGTGTCTCTTGGTGCACATGATCACCACCGAGTGAAATCCACAGTTACTGCTACCCCAAAGAGTAGCACTTACTTAATGGATAGAAATGAATGCCAATCTGTGAGGTAACTGTATTGTGAAGCTATGTGAACAGACCCTGTTGAAATATTTTTGATGAAAAAATAATGAACACAAGAATGTTGGTTGTATATTCCACAGTGACAGCTACTCCAACAAAAAGCACTTACTGAAAAACAACGTATCAATACTTCTGTTAGAGTTGCTGTGCTGGTATTACCATCCCATAATGATACTTGCCAACGGCAATTGTTGGGCTTTTAAAGCATTTGTGGTCATTAAATCCAGAGTCATACCCCAACTTGATAGCACTTTCTATTTCCAAATACAAGAGAGCTGCTAAAGTTGAAGTATACTTCTAGATAATCAAAGAAGAAATGTTTGCGATAAGAGAGAAAGCTTAGGAACTGTTACACGTTTTAAGATTAACCCAAACAGAATCACATATGAAAATAGGAATCAAGTAGTGCTTACTTTTGAAGAAATCTTAGTCTGTTTCAACTAGCAAACAGTCTCTACTGGCAAGTAGTTGTTGAATTAATCACATAAAACTACCCCAACATGTAGCACTTACTGCATTATGAGATCAAGTCAATGCTAAAGTTAGGGTACCAATTGTGAAGTAAAGAGATTGCCGCATTTCCAGATCCTGTCCTGGCCACTTACTGGTTATCCCATGCTGTCAGTTTTCCCAAGAGCTCTTTTCCAAGCTGAATGGCCTCCAAGACTCCAACTGAAGTGCATTTCTGAACTGGGATGAGTTCATTTTAAATGACTTGGGACAGAAACTGATGGCTGTGTTGTTAACAGCTAGACCCCCTGTTACAAAAGGTTTGATCACCATGCTAATGTTGAATTAACAATTCAGATTCATAAGCCTGAACAATTGTCTGCCACCAATTCAACTGGGTCTTGGTTTGATAGAAAGACATGGGAATGGATTTCAAAATAGCATGATTGAATTAAGTTTGTCTTCCATGAGCATCAGAATTTCAAAATATTTGCTATGCCATGTTGTGGTGTCTCTTGGTGCACATGATCACCACCGAGTGAAATCCACAGTTACTGCTACCCCAAAGAGTAGCACTTACTTAATGGATAGAAATGAATGCCAATCTGTGAGGTAACTGTATTGTGAAGCTATGTGAACAGACCCTGTTGAAATATTTTTGATGAAAAAATAATGAACACAAGAATGTTGGTTGTATATTCCACAGTGACAGCTACTCCAACAAAAAGCACTTACTGAAAAACAACGTATCAATACTTCTGTTAGAGTTGCTGTGCTGGTATTACCATCCCATAATGATGCTTGCCAACGGCAATTGTTGGGCTTTTAAAGCATTTGTGGTCATTAAATCCAGAGTCATACCCCAACTTGATAGCACTTTCTATTTCCAAATACAAGAGAGCTGCTAAAGTTGAAGTATACTTCTAGATAATCAAAGAAGAAATGTTTGCGATAAGAGAGAAAGCTTAGGAACTGTTACACGTTTTAAGATTAACCCAAACAGAATCACATATGAAAATAGGAATCAAGTAGTGCTTACTTTTGAAGAAATCTTAGTCTGTTTCAACTAGCAAACAGTCTCTACTGGCAAGTAGTTGTTGAATTAATCACATAAAACTACCCCAACATGTAGCACTTACTGCATTATGAGATCAAGTCAATGCTAAAGTTAGGGTACCAATTGTGAAGTAAAGAGATTGCCGCATTTCCAGATCCTGTCCTGGCCACTTACTGGTTATCCCATGCTGTCAGTTTTCCCAAGAGCTCTTTTCCAAGCTGAATGGCCTCCAAGACTGCAACTGAAGTGCATTTCTGAACTGGGATGAGTTCATTTTAAATGACTTGGGACAGAAACTGATGGCTGTGTTGTTAACAGCTAGACCCCCTGTTACAAAAGGTTTGATCACCATGCTAATGTTGAATTAACAATTCAGATTCATAAGCCTGAACAATTGTCTGCCACCAATTCAACTGGGTCTTGGTTTGATAGAATCACATTCCCATGCAAGATCTATTGATTAGGTTAAGCACATGGGAATGGATTTCAAAATAGCATGATTGAATTAAGTTTGTCTTCCATGAGCATCAGAATTCCAAAATATTTGCTATGCCATGTTGTGGTGTCTCTTGGTGCACATGATCACCACCGAGTGAAATCCACAGTTACTGCTACCCCAAAGAGTAGCACTTACTTAATGGATAGAAATGAATGCCAATCTGTGAGGTAACTGTATTGTGAAGCTATGTGAACAGACCCTGTTGAAATATTTTTGATGAAAAAATAATGAACACAAGAATGTTGGTTGTATATTCCACAGTGACAGCTACTCCAACAAAAAGCACTTACTGAAAAACAACAGATCAATACTTCTGTTAGAGTTGCTGTGCTGGTATTACCATCCCATAATGATGCTTGCCAAAGGCAATTGTTGGGCTTTTAAAGCATTTGTGGTCATTCAATCCAGAGTCATACCCCAACTTGATAGCACTTTCTTTGTCCAAATACAAGAGAGCTGCTAAAGTTGAAGTATACTTCTAGATAATCAAAGAAGAAATGTTTGCGATAAGAGAGAAAGCTTAGGAACTGTTACACGTTTTAAGATTAACCCAAACAGAATCACTTATGAAAATAGGAATCAAGTAGTGCTTACTTTTGAAGAAATCTTAGTCTGTTTCAACCAGCAAACAGTCTCTACTGGCAAGTAGTTGTTGAATTAATCACATAAAACTACCCCAACATGTAGCACTTACTGCATTATGAGATCAAGTCAATGCTAAGGTTAGGGTACCAATTGTGAAGTAAAGAGATTGCCGCATTTCCAGATCCTGTCCTGGCCACTTACTGGTTATCCCATGCTGCCAGTTTTCCCAAGAGCTCTTTTCCAAGCTGAATGGCCTCCAAGACTGCAACTGAAGTGCATTTCTGAACTGGGATGAGTTCATTTTAAATGACTTGGGACAGAAACTGATGGCTGTGTTGTTAACAGCTAGACCCCCTGTTACAAAAGGTTTGATCACCATGCTAATGTTGAATTAACAATTCAGATTCATAAGCCTGAACAATTGTCTGCCACCAATTCAACTGGGTCTTGGTTTGATAGAATCACATTCCCATGCAAGATCTATTGATTAGGTTAAGCACATGGGAATGGATTTCAAAATAGCATGATTGAATTAAGTTTGTCTTCCATGAGCATCAGAATTCCAAAATATTTGCTATGCCATGTTGTGGTGTCTCTTGGTGCACATGATCACCACCGAGTGAAATCCACAGTTACTGCTACCCCAAAGAGTAGCACTTACTTAATGGATAGAAATGAATGCCAATCTGTGAGGTAACTGTATTGTGAAGCTATGTGAACAGACCCTGTTGAAATATTTTTGATGAAAAAATAATGAACACAAGAATGTTGGTTGTATATTCCACAGTGACAGCTACTCCAACAAAAAGCACTTACTGAAAAACAACAGATCAATACTTCTGTTAGAGTTGCTGTGCTGGTATTACCATCCCATAATGATGCTTGCCAAAGGCAATTGTTGGGCTTTTAAAGCATTTGTGGTCATTCAATCCAGAGTCATACCCCAACTTGATAGCACTTTCTTTGTCCAAATACAAGAGAGCTGCTAAAGTTGAAGTATACTTCTAGATAATCAAAGAAGAAATGTTTGCGATAAGAGAGAAAGCTTAGGAACTGTTACACGTTTTAAGATTAACCCAAACAGAATCACTTATGAAAATAGGAATCAAGTAGTGCTTACTTTTGAAGAAATCTTAGTCTGTTTCAACCAGCAAACAGTCTCTACTGGCAAGTAGTTGTTGAATTAATCACATAAAACTACCCCAACATGTAGCACTTACTGCATTATGAGATCAAGTCAATGCTAAGGTTAGGGTACCAATTGTGAAGTAAAGAGATTGCCGCATTTCCAGATCCTGTCCTGGCCACTTACTGGTTATCCCATGCTGCCAGTTTTCCCAAGAGCTCTTTTCCAAGCTGAATGGCCTCCAAGACTGCAACTGAAGTGCATTTCTGAACTGGGATGAGTTCATTTTAAATGACTTGGGACAGAAACTGATGGCTGTGTTGTTAACAGCTAGACCCCCTGTTACAAAAGGTTTGATCACCATGCTAATGTTGAATTAACAATTCAGATTCATAAGCCTGAACAATTGTCTGCCACCAATTCAACTGGGTCTTGGTTTGATAGAATCACATTCCCATGCAAGATCTATTGATTAGGTTAAGCACATGGGAATGGATTTCAAAATAGCATGATTGAATTAAGTTTGTCTTCCATGAGCATCAGAATTTCAAAATATTTGCTATGCCATGTTGTGGTGTCTCTTGGTGCACATGATCACCACCGAGTGAAATCCACAGTTACTGCTACCCCAAAGAGTAGCACTTACTTAATGGATAGAAATGAATGCCAATCTGTGAGGTAACTGTATTGTGAAGCTATGTGAACAGACCCTGTTGAAATATTTTTGATGAAAAAATAATGAACACAAGAATGTTGGTTGTATATTCCACAGTGACAGCTACTCCAACAAAAAGCACTTACTGAAAAACAACGTATCAATACTTCTGTTAGAGTTGCTGTGCTGGTATTACCATCCCATAATGATGCTTGCCAACGGCAATTGTTGGGCTTTTAAAGCATTTGTGGTCATTAAATCCAGAGTCATACCCCAACTTGATAGCACTTTCTATTTCCAAATACAAGAGAGCTGCTAAAGTTGAAGTATACTTCTAGATAATCAAAGAAGAAATGTTTGCGATAAGAGAGAAAGCTTAGGAACTGTTACACGTTTTAAGATTAACCCAAACAGAATCACATATGAAAATAGGAATCAAGTAGTGCTTACTTTTGAAGAAATCTTAGTCTGTTTCAACTAGCAAACAGTCTCTACTGGCAAGTAGTTGTTGAATTAATCACATAAAACTACCCCAACATGTAGCACTTACTGCATTATGAGATCAAGTCAATGCTAAGGTTAGGGTACCAATTGTGAAGTAAAGAGATTGCCGCATTTCCAGATCCTGTCCTGGCCACTTACTGGTTATCCCATGCTGTCAGTTTTCCCAAGAGCTCTTTTCCAAGCTGAATGGCCTCCAAGACTCCAACTGAAGTGCATTTCTGAACTGGGATGAGTTCATTTTAAATGACTTGGGACAGAAACTGATGGCTGTGTTGTTAACAGCTAGACCCCCTGTTACAAAAGGTTTGATCACCATGCTAATGTTGAATTAACAATTCAGATTCATAAGCCTGAACAATTGTCTGCCACCAATTCAACTGGGTCTTGGTTTGATAGAATCACATTCCCATGCAAGATCTATTGATTAGGTTAAGCACATGGGAATGGATTTCAAAATAGCATGATTGAATTAAGTTTGTCTTCCATGAGCATCAGAATTTCAAAATATTTGCTATGCCATGTTGTGGTGTCTCTTGGTGCACATGATCACCACCGAGTGAAATCCACAGTTACTGCTACCCCAAAGAGTAGCACTTACTTAATGGATAGAAATGAATGCCAATCTGTGAGGTAACTGTATTGTGAAGCTATGTGAACAGACCCTGTTGAAATATTTTTGATGAAAAAATAATGAACACAAGAATGTTGGTTGTATATTCCACAGTGACAGCTACTCCAACAAAAAGCACTTACTGAAAAACAACGTATCAATACTTCTGTTAGAGTTGCTGTGCTGGTATTACCATCCCATAATGATACTTGCCAACGGCAATTGTTGGGCTTTTAAAGCATTTGTGGTCATTAAATCCAGAGTCATACCCCAACTTGATAGCACTTTCTATTTCCAAATACAAGAGAGCTGCTAAAGTTGAAGTATACTTCTAGATAATCAAAGAAGAAATGTTTGCGATAAGAGAGAAAGCTTAGGAACTGTTACACGTTTTAAGATTAACCCAAACAGAATCACATATGAAAATAGGAATCAAGTAGTGCTTACTTTTGAAGAAATCTTAGTCTGTTTCAACTAGCAAACAGTCTCTACTGGCAAGTAGTTGTTGAATTAATCACATAAAACTACCCCAACATGTAGCACTTACTGCATTATGAGATCAAGTCAATGCTAAAGTTAGGGTACCAATTGTGAAGTAAAGAGATTGCCGCATTTCCAGATCCTGTCCTGGCCACTTACTGGTTATCCCATGCTGTCAGTTTTCCCAAGAGCTCTTTTCCAAGCTGAATGGCCTCCAAGACTCCAACTGAAGTGCATTTCTGAACTGGGATGAGTTCATTTTAAATGACTTGGGACAGAAACTGATGGCTGTGTTGTTAACAGCTAGACCCCCTGTTACAAAAGGTTTGATCACCATGCTAATGTTGAATTAACAATTCAGATTCATAAGCCTGAACAATTGTCTGCCACCAATTCAACTGGGTCTTGGTTTGATAGAATCACATTCCCATGCAAGATCTATTGATTAGGTTAAGCACATGGGAATGGATTTCAAAATAGCATGATTGAATTAAGTTTGTCTTCCATGAGCATCAGAATTCCAAAATATTTGCTATGCCATGTTGTGGTGTCTCTTGGTGCACATGATCACCACCGAGTGAAATCCACAGTTACTGCTACCCCAAAGAGTAGCACTTACTTAATGGATAGAAATGAATGCCAATCTGTGAGGTAACTGTATTGTGAAGCTATGTGAACAGACCCTGTTGAAATATTTTTGATGAAAAAATAATGAACACAAGAATGTTGGTTGTATATTCCACAGTGACAGCTACTCCAACAAAAAGCACTTACTGAAAAACAACAGATCAATACTTCTGTTAGAGTTGCTGTGCTGGTATTACCATCCCATAATGATGCTTGCCAAAGGCAATTGTTGGGCTTTTAAAGCATTTGTGGTCATTCAATCCAGAGTCATACCCCAACTTGATAGCACTTTCTTTGTCCAAATACAAGAGAGCTGCTAAAGTTGAAGTATACTTCTAGATAATCAAAGAAGAAATGTTTGCGATAAGAGAGAAAGCTTAGGAACTGTTACACGTTTTAAGATTAACCCAAACAGAATCACTTATGAAAATAGGAATCAAGTAGTGCTTACTTTTGAAGAAATCTTAGTCTGTTTCAACCAGCAAACAGTCTCTACTGGCAAGTAGTTGTTGAATTAATCACATAAAACTACCCCAACATGTAGCACTTACTGCATTATGAGATCAAGTCAATGCTAAGGTTAGGGTACCAATTGTGAAGTAAAGAGATTGCCGCATTTCCAGATCCTGTCCTGGCCACTTACTGGTTATCCCATGCTGCCAGTTTTCCCAAGAGCTCTTTTCCAAGCTGAATGGCCTCCAAGACTGCAACTGAAGTGCATTTCTGAACTGGGATGAGTTCATTTTAAATGACTTGGGACAGAAACTGATGGCTGTGTTGTTAACAGCTAGACCCCCTGTTACAAAAGGTTTGATCACCATGCTAATGTTGAATTAACAATTCAGATTCATAAGCCTGAACAATTGTCTGCCACCAATTCAACTGGGTCTTGGTTTGATAGAATCACATTCCCATGCAAGATCTATTGATTAGGTTAAGCACATGGGAATGGATTTCAAAATAGCATGATTGAATTAAGTTTGTCTTCCATGAGCATCAGAATTCCAAAATATTTGCTATGCCATGTTGTGGTGTCTCTTGGTGCACATGATCACCACCGAGTGAAATCCACAGTTACTGCTACCCCAAAGAGTAGCACTTACTTAATGGATAGAAATGAATGCCAATCTGTGAGGTAACTGTATTGTGAAGCTATGTGAACAGACCCTGTTGAAATATTTTTGATGAAAAAATAATGAACACAAGAATGTTGGTTGTATATTCCACAGTGACAGCTACTCCAACAAAAAGCACTTACTGAAAAACAACAGATCAATACTTCTGTTAGAGTTGCTGTGCTGGTATTACCATCCCATAATGATGCTTGCCAAAGGCAATTGTTGGGCTTTTAAAGCATTTGTGGTCATTCAATCCAGAGTCATACCCCAACTTGATAGCACTTTCTTTGTCCAAATACAAGAGAGCTGCTAAAGTTGAAGTATACTTCTAGATAATCAAAGAAGAAATGTTTGCGATAAGAGAGAAAGCTTAGGAACTGTTACACGTTTTAAGATTAACCCAAACAGAATCACTTATGAAAATAGGAATCAAGTAGTGCTTACTTTTGAAGAAATCTTAGTCTGTTTCAACCAGCAAACAGTCTCTACTGGCAAGTAGTTGTTGAATTAATCACATAAAACTACCCCAACATGTAGCACTTACTGCATTATGAGATCAAGTCAATGCTAAGGTTAGGGTACCAATTGTGAAGTAAAGAGATTGCCGCATTTCCAGATCCTGTCCTGGCCACTTACTGGTTATCCCATGCTGTCAGTTTTCCCAAGAGCTCTTTTCCAAGCTGAATGGCCTCCAAGACTCCAACTGAAGTGCATTTCTGAACTGGGATGAGTTCATTTTAAATGACTTGGGACAGAAACTGATGGCTGTGTTGTTAACAGCTAGACCCCCTGTTACAAAAGGTTTGATCACCATGCTAATGTTGAATTAACAATTCAGATTCATAAGCCTGAACAATTGTCTGCCACCAATTCAACTGGGTCTTGGTTTGATAGAATCACATTCCCATGCAAGATCTATTGATTAGGTTAAGCACATGGGAATGGATTTCAAAATAGCATGATTGAATTAAGTTTGTCTTCCATGAGCATCAGAATTTCAAAATATTTGCTATGCCATGTTGTGGTGTCTCTTGGTGCACATGATCACCACCGAGTGAAATCCACAGTTACTGCTACCCCAAAGAGTAGCACTTACTTAATGGATAGAAATGAATGCCAATCTGTGAGGTAACTGTATTGTGAAGCTATGTGAACAGACCCTGTTGAAATATTTTTGATGAAAAAATAATGAACACAAGAATGTTGGTTGTATATTCCACAGTGACAGCTACTCCAACAAAAAGCACTTACTGAGAAACAACGTATCAATACTTCTGTTAGAGTTGCTGTGCTGGTATTACCATCCCATAATGATACTTGCCAACGGCAATTGTTGGGCTTTTAAAGCATTTGTGGTCATTAAATCCAGAGTCATACCCCAACTTGATAGCACTTTCTATTTCCAAATACAAGAGAGCTGCTAAAGTTGAAGTATACTTCTAGATAATCAAAGAAGAAATGTTTGCGATAAGAGAGAAAGCTTAGGAACTGTTACACGTTTTAAGATTAACCCAAACAGAATCACATATGAAAATAGGAATCAAGTAGTGCTTACTTTTGAAGAAATCTTAGTCTGTTTCAACCAGCAAACAGTCTCTACTGGCAAGTAGTTGTTGAATTAATCACATAAAACTACCCCAACATGTAGCACTTACTGCATTATGAGATCAAGTCAATGCTAAGGTTAGGGTACCAATTGTGAAGTAAAGAGATTGCCGCATTTCCAGATCCTGTCCTGGCCACTTACTGGTTATCCCATGCTGCCAGTTTTCCCAAGAGCTCTTTTCCAAGCTGAATGGCCTCCAAGACTGCAACTGAAGTGCATTTCTGAACTGGGATGAGTTCATTTTAAATGACTTGGGACAGAAACTGATGGCTGTGTTGTTAACAGCTAGACCCCCTGTTACAAAAGGTTTGATCACCATGCTAATGTTGAATTAACAATTCAGATTCATAAGCCTGAACAATTGTCTGCCACCAATTCAACTGGGTCTTGGTTTGATAGAATCACATTCCCATGCAAGATCTATTGATTAGGTTAAGCACATGGGAATGGATTTCAAAATAGCATGATTGAATTAAGTTTGTCTTCCATGAGCATCAGAATTTCAAAATATTTGCTATGCCATGTTGTGGTGTCTCTTGGTGCACATGATCACCACCGAGTGAAATCCACAGTTACTGCTACCCCAAAGAGTAGCACTTACTTAATGGATAGAAATGAATGCCAATCTGTGAGGTAACTGTATTGTGAAGCTATGTGAACAGACCCTGTTGAAATATTTTTGATGAAAAAATAATGAACACAAGAATGTTGGTTGTATATTCCACAGTGACAGCTACTCCAACAAAAAGCACTTACTGAAAAACAACGTATCAATACTTCTGTTAGAGTTGCTGTGCTGGTATTACCATCCCATAATGATGCTTGCCAACGGCAATTGTTGGGCTTTTAAAGCATTTGTGGTCATTAAATCCAGAGTCATACCCCAACTTGATAGCACTTTCTATTTCCAAATACAAGAGAGCTGCTAAAGTTGAAGTATACTTCTAGATAATCAAAGAAGAAATGTTTGCGATAAGAGAGAAAGCTTAGGAACTGTTACACGTTTTAAGATTAACCCAAACAGAATCACTTATGAAAATAGGAATCAAGTAGTGCTTACTTTTGAAGAAATCTTAGTCTGTTTCAACCAGCAAACAGTCTCTACTGGCAAGTAGTTGTTGAATTAATCACATAAAACTACCCCAACATGTAGCACTTACTGCATTATGAGATCAAGTCAATGCTAAGGTTAGGGTACCAATTGTGAAGTAAAGAGATTGCCGCATTTCCAGATCCTGTCCTGGCCACTTACTGGTTATCCCATGCTGCCAGTTTTCCCAAGAGCTCTTTTCCAAGCTGAATGGCCTCCAAGACTGCAACTGAAGTGCATTTCTGAACTGGGATGAGTTCATTTTAAATGACTTGGGACAGAAACTGATGGCTGTGTTGTTAACAGCTAGACCCCCTGTTACAAAAGGTTTGATCACCATGCTAATGTTGAATTAACAATTCAGATTCATAAGCCTGAACAATTGTCTGCCACCAATTCAACTGGGTCTTGGTTTGATAGAATCACATTCCCATGCAAGATCTATTGATTAGGTTAAGCACATGGGAATGGATTTCAAAATAGCATGATTGAATTAAGTTTGTCTTCCATGAGCATCAGAATTCCAAAATATTTGCTATGCCATGTTGTGGTGTCTCTTGGTGCACATGATCACCACCGAGTGAAATCCACAGTTACTGCTACCCCAAAGAGTAGCACTTACTTAATGGATAGAAATGAATGCCAATCTGTGAGGTAACTGTATTGTGAAGCTATGTGAACAGACCCTGTTGAAATATTTTTGATGAAAAAATAATGAACACAAGAATGTTGGTTGTATATTCCACAGTGACAGCTACTCCAACAAAAAGCACTTACTGAAAAACAACAGATCAATACTTCTGTTAGAGTTGCTGTGCTGGTATTACCATCCCATAATGATGCTTGCCAAAGGCAATTGTTGGGCTTTTAAAGCATTTGTGGTCATTCAATCCAGAGTCATACCCCAACTTGATAGCACTTTCTTTGTCCAAATACAAGAGAGCTGCTAAAGTTGAAGTATACTTCTAGATAATCAAAGAAGAAATGTTTGCGATAAGAGAGAAAGCTTAGGAACTGTTACACGTTTTAAGATTAACCCAAACAGAATCACTTATGAAAATAGGAATCAAGTAGTGCTTACTTTTGAAGAAATCTTAGTCTGTTTCAACCAGCAAACAGTCTCTACTGGCAAGTAGTTGTTGAATTAATCACATAAAACTACCCCAACATGTAGCACTTACTGCATTATGAGATCAAGTCAATGCTAAGGTTAGGGTACCAATTGTGAAGTAAAGAGATTGCCGCATTTCCAGATCCTGTCCTGGCCACTTACTGGTTATCCCATGCTGTCAGTTTTCCCAAGAGCTCTTTTCCAAGCTGAATGGCCTCCAAGACTCCAACTGAAGTGCATTTCTGAACTGGGATGAGTTCATTTTAAATGACTTGGGACAGAAACTGATGGCTGTGTTGTTAACAGCTAGACCCCCTGTTACAAAAGGTTTGATCACCATGCTAATGTTGAATTAACAATTCAGATTCATAAGCCTGAACAATTGTCTGCCACCAATTCAACTGGGTCTTGGTTTGATAGAATCACATTCCCATGCAAGATCTATTGATTAGGTTAAGCACATGGGAATGGATTTCAAAATAGCATGATTGAATTAAGTTTGTCTTCCATGAGCATCAGAATTTCAAAATATTTGCTATGCCATGTTGTGGTGTCTCTTGGTGCACATGATCACCACCGAGTGAAATCCACAGTTACTGCTACCCCAAAGAGTAGCACTTACTTAATGGATAGAAATGAATGCCAATCTGTGAGGTAACTGTATTGTGAAGCTATGTGAACAGACCCTGTTGAAATATTTTTGATGAAAAAATAATGAACACAAGAATGTTGGTTGTATATTCCACAGTGACAGCTACTCCAACAAAAAGCACTTACTGAGAAACAACGTATCAATACTTCTGTTAGAGTTGCTGTGCTGGTATTACCATCCCATAATGATACTTGCCAACGGCAATTGTTGGGCTTTTAAAGCATTTGTGGTCATTAAATCCAGAGTCATACCCCAACTTGATAGCACTTTCTATTTCCAAATACAAGAGAGCTGCTAAAGTTGAAGTATACTTCTAGATAATCAAAGAAGAAATGTTTGCGATAAGAGAGAAAGCTTAGGAACTGTTACACGTTTTAAGATTAACCCAAACAGAATCACATATGAAAATAGGAATCAAGTAGTGCTTACTTTTGAAGAAATCTTAGTCTGTTTCAACCAGCAAACAGTCTCTACTGGCAAGTAGTTGTTGAATTAATCACATAAAACTACCCCAACATGTAGCACTTACTGCATTATGAGATCAAGTCAATGCTAAGGTTAGGGTACCAATTGTGAAGTAAAGAGATTGCCGCATTTCCAGATCCTGTCCTGGCCACTTACTGGTTATCCCATGCTGCCAGTTTTCCCAAGAGCTCTTTTCCAAGCTGAATGGCCTCCAAGACTGCAACTGAAGTGCATTTCTGAACTGGGATGAGTTCATTTTAAATGACTTGGGACAGAAACTGATGGCTGTGTTGTTAACAGCTAGACCCCCTGTTACAAAAGGTTTGATCACCATGCTAATGTTGAATTAACAATTCAGATTCATAAGCCTGAACAATTGTCTGCCACCAATTCAACTGGGTCTTGGTTTGATAGAATCACATTCCCATGCAAGATCTATTGATTAGGTTAAGCACATGGGAATGGATTTCAAAATAGCATGATTGAATTAAGTTTGTCTTCCATGAGCATCAGAATTTCAAAATATTTGCTATGCCATGTTGTGGTGTCTCTTGGTGCACATGATCACCACCGAGTGAAATCCACAGTTACTGCTACCCCAAAGAGTAGCACTTACTTAATGGATAGAAATGAATGCCAATCTGTGAGGTAACTGTATTGTGAAGCTATGTGAACAGACCCTGTTGAAATATTTTTGATGAAAAAATAATGAACACAAGAATGTTGGTTGTATATTCCACAGTGACAGCTACTCCAACAAAAAGCACTTACTGAAAAACAACGTATCAATACTTCTGTTAGAGTTGCTGTGCTGGTATTACCATCCCATAATGATGCTTGCCAACGGCAATTGTTGGGCTTTTAAAGCATTTGTGGTCATTAAATCCAGAGTCATACCCCAACTTGATAGCACTTTCTATTTCCAAATACAAGAGAGCTGCTAAAGTTGAAGTATACTTCTAGATAATCAAAGAAGAAATGTTTGCGATAAGAGAGAAAGCTTAGGAACTGTTACACGTTTTAAGATTAACCCAAACAGAATCACATATGAAAATAGGAATCAAGTAGTGCTTACTTTTGAAGAAATCTTAGTCTGTTTCAACTAGCAAACAGTCTCTACTGGCAAGTAGTTGTTGAATTAATCACATAAAACTACCCCAACATGTAGCACTTACTGCATTATGAGATCAAGTCAATGCTAAAGTTAGGGTACCAATTGTGAAGTAAAGAGATTGCCGCATTTCCAGATCCTGTCCTGGCCACTTACTGGTTATCCCATGCTGTCAGTTTTCCCAAGAGCTCTTTTCCAAGCTGAATGGCCTCCAAGACTCCAACTGAAGTGCATTTCTGAACTGGGATGAGTTCATTTTAAATGACTTGGGACAGAAACTGATGGCTGTGTTGTTAACAGCTAGACGCCCTGTTACAAAAGGTTTGATCACCATGCTAATGTTGAATTAACAATTCAGATTCATAAGCCTGAACAATTGTCTGCCACCAATTCAACTGGGTCTTGGTTTGATAGAAAGACATGGGAATGGATTTCAAAATAGCATGATTGAATTAAGTTTGTCTTCCATGAGCATCAGAATTTCAAAATATGTGCTATGCCATGTTGTGGAGTCTCTTGGTGCACATGATCACCACCGAGTGAAATCCACAGTTACTGCTACCCCAAAGAGTAGCACTTACTTAATGGATAGAAATGAATGCCAATCTGTGAGGTAACTGTATTGTGAAGCTATGTGAACAGACCCTGTTGAAATATTTTTGATGAAAAAATAATGAACACAAGAATGTTGGTTGTATATTCCACAGTGACAGCTACTCCAACAAAAAGCACTTACTGAAAAACAACAGATCAATACTTCTGTTAGAGTTGCTGTGCTGGTATTACCATCCCATAATGATGCTTGCCAAAGGCAATTGTTGGGCTTTTAAAGCATTTGTGGTCATTCAATCCAGAGTCATACCCCAACTTGATAGCACTTTCTTTGTCCAAATACAAGAGAGCTGCTAAAGTTGAAGTATACTTCTAGATAATCAAAGAAGAAATGTTTGCGATAAGAGAGAAAGCTTAGGAACTGTTACACGTTTTAAGATTAACCCAAACAGAATCACTTATGAAAATAGGAATCAAGTAGTGCTTACTTTTGAAGAAATCTTAGTCTGTTTCAACCAGCAAACAGTCTCTACTGGCAAGTAGTTGTTGAATTAATCACATAAAACTACCCCAACATGTAGCACTTACTGCATTATGAGATCATGTCAATGCTAAGGTTAGGGTACCAATTGTGAAGTAAAGAGATTGCCGCATTTCCAGATCCTGTCCTGGTCACTTACTGGTTATCCCATGCTGCCAGTTTTCCCAGGAGCTCTTTTCCAAGCTGAATGGCCTCCAAGACTCCAACTGAAGTGCATTTCTGAACTGGGATGAGTTCATTTTAAATGACTTGGGACAGAAACTGATGGCTGTGTTGTTAACAGCTAGACCCCCTGTTACAAAAGGTTTGATCACCATGCTAATGTTGAATTAACAATTCAGATTCATAAGCCTGAACAATTGTCTGCCACCAATTCAACTGGGTCTTGGTTTGATAGAATCACATTCCCATGCAAGATCTATTGATTAGGTTAAGCACATGGGAATGGATTTCAAAATAGCATGATTGAATTAAGTTTGTCTTCCATGAGCATCAGAATTTCAAAATATTTGCTATGCCATGTTGTGGTGTCTCTTGGTGCACATGATCACCACCGAGTGAAATCCACAGTTACTGCTACCCCAAAGAGTAGCACTTACTTAATGGATAGAAATGAATGCCAATCTGTGAGGTAACTGTATTGTGAAGCTATGTGAACAGACCCTGTTGAAATATTTTTGATGAAAAAACAATGAACACAAGAATGTTGGTTGTATATTCCACAGTGACAGCTACTCCAACAAAAAGCACTTACTGAAAAACAACGTATCAATACTTCTGTTAGAGTTGCTGTGCTGGTATTACCATCCCATAATGATGCTTGCCAACGGCAATTGTTGGGCTTTTAAAGCATTTGTGGTCATTAAATCCAGAGTCATACCCCAACTTGATAGCACTTTCTATTTCCAAATACAAGAGAGCTGCTAAAGTTGAAGTATACTTCTAGATAATCAAAGAAGAAATGTTTGCGATAAGAGAGAAAGCTTAGGAACTGTTACACGTTTTAAGATTAACCCAAACAGAATCACATATGAAAATAGGAATCAAGTAGTGCTTACTTTTGAAGAAATCTTAGTCTGTTTCAACTAGCAAACAGTCTCTCCTGGCAAGTAGTTGTTGAATTAATCACATAAAACTACCCCAACATGTAGCACTTACTGCATTATGAGATCAAGTCAATGCTAAAGTTAGGGTACCAATTGTGAAGTAAAGAGATTGCCGCATTTCCAGATCCTGTCCTGGCCACTTACTGGTTATCCCATGCTGTCAGTTTTCCCAAGAGCTCTTTTCCAAGCTGAATGGCCTCCAAGACTCCAACTGAAGTGCATTTCTGAACTGGGATGAGTTCATTTTAAATGACTTGGGACAGAAACTGATGGCTGTGTTGTTAACAGCTAGACCCCCTGTTACAAAAGGTTTGATCACCATGCTAATGTTGAATTAACAATTCAGATTCATAAGCCTGAACAATTGTCTGCCACCAATTCAACTGGATCTTGGTTTGATAGAATCACAATCCCATGCAAGATCTATTGATTAGGTTAAGCACATGGGAATGGATTTCAAAATAGCATGATTGAATTAAGTTTGTCTTCCATGAGCATCAGAATTTCAAAATATTTGCTATGCCATGTTGTGGTGTCTCTTGGTGCACATGATCACCACCGAGTGAAATCCACAGTTACTGCTACCCCAAAGAGTAGCACTTACTTAATGGATAGAAATGAATGCCAATCTGTGAGGTAACTGTATTGTGAAGCTATGTGAACAGACCCTGTTGAAATATTTTTGATGAAAAAATAATGAACACAAGAATGTTGGTTGTATATTCCACAGTGACAGCTACTCCAACAAAAAGCACTTACTGAAAAACAACAGATCAATACTTCTGTTAGAGTTGCTGTGCTGGTATTACCATCCCATAATGATGCTTGCCAAAGGCAATTGTTGGGCTTTTAAAGCATTTGTGGTCATTCAATCCAGAGTCATACCCCAACTTGATAGCACTTTCTTTGTCCAAATACAAGAGAGCTGCTAAAGTTGAAGTATACTTCTAGATAATCAAAGAAGAAATGTTTGCGATAAGAGAGAAAGCTTAGGAACTGTTACACGTTTTAAGATTAACCCAAACAGAATCACTTATGAAAATAGGAATCAAGTAGTGCTTACTTTTGAAGAAATCTTAGTCTGTTTCAACCAGCAAACAGTCTCTACTGGCAAGTAGTTGTTGAATTAATCACATAAAACTACCCCAACATGTAGCACTTACTGCATTATGAGATCATGTCAATGCTAAGGTTAGGGTACCAATTGTGAAGTAAAGAGATTGCCGCATTTCCAGATCCTGTCCTGGTCACTTACTGGTTATCCCATGCTGCCAGTTTTCCCAGGAGCTCTTTTCCAAGCTGAATGGCCTCCAAGACTCCAACTGAAGTGCATTTCTGAACTGGGATGAGTTCATTTTAAATGACTTGGGACAGAAACTGATGGCTGTGTTGTTAACAGCTAGACGCCCTGTTACAAAAGGTTTGATCACCATGCTAATGTTGAATTAACAATTCAGATTCATAAGCCTGAACAATTGTCTGCCACCAATTCAACTGGGTCTTGGTTTGATAGAATCACATTCCCATGCAAGATCTATTGATTAGGTTAAGCACATGGGAATGGATTTCAAAATAGCATGATTGAATTAAGTTTGTCTTCCATGAGCATCAGAATTTCAAAATATTTGCTATGCCATGTTGTGGTGTCTCTTGGTGCACATGATCACCACCGAGTGAAATCCACAGTTACTGCTACCCCAAAGAGTAGCACTTACTTAATGGATAGAAATGAATGCCAATCTGTGAGGTAACTGTATTGTGAAGCTATGTGAACAGACCCTGTTGAAATATTTTTGATGAAAAAATAATGAACACAAGAATGTTGGTTGTATATTCCACAGTGACAGCTACTCCAACAAAAAGCACTTACTGAAAAACAACAGATCAATACTTCTGTTAGAGTTGCTGTGCTGGTATTACCATCCCATAATGATGCTCGCCAAAGGCAATTGTTGGGCTTTTAAAGCATTTGTGGTCATTCAATCCAGAGTCATACCCCAACTTGATAGCACTTTCTATGTCCAAATACATGAGAGCTGCTAAAGTTGAAGTATACTTCTAGATAATCAAAGAAGAAATGTTTGCGATAAGAGAGAAAGCTTAGGAACTGTTACACGTTTTAAGATTAACCCAAACAGAATCACTTATGAAAATAGGAATCAAGTAGTGCTTACTTTTGAAGAAATCTTAGTCTGTTTCAACCAGCAAACAGTCTCTACTGGCAAGTAGTTGTTGAATTAATCACATAAAACTACCCCAACATGTAGCACTTACTGCATTATGAGATCAAGTCAATGCTAAGGTTAGGGTACCAATTGTGAAGTAAAGAGATTGCCGCATTTCCAGATCCTGTCCTGGCCACTTACTGGTTATCCCATGCTGCCAGTTTTCCCAAGAGCTCTTTTCCAAGCTGAATGGCCTCCAAGACTGCAACTGAAGTGCATTTCTGAACTGGGATGAGTTCATTTTAAATGACTTGGGACAGAAACTGATGGCTGTGTTGTTAACAGCTAGACCCCCTGTTACAAAAGGTTTGATCACCATGCTAATGTTGAATTAACAATTCAGATTCATAAGCCTGAACAATTGTCTGCCACCAATTCAACTGGGTCTTGGTTTGATAGAATCACATTCCCATGCAAGATCTATTGATTAGGTTAAGCACATGGGAATGGATTTCAAAATAGCATGATTGAATTAAGTTTGTCTTCCATGAGCATCAGAATTCCAAAATATTTGCTATGCCATGTTGTGGTGTCTCTTGGTGCACATGATCACCACCGAGTGAAATCCACAGTTACTGCTACCCCAAAGAGTAGCACTTACTTAATGGATAGAAATGAATGCCAATCTGTGAGGTAACTGTATTGTGAAGCTATGTGAACAGACCCTGTTGAAATATTTTTGATGAAAAAATAATGAACACAAGAATGTTGGTTGTATATTCCACAGTGACAGCTACTCCAACAAAAAGCACTTACTGAAAAACAACAGATCAATACTTCTGTTAGAGTTGCTGTGCTGGTATTACCATCCCATAATGATGCTTGCCAAAGGCAATTGTTGGGCTTTTAAAGCATTTGTGGTCATTCAATCCAGAGTCATACCCCAACTTGATAGCACTTTCTTTGTCCAAATACAAGAGAGCTGCTAAAGTTGAAGTATACTTCTAGATAATCAAAGAAGAAATGTTTGCGATAAGAGAGAAAGCTTAGGAACTGTTACACGTTTTAAGATTAACCCAAACAGAATCACTTATGAAAATAGGAATCAAGTAGTGCTTACTTTTGAAGAAATCTTAGTCTGTTTCAACCAGCAAACAGTCTCTACTGGCAAGTAGTTGTTGAATTAATCACATAAAACTACCCCAACATGTAGCACTTACTGCATTATGAGATCATGTCAATGCTAAGGTTAGGGTACCAATTGTGAAGTAAAGAGATTGCCGCATTTCCAGATCCTGTCCTGGTCACTTACTGGTTATCCCATGCTGCCAGTTTTCCCAGGAGCTCTTTTCCAAGCTGAATGGCCTCCAAGACTCCAACTGAAGTGCATTTCTGAACTGGGATGAGTTCATTTTAAATGACTTGGGACAGAAACTGATGGCTGTGTTGTTAACAGCTAGACCCCCTGTTACAAAAGGTTTGATCACCATGCTAATGTTGAATTAACAA
Organism: Argentina silus; assembly: GCF_951799395.1. NCBI lineage: Eukaryota > Metazoa > Chordata > Actinopteri > Argentiniformes > Argentinidae > Argentina > Argentina silus. The sequence continues at coordinate 22,588,298 of NC_139659.1, read as the reverse complement.
TTCAGATTCATAAGCCTGAACAATTGTCTGCCACCAATTCAACTGGGTCTTGGTTTGATAGAATCACATTCCCATGCAAGATCTATTGATTAGGTTAAGCACATGGGAATGGATTTCAAAATAGCATGATTGAATTAAGTTTGTCTTCCATGAGCATCAGAATTTCAAAATATTTGCTATGCCATGTTGTGGTGTCTCTTGGTGCACATGATCACCACCGAGTGAAATCCACAGTTACTGCTACCCCAAAGAGTAGCACTTACTTAATGGATAGAAATGAATGCCAATCTGTGAGGTAACTGTATTGTGAAGCTATGTGAACAGACCCTGTTGAAATATTTTTGATGAAAAAATAATGAACACAAGAATGTTGGTTGTATATTCCACAGTGACAGCTACTCCAACAAAAAGCACTTACTGAAAAACAACAGATCAATACTTCTGTTAGAGTTGCTGTGCTGGTATTACCATCCCATAATGATGCTCGCCAAAGGCAATTGTTGGGCTTTTAAAGCATTTGTGGTCATTCAATCCAGAGTCATACCCCAACTTGATAGCACTTTCTATGTCCAAATACATGAGAGCTGCTAAAGTTGAAGTATACTTCTAGATAATCAAAGAAGAAATGTTTGCGATAAGAGAGAAAGCTTAGGAACTGTTACACGTTTTAAGATTAACCCAAACAGAATCACTTATGAAAATAGGAATCAAGTAGTGCTTACTTTTGAAGAAATCTTAGTCTGTTTCAACCAGCAAACAGTCTCTACTGGCAAGTAGTTGTTGAATTAATCACATAAAACTACCCCAACATGTAGCACTTACTGCATTATGAGATCATGTCAATGCTAAGGTTAGGGTACCAATTGTGAAGTAAAGAGATTGCCGCATTTCCAGATCCTGTCCTGGCCACTTACTGGTTATCCCATGCTGCCAGTTTTCCCAGGAGCTCTTTTCCAAGCTGAATGGCCTCCAAGACTCCAACTGAAGTGCATTTCTGAACTGGGATGAGTTCATTTTAAATGACTTGGGACAGAAACTGATGGCTGTGTTGTTAACAGCTAGACCCCCTGTTACAAAAGGTTTGATCACCATGCTAATGTTGAATTAACAATTCAGATTCATAAGCCTGAACAATTGTCTGCCACCAATTCAACTGGGTCTTGGTTTGATAGAATCACATTCCCATGCAAGATCTATTGATTAGGTTAAGCACATGGGAATGGATTTCAAAATAGCATGATTGAATTAAGTTTGTCTTCCATGAGCATCAGAATTTCAAAATATTTGCTATGCCATGTTGTGGTGTCTCTTGGTGCACATGATCACCACCGAGTGAAATCCACAGTTACTGCTACCCCAAAGAGTAGCACTTACTTAATGGATAGAAATGAATGCCAATCTGTGAGGTAACTGTATTGTGAAGCTATGTGAACAGACCCTGTTGAAATATTTTTGATGAAAAAATAATGAACACAAGAATGTTGGTTGTATATTCCACAGTGACAGCTACTCCAACAAAAAGCACTTACTGAAAAACAACGTATCAATACTTCTGTTAGAGTTGCTGTGCTGGTATTACCATCCCATAATGATGCTTGCCAACGGCAATTGTTGGGCTTTTAAAGCATTTGTGGTCATTAAATCCAGAGTCATACCCCAACTTGATAGCACTTTCTATTTCCAAATACAAGAGAGCTGCTAAAGTTGAAGTATACTTCTAGATAATCAAAGAAGAAATGTTTGCGATAAGAGAGAAAGCTTAGGAACTGTTACACGTTTTAAGATTAACCCAAACAGAATCACATATGAAAATAGGAATCAAGTAGTGCTTACTTTTGAAGAAATCTTAGTCTGTTTCAACTAGCAAACAGTCTCTACTGGCAAGTAGTTGTTGAATTAATCACATAAAACTACCCCAACATGTAGCACTTACTGCATTATGAGATCAAGTCAATGCTAAAGTTAGGGTACCAATTGTGAAGTAAAGAGATTGCCGCATTTCCAGATCCTGTCCTGGCCACTTACTGGTTATCCCATGCTGTCAGTTTTCCCAAGAGCTCTTTTCCAAGCTGAATGGCCTCCAAGACTCCAACTGAAGTGCATTTCTGAACTGGGATGAGTTCATTTTAAATGACTTGGGACAGAAACTGATGGCTGTGTTGTTAACAGCTAGACCCCCTGTTACAAAAGGTTTGATCACCATGCTAATGTTGAATTAACAATTCAGATTCATAAGCCTGAACAATTGTCTGCCACCAATTCAACTGGGTCTTGGTTTGATAGAATCACATTCCCATGCAAGATCTATTGATTAGGTTAAGCACATGGGAATGGATTTCAAAATAGCATGATTGAATTAAGTTTGTCTTCCATGAGCATCAGAATTTCAAAATATTTGCTATGCCATGTTGTGGTGTCTCTTGGTGCACATGATCACCACCGAGTGAAATCCACAGTTACTGCTACCCCAAAGAGTAGCACTTACTTAATGGATAGAAATGAATGCCAATCTGTGAGGTAACTGTATTGTGAAGCTATGTGAACAGACCCTGTTGAAATATTTTTGATGAAAAAATAATGAACACAAGAATGTTGGTTGTATATTCCACAGTGACAGCTACTCCAACAAAAAGCACTTACTGAAAAACAACGTATCAATACTTCTGTTAGAGTTGCTGTGCTGGTATTACCATCCCATAATGATGCTTGCCAACGGCAATTGTTGGGCTTTTAAAGCATTTGTGGTCATTAAATCCAGAGTCATACCCCAACTTGATAGCACTTTCTATTTCCAAATACAAGAGAGCTGCTAAAGTTGAAGTATACTTCTAGATAATCAAAGAAGAAATGTTTGCGATAAGAGAGAAAGCTTAGGAACTGTTACACGTTTTAAGATTAACCCAAACAGAATCACATATGAAAATAGGAATCAAGTAGTGCTTACTTTTGAAGAAATCTTAGTCTGTTTCAACTAGCAAACAGTCTCTACTGGCAAGTAGTTGTTGAATTAATCACATAAAACTACCCCAACATGTAGCACTTACTGCATTATGAGATCAAGTCAATGCTAAGGTTAGGGTACCAATTGTGAAGTAAAGAGATTGCCGCATTTCCAGATCCTGTCCTGGCCACTTACTGGTTATCCCATGCTGTCAGTTTTCCCAAGAGCTCTTTTCCAAGCTGAATGGCCTCCAAGACTCCAACTGAAGTGCATTTCTGAACTGGGATGAGTTCATTTTAAATGACTTGGGACAGAAACTGATGGCTGTGTTGTTAACAGCTAGACCCCCTGTTACAAAAGGTTTGATCACCATGCTAATGTTGAATTAACAATTCAGATTCATAAGCCTGAACAATTGTCTGCCACCAATTCAACTGGGTCTTGGTTTGATAGAAAGACATGGGAATGGATTTCAAAATAGCATGATTGAATTAAGTTTGTCTTCCATGAGCATCAGAATTTCAAAATATTTGCTATGCCATGTTGTGGTGTCTCTTGGTGCACATGATCACCACCGAGTGAAATCCACAGTTACTGCTACCCCAAAGAGTAGCACTTACTTAATGGATAGAAATGAATGCCAATCTGTGAGGTAACTGTATTGTGAAGCTATGTGAACAGACCCTGTTGAAATATTTTTGATGAAAAAATAATGAACACAAGAATGTTGGTTGTATATTCCACAGTGACAGCTACTCCAACAAAAAGCACTTACTGATAAACAACGTATCAATACTTCTGTTAGAGTTGCTGTGCTGGTATTACCATCCCATAATGATGCTTGCCAAAGGCAATTGTTGGGCTTTTAAAGCATTTGTGGTCATTAAATCCAGAGTCATACCCCAACTTGATAGCACTTTCTATTTCCAAATACAAGAGAGCTGCTAAAGTTGAAGTATACTTCTAGATAATCAAAGAAGAAATGTTTGCGATAAGAGAGAAAGCTTAGGAACTGTTACACGTTTTAAGATTAACCCAAACAGAATCACTTATGAAAATAGGAATCAAGTAGTGCTTACTTTTGAAGAAATCTTAGTCTGTTTCAACTAGCAAACAGTCTCTACTGGCAAGTAGTTGTTGAATTAATCACATAAAACTACCCCAACATGTAGCACTTACTGCATTATGAGATCAAGTCAATGCTAAGGTTAGGGTACCAATTGTGAAGTAAAGAGATTGCCGCATTTCCAGATCCTGTCCTGGCCACTTACTGGTTATCCCATGCTGTCAGTTTTCCCAAGAGCTCTTTTCCAAGCTGAATGGCCTCCAAGACTCCAACTGAAGTGCATTTCTGAACTGGGATGAGTTCATTTTAAATGACTTGGGACAGAAACTGATGGCTGTGTTGTTAACAGCTAGACCCCCTGTTACAAAAGGTTTGATCACCATGCTAATGTTGAATTAACAATTCAGATTCATAAGCCTGAACAATTGTCTGCCACCAATTCAACTGGGTCTTGGTTTGATAGAAAGACATGGGAATGGATTTCAAAATAGCATGATTGAATTAAGTTTGTCTTCCATGAGCATCAGAATTTCAAAATATTTGCTATGCCATGTTGTGGTGTCTCTTGGTGCACATGATCACCACCGAGTGAAATCCACAGTTACTGCTACCCCAAAGAGTAGCACTTACTTAATGGATAGAAATGAATGCCAATCTGTGAGGTAACTGTATTGTGAAGCTATGTGAACAGACCCTGTTGAAATATTTTTGATGAAAAAATAATGAACACAAGAATGTTGGTTGTATATTCCACAGTGACAGCTACTCCAACAAAAAGCACTTACTGATAAACAACGTATCAATACTTCTGTTAGAGTTGCTGTGCTGGTATTACCATCCCATAATGATGCTTGCCAAAGGCAATTGTTGGGCTTTTAAAGCATTTGTGGTCATTAAATCCAGAGTCATACCCCAACTTGATAGCACTTTCTATTTCCAAATACAAGAGAGCTGCTAAAGTTGAAGTATACTTCTAGATAATCAAAGAAGAAATGTTTGCGATAAGAGAGAAAGCTTAGGAACTGTTACACGTTTTAAGATTAACCCAAACAGAATCACTTATGAAAATAGGAATCAAGTAGTGCTTACTTTTGAAGAAATCTTAGTCTGTTTCAACTAGCAAACAGTCTCTACTGGCAAGTAGTTGTTGAATTAATCACATAAAACTACCCCAACATGTAGCACTTACTGCATTATGAGATCAAGTCAATGCTAAAGTTAGGGTACCAATTGTGAAGTAAAGAGATTGCCGCATTTCCAGATCCTGTCCTGGCCACTTACTGGTTATCCCATGCTGTCAGTTTTCCCAAGAGCTCTTTTCCAAGCTGAATGGCCTCCAAGACTCCAACTGAAGTGCATTTCTGAACTGGGATGAGTTCATTTTAAATGACTTGGGACAGAAACTGATGGCTGTGTTGTTAACAGCTAGACGCCCTGTTACAAAAGGTTTGATCACCATGCTAATGTTGAATTAACAATTCAGATTCATAAGCCTGAACAATTGTCTGCCACCAATTCAACTGGGTCTTGGTTTGATAGAAAGACATGGGAATGGATTTCAAAATAGCATGATTGAATTAAGTTTGTCTTCCATGAGCATCAGAATTTCAAAATATGTGCTATGCCATGTTGTGGAGTCTCTTGGTGCACATGATCACCACCGAGTGAAATCCACAGTTACTGCTACCCCAAAGAGTAGCACTTACTTAATGGATAGAAATGAATGCCAATCTGTGAGGTAACTGTATTGTGAAGCTATGTGAACAGACCCTGTTGAAATATTTTTGATGAAAAAATAATGAACACAAGAATGTTGGTTGTATATTCCACAGTGACAGCTACTCCAACAAAAAGCACTTACTGAAAAACAACAGATCAATACTTCTGTTAGAGTTGCTGTGCTGGTATTACCATCCCATAATGATGCTTGCCAAAGGCAATTGTTGGGCTTTTAAAGCATTTGTGGTCATTCAATCCAGAGTCATACCCCAACTTGATAGCACTTTCTTTGTCCAAATACAAGAGAGCTGCTAAAGTTGAAGTATACTTCTAGATAATCAAAGAAGAAATGTTTGCGATAAGAGAGAAAGCTTAGGAACTGTTACACGTTTTAAGATTAACCCAAACAGAATCACTTATGAAAATAGGAATCAAGTAGTGCTTACTTTTGAAGAAATCTTAGTCTGTTTCAACCAGCAAACAGTCTCTACTGGCAAGTAGTTGTTGAATTAATCACATAAAACTACCCCAACATGTAGCACTTACTGCATTATGAGATCATGTCAATGCTAAGGTTAGGGTACCAATTGTGAAGTAAAGAGATTGCCGCATTTCCAGATCCTGTCCTGGTCACTTACTGGTTATCCCATGCTGCCAGTTTTCCCAGGAGCTCTTTTCCAAGCTGAATGGCCTCCAAGACTCCAACTGAAGTGCATTTCTGAACTGGGATGAGTTCATTTTAAATGACTTGGGACAGAAACTGATGGCTGTGTTGTTAACAGCTAGACCCCCTGTTACAAAAGGTTTGATCACCATGCTAATGTTGAATTAACAATTCAGATTCATAAGCCTGAACAATTGTCTGCCACCAATTCAACTGGGTCTTGGTTTGATAGAATCACATTCCCATGCAAGATCTATTGATTAGGTTAAGCACATGGGAATGGATTTCAAAATAGCATGATTGAATTAAGTTTGTCTTCCATGAGCATCAGAATTTCAAAATATTTGCTATGCCATGTTGTGGTGTCTCTTGGTGCACATGATCACCACCGAGTGAAATCCACAGTTACTGCTACCCCAAAGAGTAGCACTTACTTAATGGATAGAAATGAATGCCAATCTGTGAGGTAACTGTATTGTGAAGCTATGTGAACAGACCCTGTTGAAATATTTTTGATGAAAAAATAATGAACACAAGAATGTTGGTTGTATATTCCACAGTGACAGCTACTCCAACAAAAAGCACTTACTGAAAAACAACGTATCAATACTTCTGTTAGAGTTGCTGTGCTGGTATTACCATCCCATAATGATGCTTGCCAACGGCAATTGTTGGGCTTTTAAAGCATTTGTGGTCATTAAATCCAGAGTCATACCCCAACTTGATAGCACTTTCTATTTCCAAATACAAGAGAGCTGCTAAAGTTGAAGTATACTTCTAGATAATCAAAGAAGAAATGTTTGCGATAAGAGAGAAAGCTTAGGAACTGTTACACGTTTTAAGATTAACCCAAACAGAATCACATATGAAAATAGGAATCAAGTAGTGCTTACTTTTGAAGAAATCTTAGTCTGTTTCAACTAGCAAACAGTCTCTCCTGGCAAGTAGTTGTTGAATTAATCACATAAAACTACCCCAACATGTAGCACTTACTGCATTATGAGATCAAGTCAATGCTAAAGTTAGGGTACCAATTGTGAAGTAAAGAGATTGCCGCATTTCCAGATCCTGTCCTGGCCACTTACTGGTTATCCCATGCTGTCAGTTTTCCCAAGAGCTCTTTTCCAAGCTGAATGGCCTCCAAGACTCCAACTGAAGTGCATTTCTGAACTGGGATGAGTTCATTTTAAATGACTTGGGACAGAAACTGATGGCTGTGTTGTTAACAGCTAGACCCCCTGTTACAAAAGGTTTGATCACCATGCTAATGTTGAATTAACAATTCAGATTCATAAGCCTGAACAATTGTCTGCCACCAATTCAACTGGATCTTGGTTTGATAGAATCACAATCCCATGCAAGATCTATTGATTAGGTTAAGCACATGGGAATGGATTTCAAAATAGCATGATTGAATTAAGTTTGTCTTCCATGAGCATCAGAATTTCAAAATATTTGCTATGCCATGTTGTGGTGTCTCTTGGTGCACATGATCACCACCGAGTGAAATCCACAGTTACTGCTACCCCAAAGAGTAGCACTTACTTAATGGATAGAAATGAATGCCAATCTGTGAGGTAACTGTATTGTGAAGCTATGTGAACAGACCCTGTTGAAATATTTTTGATGAAAAAATAATGAACACAAGAATGTTGGTTGTATATTCCACAGTGACAGCTACTCCAACAAAAAGCACTTACTGAAAAACAACAGATCAATACTTCTGTTAGAGTTGCTGTGCTGGTATTACCATCCCATAATGATGCTTGCCAAAGGCAATTGTTGGGCTTTTAAAGCATTTGTGGTCATTCAATCCAGAGTCATACCCCAACTTGATAGCACTTTCTTTGTCCAAATACAAGAGAGCTGCTAAAGTTGAAGTATACTTCTAGATAATCAAAGAAGAAATGTTTGCGATAAGAGAGAAAGCTTAGGAACTGTTACACGTTTTAAGATTAACCCAAACAGAATCACTTATGAAAATAGGAATCAAGTAGTGCTTACTTTTGAAGAAATCTTAGTCTGTTTCAACCAGCAAACAGTCTCTACTGGCAAGTAGTTGTTGAATTAATCACATAAAACTACCCCAACATGTAGCACTTACTGCATTATGAGATCATGTCAATGCTAAGGTTAGGGTACCAATTGTGAAGTAAAGAGATTGCCGCATTTCCAGATCCTGTCCTGGTCACTTACTGGTTATCCCATGCTGCCAGTTTTCCCAGGAGCTCTTTTCCAAGCTGAATGGCCTCCAAGACTCCAACTGAAGTGCATTTCTGAACTGGGATGAGTTCATTTTAAATGACTTGGGACAGAAACTGATGGCTGTGTTGTTAACAGCTAGACCCCCTGTTACAAAAGGTTTGATCACCATGCTAATGTTGAATTAACAATTCAGATTCATAAGCCTGAACAATTGTCTGCCACCAATTCAACTGGGTCTTGGTTTGATAGAATCACATTCCCATGCAAGATCTATTGATTAGGTTAAGCACATGGGAATGGATTTCAAAATAGCATGATTGAATTAAGTTTGTCTTCCATGAGCATCAGAATTTCAAAATATTTGCTATGCCATGTTGTGGTGTCTCTTGGTGCACATGATCACCACCGAGTGAAATCCACAGTTACTGCTACCCCAAAGAGTAGCACTTACTTAATGGATAGAAATGAATGCCAATCTGTGAGGTAACTGTATTGTGAAGCTATGTGAACAGACCCTGTTGAAATATTTTTGATGAAAAAATAATGAACACAAGAATGTTGGTTGTATATTCCACAGTGACAGCTACTCCAACAAAAAGCACTTACTGAAAAACAACAGATCAATACTTCTGTTAGAGTTGCTGTGCTGGTATTACCATCCCATAATGATGCTCGCCAAAGGCAATTGTTGGGCTTTTAAAGCATTTGTGGTCATTCAATCCAGAGTCATACCCCAACTTGATAGCACTTTCTATGTCCAAATACATGAGAGCTGCTAAAGTTGAAGTATACTTCTAGATAATCAAAGAAGAAATGTTTGCGATAAGAGAGAAAGCTTAGGAACTGTTACACGTTTTAAGATTAACCCAAACAGAATCACTTATGAAAATAGGAATCAAGTAGTGCTTACTTTTGAAGAAATCTTAGTCTGTTTCAACCAGCAAACAGTCTCTACTGGCAAGTAGTTGTTGAATTAATCACATAAAACTACCCCAACATGTAGCACTTACTGCATTATGAGATCAAGTCAATGCTAAGGTTAGGGTACCAATTGTGAAGTAAAGAGATTGCCGCATTTCCAGATCCTGTCCTGGCCACTTACTGGTTATCCCATGCTGCCAGTTTTCCCAAGAGCTCTTTTCCAAGCTGAATGGCCTCCAAGACTGCAACTGAAGTGCATTTCTGAACTGGGATGAGTTCATTTTAAATGACTTGGGACAGAAACTGATGGCTGTGTTGTTAACAGCTAGACCCCCTGTTACAAAAGGTTTGATCACCATGCTAATGTTGAATTAACAATTCAGATTCATAAGCCTGAACAATTGTCTGCCACCAATTCAACTGGGTCTTGGTTTGATAGAATCACATTCCCATGCAAGATCTATTGATTAGGTTAAGCACATGGGAATGGATTTCAAAATAGCATGATTGAATTAAGTTTGTCTTCCATGAGCATCAGAATTCCAAAATATTTGCTATGCCATGTTGTGGTGTCTCTTGGTGCACATGATCACCACCGAGTGAAATCCACAGTTACTGCTACCCCAAAGAGTAGCACTTACTTAATGGATAGAAATGAATGCCAATCTGTGAGGTAACTGTATTGTGAAGCTATGTGAACAGACCCTGTTGAAATATTTTTGATGAAAAAATAATGAACACAAGAATGTTGGTTGTATATTCCACAGTGACAGCTACTCCAACAAAAAGCACTTACTGAAAAACAACAGATCAATACTTCTGTTAGAGTTGCTGTGCTGGTATTACCATCCCATAATGATGCTTGCCAAAGGCAATTGTTGGGCTTTTAAAGCATTTGTGGTCATTCAATCCAGAGTCATACCCCAACTTGATAGCACTTTCTTTGTCCAAATACAAGAGAGCTGCTAAAGTTGAAGTATACTTCTAGATAATCAAAGAAGAAATGTTTGCGATAAGAGAGAAAGCTTAGGAACTGTTACACGTTTTAAGATTAACCCAAACAGAATCACTTATGAAAATAGGAATCAAGTAGTGCTTACTTTTGAAGAAATCTTAGTCTGTTTCAACCAGCAAACAGTCTCTACTGGCAAGTAGTTGTTGAATTAATCACATAAAACTACCCCAACATGTAGCACTTACTGCATTATGAGATCATGTCAATGCTAAGGTTAGGGTACCAATTGTGAAGTAAAGAGATTGCCGCATTTCCAGATCCTGTCCTGGTCACTTACTGGTTATCCCATGCTGCCAGTTTTCCCAGGAGCTCTTTTCCAAGCTGAATGGCCTCCAAGACTCCAACTGAAGTGCATTTCTGAACTGGGATGAGTTCATTTTAAATGACTTGGGACAGAAACTGATGGCTGTGTTGTTAACAGCTAGACCCCCTGTTACAAAAGGTTTGATCACCATGCTAATGTTGAATTAACAATTCAGATTCATAAGCCTGAACAATTGTCTGCCACCAATTCAACTGGGTCTTGGTTTGATAGAATCACATTCCCATGCAAGATCTATTGATTAGGTTAAGCACATGGGAATGGATTTCAAAATAGCATGATTGAATTAAGTTTGTCTTCCATGAGCATCAGAATTTCAAAATATTTGCTATGCCATGTTGTGGTGTCTCTTGGTGCACATGATCACCACCGAGTGAAATCCACAGTTACTGCTACCCCAAAGAGTAGCACTTACTTAATGGATAGAAATGAATGCCAATCTGTGAGGTAACTGTATTGTGAAGCTATGTGAACAGACCCTGTTGAAATATTTTTGATGAAAAAATAATGAACACAAGAATGTTGGTTGTATATTCCACAGTGACAGCTACTCCAACAAAAAGCACTTACTGAAAAACAACAGATCAATACTTCTGTTAGAGTTGCTGTGCTGGTATTACCATCCCATAATGATGCTCGCCAAAGGCAATTGTTGGGCTTTTAAAGCATTTGTGGTCATTCAATCCAGAGTCATACCCCAACTTGATAGCACTTTCTATGTCCAAATACATGAGAGCTGCTAAAGTTGAAGTATACTTCTAGATAATCAAAGAAGAAATGTTTGCGATAAGAGAGAAAGCTTAGGAACTGTTACACGTTTTAAGATTAACCCAAACAGAATCACTTATGAAAATAGGAATCAAGTAGTGCTTACTTTTGAAGAAATCTTAGTCTGTTTCAACCAGCAAACAGTCTCTACTGGCAAGTAGTTGTTGAATTAATCACATAAAACTACCCCAACATGTAGCACTTACTGCATTATGAGATCATGTCAATGCTAAGGTTAGGGTACCAATTGTGAAGTAAAGAGATTGCCGCATTTCCAGATCCTGTCCTGGCCACTTACTGGTTATCCCATGCTGCCAGTTTTCCCAGGAGCTCTTTTCCAAGCTGAATGGCCTCCAAGACTCCAACTGAAGTGCATTTCTGAACTGGGATGAGTTCATTTTAAATGACTTGGGACAGAAACTGATGGCTGTGTTGTTAACAGCTAGACCCCCTGTTACAAAAGGTTTGATCACCATGCTAATGTTGAATTAACAATTCAGATTCATAAGCCTGAACAATTGTCTGCCACCAATTCAACTGGGTCTTGGTTTGATAGAATCACATTCCCATGCAAGATCTATTGATTAGGTTAAGCACATGGGAATGGATTTCAAAATAGCATGATTGAATTAAGTTTGTCTTCCATGAGCATCAGAATTTCAAAATATTTGCTATGCCATGTTGTGGTGTCTCTTGGTGCACATGATCACCACCGAGTGAAATCCACAGTTACTGCTACCCCAAAGAGTAGCACTTACTTAATGGATAGAAATGAATGCCAATCTGTGAGGTAACTGTATTGTGAAGCTATGTGAACAGACCCTGTTGAAATATTTTTGATGAAAAAATAATGAACACAAGAATGTTGGTTGTATATTCCACAGTGACAGCTACTCCAACAAAAAGCACTTACTGAAAAACAACGTATCAATACTTCTGTTAGAGTTGCTGTGCTGGTATTACCATCCCATAATGATGCTTGCCAACGGCAATTGTTGGGCTTTTAAAGCATTTGTGGTCATTAAATCCAGAGTCATACCCCAACTTGATAGCACTTTCTATTTCCAAATACAAGAGAGCTGCTAAAGTTGAAGTATACTTCTAGATAATCAAAGAAGAAATGTTTGCGATAAGAGAGAAAGCTTAGGAACTGTTACACGTTTTAAGATTAACCCAAACAGAATCACATATGAAAATAGGAATCAAGTAGTGCTTACTTTTGAAGAAATCTTAGTCTGTTTCAACTAGCAAACAGTCTCTACTGGCAAGTAGTTGTTGAATTAATCACATAAAACTACCCCAACATGTAGCACTTACTGCATTATGAGATCAAGTCAATGCTAAGGTTAGGGTACCAATTGTGAAGTAAAGAGATTGCCGCATTTCCAGATCCTGTCCTGGCCACTTACTGGTTATCCCATGCTGTCAGTTTTCCCAAGAGCTCTTTTCCAAGCTGAATGGCCTCCAAGACTCCAACTGAAGTGCATTTCTGAACTGGGATGAGTTCATTTTAAATGACTTGGGACAGAAACTGATGGCTGTGTTGTTAACAGCTAGACCCCCTGTTACAAAAGGTTTGATCACCATGCTAATGTTGAATTAACAATTCATATTCATAAGCCTGAACAATTGTCTGCCACCAATTCAACTGGGTCTTGGTTTGATAGAAAGACATGGGAATGGATTTCAAAATAGCATGATTGAATTAAGTTTGTCTTCCATGAGCATCAGAATTTCAAAATATTTGCTATGCCATGTTGTGGTGTCTCTTGGTGCACATGATCACCACCGAGTGAAATCCACAGTTACTGCTACCCCAAAGAGTAGCACTTACTTAATGGATAGAAATGAATGCCAATCTGTGAGGTAACTGTATTGTGAAGCTATGTGAACAGACCCTGTTGAAATATTTTTGATGAAAAAATAATGAACACAAGAATGTTGGTTGTATATTCCACAGTGACAGCTACTCCAACAAAAAGCACTTACTGAAAAACAACAGATCAATACTTCTGTTAGAGTTGCTGTGCTGGTATTACCATCCCATAATGATGCTTGCCAAAGGCAATTGTTGGGCTTTTAAAGCATTTGTGGTCATTCAATCCAGAGTCATACCCCAACTTGATAGCACTTTCTTTGTCCAAATACAAGAGAGCTGCTAAAGTTGAAGTATACTTCTAGATAATCAAAGAAGAAATGTTTGCGATAAGAGAGAAAGCTTAGGAACTGTTACACGTTTTAAGATTAACCCAAACAGAATCACTTATGAAAATAGGAATCAAGTAGTGCTTACTTTTGAAGAAATCTTAGTCTGTTTCAACCAGCAAACAGTCTCTACTGGCAAGTAGTTGTTGAATTAATCACATAAAACTACCCCAACATGTAGCACTTACTGCATTATGAGATCATGTCAATGCTAAGGTTAGGGTACCAATTGTGAAGTAAAGAGATTGCCACATTTCCAGATCCTGTCCTGGTCACTTACTGGTTATCCCATGCTGCCAGTTTTCCCAGGAGCTCTTTTCCAAGCTGAATGGCCTCCAAGACTCCAACTGAAGTGCATTTCTGAACTGGGATGAGTTCATTTTAAATGACTTGGGACAGAAACTGATGGCTGTGTTGTTAACAGCTAGACCCCCTGTTACAAAAGGTTTGATCACCATGCTAATGTTGAATTAACAATTCAGATTCATAAGCCTGAACAATTGTCTGCCACCAATTCAACTGGGTCTTGGTTTGATAGAATCACATTCCCATGCAAGATCTATTGATTAGGTTAAGCACATGGGAATGGATTTCAAAATAGCATGATTGAATTAAGTTTGTCTTCCATGAGCATCAGAATTTCAAAATATTTGCTATGCCATGTTGTGGTGTCTCTTGGTGCACATGATCACCACCGAGTGAAATCCACAGTTACTGCTACCCCAAAGAGTAGCACTTACTTAATGGATAGAAATGAATGCCAATCTGTGAGGTAACTGTATTGTGAAGCTATGTGAACAGACCCTGTTGAAATATTTTTGATGAAAAAATAATGAACACAAGAATGTTGGTTGTATATTCCACAGTGACAGCTACTCCAACAAAAAGCACTTACTGAAAAACAACGTATCAATACTTCTGTTAGAGTTGCTGTGCTGGTATTACCATCCCATAATGATGCTTGCCAACGGCAATTGTTGGGCTTTGAAAGCATTTGTGGTCATTAAATCCAGAGTCATACCCCAACTTGATAGCACTTTCTATTTCCAAATACAAGAGAGCTGCTAAAGTTGAAGTATACTTCTAGATAATCAAAGAAGAAATGTTTGCGATAAGAGAGAAAGCTTAGGAACTGTTACACGTTTTAAGATTAACCCAAACAGAATCACATATGAAAATAGGAATCAAGTAGTGCTTACTTTTGAAGAAATCTTAGTCTGTTTCAACTAGCAAACAGTCTCTACTGGCAAGTAGTTGTTGAATTAATCACATAAAACTACCCCAACATGTAGCACTTACTGCATTATGAGATCAAGTCAATGCTAAAGTTAGGGTACCAATTGTGAAGTAAAGAGATTGCCGCATTTCCAGATCCTGTCCTGGCCACTTACTGGTTATCCCATGCTGTCAGTTTTCCCAAGAGCTCTTTTCCAAGCTGAATGGCCTCCAAGACTCCAACTGAAGTGCATTTCTGAACTGGGATGAGTTCATTTTAAATGACTTGGGACAGAAACTGATGGCTGTGTTGTTAACAGCTAGACCCCCTGTTACAAAAGGTTTGATCACCATGCTAATGTTGAATTAACAATTCAGATTCATAAGCCTGAACAATTGTCTGCCACCAATTCAACTGGGTCTTGGTTTGATAGAAAGACATGGGAATGGATTTCAAAATAGCATGATTGAATTAAGTTTGTCTTCCATGAGCATCAGAATTTCAAAATATGTGCTATGCCATGTTGTGGTGTCTCTTGGTGCACATGATCACCACCGAGTGAAATCCACAGTTACTGCTACCCCAAAGAGTAGCACTTACTTAATGGATAGAAATGAATGCCAATCTGTGAGGTAACTGTATTGTGAAGCTATGTGAACAGACCCTGTTGAAATATTTTTGATGAAAAAATAATGAACACAAGAATGTTGGTTGTATATTCCACAGTGACAGCTACTCCAACAAAAAGCACTTACTGAAAAACAACGTATCAATACTTCTGTTAGAGTTGCTGTGCTGGTATTACCATCCCATAATGATGCTTGCCAAAGGCAATTGTTGGGCTTTTAAAGCATTTGTGGTCATTAAATCCAGAGTCATACCCCAACTTGATAGCACTTTCTATTTCCAAATACAAGAGAGCTGCTAAAGTTGAAGTATACTTCTAGATAATCAAAGAAGAAATGTTTGCGATAAGAGAGAAAGCTTAGGAACTGTTACACGTTTTAAGATTAACCCAAACAGAATCACATATGAAAATAGGAATCAAGTAGTGCTTACTTTTGAAGAAATCTTAGTCTGTTTCAACTAGCAAACAGTCTCTACTGGCAAGTAGTTGTTGAATTAATCACATAAAACTACCCCAACATGTAGCACTTACTGCATTATGAGATCAAGTCAATGCTAAAGTTAGGGTACCAATTGTGAAGTAAAGAGATTGCCGCATTTCCAGATCCTGTCCTGGCCACTTACTGGTTATCCCATGCTGTCAGTTTTCCCAAGAGCTCTTTTCCAAGCTGAATGGCCTCCAAGACTCCAACTGAAGTGCATTTCTGAACTGGGATGAGTTCATTTTAAATGACTTGGGACAGAAACTGATGGCTGTGTTGTTAACAGCTAGACCCCCTGTTACAAAAGGTTTGATCACCATGCTAATGTTGAATTAACAATTCAGATTCATAAGCCTGAACAATTGTCTGCCACCAATTCAACTGGGTCTTGGTTTGATAGAAAGACATGGGAATGGATTTCAAAATAGCATGATTGAATTAAGTTTGTCTTCCATGAGCATCAGAATTTCAAAATATTTGCTATGCCATGTTGTGGTGTCTCTTGGTGCACATGATCACCACCGAGTGAAATCCACAGTTACTGCTACCCCAAAGAGTAGCACTTACTTAATGGATAGAAATGAATGCCAATCTGTGAGGTAACTGTATTGTGAAGCTATGTGAACAGACCCTGTTGAAATATTTTTGATGAAAAAATAATGAACACAAGAATGTTGGTTGTATATTCCACAGTGACAGCTACTCCAACAAAAAGCACTTACTGAAAAACAACAGATCAATACTTCTGTTAGAGTTGCTGTGCTGGTATTACCATCCCATAATGATGCTCGCCAAAGGCAATTGTTGGGCTTTTAAAGCATTTGTGGTCATTCAATCCAGAGTCATACCCCAACTTGATAGCACTTTCTATGTCCAAATACATGAGAGCTGCTAAAGTTGAAGTATACTTCTAGATAATCAAAGAAGAAATGTTTGCGATAAGAGAGAAAGCTTAGGAACTGTTACACGTTTTAAGATTAACCCAAACAGAATCACTTATGAAAATAGGAATCAAGTAGTGCTTACTTTTGAAGAAATCTTAGTCTGTTTCAACCAGCAAACAGTCTCTACTGGCAAGTAGTTGTTGAATTAATCACATAAAACTACCCCAACATGTAGCACTTACTGCATTATGAGATCATGTCAATGCTAAGGTTAGGGTACCAATTGTGAAGTAAAGAGATTGCCGCATTTCCAGATCCTGTCCTGGCCACTTACTGGTTATCCCATGCTGCCAGTTTTCCCAGGAGCTCTTTTCCAAGCTGAATGGCCTCCAAGACTCCAACTGAAGTGCATTTCTGAACTGGGATGAGTTCATTTTAAATGACTTGGGACAGAAACTGATGGCTGTGTTGTTAACAGCTAGACCCCCTGTTACAAAAGGTTTGATCACCATGCTAATGTTGAATTAACAATTCAGATTCATAAGCCTGAACAATTGTCTGCCACCAATTCAACTGGGTCTTGGTTTGATAGAATCACATTCCCATGCAAGATCTATTGATTAGGTTAAGCACATGGGAATGGATTTCAAAATAGCATGATTGAATTAAGTTTGTCTTCCATGAGCATCAGAATTTCAAAATATTTGCTATGCCATGTTGTGGTGTCTCTTGGTGCACATGATCACCACCGAGTGAAATCCACAGTTACTGCTACCCCAAAGAGTAGCACTTACTTAATGGATAGAAATGAATGCCAATCTGTGAGGTAACTGTATTGTGAAGCTATGTGAACAGACCCTGTTGAAATATTTTTGATGAAAAAATAATGAACACAAGAATGTTGGTTGTATATTCCACAGTGACAGCTACTCCAACAAAAAGCACTTACTGAAAAACAACAGATCAATACTTCTGTTAGAGTTGCTGTGCTGGTATTACCATCCCATAATGATGCTCGCCAAAGGCAATTGTTGGGCTTTTAAAGCATTTGTGGTCATTCAATCCAGAGTCATACCCCAACTTGATAGCACTTTCTATGTCCAAATACATGAGAGCTGCTAAAGTTGAAGTATACTTCTAGATAATCAAAGAAGAAATGTTTGCGATAAGAGAGAAAGCTTAGGAACTGTTACACGTTTTAAGATTAACCCAAACAGAATCACTTATGAAAATAGGAATCAAGTAGTGCTTACTTTTGAAGAAATCTTAGTCTGTTTCAACCAGCAAACAGTCTCTACTGGCAAGTAGTTGTTGAATTAATCACATAAAACTACCCCAACATGTAGCACTTACTGCATTATGAGATCAAGTCAATGCTAAGGTTAGGGTACCAATTGTGAAGTAAAGAGATTGCCGCATTTCCAGATCCTGTCCTGGCCACTTACTGGTTATCCCATGCTGCCAGTTTTCCCAAGAGCTCTTTTCCAAGCTGAATGGCCTCCAAGACTGCAACTGAAGTGCATTTCTGAACTGGGATGAGTTCATTTTAAATGACTTGGGACAGAAACTGATGGCTGTGTTGTTAACAGCTAGACCCCCTGTTACAAAAGGTTTGATCACCATGCTAATGTTGAATTAACAATTCAGATTCATAAGCCTGAACAATTGTCTGCCACCAATTCAACTGGGTCTTGGTTTGATAGAATCACATTCCCATGCAAGATCTATTGATTAGGTTAAGCACATGGGAATGGATTTCAAAATAGCATGATTGAATTAAGTTTGTCTTCCATGAGCATCAGAATTCCAAAATATTTGCTATGCCATGTTGTGGTGTCTCTTGGTGCACATGATCACCACCGAGTGAAATCCACAGTTACTGCTACCCCAAAGAGTAGCACTTACTTAATGGATAGAAATGAATGCCAATCTGTGAGGTAACTGTATTGTGAAGCTATGTGAACAGACCCTGTTGAAATATTTTTGATGAAAAAATAATGAACACAAGAATGTTGGTTGTATATTCCACAGTGACAGCTACTCCAACAAAAAGCACTTACTGAAAAACAACAGATCAATACTTCTGTTAGAGTTGCTGTGCTGGTATTACCATCCCATAATGATGCTTGCCAAAGGCAATTGTTGGGCTTTTAAAGCATTTGTGGTCATTCAATCCAGAGTCATACCCCAACTTGATAGCACTTTCTTTGTCCAAATACAAGAGAGCTGCTAAAGTTGAAGTATACTTCTAGATAATCAAAGAAGAAATGTTTGCGATAAGAGAGAAAGCTTAGGAACTGTTACACGTTTTAAGATTAACCCAAACAGAATCACTTATGAAAATAGGAATCAAGTAGTGCTTACTTTTGAAGAAATCTTAGTCTGTTTCAACCAGCAAACAGTCTCTACTGGCAAGTAGTTGTTGAATTAATCACATAAAACTACCCCAACATGTAGCACTTACTGCATTATGAGATCATGTCAATGCTAAGGTTAGGGTACCAATTGTGAAGTAAAGAGATTGCCGCATTTCCAGATCCTGTCCTGGTCACTTACTGGTTATCCCATGCTGCCAGTTTTCCCAGGAGCTCTTTTCCAAGCTGAATGGCCTCCAAGACTCCAACTGAAGTGCATTTCTGAACTGGGATGAGTTCATTTTAAATGACTTGGGACAGAAACTGATGGCTGTGTTGTTAACAGCTAGACCCCCTGTTACAAAAGGTTTGATCACCATGCTAATGTTGAATTAACAATTCAGATTCATAAGCCTGAACAATTGTCTGCCACCAATTCAACTGGGTCTTGGTTTGATAGAATCACATTCCCATGCAAGATCTATTGATTAGGTTAAGCACATGGGAATGGATTTCAAAATAGCATGATTGAATTAAGTTTGTCTTCCATGAGCATCAGAATTTCAAAATATTTGCTATGCCATGTTGTGGTGTCTCTTGGTGCACATGATCACCACCGAGTGAAATCCACAGTTACTGCTACCCCAAAGAGTAGCACTTACTTAATGGATAGAAATGAATGCCAATCTGTGAGGTAACTGTATTGTGAAGCTATGTGAACAGACCCTGTTGAAATATTTTTGATGAAAAAATAATGAACACAAGAATGTTGGTTGTATATTCCACAGTGACAGCTACTCCAACAAAAAGCACTTACTGAAAAACAACAGATCAATACTTCTGTTAGAGTTGCTGTGCTGGTATTACCATCCCATAATGATGCTCGCCAAAGGCAATTGTTGGGCTTTTAAAGCATTTGTGGTCATTCAATCCAGAGTCATACCCCAACTTGATAGCACTTTCTATGTCCAAATACATGAGAGCTGCTAAAGTTGAAGTATACTTCTAGATAATCAAAGAAGAAATGTTTGCGATAAGAGAGAAAGCTTAGGAACTGTTACACGTTTTAAGATTAACCCAAACAGAATCACTTATGAAAATAGGAATCAAGTAGTGCTTACTTTTGAAGAAATCTTAGTCTGTTTCAACCAGCAAACAGTCTCTACTGGCAAGTAGTTGTTGAATTAATCACATAAAACTACCCCAACATGTAGCACTTACTGCATTATGAGATCATGTCAATGCTAAGGTTAGGGTACCAATTGTGAAGTAAAGAGATTGCCGCATTTCCAGATCCTGTCCTGGCCACTTACTGGTTATCCCATGCTGCCAGTTTTCCCAGGAGCTCTTTTCCAAGCTGAATGGCCTCCAAGACTCCAACTGAAGTGCATTTCTGAACTGGGATGAGTTCATTTTAAATGACTTGGGACAGAAACTGATGGCTGTGTTGTTAACAGCTAGACCCCCTGTTACAAAAGGTTTGATCACCATGCTAATGTTGAATTAACAATTCAGATTCATAAGCCTGAACAATTGTCTGCCACCAATTCAACTGGGTCTTGGTTTGATAGAATCACATTCCCATGCAAGATCTATTGATTAGGTTAAGCACATGGGAATGGATTTCAAAATAGCATGATTGAATTAAGTTTGTCTTCCATGAGCATCAGAATTTCAAAATATTTGCTATGCCATGTTGTGGTGTCTCTTGGTGCACATGATCACCACCGAGTGAAATCCACAGTTACTGCTACCCCAAAGAGTAGCACTTACTTAATGGATAGAAATGAATGCCAATCTGTGAGGTAACTGTATTGTGAAGCTATGTGAACAGACCCTGTTGAAATATTTTTGATGAAAAAATAATGAACACAAGAATGTTGGTTGTATATTCCACAGTGACAGCTACTCCAACAAAAAGCACTTACTGAAAAACAACGTATCAATACTTCTGTTAGAGTTGCTGTGCTGGTATTACCATCCCATAATGATGCTTGCCAACGGCAATTGTTGGGCTTTTAAAGCATTTGTGGTCATTAAATCCAGAGTCATACCCCAACTTGATAGCACTTTCTATTTCCAAATACAAGAGAGCTGCTAAAGTTGAAGTATACTTCTAGATAATCAAAGAAGAAATGTTTGCGATAAGAGAGAAAGCTTAGGAACTGTTACACGTTTTAAGATTAACCCAAACAGAATCACATATGAAAATAGGAATCAAGTAGTGCTTACTTTTGAAGAAATCTTAGTCTGTTTCAACTAGCAAACAGTCTCTACTGGCAAGTAGTTGTTGAATTAATCACATAAAACTACCCCAACATGTAGCACTTACTGCATTATGAGATCAAGTCAATGCTAAAGTTAGGGTACCAATTGTGAAGTAAAGAGATTGCCGCATTTCCAGATCCTGTCCTGGCCACTTACTGGTTATCCCATGCTGTCAGTTTTCCCAAGAGCTCTTTTCCAAGCTGAATGGCCTCCAAGACTCCAACTGAAGTGCATTTCTGAACTGGGATGAGTTCATTTTAAATGACTTGGGACAGAAACTGATGGCTGTGTTGTTAACAGCTAGACCCCCTGTTACAAAAGGTTTGATCACCATGCTAATGTTGAATTAACAATTCAGATTCATAAGCCTGAACAATTGTCTGCCACCAATTCAACTGGGTCTTGGTTTGATAGAAAGACATGGGAATGGATTTCAAAATAGCATGATTGAATTAAGTTTGTCTTCCATGAGCATCAGAATTTCAAAATATTTGCTATGCCATGTTGTGGTGTCTCTTGGTGCACATGATCACCACCGAGTGAAATCCACAGTTACTGCTACCCCAAAGAGTAGCACTTACTTAATGGATAGAAATGAATGCCAATCTGTGAGGTAACTGTATTGTGAAGCTATGTGAACAGACCCTGTTGAAATATTTTTGATGAAAAAATAATGAACACAAGAATGTTGGTTGTATATTCCACAGTGACAGCTACTCCAACAAAAAGCACTTACTGAAAAACAACAGATCAATACTTCTGTTAGAGTTGCTGTGCTGGTATTACCATCCCATAATGATGCTCGCCAAAGGCAATTGTTGGGCTTTTAAAGCATTTGTGGTCATTCAATCCAGAGTCATACCCCAACTTGATAGCACTTTCTATGTCCAAATACATGAGAGCTGCTAAAGTTGAAGTATACTTCTAGATAATCAAAGAAGAAATGTTTGCGATAAGAGAGAAAGCTTAGGAACTGTTACACGTTTTAAGATTAACCCAAACAGAATCACTTATGAAAATAGGAATCAAGTAGTGCTTACTTTTGAAGAAATCTTAGTCTGTTTCAACCAGCAAACAGTCTCTACTGGCAAGTAGTTGTTGAATTAATCACATAAAACTACCCCAACATGTAGCACTTACTGCATTATGAGATCATGTCAATGCTAAGGTTAGGGTACCAATTGTGAAGTAAAGAGATTGCCGCATTTCCAGATCCTGTCCTGGCCACTTACTGGTTATCCCATGCTGCCAGTTTTCCCAGGAGCTCTTTTCCAAGCTGAATGGCCTCCAAGACTCCAACTGAAGTGCATTTCTGAACTGGGATGAGTTCATTTTAAATGACTTGGGACAGAAACTGATGGCTGTGTTGTTAACAGCTAGACCCCCTGTTACAAAAGGTTTGATCACCATGCTAATGTTGAATTAACAATTCAGATTCATAAGCCTGAACAATTGTCTGCCACCAATTCAACTGGGTCTTGGTTTGATAGAATCACATTCCCATGCAAGATCTATTGATTAGGTTAAGCACATGGGAATGGATTTCAAAATAGCATGATTGAATTAAGTTTGTCTTCCATGAGCATCAGAATTTCAAAATATTTGCTATGCCATGTTGTGGTGTCTCTTGGTGCACATGATCACCACCGAGTGAAATCCACAGTTACTGCTACCCCAAAGAGTAGCACTTACTTAATGGATAGAAATGAATGCCAATCTGTGAGGTAACTGTATTGTGAAGCTATGTGAACAGACCCTGTTGAAATATTTTTGATGAAAAAATAATGAACACAAGAATGTTGGTTGTATATTCCACAGTGACAGCTACTCCAACAAAAAGCACTTACTGAAAAACAACGTATCAATACTTCTGTTAGAGTTGCTGTGCTGGTATTACCATCCCATAATGATGCTTGCCAACGGCAATTGTTGGGCTTTTAAAGCATTTGTGGTCATTAAATCCAGAGTCATACCCCAACTTGATAGCACTTTCTATTTCCAAATACAAGAGAGCTGCTAAAGTTGAAGTATACTTCTAGATAATCAAAGAAGAAATGTTTGCGATAAGAGAGAAAGCTTAGGAACTGTTACACGTTTTAAGATTAACCCAAACAGAATCACATATGAAAATAGGAATCAAGTAGTGCTTACTTTTGAAGAAATCTTAGTCTGTTTCAACTAGCAAACAGTCTCTACTGGCAAGTAGTTGTTGAATTAATCACATAAAACTACCCCAACATGTAGCACTTACTGCATTATGAGATCAAGTCAATGCTAAGGTTAGGGTACCAATTGTGAAGTAAAGAGATTGCCGCATTTCCAGATCCTGTCCTGGCCACTTACTGGTTATCCCATGCTGTCAGTTTTCCCAAGAGCTCTTTTCCAAGCTGAATGGCCTCCAAGACTCCAACTGAAGTGCATTTCTGAACTGGGATGAGTTCATTTTAAATGACTTGGGACAGAAACTGATGGCTGTGTTGTTAACAGCTAGACCCCCTGTTACAAAAGGTTTGATCACCATGCTAATGTTGAATTAACAATTCAGATTCATAAGCCTGAACAATTGTCTGCCACCAATTCAACTGGGTCTTGGTTTGATAGAAAGACATGGGAATGGATTTCAAAATAGCATGATTGAATTAAGTTTGTCTTCCATGAGCATCAGAATTTCAAAATATTTGCTATGCCATGTTGTGGTGTCTCTTGGTGCACATGATCACCACCGAGTGAAATCCACAGTTACTGCTACCCCAAAGAGTAGCACTTACTTAATGGATAGAAATGAATGCCAATCTGTGAGGTAACTGTATTGTGAAGCTATGTGAACAGACCCTGTTGAAATATTTTTGATGAAAAAATAATGAACACAAGAATGTTGGTTGTATATTCCACAGTGACAGCTACTCCAACAAAAAGCACTTACTGAAAAACAACAGATCAATACTTCTGTTAGAGTTGCTGTGCTGGTATTACCATCCCATAATGATGCTTGCCAAAGGCAATTGTTGGGCTTTTAAAGCATTTGTGGTCATTCAATCCAGAGTCATACCCCAACTTGATAGCACTTTCTTTGTCCAAATACAAGAGAGCTGCTAAAGTTGAAGTATACTTCTAGATAATCAAAGAAGAAATGTTTGCGATAAGAGAGAAAGCTTAGGAACTGTTACACGTTTTAAGATTAACCCAAACAGAATCACTTATGAAAATAGGAATCAAGTAGTGCTTACTTTTGAAGAAATCTTAGTCTGTTTCAACCAGCAAACAGTCTCTACTGGCAAGTAGTTGTTGAATTAATCACATAAAACTACCCCAACATGTAGCACTTACTGCATTATGAGATCATGTCAATGCTAAGGTTAGGGTACCAATTGTGAAGTAAAGAGATTGCCACATTTCCAGATCCTGTCCTGGTCACTTACTGGTTATCCCATGCTGCCAGTTTTCCCAGGAGCTCTTTTCCAAGCTGAATGGCCTCCAAGACTCCAACTGAAGTGCATTTCTGAACTGGGATGAGTTCATTTTAAATGACTTGGGACAGAAACTGATGGCTGTGTTGTTAACAGCTAGACCCCCTGTTACAAAAGGTTTGATCACCATGCTAATGTTGAATTAACAATTCAGATTCATAAGCCTGAACAATTGTCTGCCACCAATTCAACTGGGTCTTGGTTTGATAGAATCACATTCCCATGCAAGATCTATTGATTAGGTTAAGCACATGGGAATGGATTTCAAAATAGCATGATTGAATTAAGTTTGTCTTCCATGAGCATCAGAATTTCAAAATATTTGCTATGCCATGTTGTGGTGTCTCTTGGTGCACATGATCACCACCGAGTGAAATCCACAGTTACTGCTACCCCAAAGAGTAGCACTTACTTAATGGATAGAAATGAATGCCAATCTGTGAGGTAACTGTATTGTGAAGCTATGTGAACAGACCCTGTTGAAATATTTTTGATGAAAAAATAATGAACACAAGAATGTTGGTTGTATATTCCACAGTGACAGCTACTCCAACAAAAAGCACTTACTGAAAAACAACGTATCAATACTTCTGTTAGAGTTGCTGTGCTGGTATTACCATCCCATAATGATGCTTGCCAACGGCAATTGTTGGGCTTTGAAAGCATTTGTGGTCATTAAATCCAGAGTCATACCCCAACTTGATAGCACTTTCTATTTCCAAATACAAGAGAGCTGCTAAAGTTGAAGTATACTTCTAGATAATCAAAGAAGAAATGTTTGCGATAAGAGAGAAAGCTTAGGAACTGTTACACGTTTTAAGATTAACCCAAACAGAATCACATATGAAAATAGGAATCAAGTAGTGCTTACTTTTGAAGAAATCTTAGTCTGTTTCAACTAGCAAACAGTCTCTACTGGCAAGTAGTTGTTGAATTAATCACATAAAACTACCCCAACATGTAGCACTTACTGCATTATGAGATCAAGTCAATGCTAAAGTTAGGGTACCAATTGTGAAGTAAAGAGATTGCCGCATTTCCAGATCCTGTCCTGGCCACTTACTGGTTATCCCATGCTGTCAGTTTTCCCAAGAGCTCTTTTCCAAGCTGAATGGCCTCCAAGACTCCAACTGAAGTGCATTTCTGAACTGGGATGAGTTCATTTTAAATGACTTGGGACAGAAACTGATGGCTGTGTTGTTAACAGCTAGACCCCCTGTTACAAAAGGTTTGATCACCATGCTAATGTTGAATTAACAATTCAGATTCATAAGCCTGAACAATTGTCTGCCACCAATTCAACTGGGTCTTGGTTTGATAGAAAGACATGGGAATGGATTTCAAAATAGCATGATTGAATTAAGTTTGTCTTCCATGAGCATCAGAATTTCAAAATATGTGCTATGCCATGTTGTGGTGTCTCTTGGTGCACATGATCACCACCGAGTGAAATCCACAGTTACTGCTACCCCAAAGAGTAGCACTTACTTAATGGATAGAAATGAATGCCAATCTGTGAGGTAACTGTATTGTGAAGCTATGTGAACAGACCCTGTTGAAATATTTTTGATGAAAAAATAATGAACACAAGAATGTTGGTTGTATATTCCACAGTGACAGCTACTCCAACAAAAAGCACTTACTGAAAAACAACGTATCAATACTTCTGTTAGAGTTGCTGTGCTGGTATTACCATCCCATAATGATGCTTGCCAAAGGCAATTGTTGGGCTTTTAAAGCATTTGTGGTCATTAAATCCAGAGTCATACCCCAACTTGATAGCACTTTCTATTTCCAAATACAAGAGAGCTGCTAAAGTTGAAGTATACTTCTAGATAATCAAAGAAGAAATGTTTGCGATAAGAGAGAAAGCTTAGGAACTGTTACACGTTTTAAGATTAACCCAAACAGAATCACATATGAAAATAGGAATCAAGTAGTGCTTACTTTTGAAGAAATCTTAGTCTGTTTCAACTAGCAAACAGTCTCTACTGGCAAGTAGTTGTTGAATTAATCACATAAAACTACCCCAACATGTAGCACTTACTGCATTATGAGATCAAGTCAATGCTAAAGTTAGGGTACCAATTGTGAAGTAAAGAGATTGCCGCATTTCCAGATCCTGTCCTGGCCACTTACTGGTTATCCCATGCTGTCAGTTTTCCCAAGAGCTCTTTTCCAAGCTGAATGGCCTCCAAGACTCCAACTGAAGTGCATTTCTGAACTGGGATGAGTTCATTTTAAATGACTTGGGACAGAAACTGATGGCTGTGTTGTTAACAGCTAGACCCCCTGTTACAAAAGGTTTGATCACCATGCTAATGTTGAATTAACAATTCAGATTCATAAGCCTGAACAATTGTCTGCCACCAATTCAACTGGGTCTTGGTTTGATAGAAAGACATGGGAATGGATTTCAAAATAGCATGATTGAATTAAGTTTGTCTTCCATGAGCATCAGAATTTCAAAATATTTGCTATGCCATGTTGTGGTGTCTCTTGGTGCACATGATCACCACCGAGTGAAATCCACAGTTACTGCTACCCCAAAGAGTAGCACTTACTTAATGGATAGAAATGAATGCCAATCTGTGAGGTAACTGTATTGTGAAGCTATGTGAACAGACCCTGTTGAAATATTTTTGATGAAAAAATAATGAACACAAGAATGTTGGTTGTATATTCCACAGTGACAGCTACTCCAACAAAAAGCACTTACTGAAAAACAACAGATCAATACTTCTGTTAGAGTTGCTGTGCTGGTATTACCATCCCATAATGATGCTCGCCAAAGGCAATTGTTGGGCTTTTAAAGCATTTGTGGTCATTCAATCCAGAGTCATACCCCAACTTGATAGCACTTTCTATGTCCAAATACATGAGAGCTGCTAAAGTTGAAGTATACTTCTAGATAATCAAAGAAGAAATGTTTGCGATAAGAGAGAAAGCTTAGGAACTGTTACACGTTTTAAGATTAACCCAAACAGAATCACTTATGAAAATAGGAATCAAGTAGTGCTTACTTTTGAAGAAATCTTAGTCTGTTTCAACCAGCAAACAGTCTCTACTGGCAAGTAGTTGTTGAATTAATCACATAAAACTACCCCAACATGTAGCACTTACTGCATTATGAGATCATGTCAATGCTAAGGTTAGGGTACCAATTGTGAAGTAAAGAGATTGCCGCATTTCCAGATCCTGTCCTGGCCACTTACTGGTTATCCCATGCTGCCAGTTTTCCCAGGAGCTCTTTTCCAAGCTGAATGGCCTCCAAGACTCCAACTGAAGTGCATTTCTGAACTGGGATGAGTTCATTTTAAATGACTTGGGACAGAAACTGATGGCTGTGTTGTTAACAGCTAGACCCCCTGTTACAAAAGGTTTGATCACCATGCTAATGTTGAATTAACAATTCAGATTCATAAGCCTGAACAATTGTCTGCCACCAATTCAACTGGGTCTTGGTTTGATAGAATCACATTCCCATGCAAGATCTATTGATTAGGTTAAGCACATGGGAATGGATTTCAAAATAGCATGATTGAATTAAGTTTGTCTTCCATGAGCATCAGAATTTCAAAATATTTGCTATGCCATGTTGTGGTGTCTCTTGGTGCACATGATCACCACCGAGTGAAATCCACAGTTACTGCTACCCCAAAGAGTAGCACTTACTTAATGGATAGAAATGAATGCCAATCTGTGAGGTAACTGTATTGTGAAGCTATGTGAACAGACCCTGTTGAAATATTTTTGATGAAAAAATAATGAACACAAGAATGTTGGTTGTATATTCCACAGTGACAGCTACTCCAACAAAAAGCACTTACTGAAAAACAACGTATCAATACTTCTGTTAGAGTTGCTGTGCTGGTATTACCATCCCATAATGATGCTTGCCAACGGCAATTGTTGGGCTTTTAAAGCATTTGTGGTCATTAAATCCAGAGTCATACCCCAACTTGATAGCACTTTCTATTTCCAAATACAAGAGAGCTGCTAAAGTTGAAGTATACTTCTAGATAATCAAAGAAGAAATGTTTGCGATAAGAGAGAAAGCTTAGGAACTGTTACACGTTTTAAGATTAACCCAAACAGAATCACATATGAAAATAGGAATCAAGTAGTGCTTACTTTTGAAGAAATCTTAGTCTGTTTCAACTAGCAAACAGTCTCTACTGGCAAGTAGTTGTTGAATTAATCACATAAAACTACCCCAACATGTAGCACTTACTGCATTATGAGATCAAGTCAATGCTAAAGTTAGGGTACCAATTGTGAAGTAAAGAGATTGCCGCATTTCCAGATCCTGTCCTGGCCACTTACTGGTTATCCCATGCTGTCAGTTTTCCCAAGAGCTCTTTTCCAAGCTGAATGGCCTCCAAGACTCCAACTGAAGTGCATTTCTGAACTGGGATGAGTTCATTTTAAATGACTTGGGACAGAAACTGATGGCTGTGTTGTTAACAGCTAGACCCCCTGTTACAAAAGGTTTGATCACCATGCTAATGTTGAATTAACAATTCAGATTCATAAGCCTGAACAATTGTCTGCCACCAATTCAACTGGGTCTTGGTTTGATAGAATCACATTCCCATGCAAGATCTATTGATTAGGTTAAGCACATGGGAATGGATTTCAAAATAGCATGATTGAATTAAGTTTGTCTTCCATGAGCATCAGAATTTCAAAATATTTGCTATGCCATGTTGTGGTGTCTCTTGGTGCACATGATCACCACCGAGTGAAATCCACAGTTACTGCTACCCCAAAGAGTAGCACTTACTTAATGGATAGAAATGAATGCCAATCTGTGAGGTAACTGTATTGTGAAGCTATGTGAACAGACCCTGTTGAAATATTTTTGATGAAAAAATAATGAACACAAGAATGTTGGTTGTATATTCCACAGTGACAGCTACTCCAACAAAAAGCACTTACTGAAAAACAACGTATCAATACTTCTGTTAGAGTTGCTGTGCTGGTATTACCATCCCATAATGATGCTTGCCAACGGCAATTGTTGGGCTTTTAAAGCATTTGTGGTCATTAAATCCAGAGTCATACCCCAACTTGATAGCACTTTCTATTTCCAAATACAAGAGAGCTGCTAAAGTTGAAGTATACTTCTAGATAATCAAAGAAGAAATGTTTGCGATAAGAGAGAAAGCTTAGGAACTGTTACACGTTTTAAGATTAACCCAAACAGAATCACATATGAAAATAGGAATCAAGTAGTGCTTACTTTTGAAGAAATCTTAGTCTGTTTCAACTAGCAAACAGTCTCTACTGGCAAGTAGTTGTTGAATTAATCACATAAAACTACCCCAACATGTAGCACTTACTGCATTATGAGATCAAGTCAATGCTAAAGTTAGGGTACCAATTGTGAAGTAAAGAGATTGCCGCATTTCCAGATCCTGTCCTGGCCACTTACTGGTTATCCCATGCTGTCAGTTTTCCCAAGAGCTCTTTTCCAAGCTGAATGGCCTCCAAGACTCCAACTGAAGTGCATTTCTGAACTGGGATGAGTTCATTTTAAATGACTTGGGACAGAAACTGATGGCTGTGTTGTTAACAGCTAGACCCCCTGTTACAAAAGGTTTGATCACCATGCTAATGTTGAATTAACAATTCAGATTCATAAGCCTGAACAATTGTCTGCCACCAATTCAACTGGGTCTTGGTTTGATAGAATCACATTCCCATGCAAGATCTATTGATTAGGTTAAGCACATGGGAATGGATTTCAAAATAGCATGATTGAATTAAGTTTGTCTTCCATGAGCATCAGAATTTCAAAATATTTGCTATGCCATGTTGTGGTGTCTCTTGGTGCACATGATCACCACCGAGTGAAATCCACAGTTACTGCTACCCCAAAGAGTAGCACTTACTTAATGGATAGAAATGAATGCCAATCTGTGAGGTAACTGTATTGTGAAGCTATGTGAACAGACCCTGTTGAAATATTTTTGATGAAAAAATAATGAACACAAGAATGTTGGTTGTATATTCCACAGTGACAGCTACTCCAACAAAAAGCACTTACTGAAAAACAACGTATCAATACTTCTGTTAGAGTTGCTGTGCTGGTATTACCATCCCATAATGATGCTTGCCAACGGCAATTGTTGGGCTTTTAAAGCATTTGTGGTCATTAAATCCAGAGTCATACCCCAACTTGATAGCACTTTCTATTTCCAAATACAAGAGAGCTGCTAAAGTTGAAGTATACTTCTAGATAATCAAAGAAGAAATGTTTGCGATAAGAGAGAAAGCTTAGGAACTGTTACACGTTTTAAGATTAACCCAAACAGAATCACATATGAAAATAGGAATCAAGTAGTGCTTACTTTTGAAGAAATCTTAGTCTGTTTCAACTAGCAAACAGTCTCTACTGGCAAGTAGTTGTTGAATTAATCACATAAAACTACCCCAACATGTAGCACTTACTGCATTATGAGATCAAGTCAATGCTAAAGTTAGGGTACCAATTGTGAAGTAAAGAGATTGCCGCATTTCCAGATCCTGTCCTGGCCACTTACTGGTTATCCCATGCTGTCAGTTTTCCCAAGAGCTCTTTTCCAAGCTGAATGGCCTCCAAGACTCCAACTGAAGTGCATTTCTGAACTGGGATGAGTTCATTTTAAATGACTTGGGACAGAAACTGATGGCTGTGTTGTTAACAGCTAGACCCCCTGTTACAAAAGGTTTGATCACCATGCTAATGTTGAATTAACAATTCAGATTCATAAGCCTGAACAATTGTCTGCCACCAATTCAACTGGGTCTTGGTTTGATAGAATCACATTCCCATGCAAGATCTATTGATTAGGTTAAGCACATGGGAATGGATTTCAAAATAGCATGATTGAATTAAGTTTGTCTTCCATGAGCATCAGAATTTCAAAATATTTGCTATGCCATGTTGTGGTGTCTCTTGGTGCACATGATCACCACCGAGTGAAATCCACAGTTACTGCTACCCCAAAGAGTAGCACTTACTTAATGGATAGAAATGAATGCCAATCTGTGAGGTAACTGTATTGTGAAGCTATGTGAACAGACCCTGTTGAAATATTTTTGATGAAAAAATAATGAACACAAGAATGTTGGTTGTATATTCCACAGTGACAGCTACTCCAACAAAAAGCACTTACTGAAAAACAACGTATCAATACTTCTGTTAGAGTTGCTGTGCTGGTATTACCATCCCATAATGATGCTTGCCAACGGCAATTGTTGGGCTTTTAAAGCATTTGTGGTCATTAAATCCAGAGTCATACCCCAACTTGATAGCACTTTCTATTTCCAAATACAAGAGAGCTGCTAAAGTTGAAGTATACTTCTAGATAATCAAAGAAGAAATGTTTGCGATAAGAGAGAAAGCTTAGGAACTGTTACACGTTTTAAGATTAACCCAAACAGAATCACATATGAAAATAGGAATCAAGTAGTGCTTACTTTTGAAGAAATCTTAGTCTGTTTCAACTAGCAAACAGTCTCTACTGGCAAGTAGTTGTTGAATTAATCAC
This sequence comes from Argentina silus, assembly GCF_951799395.1. NCBI lineage: Eukaryota > Metazoa > Chordata > Actinopteri > Argentiniformes > Argentinidae > Argentina > Argentina silus. Next base: position 22,555,636 of record NC_139659.1, on the reverse strand, counting down.
ATAAAACTACCCCAACATGTAGCACTTACTGCATTATGAGATCAAGTCAATGCTAAAGTTAGGGTACCAATTGTGAAGTAAAGAGATTGCCGCATTTCCAGATCCTGTCCTGGCCACTTACTGGTTATCCCATGCTGTCAGTTTTCCCAAGAGCTCTTTTCCAAGCTGAATGGCCTCCAAGACTCCAACTGAAGTGCATTTCTGAACTGGGATGAGTTCATTTTAAATGACTTGGGACAGAAACTGATGGCTGTGTTGTTAACAGCTAGACCCCCTGTTACAAAAGGTTTGATCACCATGCTAATGTTGAATTAACAATTCAGATTCATAAGCCTGAACAATTGTCTGCCACCAATTCAACTGGGTCTTGGTTTGATAGAAAGACATGGGAATGGATTTCAAAATAGCATGATTGAATTAAGTTTGTCTTCCATGAGCATCAGAATTTCAAAATATTTGCTATGCCATGTTGTGGTGTCTCTTGGTGCACATGATCACCACCGAGTGAAATCCACAGTTACTGCTACCCCAAAGAGTAGCACTTACTTAATGGATAGAAATGAATGCCAATCTGTGAGGTAACTGTATTGTGAAGCTATGTGAACAGACCCTGTTGAAATATTTTTGATGAAAAAATAATGAACACAAGAATGTTGGTTGTATATTCCACAGTGACAGCTACTCCAACAAAAAGCACTTACTGAAAAACAACGTATCAATACTTCTGTTAGAGTTGCTGTGCTGGTATTACCATCCCATAATGATGCTTGCCAAAGGCAATTGTTGGGCTTTTAAAGCATTTGTGGTCATTAAATCCAGAGTCATACCCCAACTTGATAGCACTTTCTATGTCCAAATACATGAGAGCTGCTAAAGTTGAAGTATACTTCTAGATAATCAAAGAAGAAATGTTTGCGATAAGAGAGAAAGCTTAGGAACTGTTACACGTTTTAAGATTAACCCAAACAGAATCACTTATGAAAATAGGAATCAAGTAGTGCTTACTTTTGAAGAAATCTTAGTCTGTTTCAACCAGCAAACAGTCTCTACTGGCAAGTAGTTGTTGAATTAATCACATAAAACTACCCCAACATGTAGCACTTACTGCATTATGAGATCATGTCAATGCTAAGGTTAGGGTACCAATTGTGAAGTAAAGAGATTGCCGCATTTCCAGATCCTGTCCTGGCCACTTACTGGTTATCCCATGCTGCCAGTTTTCCCAGGAGCTCTTTTCCAAGCTGAATGGCCTCCAAGACTCCAACTGAAGTGCATTTCTGAACTGGGATGAGTTCATTTTAAATGACTTGGGACAGAAACTGATGGCTGTGTTGTTAACAGCTAGACCCCCTGTTACAAAAGGTTTGATCACCATGCTAATGTTGAATTAACAATTCAGATTCATAAGCCTGAACAATTGTCTGCCACCAATTCAACTGGGTCTTGGTTTGATAGAATCACATTCCCATGCAAGATCTATTGATTAGGTTAAGCACATGGGAATGGATTTCAAAATAGCATGATTGAATTAAGTTTGTCTTCCATGAGCATCAGAATTTCAAAATATTTGCTATGCCATGTTGTGGTGTCTCTTGGTGCACATGATCACCACCGAGTGAAATCCACAGTTACTGCTACCCCAAAGAGTAGCACTTACTTAATGGATAGAAATGAATGCCAATCTGTGAGGTAACTGTATTGTGAAGCTATGTGAACAGACCCTGTTGAAATATTTTTGATGAAAAAATAATGAACACAAGAATGTTGGTTGTATATTCCACAGTGACAGCTACTCCAACAAAAAGCACTTACTGAAAAACAACGTATCAATACTTCTGTTAGAGTTGCTGTGCTGGTATTACCATCCCATAATGATGCTTGCCAACGGCAATTGTTGGGCTTTTAAAGCATTTGTGGTCATTAAATCCAGAGTCATACCCCAACTTGATAGCACTTTCTATTTCCAAATACAAGAGAGCTGCTAAAGTTGAAGTATACTTCTAGATAATCAAAGAAGAAATGTTTGCGATAAGAGAGAAAGCTTAGGAACTGTTACACGTTTTAAGATTAACCCAAACAGAATCACTTATGAAAATAGGAATCAAGTAGTGCTTACTTTTGAAGAAATCTTAGTCTGTTTCAACTAGCAAACAGTCTCTACTGGCAAGTAGTTGTTGAATTAATCACATAAAACTACCCCAACATGTAGCACTTACTGCATTATGAGATCAAGTCAATGCTAAAGTTAGGGTACCAATTGTGAAGTAAAGAGATTGCCGCATTTCCAGATCCTGTCCTGGCCACTTACTGGTTATCCCATGCTGTCGGTTTTCCCAAGAGCTCTTTTCCAAGCTGAATGGCCTCCAAGACTCCAACTGAAGTGCATTTCTGAACTGGGATGAGTTCATTTTAAATGACTTGGGACAGAAACTGATGGCTGTGTTGTTAACAGCTAGACCCCCTGTTACAAAAGGTTTGATCACCATGCTAATGTTGAATTAACAATTCAGATTCATAAGCCTGAACAATTGTCTGCCACCAATTCAACTGGGTCTTGGTTTGATAGAAAGACATGGGAATGGATTTCAAAATAGCATGATTGAATTAAGTTTGTCTTCCATGAGCATCAGAATTTCAAAATATTTGCTATGCCATGTTGTGGTGTCTCTTGGTGCACATGATCACCACCGAGTGAAATCCACAGTTACTGCTACCCCAAAGAGTAGCACTTACTTAATGGATAGAAATGAATGCCAATCTGTGAGGTAACTGTATTGTGAAGCTATGTGAACAGACCCTGTTGAAATATTTTTGATGAAAAAATAATGAACACAAGAATGTTGGTTGTATATTCCACAGTGACAGCTACTCCAACAAAAAGCACTTACTGAAAAACAACGTATCAATACTTCTGTTAGAGTTGCTGTGCTGGTATTACCATCCCATAATGATGCTTGCCAAAGGCAATTGTTGGGCTTTTAAAGCATTTGTGGTCATTAAATCCAGAGTCATACCCCAACTTGATAGCACTTTCTATGTCCAAATACATGAGAGCTGCTAAAGTTGAAGTATACTTCTAGATAATCAAAGAAGAAATGTTTGCGATAAGAGAGAAAGCTTAGGAACTGTTACACGTTTTAAGATTAACCCAAACAGAATCACTTATGAAAATAGGAATCAAGTAGTGCTTACTTTTGAAGAAATCTTAGTCTGTTTCAACCAGCAAACAGTCTCTACTGGCAAGTAGTTGTTGAATTAATCACATAAAACTACCCCAACATGTAGCACTTACTGCATTATGAGATCATGTCAATGCTAAGGTTAGGGTACCAATTGTGAAGTAAAGAGATTGCCGCATTTCCAGATCCTGTCCTGGCCACTTACTGGTTATCCCATGCTGCCAGTTTTCCCAGGAGCTCTTTTCCAAGCTGAATGGCCTCCAAGACTCCAACTGAAGTGCATTTCTGAACTGGGATGAGTTCATTTTAAATGACTTGGGACAGAAACTGATGGCTGTGTTGTTAACAGCTAGACCCCCTGTTACAAAAGGTTTGATCACCATGCTAATGTTGAATTAACAATTCAGATTCATAAGCCTGAACAATTGTCTGCCACCAATTCAACTGGGTCTTGGTTTGATAGAATCACATTCCCATGCAAGATCTATTGATTAGGTTAAGCACATGGGAATGGATTTCAAAATAGCATGATTGAATTAAGTTTGTCTTCCATGAGCATCAGAATTTCAAAATATTTGCTATGCCATGTTGTGGTGTCTCTTGGTGCACATGATCACCACCGAGTGAAATCCACAGTTACTGCTACCCCAAAGAGTAGCACTTACTTAATGGATAGAAATGAATGCCAATCTGTGAGGTAACTGTATTGTGAAGCTATGTGAACAGACCCTGTTGAAATATTTTTGATGAAAAAATAATGAACACAAGAATGTTGGTTGTATATTCCACAGTGACAGCTACTCCAACAAAAAGCACTTACTGAAAAACAACGTATCAATACTTCTGTTAGAGTTGCTGTGCTGGTATTACCATCCCATAATGATGCTTGCCAACGGCAATTGTTGGGCTTTTAAAGCATTTGTGGTCATTAAATCCAGAGTCATACCCCAACTTGATAGCACTTTCTATTTCCAAATACAAGAGAGCTGCTAAAGTTGAAGTATACTTCTAGATAATCAAAGAAGAAATGTTTGCGATAAGAGAGAAAGCTTAGGAACTGTTACACGTTTTAAGATTAACCCAAACAGAATCACTTATGAAAATAGGAATCAAGTAGTGCTTACTTTTGAAGAAATCTTAGTCTGTTTCAACTAGCAAACAGTCTCTACTGGCAAGTAGTTGTTGAATTAATCACATAAAACTACCCCAACATGTAGCACTTACTGCATTATGAGATCAAGTCAATGCTAAAGTTAGGGTACCAATTGTGAAGTAAAGAGATTGCCGCATTTCCAGATCCTGTCCTGGCCACTTACTGGTTATCCCATGCTGTCGGTTTTCCCAAGAGCTCTTTTCCAAGCTGAATGGCCTCCAAGACTCCAACTGAAGTGCATTTCTGAACTGGGATGAGTTCATTTTAAATGACTTGGGACAGAAACTGATGGCTGTGTTGTTAACAGCTAGACCCCCTGTTACAAAAGGTTTGATCACCATGCTAATGTTGAATTAACAATTCAGATTCATAAGCCTCAACAATTGTCTGCCACCAATTCAACTGGGTCTTGGTTTGATAGAAAGACATGGGAATGGATTTCAAAATAGCATGATTGAATTAAGTTTGTCTTCCATGAGCATCAGAATTTCAAAATATTTGCTATGCCATGTTGTGGTGTCTCTTGGTGCACATGATCACCACCGAGTGAAATCCACAGTTACTGCTACCCCAAAGAGTAGCACTTACTTAATGGATAGAAATGAATGCCAATCTGTGAGGTAACTGTATTGTGAAGCTATGTGAACAGACCCTGTTGAAATATTTTTGATGAAAAAATAATGAACACAAGAATGTTGGTTGTATATTCCACAGTGACAGCTACTCCAACAAAAAGCACTTACTGATAAACAACGTATCAATACTTCTGTTAGAGTTGCTGTGCTGGTATTACCATCCCATAATGATGCTTGCCAAAGGCAATTGTTGGGCTTTTAAAGCATTTGTGGTCATTAAATCCAGAGTCATACCCCAACTTGATAGCACTTTCTATTTCCAAATACAAGAGAGCTGCTAAAGTTGAAGTATACTTCTAGATAATCAAAGAAGAAATGTTTGCGATAAGAGAGAAAGCTTAGGAACTGTTACACGTTTTAAGATCAACCCAAACAGAATCACTTATGAAAATAGGAATCAAGTAGTGCTTACTTTTGAAGAAATCTTAGTCTGTTTCAACTAGCAAACAGTCTCTACTGGCAAGTAGTTGTTGAATTAATCACATAAAACTACCCCAACATGTAGCACTTACTGCATTATGAGATCAAGTCAATGCTAAAGTTAGGGTACCAATTGTGAAGTAAAGAGATTGCCGCATTTCCAGATCCTGTCCTGGCCACTTACTGGTTATCCCATGCTGTCAGTTTTCCCAAGAGCTCTTTTCCAAGCTGAATGGCCTCCAAGACTCCAACTGAAGTGCATTTCTGAACTGGGATGAGTTCATTTTAAATGACTTGGGACAGAAACTGATGGCTGTGTTGTTAACAGCTAGACCCCCTGTTACAAAAGGTTTGATCACCATGCTAATGTTGAATTAACAATTCAGATTCATAAGCCTGAACAATTGTCTGCCACCAATTCAACTGGGTCTTGGTTTGATAGAAAGACATGGGAATGGATTTCAAAATAGCATGATTGAATTAAGTTTGTCTTCCATGAGCATCAGAATTTCAAAATATTTGCTATGCCATGTTGTGGTGTCTCTTGGTGCACATGATCACCACCGAGTGAAATCCACAGTTACTGCTACCCCAAAGAGTAGCACTTACTTAATGGATAGAAATGAATGCCAATCTGTGAGGTAACTGTATTGTGAAGCTATGTGAACAGACCCTGTTGAAATATTTTTGATGAAAAAATAATGAACACAAGAATGTTGGTTGTATATTCCACAGTGACAGCTACTCCAACAAAAAGCACTTACTGAAAAACAACAGATCAATACTTCTGTTAGAGTTGCTGTGCTGGTATTACCATCCCATAATGATGCTTGCCAAAGGCAATTGTTGGGCTTTTAAAGCATTTGTGGTCATTAAATCCAGAGTCATACCCCAACTTGATAGCACTTTCTATGTCCAAATACAAGAGAGCTGCTAAAGTTGAAGTATACTTCTAGATAATCAAAGAAGAAATGTTTGCGATAAGAGAGAAAGCTTAGGAACTGTTACACGTTTTAAGATTAACCCAAACAGAATCACTTATGAAAATAGGAATCAAGTAGTGCTTACTTTTGAAGAAATCTTAGTCTGTTTCAACCAGCAAACAGTCTCTACTGGCAAGTAGTTGTTGAATTAATCACATAAAACTACCCCAACATGTAGCACTTACTGCATTATGAGATCAAGTCAATGCTAAGGTTAGGGTACCAATTGTGAAGTAAAGAGATTGCCGCATTTCCAGATCCTGTCCTGGCCACTTACTGGTTATCCCATGCTGCCAGTTTTCCCAGGAGCTCTTTTCCAAGCTGAATGGCCTCCAAGACTCCAACTGAAGTGCATTTCTGAACTGGGATGAGTTCATTTTAAATGACTTGGGACAGAAACTGATGGCTGTGTTGTTAACAGCTAGACCCCCTGTTACAAAAGGTTTGATCACCATGCTAATGTTGAATTAACAATTCAGATTCATAAGCCTGAACAATTGTCTGCCACCAATTCAACTGGGTCTTGGTTTGATAGAAAGACATGGGAATGGATTTCAAAATAGCATGATTGAATTAAGTTTGTCTTCCATGAGCATCAGAATTTCAAAATATTTGCTATGCCATGTTGTGGTGTCTCTTGGTGCACATGATCACCACCGAGTGAAATCCACAGTTACTGCTACCCCAAAGAGTAGCACTTACTTAATGGATAGAAATGAATGCCAATCTGTGAGGTAACTGTATTGTGAAGCTATGTGAACAGACCCTGTTGAAATATTTTTGATGAAAAAATAATGAACACAAGAATGTTGGTTGTATATTCCACAGTGACAGCTACTCCAACAAAAAGCACTTACTGAAAAACAACGTATCAATACTTCTGTTAGAGTTGCTGTGCTGGTATTACCATCCCATAATGATGCTTGCCAAAGGCAATTGTTGGGCTTTTAAAGCATTTGTGGTCATTAAATCCAGAGTCATACCCCAACTTGATAGCACTTTCTATTTCCAAATACAAGAGAGCTGCTAAAGTTGAAGTATACTTCTAGATAATCAAAGAAGAAATGTTTGCGATAAGAGAGAAAGCTTAGGAACTGTTACACGTTTTAAGATTAACCCAAACAGAATCACATATGAAAATAGGAATCAAGTAGTGCTTACTTTTGAAGAAATCTTAGTCTGTTTCAACTAGCAAACAGTCTCTACTGGCAAGTAGTTGTTGAATTAATCACATAAAACTACCCCAACATGTAGCACTTACTGCATTATGAGATCAAGTCAATGCTAAAGTTAGGGTACCAATTGTGAAGTAAAGAGATTGCCGCATTTCCAGATCCTGTCCTGGCCACTTACTGGTTATCCCATGCTGTCAGTTTTCCCAAGAGCTCTTTTCCAAGCTGAATGGCCTCCAAGACTCCAACTGAAGTGCATTTCTGAACTGGGATGAGTTCATTTTAAATGACTTGGGACAGAAACTGATGGCTGTGTTGTTAACAGCTAGACCCCCTGTTACAAAAGGTTTGATCACCATGCTAATGTTGAATTAACAATTCAGATTCATAAGCCTGAACAATTGTCTGCCACCAATTCAACTGGGTCTTGGTTTGATAGAAAGACATGGGAATGGATTTCAAAATAGCATGATTGAATTAAGTTTGTCTTCCATGAGCATCAGAATTTCAAAATATTTGCTATGCCATGTTGTGGTGTCTCTTGGTGCACATGATCACCACCGAGTGAAATCCACAGTTACTGCTACCCCAAAGAGTAGCACTTACTTAATGGATAGAAATGAATGCCAATCTGTGAGGTAACTGTATTGTGAAGCTATGTGAACAGACCCTGTTGAAATATTTTTGATGAAAAAATAATGAACACAAGAATGTTGGTTGTATATTCCACAGTGACAGCTACTCCAACAAAAAGCACTTACTGAAAAACAACAGATCAATACTTCTGTTAGAGTTGCTGTGCTGGTATTACCATCCCATAATGATGCTTGCCAAAGGCAATTGTTGGGCTTTTAAAGCATTTGTGGTCATTAAATCCAGAGTCATACCCCAACTTGATAGCACTTTCTATGTCCAAATACAAGAGAGCTGCTAAAGTTGAAGTATACTTCTAGATAATCAAAGAAGAAATGTTTGCGATAAGAGAGAAAGCTTAGGAACTGTTACACGTTTTAAGATTAACCCAAACAGAATCACTTATGAAAATAGGAATCAAGTAGTGCTTACTTTTGAAGAAATCTTAGTCTGTTTCAACCAGCAAACAGTCTCTACTGGCAAGTAGTTGTTGAATTAATCACATAAAACTACCCCAACATGTAGCACTTACTGCATTATGAGATCAAGTCAATGCTAAGGTTAGGGTACCAATTGTGAAGTAAAGAGATTGCCGCATTTCCAGATCCTGTCCTGGCCACTTACTGGTTATCCCATGCTGCCAGTTTTCCCAGGAGCTCTTTTCCAAGCTGAATGGCCTCCAAGACTCCAACTGAAGTGCATTTCTGAACTGGGATGAGTTCATTTTAAATGACTTGGGACAGAAACTGATGGCTGTGTTGTTAACAGCTAAACCCCCTGTTACAAAAGGTTTGATCACCATGCTAATGTTGAATTAACAATTCAGATTCATAAGCCTGAACAATTGTCTGCCACCAATTCAACTGGGTCTTGGTTTGATAGAATCACATTCCCATGCAAGATCTATTGATTAGGTTAAGCACATGGGAATGGATTTCAAAATAGCATGATTGAATTAAGTTTGTCTTCCATGAGCATCAGAATTTCAAAATATTTGCTATGCCATGTTGTGGTGTCTCTTGGTGCACATGATCACCACCGAGTGAAATCCACAGTTACTGCTACCCCAAAGAGTAGCACTTACTTAATGGATAGAAATGAATGCCAATCTGTGAGGTAACTGTATTGTGAAGCTATGTGAACAGACCCTGTTGAAATATTTTTGATGAAAAAATAATGAACACAAGAATGTTGGTTGTATATTCCACAGTGACAGCTACTCCAACAAAAAGCACTTACTGAAAAACAACGTATCAATACTTCTGTTAGAGTTGCTGTGCTGGTATTACCATCCCATAATGATGCTTGCCAAAGGCAATTGTTGGGCTTTTAAAGCATTTGTGGTCATTAAATCCAGAGTCATACCCCAACTTGATAGCACTTTCTATTTCCAAATACAAGAGAGCTGCTAAAGTTGAAGTATACTTCTAGATAATCAAAGAAGAAATGTTTGCGATAAGAGAGAAAGCTTAGGAACTGTTACACGTTTTAAGATTAACCCAAACAGAATCACATATGAAAATAGGAATCAAGTAGTGCTTACTTTTGAAGAAATCTTAGTCTGTTTCAACTAGCAAACAGTCTCTACTGGCAAGTAGTTGTTGAATTAATCACATAAAACTACCCCAACATGTAGCACTTACTGCATTATGAGATCAAGTCAATGCTAAAGTTAGGGTACCAATTGTGAAGTAAAGAGATTGCCGCATTTCCAGATCCTGTCCTGGCCACTTACTGGTTATCCCATGCTGTCAGTTTTCCCAAGAGCTCTTTTCCAAGCTGAATGGCCTCCAAGACTCCAACTGAAGTGCATTTCTGAACTGGGATGAGTTCATTTTAAATGACTTGGGACAGAAACTGATGGCTGTGTTGTTAACAGCTAGACCCCCTGTTACAAAAGGTTTGATCACCATGCTAATGTTGAATTAACAATTCAGATTCATAAGCCTGAACAATTGTCTGCCACCAATTCAACTGGGTCTTGGTTTGATAGAAAGACATGGGAATGGATTTCAAAATAGCATGATTGAATTAAGTTTGTCTTCCATGAGCATCAGAATTTCAAAATATTTGCTATGCCATGTTGTGGTGTCTCTTGGTGCACATGATCACCACCGAGTGAAATCCACAGTTACTGCTACCCCAAAGAGTAGCACTTACTTAATGGATAGAAATGAATGCCAATCTGTGAGGTAACTGTATTGTGAAGCTATGTGAACAGACCCTGTTGAAATATTTTTGATGAAAAAATAATGAACACAAGAATGTTGGTTGTATATTCCACAGTGACAGCTACTCCAACAAAAAGCACTTACTGAAAAACAACAGATCAATACTTCTGTTAGAGTTGCTGTGCTGGTATTACCATCCCATAATGATGCTTGCCAAAGGCAATTGTTGGGCTTTTAAAGCATTTGTGGTCATTCAATCCAGAGTCATACCCCAACTTGATAGCACTTTCTATGTCCAAATACATGAGAGCTGCTAAAGTTGAAGTATACTTCTAGATAATCAAAGAAGAAATGTTTGCGATAAGAGAGAAAGCTTAGGAACTGTTACACGTTTTAAGATTAACCCAAACAGAATCACTTATGAAAATAGGAATCAAGTAGTGCTTACTTTTGAAGAAATCTTAGTCTGTTTCAACCAGCAAACAGTCTCTACTGGCAAGTAGTTGTTGAATTAATCACATAAAACTACCCCAACATGTAGCACTTACTGCATTATGAGATCATGTCAATGCTAAGGTTAGGGTACCAATTGTGAAGTAAAGAGATTGCCGCATTTCCAGATCCTGTCCTGGCCACTTACTGGTTATCCCATGCTGCCAGTTTTCCCAGGAGCTCTTTTCCAAGCTGAATGGCCTCCAAGACTCCAACTGAAGTGCATTTCTGAACTGGGATGAGTTCATTTTAAATGACTTGGGACAGAAACTGATGGCTGTGTTGTTAACAGCTAGACCCCCTGTTACAAAAGGTTTGATCACCATGCTAATGTTGAATTAACAATTCAGATTCATAAGCCTGAACAATTGTCTGCCACCAATTCAACTGGGTCTTGGTTTGATAGAATCACATTCCCATGCAAGATCTATTGATTAGGTTAAGCACATGGGAATGGATTTCAAAATAGCATGATTGAATTAAGTTTGTCTTCCATGAGCATCAGAATTTCAAAATATTTGCTATGCCATGTTGTGGTGTCTCTTGGTGCACATGATCACCACCGAGTGAAATCCACAGTTACTGCTACCCCAAAGAGTAGCACTTACTTAATGGATAGAAATGAATGCCAATCTGTGAGGTAACTGTATTGTGAAGCTATGTGAACAGACCCTGTTGAAATATTTTTGATGAAAAAATAATGAACACAAGAATGTTGGTTGTATATTCCACAGTGACAGCTACTCCAACAAAAAGCACTTACTGAAAAACAACGTATCAATACTTCTGTTAGAGTTGCTGTGCTGGTATTACCATCCCATAATGATGCTTGCCAACGGCAATTGTTGGGCTTTTAAAGCATTTGTGGTCATTAAATCCAGAGTCATACCCCAACTTGATAGCACTTTCTATTTCCAAATACAAGAGAGCTGCTAAAGTTGAAGTATACTTCTAGATAATCAAAGAAGAAATGTTTGCGATAAGAGAGAAAGCTTAGGAACTGTTACACTTTTTAAGATTAACCCAAACAGAATCACATATGAAAATAGGAATCAAGTAGTGCTTACTTTTGAAGAAATCTTAGTCTGTTTCAACTAGCAAACAGTCTCTACTGGCAAGTAGTTGTTGAATTAATCACATAAAACTACCCCAACATGTAGCACTTACTGCATTATGAGATCAAGTCAATGCTAAAGTTAGGGTACCAATTGTGAAGTAAAGAGATTGCCGCATTTCCAGATCCTGTCCTGGCCACTTACTGGTTATCCCATGCTGTCAGTTTTCCCAAGAGCTCTTTTCCAAGCTGAATGGCCTCCAAGACTCCAACTGAAGTGCATTTCTGAACTGGGATGAGTTCATTTTAAATGACTTGGGACAGAAACTGATGGCTGTGTTGTTAACAGCTAGACCCCCTGTTACAAAAGGTTTGATCACCATGCTAATGTTGAATTAACAATTCAGATTCATAAGCCTGAACAATTGTCTGCCACCAATTCAACTGGGTCTTGGTTTGATAGAAAGACATGGGAATGGATTTCAAAATAGCATGATTGAATTAAGTTTGTCTTCCATGAGCATCAGAATTTCAAAATATTTGCTATGCCATGTTGTGGTGTCTCTTGGTGCACATGATCACCACCGAGTGAAATCCACAGTTACTGCTACCCCAAAGAGTAGCACTTACTTAATGGATAGAAATGAATGCCAATCTGTGAGGTAACTGTATTGTGAAGCTATGTGAACAGACCCTGTTGAAATATTTTTGATGAAAAAATAATGAACACAAGAATGTTGGTTGTATATTCCACAGTGACAGCTACTCCAACAAAAAGCACTTACTGAAAAACAACGTATCAATACTTCTGTTAGAGTTGCTGTGCTGGTATTACCATCCCATAATGATGCTTGCCAAAGGCAATTGTTGGGCTTTTAAAGCATTTGTGGTCATTAAATCCAGAGTCATACCCCAACTTGATAGCACTTTCTATTTCCAAATACAAGAGAGCTGCTAAAGTTGAAGTATACTTCTAGATAATCAAAGAAGAAATGTTTGCGATAAGAGAGAAAGCTTAGGAACTGTTACACGTTTTAAGATTAACCCAAACAGAATCACATATGAAAATAGGAATCAAGTAGTGCTTACTTTTGAAGAAATCTTAGTCTGTTTCAACTAGCAAACAGTCTCTACTGGCAAGTAGTTGTTGAATTAATCACATAAAACTACCCCAACATGTAGCACTTACTGCATTATGAGATCAAGTCAATGCTAAAGTTAGGGTACCAATTGTGAAGTAAAGAGATTGCCGCATTTCCAGATCCTGTCCTGGCCACTTACTGGTTATCCCATGCTGTCAGTTTTCCCAAGAGCTCTTTTCCAAGCTGAATGGCCTCCAAGACTCCAACTGAAGTGCATTTCTGAACTGGGATGAGTTCATTTTAAATGACTTGGGACAGAAACTGATGGCTGTGTTGTTAACAGCTAGACCCCCTGTTACAAAAGGTTTGATCACCATGCTAATGTTGAATTAACAATTCAGATTCATAAGCCTGAACAATTGTCTGCCACCAATTCAACTGGGTCTTGGTTTGATAGAAAGACATGGGAATGGATTTCAAAATAGCATGATTGAATTAAGTTTGTCTTCCATGAGCATCAGAATTTCAAAATATGTGCTATGCCATGTTGTGGTGTCTCTTGGTGCACATGATCACCACCGAGTGAAATCCACAGTTACTGCTACCCCAAAGAGTAGCACTTACTTAATGGATAGAAATGAATGCCAATCTGTGAGGTAACTGTATTGTGAAGCTATGTGAACAGACCCTGTTGAAATATTTTTGATGAAAAAATAATGAACACAAGAATGTTGGTTGTATATTCCACAGTGACAGCTACTCCAACAAAAAGCACTTACTGAAAAACAACAGATCAATACTTCTGTTAGAGTTGCTGTGCTGGTATTACCATCCCATAATGATGCTTGCCAAAGGCAATTGTTGGGCTTTTAAAGCATTTGTGGTCATTCAATCCAGAGTCATACCCCAACTTGATAGCACTTTCTATGTCCAAATACATGAGAGCTGCTAAAGTTGAAGTATACTTCTAGATAATCAAAGAAGAAATGTTTGCGATAAGAGAGAAAGCTTAGGAACTGTTACACGTTTTAAGATTAACCCAAACAGAATCACTTATGAAAATAGGAATCAAGTAGTGCTTACTTTTGAAGAAATCTTAGTCTGTTTCAACCAGCAAACAGTCTCTACTGGCAAGTAGTTGTTGAATTAATCACATAAAACTACCCCAACATGTAGCACTTACTGCATTATGAGATCATGTCAATGCTAAGGTTAGGGTACCAATTGTGAAGTAAAGAGATTGCCGCATTTCCAGATCCTGTCCTGGCCACTTACTGGTTATCCCATGCTGCCAGTTTTCCCAGGAGCTCTTTTCCAAGCTGAATGGCCTCCAAGACTCCAACTGAAGTGCATTTCTGAACTGGGATGAGTTCATTTTAAATGACTTGGGACAGAAACTGATGGCTGTGTTGTTAACAGCTAGACCCCCTGTTACAAAAGGTTTGATCACCATGCTAATGTTGAATTAACAATTCAGATTCATAAGCCTGAACAATTGTCTGCCACCAATTCAACTGGGTCTTGGTTTGATAGAATCACATTCCCATGCAAGATCTATTGATTAGGTTAAGCACATGGGAATGGATTTCAAAATAGCATGATTGAATTAAGTTTGTCTTCCATGAGCATCAGAATTTCAAAATATGTGCTATGCCATGTTGTGGTGTCTCTTGGTGCACATGATCACCACCGAGTGAAATCCACAGTTACTGCTACCCCAAAGAGTAGCACTTACTTAATGGATAGAAATGAATGCCAATCTGTGAGGTAACTGTATTGTGAAGCTATGTGAACAGACCCTGTTGAAATATTTTTGATGAAAAAATAATGAACACAAGAATGTTGGTTGTATATTCCACAGTGACAGCTACTCCAACAAAAAGCACTTACTGAAAAACAACGTATCAATACTTCTGTTAGAGTTGCTGTGCTGGTATTACCATCCCATAATGATGCTTGCCAACGGCAATTGTTGGGCTTTTAAAGCATTTGTGGTCATTAAATCCAGAGTCATACCCCAACTTGATAGCACTTTCTATTTCCAAATACAAGAGAGCTGCTAAAGTTGAAGTATACTTCTAGATAATCAAAGAAGAAATGTTTGCGATAAGAGAGAAAGCTTAGGAACTGTTACACGTTTTAAGATTAACCCAAACAGAATCACATATGAAAATAGGAATCAAGTAGTGCTTACTTTTGAAGAAATCTTAGTCTGTTTCAACTAGCAAACAGTCTCTACTGGCAAGTAGTTGTTGAATTAATCACATAAAACTACCCCAACATGTAGCACTTACTGCATTATGAGATCAAGTCAATGCTAAAGTTAGGGTACCAATTGTGAAGTAAAGAGATTGCCGCATTTCCAGATCCTGTCCTGGCCACTTACTGGTTATCCCATGCTGTCAGTTTTCCCAAGAGCTCTTTTCCAAGCTGAATGGCCTCCAAGACTCCAACTGAAGTGCATTTCTGAACTGGGATGAGTTCATTTTAAATGACTTGGGACAGAAACTGATGGCTGTGTTGTTAACAGCTAGACCCCCTGTTACAAAAGGTTTGATCACCATGCTAATGTTGAATTAACAATTCAGATTCATAAGCCTGAACAATTGTCTGCCACCAATTCAACTGGGTCTTGGTTTGATAGAAAGACATGGGAATGGATTTCAAAATAGCATGATTGAATTAAGTTTGTCTTCCATGAGCATCAGAATTTCAAAATATTTGCTATGCCATGTTGTGGTGTCTCTTGGTGCACATGATCACCACCGAGTGAAATCCACAGTTACTGCTACCCCAAAGAGTAGCACTTACTTAATGGATAGAAATGAATGCCAATCTGTGAGGTAACTGTATTGTGAAGCTATGTGAACAGACCCTGTTGAAATATTTTTGATGAAAAAATAATGAACACAAGAATGTTGGTTGTATATTCCACAGTGACAGCTACTCCAACAAAAAGCACTTACTGAAAAACAACAGATCAATACTTCTGTTAGAGTTGCTGTGCTGGTATTACCATCCCATAATGATGCTTGCCAAAGGCAATTGTTGGGCTTTTAAAGCATTTGTGGTCATTCAATCCAGAGTCATACCCCAACTTGATAGCACTTTCTATGTCCAAATACATGAGAGCTGCTAAAGTTGAAGTATACTTCTAGATAATCAAAGAAGAAATGTTTGCGATAAGAGAGAAAGCTTAGGAACTGTTACACGTTTTAAGATTAACCCAAACAGAATCACTTATGAAAATAGGAATCAAGTAGTGCTTACTTTTGAAGAAATCTTAGTCTGTTTCAACCAGCAAACAGTCTCTACTGGCAAGTAGTTGTTGAATTAATCACATAAAACTACCCCAACATGTAGCACTTACTGCATTATGAGATCATGTCAATGCTAAGGTTAGGGTACCAATTGTGAAGTAAAGAGATTGCCGCATTTCCAGATCCTGTCCTGGCCACTTACTGGTTATCCCATGCTGCCAGTTTTCCCAGGAGCTCTTTTCCAAGCTGAATGGCCTCCAAGACTCCAACTGAAGTGCATTTCTGAACTGGGATGAGTTCATTTTAAATGACTTAGGACAGAAACTGATGGCTGTGTTGTTAACAGCTAGACCCCCTGTTACAAAAGGTTTGATCACCATGCTAATGTTGAATTAACAATTCAGATTCATAAGCCTGAACAATTGTCTGCCACCAATTCAACTGGGTCTTGGTTTGATAGAATCACATTCCCATGCAAGATCTATTGATTAGGTTAAGCACATGGGAATGGATTTCAAAATAGCATGATTGAATTAAGTTTGTCTTCCATGAGCATCAGAATTTCAAAATATTTGCTATGCCATGTTGTGGTGTCTCTTGGTGCACATGATCACCACCGAGTGAAATCCACAGTTACTGCTACCCCAAAGAGTAGCACTTACTTAATGGATAGAAATGAATGCCAATCTGTGAGGTAACTGTATTGTGAAGCTATGTGAACAGACCCTGTTGAAATATTTTTGATGAAAAAATAATGAACACAAGAATGTTGGTTGTATATTCCACAGTGACAGCTACTCCAACAAAAAGCACTTACTGAAAAACAACGTATCAATACTTCTGTTAGAGTTGCTGTGCTGGTATTACCATCCCATAATGATGCTTGCCAACGGCAATTGTTGGGCTTTTAAAGCATTTGTGGTCATTAAATCCAGAGTCATACCCCAACTTGATAGCACTTTCTATTTCCAAATACAAGAGAGCTGCTAAAGTTGAAGTATACTTCTAGATAATCAAAGAAGAAATGTTTGCGATAAGAGAGAAAGCTTAGGAACTGTTACACTTTTTAAGATTAACCCAAACAGAATCACATATGAAAATAGGAATCAAGTAGTGCTTACTTTTGAAGAAATCTTAGTCTGTTTCAACTAGCAAACAGTCTCTACTGGCAAGTAGTTGTTGAATTAATCACATAAAACTACCCCAACATGTAGCACTTACTGCATTATGAGATCAAGTCAATGCTAAAGTTAGGGTACCAATTGTGAAGTAAAGAGATTGCCGCATTTCCAGATCCTGTCCTGGCCACTTACTGGTTATCCCATGCTGTCAGTTTTCCCAAGAGCTCTTTTCCAAGCTGAATGGCCTCCAAGACTCCAACTGAAGTGCATTTCTGAACTGGGATGAGTTCATTTTAAATGACTTGGGACAGAAACTGATGGCTGTGTTGTTAACAGCTAGACCCCCTGTTACAAAAGGTTTGATCACCATGCTAATGTTGAATTAACAATTCAGATTCATAAGCCTGAACAATTGTCTGCCACCAATTCAACTGGGTCTTGGTTTGATAGAAAGACATGGGAATGGATTTCAAAATAGCATGATTGAATTAAGTTTGTCTTCCATGAGCATCAGAATTTCAAAATATTTGCTATGCCATGTTGTGGTGTCTCTTGGTGCACATGATCACCACCGAGTGAAATCCACAGTTACTGCTACCCCAAAGAGTAGCACTTACTTAATGGATAGAAATGAATGCCAATCTGTGAGGTAACTGTATTGTGAAGCTATGTGAACAGACCCTGTTGAAATATTTTTGATGAAAAAATAATGAACACAAGAATGTTGGTTGTATATTCCACAGTGACAGCTACTCCAACAAAAAGCACTTACTGAAAAACAACGTATCAATACTTCTGTTAGAGTTGCTGTGCTGGTATTACCATCCCATAATGATGCTTGCCAAAGGCAATTGTTGGGCTTTTAAAGCATTTGTGGTCATTAAATCCAGAGTCATACCCCAACTTGATAGCACTTTCTATTTCCAAATACAAGAGAGCTGCTAAAGTTGAAGTATACTTCTAGATAATCAAAGAAGAAATGTTTGCGATAAGAGAGAAAGCTTAGGAACTGTTACACGTTTTAAGATTAACCCAAACAGAATCACATATGAAAATAGGAATCAAGTAGTGCTTACTTTTGAAGAAATCTTAGTCTGTTTCAACTAGCAAACAGTCTCTACTGGCAAGTAGTTGTTGAATTAATCACATAAAACTACCCCAACATGTAGCACTTACTGCATTATGAGATCAAGTCAATGCTAAAGTTAGGGTACCAATTGTGAAGTAAAGAGATTGCCGCATTTCCAGATCCTGTCCTGGCCACTTACTGGTTATCCCATGCTGTCAGTTTTCCCAAGAGCTCTTTTCCAAGCTGAATGGCCTCCAAGACTCCAACTGAAGTGCATTTCTGAACTGGGATGAGTTCATTTTAAATGACTTGGGACAGAAACTGATGGCTGTGTTGTTAACAGCTAGACCCCCTGTTACAAAAGGTTTGATCACCATGCTAATGTTGAATTAACAATTCAGATTCATAAGCCTGAACAATTGTCTGCCACCAATTCAACTGGGTCTTGGTTTGATAGAAAGACATGGGAATGGATTTCAAAATAGCATGATTGAATTAAGTTTGTCTTCCATGAGCATCAGAATTTCAAAATATTTGCTATGCCATGTTGTGGTGTCTCTTGGTGCACATGATCACCACCGAGTGAAATCCACAGTTACTGCTACCCCAAAGAGTAGCACTTACTTAATGGATAGAAATGAATGCCAATCTGTGAGGTAACTGTATTGTGAAGCTATGTGAACAGACCCTGTTGAAATATTTTTGATGAAAAAATAATGAACACAAGAATGTTGGTTGTATATTCCACAGTGACAGCTACTCCAACAAAAAGCACTTACTGAAAAACAACAGATCAATACTTCTGTTAGAGTTGCTGTGCTGGTATTACCATCCCATAATGATGCTTGCCAACGGCAATTGTTGGGCTTTTAAAGCATTTGTGGTCATTAAATCCAGAGTCATACCCCAACTTGATAGCACTTTCTATTTCCAAATACAAGAGAGCTGCTAAAGTTGAAGTATACTTCTAGATAATCAAAGAAGAAATGTTTGCGATAAGAGAGAAAGCTTAGGAACTGTTACACTTTTTAAGATTAACCCAAACAGAATCACATATGAAAATAGGAATCAAGTAGTGCTTACTTTTGAAGAAATCTTAGTCTGTTTCAACTAGCAAACAGTCTCTACTGGCAAGTAGTTGTTGAATTAATCACATAAAACTACCCCAACATGTAGCACTTACTGCATTATGAGATCAAGTCAATGCTAAAGTTAGGGTACCAATTGTGAAGTAAAGAGATTGCCGCATTTCCAGATCCTGTCCTGGCCACTTACTGGTTATCCCATGCTGTCAGTTTTCCCAAGAGCTCTTTTCCAAGCTGAATGGCCTCCAAGACTCCAACTGAAGTGCATTTCTGAACTGGGATGAGTTCATTTTAAATGACTTGGGACAGAAACTGATGGCTGTGTTGTTAACAGCTAGACCCCCTGTTACAAAAGGTTTGATCACCATGCTAATGTTGAATTAACAATTCAGATTCATAAGCCTGAACAATTGTCTGCCACCAATTCAACTGGGTCTTGGTTTGATAGAAAGACATGGGAATGGATTTCAAAATAGCATGATTGAATTAAGTTTGTCTTCCATGAGCATCAGAATTTCAAAATATTTGCTATGCCATGTTGTGGTGTCTCTTGGTGCACATGATCACCACCGAGTGAAATCCACAGTTACTGCTACCCCAAAGAGTAGCACTTACTTAATGGATAGAAATGAATGCCAATCTGTGAGGTAACTGTATTGTGAAGCTATGTGAACAGACCCTGTTGAAATATTTTTGATGAAAAAATAATGAACACAAGAATGTTGGTTGTATATTCCACAGTGACAGCTACTCCAACAAAAAGCACTTACTGAAAAACAACGTATCAATACTTCTGTTAGAGTTGCTGTGCTGGTATTACCATCCCATAATGATGCTTGCCAACGGCAATTGTTGGGCTTTTAAAGCATTTGTGGTCATTAAATCCAGAGTCATACCCCAACTTGATAGCACTTTCTATTTCCAAATACAAGAGAGCTGCTAAAGTTGAAGTATACTTCTAGATAATCAAAGAAGAAATGTTTGCGATAAGAGAGAAAGCTTAGGAACTGTTACACGTTTTAAGATTAACCCAAACAGAATCACATATGAAAATAGGAATCAAGTAGTGCTTACTTTTGAAGAAATCTTAGTCTGTTTCAACTAGCAAACAGTCTCTACTGGCAAGTAGTTGTTGAATTAATCACATAAAACTACCCCAACATGTAGCACTTACTGCATTATGAGATCAAGTCAATGCTAAAGTTAGGGTACCAATTGTGAAGTAAAGAGATTGCCGCATTTCCAGATCCTGTCCTGGCCACTTACTGGTTATCCCATGCTGTCAGTTTTCCCAAGAGCTCTTTTCCAAGCTGAATGGCCTCCAAGACTCCAACTGAAGTGCATTTCTGAACTGGGATGAGTTCATTTTAAATGACTTGGGACAGAAACTGATGGCTGTGTTGTTAACAGCTAGACCCCCTGTTACAAAAGGTTTGATCACCATGCTAATGTTGAATTAACAATTCAGATTCATAAGCCTGAACAATTGTCTGCCACCAATTCAACTGGGTCTTGGTTTGATAGAAAGACATGGGAATGGATTTCAAAATAGCATGATTGAATTAAGTTTGTCTTCCATGAGCATCAGAATTTCAAAATATTTGCTATGCCATGTTGTGGTGTCTCTTGGTGCACATGATCACCACCGAGTGAAATCCACAGTTACTGCTACCCCAAAGAGTAGCACTTACTTAATGGATAGAAATGAATGCCAATCTGTGAGGTAACTGTATTGTGAAGCTATGTGAACAGACCCTGTTGAAATATTTTTGATGAAAAAATAATGAACACAAGAATGTTGGTTGTATATTCCACAGTGACAGCTACTCCAACAAAAAGCACTTACTGAAAAACAACGTATCAATACTTCTGTTAGAGTTGCTGTGCTGGTATTACCATCCCATAATGATGCTTGCCAAAGGCAATTGTTGGGCTTTTAAAGCATTTGTGGTCATTAAATCCAGAGTCATACCCCAACTTGATAGCACTTTCTATTTCCAAATACAAGAGAGCTGCTAAAGTTGAAGTATACTTCTAGATAATCAAAGAAGAAATGTTTGCGATAAGAGAGAAAGCTTAGGAACTGTTACACGTTTTAAGATTAACCCAAACAGAATCACATATGAAAATAGGAATCAAGTAGTGCTTACTTTTGAAGAAATCTTAGTCTGTTTCAACTAGCAAACAGTCTCTACTGGCAAGTAGTTGTTGAATTAATCACATAAAACTACCCCAACATGTAGCACTTACTGCATTATGAGATCAAGTCAATGCTAAAGTTAGGGTACCAATTGTGAAGTAAAGAGATTGCCGCATTTCCAGATCCTGTCCTGGCCACTTACTGGTTATCCCATGCTGTCAGTTTTCCCAAGAGCTCTTTTCCAAGCTGAATGGCCTCCAAGACTCCAACTGAAGTGCATTTCTGAACTGGGATGAGTTCATTTTAAATGACTTGGGACAGAAACTGATGGCTGTGTTGTTAACAGCTAGACCCCCTGTTACAAAAGGTTTGATCACCATGCTAATGTTGAATTAACAATTCAGATTCATAAGCCTGAACAATTGTCTGCCACCAATTCAACTGGGTCTTGGTTTGATAGAAAGACATGGGAATGGATTTCAAAATAGCATGATTGAATTAAGTTTGTCTTCCATGAGCATCAGAATTTCAAAATATTTGCTATGCCATGTTGTGGTGTCTCTTGGTGCACATGATCACCACCGAGTGAAATCCACAGTTACTGCTACCCCAAAGAGTAGCACTTACTTAATGGATAGAAATGAATGCCAATCTGTGAGGTAACTGTATTGTGAAGCTATGTGAACAGACCCTGTTGAAATATTTTTGATGAAAAAATAATGAACACAAGAATGTTGGTTGTATATTCCACAGTGACAGCTACTCCAACAAAAAGCACTTACTGAAAAACAACAGATCAATACTTCTGTTAGAGTTGCTGTGCTGGTATTACCATCCCATAATGATGCTTGCCAAAGGCAATTGTTGGGCTTTTAAAGCATTTGTGGTCATTCAATCCAGAGTCATACCCCAACTTGATAGCACTTTCTATGTCCAAATACATGAGAGCTGCTAAAGTTGAAGTATACTTCTAGATAATCAAAGAAGAAATGTTTGCGATAAGAGAGAAAGCTTAGGAACTGTTACACGTTTTAAGATTAACCCAAACAGAATCACTTATGAAAATAGGAATCAAGTAGTGCTTACTTTTGAAGAAATCTTAGTCTGTTTCAACCAGCAAACAGTCTCTACTGGCAAGTAGTTGTTGAATTAATCACATAAAACTACCCCAACATGTAGCACTTACTGCATTATGAGATCATGTCAATGCTAAGGTTAGGGTACCAATTGTGAAGTAAAGAGATTGCCGCATTTCCAGATCCTGTCCTGGCCACTTACTGGTTATCCCATGCTGCCAGTTTTCCCAGGAGCTCTTTTCCAAGCTGAATGGCCTCCAAGACTCCAACTGAAGTGCATTTCTGAACTGGGATGAGTTCATTTTAAATGACTTAGGACAGAAACTGATGGCTGTGTTGTTAACAGCTAGACCCCCTGTTACAAAAGGTTTGATCACCATGCTAATGTTGAATTAACAATTCAGATTCATAAGCCTGAACAATTGTCTGCCACCAATTCAACTGGGTCTTGGTTTGATAGAATCACATTCCCATGCAAGATCTATTGATTAGGTTAAGCACATGGGAATGGATTTCAAAATAGCATGATTGAATTAAGTTTGTCTTCCATGAGCATCAGAATTTCAAAATATTTGCTATGCCATGTTGTGGTGTCTCTTGGTGCACATGATCACCACCGAGTGAAATCCACAGTTACTGCTACCCCAAAGAGTAGCACTTACTTAATGGATAGAAATGAATGCCAATCTGTGAGGTAACTGTATTGTGAAGCTATGTGAACAGACCCTGTTGAAATATTTTTGATGAAAAAATAATGAACACAAGAATGTTGGTTGTATATTCCACAGTGACAGCTACTCCAACAAAAAGCACTTACTGAAAAACAACGTATCAATACTTCTGTTAGAGTTGCTGTGCTGGTATTACCATCCCATAATGATGCTTGCCAACGGCAATTGTTGGGCTTTTAAAGCATTTGTGGTCATTAAATCCAGAGTCATACCCCAACTTGATAGCACTTTCTATTTCCAAATACAAGAGAGCTGCTAAAGTTGAAGTATACTTCTAGATAATCAAAGAAGAAATGTTTGCGATAAGAGAGAAAGCTTAGGAACTGTTACACTTTTTAAGATTAACCCAAACAGAATCACATATGAAAATAGGAATCAAGTAGTGCTTACTTTTGAAGAAATCTTAGTCTGTTTCAACTAGCAAACAGTCTCTACTGGCAAGTAGTTGTTGAATTAATCACATAAAACTACCCCAACATGTAGCACTTACTGCATTATGAGATCAAGTCAATGCTAAAGTTAGGGTACCAATTGTGAAGTAAAGAGATTGCCGCATTTCCAGATCCTGTCCTGGCCACTTACTGGTTATCCCATGCTGTCAGTTTTCCCAAGAGCTCTTTTCCAAGCTGAATGGCCTCCAAGACTCCAACTGAAGTGCATTTCTGAACTGGGATGAGTTCATTTTAAATGACTTGGGACAGAAACTGATGGCTGTGTTGTTAACAGCTAGACCCCCTGTTACAAAAGGTTTGATCACCATGCTAATGTTGAATTAACAATTCAGATTCATAAGCCTGAACAATTGTCTGCCACCAATTCAACTGGGTCTTGGTTTGATAGAAAGACATGGGAATGGATTTCAAAATAGCATGATTGAATTAAGTTTGTCTTCCATGAGCATCAGAATTTCAAAATATTTGCTATGCCATGTTGTGGTGTCTCTTGGTGCACATGATCACCACCGAGTGAAATCCACAGTTACTGCTACCCCAAAGAGTAGCACTTACTTAATGGATAGAAATGAATGCCAATCTGTGAGGTAACTGTATTGTGAAGCTATGTGAACAGACCCTGTTGAAATATTTTTGATGAAAAAATAATGAACACAAGAATGTTGGTTGTATATTCCACAGTGACAGCTACTCCAACAAAAAGCACTTACTGAAAAACAACGTATCAATACTTCTGTTAGAGTTGCTGTGCTGGTATTACCATCCCATAATGATGCTTGCCAAAGGCAATTGTTGGGCTTTTAAAGCATTTGTGGTCATTAAATCCAGAGTCATACCCCAACTTGATAGCACTTTCTATTTCCAAATACAAGAGAGCTGCTAAAGTTGAAGTATACTTCTAGATAATCAAAGAAGAAATGTTTGCGATAAGAGAGAAAGCTTAGGAACTGTTACACGTTTTAAGATTAACCCAAACAGAATCACATATGAAAATAGGAATCAAGTAGTGCTTACTTTTGAAGAAATCTTAGTCTGTTTCAACTAGCAAACAGTCTCTACTGGCAAGTAGTTGTTGAATTAATCACATAAAACTACCCCAACATGTAGCACTTACTGCATTATGAGATCAAGTCAATGCTAAAGTTAGGGTACCAATTGTGAAGTAAAGAGATTGCCGCATTTCCAGATCCTGTCCTGGCCACTTACTGGTTATCCCATGCTGTCAGTTTTCCCAAGAGCTCTTTTCCAAGCTGAATGGCCTCCAAGACTCCAACTGAAGTGCATTTCTGAACTGGGATGAGTTCATTTTAAATGACTTGGGACAGAAACTGATGGCTGTGTTGTTAACAGCTAGACCCCCTGTTACAAAAGGTTTGATCACCATGCTAATGTTGAATTAACAATTCAGATTCATAAGCCTGAACAATTGTCTGCCACCAATTCAACTGGGTCTTGGTTTGATAGAAAGACATGGGAATGGATTTCAAAATAGCATGATTGAATTAAGTTTGTCTTCCATGAGCATCAGAATTTCAAAATATTTGCTATGCCATGTTGTGGTGTCTCTTGGTGCACATGATCACCACCGAGTGAAATCCACAGTTACTGCTACCCCAAAGAGTAGCACTTACTTAATGGATAGAAATGAATGCCAATCTGTGAGGTAACTGTATTGTGAAGCTATGTGAACAGACCCTGTTGAAATATTTTTGATGAAAAAATAATGAACACAAGAATGTTGGTTGTATATTCCACAGTGACAGCTACTCCAACAAAAAGCACTTACTGAAAAACAACAGATCAATACTTCTGTTAGAGTTGCTGTGCTGGTATTACCATCCCATAATGATGCTTGCCAACGGCAATTGTTGGGCTTTTAAAGCATTTGTGGTCATTAAATCCAGAGTCATACCCCAACTTGATAGCACTTTCTATTTCCAAATACAAGAGAGCTGCTAAAGTTGAAGTATACTTCTAGATAATCAAAGAAGAAATGTTTGCGATAAGAGAGAAAGCTTAGGAACTGTTACACTTTTTAAGATTAACCCAAACAGAATCACATATGAAAATAGGAATCAAGTAGTGCTTACTTTTGAAGAAATCTTAGTCTGTTTCAACTAGCAAACAGTCTCTACTGGCAAGTAGTTGTTGAATTAATCACATAAAACTACCCCAACATGTAGCACTTACTGCATTATGAGATCAAGTCAATGCTAAAGTTAGGGTACCAATTGTGAAGTAAAGAGATTGCCGCATTTCCAGATCCTGTCCTGGCCACTTACTGGTTATCCCATGCTGTCAGTTTTCCCAAGAGCTCTTTTCCAAGCTGAATGGCCTCCAAGACTCCAACTGAAGTGCATTTCTGAACTGGGATGAGTTCATTTTAAATGACTTGGGACAGAAACTGATGGCTGTGTTGTTAACAGCTAGACCCCCTGTTACAAAAGGTTTGATCACCATGCTAATGTTGAATTAACAATTCAGATTCATAAGCCTGAACAATTGTCTGCCACCAATTCAACTGGGTCTTGGTTTGATAGAAAGACATGGGAATGGATTTCAAAATAGCATGATTGAATTAAGTTTGTCTTCCATGAGCATCAGAATTTCAAAATATTTGCTATGCCATGTTGTGGTGTCTCTTGGTGCACATGATCACCACCGAGTGAAATCCACAGTTACTGCTACCCCAAAGAGTAGCACTTACTTAATGGATAGAAATGAATGCCAATCTGTGAGGTAACTGTATTGTGAAGCTATGTGAACAGACCCTGTTGAAATATTTTTGATGAAAAAATAATGAACACAAGAATGTTGGTTGTATATTCCACAGTGACAGCTACTCCAACAAAAAGCACTTACTGAAAAACAACGTATCAATACTTCTGTTAGAGTTGCTGTGCTGGTATTACCATCCCATAATGATGCTTGCCAACGGCAATTGTTGGGCTTTTAAAGCATTTGTGGTCATTAAATCCAGAGTCATACCCCAACTTGATAGCACTTTCTATTTCCAAATACAAGAGAGCTGCTAAAGTTGAAGTATACTTCTAGATAATCAAAGAAGAAATGTTTGCGATAAGAGAGAAAGCTTAGGAACTGTTACACGTTTTAAGATTAACCCAAACAGAATCACATATGAAAATAGGAATCAAGTAGTGCTTACTTTTGAAGAAATCTTAGTCTGTTTCAACTAGCAAACAGTCTCTACTGGCAAGTAGTTGTTGAATTAATCACATAAAACTACCCCAACATGTAGCACTTACTGCATTATGAGATCAAGTCAATGCTAAAGTTAGGGTACCAATTGTGAAGTAAAGAGATTGCCGCATTTCCAGATCCTGTCCTGGCCACTTACTGGTTATCCCATGCTGTCAGTTTTCCCAAGAGCTCTTTTCCAAGCTGAATGGCCTCCAAGACTCCAACTGAAGTGCATTTCTGAACTGGGATGAGTTCATTTTAAATGACTTGGGACAGAAACTGATGGCTGTGTTGTTAACAGCTAGACCCCCTGTTACAAAAGGTTTGATCACCATGCTAATGTTGAATTAACAATTCAGATTCATAAGCCTGAACAATTGTCTGCCACCAATTCAACTGGGTCTTGGTTTGATAGAAAGACATGGGAATGGATTTCAAAATAGCATGATTGAATTAAGTTTGTCTTCCATGAGCATCAGAATTTCAAAATATTTGCTATGCCATGTTGTGGTGTCTCTTGGTGCACATGATCACCACCGAGTGAAATCCACAGTTACTGCTACCCCAAAGAGTAGCACTTACTTAATGGATAGAAATGAATGCCAATCTGTGAGGTAACTGTATTGTGAAGCTATGTGAACAGACCCTGTTGAAATATTTTTGATGAAAAAATAATGAACACAAGAATGTTGGTTGTATATTCCACAGTGACAGCTACTCCAACAAAAAGCACTTACTGAAAAACAACGTATCAATACTTCTGTTAGAGTTGCTGTGCTGGTATTACCATCCCATAATGATGCTTGCCAAAGGCAATTGTTGGGCTTTTAAAGCATTTGTGGTCATTAAATCCAGAGTCATACCCCAACTTGATAGCACTTTCTATTTCCAAATACAAGAGAGCTGCTAAAGTTGAAGTATACTTCTAGATAATCAAAGAAGAAATGTTTGCGATAAGAGAGAAAGCTTAGGAACTGTTACACGTTTTAAGATTAACCCAAACAGAATCACATATGAAAATAGGAATCAAGTAGTGCTTACTTTTGAAGAAATCTTAGTCTGTTTCAACTAGCAAACAGTCTCTACTGGCAAGTAGTTGTTGAATTAATCACATAAAACTACCCCAACATGTAGCACTTACTGCATTATGAGATCAAGTCAATGCTAAAGTTAGGGTACCAATTGTGAAGTAAAGAGATTGCCGCATTTCCAGATCCTGTCCTGGCCACTTACTGGTTATCCCATGCTGTCAGTTTTCCCAAGAGCTCTTTTCCAAGCTGAATGGCCTCCAAGACTCCAACTGAAGTGCATTTCTGAACTGGGATGAGTTCATTTTAAATGACTTGGGACAGAAACTGATGGCTGTGTTGTTAACAGCTAGACCCCCTGTTACAAAAGGTTTGATCACCATGCTAATGTTGAATTAACAATTCAGATTCATAAGCCTGAACAATTGTCTGCCACCAATTCAACTGGGTCTTGGTTTGATAGAAAGACATGGGAATGGATTTCAAAATAGCATGATTGAATTAAGTTTGTCTTCCATGAGCATCAGAATTTCAAAATATTTGCTATGCCATGTTGTGGTGTCTCTTGGTGCACATGATCACCACCGAGTGAAATCCACAGTTACTGCTACCCCAAAGAGTAGCACTTACTTAATGGATAGAAATGAATGCCAATCTGTGAGGTAACTGTATTGTGAAGCTATGTGAACAGACCCTGTTGAAATATTTTTGATGAAAAAATAATGAACACAAGAATGTTGGTTGTATATTCCACAGTGACAGCTACTCCAACAAAAAGCACTTACTGAAAAACAACAGATCAATACTTCTGTTAGAGTTGCTGTGCTGGTATTACCATCCCATAATGATGCTTGCCAACGGCAATTGTTGGGCTTTTAAAGCATTTGTGGTCATTAAATCCAGAGTCATACCCCAACTTGATAGCACTTTCTATTTCCAAATACAAGAGAGCTGCTAAAGTTGAAGTATACTTCTAGATAATCAAAGAAGAAATGTTTGCGATAAGAGAGAAAGCTTAGGAACTGTTACACTTTTTAAGATTAACCCAAACAGAATCACATATGAAAATAGGAATCAAGTAGTGCTTACTTTTGAAGAAATCTTAGTCTGTTTCAACTAGCAAACAGTCTCTACTGGCAAGTAGTTGTTGAATTAATCACATAAAACTACCCCAACATGTAGCACTTACTGCATTATGAGATCAAGTCAATGCTAAAGTTAGGGTACCAATTGTGAAGTAAAGAGATTGCCGCATTTCCAGATCCTGTCCTGGCCACTTACTGGTTATCCCATGCTGTCAGTTTTCCCAAGAGCTCTTTTCCAAGCTGAATGGCCTCCAAGACTCCAACTGAAGTGCATTTCTGAACTGGGATGAGTTCATTTTAAATGACTTGGGACAGAAACTGATGGCTGTGTTGTTAACAGCTAGACCCCCTGTTACAAAAGGTTTGATCACCATGCTAATGTTGAATTAACAATTCAGATTCATAAGCCTGAACAATTGTCTGCCACCAATTCAACTGGGTCTTGGTTTGATAGAAAGACATGGGAATGGATTTCAAAATAGCATGATTGAATTAAGTTTGTCTTCCATGAGCATCAGAATTTCAAAATATTTGCTATGCCATGTTGTGGTGTCTCTTGGTGCACATGATCACCACCGAGTGAAATCCACAGTTACTGCTACCCCAAAGAGTAGCACTTACTTAATGGATAGAAATGAATGCCAATCTGTGAGGTAACTGTATTGTGAAGCTATGTGAACAGACCCTGTTGAAATATTTTTGATGAAAAAATAATGAACACAAGAATGTTGGTTGTATATTCCACAGTGACAGCTACTCCAACAAAAAGCACTTACTGAAAAACAACGTATCAATACTTCTGTTAGAGTTGCTGTGCTGGTATTACCATCCCATAATGATGCTTGCCAAAGGCAATTGTTGGGCTTTTAAAGCATTTGTGGTCATTCAATCCAGAGTCATACCCCAACTTGATAGCACTTTCTATGTCCAAATACATGAGAGCTGCTAAAGTTGAAGTATACTTCTAGATAATCAAAGAAGAAATGTTTGCGATAAGAGAGAAAGCTTAGGAACTGTTACACGTTTTAAGATTAACCCAAACAGAATCACTTATGAAAATAGGAATCAAGTAGTGCTTACTTTTGAAGAAATCTTAGTCTGTTTCAACCAGCAAACAGTCTCTACTGGCAAGTAGTTGTTGAATTAATCACATAAAACTACCCCAACATGTAGCACTTACTGCATTATGAGATCATGTCAATGCTAAGGTTAGGGTACCAATTGTGAAGTAAAGAGATTGCCGCATTTCCAGATCCTGTCCTGGCCACTTACTGGTTATCCCATGCTGCCAGTTTTCCCAGGAGCTCTTTTCCAAGCTGAATGGCCTCCAAGACTCCAACTGAAGTGCATTTCTGAACTGGGATGAGTTCATTTTAAATGACTTGGGACAGAAACTGATGGCTGTGTTGTTAACAGCTAGACCCCCTGTTACAAAAGGTTTGATCACCATGCTAATGTTGAATTAACAATTCAGATTCATAAGCCTGAACAATTGTCTGCCACCAATTCAACTGGGTCTTGGTTTGATAGAATCACATTCCCATGCAAGATCTATTGATTAGGTTAAGCACATGGGAATGGATTTCAAAATAGCATGATTGAATTAAGTTTGTCTTCCATGAGCATCAGAATTTCAAAATATTTGCTATGCCATGTTGTGGTGTCTCTTGGTGCACATGATCACCACCGAGTGAAATCCACAGTTACTGCTACCCCAAAGAGTAGCACTTACTTAATGGATAGAAATGAATGCCAATCTGTGAGGTAACTGTATTGTGAAGCTATGTGAACAGACCCTGTTGAAATATTTTTGATGAAAAAATAATGAACACAAGAATGTTGGTTGTATATTCCACAGTGACAGCTACTCCAACAAAAAGCACTTACTGAAAAACAACGTATCAATACTTCTGTTAGAGTTGCTGTGCTGGTATTACCATCCCATAATGATGCTTGCCAACGGCAATTGTTGGGCTTTTAAAGCATTTGTGGTCATTAAATCCAGAGTCATACCCCAACTTGATAGCACTTTCTATTTCCAAATACAAGAGAGCTGCTAAAGTTGAAGTATACTTCTAGATAATCAAAGAAGAAATGTTTGCGATAAGAGAGAAAGCTTAGGAACTGTTACACGTTTTAAGATTAACCCAAACAGAATCACATATGAAAATAGGAATCAAGTAGTGCTTACTTTTGAAGAAATCTTAGTCTGTTTCAACTAGCAAACAGTCTCTACTGGCAAGTAGTTGTTGAATTAATCACATAAAACTACCCCAACATGTAGCACTTACTGCATTATGAGATCAAGTCAATGCTAAAGTTAGGGTACCAATTGTGAAGTAAAGAGATTGCCGCATTTCCAGATCCTGTCCTGGCCACTTACTGGTTATCCCATGCTGTCAGTTTTCCCAAGAGCTCTTTTCCAAGCTGAATGGCCTCCAAGACTCCAACTGAAGTGCATTTCTGAACTGGGATGTGTTCATTTTAAATGACTTGGGACAGAAACTGATGGCTGTGTTGTTAACAGCTAGACCCCCTGTTACAAAAGGTTTGATCACCATGCTAATGTTGAATTAACAATTCAGATTCATAAGCCTGAACAATTGTCTGCCACCAATTCAACTGGGTCTTGGTTTGATAGAAAGACATGGGAATGGATTTCAAAATAGCATGATTGAATTAAGTTTGTCTTCCATGAGCATCAAAATTTCAAAATATTTGCTATGCCATGTTGTGGTGTCTCTTGGTGCACATGATCACCACCGAGTGAAATCCACAGTTACTGCTACCCCAAAGAGTAGCACTTACTTAATGGATAGAAATGAATGCCAATCTGTGAGGTAACTGTATTGTGAAGCTATGTGAACAGACCCTGTTGAAATATTTTTGATGAAAAAATAATGAACACAAGAATGTTGGTTGTATATTCCACAGTGACAGCTACTCCAACAAAAAGCACTTACTGAAAAACAACGTATCAATACTTCTGTTAGAGTTGCTGTGCTGGTATTACCATCCCATAATGATGCTTGCCAAAGGCAATTGTTGGGCTTTTAAAGCATTTGTGGTCATTAAATCCAGAGTCATACCCCAACTTGATAGCACTTTCTATTTCCAAATACAAGAGAGCTGCTAAAGTTGAAGTATACTTCTAGATAATCAAAGAAGAAATGTTTGCGATAAGAGAGAAAGCTTAGGAACTGTTACACGTTTTAAGATTAACCCAAACAGAATCACATATGAAAATAGGAATCAAGTAGTGCTTACTTTTGAAGAAATCTTAGTCTGTTTCAACCAGCAAACAGTCTCTACTGGCAAGTAGTTGTTGAATTAATCACATAAAACTACCCCAACATGTAGCACTTACTGCATTATGAGATCATGTCAATGCTAAGGTTAGGGTACCAATTGTGAAGTAAAGAGATTGCCGCATTTCCAGATCCTGTCCTGGCCACTTACTGGTTATCCCATGCTGCCAGTTTTCCCAGGAGCTCTTTTCCAAGCTGAATGGCCTCCAAGACTCCAACTGAAGTGCATTTCTGAACTGGGATGAGTTCATTTTAAATGACTTGGGACAGAAACTGATGGCTGTGTTGTTAACAGCTAGACCCCCTGTTACAAAAGGTTTGATCACCATGCTAATGTTGAATTAACAATTCAGATTCATAAGCCTGAACAATTGTCTGCCACCAATTCAACTGGGTCTTGGTTTGATAGAATCACATTCCCATGCAAGATCTATTGATTAGGTTAAGCACATGGGAATGGATTTCAAAATAGCATGATTGAATTAAGTTTGTCTTCCATGAGCATCAGAATTTCAAAATATTTGCTATGCCATGTTGTGGTGTCTCTTGGTGCACATGATCACCACCGAGTGAAATCCACAGTTACTGCTACCCCAAAGAGTAGCACTTACTTAATGGATAGAAATGAATGCCAATCTGTGAGGTAACTGTATTGTGAAGCTATGTGAACAGACCCTGTTGAAATATTTTTGATGAAAAAATAATGAACACAAGAATGTTGGTTGTATATTCCACAGTGACAGCTACTCCAACAAAAAGCACTTACTGAAAAACAACGTATCAATACTTCTGTTAGAGTTGCTGTGCTGGTATTACCATCCCATAATGATGCTTGCCAACGGCAATTGTTGGGCTTTTAAAGCATTTGTGGTCATTAAATCCAGAGTCATACCCCAACTTGATAGCACTTTCTATTTCCAAATACAAGAGAGCTGCTAAAGTTGAAGTATACTTCTAGATAATCAAAGAAGAAATGTTTGCGATAAGAGAGAAAGCTTAGGAACTGTTACACTTTTTAAGATTAACCCAAACAGAATCACATATGAAAATAGGAATCAAGTAGTGCTTACTTTTGAAGAAATCTTAGTCTGTTTCAACTAGCAAACAGTCTCTACTGGCAAGTAGTTGTTGAATTAATCACATAAAACTACCCCAACATGTAGCACTTACTGCATTATGAGATCAAGTCAATGCTAAAGTTAGGGTACCAATTGTGAAGTAAAGAGATTGCCGCATTTCCAGATCCTGTCCTGGCCACTTACTGGTTATCCCATGCTGTCAGTTTTCCCAAGAGCTCTTTTCCAAGCTGAATGGCCTCCAAGACTCCAACTGAAGTGCATTTCTGAACTGGGATGAGTTCATTTTAAATGACTTGGGACAGAAACTGATGGCTGTGTTGTTAACAGCTAGACCCCCTGTTACAAAAGGTTTGATCACCATGCTAATGTTGAATTAACAATTCAGATTCATAAGCCTGAACAATTGTCTGCCACCAATTCAACTGGGTCTTGGTTTGATAGAAAGACATGGGAATGGATTTCAAAATAGCATGATTGAATTAAGTTTGTCTTCCATGAGCATCAGAATTTCAAA
Organism: Argentina silus; assembly: GCF_951799395.1. Taxonomy (NCBI): domain Eukaryota; kingdom Metazoa; phylum Chordata; class Actinopteri; order Argentiniformes; family Argentinidae; genus Argentina; species Argentina silus. The sequence goes on along the minus strand of NC_139659.1, from coordinate 22,521,513 downwards.
ATATTTGCTATGCCATGTTGTGGTGTCTCTTGGTGCACATGATCACCACCGAGTGAAATCCACAGTTACTGCTACCCCAAAGAGTAGCACTTACTGAATGGATAGAAATGAATGCCAATCTGTGAGGTAACTGTATTGTGAAGCTATGTGAACAGACCCTGTTGAAATATTTTTGATGAAAAAATAATGAACACAAGAATGTTGGTTGTATATTCCACAGTGACAGCTACTCCAACAAAAAGCACTTACTGAAAAACAACGTATCAATACTTCTGTTAGAGTTGCTGTGCTGGTATTACCATCCCATAATGATGCTTGCCAAAGGCAATTGTTGGGCTTTTAAAGCATTTGTGGTCATTAAATCCAGAGTCATACCCCAACTTGATAGCACTTTCTATTTCCAAATACAAGAGAGCTGCTAAAGTTGAAGTATACTTCTAGATAATCAAAGAAGAAATGTTTGCGATAAGAGAGAAAGCTTAGGAACTGTTACACGTTTTAAGATTAACCCAAACAGAATCACATATGAAAATAGGAATCAAGTAGTGCTTACTTTTGAAGAAATCTTAGTCTGTTTCAACTAGCAAACAGTCTCTACTGGCAAGTAGTTGTTGAATTAATCACATAAAACTACCCCAACATGTAGCACTTACTGCATTATGAGATCAAGTCAATGCTAAAGTTAGGGTACCAATTGTGAAGTAAAGAGATTGCCGCATTTCCAGATCCTGTCCTGGCCACTTACTGGTTATCCCATGCTGTCAGTTTTCCCAAGAGCTCTTTTCCAAGCTGAATGGCCTCCAAGACTCCAACTGAAGTGCATTTCTGAACTGGGATGAGTTCATTTTAAATGACTTGGGACAGAAACTGATGGCTGTGTTGTTAACAGCTAGACCCCCTGTTACAAAAGGTTTGATCACCATGCTAATGTTGAATTAACAATTCAGATTCATAAGCCTGAACAATTGTCTGCCACCAATTCAACTGGGTCTTGGTTTGATAGAAAGACATGGGAATGGATTTCAAAATAGCATGATTGAATTAAGTTTGTCTTCCATGAGCATCAGAATTTCAAAATATGTGCTATGCCATGTTGTGGTGTCTCTTGGTGCACATGATCACCACCGAGTGAAATCCACAGTTACTGCTACCCCAAAGAGTAGCACTTACTTAATGGATAGAAATGAATGCCAATCTGTGAGGTAACTGTATTGTGAAGCTATGTGAACAGACCCTGTTGAAATATTTTTGATGAAAAAATAATGAACACAAGAATGTTGGTTGTATATTCCACAGTGACAGCTACTCCAACAAAAAGCACTTACTGAAAAACAACAGATCAATACTTCTGTTAGAGTTGCTGTGCTGGTATTACCATCCCATAATGATGCTTGCCAAAGGCAATTGTTGGGCTTTTAAAGCATTTGTGGTCATTCAATCCAGAGTCATACCCCAACTTGATAGCACTTTCTATGTCCAAATACATGAGAGCTGCTAAAGTTGAAGTATACTTCTAGATAATCAAAGAAGAAATGTTTGCGATAAGAGAGAAAGCTTAGGAACTGTTACACGTTTTAAGATTAACCCAAACAGAATCACTTATGAAAATAGGAATCAAGTAGTGCTTACTTTTGAAGAAATCTTAGTCTGTTTCAACCAGCAAACAGTCTCTACTGGCAAGTAGTTGTTGAATTAATCACATAAAACTACCCCAACATGTAGCACTTACTGCATTATGAGATCATGTCAATGCTAAGGTTAGGGTACCAATTGTGAAGTAAAGAGATTGCCGCATTTCCAGATCCTGTCCTGGCCACTTACTGGTTATCCCATGCTGCCAGTTTTCCCAGGAGCTCTTTTCCAAGCTGAATGGCCTCCAAGACTCCAACTGAAGTGCATTTCTGAACTGGGATGAGTTCATTTTAAATGACTTGGGACAGAAACTGATGGCTGTGTTGTTAACAGCTAGACCCCCTGTTACAAAAGGTTTGATCACCATGCTAATGTTGAATTAACAATTCAGATTCATAAGCCTGAACAATTGTCTGCCACCAATTCAACTGGGTCTTGGTTTGATAGAATCACATTCCCATGCAAGATCTATTGATTAGGTTAAGCACATGGGAATGGATTTCAAAATAGCATGATTGAATTAAGTTTGTCTTCCATGAGCATCAGAATTTCAAAATATTTGCTATGCCATGTTGTGGTGTCTCTTGGTGCACATGATCACCACCGAGTGAAATCCACAGTTACTGCTACCCCAAAGAGTAGCACTTACTTAATGGATAGAAATGAATGCCAATCTGTGAGGTAACTGTATTGTGAAGCTATGTGAACAGACCCTGTTGAAATATTTTTGATGAAAAAATAATGAACACAAGAATGTTGGTTGTATATTCCACAGTGACAGCTACTCCAACAAAAAGCACTTACTGAAAAACAACGTATCAATACTTCTGTTAGAGTTGCTGTGCTGGTATTACCATCCCATAATGATGCTTGCCAACGGCAATTGTTGGGCTTTTAAAGCATTTGTGGTCATTAAATCCAGAGTCATACCCCAACTTGATAGCACTTTCTATTTCCAAATACAAGAGAGCTGCTAAAGTTGAAGTATACTTCTAGATAATCAAAGAAGAAATGTTTGCGATAAGAGAGAAAGCTTAGGAACTGTTACACGTTTTAAGATTAACCCAAACAGAATCACATATGAAAATAGGAATCAAGTAGTGCTTACTTTTGAAGAAATCTTAGTCTGTTTCAACTAGCAAACAGTCTCTACTGGCAAGTAGTTGTTGAATTAATCACATAAAACTACCCCAACATGTAGCACTTACTGCATTATGAGATCAAGTCAATGCTAAAGTTAGGGTACCAATTGTGAAGTAAAGAGATTGCCGCATTTCCAGATCCTGTCCTGGCCACTTACTGGTTATCCCATGCTGTCAGTTTTCCCAAGAGCTCTTTTCCAAGCTGAATGGCCTCCAAGACTCCAACTGAAGTGCATTTCTGAACTGGGATGAGTTCATTTTAAATGACTTGGGACAGAAACTGATGGCTGTGTTGTTAACAGCTAGACCCCCTGTTACAAAAGGTTTGATCACCATGCTAATGTTGAATTAACAATTCAGATTCATAAGCCTGAACAATTGTCTGCCACCAATTCAACTGGGTCTTGGTTTGATAGAAAGACATGGGAATGGATTTCAAAATAGCATGATTGAATTAAGTTTGTCTTCCATGAGCATCAGAATTTCAAAATATTTGCTATGCCATGTTGTGGTGTCTCTTGGTGCACATGATCACCACCGAGTGAAATCCACAGTTACTGCTACCCCAAAGAGTAGCACTTACTTAATGGATAGAAATGAATGCCAATCTGTGAGGTAACTGTATTGTGAAGCTATGTGAACAGACCCTGTTGAAATATTTTTGATGAAAAAATAATGAACACAAGAATGTTGGTTGTATATTCCACAGTGACAGCTACTCCAACAAAAAGCACTTACTGAAAAACAACAGATCAATACTTCTGTTAGAGTTGCTGTGCTGGTATTACCATCCCATAATGATGCTTGCCAAAGGCAATTGTTGGGCTTTTAAAGCATTTGTGGTCATTCAATCCAGAGTCATACCCCAACTTGATAGCACTTTCTATGTCCAAATACATGAGAGCTGCTAAAGTTGAAGTATACTTCTAGATAATCAAAGAAGAAATGTTTGCGATAAGAGAGAAAGCTTAGGAACTGTTACACGTTTTAAGATTAACCCAAACAGAATCACTTATGAAAATAGGAATCAAGTAGTGCTTACTTTTGAAGAAATCTTAGTCTGTTTCAACCAGCAAACAGTCTCTACTGGCAAGTAGTTGTTGAATTAATCACATAAAACTACCCCAACATGTAGCACTTACTGCATTATGAGATCATGTCAATGCTAAGGTTAGGGTACCAATTGTGAAGTAAAGAGATTGCCGCATTTCCAGATCCTGTCCTGGCCACTTACTGGTTATCCCATGCTGCCAGTTTTCCCAGGAGCTCTTTTCCAAGCTGAATGGCCTCCAAGACTCCAACTGAAGTGCATTTCTGAACTGGGATGAGTTCATTTTAAATGACTTAGGACAGAAACTGATGGCTGTGTTGTTAACAGCTAGACCCCCTGTTACAAAAGGTTTGATCACCATGCTAATGTTGAATTAACAATTCAGATTCATAAGCCTGAACAATTGTCTGCCACCAATTCAACTGTGTCTTGGTTTGATAGAATCACATTCCCATGCAAGATCTATTGATTAGGTTAAGCACATGGGAATGGATTTCAAAATAGCATGATTGAATTAAGTTTGTCTTCCATGAGCATCAGAATTTCAAAATATTTGCTATGCCATGTTGTGGTGTCTCTTGGTGCACATGATCACCACCGAGTGAAATCCACAGTTACTGCTACCCCAAAGAGTAGCACTTACTTAATGGATAGAAATGAATGCCAATCTGTGAGGTAACTGTATTGTGAAGCTATGTGAACAGACCCTGTTGAAATATTTTTGATGAAAAAATAATGAACACAAGAATGTTGGTTGTATATTCCACAGTGACAGCTACTCCAACAAAAAGCACTTACTGAAAAACAACGTATCAATACTTCTGTTAGAGTTGCTGTGCTGGTATTACCATCCCATAATGATGCTTGCCAACGGCAATTGTTGGGCTTTTAAAGCATTTGTGGTCATTAAATCCAGAGTCATACCCCAACTTGATAGCACTTTCTATTTCCAAATACAAGAGAGCTGCTAAAGTTGAAGTATACTTCTAGATAATCAAAGAAGAAATGTTTGCGATAAGAGAGAAAGCTTAGGAACTGTTACACTTTTTAAGATTAACCCAAACAGAATCACATATGAAAATAGGAATCAAGTAGTGCTTACTTTTGAAGAAATCTTAGTCTGTTTCAACTAGCAAACAGTCTCTACTGGCAAGTAGTTGTTGAATTAATCACATAAAACTACCCCAACATGTAGCACTTACTGCATTATGAGATCAAGTCAATGCTAAAGTTAGGGTACCAATTGTGAAGTAAAGAGATTGCCGCATTTCCAGATCCTGTCCTGGCCACTTACTGGTTATCCCATGCTGTCAGTTTTCCCAAGAGCTCTTTTCCAAGCTGAATGGCCTCCAAGACTCCAACTGAAGTGCATTTCTGAACTGGGATGAGTTCATTTTAAATGACTTGGGACAGAAACTGATGGCTGTGTTGTTAACAGCTAGACCCCCTGTTACAAAAGGTTTGATCACCATGCTAATGTTGAATTAACAATTCAGATTCATAAGCCTGAACAATTGTCTGCCACCAATTCAACTGGGTCTTGGTTTGATAGAAAGACATGGGAATGGATTTCAAAATAGCATGATTGAATTAAGTTTGTCTTCCATGAGCATCAGAATTTCAAAATATTTGCTATGCCATGTTGTGGTGTCTCTTGGTGCACATGATCACCACCGAGTGAAATCCACAGTTACTGCTACCCCAAAGAGTAGCACTTACTTAATGGATAGAAATGAATGCCAATCTGTGAGGTAACTGTATTGTGAAGCTATGTGAACAGACCCTGTTGAAATATTTTTGATGAAAAAATAATGAACACAAGAATGTTGGTTGTATATTCCACAGTGACAGCTACTCCAACAAAAAGCACTTACTGAAAAACAACGTATCAATACTTCTGTTAGAGTTGCTGTGCTGGTATTACCATCCCATAATGATGCTTGTCAAAGGCAATTGTTGGGCTTTTAAAGCATTTGTGGTCATTCAATCCAGAGTCATACCCCAACTTGATAGCACTTTCTATGTCCAAATACATGAGAGCTGCTAAAGTTGAAGTATACTTCTAGATAATCAAAGAAGAAATGTTTGCGATAAGAGAGAAAGCTTAGGAACTGTTACACGTTTTAAGATTAACCCAAACAGAATCACTTATGAAAATAGGAATCAAGTAGTGCTTACTTTTGAAGAAATCTTAGTCTGTTTCAACCAGCAAACAGTCTCTACTGGCAAGTAGTTGTTGAATTAATCACATAAAACTACCCCAACATGTAGCACTTACTGCATTATGAGATCATGTCAATGCTAAGGTTAGGGTACCAATTGTGAAGTAAAGAGATTGCCGCATTTCCAGATCCTGTCCTGGCCACTTACTGGTTATCCCATGCTGCCAGTTTTCCCAGGAGCTCTTTTCCAAGCTGAATGGCCTCCAAGACTCCAACTGAAGTGCATTTCTGAACTGGGATGAGTTCATTTTAAATGACTTGGGACAGAAACTGATGGCTGTGTTGTTAACAGCTAGACCCCCTGTTACAAAAGGTTTGATCACCATGCTAATGTTGAATTAACAATTCAGATTCATAAGCCTGAACAATTGTCTGCCACCAATTCAACTGGGTCTTGGTTTGATAGAATCACATTCCCATGCAAGATCTATTGATTAGGTTAAGCACATGGGAATGGATTTCAAAATAGCATGATTGAATTAAGTTTGTCTTCCATGAGCATCAGAATTTCAAAATATTTGCTATGCCATGTTGTGGTGTCTCTTGGTGCACATGATCACCACCGAGTGAAATCCACAGTTACTGCTACCCCAAAGAGTAGCACTTACTTAATGGATAGAAATGAATGCCAATCTGTGAGGTAACTGTATTGTGAAGCTATGTGAACAGACCCTGTTGAAATATTTTTGATGAAAAAATAATGAACACAAGAATGTTGGTTGTATATTCCACAGTGACAGCTACTCCAACAAAAAGCACTTACTGAAAAACAACGTATCAATACTTCTGTTAGAGTTGCTGTGCTGGTATTACCATCCCATAATGATGCTTGCCAACGGCAATTGTTGGGCTTTTAAAGCATTTGTGGTCATTAAATCCAGAGTCATACCCCAACTTGATAGCACTTTCTATTTCCAAATACAAGAGAGCTGCTAAAGTTGAAGTATACTTCTAGATAATCAAAGAAGAAATGTTTGCGATAAGAGAGAAAGCTTAGGAACTGTTACACGTTTTAAGATTAACCCAAACAGAATCACATATGAAAATAGGAATCAAGTAGTGCTTACTTTTGAAGAAATCTTAGTCTGTTTCAACTAGCAAACAGTCTCTACTGGCAAGTAGTTGTTGAATTAATCACATAAAACTACCCCAACATGTAGCACTTACTGCATTATGAGATCAAGTCAATGCTAAAGTTAGGGTACCAATTGTGAAGTAAAGAGATTGCCGCATTTCCAGATCCTGTCCTGGCCACTTACTGGTTATCCCATGCTGTCAGTTTTCCCAAGAGCTCTTTTCCAAGCTGAATGGCCTCCAAGACTCCAACTGAAGTGCATTTCTGAACTGGGATGTGTTCATTTTAAATGACTTGGGACAGAAACTGATGGCTGTGTTGTTAACAGCTAGACCCCCTGTTACAAAAGGTTTGATCACCATGCTAATGTTGAATTAACAATTCAGATTCATAAGCCTGAACAATTGTCTGCCACCAATTCAACTGGGTCTTGGTTTGATAGAAAGACATGGGAATGGATTTCAAAATAGCATGATTGAATTAAGTTTGTCTTCCATGAGCATCAAAATTTCAAAATATTTGCTATGCCATGTTGTGGTGTCTCTTGGTGCACATGATCACCACCGAGTGAAATCCACAGTTACTGCTACCCCAAAGAGTAGCACTTACTTAATGGATAGAAATGAATGCCAATCTGTGAGGTAACTGTATTGTGAAGCTATGTGAACAGACCCTGTTGAAATATTTTTGATGAAAAAATAATGAACACAAGAATGTTGGTTGTATATTCCACAGTGACAGCTACTCCAACAAAAAGCACTTACTGAAAAACAACGTATCAATACTTCTGTTAGAGTTGCTGTGCTGGTATTACCATCCCATAATGATGCTTGCCAAAGGCAATTGTTGGGCTTTTAAAGCATTTGTGGTCATTAAATCCAGAGTCATACCCCAACTTGATAGCACTTTCTATTTCCAAATACAAGAGAGCTGCTAAAGTTGAAGTATACTTCTAGATAATCAAAGAAGAAATGTTTGCGATAAGAGAGAAAGCTTAGGAACTGTTACACGTTTTAAGATTAACCCAAACAGAATCACATATGAAAATAGGAATCAAGTAGTGCTTACTTTTGAAGAAATCTTAGTCTGTTTCAACCAGCAAACAGTCTCTACTGGCAAGTAGTTGTTGAATTAATCACATAAAACTACCCCAACATGTAGCACTTACTGCATTATGAGATCATGTCAATGCTAAGGTTAGGGTACCAATTGTGAAGTAAAGAGATTGCCGCATTTCCAGATCCTGTCCTGGCCACTTACTGGTTATCCCATGCTGCCAGTTTTCCCAGGAGCTCTTTTCCAAGCTGAATGGCCTCCAAGACTCCAACTGAAGTGCATTTCTGAACTGGGATGAGTTCATTTTAAATGACTTGGGACAGAAACTGATGGCTGTGTTGTTAACAGCTAGACCCCCTGTTACAAAAGGTTTGATCACCATGCTAATGTTGAATTAACAATTCAGATTCATAAGCCTGAACAATTGTCTGCCACCAATTCAACTGGGTCTTGGTTTGATAGAATCACATTCCCATGCAAGATCTATTGATTAGGTTAAGCACATGGGAATGGATTTCAAAATAGCATGATTGAATTAAGTTTGTCTTCCATGAGCATCAGAATTTCAAAATATTTGCTATGCCATGTTGTGGTGTCTCTTGGTGCACATGATCACCACCGAGTGAAATCCACAGTTACTGCTACCCCAAAGAGTAGCACTTACTTAATGGATAGAAATGAATGCCAATCTGTGAGGTAACTGTATTGTGAAGCTATGTGAACAGACCCTGTTGAAATATTTTTGATGAAAAAATAATGAACACAAGAATGTTGGTTGTATATTCCACAGTGACAGCTACTCCAACAAAAAGCACTTACTGAAAAACAACGTATCAATACTTCTGTTAGAGTTGCTGTGCTGGTATTACCATCCCATAATGATGCTTGCCAACGGCAATTGTTGGGCTTTTAAAGCATTTGTGGTCATTAAATCCAGAGTCATACCCCAACTTGATAGCACTTTCTATTTCCAAATACAAGAGAGCTGCTAAAGTTGAAGTATACTTCTAGATAATCAAAGAAGAAATGTTTGCGATAAGAGAGAAAGCTTAGGAACTGTTACACTTTTTAAGATTAACCCAAACAGAATCACATATGAAAATAGGAATCAAGTAGTGCTTACTTTTGAAGAAATCTTAGTCTGTTTCAACTAGCAAACAGTCTCTACTGGCAAGTAGTTGTTGAATTAATCACATAAAACTACCCCAACATGTAGCACTTACTGCATTATGAGATCAAGTCAATGCTAAAGTTAGGGTACCAATTGTGAAGTAAAGAGATTGCCGCATTTCCAGATCCTGTCCTGGCCACTTACTGGTTATCCCATGCTGTCAGTTTTCCCAAGAGCTCTTTTCCAAGCTGAATGGCCTCCAAGACTCCAACTGAAGTGCATTTCTGAACTGGGATGAGTTCATTTTAAATGACTTGGGACAGAAACTGATGGCTGTGTTGTTAACAGCTAGACCCCCTGTTACAAAAGGTTTGATCACCATGCTAATGTTGAATTAACAATTCAGATTCATAAGCCTGAACAATTGTCTGCCACCAATTCAACTGGGTCTTGGTTTGATAGAAAGACATGGGAATGGATTTCAAAATAGCATGATTGAATTAAGTTTGTCTTCCATGAGCATCAGAATTTCAAAATATTTGCTATGCCATGTTGTGGTGTCTCTTGGTGCACATGATCACCACCGAGTGAAATCCACAGTTACTGCTACCCCAAAGAGTAGCACTTACTTAATGGATAGAAATGAATGCCAATCTGTGAGGTAACTGTATTGTGAAGCTATGTGAACAGACCCTGTTGAAATATTTTTGATGAAAAAATAATGAACACAAGAATGTTGGTTGTATATTCCACAGTGACAGCTACTCCAACAAAAAGCACTTACTGAAAAACAACAGATCAATACTTCTGTTAGAGTTGCTGTGCTGGTATTACCATCCCATAATGATGCTTGCCAAAGGCAATTGTTGGGCTTTTAAAGCATTTGTGGTCATTCAATCCAGAGTCATACCCCAACTTGATAGCACTTTCTATGTCCAAATACATGAGAGCTGCTAAAGTTGAAGTATACTTCTAGATAATCAAAGAAGAAATGTTTGCGATAAGAGAGAAAGCTTAGGAACTGTTACACGTTTTAAGATTAACCCAAACAGAATCACTTATGAAAATAGGAATCAAGTAGTGCTTACTTTTGAAGAAATCTTAGTCTGTTTCAACCAGCAAACAGTCTCTACTGGCAAGTAGTTGTTGAATTAATCACATAAAACTACCCCAACATGTAGCACTTACTGCATTATGAGATCATGTCAATGCTAAGGTTAGGGTACCAATTGTGAAGTAAAGAGATTGCCGCATTTCCAGATCCTGTCCTGGCCACTTACTGGTTATCCCATGCTGCCAGTTTTCCCAGGAGCTCTTTTCCAAGCTGAATGGCCTCCAAGACTCCAACTGAAGTGCATTTCTGAACTGGGATGAGTTCATTTTAAATGACTTAGGACAGAAACTGATGGCTGTGTTGTTAACAGCTAGACCCCCTGTTACAAAAGGTTTGATCACCATGCTAATGTTGAATTAACAATTCAGATTCATAAGCCTGAACAATTGTCTGCCACCAATTCAACTGGGTCTTGGTTTGATAGAATCACATTCCCATGCAAGATCTATTGATTAGGTTAAGCACATGGGAATGGATTTCAAAATAGCATGATTGAATTAAGTTTGTCTTCCATGAGCATCAGAATTTCAAAATATTTGCTATGCCATGTTGTGGTGTCTCTTGGTGCACATGATCACCACCGAGTGAAATCCACAGTTACTGCTACCCCAAAGAGTAGCACTTACTTAATGGATAGAAATGAATGCCAATCTGTGAGGTAACTGTATTGTGAAGCTATGTGAACAGACCCTGTTGAAATATTTTTGATGAAAAAATAATGAACACAAGAATGTTGGTTGTATATTCCACAGTGACAGCTACTCCAACAAAAAGCACTTACTGAAAAACAACGTATCAATACTTCTGTTAGAGTTGCTGTGCTGGTATTACCATCCCATAATGATGCTTGCCAACGGCAATTGTTGGGCTTTTAAAGCATTTGTGGTCATTAAATCCAGAGTCATACCCCAACTTGATAGCACTTTCTATTTCCAAATACAAGAGAGCTGCTAAAGTTGAAGTATACTTCTAGATAATCAAAGAAGAAATGTTTGCGATAAGAGAGAAAGCTTAGGAACTGTTACACTTTTTAAGATTAACCCAAACAGAATCACATATGAAAATAGGAATCAAGTAGTGCTTACTTTTGAAGAAATCTTAGTCTGTTTCAACTAGCAAACAGTCTCTACTGGCAAGTAGTTGTTGAATTAATCACATAAAACTACCCCAACATGTAGCACTTACTGCATTATGAGATCAAGTCAATGCTAAAGTTAGGGTACCAATTGTGAAGTAAAGAGATTGCCGCATTTCCAGATCCTGTCCTGGCCACTTACTGGTTATCCCATGCTGTCAGTTTTCCCAAGAGCTCTTTTCCAAGCTGAATGGCCTCCAAGACTCCAACTGAAGTGCATTTCTGAACTGGGATGAGTTCATTTTAAATGACTTGGGACAGAAACTGATGGCTGTGTTGTTAACAGCTAGACCCCCTGTTACAAAAGGTTTGATCACCATGCTAATGTTGAATTAACAATTCAGATTCATAAGCCTGAACAATTGTCTGCCACCAATTCAACTGGGTCTTGGTTTGATAGAAAGACATGGGAATGGATTTCAAAATAGCATGATTGAATTAAGTTTGTCTTCCATGAGCATCAGAATTTCAAAATATTTGCTATGCCATGTTGTGGTGTCTCTTGGTGCACATGATCACCACCGAGTGAAATCCACAGTTACTGCTACCCCAAAGAGTAGCACTTACTTAATGGATAGAAATGAATGCCAATCTGTGAGGTAACTGTATTGTGAAGCTATGTGAACAGACCCTGTTGAAATATTTTTGATGAAAAAATAATGAACACAAGAATGTTGGTTGTATATTCCACAGTGACAGCTACTCCAACAAAAAGCACTTACTGAAAAACAACGTATCAATACTTCTGTTAGAGTTGCTGTGCTGGTATTACCATCCCATAATGATGCTTGCCAAAGGCAATTGTTGGGCTTTTAAAGCATTTGTGGTCATTAAATCCAGAGTCATACCCCAACTTGATAGCACTTTCTATTTCCAAATACAAGAGAGCTGCTAAAGTTGAAGTATACTTCTAGATAATCAAAGAAGAAATGTTTGCGATAAGAGAGAAAGCTTAGGAACTGTTACACGTTTTAAGATTAACCCAAACAGAATCACATATGAAAATAGGAATCAAGTAGTGCTTACTTTTGAAGAAATCTTAGTCTGTTTCAACTAGCAAACAGTCTCTACTGGCAAGTAGTTGTTGAATTAATCACATAAAACTACCCCAACATGTAGCACTTACTGCATTATGAGATCAAGTCAATGCTAAAGTTAGGGTACCAATTGTGAAGTAAAGAGATTGCCGCATTTCCAGATCCTGTCCTGGCCACTTACTGGTTATCCCATGCTGTCAGTTTTCCCAAGAGCTCTTTTCCAAGCTGAATGGCCTCCAAGACTCCAACTGAAGTGCATTTCTGAACTGGGATGAGTTCATTTTAAATGACTTGGGACAGAAACTGATGGCTGTGTTGTTAACAGCTAGACCCCCTGTTACAAAAGGTTTGATCACCATGCTAATGTTGAATTAACAATTCAGATTCATAAGCCTGAACAATTGTCTGCCACCAATTCAACTGGGTCTTGGTTTGATAGAATCACATTCCCATGCAAGATCTATTGATTAGGTTAAGCACATGGGAATGGATTTCAAAATAGCATGATTGAATTAAGTTTGTCTTCCATGAGCATCAGAATTTCAAAATATTTGCTATGCCATGTTGTGGTGTCTCTTGGTGCACATGATCACCACCGAGTGAAATCCACAGTTACTGCTACCCCAAAGAGTAGCACTTACTTAATGGATAGAAATGAATGCCAATCTGTGAGGTAACTGTATTGTGAAGCTATGTGAACAGACCCTGTTGAAATATTTTTGATGAAAAAATAATGAACACAAGAATGTTGGTTGTATATTCCACAGTGACAGCTACTCCAACAAAAAGCACTTACTGAAAAACAACGTATCAATACTTCTGTTAGAGTTGCTGTGCTGGTATTACCATCCCATAATGATGCTTGCCAAAGGCAATTGTTGGGCTTTTAAAGCATTTGTGGTCATTAAATCCAGAGTCATACCCCAACTTGATAGCACTTTCTATTTCCAAATACAAGAGAGCTGCTAAAGTTGAAGTATACTTCTAGATAATCAAAGAAGAAATGTTTGCGATAAGAGAGAAAGCTTAGGAACTGTTACACGTTTTAAGATTAACCCAAACAGAATCACATATGAAAATAGGAATCAAGTAGTGCTTACTTTTGAAGAAATCTTAGTCTGTTTCAACTAGCAAACAGTCTCTACTGGCAAGTAGTTGTTGAATTAATCACATAAAACTACCCCAACATGTAGCACTTACTGCATTATGAGATCAAGTCAATGCTAAAGTTAGGGTACCAATTGTGAAGTAAAGAGATTGCCGCATTTCCAGATCCTGTCCTGGCCACTTACTGGTTATCCCATGCTGTCAGTTTTCCCAAGAGCTCTTTTCCAAGCTGAATGGCCTCCAAGACTCCAACTGAAGTGCATTTCTGAACTGGGATGAGTTCATTTTAAATGACTTGGGACAGAAACTGATGGCTGTGTTGTTAACAGCTAGACCCCCTGTTACAAAAGGTTTGATCACCATGCTAATGTTGAATTAACAATTCAGATTCATAAGCCTGAACAATTGTCTGCCACCAATTCAACTGGGTCTTGGTTTGATAGAATCACATTCCCATGCAAGATCTATTGATTAGGTTAAGCACATGGGAATGGATTTCAAAATAGCATGATTGAATTAAGTTTGTCTTCCATGAGCATCAGAATTTCAAAATATTTGCTATGCCATGTTGTGGTGTCTCTTGGTGCACATGATCACCACCGAGTGAAATCCACAGTTACTGCTACCCCAAAGAGTAGCACTTACTTAATGGATAGAAATGAATGCCAATCTGTGAGGTAACTGTATTGTGAAGCTATGTGAACAGACCCTGTTGAAATATTTTTGATGAAAAAATAATGAACACAAGAATGTTGGTTGTATATTCCACAGTGACAGCTACTCCAACAAAAAGCACTTACTGAAAAACAACGTATCAATACTTCTGTTAGAGTTGCTGTGCTGGTATTACCATCCCATAATGATGCTTGCCAACGGCAATTGTTGGGCTTTTAAAGCATTTGTGGTCATTAAATCCAGAGTCATACCCCAACTTGATAGCACTTTCTATTTCCAAATACAAGAGAGCTGCTAAAGTTGAAGTATACTTCTAGATAATCAAAGAAGAAATGTTTGCGATAAGAGAGAAAGCTTAGGAACTGTTACACGTTTTAAGATTAACCCAAACAGAATCACATATGAAAATAGGAATCAAGTAGTGCTTACTTTTGAAGAAATCTTAGTCTGTTTCAACTAGCAAACAGTCTCTACTGGCAAGTAGTTGTTGAATTAATCACATAAAACTACCCCAACATGTAGCACTTACTGCATTATGAGATCAAGTCAATGCTAAAGTTAGGGTACCAATTGTGAAGTAAAGAGATTGCCGCATTTCCAGATCCTGTCCTGGCCACTTACTGGTTATCCCATGCTGTCAGTTTTCCCAAGAGCTCTTTTCCAAGCTGAATGGCCTCCAAGACTCCAACTGAAGTGCATTTCTGAACTGGGATGAGTTCATTTTAAATGACTTGGGACAGAAACTGATGGCTGTGTTGTTAACAGCTAGACCCCCTGTTACAAAAGGTTTGATCACCATGCTAATGTTGAATTAACAATTCAGATTCATAAGCCTGAACAATTGTCTGCCACCAATTCAACTGGGTCTTGGTTTGATAGAAAGACATGGGAATGGATTTCAAAATAGCATGATTGAATTAAGTTTGTCTTCCATGAGCATCAGAATTTCAAAATATTTGCTATGCCATGTTGTGGTGTCTCTTGGTGCACATGATCACCACCGAGTGAAATCCACAGTTACTGCTACCCCAAAGAGTAGCACTTACTTAATGGATAGAAATGAATGCCAATCTGTGAGGTAACTGTATTGTGAAGCTATGTGAACAGACCCTGTTGAAATATTTTTGATGAAAAAATAATGAACACAAGAATGTTGGTTGTATATTCCACAGTGACAGCTACTCCAACAAAAAGCACTTACTGAAAAACAACAGATCAATACTTCTGTTAGAGTTGCTGTGCTGGTATTACCATCCCATAATGATGCTTGCCAAAGGCAATTGTTGGGCTTTTAAAGCATTTGTGGTCATTCAATCCAGAGTCATACCCCAACTTGATAGCACTTTCTATGTCCAAATACATGAGAGCTGCTAAAGTTGAAGTATACTTCTAGATAATCAAAGAAGAAATGTTTGCGATAAGAGAGAAAGCTTAGGAACTGTTACACGTTTTAAGATTAACCCAAACAGAATCACTTATGAAAATAGGAATCAAGTAGTGCTTACTTTTGAAGAAATCTTAGTCTGTTTCAACCAGCAAACAGTCTCTACTGGCAAGTAGTTGTTGAATTAATCACATAAAACTACCCCAACATGTAGCACTTACTGCATTATGAGATCATGTCAATGCTAAGGTTAGGGTACCAATTGTGAAGTAAAGAGATTGCCGCATTTCCAGATCCTGTCCTGGCCACTTACTGGTTATCCCATGCTGCCAGTTTTCCCAGGAGCTCTTTTCCAAGCTGAATGGCCTCCAAGACTCCAACTGAAGTGCATTTCTGAACTGGGATGAGTTCATTTTAAATGACTTGGGACAGAAACTGATGGCTGTGTTGTTAACAGCTAGACCCCCTGTTACAAAAGGTTTGATCACCATGCTAATGTTGAATTAACAATTCAGATTCATAAGCCTGAACAATTGTCTGCCACCAATTCAACTGGGTCTTGGTTTGATAGAAAGACATGGGAATGGATTTCAAAATAGCATGATTGAATTAAGTTTGTCTTCCATGAGCATCAGAATTTCAAAATATTTGCTATGCCATGTTGTGGTGTCTCTTGGTGCACATGATCACCA
This sequence comes from Argentina silus, assembly GCF_951799395.1. NCBI lineage: Eukaryota > Metazoa > Chordata > Actinopteri > Argentiniformes > Argentinidae > Argentina > Argentina silus. Next base: position 22,505,080 of record NC_139659.1, on the reverse strand, counting down.
CCGAGTGAAATCCACAGTTACTGCTACCCCAAAGAGTAGCACTTACTTAATGGATAGAAATGAATGCCAATCTGTGAGGTAACTGTATTGTGAAGCTATGTGAACAGACCCTGTTGAAATATTTTTGATGAAAAAATAATGAACACAAGAATGTTGGTTGTATATTCCACAGTGACAGCTACTCCAACAAAAAGCACTTACTGAAAAACAACGTATCAATACTTCTGTTAGAGTTGCTGTGCTGGTATTACCATCCCATAATGATGCTTGCCAAAGGCAATTGTTGGGCTTTTAAAGCATTTGTGGTCATTAAATCCAGAGTCATACCCCAACTTGATAGCACTTTCTATTTCCAAATACAAGAGAGCTGCTAAAGTTGAAGTATACTTCTAGATAATCAAAGAAGAAATGTTTGCGATAAGAGAGAAAGCTTAGGAACTGTTACACTTTTTAAGATTAACCCAAACAGAATCACATATGAAAATAGGAATCAAGTAGTGCTTACTTTTGAAGAAATCTTAGTCTGTTTCAACTAGCAAACAGTCTCTACTGGCAAGTAGTTGTTGAATTAATCACATAAAACTACCCCAACATGTAGCACTTACTGCATTATGAGATCAAGTCAATGCTAAAGTTAGGGTACCAATTGTGAAGTAAAGAGATTGCCGCATTTCCAGATCCTGTCCTGGCCACTTACTGGTTATCCCATGCTGTCAGTTTTCCCAAGAGCTCTTTTCCAAGCTGAATGGCCTCCAAGACTCCAACTGAAGTGCATTTCTGAACTGGGATGAGTTCATTTTAAATGACTTGGGACAGAAACTGATGGCTGTGTTGTTAACAGCTAGACCCCCTGTTACAAAAGGTTTGATCACCATGCTAATGTTGAATTAACAATTCAGATTCATAAGCCTGAACAATTGTCTGCCACCAATTCAACTGGGTCTTGGTTTGATAGAAAGACATGGGAATGGATTTCAAAATAGCATGATTGAATTAAGTTTGTCTTCCATGAGCATCAGAATTTCAAAATATTTGCTATGCCATGTTGTGGTGTCTCTTGGTGCACATGATCACCACCGAGTGAAATCCACAGTTACTGCTACCCCAAAGAGTAGCACTTACTTAATGGATAGAAATGAATGCCAATCTGTGAGGTAACTGTATTGTGAAGCTATGTGAACAGACCCTGTTGAAATATTTTTGATGAAAAAATAATGAACACAAGAATGTTGGTTGTATATTCCACAGTGACAGCTACTCCAACAAAAAGCACTTACTGAAAAACAACGTATCAATACTTCTGTTAGAGTTGCTGTGCTGGTATTACCATCCCATAATGATGCTTGCCAAAGGCAATTGTTGGGCTTTTAAAGCATTTGTGGTCATTAAATCCAGAGTCATACCCCAACTTGATAGCACTTTCTATTTCCAAATACAAGAGAGCTGCTAAAGTTGAAGTATACTTCTAGATAATCAAAGAAGAAATGTTTGCGATAAGAGAGAAAGCTTAGGAACTGTTACACGTTTTAAGATTAACCCAAACAGAATCACATATGAAAATAGGAATCAAGTAGTGCTTACTTTTGAAGAAATCTTAGTCTGTTTCAACTAGCAAACAGTCTCTACTGGCAAGTAGTTGTTGAATTAATCACATAAAACTACCCCAACATGTAGCACTTACTGCATTATGAGATCAAGTCAATGCTAAAGTTAGGGTACCAATTGTGAAGTAAAGAGATTGCCGCATTTCCAGATCCTGTCCTGGCCACTTACTGGTTATCCCATGCTGTCAGTTTTCCCAAGAGCTCTTTTCCAAGCTGAATGGCCTCCAAGACTCCAACTGAAGTGCATTTCTGAACTGGGATGAGTTCATTTTAAATGACTTGGGACAGAAACTGATGGCTGTGTTGTTAACAGCTAGACCCCCTGTTACAAAAGGTTTGATCACCATGCTAATGTTGAATTAACAATTCAGATTCATAAGCCTGAACAATTGTCTGCCACCAATTCAACTGGGTCTTGGTTTGATAGAATCACATTCCCATGCAAGATCTATTGATTAGGTTAAGCACATGGGAATGGATTTCAAAATAGCATGATTGAATTAAGTTTGTCTTCCATGAGCATCAGAATTTCAAAATATTTGCTATGCCATGTTGTGGTGTCTCTTGGTGCACATGATCACCACCGAGTGAAATCCACAGTTACTGCTACCCCAAAGAGTAGCACTTACTTAATGGATAGAAATGAATGCCAATCTGTGAGGTAACTGTATTGTGAAGCTATGTGAACAGACCCTGTTGAAATATTTTTGATGAAAAAATAATGAACACAAGAATGTTGGTTGTATATTCCACAGTGACAGCTACTCCAACAAAAAGCACTTACTGAAAAACAACGTATCAATACTTCTGTTAGAGTTGCTGTGCTGGTATTACCATCCCATAATGATGCTTGCCAACGGCAATTGTTGGGCTTTTAAAGCATTTGTGGTCATTAAATCCAGAGTCATACCCCAACTTGATAGCACTTTCTATTTCCAAATACAAGAGAGCTGCTAAAGTTGAAGTATACTTCTAGATAATCAAAGAAGAAATGTTTGCGATAAGAGAGAAAGCTTAGGAACTGTTACACGTTTTAAGATTAACCCAAACAGAATCACATATGAAAATAGGAATCAAGTAGTGCTTACTTTTGAAGAAATCTTAGTCTGTTTCAACTAGCAAACAGTCTCTACTGGCAAGTAGTTGTTGAATTAATCACATAAAACTACCCCAACATGTAGCACTTACTGCATTATGAGATCAAGTCAATGCTAAAGTTAGGGTACCAATTGTGAAGTAAAGAGATTGCCGCATTTCCAGATCCTGTCCTGGCCACTTACTGGTTATCCCATGCTGTCAGTTTTCCCAAGAGCTCTTTTCCAAGCTGAATGGCCTCCAAGACTCCAACTGAAGTGCATTTCTGAACTGGGATGAGTTTATTTTAAATGACTTGGGACAGAAACTGATGGCTGTGTTGTTAACAGCTAGACCCCCTGTTACAAAAGGTTTGATCACCATGCTAATGTTGAATTAACAATTCAGATTCATAAGCCTGAACAATTGTCTGCCACCAATTCAACTGGGTCTTGGTTTGATAGAAAGACATGGGAATGGATTTCAAAATAGCATGATTGAATTAAGTTTGTCTTCCATGAGCATCAGAATTTCAAAATATGTGCTATGCCATGTTGTGGTGTCTCTTGGTGCACATGATCACCACCGAGTGAAATCCACAGTTACTGCTACCCCAAAGAGTAGCACTTACTTAATGGATAGAAATGAATGCCAATCTGTGAGGTAACTGTATTGTGAAGCTATGTGAACAGACCCTGTTGAAATATTTTTGATGAAAAAATAATGAACACAAGAATGTTGGTTGTATATTCCACAGTGACAGCTACTCCAACAAAAAGCACTTACTGAAAAACAACGTATCAATACTTCTGTTAGAGTTGCTGTGCTGGTATTACCATCCCATAATGATGCTTGCCAAAGGCAATTGTTGGGCTTTTAAAGCATTTGTGGTCATTAAATCCAGAGTCATACCCCAACTTGATAGCACTTTCTATTTCCAAATACAAGAGAGCTGCTAAAGTTGAAGTATACTTCTAGATAATCAAAGAAGAAATGTTTGCGATAAGAGAGAAAGCTTAGGAACTGTTACACGTTTTAAGATTAACCCAAACAGAATCACATATGAAAATAGGAATCAAGTAGTGCTTACTTTTGAAGAAATCTTAGTCTGTTTCAACTAGCAAACAGTCTCTACTGGCAAGTAGTTGTTGAATTAATCACATAAAACTACCCCAACATGTAGCACTTACTGCATTATGAGATCAAGTCAATGCTAAAGTTAGGGTACCAATTGTGAAGTAAAGAGATTGCCGCATTTCCAGATCCTGTCCTGGCCACTTACTGGTTATCCCATGCTGTCAGTTTTCCCAAGAGCTCTTTTCCAAGCTGAATGGCCTCCAAGACTCCAACTGAAGTGCATTTCTGAACTGGGATGAGTTCATTTTAAATGACTTGGGACAGAAACTGATGGCTGTGTTGTTAACAGCTAGACCCCCTGTTACAAAAGGTTTGATCACCATGCTAATGTTGAATTAACAATTCAGATTCATAAGCCTGAACAATTGTCTGCCACCAATTCAACTGGGTCTTGGTTTGATAGAATCACATTCCCATGCAAGATCTATTGATTAGGTTAAGCACATGGGAATGGATTTCAAAATAGCATGATTGAATTAAGTTTGTCTTCCATGAGCATCAGAATTTCAAAATATTTGCTATGCCATGTTGTGGTGTCTCTTGGTGCACATGATCACCACCGAGTGAAATCCACAGTTACTGCTACCCCAAAGAGTAGCACTTACTTAATGGATAGAAATGAATGCCAATCTGTGAGGTAACTGTATTGTGAAGCTATGTGAACAGACCCTGTTGAAATATTTTTGATGAAAAAATAATGAACACAAGAATGTTGGTTGTATATTCCACAGTGACAGCTACTCCAACAAAAAGCACTTACTGAAAAACAACGTATCAATACTTCTGTTAGAGTTGCTGTGCTGGTATTACCATCCCATAATGATGCTTGCCAACGGCAATTGTTGGGCTTTTAAAGCATTTGTGGTCATTAAATCCAGAGTCATACCCCAACTTGATAGCACTTTCTATTTCCAAATACAAGAGAGCTGCTAAAGTTGAAGTATACTTCTAGATAATCAAAGAAGAAATGTTTGCGATAAGAGAGAAAGCTTAGGAACTGTTACACGTTTTAAGATTAACCCAAACAGAATCACATATGAAAATAGGAATCAAGTAGTGCTTACTTTTGAAGAAATCTTAGTCTGTTTCAACTAGCAAACAGTCTCTACTGGCAAGTAGTTGTTGAATTAATCACATAAAACTACCCCAACATGTAGCACTTACTGCATTATGAGATCAAGTCAATGCTAAAGTTAGGGTACCAATTGTGAAGTAAAGAGATTGCCGCATTTCCAGATCCTGTCCTGGCCACTTACTGGTTATCCCATGCTGTCAGTTTTCCCAAGAGCTCTTTTCCAAGCTGAATGGCCTCCAAGACTCCAACTGAAGTGCATTTCTGAACTGGGATGAGTTCATTTTAAATGACTTGGGACAGAAACTGATGGCTGTGTTGTTAACAGCTAGACCCCCTGTTACAAAAGGTTTGATCACCATGCTAATGTTGAATTAACAATTCAGATTCATAAGCCTGAACAATTGTCTGCCACCAATTCAACTGGGTCTTGGTTTGATAGAAAGACATGGGAATGGATTTCAAAATAGCATGATTGAATTAAGTTTGTCTTCCATGAGCATCAGAATTTCAAAATATTTGCTATGCCATGTTGTGGTGTCTCTTGGTGCACATGATCACCACCGAGTGAAATCCACAGTTACTGCTACCCCAAAGAGTAGCACTTACTTAATGGATAGAAATGAATGCCAATCTGTGAGGTAACTGTATTGTGAAGCTATGTGAACAGACCCTGTTGAAATATTTTTGATGAAAAAATAATGAACACAAGAATGTTGGTTGTATATTCCACAGTGACAGCTACTCCAACAAAAAGCACTTACTGAAAAACAACAGATCAATACTTCTGTTAGAGTTGCTGTGCTGGTATTACCATCCCATAATGATGCTTGCCAAAGGCAATTGTTGGGCTTTTAAAGCATTTGTGGTCATTCAATCCAGAGTCATACCCCAACTTGATAGCACTTTCTATGTCCAAATACATGAGAGCTGCTAAAGTTGAAGTATACTTCTAGATAATCAAAGAAGAAATGTTTGCGATAAGAGAGAAAGCTTAGGAACTGTTACACGTTTTAAGATTAACCCAAACAGAATCACTTATGAAAATAGGAATCAAGTAGTGCTTACTTTTGAAGAAATCTTAGTCTGTTTCAACCAGCAAACAGTCTCTACTGGCAAGTAGTTGTTGAATTAATCACATAAAACTACCCCAACATGTAGCACTTACTGCATTATGAGATCATGTCAATGCTAAGGTTAGGGTACCAATTGTGAAGTAAAGAGATTGCCGCATTTCCAGATCCTGTCCTGGCCACTTACTGGTTATCCCATGCTGTCAGTTTTCCCAAGAGCTCTTTTCCAAGCTGAATGGCCTCCAAGACTCCAACTGAAGTGCATTTCTGAACTGGGATGAGTTCATTTTAAATGACTTGGGACAGAAACTGATGGCTGTGTTGTTAACAGCTAGACCCCCTGTTACAAAAGGTTTGATCACCATGCTAATGTTGAATTAACAATTCAGATTCATAAGCCTGAACAATTGTCTGCCACCAATTCAACTGGGTCTTGGTTTGATAGAATCACATTCCCATGCAAGATCTATTGATTAGGTTAAGCACATGGGAATGGATTTCAAAATAGCATGATTGAATTAAGTTTGTCTTCCATGAGCATCAGAATTTCAAAATATTTGCTATGCCATGTTGTGGTGTCTCTTGGTGCACATGATCACCACCGAGTGAAATCCACAGTTACTGCTACCCCAAAGAGTAGCACTTACTTAATGGATAGAAATGAATGCCAATCTGTGAGGTAACTGTATTGTGAAGCTATGTGAACAGACCCTGTTGAAATATTTTTGATGAAAAAATAATGAACACAAGAATGTTGGTTGTATATTCCACAGTGACAGCTACTCCAACAAAAAGCACTTACTGAAAAACAACGTATCAATACTTCTGTTAGAGTTGCTGTGCTGGTATTACCATCCCATAATGATGCTTGCCAACGGCAATTGTTGGGCTTTTAAAGCATTTGTGGTCATTAAATCCAGAGTCATACCCCAACTTGATAGCACTTTCTATTTCCAAATACAAGAGAGCTGCTAAAGTTGAAGTATACTTCTAGATAATCAAAGAAGAAATGTTTGCGATAAGAGAGAAAGCTTAGGAACTGTTACACGTTTTAAGATTAACCCAAACAGAATCACATATGAAAATAGGAATCAAGTAGTGCTTACTTTTGAAGAAATCTTAGTCTGTTTCAACTAGCAAACAGTCTCTACTGGCAAGTAGTTGTTGAATTAATCACATAAAACTACCCCAACATGTAGCACTTACTGCATTATGAGATCAAGTCAATGCTAAAGTTAGGGTACCAATTGTGAAGTAAAGAGATTGCCGCATTTCCAGATCCTGTCCTGGCCACTTACTGGTTATCCCATGCTGTCAGTTTTCCCAAGAGCTCTTTTCCAAGCTGAATGGCCTCCAAGACTCCAACTGAAGTGCATTTCTGAACTGGGATGAGTTTATTTTAAATGACTTGGGACAGAAACTGATGGCTGTGTTGTTAACAGCTAGACCCCCTGTTACAAAAGGTTTGATCACCATGCTAATGTTGAATTAACAATTCAGATTCATAAGCCTGAACAATTGTCTGCCACCAATTCAACTGGGTCTTGGTTTGATAGAAAGACATGGGAATGGATTTCAAAATAGCATGATTGAATTAAGTTTGTCTTCCATGAGCATCAGAATTTCAAAATATGTGCTATGCCATGTTGTGGTGTCTCTTGGTGCACATGATCACCACCGAGTGAAATCCACAGTTACTGCTACCCCAAAGAGTAGCACTTACTTAATGGATAGAAATGAATGCCAATCTGTGAGGTAACTGTATTGTGAAGCTATGTGAACAGACCCTGTTGAAATATTTTTGATGAAAAAATAATGAACACAAGAATGTTGGTTGTATATTCCACAGTGACAGCTACTCCAACAAAAAGCACTTACTGAAAAACAACGTATCAATACTTCTGTTAGAGTTGCTGTGCTGGTATTACCATCCCATAATGATGCTTGCCAAAGGCAATTGTTGGGCTTTTAAAGCATTTGTGGTCATTAAATCCAGAGTCATACCCCAACTTGATAGCACTTTCTATTTCCAAATACAAGAGAGCTGCTAAAGTTGAAGTATACTTCTAGATAATCAAAGAAGAAATGTTTGCGATAAGAGAGAAAGCTTAGGAACTGTTACACGTTTTAAGATTAACCCAAACAGAATCACATATGAAAATAGGAATCAAGTAGTGCTTACTTTTGAAGAAATCTTAGTCTGTTTCAACTAGCAAACAGTCTCTACTGGCAAGTAGTTGTTGAATTAATCACATAAAACTACCCCAACATGTAGCACTTACTGCATTATGAGATCAAGTCAATGCTAAAGTTAGGGTACCAATTGTGAAGTAAAGAGATTGCCGCATTTCCAGATCCTGTCCTGGCCACTTACTGGTTATCCCATGCTGTCAGTTTTCCCAAGAGCTCTTTTCCAAGCTGAATGGCCTCCAAGACTCCAACTGAAGTGCATTTCTGAACTGGGATGAGTTCATTTTAAATGACTTGGGACAGAAACTGATGGCTGTGTTGTTAACAGCTAGACCCCCTGTTACAAAAGGTTTGATCACCATGCTAATGTTGAATTAACAATTCAGATTCATAAGCCTGAACAATTGTCTGCCACCAATTCAACTGGGTCTTGGTTTGATAGAATCACATTCCCATGCAAGATCTATTGATTAGGTTAAGCACATGGGAATGGATTTCAAAATAGCATGATTGAATTAAGTTTGTCTTCCATGAGCATCAGAATTTCAAAATATTTGCTATGCCATGTTGTGGTGTCTCTTGGTGCACATGATCACCACCGAGTGAAATCCACAGTTACTGCTACCCCAAAGAGTAGCACTTACTTAATGGATAGAAATGAATGCCAATCTGTGAGGTAACTGTATTGTGAAGCTATGTGAACAGACCCTGTTGAAATATTTTTGATGAAAAAATAATGAACACAAGAATGTTGGTTGTATATTCCACAGTGACAGCTACTCCAACAAAAAGCACTTACTGAAAAACAACGTATCAATACTTCTGTTAGAGTTGCTGTGCTGGTATTACCATCCCATAATGATGCTTGCCAACGGCAATTGTTGGGCTTTTAAAGCATTTGTGGTCATTAAATCCAGAGTCATACCCCAACTTGATAGCACTTTCTATTTCCAAATACAAGAGAGCTGCTAAAGTTGAAGTATACTTCTAGATAATCAAAGAAGAAATGTTTGCGATAAGAGAGAAAGCTTAGGAACTGTTACACGTTTTAAGATTAACCCAAACAGAATCACATATGAAAATAGGAATCAAGTAGTGCTTACTTTTGAAGAAATCTTAGTCTGTTTCAACTAGCAAACAGTCTCTACTGGCAAGTAGTTGTTGAATTAATCACATAAAACTACCCCAACATGTAGCACTTACTGCATTATGAGATCAAGTCAATGCTAAAGTTAGGGTACCAATTGTGAAGTAAAGAGATTGCCGCATTTCCAGATCCTGTCCTGGCCACTTACTGGTTATCCCATGCTGTCAGTTTTCCCAAGAGCTCTTTTCCAAGCTGAATGGCCTCCAAGACTCCAACTGAAGTGCATTTCTGAACTGGGATGAGTTCATTTTAAATGACTTGGGACAGAAACTGATGGCTGTGTTGTTAACAGCTAGACCCCCTGTTACAAAAGGTTTGATCACCATGCTAATGTTGAATTAACAATTCAGATTCATAAGCCTGAACAATTGTCTGCCACCAATTCAACTGGGTCTTGGTTTGATAGAAAGACATGGGAATGGATTTCAAAATAGCATGATTGAATTAAGTTTGTCTTCCATGAGCATCAGAATTTCAAAATATTTGCTATGCCATGTTGTGGTGTCTCTTGGTGCACATGATCACCACCGAGTGAAATCCACAGTTACTGCTACCCCAAAGAGTAGCACTTACTTAATGGATAGAAATGAATGCCAATCTGTGAGGTAACTGTATTGTGAAGCTATGTGAACAGACCCTGTTGAAATATTTTTGATGAAAAAATAATGAACACAAGAATGTTGGTTGTATATTCCACAGTGACAGCTACTCCAACAAAAAGCACTTACTGAAAAACAACAGATCAATACTTCTGTTAGAGTTGCTGTGCTGGTATTACCATCCCATAATGATGCTTGCCAAAGGCAATTGTTGGGCTTTTAAAGCATTTGTGGTCATTCAATCCAGAGTCATACCCCAACTTGATAGCACTTTCTATGTCCAAATACATGAGAGCTGCTAAAGTTGAAGTATACTTCTAGATAATCAAAGAAGAAATGTTTGCGATAAGAGAGAAAGCTTAGGAACTGTTACACGTTTTAAGATTAACCCAAACAGAATCACTTATGAAAATAGGAATCAAGTAGTGCTTACTTTTGAAGAAATCTTAGTCTGTTTCAACCAGCAAACAGTCTCTACTGGCAAGTAGTTGTTGAATTAATCACATAAAACTACCCCAACATGTAGCACTTACTGCATTATGAGATCATGTCAATGCTAAGGTTAGGGTACCAATTGTGAAGTAAAGAGATTGCCGCATTTCCAGATCCTGTCCTGGCCACTTACTGGTTATCCCATGCTGCCAGTTTTCCCAGGAGCTCTTTTCCAAGCTGAATGGCCTCCAAGACTCCAACTGAAGTGCATTTCTGAACTGGGATGAGTTCATTTTAAATGACTTGGGACAGAAACTGATGGCTGTGTTGTTAACAGCTAGACCCCCTGTTACAAAAGGTTTGATCACCATGCTAATGTTGAATTAACAATTCAGATTCATAAGCCTGAACAATTGTCTGCCACCAATTCAACTGGGTCTTGGTTTGATAGAAAGACATGGGAATGGATTTCAAAATAGCATGATTGAATTAAGTTTGTCTTCCATGAGCATCAGAATTTCAAAATATTTGCTATGCCATGTTGTGGTGTCTCTTGGTGCACATGATCACCACCGAGTGAAATCCACAGTTACTGCTACCCCAAAGAGTAGCACTTACTTAATGGATAGAAATGAATGCCAATCTGTGAGGTAACTGTATTGTGAAGCTATGTGAACAGACCCTGTTGAAATATTTTTGATGAAAAAATAATGAACACAAGAATGTTGGTTGTATATTCCACAGTGACAGCTACTCCAACAAAAAGCACTTACTGAAAAACAACGTATCAATACTTCTGTTAGAGTTGCTGTGCTGGTATTACCATCCCATAATGATGCTTGCCAAAGGCAATTGTTGGGCTTTTAAAGCATTTGTGGTCATTAAATCCAGAGTCATACCCCAACTTGATAGCACTTTCTATTTCCAAATACAAGAGAGCTGCTAAAGTTGAAGTATACTTCTAGATAATCAAAGAAGAAATGTTTGCGATAAGAGAGAAAGCTTAGGAACTGTTACACGTTTTAAGATTAACCCAAACAGAATCACATATGAAAATAGGAATCAAGTAGTGCTTACTTTTGAAGAAATCTTAGTCTGTTTCAACTAGCAAACAGTCTCTACTGGCAAGTAGTTGTTGAATTAATCACATAAAACTACCCCAACATGTAGCACTTACTGCATTATGAGATCAAGTCAATGCTAAAGTTAGGGTACCAATTGTGAAGTAAAGAGATTGCCGCATTTCCAGATCCTGTCCTGGCCACTTACTGGTTATCCCATGCTGTCAGTTTTCCCAAGAGCTCTTTTCCAAGCTGAATGGCCTCCAAGACTCCAACTGAAGTGCATTTCTGAACTGGGATGAGTTCATTTTAAATGACTTGGGACAGAAACTGATGGCTGTGTTGTTAACAGCTAGACCCCCTGTTACAAAAGGTTTGATCACCATGCTAATGTTGAATTAACAATTCAGATTCATAAGCCTGAACAATTGTCTGCCACCAATTCAACTGGGTCTTGGTTTGATAGAATCACATTCCCATGCAAGATCTATTGATTAGGTTAAGCACATGGGAATGGATTTCAAAATAGCATGATTGAATTAAGTTTGTCTTCCATGAGCATCAGAATTTCAAAATATTTGCTATGCCATGTTGTGGTGTCTCTTGGTGCACATGATCACCACCGAGTGAAATCCACAGTTACTGCTACCCCAAAGAGTAGCACTTACTTAATGGATAGAAATGAATGCCAATCTGTGAGGTAACTGTATTGTGAAGCTATGTGAACAGACCCTGTTGAAATATTTTTGATGAAAAAATAATGAACACAAGAATGTTGGTTGTATATTCCACAGTGACAGCTACTCCAACAAAAAGCACTTACTGAAAAACAACGTATCAATACTTCTGTTAGAGTTGCTGTGCTGGTATTACCATCCCATAATGATGCTTGCCAACGGCAATTGTTGGGCTTTTAAAGCATTTGTGGTCATTAAATCCAGAGTCATACCCCAACTTGATAGCACTTTCTATTTCCAAATACAAGAGAGCTGCTAAAGTTGAAGTATACTTCTAGATAATCAAAGAAGAAATGTTTGCGATAAGAGAGAAAGCTTAGGAACTGTTACACGTTTTAAGATTAACCCAAACAGAATCACATATGAAAATAGGAATCAAGTAGTGCTTACTTTTGAAGAAATCTTAGTCTGTTTCAACTAGCAAACAGTCTCTACTGGCAAGTAGTTGTTGAATTAATCACATAAAACTACCCCAACATGTAGCACTTACTGCATTATGAGATCAAGTCAATGCTAAAGTTAGGGTACCAATTGTGAAGTAAAGAGATTGCCGCATTTCCAGATCCTGTCCTGGCCACTTACTGGTTATCCCATGCTGTCAGTTTTCCCAAGAGCTCTTTTCCAAGCTGAATGGCCTCCAAGACTCCAACTGAAGTGCATTTCTGAACTGGGATGAGTTCATTTTAAATGACTTGGGACAGAAACTGATGGCTGTGTTGTTAACAGCTAGACCCCCTGTTACAAAAGGTTTGATCACCATGCTAATGTTGAATTAACAATTCAGATTCATAAGCCTGAACAATTGTCTGCCACCAATTCAACTGGGTCTTGGTTTGATAGAATCACATTCCCATGCAAGATCTATTGATTAGGTTAAGCACATGGGAATGGATTTCAAAATAGCATGATTGAATTAAGTTTGTCTTCCATGAGCATCAGAATTTCAAAATATTTGCTATGCCATGTTGTGGTGTCTCTTGGTGCACATGATCACCACCGAGTGAAATCCACAGTTACTGCTACCCCAAAGAGTAGCACTTACTTAATGGATAGAAATGAATGCCAATCTGTGAGGTAACTGTATTGTGAAGCTATGTGAACAGACCCTGTTGAAATATTTTTGATGAAAAAATAATGAACACAAGAATGTTGGTTGTATATTCCACAGTGACAGCTACTCCAACAAAAAGCACTTACTGAAAAACAACGTATCAATACTTCTGTTAGAGTTGCTGTGCTGGTATTACCATCCCATAATGATGCTTGCCAACGGCAATTGTTGGGCTTTTAAAGCATTTGTGGTCATTAAATCCAGAGTCATACCCCAACTTGATAGCACTTTCTATTTCCAAATACAAGAGAGCTGCTAAAGTTGAAGTATACTTCTAGATAATCAAAGAAGAAATGTTTGCGATAAGAGAGAAAGCTTAGGAACTGTTACACGTTTTAAGATTAACCCAAACAGAATCACATATGAAAATAGGAATCAAGTAGTGCTTACTTTTGAAGAAATCTTAGTCTGTTTCAACTAGCAAACAGTCTCTACTGGCAAGTAGTTGTTGAATTAATCACATAAAACTACCCCAACATGTAGCACTTACTGCATTATGAGATCAAGTCAATGCTAAAGTTAGGGTACCAATTGTGAAGTAAAGAGATTGCCGCATTTCCAGATCCTGTCCTGGCCACTTACTGGTTATCCCATGCTGTCAGTTTTCCCAAGAGCTCTTTTCCAAGCTGAATGGCCTCCAAGACTCCAACTGAAGTGCATTTCTGAACTGGGATGAGTTCATTTTAAATGACTTGGGACAGAAACTGATGGCTGTGTTGTTAACAGCTAGACCCCCTGTTACAAAAGGTTTGATCACCATGCTAATGTTGAATTAACAATTCAGATTCATAAGCCTGAACAATTGTCTGCCACCAATTCAACTGGGTCTTGGTTTGATAGAAAGACATGGGAATGGATTTCAAAATAGCATGATTGAATTAAGTTTGTCTTCCATGAGCATCAGAATTTCAAAATATTTGCTATGCCATGTTGTGGTGTCTCTTGGTGCACATGATCACCACCGAGTGAAATCCACAGTTACTGCTACCCCAAAGAGTAGCACTTACTTAATGGATAGAAATGAATGCCAATCTGTGAGGTAACTGTATTGTGAAGCTATGTGAACAGACCCTGTTGAAATATTTTTGATGAAAAAATAATGAACACAAGAATGTTGGTTGTATATTCCACAGTGACAGCTACTCCAACAAAAAGCACTTACTGAAAAACAACAGATCAATACTTCTGTTAGAGTTGCTGTGCTGGTATTACCATCCCATAATGATGCTTGCCAAAGGCAATTGTTGGGCTTTTAAAGCATTTGTGGTCATTCAATCCAGAGTCATACCCCAACTTGATAGCACTTTCTATGTCCAAATACATGAGAGCTGCTAAAGTTGAAGTATACTTCTAGATAATCAAAGAAGAAATGTTTGCGATAAGAGAGAAAGCTTAGGAACTGTTACACGTTTTAAGATTAACCCAAACAGAATCACTTATGAAAATAGGAATCAAGTAGTGCTTACTTTTGAAGAAATCTTAGTCTGTTTCAACCAGCAAACAGTCTCTACTGGCAAGTAGTTGTTGAATTAATCACATAAAACTACCCCAACATGTAGCACTTACTGCATTATGAGATCATGTCAATGCTAAGGTTAGGGTACCAATTGTGAAGTAAAGAGATTGCCGCATTTCCAGATCCTGTCCTGGCCACTTACTGGTTATCCCATGCTGCCAGTTTTCCCAGGAGCTCTTTTCCAAGCTGAATGGCCTCCAAGACTCCAACTGAAGTGCATTTCTGAACTGGGATGAGTTCATTTTAAATGACTTGGGACAGAAACTGATGGCTGTGTTGTTAACAGCTAGACCCCCTGTTACAAAAGGTTTGATCACCATGCTAATGTTGAATTAACAATTCAGATTCATAAGCCTGAACAATTGTCTGCCACCAATTCAACTGGGTCTTGGTTTGATAGAAAGACATGGGAATGGATTTCAAAATAGCATGATTGAATTAAGTTTGTCTTCCATGAGCATCAGAATTTCAAAATATTTGCTATGCCATGTTGTGGTGTCTCTTGGTGCACATGATCACCACCGAGTGAAATCCACAGTTACTGCTACCCCAAAGAGTAGCACTTACTTAATGGATAGAAATGAATGCCAATCTGTGAGGTAACTGTATTGTGAAGCTATGTGAACAGACCCTGTTGAAATATTTTTGATGAAAAAATAATGAACACAAGAATGTTGGTTGTATATTCCACAGTGACAGCTACTCCAACAAAAAGCACTTACTGAAAAACAACGTATCAATACTTCTGTTAGAGTTGCTGTGCTGGTATTACCATCCCATAATGATGCTTGCCAAAGGCAATTGTTGGGCTTTTAAAGCATTTGTGGTCATTAAATCCAGAGTCATACCCCAACTTGATAGCACTTTCTATTTCCAAATACAAGAGAGCTGCTAAAGTTGAAGTATACTTCTAGATAATCAAAGAAGAAATGTTTGCGATAAGAGAGAAAGCTTAGGAACTGTTACACGTTTTAAGATTAACCCAAACAGAATCACATATGAAAATAGGAATCAAGTAGTGCTTACTTTTGAAGAAATCTTAGTCTGTTTCAACTAGCAAACAGTCTCTACTGGCAAGTAGTTGTTGAATTAATCACATAAAACTACCCCAACATGTAGCACTTACTGCATTATGAGATCAAGTCAATGCTAAAGTTAGGGTACCAATTGTGAAGTAAAGAGATTGCCGCATTTCCAGATCCTGTCCTGGCCACTTACTGGTTATCCCATGCTGTCAGTTTTCCCAAGAGCTCTTTTCCAAGCTGAATGGCCTCCAAGACTCCAACTGAAGTGCATTTCTGAACTGGGATGAGTTCATTTTAAATGACTTGGGACAGAAACTGATGGCTGTGTTGTTAACAGCTAGACCCCCTGTTACAAAAGGTTTGATCACCATGCTAATGTTGAATTAACAATTCAGATTCATAAGCCTGAACAATTGTCTGCCACCAATTCAACTGGGTCTTGGTTTGATAGAATCACATTCCCATGCAAGATCTATTGATTAGGTTAAGCACATGGGAATGGATTTCAAAATAGCATGATTGAATTAAGTTTGTCTTCCATGAGCATCAGAATTTCAAAATATTTGCTATGCCATGTTGTGGTGTCTCTTGGTGCACATGATCACCACCGAGTGAAATCCACAGTTACTGCTACCCCAAAGAGTAGCACTTACTTAATGGATAGAAATGAATGCCAATCTGTGAGGTAACTGTATTGTGAAGCTATGTGAACAGACCCTGTTGAAATATTTTTGATGAAAAAATAATGAACACAAGAATGTTGGTTGTATATTCCACAGTGACAGCTACTCCAACAAAAAGCACTTACTGAAAAACAACGTATCAATACTTCTGTTAGAGTTGCTGTGCTGGTATTACCATCCCATAATGATGCTTGCCAACGGCAATTGTTGGGCTTTTAAAGCATTTGTGGTCATTAAATCCAGAGTCATACCCCAACTTGATAGCACTTTCTATTTCCAAATACAAGAGAGCTGCTAAAGTTGAAGTATACTTCTAGATAATCAAAGAAGAAATGTTTGCGATAAGAGAGAAAGCTTAGGAACTGTTACACGTTTTAAGATTAACCCAAACAGAATCACATATGAAAATAGGAATCAAGTAGTGCTTACTTTTGAAGAAATCTTAGTCTGTTTCAACTAGCAAACAGTCTCTACTGGCAAGTAGTTGTTGAATTAATCACATAAAACTACCCCAACATGTAGCACTTACTGCATTATGAGATCAAGTCAATGCTAAAGTTAGGGTACCAATTGTGAAGTAAAGAGATTGCCGCATTTCCAGATCCTGTCCTGGCCACTTACTGGTTATCCCATGCTGTCAGTTTTCCCAAGAGCTCTTTTCCAAGCTGAATGGCCTCCAAGACTCCAACTGAAGTGCATTTCTGAACTGGGATGAGTTCATTTTAAATGACTTGGGACAGAAACTGATGGCTGTGTTGTTAACAGCTAGACCCCCTGTTACAAAAGGTTTGATCACCATGCTAATGTTGAATTAACAATTCAGATTCATAAGCCTGAACAATTGTCTGCCACCAATTCAACTGGGTCTTGGTTTGATAGAAAGACATGGGAATGGATTTCAAAATAGCATGATTGAATTAAGTTTGTCTTCCATGAGCATCAGAATTTCAAAATATTTGCTATGCCATGTTGTGGTGTCTCTTGGTGCACATGATCACCACCGAGTGAAATCCACAGTTACTGCTACCCCAAAGAGTAGCACTTACTTAATGGATAGAAATGAATGCCAATCTGTGAGGTAACTGTATTGTGAAGCTATGTGAACAGACCCTGTTGAAATATTTTTGATGAAAAAATAATGAACACAAGAATGTTGGTTGTATATTCCACAGTGACAGCTACTCCAACAAAAAGCACTTACTGAAAAACAACAGATCAATACTTCTGTTAGAGTTGCTGTGCTGGTATTACCATCCCATAATGATGCTTGCCAAAGGCAATTGTTGGGCTTTTAAAGCATTTGTGGTCATTCAATCCAGAGTCATACCCCAACTTGATAGCACTTTCTATGTCCAAATACATGAGAGCTGCTAAAGTTGAAGTATACTTCTAGATAATCAAAGAAGAAATGTTTGCGATAAGAGAGAAAGCTTAGGAACTGTTACACGTTTTAAGATTAACCCAAACAGAATCACTTATGAAAATAGGAATCAAGTAGTGCTTACTTTTGAAGAAATCTTAGTCTGTTTCAACCAGCAAACAGTCTCTACTGGCAAGTAGTTGTTGAATTAATCACATAAAACTACCCCAACATGTAGCACTTACTGCATTATGAGATCATGTCAATGCTAAGGTTAGGGTACCAATTGTGAAGTAAAGAGATTGCCGCATTTCCAGATCCTGTCCTGGCCACTTACTGGTTATCCCATGCTGCCAGTTTTCCCAGGAGCTCTTTTCCAAGCTGAATGGCCTCCAAGACTCCAACTGAAGTGCATTTCTGAACTGGGATGAGTTCATTTTAAATGACTTGGGACAGAAACTGATGGCTGTGTTGTTAACAGCTAGACCCCCTGTTACAAAAGGTTTGATCACCATGCTAATGTTGAATTAACAATTCAGATTCATAAGCCTGAACAATTGTCTGCCACCAATTCAACTGGGTCTTGGTTTGATAGAATCACATTCCCATGCAAGATCTATTGATTAGGTTAAGCACATGGGAATGGATTTCAAAATAGCATGATTGAATTAAGTTTGTCTTCCATGAGCATCAGAATTTCAAAATATTTGCTATGCCATGTTGTGGTGTCTCTTGGTGCACATGATCACCACCGAGTGAAATCCACAGTTACTGCTACCCCAAAGAGTAGCACTTACTTAATGGATAGAAATGAATGCCAATCTGTGAGGTAACTGTATTGTGAAGCTATGTGAACAGACCCTGTTGAAATATTTTTGATGAAAAAATAATGAACACAAGAATGTTGGTTGTATATTCCACAGTGACAGCTACTCCAACAAAAAGCACTTACTGAAAAACAACGTATCAATACTTCTGTTAGAGTTGCTGTGCTGGTATTACCATCCCATAATGATGCTTGCCAACGGCAATTGTTGGGCTTTTAAAGCATTTGTGGTCATTAAATCCAGAGTCATACCCCAACTTGATAGCACTTTCTATTTCCAAATACAAGAGAGCTGCTAAAGTTGAAGTATACTTCTAGATAATCAAAGAAGAAATGTTTGCGATAAGAGAGAAAGCTTAGGAACTGTTACACGTTTTAAGATTAACCCAAACAGAATCACATATGAAAATAGGAATCAAGTAGTGCTTACTTTTGAAGAAATCTTAGTCTGTTTCAACTAGCAAACAGTCTCTACTGGCAAGTAGTTGTTGAATTAATCACATAAAACTACCCCAACATGTAGCACTTACTGCATTATGAGATCAAGTCAATGCTAAAGTTAGGGTACCAATTGTGAAGTAAAGAGATTGCCGCATTTCCAGATCCTGTCCTGGCCACTTACTGGTTATCCCATGCTGTCAGTTTTCCCAAGAGCTCTTTTCCAAGCTGAATGGCCTCCAAGACTCCAACTGAAGTGCATTTCTGAACTGGGATGTGTTCATTTTAAATGACTTGGGACAGAAACTGATGGCTGTGTTGTTAACAGCTAGACCCCCTGTTACAAAAGGTTTGATCACCATGCTAATGTTGAATTAACAATTCAGATTCATAAGCCTGAACAATTGTCTGCCACCAATTCAACTGGGTCTTGGTTTGATAGAAAGACATGGGAATGGATTTCAAAATAGCATGATTGAATTAAGTTTGTCTTCCATGAGCATCAAAATTTCAAAATATTTGCTATGCCATGTTGTGGTGTCTCTTGGTGCACATGATCACCACCGAGTGAAATCCACAGTTACTGCTACCCCAAAGAGTAGCACTTACTTAATGGATAGAAATGAATGCCAATCTGTGAGGTAACTGTATTGTGAAGCTATGTGAACAGACCCTGTTGAAATATTTTTGATGAAAAAATAATGAACACAAGAATGTTGGTTGTATATTCCACAGTGACAGCTACTCCAACAAAAAGCACTTACTGAAAAACAACGTATCAATACTTCTGTTAGAGTTGCTGTGCTGGTATTACCATCCCATAATGATGCTTGCCAAAGGCAATTGTTGGGCTTTTAAAGCATTTGTGGTCATTAAATCCAGAGTCATACCCCAACTTGATAGCACTTTCTATTTCCAAATACAAGAGAGCTGCTAAAGTTGAAGTATACTTCTAGATAATCAAAGAAGAAATGTTTGCGATAAGAGAGAAAGCTTAGGAACTGTTACACGTTTTAAGATTAACCCAAACAGAATCACATATGAAAATAGGAATCAAGTAGTGCTTACTTTTGAAGAAATCTTAGTCTGTTTCAACTAGCAAACAGTCTCTACTGGCAAGTAGTTGTTGAATTAATCACATAAAACTACCCCAACATGTAGCACTTACTGCATTATGAGATCAAGTCAATGCTAAAGTTAGGGTACCAATTGTGAAGTAAAGAGATTGCCGCATTTCCAGATCCTGTCCTGGCCACTTACTGGTTATCCCATGCTGTCAGTTTTCCCAAGAGCTCTTTTCCAAGCTGAATGGCCTCCAAGACTCCAACTGAAGTGCATTTCTGAACTGGGATGAGTTCATTTTAAATGACTTGGGACAGAAACTGATGGCTGTGTTGTTAACAGCTAGACCCCCTGTTACAAAAGGTTTGATCACCATGCTAATGTTGAATTAACAATTCAGATTCATAAGCCTGAACAATTGTCTGCCACCAATTCAACTGGGTCTTGGTTTGATAGAAAGACATGGGAATGGATTTCAAAATAGCATGATTGAATTAAGTTTGTCTTCCATGAGCATCAGAATTTCAAAATATGTGCTATGCCATGTTGTGGTGTCTCTTGGTGCACATGATCACCACCGAGTGAAATCCACAGTTACTGCTACCCCAAAGAGTAGCACTTACTTAATGGATAGAAATGAATGCCAATCTGTGAGGTAACTGTATTGTGAAGCTATGTGAACAGACCCTGTTGAAATATTTTTGATGAAAAAATAATGAACACAAGAATGTTGGTTGTATATTCCACAGTGACAGCTACTCCAACAAAAAGCACTTACTGAAAAACAACGTATCAATACTTCTGTTAGAGTTGCTGTGCTGGTATTACCATCCCATAATGATGCTTGCCAAAGGCAATTGTTGGGCTTTTAAAGCATTTGTGGTCATTAAATCCAGAGTCATACCCCAACTTGATAGCACTTTCTATTTCCAAATACAAGAGAGCTGCTAAAGTTGAAGTATACTTCTAGATAATCAAAGAAGAAATGTTTGCGATAAGAGAGAAAGCTTAGGAACTGTTACACGTTTTAAGATTAACCCAAACAGAATCACATATGAAAATAGGAATCAAGTAGTGCTTACTTTTGAAGAAATCTTAGTCTGTTTCAACTAGCAAACAGTCTCTACTGGCAAGTAGTTGTTGAATTAATCACATAAAACTACCCCAACATGTAGCACTTACTGCATTATGAGATCAAGTCAATGCTAAAGTTAGGGTACCAATTGTGAAGTAAAGAGATTGCCGCATTTCCAGATCCTGTCCTGGCCACTTACTGGTTATCCCATGCTGTCAGTTTTCCCAAGAGCTCTTTTCCAAGCTGAATGGCCTCCAAGACTCCAACTGAAGTGCATTTCTGAACTGGGATGAGTTCATTTTAAATGACTTGGGACAGAAACTGATGGCTGTGTTGTTAACAGCTAGACCCCCTGTTACAAAAGGTTTGATCACCATGCTAATGTTGAATTAACAATTCAGATTCATAAGCCTGAACAATTGTCTGCCACCAATTCAACTGGGTCTTGGTTTGATAGAAAGACATGGGAATGGATTTCAAAATAGCATGATTGAATTAAGTTTGTCTTCCATGAGCATCAGAATTTCAAAATATGTGCTATGCCATGTTGTGGTGTCTCTTGGTGCACATGATCACCACCGAGTGAAATCCACAGTTACTGCTACCCCAAAGAGTAGCACTTACTTAATGGATAGAAATGAATGCCAATCTGTGAGGTAACTGTATTGTGAAGCTATGTGAACAGACCCTGTTGAAATATTTTTGATGAAAAAATAATGAACACAAGAATGTTGGTTGTATATTCCACAGTGACAGCTACTCCAACAAAAAGCACTTACTGAAAAACAACGTATCAATACTTCTGTTAGAGTTGCTGTGCTGGTATTACCATCCCATAATGATGCTTGCCAACGGCAATTGTTGGGCTTTTAAAGCATTTGTGGTCATTAAATCCAGAGTCATACCCCAACTTGATAGCACTTTCTATTTCCAAATACAAGAGAGCTGCTAAAGTTGAAGTATACTTCTAGATAATCAAAGAAGAAATGTTTGCGATAAGAGAGAAAGCTTAGGAACTGTTACACGTTTTAAGATTAACCCAAACAGAATCACATATGAAAATAGGAATCAAGTAGTGCTTACTTTTGAAGAAATCTTAGTCTGTTTCAACTAGCAAACAGTCTCTACTGGCAAGTAGTTGTTGAATTAATCACATAAAACTACCCCAACATGTAGCACTTACTGCATTATGAGATCAAGTCAATGCTAAAGTTAGGGTACCAATTGTGAAGTAAAGAGATTGCCGCATTTCCAGATCCTGTCCTGGCCACTTACTGGTTATCCCATGCTGTCAGTTTTCCCAAGAGCTCTTTTCCAAGCTGAATGGCCTCCAAGACTCCAACTGAAGTGCATTTCTGAACTGGGATGAGTTCATTTTAAATGACTTGGGACAGAAACTGATGGCTGTGTTGTTAACAGCTAGACCCCCTGTTACAAAAGGTTTGATCACCATGCTAATGTTGAATTAACAATTCAGATTCATAAGCCTGAACAATTGTCTGCCACCAATTCAACTGGGTCTTGGTTTGATAGAAAGACATGGGAATGGATTTCAAAATAGCATGATTGAATTAAGTTTGTCTTCCATGAGCATCAGAATTTCAAAATATTTGCTATGCCATGTTGTGGTGTCTCTTGGTGCACATGATCACCACCGAGTGAAATCCACAGTTACTGCTACCCCAAAGAGTAGCACTTACTTAATGGATAGAAATGAATGCCAATCTGTGAGGTAACTGTATTGTGAAGCTATGTGAACAGACCCTGTTGAAATATTTTTGATGAAAAAATAATGAACACAAGAATGTTGGTTGTATATTCCACAGTGACAGCTACTCCAACAAAAAGCACTTACTGAAAAACAACGTATCAATACTTCTGTTAGAGTTGCTGTGCTGGTATTACCATCCCATAATGATGCTTGCCAAAGGCAATTGTTGGGCTTTTAAAGCATTTGTGGTCATTAAATCCAGAGTCATACCCCAACTTGATAGCACTTTCTATTTCCAAATACAAGAGAGCTGCTAAAGTTGAAGTATACTTCTAGATAATCAAAGAAGAAATGTTTGCGATAAGAGAGAAAGCTTAGGAACTGTTACACGTTTTAAGATTAACCCAAACAGAATCACATATGAAAATAGGAATCAAGTAGTGCTTACTTTTGAAGAAATCTTAGTCTGTTTCAACTAGCAAACAGTCTCTACTGGCAAGTAGTTGTTGAATTAATCACATAAAACTACCCCAACATGTAGCACTTACTGCATTATGAGATCAAGTCAATGCTAAAGTTAGGGTACCAATTGTGAAGTAAAGAGATTGCCGCATTTCCAGATCCTGTCCTGGCCACTTACTGGTTATCCCATGCTGTCAGTTTTCCCAAGAGCTCTTTTCCAAGCTGAATGGCCTCCAAGACTCCAACTGAAGTGCATTTCTGAACTGGGATGAGTTCATTTTAAATGACTTGGGACAGAAACTGATGGCTGTGTTGTTAACAGCTAGACCCCCTGTTACAAAAGGTTTGATCACCATGCTAATGTTGAATTAACAATTCAGATTCATAAGCCTGAACAATTGTCTGCCACCAATTCAACTGGGTCTTGGTTTGATAGAATCACATTCCCATGCAAGATCTATTGATTAGGTTAAGCACATGGGAATGGATTTCAAAATAGCATGATTGAATTAAGTTTGTCTTCCATGAGCATCAGAATTTCAAAATATTTGCTATGCCATGTTGTGGTGTCTCTTGGTGCACATGATCACCACCGAGTGAAATCCACAGTTACTGCTACCCCAAAGAGTAGCACTTACTTAATGGATAGAAATGAATGCCAATCTGTGAGGTAACTGTATTGTGAAGCTATGTGAACAGACCCTGTTGAAATATTTTTGATGAAAAAATAATGAACACAAGAATGTTGGTTGTATATTCCACAGTGACAGCTACTCCAACAAAAAGCACTTACTGAAAAACAACGTATCAATACTTCTGTTAGAGTTGCTGTGCTGGTATTACCATCCCATAATGATGCTTGCCAACGGCAATTGTTGGGCTTTTAAAGCATTTGTGGTCATTAAATCCAGAGTCATACCCCAACTTGATAGCACTTTCTATTTCCAAATACAAGAGAGCTGCTAAAGTTGAAGTATACTTCTAGATAATCAAAGAAGAAATGTTTGCGATAAGAGAGAAAGCTTAGGAACTGTTACACGTTTTAAGATTAACCCAAACAGAATCACATATGAAAATAGGAATCAAGTAGTGCTTACTTTTGAAGAAATCTTAGTCTGTTTCAACTAGCAAACAGTCTCTACTGGCAAGTAGTTGTTGAATTAATCACATAAAACTACCCCAACATGTAGCACTTACTGCATTATGAGATCAAGTCAATGCTAAAGTTAGGGTACCAATTGTGAAGTAAAGAGATTGCCGCATTTCCAGATCCTGTCCTGGCCACTTACTGGTTATCCCATGCTGTCAGTTTTCCCAAGAGCTCTTTTCCAAGCTGAATGGCCTCCAAGACTCCAACTGAAGTGCATTTCTGAACTGGGATGAGTTCATTTTAAATGACTTGGGACAGAAACTGATGGCTGTGTTGTTAACAGCTAGACCCCCTGTTACAAAAGGTTTGATCACCATGCTAATGTTGAATTAACAATTCAGATTCATAAGCCTGAACAATTGTCTGCCACCAATTCAACTGGGTCTTGGTTTGATAGAAAGACATGGGAATGGATTTCAAAATAGCATGATTGAATTAAGTTTGTCTTCCATGAGCATCAGAATTTCAAAATATTTGCTATGCCATGTTGTGGTGTCTCTTGGTGCACATGATCACCACCGAGTGAAATCCACAGTTACTGCTACCCCAAAGAGTAGCACTTACTTAATGGATAGAAATGAATGCCAATCTGTGAGGTAACTGTATTGTGAAGCTATGTGAACAGACCCTGTTGAAATATTTTTGATGAAAAAATAATGAACACAAGAATGTTGGTTGTATATTCCACAGTGACAGCTACTCCAACAAAAAGCACTTACTGAAAAACAACGTATCAATACTTCTGTTAGAGTTGCTGTGCTGGTATTACCATCCCATAATGATGCTTGCCAAAGGCAATTGTTGGGCTTTTAAAGCATTTGTGGTCATTAAATCCAGAGTCATACCCCAACTTGATAGCACTTTCTATTTCCAAATACAAGAGAGCTGCTAAAGTTGAAGTATACTTCTAGATAATCAAAGAAGAAATGTTTGCGATAAGAGAGAAAGCTTAGGAACTGTTACACGTTTTAAGATTAACCCAAACAGAATCACATATGAAAATAGGAATCAAGTAGTGCTTACTTTTGAAGAAATCTTAGTCTGTTTCAACTAGCAAACAGTCTCTACTGGCAAGTAGTTGTTGAATTAATCACATAAAACTACCCCAACATGTAGCACTTACTGCATTATGAGATCAAGTCAATGCTAAAGTTAGGGTACCAATTGTGAAGTAAAGAGATTGCCGCATTTCCAGATCCTGTCCTGGCCACTTACTGGTTATCCCATGCTGTCAGTTTTCCCAAGAGCTCTTTTCCAAGCTGAATGGCCTCCAAGACTCCAACTGAAGTGCATTTCTGAACTGGGATGAGTTCATTTTAAATGACTTGGGACAGAAACTGATGGCTGTGTTGTTAACAGCTAGACCCCCTGTTACAAAAGGTTTGATCACCATGCTAATGTTGAATTAACAATTCAGATTCATAAGCCTGAACAATTGTCTGCCACCAATTCAACTGGGTCTTGGTTTGATAGAATCACATTCCCATGCAAGATCTATTGATTAGGTTAAGCACATGGGAATGGATTTCAAAATAGCATGATTGAATTAAGTTTGTCTTCCATGAGCATCAGAATTTCAAAATATTTGCTATGCCATGTTGTGGTGTCTCTTGGTGCACATGATCACCACCGAGTGAAATCCACAGTTACTGCTACCCCAAAGAGTAGCACTTACTTAATGGATAGAAATGAATGCCAATCTGTGAGGTAACTGTATTGTGAAGCTATGTGAACAGACCCTGTTGAAATATTTTTGATGAAAAAATAATGAACACAAGAATGTTGGTTGTATATTCCACAGTGACAGCTACTCCAACAAAAAGCACTTACTGAAAAACAACGTATCAATACTTCTGTTAGAGTTGCTGTGCTGGTATTACCATCCCATAATGATGCTTGCCAACGGCAATTGTTGGGCTTTTAAAGCATTTGTGGTCATTAAATCCAGAGTCATACCCCAACTTGATAGCACTTTCTATTTCCAAATACAAGAGAGCTGCTAAAGTTGAAGTATACTTCTAGATAATCAAAGAAGAAATGTTTGCGATAAGAGAGAAAGCTTAGGAACTGTTACACGTTTTAAGATTAACCCAAACAGAATCACATATGAAAATAGGAATCAAGTAGTGCTTACTTTTGAAGAAATCTTAGTCTGTTTCAACTAGCAAACAGTCTCTACTGGCAAGTAGTTGTTGAATTAATCACATAAAACTACCCCAACATGTAGCACTTACTGCATTATGAGATCAAGTCAATGCTAAAGTTAGGGTACCAATTGTGAAGTAAAGAGATTGCCGCATTTCCAGATCCTGTCCTGGCCACTTACTGGTTATCCCATGCTGTCAGTTTTCCCAAGAGCTCTTTTCCAAGCTGAATGGCCTCCAAGACTCCAACTGAAGTGCATTTCTGAACTGGGATGAGTTCATTTTAAATGACTTGGGACAGAAACTGATGGCTGTGTTGTTAACAGCTAGACCCCCTGTTACAAAAGGTTTGATCACCATGCTAATGTTGAATTAACAATTCAGATTCATAAGCCTGAACAATTGTCTGCCACCAATTCAACTGGGTCTTGGTTTGATAGAAAGACATGGGAATGGATTTCAAAATAGCATGATTGAATTAAGTTTGTCTTCCATGAGCATCAGAATTTCAAAATATTTGCTATGCCATGTTGTGGTGTCTCTTGGTGCACATGATCACCACCGAGTGAAATCCACAGTTACTGCTACCCCAAAGAGTAGCACTTACTTAATGGATAGAAATGAATGCCAATCTGTGAGGTAACTGTATTGTGAAGCTATGTGAACAGACCCTGTTGAAATATTTTTGATGAAAAAATAATGAACACAAGAATGTTGGTTGTATATTCCACAGTGACAGCTACTCCAACAAAAAGCACTTACTGAAAAACAACAGATCAATACTTCTGTTAGAGTTGCTGTGCTGGTATTACCATCCCATAATGATGCTTGCCAAAGGCAATTGTTGGGCTTTTAAAGCATTTGTGGTCATTCAATCCAGAGTCATACCCCAACTTGATAGCACTTTCTATGTCCAAATACATGAGAGCTGCTAAAGTTGAAGTATACTTCTAGATAATCAAAGAAGAAATGTTTGCGATAAGAGAGAAAGCTTAGGAACTGTTACACGTTTTAAGATTAACCCAAACAGAATCACTTATGAAAATAGGAATCAAGTAGTGCTTACTTTTGAAGAAATCTTAGTCTGTTTCAACCAGCAAACAGTCTCTACTGGCAAGTAGTTGTTGAATTAATCACATAAAACTACCCCAACATGTAGCACTTACTGCATTATGAGATCATGTCAATGCTAAGGTTAGGGTACCAATTGTGAAGTAAAGAGATTGCCGCATTTCCAGATCCTGTCCTGGCCACTTACTGGTTATCCCATGCTGCCAGTTTTCCCAGGAGCTCTTTTCCAAGCTGAATGGCCTCCAAGACTCCAACTGAAGTGCATTTCTGAACTGGGATGAGTTCATTTTAAATGACTTGGGACAGAAACTGATGGCTGTGTTGTTAACAGCTAGACCCCCTGTTACAAAAGGTTTGATCACCATGCTAATGTTGAATTAACAATTCAGATTCATAAGCCTGAACAATTGTCTGCCACCAATTCAACTGGGTCTTGGTTTGATAGAAAGACATGGGAATGGATTTCAAAATAGCATGATTGAATTAAGTTTGTCTTCCATGAGCATCAGAATTTCAAAATATTTGCTATGCCATGTTGTGGTGTCTCTTGGTGCACATGATCACCACCGAGTGAAATCCACAGTTACTGCTACCCCAAAGAGTAGCACTTACTTAATGGATAGAAATGAATGCCAATCTGTGAGGTAACTGTATTGTGAAGCTATGTGAACAGACCCTGTTGAAATATTTTTGATGAAAAAATAATGAACACAAGAATGTTGGTTGTATATTCCACAGTGACAGCTACTCCAACAAAAAGCACTTACTGAAAAACAACGTATCAATACTTCTGTTAGAGTTGCTGTGCTGGTATTACCATCCCATAATGATGCTTGCCAAAGGCAATTGTTGGGCTTTTAAAGCATTTGTGGTCATTAAATCCAGAGTCATACCCCAACTTGATAGCACTTTCTATTTCCAAATACAAGAGAGCTGCTAAAGTTGAAGTATACTTCTAGATAATCAAAGAAGAAATGTTTGCGATAAGAGAGAAAGCTTAGGAACTGTTACACGTTTTAAGATTAACCCAAACAGAATCACATATGAAAATAGGAATCAAGTAGTGCTTACTTTTGAAGAAATCTTAGTCTGTTTCAACTAGCAAACAGTCTCTACTGGCAAGTAGTTGTTGAATTAATCACATAAAACTACCCCAACATGTAGCACTTACTGCATTATGAGATCAAGTCAATGCTAAAGTTAGGGTACCAATTGTGAAGTAAAGAGATTGCCGCATTTCCAGATCCTGTCCTGGCCACTTACTGGTTATCCCATGCTGTCAGTTTTCCCAAGAGCTCTTTTCCAAGCTGAATGGCCTCCAAGACTCCAACTGAAGTGCATTTCTGAACTGGGATGAGTTCATTTTAAATGACTTGGGACAGAAACTGATGGCTGTGTTGTTAACAGCTAGACCCCCTGTTACAAAAGGTTTGATCACCATGCTAATGTTGAATTAACAATTCAGATTCATAAGCCTGAACAATTGTCTGCCACCAATTCAACTGGGTCTTGGTTTGATAGAATCACATTCCCATGCAAGATCTATTGATTAGGTTAAGCACATGGGAATGGATTTCAAAATAGCATGATTGAATTAAGTTTGTCTTCCATGAGCATCAGAATTTCAAAATATTTGCTATGCCATGTTGTGGTGTCTCTTGGTGCACATGATCACCACCGAGTGAAATCCACAGTTACTGCTACCCCAAAGAGTAGCACTTACTTAATGGATAGAAATGAATGCCAATCTGTGAGGTAACTGTATTGTGAAGCTATGTGAACAGACCCTGTTGAAATATTTTTGATGAAAAAATAATGAACACAAGAATGTTGGTTGTATATTCCACAGTGACAGCTACTCCAACAAAAAGCACTTACTGAAAAACAACGTATCAATACTTCTGTTAGAGTTGCTGTGCTGGTATTACCATCCCATAATGATGCTTGCCAACGGCAATTGTTGGGCTTTTAAAGCATTTGTGGTCATTAAATCCAGAGTCATACCCCAACTTGATAGCACTTTCTATTTCCAAATACAAGAGAGCTGCTAAAGTTGAAGTATACTTCTAGATAATCAAAGAAGAAATGTTTGCGATAAGAGAGAAAGCTTAGGAACTGTTACACGTTTTAAGATTAACCCAAACAGAATCACATATGAAAATAGGAATCAAGTAGTGCTTACTTTTGAAGAAATCTTAGTCTGTTTCAACTAGCAAACAGTCTCTACTGGCAAGTAGTTGTTGAATTAATCACATAAAACTACCCCAACATGTAGCACTTACTGCATTATGAGATCAAGTCAATGCTAAAGTTAGGGTACCAATTGTGAAGTAAAGAGATTGCCGCATTTCCAGATCCTGTCCTGGCCACTTACTGGTTATCCCATGCTGTCAGTTTTCCCAAGAGCTCTTTTCCAAGCTGAATGGCCTCCAAGACTCCAACTGAAGTGCATTTCTGAACTGGGATGAGTTCATTTTAAATGACTTGGGACAGAAACTGATGGCTGTGTTGTTAACAGCTAGACCCCCTGTTACAAAAGGTTTGATCACCATGCTAATGTTGAATTAACAATTCAGATTCATAAGCCTGAACAATTGTCTGCCACCAATTCAACTGGGTCTTGGTTTGATAGAAAGACATGGGAATGGATTTCAAAATAGCATGATTGAATTAAGTTTGTCTTCCATGAGCATCAGAATTTCAAAATATTTGCTATGCCATGTTGTGGTGTCTCTTGGTGCACATGATCACCACCGAGTGAAATCCACAGTTACTGCTACCCCAAAGAGTAGCACTTACTTAATGGATAGAAATGAATGCCAATCTGTGAGGTAACTGTATTGTGAAGCTATGTGAACAGACCCTGTTGAAATATTTTTGATGAAAAAATAATGAACACAAGAATGTTGGTTGTATATTCCACAGTGACAGCTACTCCAACAAAAAGCACTTACTGAAAAACAACAGATCAATACTTCTGTTAGAGTTGCTGTGCTGGTATTACCATCCCATAATGATGCTTGCCAAAGGCAATTGTTGGGCTTTTAAAGCATTTGTGGTCATTCAATCCAGAGTCATACCCCAACTTGATAGCACTTTCTATGTCCAAATACATGAGAGCTGCTAAAGTTGAAGTATACTTCTAGATAATCAAAGAAGAAATGTTTGCGATAAGAGAGAAAGCTTAGGAACTGTTACACGTTTTAAGATTAACCCAAACAGAATCACTTATGAAAATAGGAATCAAGTAGTGCTTACTTTTGAAGAAATCTTAGTCTGTTTCAACCAGCAAACAGTCTCTACTGGCAAGTAGTTGTTGAATTAATCACATAAAACTACCCCAACATGTAGCACTTACTGCATTATGAGATCATGTCAATGCTAAGGTTAGGGTACCAATTGTGAAGTAAAGAGATTGCCGCATTTCCAGATCCTGTCCTGGCCACTTACTGGTTATCCCATGCTGCCAGTTTTCCCAGGAGCTCTTTTCCAAGCTGAATGGCCTCCAAGACTCCAACTGAAGTGCATTTCTGAACTGGGATGAGTTCATTTTAAATGACTTGGGACAGAAACTGATGGCTGTGTTGTTAACAGCTAGACCCCCTGTTACAAAAGGTTTGATCACCATGCTAATGTTGAATTAACAATTCAGATTCATAAGCCTGAACAATTGTCTGCCACCAATTCAACTGGGTCTTGGTTTGATAGAAAGACATGGGAATGGATTTCAAAATAGCATGATTGAATTAAGTTTGTCTTCCATGAGCATCAGAATTTCAAAATATTTGCTATGCCATGTTGTGGTGTCTCTTGGTGCACATGATCACCACCGAGTGAAATCCACAGTTACTGCTACCCCAAAGAGTAGCACTTACTTAATGGATAGAAATGAATGCCAATCTGTGAGGTAACTGTATTGTGAAGCTATGTGAACAGACCCTGTTGAAATATTTTTGATGAAAAAATAATGAACACAAGAATGTTGGTTGTATATTCCACAGTGACAGCTACTCCAACAAAAAGCACTTACTGAAAAACAACGTATCAATACTTCTGTTAGAGTTGCTGTGCTGGTATTACCATCCCATAATGATGCTTGCCAACGGCAATTGTTGGGCTTTTAAAGCATTTGTGGTCATTAAATCCAGAGTCATACCCCAACTTGATAGCACTTTCTATTTCCAAATACAAGAGAGCTGCTAAAGTTGAAGTATACTTCTAGATAATCAAAGAAGAAATGTTTGCGATAAGAGAGAAAGCTTAGGAACTGTTACACGTTTTAAGATTAACCCAAACAGAATCACATATGAAAATAGGAATCAAGTAGTGCTTACTTTTGAAGAAATCTTAGTCTGTTTCAACTAGCAAACAGTCTCTACTGGCAAGTAGTTGTTGAATTAATCACATAAAACTACCCCAACATGTAGCACTTACTGCATTATGAGATCAAGTCAATGCTAAAGTTAGGGTACCAATTGTGAAGTAAAGAGATTGCCGCATTTCCAGATCCTGTCCTGGCCACTTACTGGTTATCCCATGCTGTCAGTTTTCCCAAGAGCTCTTTTCCAAGCTGAATGGCCTCCAAGACTCCAACTGAAGTGCATTTCTGAACTGGGATGTGTTCATTTTAAATGACTTGGGACAGAAACTGATGGCTGTGTTGTTAACAGCTAGACCCCCTGTTACAAAAGGTTTGATCACCATGCTAATGTTGAATTAACAATTCAGATTCATAAGCCTGAACAATTGTCTGCCACCAATTCAACTGGGTCTTGGTTTGATAGAAAGACATGGGAATGGATTTCAAAATAGCATGATTGAATTAAGTTTGTCTTCCATGAGCATCAAAATTTCAAAATATTTGCTATGCCATGTTGTGGTGTCTCTTGGTGCACATGATCACCACCGAGTGAAATCCACAGTTACTGCTACCCCAAAGAGTAGCACTTACTTAATGGATAGAAATGAATGCCAATCTGTGAGGTAACTGTATTGTGAAGCTATGTGAACAGACCCTGTTGAAATATTTTTGATGAAAAAATAATGAACACAAGAATGTTGGTTGTATATTCCACAGTGACAGCTACTCCAACAAAAAGCACTTACTGAAAAACAACGTATCAATACTTCTGTTAGAGTTGCTGTGCTGGTATTACCATCCCATAATGATGCTTGCCAAAGGCAATTGTTGGGCTTTTAAAGCATTTGTGGTCATTAAATCCAGAGTCATACCCCAACTTGATAGCACTTTCTATTTCCAAATACAAGAGAGCTGCTAAAGTTGAAGTATACTTCTAGATAATCAAAGAAGAAATGTTTGCGATAAGAGAGAAAGCTTAGGAACTGTTACACGTTTTAAGATTAACCCAAACAGAATCACATATGAAAATAGGAATCAAGTAGTGCTTACTTTTGAAGAAATCTTAGTCTGTTTCAACTAGCAAACAGTCTCTACTGGCAAGTAGTTGTTGAATTAATCACATAAAACTACCCCAACATGTAGCACTTACTGCATTATGAGATCAAGTCAATGCTAAAGTTAGGGTACCAATTGTGAAGTAAAGAGATTGCCGCATTTCCAGATCCTGTCCTGGCCACTTACTGGTTATCCCATGCTGTCAGTTTTCCCAAGAGCTCTTTTCCAAGCTGAATGGCCTCCAAGACTCCAACTGAAGTGCATTTCTGAACTGGGATGAGTTCATTTTAAATGACTTGGGACAGAAACTGATGGCTGTGTTGTTAACAGCTAGACCCCCTGTTACAAAAGGTTTGATCACCATGCTAATGTTGAATTAACAATTCAGATTCATAAGCCTGAACAATTGTCTGCCACCAATTCAACTGGGTCTTGGTTTGATAGAAAGACATGGGAATGGATTTCAAAATAGCATGATTGAATTAAGTTTGTCTTCCATGAGCATCAGAATTTCAAAATATGTGCTATGCCATGTTGTGGTGTCTCTTGGTGCACATGATCACCACCGAGTGAAATCCACAGTTACTGCTACCCCAAAGAGTAGCACTTACTTAATGGATAGAAATGAATGCCAATCTGTGAGGTAACTGTATTGTGAAGCTATGTGAACAGACCCTGTTGAAATATTTTTGATGAAAAAATAATGAACACAAGAATGTTGGTTGTATATTCCACAGTGACAGCTACTCCAACAAAAAGCACTTACTGAAAAACAACGTATCAATACTTCTGTTAGAGTTGCTGTGCTGGTATTACCATCCCATAATGATGCTTGCCAAAGGCAATTGTTGGGCTTTTAAAGCATTTGTGGTCATTAAATCCAGAGTCATACCCCAACTTGATAGCACTTTCTATTTCCAAATACAAGAGAGCTGCTAAAGTTGAAGTATACTTCTAGATAATCAAAGAAGAAATGTTTGCGATAAGAGAGAAAGCTTAGGAACTGTTACACGTTTTAAGATTAACCCAAACAGAATCACATATGAAAATAGGAATCAAGTAGTGCTTACTTTTGAAGAAATCTTAGTCTGTTTCAACTAGCAAACAGTCTCTACTGGCAAGTAGTTGTTGAATTAATCACATAAAACTACCCCAACATGTAGCACTTACTGCATTATGAGATCAAGTCAATGCTAAAGTTAGGGTACCAATTGTGAAGTAAAGAGATTGCCGCATTTCCAGATCCTGTCCTGGCCACTTACTGGTTATCCCATGCTGTCAGTTTTCCCAAGAGCTCTTTTCCAAGCTGAATGGCCTCCAAGACTCCAACTGAAGTGCATTTCTGAACTGGGATGAGTTCATTTTAAATGACTTGGGACAGAAACTGATGGCTGTGTTGTTAACAGCTAGACCCCCTGTTACAAAAGGTTTGATCACCATGCTAATGTTGAATTAACAATTCAGATTCATAAGCCTGAACAATTGTCTGCCACCAATTCAACTGGGTCTTGGTTTGATAGAAAGACATGGGAATGGATTTCAAAATAGCATGATTGAATTAAGTTTGTCTTCCATGAGCATCAGAATTTCAAAATATTTGCTATGCCATGTTGTGGTGTCTCTTGGTGCACATGATCACCACCGAGTGAAATCCACAGTTACTGCTACCCCAAAGAGTAGCACTTACTTAATGGATAGAAATGAATGCCAATCTGTGAGGTAACTGTATTGTGAAGCTATGTGAACAGACCCTGTTGAAATATTTTTGATGAAAAAATAATGAACACAAGAATGTTGGTTGTATATTCCACAGTGACAGCTACTCCAACAAAAAGCACTTACTGAAAAACAACAGATCAATACTTCTGTTAGAGTTGCTGTGCTGGTATTACCATCCCATAATGATGCTTGCCAAAGGCAATTGTTGGGCTTTTAAAGCATTTGTGGTCATTCAATCCAGAGTCATACCCCAACTTGATAGCACTTTCTATGTCCAAATACATGAGAGCTGCTAAAGTTGAAGTATACTTCTAGATAATCAAAGAAGAAATGTTTGCGATAAGAGAGAAAGCTTAGGAACTGTTACACGTTTTAAGATTAACCCAAACAGAATCACTTATGAAAATAGGAATCAAGTAGTGCTTACTTTTGAAGAAATCTTAGTCTGTTTCAACCAGCAAACAGTCTCTACTGGCAAGTAGTTGTTGAATTAATCACATAAAACTACCCCAACATGTAGCACTTACTGCATTATGAGATCATGTCAATGCTAAGGTTAGGGTACCAATTGTGAAGTAAAGAGATTGCCGCATTTCCAGATCCTGTCCTGGCCACTTACTGGTTATCCCATGCTGCCAGTTTTCCCAGGAGCTCTTTTCCAAGCTGAATGGCCTCCAAGACTCCAACTGAAGTGCATTTCTGAACTGGGATGAGTTCATTTTAAATGACTTGGGACAGAAACTGATGGCTGTGTTGTTAACAGCTAGACCCCCTGTTACAAAAGGTTTGATCACCATGCTAATGTTGAATTAACAATTCAGATTCATAAGCCTGAACAATTGTCTGCCACCAATTCAACTGGGTCTTGGTTTGATAGAATCACATTCCCATGCAAGATCTATTGATTAGGTTAAGCACATGGGAATGGATTTCAAAATAGCATGATTGAATTAAGTTTGTCTTCCATGAGCATCAGAATTTCAAAATATTTGCTATGCCATGTTGTGGTGTCTCTTGGTGCACATGATCACCACCGAGTGAAATCCACAGTTACTGCTACCCCAAAGAGTAGCACTTACTTAATGGATAGAAATGAATGCCAATCTGTGAGGTAACTGTATTGTGAAGCTATGTGAACAGACCCTGTTGAAATATTTTTGATGAAAAAATAATGAACACAAGAATGTTGGTTGTATATTCCACAGTGACAGCTACTCCAACAAAAAGCACTTACTGAAAAACAACGTATCAATACTTCTGTTAGAGTTGCTGTGCTGGTATTACCATCCCATAATGATGCTTGCCAACGGCAATTGTTGGGCTTTTAAAGCATTTGTGGTCATTCAATCCAGAGTCATACCCCAACTTGATAGCACTTTCTTTGTCCAAATACAAGAGAGCTGCTAAAGTTGAAGTATACTTCTAGATAATCAAAGAAGAAATGTTTGCGATAAGAGAGAAAGCTTAGGAACTGTTACACGTTTTAAGATTAACCCAAACAGAATCACTTATGAAAATAGGAATCAAGTAGTGCTTACTTTTGAAGAAATCTTAGTCTGTTTCAACCAGCAAACAGTCTCTACTGGCAAGTAGTTGTTGAATTAATCACATAAAACTACCCCAACATGTAGCACTTACTGCATTATGAGATCATGTCAATGCTAAGGTTAGGGTACCAATTGTGAAGTAAAGAGATTGCCACATTTCCAGATCCTGTCCTGGTCACTTACTGGTTATCCCATGCTGCCAGTTTTCCCAGGAGCTCTTTTCCAAGCTGAATGGCCTCCAAGACTCCAACTGAAGTGCATTTCTGAACTGGGATGAGTTCATTTTAAATGACTTGGGACAGAAACTGATGGCTGTGTTGTTAACAGCTAGACCCCCTGTTACAAAAGGTTTGATCACCATGCTAATGTTGAATTAACAATTCAGATTCATAAGCCTGAACAATTGTCTGCCACCAATTCAACTGGGTCTTGGTTTGATAGAATCACATTCCCATGCAAGATCTATTGATTAGGTTAAGCACATGGGAATGGATTTCAAAATAGCATGATTGAATTAAGTTTGTCTTCCATGAGCATCAGAATTTCAAAATATTTGCTATGCCATGTTGTGGTGTCTCTTGGTGCACATGATCACCACCGAGTGAAATCCACAGTTACTGCTACCCCAAAGAGTAGCACTTACTTAATGGATAGAAATGAATGCCAATCTGTGAGGTAACTGTATTGTGAAGCTATGTGAACAGACCCTGTTGAAATATTTTTGATGAAAAAATAATGAACACAAGAATG
Organism: Argentina silus; assembly: GCF_951799395.1. Taxonomy (NCBI): domain Eukaryota; kingdom Metazoa; phylum Chordata; class Actinopteri; order Argentiniformes; family Argentinidae; genus Argentina; species Argentina silus. The sequence continues at coordinate 22,467,888 of NC_139659.1, read as the reverse complement.
TTGGTTGTATATTCCACAGTGACAGCTACTCCAACAAAAAGCACTTACTGAAAAACAACGTATCAATACTTCTGTTAGAGTTGCTGTGCTGGTATTACCATCCCATAATGATGCTTGCCAACGGCAATTGTTGGGCTTTTAAAGCATTTGTGGTCATTAAATCCAGAGTCATACCCCAACTTGATAGCACTTTCTATTTCCAAATACAAGAGAGCTGCTAAAGTTGAAGTATACTTCTAGATAATCAAAGAAGAAATGTTTGCGATAAGAGAGAAAGCTTAGGAACTGTTACACGTTTTAAGATTAACCCAAACAGAATCACATATGAAAATAGGAATCAAGTAGTGCTTACTTTTGAAGAAATCTTAGTCTGTTTCAACTAGCAAACAGTCTCTACTGGCAAGTAGTTGTTGAATTAATCACATAAAACTACCCCAACATGTAGCACTTACTGCATTATGAGATCAAGTCAATGCTAAAGTTAGGGTACCAATTGTGAAGTAAAGAGATTGCCGCATTTCCAGATCCTGTCCTGGCCACTTACTGGTTATCCCATGCTGTCAGTTTTCCCAAGAGCTCTTTTCCAAGCTGAATGGCCTCCAAGACTCCAACTGAAGTGCATTTCTGAACTGGGATGAGTTCATTTTAAATGACTTGGGACAGAAACTGATGGCTGTGTTGTTAACAGCTAGACCCCCTGTTACAAAAGGTTTGATCACCATGCTAATGTTGAATTAACAATTCAGATTCATAAGCCTGAACAATTGTCTGCCACCAATTCAACTGGGTCTTGGTTTGATAGAAAGACATGGGAATGGATTTCAAAATAGCATGATTGAATTAAGTTTGTCTTCCATGAGCATCAGAATTTCAAAATATGTGCTATGCCATGTTGTGGTGTCTCTTGGTGCACATGATCACCACCGAGTGAAATCCACAGTTACTGCTACCCCAAAGAGTAGCACTTACTTAATGGATAGAAATGAATGCCAATCTGTGAGGTAACTGTATTGTGAAGCTATGTGAACAGACCCTGTTGAAATATTTTTGATGAAAAAATAATGAACACAAGAATGTTGGTTGTATATTCCACAGTGACAGCTACTCCAACAAAAAGCACTTACTGAAAAACAACGTATCAATACTTCTGTTAGAGTTGCTGTGCTGGTATTACCATCCCATAATGATGCTTGCCAAAGGCAATTGTTGGGCTTTTAAAGCATTTGTGGTCATTAAATCCAGAGTCATACCCCAACTTGATAGCACTTTCTATTTCCAAATACAAGAGAGCTGCTAAAGTTGAAGTATACTTCTAGATAATCAAAGAAGAAATGTTTGCGATAAGAGAGAAAGCTTAGGAACTGTTACACGTTTTAAGATTAACCCAAACAGAATCACATATGAAAATAGGAATCAAGTAGTGCTTACTTTTGAAGAAATCTTAGTCTGTTTCAACTAGCAAACAGTCTCTACTGGCAAGTAGTTGTTGAATTAATCACATAAAACTACCCCAACATGTAGCACTTACTGCATTATGAGATCAAGTCAATGCTAAAGTTAGGGTACCAATTGTGAAGTAAAGAGATTGCCGCATTTCCAGATCCTGTCCTGGCCACTTACTGGTTATCCCATGCTGTCAGTTTTCCCAAGAGCTCTTTTCCAAGCTGAATGGCCTCCAAGACTCCAACTGAAGTGCATTTCTGAACTGGGATGAGTTCATTTTAAATGACTTGGGACAGAAACTGATGGCTGTGTTGTTAACAGCTAGACCCCCTGTTACAAAAGGTTTGATCACCATGCTAATGTTGAATTAACAATTCAGATTCATAAGCCTGAACAATTGTCTGCCACCAATTCAACTGGGTCTTGGTTTGATAGAAAGACATGGGAATGGATTTCAAAATAGCATGATTGAATTAAGTTTGTCTTCCATGAGCATCAGAATTTCAAAATATGTGCTATGCCATGTTGTGGTGTCTCTTGGTGCACATGATCACCACCGAGTGAAATCCACAGTTACTGCTACCCCAAAGAGTAGCACTTACTTAATGGATAGAAATGAATGCCAATCTGTGAGGTAACTGTATTGTGAAGCTATGTGAACAGACCCTGTTGAAATATTTTTGATGAAAAAATAATGAACACAAGAATGTTGGTTGTATATTCCACAGTGACAGCTACTCCAACAAAAAGCACTTACTGAAAAACAACGTATCAATACTTCTGTTAGAGTTGCTGTGCTGGTATTACCATCCCATAATGATGCTTGCCAACGGCAATTGTTGGGCTTTTAAAGCATTTGTGGTCATTAAATCCAGAGTCATACCCCAACTTGATAGCACTTTCTATTTCCAAATACAAGAGAGCTGCTAAAGTTGAAGTATACTTCTAGATAATCAAAGAAGAAATGTTTGCGATAAGAGAGAAAGCTTAGGAACTGTTACACGTTTTAAGATTAACCCAAACAGAATCACATATGAAAATAGGAATCAAGTAGTGCTTACTTTTGAAGAAATCTTAGTCTGTTTCAACTAGCAAACAGTCTCTACTGGCAAGTAGTTGTTGAATTAATCACATAAAACTACCCCAACATGTAGCACTTACTGCATTATGAGATCAAGTCAATGCTAAAGTTAGGGTACCAATTGTGAAGTAAAGAGATTGCCGCATTTCCAGATCCTGTCCTGGCCACTTACTGGTTATCCCATGCTGTCAGTTTTCCCAAGAGCTCTTTTCCAAGCTGAATGGCCTCCAAGACTCCAACTGAAGTGCATTTCTGAACTGGGATGTGTTCATTTTAAATGACTTGGGACAGAAACTGATGGCTGTGTTGTTAACAGCTAGACCCCCTGTTACAAAAGGTTTGATCACCATGCTAATGTTGAATTAACAATTCAGATTCATAAGCCTGAACAATTGTCTGCCACCAATTCAACTGGGTCTTGGTTTGATAGAAAGACATGGGAATGGATTTCAAAATAGCATGATTGAATTAAGTTTGTCTTCCATGAGCATCAAAATTTCAAAATATTTGCTATGCCATGTTGTGGTGTCTCTTGGTGCACATGATCACCACCGAGTGAAATCCACAGTTACTGCTACCCCAAAGAGTAGCACTTACTTAATGGATAGAAATGAATGCCAATCTGTGAGGTAACTGTATTGTGAAGCTATGTGAACAGACCCTGTTGAAATATTTTTGATGAAAAAATAATGAACACAAGAATGTTGGTTGTATATTCCACAGTGACAGCTACTCCAACAAAAAGCACTTACTGAAAAACAACGTATCAATACTTCTGTTAGAGTTGCTGTGCTGGTATTACCATCCCATAATGATGCTTGCCAAAGGCAATTGTTGGGCTTTTAAAGCATTTGTGGTCATTAAATCCAGAGTCATACCCCAACTTGATAGCACTTTCTATTTCCAAATACAAGAGAGCTGCTAAAGTTGAAGTATACTTCTAGATAATCAAAGAAGAAATGTTTGCGATAAGAGAGAAAGCTTAGGAACTGTTACACGTTTTAAGATTAACCCAAACAGAATCACATATGAAAATAGGAATCAAGTAGTGCTTACTTTTGAAGAAATCTTAGTCTGTTTCAACTAGCAAACAGTCTCTACTGGCAAGTAGTTGTTGAATTAATCACATAAAACTACCCCAACATGTAGCACTTACTGCATTATGAGATCAAGTCAATGCTAAAGTTAGGGTACCAATTGTGAAGTAAAGAGATTGCCGCATTTCCAGATCCTGTCCTGGCCACTTACTGGTTATCCCATGCTGTCAGTTTTCCCAAGAGCTCTTTTCCAAGCTGAATGGCCTCCAAGACTCCAACTGAAGTGCATTTCTGAACTGGGATGAGTTCATTTTAAATGACTTGGGACAGAAACTGATGGCTGTGTTGTTAACAGCTAGACCCCCTGTTACAAAAGGTTTGATCACCATGCTAATGTTGAATTAACAATTCAGATTCATAAGCCTGAACAATTGTCTGCCACCAATTCAACTGGGTCTTGGTTTGATAGAAAGACATGGGAATGGATTTCAAAATAGCATGATTGAATTAAGTTTGTCTTCCATGAGCATCAGAATTTCAAAATATGTGCTATGCCATGTTGTGGTGTCTCTTGGTGCACATGATCACCACCGAGTGAAATCCACAGTTACTGCTACCCCAAAGAGTAGCACTTACTTAATGGATAGAAATGAATGCCAATCTGTGAGGTAACTGTATTGTGAAGCTATGTGAACAGACCCTGTTGAAATATTTTTGATGAAAAAATAATGAACACAAGAATGTTGGTTGTATATTCCACAGTGACAGCTACTCCAACAAAAAGCACTTACTGAAAAACAACGTATCAATACTTCTGTTAGAGTTGCTGTGCTGGTATTACCATCCCATAATGATGCTTGCCAAAGGCAATTGTTGGGCTTTTAAAGCATTTGTGGTCATTAAATCCAGAGTCATACCCCAACTTGATAGCACTTTCTATTTCCAAATACAAGAGAGCTGCTAAAGTTGAAGTATACTTCTAGATAATCAAAGAAGAAATGTTTGCGATAAGAGAGAAAGCTTAGGAACTGTTACACGTTTTAAGATTAACCCAAACAGAATCACATATGAAAATAGGAATCAAGTAGTGCTTACTTTTGAAGAAATCTTAGTCTGTTTCAACTAGCAAACAGTCTCTACTGGCAAGTAGTTGTTGAATTAATCACATAAAACTACCCCAACATGTAGCACTTACTGCATTATGAGATCAAGTCAATGCTAAAGTTAGGGTACCAATTGTGAAGTAAAGAGATTGCCGCATTTCCAGATCCTGTCCTGGCCACTTACTGGTTATCCCATGCTGTCAGTTTTCCCAAGAGCTCTTTTCCAAGCTGAATGGCCTCCAAGACTCCAACTGAAGTGCATTTCTGAACTGGGATGAGTTCATTTTAAATGACTTGGGACAGAAACTGATGGCTGTGTTGTTAACAGCTAGACCCCCTGTTACAAAAGGTTTGATCACCATGCTAATGTTGAATTAACAATTCAGATTCATAAGCCTGAACAATTGTCTGCCACCAATTCAACTGGGTCTTGGTTTGATAGAAAGACATGGGAATGGATTTCAAAATAGCATGATTGAATTAAGTTTGTCTTCCATGAGCATCAGAATTTCAAAATATTTGCTATGCCATGTTGTGGTGTCTCTTGGTGCACATGATCACCACCGAGTGAAATCCACAGTTACTGCTACCCCAAAGAGTAGCACTTACTTAATGGATAGAAATGAATGCCAATCTGTGAGGTAACTGTATTGTGAAGCTATGTGAACAGACCCTGTTGAAATATTTTTGATGAAAAAATAATGAACACAAGAATGTTGGTTGTATATTCCACAGTGACAGCTACTCCAACAAAAAGCACTTACTGAAAAACAACAGATCAATACTTCTGTTAGAGTTGCTGTGCTGGTATTACCATCCCATAATGATGCTTGCCAAAGGCAATTGTTGGGCTTTTAAAGCATTTGTGGTCATTCAATCCAGAGTCATACCCCAACTTGATAGCACTTTCTATGTCCAAATACATGAGAGCTGCTAAAGTTGAAGTATACTTCTAGATAATCAAAGAAGAAATGTTTGCGATAAGAGAGAAAGCTTAGGAACTGTTACACGTTTTAAGATTAACCCAAACAGAATCACTTATGAAAATAGGAATCAAGTAGTGCTTACTTTTGAAGAAATCTTAGTCTGTTTCAACCAGCAAACAGTCTCTACTGGCAAGTAGTTGTTGAATTAATCACATAAAACTACCCCAACATGTAGCACTTACTGCATTATGAGATCATGTCAATGCTAAGGTTAGGGTACCAATTGTGAAGTAAAGAGATTGCCGCATTTCCAGATCCTGTCCTGGCCACTTACTGGTTATCCCATGCTGCCAGTTTTCCCAGGAGCTCTTTTCCAAGCTGAATGGCCTCCAAGACTCCAACTGAAGTGCATTTCTGAACTGGGATGAGTTCATTTTAAATGACTTGGGACAGAAACTGATGGCTGTGTTGTTAACAGCTAGACCCCCTGTTACAAAAGGTTTGATCACCATGCTAATGTTGAATTAACAATTCAGATTCATAAGCCTGAACAATTGTCTGCCACCAATTCAACTGGGTCTTGGTTTGATAGAATCACATTCCCATGCAAGATCTATTGATTAGGTTAAGCACATGGGAATGGATTTCAAAATAGCATGATTGAATTAAGTTTGTCTTCCATGAGCATCAGAATTTCAAAATATTTGCTATGCCATGTTGTGGTGTCTCTTGGTGCACATGATCACCACCGAGTGAAATCCACAGTTACTGCTACCCCAAAGAGTAGCACTTACTTAATGGATAGAAATGAATGCCAATCTGTGAGGTAACTGTATTGTGAAGCTATGTGAACAGACCCTGTTGAAATATTTTTGATGAAAAAATAATGAACACAAGAATGTTGGTTGTATATTCCACAGTGACAGCTACTCCAACAAAAAGCACTTACTGAAAAACAACGTATCAATACTTCTGTTAGAGTTGCTGTGCTGGTATTACCATCCCATAATGATGCTTGCCAACGGCAATTGTTGGGCTTTTAAAGCATTTGTGGTCATTCAATCCAGAGTCATACCCCAACTTGATAGCACTTTCTTTGTCCAAATACAAGAGAGCTGCTAAAGTTGAAGTATACTTCTAGATAATCAAAGAAGAAATGTTTGCGATAAGAGAGAAAGCTTAGGAACTGTTACACGTTTTAAGATTAACCCAAACAGAATCACTTATGAAAATAGGAATCAAGTAGTGCTTACTTTTGAAGAAATCTTAGTCTGTTTCAACCAGCAAACAGTCTCTACTGGCAAGTAGTTGTTGAATTAATCACATAAAACTACCCCAACATGTAGCACTTACTGCATTATGAGATCATGTCAATGCTAAGGTTAGGGTACCAATTGTGAAGTAAAGAGATTGCCACATTTCCAGATCCTGTCCTGGTCACTTACTGGTTATCCCATGCTGCCAGTTTTCCCAGGAGCTCTTTTCCAAGCTGAATGGCCTCCAAGACTCCAACTGAAGTGCATTTCTGAACTGGGATGAGTTCATTTTAAATGACTTGGGACAGAAACTGATGGCTGTGTTGTTAACAGCTAGACCCCCTGTTACAAAAGGTTTGATCACCATGCTAATGTTGAATTAACAATTCAGATTCATAAGCCTGAACAATTGTCTGCCACCAATTCAACTGGGTCTTGGTTTGATAGAATCACATTCCCATGCAAGATCTATTGATTAGGTTAAGCACATGGGAATGGATTTCAAAATAGCATGATTGAATTAAGTTTGTCTTCCATGAGCATCAGAATTTCAAAATATTTGCTATGCCATGTTGTGGTGTCTCTTGGTGCACATGATCACCACCGAGTGAAATCCACAGTTACTGCTACCCCAAAGAGTAGCACTTACTTAATGGATAGAAATGAATGCCAATCTGTGAGGTAACTGTATTGTGAAGCTATGTGAACAGACCCTGTTGAAATATTTTTGATGAAAAAATAATGAACACAAGAATGTTGGTTGTATATTCCACAGTGACAGCTACTCCAACAAAAAGCACTTACTGAAAAACAACGTATCAATACTTCTGTTAGAGTTGCTGTGCTGGTATTACCATCCCATAATGATGCTTGCCAACGGCAATTGTTGGGCTTTGAAAGCATTTGTGGTCATTAAATCCAGAGTCATACCCCAACTTGATAGCACTTTCTATTTCCAAATACAAGAGAGCTGCTAAAGTTGAAGTATACTTCTAGATAATCAAAGAAGAAATGTTTGCGATAAGAGAGAAAGCTTAGGAACTGTTACACGTTTTAAGATTAACCCAAACAGAATCACATATGAAAATAGGAATCAAGTAGTGCTTACTTTTGAAGAAATCTTAGTCTGTTTCAACTAGCAAACAGTCTCTACTGGCAAGTAGTTGTTGAATTAATCACATAAAACTACCCCAACATGTAGCACTTACTGCATTATGAGATCAAGTCAATGCTAAAGTTAGGGTACCAATTGTGAAGTAAAGAGATTGCCGCATTTCCAGATCCTGTCCTGGCCACTTACTGGTTATCCCATGCTGCCAGTTTTCCCAGGAGCTCTTTTCCAAGCTGAATGGCCTCCAAGACTCCAACTGAAGTGCATTTCTGAACTGGGATGAGTTCATTTTAAATGACTTGGGACAGAAACTGATGGCTGTGTTGTTAACAGCTAGACCCCCTGTTACAAAAGGTTTGATCACCATGCTAATGTTGAATTAACAATTCAGATTCATAAGCCTGAACAATTGTCTGCCACCAATTCAACTGGGTCTTGGTTTGATAGAATCACATTCCCATGCAAGATCTATTGATTAGGTTAAGCACATGGGAATGGATTTCAAAATAGCATGATTGAATTAAGTTTGTCTTCCATGAGCATCAGAATTTCAAAATATTTGCTATGCCATGTTGTGGTGTCTCTTGGTGCACATGATCACCACCGAGTGAAATCCACAGTTACTGCTACCCCAAAGAGTAGCACTTACTTAATGGATAGAAATGAATGCCAATCTGTGAGGTAACTGTATTGTGAATCTATGTGAACAGACCCTGTTGAAATATTTTTGATGAAAAAATAATGAACACAAGAATGTTGGTTGTATATTCCACAGTGACAGCTACTCCAACAAAAAGCACTTACTGAAAAACAACGTATCAATACTTCTGTTAGAGTTGCTGTGCTGGTATTACCATCCCATAATGATGCTTGCCAAAGGCAATTGTTGGGCTTTTAAAGCATTTGTGGTCATTAAATCCAGAGTCATACCCCAACTTGATAGCACTTTCTATTTCCAAATACAAGAGAGCTGCTAAAGTTGAAGTATACTTCTAGATAATCAAAGAAGAAATGTTTGCGATAAGAGAGAAAGCTTAGGAACTGTTACACGTTTTAAGATTAAGCCAAACAGAATCACATATGAAAATAGGAATCAAGTAGTGCTTACTTTTGAAGAAATCTTAGTCTGTTTCAACTAGCAAACAGTCTCTACTGGCAAGTAGTTGTTGAATTAATCACATAAAACTACCCCAACATGTAGCACTTACTGCATTATGAGATCAAGTCAATGCTAAAGTTAGGGTACCAATTGTGAAGTAAAGAGATTGCCACATTTCCAGATCCTGTCCTGGCCACTTACTGGTTATCCCATGCTGTCAGTTTTCCCAAGAGCTCTTTTCCAAGCTGAATGGCCTCCAAGACTCCAACTGAAGTGCATTTCTGAACTGGGATGAGTTCATTTTAAATGACTTGGGACAGAAACTGATGGCTGTGTTGTTAACAGCTAGACCCCCTGTTACAAAAGGTTTGATCACCATGCTAATGTTGAATTAACAATTCAGATTCATAAGCCTGAACAATTGTCTGCCACCAATTCAACTGGGTCTTGGTTTGATAGAAAGACATGGGAATGGATTTCAAAATAGCATGATTGAATTAAGTTTGTCTTCCATGAGCATCAGAATTTCAAAATATTTGCTATGCCATGTTGTGGTGTCTATTGGTGCACATGATCACCACCGAGTGAAATCCACAGTTACTGCTACCCCAAAGAGTAGCACTTACTTAATGGATAGAAATGAATGCCAATCTGTGAGGTAACTGTATTGTGAAGCTATGTGAACAGACCCTGTTGAAATATTTTTGATGAAAAAATAATGAACACAAGAATGTTGGTTGTATATTCCACAGTGACAGCTACTCCAACAAAAAGCACTTACTGAAAAACAACGTATCAATACTTCTGTTAGAGTTGCTGTGCTGGTATTACCATCCCATAATGATGCTTGCCAAAGGCAATTGTTGGGCTTTTAAAGCATTTGTGGTCATTAAATCCAGAGTCATACCCCAACTTGATAGCACTTTCTATTTCCAAATACAAGAGAGCTGCTAAAGTTGAAGTATACTTCTAGATAATCAAAGAAGAAATGTTTGCGATAAGAGAGAAAGCTTAGGAACTGTTACACGTTTTAAGATTAACCCAAACAGAATCACATATGAAAATAGGAATCAAGTAGTGCTTACTTTTGAAGAAATCTTAGTCTGTTTCAACTAGCAAACAGTCTCTACTGGCAAGTAGTTGTTGAATTAATCACATAAAACTACCCCAACATGTAGCACTTACTGCATTATGAGATCAAGTCAATGCTAAAGTTAGGGTACCAATTGTGAAGTAAAGAGATTGCCGCATTTCCAGATCCTGTCCTGGCCACTTACTGGTTATCCCATGCTGTCAGTTTTCCCAAGAGCTCTTTTCCAAGCTGAATGGCCTCCAAGACTCCAACTGAAGTGCATTTCTGAACTGGGATGAGTTCATTTTAAATGACTTGGGACAGAAACTGATGGCTGTGTTGTTAACAGCTAGACCCCCTGTTACAAAAGGTTTGATCACCATGCTAATGTTGAATTAACAATTCAGATTCATAAGCCTGAACAATTGTCTGCCACCAATTCAACTGGGTCTTGGTTTGATAGAATCACATTCCCATGCAAGATCTATTGATTAGGTTAAGCACATGGGAATGGATTTCAAAATAGCATGATTGAATTAAGTTTGTCTTCCATGAGCATCAGAATTTCAAAATATTTGCTATGCCATGTTGTGGTGTCTCTTGGTGCACATGATCACCACCGAGTGAAATCCACAGTTACTGCTACCCCAAAGAGTAGCACTTACTTAATGGATAGAAATGAATGCCAATCTGTGAGGTAACTGTATTGTGAAGCTATGTGAACAGACCCTGTTGAAATATTTTTGATGAAAAAATAATGAACACAAGAATGTTGGTTGTATATTCCACAGTGACAGCTACTCCAACAAAAAGCACTTACTGATAAACAACATATCAATACTTCTGTTAGAGTTGCTGTGCTGGTATTACCATCCCATAATGATGCTTGCCAAAGGCAATTGTTGGGCTTTTAAAGCATTTGTGGTCATTAAATCCAGAGTCATACCCCAACTTGATAGCACTTTCTATTTCCAAATACAAGAGAGCTGCTAAAGTTGAAGTATACTTCTAGATAATCAAAGAAGAAATGTTTGCGATAAGAGAGAAAGCTTAGGAACTGTTACACGTTTTAAGATTAAGCCAAACAGAATCACATATGAAAATAGGAATCAAGTAGTGCTTACTTTTGAAGAAATCTTAGTCTGTTTCAACTAGCAAACAGTCTCTACTGGCAAGTAGTTGTTGAATTAATCACATAAAACTACCCCAACATGTAGCACTTACTGCATTATGAGATCAAGTCAATGCTAAAGTTAGGGTACCAATTGTGAAGTAAAGAGATTGCCGCATTTCCAGATCCTGTCCTGGCCACTTACTGGTTATCCCTTGCTGTCAGTTTTCCCAAGAGCTCTTTTCCAAGCTGAATGGCCTCCAAGACTCCAACTGAAGTGCATTTCTGAACTGGGATGAGTTCATTTTAAATGACTTGGGACAGAAACTGATGGCTGTGTTGTTAACAGCTAGACCCCCTGTTACAAAAGGTTTGATCACCATGCTAATGTTGAATTAACAATTCAGATTCATAAGCCTGAACAATTGTCTGCCACCAATTCAACTGGGTCTTGGTTTGATAGAAAGACATGGGAATGGATTTCAAAATAGCATGATTGAATTAAGTTTGTCTTCCATGAGCATCAGAATTTCAAAATATTTGCTATGCCATGTTGTGGTGTCTCTTGGTGCACATGATCACCACCGACTGAAATCCACAGTTACTGCTACCCCAAAGAGTAGCACTTACTTAATGGATAGAAATGAATGCCAATCTGTGAGGTAACTGTATTGTGAAGCTATGTGAACAGACCCTGTTGAAATATTTTTGATGAAAAAATAATGAACACAAGAATGTTGGTTGTATATTCCACAGTGACAGCTACTCCAACAAAAAGCACTTACTGAAAAACAACGTATCAATACTTCTGTTAGAGTTGCTGTGCTGGTATTACCATCCCATAATGATGCTTGCCAAAGGCAATTGTTGGGCTTTTAAAGCATTTGTGGTCATTAAATCCAGAGTCATACCCCAACTTGATAGCACTTTCTATTTCCAAATACAAGAGAGCTGCTAAAGTTGAAGTATACTTCTAGATAATCAAAGAAGAAATGTTTGCGATAAGAGAGAAAGCTTAGGAACTGTTACACGTTTTAAGATTAACCCAAACAGAATCACATATGAAAATAGGAATCAAGTAGTGCTTACTTTTGAAGAAATCTTAGTCTGTTTCAACTAGCAAACAGTCTCTACTGGCAAGTAGTTGTTGAATTAATCACATAAAACTACCCCAACATGTAGCACTTACTGCATTATGAGATCAAGTCAATGCTAAAGTTAGGGTACCAATTGTGAAGTAAAGAGATTGCCGCATTTCCAGATCCTGTCCTGGCCACTTACTGGTTATCCCATGCTGTCAGTTTTCCCAAGAGCTCTTTTCCAAGCTGAATGGCCTCCAAGACTCCAACTGAAGTGCATTTCTGAACTGGGATGAGTTCATTTTAAATGACTTGGGACAGAAACTGATGGCTGTGTTGTTAACAGCTAGACCCCCTGTTACAAAAGGTTTGATCACCATGCTAATGTTGAATTAACAATTCAGATTCATAAGCCTGAACAATTGTCTGCCACCAATTCAACTGGGTCTTGGTTTGATAGAAAGACATGGGAATGGATTTCAAAATAGCATGATTGAATTAAGTTTGTCTTCCATGAGCATCAGAATTTCAAAATATTTGCTATGCCATGTTGTGGTGTCTCTTGGTGCACATGATCACCACCGACTGAAATCCACAGTTACTGCTACCCCAAAGAGTAGCACTTACTTAATGGATAGAAATGAATGCCAATCTGTGAGGTAACTGTATTGTGAAGCTATGTGAACAGACCCTGTTGAAATATTTTTGATGAAAAAATAATGAACACAAGAATGTTGGTTGTATATTCCACAGTGACAGCTACTCCAACAAAAAGCACTTACTGAAAAACAACGTATCAATACTTCTGTTAGAGTTGCTGTGCTGGTATTACCATCCCATAATGATGCTTGCCAAAGGCAATTGTTGGGCTTTTAAAGCATTTGTGGTCATTAAATCCAGAGTCATACCCCAACTTGATAGCACTTTCTATTTCCAAATACAAGAGAGCTGCTAAAGTTGAAGTATACTTCTAGATAATCAAAGAAGAAATGTTTGCGATAAGAGAGAAAGCTTAGGAACTGTTACACGTTTTAAGATTAACCCAAACAGAATCACATATGAAAATAGGAATCAAGTAGTGCTTACTTTTGAAGAAATCTTAGTCTGTTTCAACTAGCAAACAGTCTCTACTGGCAAGTAGTTGTTGAATTAATCACATAAAACTACCCCAACATGTAGCACTTACTGCATTATGAGATCAAGTCAATGCTAAAGTTAGGGTACCAATTGTGAAGTAAAGAGATTGCCGCATTTCCAGATCCTGTCCTGGCCACTTACTGGTTATCCCATGCTGTCAGTTTTCCCAAGAGCTCTTTTCCAAGCTGAATGGCCTCCAAGACTCCAACTGAAGTGCATTTCTGAACTGGGATGAGTTCATTTTAAATGACTTGGGACAGAAACTGATGGCTGTGTTGTTAACAGCTAGACCCCCTGTTACAAAAGGTTTGATCACCATGCTAATGTTGAATTAACAATTCAGATTCATAAGCCTGAACAATTGTCTGCCACCAATTCAACTGGGTCTTGGTTTGATAGAAAGACATGGGAATGGATTTCAAAATAGCATGATTGAATTAAGTTTGTCTTCCATGAGCATCAGAATTTCAAAATATTTGCTATGCCATGTTGTGGTGTCTCTTGGTGCACATGATCACCACCGAGTGAAATCCACAGTTACTGCTACCCCAAAGAGTAGCACTTACTTAATGGATAGAAATGAATGCCAATCTGTGAGGTAACTGTATTGTGAAGCTATGTGAACAGACCCTGTTGAAATATTTTTGATGAAAAAATAATGAACACAAGAATGTTGGTTGTATATTCCACAGTGACAGCTACTCCAACAAAAAGCACTTACTGAAAAACAACAGATCAATACTTCTGTTAGAGTTGCTGTGCTGGTATTACCATCCCATAATGATGCTTGCCAAAGGCAATTGTTGGGCTTTTAAAGCATTTGTGGTCATTCAATCCAGAGTCATACCCCAACTTGATAGCACTTTCTATGTCCAAATACATGAGAGCTGCTAAAGTTGAAGTATACTTCTAGATAATCAAAGAAGAAATGTTTGCGATAAGAGAGAAAGCTTAGGAACTGTTACACGTTTTAAGATTAACCCAAACAGAATCACTTATGAAAATAGGAATCAAGTAGTGCTTACTTTTGAAGAAATCTTAGTCTGTTTCAACCAGCAAACAGTCTCTACTGGCAAGTAGTTGTTGAATTAATCACATAAAACTACCCCAACATGTAGCACTTACTGCATTATGAGATCATGTCAATGCTAAGGTTAGGGTACCAATTGTGAAGTAAAGAGATTGCCGCATTTCCAGATCCTGTCCTGGCCACTTACTGGTTATCCCATGCTGCCAGTTTTCCCAGGAGCTCTTTTCCAAGCTGAATGGCCTCCAAGACTCCAACTGAAGTGCATTTCTGAACTGGGATGAGTTCATTTTAAATGACTTGGGACAGAAACTGATGGCTGTGTTGTTAACAGCTAGACCCCCTGTTACAAAAGGTTTGATCACCATGCTAATGTTGAATTAACAATTCAGATTCATAAGCCTGAACAATTGTCTGCCACCAATTCAACTGGGTCTTGGTTTGATAGAAAGACATGGGAATGGATTTCAAAATAGCATGATTGAATTAAGTTTGTCTTCCATGAGCATCAGAATTTCAAAATATTTGCTATGCCATGTTGTGGTGTCTCTTGGTGCACATGATCACCACCGAGTGAAATCCACAGTTACTGCTACCCCAAAGAGTAGCACTTACTTAATGGATAGAAATGAATGCCAATCTGTGAGGTAACTGTATTGTGAAGCTATGTGAACAGACCCTGTTGAAATATTTTTGATGAAAAAATAATGAACACAAGAATGTTGGTTGTATATTCCACAGTGACAGCTACTCCAACAAAAAGCACTTACTGAAAAACAACGTATCAATACTTCTGTTAGAGTTGCTGTGCTGGTATTACCATCCCATAATGATGCTTGCCAAAGGCAATTGTTGGGCTTTTAAAGCATTTGTGGTCATTAAATCCAGAGTCATACCCCAACTTGATAGCACTTTCTATTTCCAAATACAAGAGAGCTGCTAAAGTTGAAGTATACTTCTAGATAATCAAAGAAGAAATGTTTGCGATAAGAGAGAAAGCTTAGGAACTGTTACACGTTTTAAGATTAAGCCAAACAGAATCACATATGAAAATAGGAATCAAGTAGTGCTTACTTTTGAAGAAATCTTAGTCTGTTTCAACTAGCAAACAGTCTCTACTGGCAAGTAGTTGTTGAATTAATCACATAAAACTACCCCAACATGTAGCACTTACTGCATTATGAGATCAAGTCAATGCTAAAGTTAGGGTACCAATTGTGAAGTAAAGAGATTGCCGCATTTCCAGATCCTGTCCTGGCCACTTACTGGTTATCCCTTGCTGTCAGTTTTCCCAAGAGCTCTTTTCCAAGCTGAATGGCCTCCAAGACTCCAACTGAAGTGCATTTCTGAACTGGGATGAGTTCATTTTAAATGACTTGGGACAGAAACTGATGGCTGTGTTGTTAACAGCTAGACCCCCTGTTACAAAAGGTTTGATCACCATGCTAATGTTGAATTAACAATTCAGATTCATAAGCCTGAACAATTGTCTGCCACCAATTCAACTGGGTCTTGGTTTGATAGAAAGACATGGGAATGGATTTCAAAATAGCATGATTGAATTAAGTTTGTCTTCCATGAGCATCAGAATTTCAAAATATTTGCTATGCCATGTTGTGGTGTCTCTTGGTGCACATGATCACCACCGACTGAAATCCACAGTTACTGCTACCCCAAAGAGTAGCACTTACTTAATGGATAGAAATGAATGCCAATCTGT
The DNA here is from genome assembly GCF_951799395.1 of Argentina silus. NCBI lineage: Eukaryota > Metazoa > Chordata > Actinopteri > Argentiniformes > Argentinidae > Argentina > Argentina silus. The sequence continues at coordinate 22,451,686 of NC_139659.1, read as the reverse complement.
GAGGTAACTGTATTGTGAAGCTATGTGAACAGACCCTGTTGAAATATTTTTGATGAAAAAATAATGAACACAAGAATGTTGGTTGTATATTCCACAGTGACAGCTACTCCAACAAAAAGCACTTACTGAAAAACAACGTATCAATACTTCTGTTAGAGTTGCTGTGCTGGTATTACCATCCCATAATGATGCTTGCCAAAGGCAATTGTTGGGCTTTTAAAGCATTTGTGGTCATTAAATCCAGAGTCATACCCCAACTTGATAGCACTTTCTATTTCCAAATACAAGAGAGCTGCTAAAGTTGAAGTATACTTCTAGATAATCAAAGAAGAAATGTTTGCGATAAGAGAGAAAGCTTAGGAACTGTTACACGTTTTAAGATTAACCCAAACAGAATCACATATGAAAATAGGAATCAAGTAGTGCTTACTTTTGAAGAAATCTTAGTCTGTTTCAACTAGCAAACAGTCTCTACTGGCAAGTAGTTGTTGAATTAATCACATAAAACTACCCCAACATGTAGCACTTACTGCATTATGAGATCAAGTCAATGCTAAAGTTAGGGTACCAATTGTGAAGTAAAGAGATTGCCGCATTTCCAGATCCTGTCCTGGCCACTTACTGGTTATCCCATGCTGTCAGTTTTCCCAAGAGCTCTTTTCCAAGCTGAATGGCCTCCAAGACTCCAACTGAAGTGCATTTCTGAACTGGGATGAGTTCATTTTAAATGACTTGGGACAGAAACTGATGGCTGTGTTGTTAACAGCTAGACCCCCTGTTACAAAAGGTTTGATCACCATGCTAATGTTGAATTAACAATTCAGATTCATAAGCCTGAACAATTGTCTGCCACCAATTCAACTGGGTCTTGGTTTGATAGAAAGACATGGGAATGGATTTCAAAATAGCATGATTGAATTAAGTTTGTCTTCCATGAGCATCAGAATTTCAAAATATTTGCTATGCCATGTTGTGGTGTCTCTTGGTGCACATGATCACCACCGACTGAAATCCACAGTTACTGCTACCCCAAAGAGTAGCACTTACTTAATGGATAGAAATGAATGCCAATCTGTGAGGTAACTGTATTGTGAAGCTATGTGAACAGACCCTGTTGAAATATTTTTGATGAAAAAATAATGAACACAAGAATGTTGGTTGTATATTCCACAGTGACAGCTACTCCAACAAAAAGCACTTACTGAAAAACAACGTATCAATACTTCTGTTAGAGTTGCTGTGCTGGTATTACCATCCCATAATGATGCTTGCCAAAGGCAATTGTTGGGCTTTTAAAGCATTTGTGGTCATTAAATCCAGAGTCATACCCCAACTTGATAGCACTTTCTATTTCCAAATACAAGAGAGCTGCTAAAGTTGAAGTATACTTCTAGATAATCAAAGAAGAAATGTTTGCGATAAGAGAGAAAGCTTAGGAACTGTTACACGTTTTAAGATTAACCCAAACAGAATCACATATGAAAATAGGAATCAAGTAGTGCTTACTTTTGAAGAAATCTTAGTCTGTTTCAACTAGCAAACAGTCTCTACTGGCAAGTAGTTGTTGAATTAATCACATAAAACTACCCCAACATGTAGCACTTACTGCATTATGAGATCAAGTCAATGCTAAAGTTAGGGTACCAATTGTGAAGTAAAGAGATTGCCGCATTTCCAGATCCTGTCCTGGCCACTTACTGGTTATCCCATGCTGTCAGTTTTCCCAAGAGCTCTTTTCCAAGCTGAATGGCCTCCAAGACTCCAACTGAAGTGCATTTCTGAACTGGGATGAGTTCATTTTAAATGACTTGGGACAGAAACTGATGGCTGTGTTGTTAACAGCTAGACCCCCTGTTACAAAAGGTTTGATCACCATGCTAATGTTGAATTAACAATTCAGATTCATAAGCCTGAACAATTGTCTGCCACCAATTCAACTGGGTCTTGGTTTGATAGAAAGACATGGGAATGGATTTCAAAATAGCATGATTGAATTAAGTTTGTCTTCCATGAGCATCAGAATTTCAAAATATTTGCTATGCCATGTTGTGGTGTCTCTTGGTGCACATGATCACCACCGAGTGAAATCCACAGTTACTGCTACCCCAAAGAGTAGCACTTACTTAATGGATAGAAATGAATGCCAATCTGTGAGGTAACTGTATTGTGAAGCTATGTGAACAGACCCTGTTGAAATATTTTTGATGAAAAAATAATGAACACAAGAATGTTGGTTGTATATTCCACAGTGACAGCTACTCCAACAAAAAGCACTTACTGAAAAACAACAGATCAATACTTCTGTTAGAGTTGCTGTGCTGGTATTACCATCCCATAATGATGCTTGCCAAAGGCAATTGTTGGGCTTTTAAAGCATTTGTGGTCATTCAATCCAGAGTCATACCCCAACTTGATAGCACTTTCTATGTCCAAATACATGAGAGCTGCTAAAGTTGAAGTATACTTCTAGATAATCAAAGAAGAAATGTTTGCGATAAGAGAGAAAGCTTAGGAACTGTTACACGTTTTAAGATTAACCCAAACAGAATCACTTATGAAAATAGGAATCAAGTAGTGCTTACTTTTGAAGAAATCTTAGTCTGTTTCAACCAGCAAACAGTCTCTACTGGCAAGTAGTTGTTGAATTAATCACATAAAACTACCCCAACATGTAGCACTTACTGCATTATGAGATCATGTCAATGCTAAGGTTAGGGTACCAATTGTGAAGTAAAGAGATTGCCGCATTTCCAGATCCTGTCCTGGCCACTTACTGGTTATCCCATGCTGCCAGTTTTCCCAGGAGCTCTTTTCCAAGCTGAATGGCCTCCAAGACTCCAACTGAAGTGCATTTCTGAACTGGGATGAGTTCATTTTAAATGACTTGGGACAGAAACTGATGGCTGTGTTGTTAACAGCTAGACCCCCTGTTACAAAAGGTTTGATCACCATGCTAATGTTGAATTAACAATTCAGATTCATAAGCCTGAACAATTGTCTGCCACCAATTCAACTGGGTCTTGGTTTGATAGAAAGACATGGGAATGGATTTCAAAATAGCATGATTGAATTAAGTTTGTCTTCCATGAGCATCAGAATTTCAAAATATTTGCTATGCCATGTTGTGGTGTCTCTTGGTGCACATGATCACCACCGAGTGAAATCCACAGTTACTGCTACCCCAAAGAGTAGCACTTACTTAATGGATAGAAATGAATGCCAATCTGTGAGGTAACTGTATTGTGAAGCTATGTGAACAGACCCTGTTGAAATATTTTTGATGAAAAAATAATGAACACAAGAATGTTGGTTGTATATTCCACAGTGACAGCTACTCCAACAAAAAGCACTTACTGAAAAACAACGTATCAATACTTCTGTTAGAGTTGCTGTGCTGGTATTACCATCCCATAATGATGCTTGCCAAAGGCAATTGTTGGGCTTTTAAAGCATTTGTGGTCATTCAATCCAGAGTCATACCCCAACTTGATAGCACTTTCTATTTCCAAATACAAGAGAGCTGCTAAAGTTGAAGTATACTTCTAGATAATCAAAGAAGAAATGTTTGCGATAAGAGAGAAAGCTTAGGAACTGTTACACGTTTTAAGATTAACCCAAACAGAATCACATATGAAAATAGGAATCAAGTAGTGCTTACTTTTGAAGAAATCTTAGTCTGTTTCAACTAGCAAACAGTCTCTACTGGCAAGTAGTTGTTGAATTAATCACATAAAACTACCCCAACATGTAGCACTTACTGCATTATGAGATCAAGTCAATGCTAAAGTTAGGGTACCAATTGTGAAGTAAAGAGATTGCCGCATTTCCAGATCCTGTCCTGGCCACTTACTGGTTATCCCATGCTGTCAGTTTTCCCAAGAGCTCTTTTCCAAGCTGAATGGCCTCCAAGACTCCAACTGAAGTGCATTTCTGAACTGGGATGAGTTCATTTTAAATGACTTGGGACAGAAACTGATGGCTGTGTTGTTAACAGCTAGACCCCCTGTTACAAAAGGTTTGATCACCATGCTAATGTTGAATTAACAATTCAGATTCATAAGCCTGAACAATTGTCTGCCACCAATTCAACTGGGTCTTGGTTTGATAGAAAGACATGGGAATGGATTTCAAAATAGCATGATTGAATTAAGTTTGTCTTCCATGAGCATCAGAATTTCAAAATATTTGCTATGCCATGTTGTGGTGTCTCTTGGTGCACATGATCACCACCGAGTGAAATCCACAGTTACTGCTACCCCAAAGAGTAGCACTTACTTAATGGATAGAAATGAATGCCAATCTGTGAGGTAACTGTATTGTGAAGCTATGTGAACAGACCCTGTTGAAATATTTTTGATGAAAAAATAATGAACACAAGAATGTTGGTTGTATATTCCACAGTGACAGCTACTCCAACAAAAAGCACTTACTGAAAAACAACGTATCAATACTTCTGTTAGAGTTGCTGTGCTGGTATTACCATCCCATAATGATGCTTGCCAAAGGCAATTGTTGGGCTTTTAAAGCATTTGTGGTCATTAAATCCAGAGTCATACCCCAACTTGATAGCACTTTCTATTTCCAAATACAAGAGAGCTGCTAAAGTTGAAGTATACTTCTAGATAATCAAAGAAGAAATGTTTGCGATAAGAGAGAAAGCTTAGGAACTGTTACACGTTTTAAGATTAACCCAAACAGAATCACATATGAAAATAGGAATCAAGTAGTGCTTACTTTTGAAGAAATCTTAGTCTGTTTCAACTAGCAAACAGTCTCTACTGGCAAGTAGTTGTTGAATTAATCACATAAAACTACCCCAACATGTAGCACTTACTGCATTATGAGATCAAGTCAATGCTAAAGTTAGGGTACCAATTGTGAAGTAAAGAGATTGCCGCATTTCCAGATCCTGTCCTGGCCACTTACTGGTTATCCCATGCTGTCAGTTTTCCCAAGAGCTCTTTTCCAAGCTGAATGGCCTCCAAGACTCCAACTGAAGTGCATTTCTGAACTGGGATGAGTTCATTTTAAATGACTTGGGACAGAAACTGATGGCTGTGTTGTTAACAGCTAGACCCCCTGTTACAAAAGGTTTGATCACCATGCTAATGTTGAATTAACAATTCAGATTCATAAGCCTGAACAATTGTCTGCCACCAATTCAACTGGGTCTTGGTTTGATAGAAAGACATGGGAATGGATTTCAAAATAGCATGATTGAATTAAGTTTGTCTTCCATGAGCATCAGAATTTCAAAATATTTGCTATGCCATGTTGTGGTGTCTCTTGGTGCACATGATCACCACCGAGTGAAATCCACAGTTACTGCTACCCCAAAGAGTAGCACTTACTTAATGGATAGAAATGAATGCCAATCTGTGAGGTAACTGTATTGTGAAGCTATGTGAACAGACCCTGTTGAAATATTTTTGATGAAAAAATAATGAACACAAGAATGTTGGTTGTATATTCCACAGTGACAGCTACTCCAACAAAAAGCACTTACTGATAAACAACATATCAATACTTCTGTTAGAGTTGCTGTGCTGGTATTACCATCCCATAATGATGCTTGCCAAAGGCAATTGTTGGGCTTTTAAAGCATTTGTGGTCATTAAATCCAGAGTCATACCCCAACTTGATAGCACTTTCTATTTCCAAATACAAGAGAGCTGCTAAAGTTGAAGTATACTTCTAGATAATCAAAGAAGAAATGTTTGCGATAAGAGAGAAAGCTTAGGAACTGTTACACGTTTTAAGATTAAGCCAAACAGAATCACATATGAAAATAGGAATCAAGTAGTGCTTACTTTTGAAGAAATCTTAGTCTGTTTCAACTAGCAAACAGTCTCTACTGGCAAGTAGTTGTTGAATTAATCACATAAAACTACCCCAACATGTAGCACTTACTGCATTATGAGATCAAGTCAATGCTAAAGTTAGGGTACCAATTGTGAAGTAAAGAGATTGCCGCATTTCCAGATCCTGTCCTGGCCACTTACTGGTTATCCCTTGCTGTCAGTTTTCCCAAGAGCTCTTTTCCAAGCTGAATGGCCTCCAAGACTCCAACTGAAGTGCATTTCTGAACTGGGATGAGTTCATTTTAAATGACTTGGGACAGAAACTGATGGCTGTGTTGTTAACAGCTAGACCCCCTGTTACAAAAGGTTTGATCACCATGCTAATGTTGAATTAACAATTCAGATTCATAAGCCTGAACAATTGTCTGCCACCAATTCAACTGGGTCTTGGTTTGATAGAAAGACATGGGAATGGATTTCAAAATAGCATGATTGAATTAAGTTTGTCTTCCATGAGCATCAGAATTTCAAAATATTTGCTATGCCATGTTGTGGTGTCTCTTGGTGCACATGATCACCACCGAGTGAAATCCACAGTTACTGCTACCCCAAAGAGTAGCACTTACTTAATGGATAGAAATGAATGCCAATCTGTGAGGTAACTGTATTGTGAAGCTATGTGAACAGACCCTGTTGAAATATTTTTGATGAAAAAATAATGAACACAAGAATGTTGGTTGTATATTCCACAGTGACAGCTACTCCAACAAAAAGCACTTACTGAAAAACAACGTATCAATACTTCTGTTAGAGTTGCTGTGCTGGTATTACCATCCCATAATGATGCTTGCCAAAGGCAATTGTTGGGCTTTTAAAGCATTTGTGGTCATTAAATCCAGAGTCATACCCCAACTTGATAGCACTTTCTATTTCCAAATACAAGAGAGCTGCTAAAGTTGAAGTATACTTCTAGATAATCAAAGAAGAAATGTTTGCGATAAGAGAGAAAGCTTAGGAACTGTTACACGTTTTAAGATTAACCCAAACAGAATCACATATGAAAATAGGAATCAAGTAGTGCTTACTTTTGAAGAAATCTTAGTCTGTTTCAACTAGCAAACAGTCTCTACTGGCAAGTAGTTGTTGAATTAATCACATAAAACTACCCCAACATGTAGCACTTACTGCATTATGAGATCAAGTCAATGCTAAAGTTAGGGTACCAATTGTGAAGTAAAGAGATTGCCGCATTTCCAGATCCTGTCCTGGCCACTTACTGGTTATCCCATGCTGTCAGTTTTCCCAAGAGCTCTTTTCCAAGCTGAATGGCCTCCAAGACTCCAACTGAAGTGCATTTCTGAACTGGGATGAGTTCATTTTAAATGACTTGGGACAGAAACTGATGGCTGTGTTGTTAACAGCTAGACCCCCTGTTACAAAAGGTTTGATCACCATGCTAATGTTGAATTAACAATTCAGATTCATAAGCCTGAACAATTGTCTGCCACCAATTCAACTGGGTCTTGGTTTGATAGAATCACATTCCCATGCAAGATCTATTGATTAGGTTAAGCACATGGGAATGGATTTCAAAATAGCATGATTGAATTAAGTTTGTCTTCCATGAGCATCAGAATTTCAAAATATTTGCTATGCCATGTTGTGGTGTCTCTTGGTGCACATGATCACCACCGAGTGAAATCCACAGTTACTGCTACCCCAAAGAGTAGCACTTACTTAATGGATAGAAATGAATGCCAATCTGTGAGGTAACTGTATTGTGAAGCTATGTGAACAGACCCTGTTGAAATATTTTTGATGAAAAAATAATGAACACAAGAATGTTGGTTGTATATTCCACAGTGACAGCTACTCCAACAAAAAGCACTTACTGATAAACAACATATCAATACTTCTGTTAGAGTTGCTGTGCTGGTATTACCATCCCATAATGATGCTTGCCAAAGGCAATTGTTGGGCTTTTAAAGCATTTGTGGTCATTAAATCCAGAGTCATACCCCAACTTGATAGCACTTTCTATTTCCAAATACAAGAGAGCTGCTAAAGTTGAAGTATACTTCTAGATAATCAAAGAAGAAATGTTTGCGATAAGAGAGAAAGCTTAGGAACTGTTACACGTTTTAAGATTAAGCCAAACAGAATCACATATGAAAATAGGAATCAAGTAGTGCTTACTTTTGAAGAAATCTTAGTCTGTTTCAACTAGCAAACAGTCTCTACTGGCAAGTAGTTGTTGAATTAATCACATAAAACTACCCCAACATGTAGCACTTACTGCATTATGAGATCAAGTCAATGCTAAAGTTAGGGTACCAATTGTGAAGTAAAGAGATTGCCGCATTTCCAGATCCTGTCCTGGCCACTTACTGGTTATCCCTTGCTGTCAGTTTTCCCAAGAGCTCTTTTCCAAGCTGAATGGCCTCCAAGACTCCAACTGAAGTGCATTTCTGAACTGGGATGAGTTCATTTTAAATGACTTGGGACAGAAACTGATGGCTGTGTTGTTAACAGCTAGACCCCCTGTTACAAAAGGTTTGATCACCATGCTAATGTTGAATTAACAATTCAGATTCATAAGCCTGAACAATTGTCTGCCACCAATTCAACTGGGTCTTGGTTTGATAGAAAGACATGGGAATGGATTTCAAAATAGCATGATTGAATTAAGTTTGTCTTCCATGAGCATCAGAATTTCAAAATATTTGCTATGCCATGTTGTGGTGTCTCTTGGTGCACATGATCACCACCGACTGAAATCCACAGTTACTGCTACCCCAAAGAGTAGCACTTACTTAATGGATAGAAATGAATGCCAATCTGTGAGGTAACTGTATTGTGAAGCTATGTGAACAGACCCTGTTGAAATATTTTTGATGAAAAAATAATGAACACAAGAATGTTGGTTGTATATTCCACAGTGACAGCTACTCCAACAAAAAGCACTTACTGAAAAACAACGTATCAATACTTCTGTTAGAGTTGCTGTGCTGGTATTACCATCCCATAATGATGCTTGCCAAAGGCAATTGTTGGGCTTTTAAAGCATTTGTGGTCATTAAATCCAGAGTCATACCCCAACTTGATAGCACTTTCTATTTCCAAATACAAGAGAGCTGCTAAAGTTGAAGTATACTTCTAGATAATCAAAGAAGAAATGTTTGCGATAAGAGAGAAAGCTTAGGAACTGTTACACGTTTTAAGATTAACCCAAACAGAATCACATATGAAAATAGGAATCAAGTAGTGCTTACTTTTGAAGAAATCTTAGTCTGTTTCAACTAGCAAACAGTCTCTACTGGCAAGTAGTTGTTGAATTAATCACATAAAACTACCCCAACATGTAGCACTTACTGCATTATGAGATCAAGTCAATGCTAAAGTTAGGGTACCAATTGTGAAGTAAAGAGATTGCCGCATTTCCAGATCCTGTCCTGGCCACTTACTGGTTATCCCATGCTGTCAGTTTTCCCAAGAGCTCTTTTCCAAGCTGAATGGCCTCCAAGACTCCAACTGAAGTGCATTTCTGAACTGGGATGAGTTCATTTTAAATGACTTGGGACAGAAACTGATGGCTGTGTTGTTAACAGCTAGACCCCCTGTTACAAAAGGTTTGATCACCATGCTAATGTTGAATTAACAATTCAGATTCATAAGCCTGAACAATTGTCTGCCACCAATTCAACTGGGTCTTGGTTTGATAGAAAGACATGGGAATGGATTTCAAAATAGCATGATTGAATTAAGTTTGTCTTCCATGAGCATCAGAATTTCAAAATATTTGCTATGCCATGTTGTGGTGTCTCTTGGTGCACATGATCACCACCGAGTGAAATCCACAGTTACTGCTACCCCAAAGAGTAGCACTTACTTAATGGATAGAAATGAATGCCAATCTGTGAGGTAACTGTATTGTGAAGCTATGTGAACAGACCCTGTTGAAATATTTTTGATGAAAAAATAATGAACACAAGAATGTTGGTTGTATATTCCACAGTGACAGCTACTCCAACAAAAAGCACTTACTGAAAAACAACGTATCAATACTTCTGTTAGAGTTGCTGTGCTGGTATTACCATCCCATAATGATGCTTGCCAAAGGCAATTGTTGGGCTTTTAAAGCATTTGTGGTCATTAAATCCAGAGTCATACCCCAACTTGATAGCACTTTCTATTTCCAAATACAAGAGAGCTGCTAAAGTTGAAGTATACTTCTAGATAATCAAAGAAGAAATGTTTTCGATAAGAGAGAAAGCTTAGGAACTGTTACACGTTTTAAGATTAACCCAAACAGAATCACTTATGAAAATAGGAATCAAGTAGTGCTTACTTTTGAAGAAATCTTAGTCTGTTTCAACCAGCAAACAGTCTCTACTGGCAAGTAGTTGTTGAATTAATCACATAAAACTACCCCAACATGTAGCACTTACTGCATTATGAGATCATGTCAATGCTAAGGTTAGGGTACCAATTGTGAAGTAAAGAGATTGCCGCATTTCCAGATCCTGTCCTGGCCACTTACTGGTTATCCCATGCTGCCAGTTTTCCCAGGAGCTCTTTTCCAAGCTGAATGGCCTCCAAGACTCCAACTGAAGTGCATTTCTGAACTGGGATGAGTTCATTTTAAATGACTTGGGACAGAAACTGATGGCTGTGTTGTTAACAGCTAGACCCCCTGTTACAAAAGGTTTGATCACCATGCTAATGTTGAATTAACAATTCAGATTCATAAGCCTGAACAATTGTCTGCCACCAATTCAACTGGGTCTTGGTTTGATAGAAAGACATGGGAATGGATTTCAAAATAGCATGATTGAATTAAGTTTGTCTTCCATGAGCATCAGAATTTCAAAATATTTGCTATGCCATGTTGTGGTGTCTCTTGGTGCACATGATCACCACCGAGTGAAATCCACAGTTACTGCTACCCCAAAGAGTAGCACTTACTTAATGGATAGAAATGAATGCCAATCTGTGAGGTAACTGTATTGTGAAGCTATGTGAACAGACCCTGTTGAAATATTTTTGATGAAAAAATAATGAACACAAGAATGTTGGTTGTATATTCCACAGTGACAGCTACTCCAACAAAAAGCACTTACTGAAAAACAACGTATCAATACTTCTGTTAGAGTTGCTGTGCTGGTATTACCATCCCATAATGATGCTTGCCAAAGGCAATTGTTGGGCTTTTAAAGCATTTGTGGTCATTAAATCCAGAGTCATACCCCAACTTGATAGCACTTTCTATTTCCAAATACAAGAGAGCTGCTAAAGTTGAAGTATACTTCTAGATAATCAAAGAAGAAATGTTTGCGATAAGAGAGAAAGCTTAGGAACTGTTACACGTTTTAAGATTAACCCAAACAGAATCACTTATGAAAATAGGAATCAAGTAGTGCTTACTTTTGAAGAAATCTTAGTCTGTTTCAACCAGCAAACAGTCTCTACTGGCAAGTAGTTGTTGAATTAATCACATAAAACTACCCCAACATGTAGCACTTACTGCATTATGAGATCAAGTCAATGCTAAAGTTAGGGTACCAATTGTGAAGTAAAGAGATTGCCGCATTTCCAGATCCTGTCCTGGCCACTTACTGGTTATCCCATGCTGTCAGTTTTCCCAAGAGCTCTTTTCCAAGCTGAATGGCCTCCAAGACTCCAACTGAAGTGCATTTCTGAACTGGGATGAGTTCATTTTAAATGACTTGGGACAGAAACTGATGGCTGTGTTGTTAACAGCTAGACCCCCTGTTACAAAAGGTTTGATCACCATGCTAATGTTGAATTAACAATTCAGATTCATAAGCCTGAACAATTGTCTGCCACCAATTCAACTGGGTCTTGGTTTGATAGAAAGACATGGGAATGGATTTCAAAATAGCATGATTGAATTAAGTTTGTCTTCCATGAGCATCAGAATTTCAAAATATTTGCTATGCCATGTTGTGGTGTCTCTTGGTGCACATGATCACCACCGAGTGAAATCCACAGTTACTGCTACCCCAAAGAGTAGCACTTACTTAATGGATAGAAATGAATGCCAATCTGTGAGGTAACTGTATTGTGAAGCTATGTGAACAGACCCTGTTGAAATATTTTTGATGAAAAAATAATGAACACAAGAATGTTGGTTGTATATTCCACAGTGACAGCTACTCCAACAAAAAGCACTTACTGAAAAACAACAGATCAATACTTCTGTTAGAGTTGCTGTGCTGGTATTACCATCCCATAATGATGCTTGCCAAAGGCAATTGTTGGGCTTTTAAAGGATTTGTGGTCATTCAATCCAGAGTCATACCCCAACTTGATAGCACTTTCTATGTCCAAATACATGAGAGCTGCTAAAGTTGAAGTATACTTCTAGATAATCAAAGAAGAAATGTTTGCGATAAGAGAGAAAGCTTAGGAACTGTTACACGTTTTAAGATTAACCCAAACAGAATCACTTATGAAAATAGGAATCAAGTAGTGCTTACTTTTGAAGAAATCTTAGTCTGTTTCAACCAGCAAACAGTCTCTACTGGCAAGTAGTTGTTGAATTAATCACATAAAACTACCCCAACATGTAGCACTTACTGCATTATGAGATCATGTCAATGCTAAGGTTAGGGTACCAATTGTGAAGTAAAGAGATTGCCGCATTTCCAGATCCTGTCCTGGCCACTTACTGGTTATCCCATGCTGCCAGTTTTCCCAGGAGCTCTTTTCCAAGCTGAATGGCCTCCAAGACTCCAACTGAAGTGCATTTCTGAACTGGGATGAGTTCATTTTAAATGACTTAGGACAGAAACTGATGGCTGTGTTGTTAACAGCTAGACCCCCTGTTACAAAAGGTTTGATCACCATGCTAATGTTGAATTAACAATTCAGATTCATAAGCCTGAACAATTGTCTGCCACCAATTCAACTGGGTCTTGGTTTGATAGAAAGACATGGGAATGGATTTCAAAATAGCATGATTGAATTAAGTTTGTCTTCCATGAGCATCAGAATTTCAAAATATTTGCTATGCCATGTTGTGGTGTCTCTTGGTGCACATGATCACCACCGAGTGAAATCCACAGTTACTGCTACCCCAAAGAGTAGCACTTACTTAATGGATAGAAATGAATGCCAATCTGTGAGGTAACTGTATTGTGAAGCTATGTGAACAGACCCTGTTGAAATATTTTTGATGAAAAAATAATGAACACAAGAATGTTGGTTGTATATTCCACAGTGACAGCTACTCCAACAAAAAGCACTTACTGAAAAACAACGTATCAATACTTCTGTTAGAGTTGCTGTGCTGGTATTACCATCCCATAATGATGCTTGCCAAAGGCAATTGTTGGGCTTTTAAAGCATTTGTGGTCATTAAATCCAGAGTCATACCCCAACTTGATAGCACTTTCTATTTCCAAATACAAGAGAGCTGCTAAAGTTGAAGTATACTTCTAGATAATCAAAGAAGAAATGTTTGCGATAAGAGAGAAAGCTTAGGAACTGTTACACGTTTTAAGATTAACCCAAACAGAATCACATATGAAAATAGGAATCAAGTAGTGCTTACTTTTGAAGAAATCTTAGTCTGTTTCAACTAGCAAACAGTCTCTACTGGCAAGTAGTTGTTGAATTAATCACATAAAACTACCCCAACATGTAGCACTTACTGCATTATGAGATCAAGTCAATGCTAAAGTTAGGGTACCAATTGTGAAGTAAAGAGATTGCCGCATTTCCAGATCCTGTCCTGGCCACTTACTGGTTATCCCATGCTGTCAGTTTTCCCAAGAGCTCTTTTCCAAGCTGAATGGCCTCCAAGACTCCAACTGAAGTGCATTTCTGAACTGGGATGAGTTCATTTTAAATGACTTGGGACAGAAACTGATGGCTGTGTTGTTAACAGCTAGACCCCCTGTTACAAAAGGTTTGATCACCATGCTAATGTTGAATTAACAATTCAGATTCATAAGCCTGAACAATTGTCTGCCACCAATTCAACTGGGTCTTGGTTTGATAGAATCACATTCCCATGCAAGATCTATTGATTAGGTTAAGCACATGGGAATGGATTTCAAAATAGCATGATTGAATTAAGTTTGTCTTCCATGAGCATCAGAATTTCAAAATATTTGCTATGCCATGTTGTGGTGTCTCTTGGTGCACATGATCACCACCGAGTGAAATCCACAGTTACTGCTACCCCAAAGAGTAGCACTTACTTAATGGATAGAAATGAATGCCAATCTGTGAGGTAACTGTATTGTGAAGCTATGTGAACAGACCCTGTTGAAATATTTTTGATGAAAAAATAATGAACACAAGAATGTTGGTTGTATATTCCACAGTGACAGCTACTCCAACAAAAAGCACTTACTGAAAAACAACGTATCAATACTTCTGTTAGAGTTGCTGTGCTGGTATTACCATCCCATAATGATGCTTGCCAACGGCAATTGTTGGGCTTTTAAAGCATTTGTGGTCATTAAATCCAGAGTCATACCCCAACTTGATAGCACTTTCTATTTCCAAATACAAGAGAGCTGCTAAAGTTGAAGTATACTTCTAGATAATCAAAGAAGAAATGTTTGCGATAAGAGAGAAAGCTTAGGAACTGTTCCACGTTTTAAGATTAACCCAAACAGAATCACATATGAAAATAGGAATCAAGTAGTGCTTACTTTTGAAGAAATCTTAGTCTGTTTCAACTAGCAAACAGTCTCTACTGGCAAGTAGTTGTTGAATTAATCACATAAAACTACCCCAACATGTAGCACTTACTGCATTATGAGATCAAGTCAATGCTAAAGTTAGGGTACCAATTGTGAAGTAAAGAGATTGCCGCATTTCCAGATCCTGTCCTGGCCACTTACTGGTTATCCCATGCTGTCAGTTTTCCCAAGAGCTCTTTTCCAAGCTGAATGGCCTCCAAGACTCCAACTGAAGTGCATTTCTGAACTGGGATGAGTTCATTTTAAATGACTTGGGACAGAAACTGATGGCTGTGTTGTTAACAGCTAGACCCCCTGTTACAAAAGGTTTGATCACCATGCTAATGTTGAATTAACAATTCAGATTCATAAGCCTGAACAATTGTCTGCCACCAATTCAACTGGGTCTTGGTTTGATAGAAAGACATGGGAATGGATTTCAAAATAGCATGATTGAATTAAGTTTGTCTTCCATGAGCATCAGAATTTCAAAATATTTGCTATGCCATGTTGTGGTGTCTCTTGGTGCACATGATCACCACCGAGTGAAATCCACAGTTACTGCTACCCCAAAGAGTAGCACTTACTTAATGGATAGAAATGAATGCCAATCTGTGAGGTAACTGTATTGTGAAGCTATGTGAACAGACCCTGTTGAAATATTTTTGATGAAAAAATAATGAACACAAGAATGTTGGTTGTATATTCCACAGTGACAGCTACTCCAACAAAAAGCACTTACTGAAAAACAACAGATCAATACTTCTGTTAGAGTTGCTGTGCTGGTATTACCATCCCATAATGATGCTTGCCAAAGGCAATTGTTGGGCTTTTAAAGCATTTGTGGTCATTCAATCCAGAGTCATACCCCAACTTGATAGCACTTTCTATGTCCAAATACATGAGAGCTGCTAAAGTTGAAGTATACTTCTAGATAATCAAAGAAGAAATGTTTGCGATAAGAGAGAAAGCTTAGGAACTGTTACACGTTTTAAGATTAACCCAAACAGAATCACTTATGAAAATAGGAATCAAGTAGTGCTTACTTTTGAAGAAATCTTAGTCTGTTTCAACCAGCAAACAGTCTCTACTGGCAAGTAGTTGTTGAATTAATCACATAAAACTACCCCAACATGTAGCACTTACTGCATTATGAGATCATGTCAATGCTAAGGTTAGGGTACCAATTGTGAAGTAAAGAGATTGCCGCATTTCCAGATCCTGTCCTGGCCACTTACTGGTTATCCCATGCTGCCAGTTTTCCCAGGAGCTCTTTTCCAAGCTGAATGGCCTCCAAGACTCCAACTGAAGTGCATTTCTGAACTGGGATGAGTTCATTTTAAATGACTTGGGACAGAAACTGATGGCTGTGTTGTTAACAGCTAGACCCCCTGTTACAAAAGGTTTGATCACCATGCTAATGTTGAATTAACAATTCAGATTCATAAGCCTGAACAATTGTCTGCCACCAATTCAACTGGGTCTTGGTTTGATAGAATCACATTCCCATGCAAGATCTATTGATTAGGTTAAGCACATGGGAATGGATTTCAAAATAGCATGATTGAATTAAGTTTGTCTTCCATGAGCATCAGAATTTCAAAATATTTGCTATGCCATGTTGTGGTGTCTCTTGGTGCACATGATCACCACCGAGTGAAATCCACAGTTACTGCTACCCCAAAGAGTAGCACTTACTTAATGGATAGAAATGAATGCCAATCTGTGAGGTAACTGTATTGTGAAGCTATGTGAACAGACCCTGTTGAAATATTTTTGATGAAAAAATAATGAACACAAGAATGTTGGTTGTATATTCCACAGTGACAGCTACTCCAACAAAAAGCACTTACTGAAAAACAACGTATCAATACTTCTGTTAGAGTTGCTGTGCTGGTATTACCATCCCATAATGATGCTTGCCAACGGCAATTGTTGGGCTTTTAAAGCATTTGTGGTCATTAAATCCAGAGTCATACCCCAACTTGATAGCACTTTCTATTTCCAAATACAAGAGAGCTGCTAAAGTTGAAGTATACTTCTAGATAATCAAAGAAGAAATGTTTGCGATAAGAGAGAAAGCTTAGGAACTGTTACACGTTTTAAGATTAACCCAAACAGAATCACATATGAAAATAGGAATCAAGTAGTGCTTACTTTTGAAGAAATCTTAGTCTGTTTCAACTAGCAAACAGTCTCTACTGGCAAGTAGTTGTTGAATTAATCACATAAAACTACCCCAACATGTAGCACTTACTGCATTATGAGATCAAGTCAATGCTAAAGTTAGGGTACCAATTGTGAAGTAAAGAGATTGCCGCATTTCCAGATCCTGTCCTGGCCACTTACTGGTTATCCCATGCTGTCAGTTTTCCCAAGAGCTCTTTTCCAAGCTGAATGGCCTCCAAGACTCCAACTGAAGTGCATTTCTGAACTGGGATGAGTTCATTTTAAATGACTTGGGACAGAAACTGATGGCTGTGTTGTTAACAGCTAGACCCCCTGTTACAAAAGGTTTGATCACCATGCTAATGTTGAATTAACAATTCAGATTCATAAGCCTGAACAATTGTCTGCCACCAATTCAACTGGGTCTTGGTTTGATAGAAAGACATGGGAATGGATTTCAAAATAGCATGATTGAATTAAGTTTGTCTTCCATGAGCATCAAAATTTCAAAATATTTGCTATGCCATGTTGTGGTGTCTCTTGGTGCACATGATCACCACCGAGTGAAATCCACAGTTACTGCTACCCCAAAGAGTAGCACTTACTTAATGGATAGAAATGAATGCCAATCTGTGAGGTAACTGTATTGTGAAGCTATGTGAACAGACCCTGTTGAAATATTTTTGATGAAAAAATAATGAACACAAGAATGTTGGTTGTATATTCCACAGTGACAGCTACTCCAACAAAAAGCACTTACTGAAAAACAACGTATCAATACTTCTGTTAGAGTTGCTGTGCTGGTATTACCATCCCATAATGATGCTTGCCAAAGGCAATTGTTGGGCTTTTAAAGCATTTGTGGTCATTAAATCCAGAGTCATACCCCAACTTGATAGCACTTTCTATTTCCAAATACAAGAGAGCTGCTAAAGTTGAAGTATACTTCTAGATAATCAAAGAAGAAATGTTTGCGATAAGAGAGAAAGCTTAGGAACTGTTACACGTTTTAAGATTAACCCAAACAGAATCACATATGAAAATAGGAATCAAGTAGTGCTTACTTTTGAAGAAATCTTAGTCTGTTTCAACTAGCAAACAGTCTCTACTGGCAAGTAGTTGTTGAATTAATCACATAAAACTACCCCAACATGTAGCACTTACTGCATTATGAGATCAAGTCAATGCTAAAGTTAGGGTACCAATTGTGAAGTAAAGAGATTGCCGCATTTCCAGATCCTGTCCTGGCCACTTACTGGTTATCCCATGCTGTCAGTTTTCCCAAGAGCTCTTTTCCAAGCTGAATGGCCTCCAAGACTCCAACTGAAGTGCATTTCTGAACTGGGATGAGTTCATTTTAAATGACTTGGGACAGAAACTGATGGCTGTGTTGTTAACAGCTAGACCCCCTGTTACAAAAGGTTTGATCACCATGCTAATGTTGAATTAACAATTCAGATTCATAAGCCTGAACAATTGTCTGCCACCAATTCAACTGGGTCTTGGTTTGATAGAAAGACATGGGAATGGATTTCAAAATAGCATGATTGAATTAAGTTTGTCTTCCATGAGCATCAGAATTTCAAAATATGTGCTATGCCATGTTGTGGTGTCTCTTGGTGCACATGATCACCACCGAGTGAAATCCACAGTTACTGCTACCCCAAAGAGTAGCACTTACTTAATGGATAGAAATGAATGCCAATCTGTGAGGTAACTGTATTGTGAAGCTATGTGAACAGACCCTGTTGAAATATTTTTGATGAAAAAATAATGAACACAAGAATGTTGGTTGTATATTCCACAGTGACAGCTACTCCAACAAAAAGCACTTACTGAAAAACAACGTATCAATACTTCTGTTAGAGTTGCTGTGCTGGTTTTACCATCCCATAATGATGCTTGCCAAAGGCAATTGTTGGGCTTTTAAAGCATTTGTGGTCATTAAATCCAGAGTCATACCCCAACTTGATAGCACTTTCTATTTCCAAATACAAGAGAGCTGCTAAAGTTGAAGTATACTTCTAGATAATCAAAGAAGAAATGTTTGCGATAAGAGAGAAAGCTTAGGAACTGTTACACGTTTTAAGATTAACCCAAACAGAATCACATATGAAAATAGGAATCAAGTAGTGCTTACTTTTGAAGAAATCTTAGTCTGTTTCAACTAGCAAACAGTCTCTACTGGCAAGTAGTTGTTGAATTAATCACATAAAACTACCCCAACATGTAGCACTTACTGCATTATGAGATCAAGTCAATGCTAAAGTTAGGGTACCAATTGTGAAGTAAAGAGATTGCCGCATTTCCAGATCCTGTCCTGGCCACTTACTGGTTATCCCATGCTGTCAGTTTTCCCAAGAGCTCTTTTCCAAGCTGAATGGCCTCCAAGACTCCAACTGAAGTGCATTTCTGAACTGGGATGAGTTCATTTTAAATGACTTGGGACAGAAACTGATGGCTGTGTTGTTAACAGCTAGACCCCCTGTTACAAAAGGTTTGATCACCATGCTAATGTTGAATTAACAATTCAGATTCATAAGCCTGAACAATTGTCTGCCACCAATTCAACTGGGTCTTGGTTTGATAGAAAGACATGGGAATGGATTTCAAAATAGCATGATTGAATTAAGTTTGTCTTCCATGAGCATCAGAATTTCAAAATATTTGCTATGCCATGTTGTGGTGTCTCTTGGTGCACATGATCACCACCGAGTGAAATCCACAGTTACTGCTACCCCAAAGAGTAGCACTTACTTAATGGATAGAAATGAATGCCAATCTGTGAGGTAACTGTATTGTGAAGCTATGTGAACAGACCCTGTTGAAATATTTTTGATGAAAAAATAATGAACACAAGAATGTTGGTTGTATATTCCACAGTGACAGCTACTCCAACAAAAAGCACTTACTGAAAAACAACAGATCAATACTTCTGTTAGAGTTGCTGTGCTGGTATTACCATCCCATAATGATGCTTGCCAAAGGCAATTGTTGGGCTTTTAAAGCATTTGTGGTCATTCAATCCAGAGTCATACCCCAACTTGATAGCACTTTCTATGTCCAAATACATGAGAGCTGCTAAAGTTGAAGTATACTTCTAGATAATCAAAGAAGAAATGTTTGCGATAAGAGAGAAAGCTTAGGAACTGTTACACGTTTTAAGATTAACCCAAACAGAATCACTTATGAAAATAGGAATCAAGTAGTGCTTACTTTTGAAGAAATCTTAGTCTGTTTCAACCAGCAAACAGTCTCTACTGGCAAGTAGTTGTTGAATTAATCACATAAAACTACCCCAACATGTAGCACTTACTGCATTATGAGATCATGTCAATGCTAAGGTTAGGGTACCAATTGTGAAGTAAAGAGATTGCCGCATTTCCAGATCCTGTCCTGGCCACTTACTGGTTATCCCATGCTGCCAGTTTTCCCAGGAGCTCTTTTCCAAGCTGAATGGCCTCCAAGACTCCAACTGAAGTGCATTTCTGAACTGGGATGAGTTCATTTTAAATGACTTGGGACAGAAACTGATGGCTGTGTTGTTAACAGCTAGACCCCCTGTTACAAAAGGTTTGATCACCATGCTAATGTTGAATTAACAATTCAGATTCATAAGCCTGAACAATTGTCTGCCACCAATTCAACTGGGTCTTGGTTTGATAGAATCACATTCCCATGCAAGATCTATTGATTAGGTTAAGCACATGGGAATGGATTTCAAAATAGCATGATTGAATTAAGTTTGTCTTCCATGAGCATCAGAATTTCAAAATATTTGCTATGCCATGTTGTGGTGTCTCTTGGTGCACATGATCACCACCGAGTGAAATCCACAGTTACTGCTACCCCAAAGAGTAGCACTTACTTAATGGATAGAAATGAATGCCAATCTGTGAGGTAACTGTATTGTGAAGCTATGTGAACAGACCCTGTTGAAATATTTTTGATGAAAAAATAATGAACACAAGAATGTTGGTTGTATATTCCACAGTGACAGCTACTCCAACAAAAAGCACTTACTGAAAAACAACAGATCAATACTTCTGTTAGAGTTGCTGTGCTGGTATTACCATCCCATAATGATGCTTGCCAAAGGCAATTGTTGGGCTTTTAAAGCATTTGTGGTCATTCAATCCAGAGTCATACCCCAACTTGATAGCACTTTCTATTTCCAAATACATGAGAGCTGCTAAAGTTGAAGTATACTTCTAGATAATCAAAGAAGAAATGTTTGCGATAAGAGAGAAAGCTTAGGAACTGTTACACGTTTTAAGATTAACCCAAACAGAATCACTTATGAAAATAGGAATCAAGTAGTGCTTACTTTTGAAGAAATCTTAGTCTGTTTCAACCAGCAAACAGTCTCTACTGGCAAGTAGTTGTTGAATTAATCACATAAAACTACCCCAACATGTAGCACTTACTGCATTATGAGATCATGTCAATGCTAAGGTTAGGGTACCAATTGTGAAGTAAAGAGATTGCCGCATTTCCAGATCCTGTCCTGGCCACTTACTGGTTATCCCATGCTGCCAGTTTTCCCAGGAGCTCTTTTCCAAGCTGAATGGCCTCCAAGACTCCAACTGAAGTGCATTTCTGAACTGGGATGAGTTCATTTTAAATGACTTGGGACAGAAACTGATGGCTGTGTTGTTAACAGCTAGACCCCCTGTTACAAAAGGTTTGATCACCATGCTAATGTTGAATTAACAATTCAGATTCATAAGCCTGAACAATTGTCTGCCACCAATTCAACTGGGTCTTGGTTTGATAGAATCACATTCCCATGCAAGATCTATTGATTAGGTTAAGCACATGGGAATGGATTTCAAAATAGCATGATTGAATTAAGTTTGTCTTCCATGAGCATCAGAATTTCAAAATATTTGCTATGCCATGTTGTGGTGTCTCTTGGTGCACATGATCACCACCGAGTGAAATCCACAGTTACTGCTACCCCAAAGAGTAGCACTTACTTAATGGATAGAAATGAATGCCAATCTGTGAGGTAACTGTATTGTGAAGCTATGTGAACAGACCCTGTTGAAATATTTTTGATGAAAAAATAATGAACACAAGAATGTTGGTTGTATATTCCACAGTGACAGCTACTCCAACAAAAAGCACTTACTGAAAAACAACGTATCAATACTTCTGTTAGAGTTGCTGTGCTGGTATTACCATCCCATAATGATGCTTGCCAAAGGCAATTGTTGGGCTTTTAAAGCATTTGTGGTCATTAAATCCAGAGTCATACCCCAACTTGATAGCACTTTCTATTTCCAAATACAAGAGAGCTGCTAAAGTTGAAGTATACTTCTAGATAATCAAAGAAGAAATGTTTGCGATAAGAGAGAAAGCTTAGGAACTGTTACACGTTTTAAGATTAAGCCAAACAGAATCACATATGAAAATAGGAATCAAGTAGTGCTTACTTTTGAAGAAATCTTAGTCTGTTTCAACTAGCAAACAGTCTCTACTGGCAAGTAGTTGTTGAATTAATCACATAAAACTACCCCAACATGTAGCACTTACTGCATTATGAGATCAAGTCAATGCTAAAGTTAGGGTACCAATTGTGAAGTAAAGAGATTGCCGCATTTCCAGATCCTGTCCTGGCCACTTACTGGTTATCCCATGCTGTCAGTTTTCCCAAGAGCTCTTTTCCAAGCTGAATGGCCTCCAAGACTCCAACTGAAGTGCATTTCTGAACTGGGATGAGTTCATTTTAAATGACTTGGGACAGAAACTGATGGCTGTGTTGTTAACAGCTAGACCCCCTGTTACAAAAGGTTTGATCACCATGCTAATGTTGAATTAACAATTCAGATTCATAAGCCTGAACAATTGTCTGCCACCAATTCAACTGGGTCTTGGTTTGATAGAAAGACATGGGAATGGATTTCAAAATAGCATGATTGAATTAAGTTTGTCTTCCATGAGCATCAGAATTTCAAAATATTTGCTATGCCATGTTGTGGTGTCTCTTGGTGCACATGATCACCACCGAGTGAAATCCACAGTTACTGCTACCCCAAAGAGTAGCACTTACTTAATGGATAGAAATGAATGCCAATCTGTGAGGTAACTGTATTGTGAAGCTATGTGAACAGACCCTGTTGAAATATTTTTGATGAAAAAATAATGAACACAAGAATGTTGGTTGTATATTCCACAGTGACAGCTACTCCAACAAAAAGCACTTACTGAAAAACAACGTATCAATACTTCTGTTAGAGTTGCTGTGCTGGTATTACCATCCCATAATGATGCTTGCCAAAGGCAATTGTTGGGCTTTTAAAGCATTTGTGGTCATTAAATCCAGAGTCATACCCCAACTTGATAGCACTTTCTATTTCCAAATACAAGAGAGCTGCTAAAGTTGAAGTATACTTCTAGATAATCAAAGAAGAAATGTTTGCGATAAGAGAGAAAGCTTAGGAACTGTTACACGTTTTAAGATTAACCCAAACAGAATCACATATGAAAATAGGAATCAAGTAGTGCTTACTTTTGAAGAAATCTTAGTCTGTTTCAACTAGCAAACAGTCTCTACTGGCAAGTAGTTGTTGAATTAATCACATAAAACTACCCCAACATGTAGCACTTACTGCATTATGAGATCAAGTCAATGCTAAAGTTAGGGTACCAATTGTGAAGTAAAGAGATTGCCGCATTTCCAGATCCTGTCCTGGCCACTTACTGGTTATCCCATGCTGTCAGTTTTCCCAAGAGCTCTTTTCCAAGCTGAATGGCCTCCAAGACTCCAACTGAAGTGCATTTCTGAACTGGGATGAGTTCATTTTAAATGACTTGGGACAGAAACTGATGGCTGTGTTGTTAACAGCTAGACCCCCTGTTACAAAAGGTTTGATCACCATGCTAATGTTGAATTAACAATTCAGATTCATAAGCCTGAACAATTGTCTGCCACCAATTCAACTGGGTCTTGGTTTGATAGAATCACATTCCCATGCAAGATCTATTGATTAGGTTAAGCACATGGGAATGGATTTCAAAATAGCATGATTGAATTAAGTTTGTCTTCCATGAGCATCAGAATTTCAAAATATTTGCTATGCCATGTTGTGGTGTCTCTTGGTGCACATGATCACCACCGAGTGAAATCCACAGTTACTGCTACCCCAAAGAGTAGCACTTACTTAATGGATAGAAATGAATGCCAATCTGTGAGGTAACTGTATTGTGAAGCTATGTGAACAGACCCTGTTGAAATATTTTTGATGAAAAAATAATGAACACAAGAATGTTGGTTGTATATTCCACAGTGACAGCTACTCCAACAAAAAGCACTTACTGAAAAACAACAGATCAATACTTCTGTTAGAGTTGCTGTGCTGGTATTACCATCCCATAATGATGCTTGCCAAAGGCAATTGTTGGGCTTTTAAAGCATTTGTGGTCATTCAATCCAGAGTCATACCCCAACTTGATAGCACTTTCTATGTCCAAATACATGAGAGCTGCTAAAGTTGAAGTATACTTCTAGATAATCAAAGAAGAAATGTTTGCGATAAGAGAGAAAGCTTAGGAACTGTTACACGTTTTAAGATTAACCCAAACAGAATCACTTATGAAAATAGGAATCAAGTAGTGCTTACTTTTGAAGAAATCTTAGTCTGTTTCAACCAGCAAACAGTCTCTACTGGCAAGTAGTTGTTGAATTAATCACATAAAACTACCCCAACATGTAGCACTTACTGCATTATGAGATCATGTCAATGCTAAGGTTAGGGTACCAATTGTGAAGTAAAGAGATTGCCGCATTTCCAGATCCTGTCCTGGCCACTTACTGGTTATCCCATGCTGCCAGTTTTCCCAGGAGCTCTTTTCCAAGCT
The DNA here is from genome assembly GCF_951799395.1 of Argentina silus. Classification (NCBI taxonomy): domain Eukaryota; kingdom Metazoa; phylum Chordata; class Actinopteri; order Argentiniformes; family Argentinidae; genus Argentina; species Argentina silus. Next base: position 22,427,136 of record NC_139659.1, on the reverse strand, counting down.
GAATGGCCTCCAAGACTCCAACTGAAGTGCATTTCTGAACTGGGATGAGTTCATTTTAAATGACTTGGGACAGAAACTGATGGCTGTGTTGTTAACAGCTAGACCCCCTGTTACAAAAGGTTTGATCACCATGCTAATGTTGAATTAACAATTCAGATTCATAAGCCTGAACAATTGTCTGCCACCAATTCAACTGGGTCTTGGTTTGATAGAAAGACATGGGAATGGATTTCAAAATAGCATGATTGAATTAAGTTTGTCTTCCATGAGCATCAGAATTTCAAAATATTTGCTATGCCATGTTGTGGTGTCTCTTGGTGCACATGATCACCACCGACTGAAATCCACAGTTACTGCTACCCCAAAGAGTAGCACTTACTTAATGGATAGAAATGAATGCCAATCTGTGAGGTAACTGTATTGTGAAGCTATGTGAACAGACCCTGTTGAAATATTTTTGATGAAAAAATAATGAACACAAGAATGTTGGTTGTATATTCCACAGTGACAGCTACTCCAACAAAAAGCACTTACTGAAAAACAACGTATCAATACTTCTGTTAGAGTTGCTGTGCTGGTATTACCATCCCATAATGATGCTTGCCAAAGGCAATTGTTGGGCTTTTAAAGCATTTGTGGTCATTAAATCCAGAGTCATACCCCAACTTGATAGCACTTTCTATGTCCAAATACATGAGAGCTGCTAAAGTTGAAGTATACTTCTAGATAATCAAAGAAGAAATGTTTGCGATAAGAGAGAAAGCTTAGGAACTGTTACACGTTTTAAGATTAACCCAAACAGAATCACTTATGAAAATAGGAATCAAGTAGTGCTTACTTTTGAAGAAATCTTAGTCTGTTTCAACCAGCAAACAGTCTCTACTGGCAAGTAGTTGTTGAATTAATCACATAAAACTACCCCAACATGTAGCACTTACTGCATTATGAGATCATGTCAATGCTAAGGTTAGGGTACCAATTGTGAAGTAAAGAGATTGCCGCATTTCCAGATCCTGTCCTGGCCACTTACTGGTTATCCCATGCTGCCAGTTTTCCCAGGAGCTCTTTTCCAAGCTGAATGGCCTCCAAGACTCCAACTGAAGTGCATTTCTGAACTGGGATGAGTTCATTTTAAATGACTTGGGACAGAAACTGATGGCTGTGTTGTTAACAGCTAGACCCCCTGTTACAAAAGGTTTGATCACCATGCTAATGTTGAATTAACAATTCAGATTCATAAGCCTGAACAATTGTCTGCCACCAATTCAACTGGGTCTTGGTTTGATAGAAAGACATGGGAATGGATTTCAAAATAGCATGATTGAATTAAGTTTGTCTTCCATGAGCATCAGAATTTCAAAATATTTGCTATGCCATGTTGTGGTGTCTCTTGGTGCACATGATCACCACCGAGTGAAATCCACAGTTACTGCTACCCCAAAGAGTAGCACTTACTTAATGGATAGAAATGAATGCCAATCTGTGAGGTAACTGTATTGTGAAGCTATGTGAACAGACCCTGTTGAAATATTTTTGATGAAAAAATAATGAACACAAGAATGTTGGTTGTATATTCCACAGTGACAGCTACTCCAACAAAAAGCACTTACTGAAAAACAACGTATCAATACTTCTGTTAGAGTTGCTGTGCTGGTATTACCATCCCATAATGATGCTTGCCAAAGGCAATTGTTGGGCTTTTAAAGCATTTGTGGTCATTAAATCCAGAGTCATACCCCAACTTGATAGCACTTTCTATTTCCAAATACAAGAGAGCTGCTAAAGTTGAAGTATACTTCTAGATAATCAAAGAAGAAATGTTTGCGATAAGAGAGAAAGCTTAGGAACTGTTACACGTTTTAAGATTAACCCAAACAGAATCACATATGAAAATAGGAATCAAGTAGTGCTTACTTTTGAAGAAATCTTAGTCTGTTTCAACTAGCAAACAGTCTCTACTGGCAAGTAGTTGTTGAATTAATCACATAAAACTACCCCAACATGTAGCACTTACTGCATTATGAGATCAAGTCAATGCTAAAGTTAGGGTACCAATTGTGAAGTAAAGAGATTGCCGCATTTCCAGATCCTGTCCTGGCCACTTACTGGTTATCCCATGCTGTCAGTTTTCCCAAGAGCTCTTTTCCAAGCTGAATGGCCTCCAAGACTCCAACTGAAGTGCATTTCTGAACTGGGATGAGTTCATTTTAAATGACTTGGGACAGAAACTGATGGCTGTGTTGTTAACAGCTAGACCCCCTGTTACAAAAGGTTTGATCACCATGCTAATGTTGAATTAACAATTCAGATTCATAAGCCTGAACAATTGTCTGCCACCAATTCAACTGGGTCTTGGTTTGATAGAAAGACATGGGAATGGATTTCAAAATAGCATGATTGAATTAAGTTTGTCTTCCATGAGCATCAGAATTTCAAAATATTTGCTATGCCATGTTGTGGTGTCTCTTGGTGCACATGATCACCACCGAGTGAAATCCACAGTTACTGCTACCCCAAAGAGTAGCACTTACTTAATGGATAGAAATGAATGCCAATCTGTGAGGTAACTGTATTGTGAAGCTATGTGAACAGACCCTGTTGAAATATTTTTGATGAAAAAATAATGAACACAAGAATGTTGGTTGTATATTCCACAGTGACAGCTACTCCAACAAAAAGCACTTACTGAAAAACAACAGATCAATACTTCTGTTAGAGTTGCTGTGCTGGTATTACCATCCCATAATGATGCTTGCCAAAGGCAATTGTTGGGCTTTTAAAGCATTTGTGGTCATTCAATCCAGAGTCATACCCCAACTTGATAGCACTTTCTATGTCCAAATACATGAGAGCTGCTAAAGTTGAAGTATACTTCTAGATAATCAAAGAAGAAATGTTTGCGATAAGAGAGAAAGCTTAGGAACTGTTACACGTTTTAAGATTAACCCAAACAGAATCACTTATGAAAATAGGAATCAAGTAGTGCTTACTTTTGAAGAAATCTTAGTCTGTTTCAACCAGCAAACAGTCTCTACTGGCAAGTAGTTGTTGAATTAATCACATAAAACTACCCCAACATGTAGCACTTACTGCATTATGAGATCATGTCAATGCTAAGGTTAGGGTACCAATTGTGAAGTAAAGAGATTGCCGCATTTCCAGATCCTGTCCTGGCCACTTACTGGTTATCCCATGCTGCCAGTTTTCCCAGGAGCTCTTTTCCAAGCTGAATGGCCTCCAAGACTCCAACTGAAGTGCATTTCTGAACTGGGATGAGTTCATTTTAAATGACTTGGGACAGAAACTGATGGCTGTGTTGTTAACAGCTAGACCCCCTGTTACAAAAGGTTTGATCACCATGCTAATGTTGAATTAACAATTCAGATTCATAAGCCTGAACAATTGTCTGCCACCAATTCAACTGGGTCTTGGTTTGATAGAAAGACATGGGAATGGATTTCAAAATAGCATGATTGAATTAAGTTTGTCTTCCATGAGCATCAGAATTTCAAAATATTTGCTATGCCATGTTGTGGTGTCTCTTGGTGCACATGATCACCACCGAGTGAAATCCACAGTTACTGCTACCCCAAAGAGTAGCACTTACTTAATGGATAGAAATGAATGCCAATCTGTGAGGTAACTGTATTGTGAAGCTATGTGAACAGACCCTGTTGAAATATTTTTGATGAAAAAATAATGAACACAAGAATGTTGGTTGTATATTCCACAGTGACAGCTACTCCAACAAAAAGCACTTACTGAAAAACAACGTATCAATACTTCTGTTAGAGTTGCTGTGCTGGTATTACCATCCCATAATGATGCTTGCCAAAGGCAATTGTTGGGCTTTTAAAGCATTTGTGGTCATTAAATCCAGAGTCATACCCCAACTTGATAGCACTTTCTATTTCCAAATACAAGAGAGCTGCTAAAGTTGAAGTATACTTCTAGATAATCAAAGAAGAAATGTTTGCGATAAGAGAGAAAGCTTAGGAACTGTTACACGTTTTAAGATTAACCCAAACAGAATCACATATGAAAATAGGAATCAAGTAGTGCTTACTTTTGAAGAAATCTTAGTCTGTTTCAACTAGCAAACAGTCTCTACTGGCAAGTAGTTGTTGAATTAATCACATAAAACTACCCCAACATGTAGCACTTACTGCATTATGAGATCAAGTCAATGCTAAAGTTAGGGTACCAATTGTGAAGTAAAGAGATTGCCGCATTTCCAGATCCTGTCCTGGCCACTTACTGGTTATCCCATGCTGTCAGTTTTCCCAAGAGCTCTTTTCCAAGCTGAATGGCCTCCAAGACTCCAACTGAAGTGCATTTCTGAACTGGGATGAGTTCATTTTAAATGACTTGGGACAGAAACTGATGGCTGTGTTGTTAACAGCTAGACCCCCTGTTACAAAAGGTTTGATCACCATGCTAATGTTGAATTAACAATTCAGATTCATAAGCCTGAACAATTGTCTGCCACCAATTCAACTGGGTCTTGGTTTGATAGAAAGACATGGGAATGGATTTCAAAATAGCATGATTGAATTAAGTTTGTCTTCCATGAGCATCAGAATTTCAAAATATTTGCTATGCCATGTTGTGGTGTCTCTTGGTGCACATGATCACCACCGAGTGAAATCCACAGTTACTGCTACCCCAAAGAGTAGCACTTACTTAATGGATAGAAATGAATGCCAATCTGTGAGGTAACTGTATTGTGAAGCTATGTGAACAGACCCTGTTGAAATATTTTTGATGAAAAAATAATGAACACAAGAATGTTGGTTGTATATTCCACAGTGACAGCTACTCCAACAAAAAGCACTTACTGAAAAACAACAGATCAATACTTCTGTTAGAGTTGCTGTGCTGGTATTACCATCCCATAATGATGCTTGCCAAAGGCAATTGTTGGGCTTTTAAAGCATTTGTGGTCATTCAATCCAGAGTCATACCCCAACTTGATAGCACTTTCTATGTCCAAATACATGAGAGCTGCTAAAGTTGAAGTATACTTCTAGATAATCAAAGAAGAAATGTTTGCGATAAGAGAGAAAGCTTAGGAACTGTTACACGTTTTAAGATTAACCCAAACAGAATCACTTATGAAAATAGGAATCAAGTAGTGCTTACTTTTGAAGAAATCTTAGTCTGTTTCAACCAGCAAACAGTCTCTACTGGCAAGTAGTTGTTGAATTAATCACATAAAACTACCCCAACATGTAGCACTTACTGCATTATGAGATCATGTCAATGCTAAGGTTAGGGTACCAATTGTGAAGTAAAGAGATTGCCGCATTTCCAGATCCTGTCCTGGCCACTTACTGGTTATCCCATGCTGCCAGTTTTCCCAGGAGCTCTTTTCCAAGCTGAATGGCCTCCAAGACTCCAACTGAAGTGCATTTCTGAACTGGGATGAGTTCATTTTAAATGACTTGGGACAGAAACTGATGGCTGTGTTGTTAACAGCTAGACCCCCTGTTACAAAAGGTTTGATCACCATGCTAATGTTGAATTAACAATTCAGATTCATAAGCCTGAACAATTGTCTGCCACCAATTCAACTGGGTCTTGGTTTGATAGAAAGACATGGGAATGGATTTCAAAATAGCATGATTGAATTAAGTTTGTCTTCCATGAGCATCAGAATTTCAAAATATTTGCTATGCCATGTTGTGGTGTCTCTTGGTGCACATGATCACCACCGAGTGAAATCCACAGTTACTGCTACCCCAAAGAGTAGCACTTACTTAATGGATAGAAATGAATGCCAATCTGTGAGGTAACTGTATTGTGAAGCTATGTGAACAGACCCTGTTGAAATATTTTTGATGAAAAAATAATGAACACAAGAATGTTGGTTGTATATTCCACAGTGACAGCTACTCCAACAAAAAGCACTTACTGAAAAACAACAGATCAATACTTCTGTTAGAGTTGCTGTGCTGGTATTACCATCCCATAATGATGCTTGCCAAAGGCAATTGTTGGGCTTTTAAAGCATTTGTGGTCATTCAATCCAGAGTCATACCCCAACTTGATAGCACTTTCTATGTCCAAATACATGAGAGCTGCTAAAGTTGAAGTATACTTCTAGATAATCAAAGAAGAAATGTTTGCGATAAGAGAGAAAGCTTAGGAACTGTTACACGTTTTAAGATTAACCCAAACAGAATCACTTATGAAAATAGGAATCAAGTAGTGCTTACTTTTGAAGAAATCTTAGTCTGTTTCAACCAGCAAACAGTCTCTACTGGCAAGTAGTTGTTGAATTAATCACATAAAACTACCCCAACATGTAGCACTTACTGCATTATGAGATCATGTCAATGCTAAGGTTAGGGTACCAATTGTGAAGTAAAGAGATTGCCGCATTTCCAGATCCTGTCCTGGCCACTTACTGGTTATCCCATGCTGCCAGTTTTCCCAGGAGCTCTTTTCCAAGCTGAATGGCCTCCAAGACTCCAACTGAAGTGCATTTCTGAACTGGGATGAGTTCATTTTAAATGACTTGGGACAGAAACTGATGGCTGTGTTGTTAACAGCTAGACCCCCTGTTACAAAAGGTTTGATCACCATGCTAATGTTGAATTAACAATTCAGATTCATAAGCCTGAACAATTGTCTGCCACCAATTCAACTGGGTCTTGGTTTGATAGAAAGACATGGGAATGGATTTCAAAATAGCATGATTGAATTAAGTTTGTCTTCCATGAGCATCAGAATTTCAAAATATTTGCTATGCCATGTTGTGGTGTCTCTTGGTGCACATGATCACCACCGAGTGAAATCCACAGTTACTGCTACCCCAAAGAGTAGCACTTACTTAATGGATAGAAATGAATGCCAATCTGTGAGGTAACTGTATTGTGAAGCTATGTGAACAGACCCTGTTGAAATATTTTTGATGAAAAAATAATGAACACAAGAATGTTGGTTGTATATTCCACAGTGACAGCTACTCCAACAAAAAGCACTTACTGAAAAACAACGTATCAATACTTCTGTTAGAGTTGCTGTGCTGGTATTACCATCCCATAATGATGCTTGCCAAAGGCAATTGTTGGGCTTTTAAAGCATTTGTGGTCATTAAATCCAGAGTCATACCCCAACTTGATAGCACTTTCTATTTCCAAATACAAGAGAGCTGCTAAAGTTGAAGTATACTTCTAGATAATCAAAGAAGAAATGTTTGCGATAAGAGAGAAAGCTTAGGAACTGTTACACGTTTTAAGATTAACCCAAACAGAATCACATATGAAAATAGGAATCAAGTAGTGCTTACTTTTGAAGAAATCTTAGTCTGTTTCAACTAGCAAACAGTCTCTACTGGCAAGTAGTTGTTGAATTAATCACATAAAACTACCCCAACATGTAGCACTTACTGCATTATGAGATCAAGTCAATGCTAAAGTTAGGGTACCAATTGTGAAGTAAAGAGATTGCCGCATTTCCAGATCCTGTCCTGGCCACTTACTGGTTATCCCATGCTGTCAGTTTTCCCAAGAGCTCTTTTCCAAGCTGAATGGCCTCCAAGACTCCAACTGAAGTGCATTTCTGAACTGGGATGAGTTCATTTTAAATGACTTGGGACAGAAACTGATGGCTGTGTTGTTAACAGCTAGACCCCCTGTTACAAAAGGTTTGATCACCATGCTAATGTTGAATTAACAATTCAGATTCATAAGCCTGAACAATTGTCTGCCACCAATTCAACTGGGTCTTGGTTTGATAGAAAGACATGGGAATGGATTTCAAAATAGCATGATTGAATTAAGTTTGTCTTCCATGAGCATCAGAATTTCAAAATATTTGCTATGCCATGTTGTGGTGTCTCTTGGTGCACATGATCACCACCGAGTGAAATCCACAGTTACTGCTACCCCAAAGAGTAGCACTTACTTAATGGATAGAAATGAATGCCAATCTGTGAGGTAACTGTATTGTGAAGCTATGTGAACAGACCCTGTTGAAATATTTTTGATGAAAAAATAATGAACACAAGAATGTTGGTTGTATATTCCACAGTGACAGCTACTCCAACAAAAAGCACTTACTGAAAAACAACAGATCAATACTTCTGTTAGAGTTGCTGTGCTGGTATTACCATCCCATAATGATGCTTGCCAAAGGCAATTGTTGGGCTTTTAAAGCATTTGTGGTCATTCAATCCAGAGTCATACCCCAACTTGATAGCACTTTCTATGTCCAAATACATGAGAGCTGCTAAAGTTGAAGTATACTTCTAGATAATCAAAGAAGAAATGTTTGCGATAAGAGAGAAAGCTTAGGAACTGTTACACGTTTTAAGATTAACCCAAACAGAATCACTTATGAAAATAGGAATCAAGTAGTGCTTACTTTTGAAGAAATCTTAGTCTGTTTCAACCAGCAAACAGTCTCTACTGGCAAGTAGTTGTTGAATTAATCACATAAAACTACCCCAACATGTAGCACTTACTGCATTATGAGATCATGTCAATGCTAAGGTTAGGGTACCAATTGTGAAGTAAAGAGATTGCCGCATTTCCAGATCCTGTCCTGGCCACTTACTGGTTATCCCATGCTGCCAGTTTTCCCAGGAGCTCTTTTCCAAGCTGAATGGCCTCCAAGACTCCAACTGAAGTGCATTTCTGAACTGGGATGAGTTCATTTTAAATGACTTGGGACAGAAACTGATGGCTGTGTTGTTAACAGCTAGACCCCCTGTTACAAAAGGTTTGATCACCATGCTAATGTTGAATTAACAATTCAGATTCATAAGCCTGAACAATTGTCTGCCACCAATTCAACTGGGTCTTGGTTTGATAGAAAGACATGGGAATGGATTTCAAAATAGCATGATTGAATTAAGTTTGTCTTCCATGAGCATCAGAATTTCAAAATATTTGCTATGCCATGTTGTGGTGTCTCTTGGTGCACATGATCACCACCGAGTGAAATCCACAGTTACTGCTACCCCAAAGAGTAGCACTTACTTAATGGATAGAAATGAATGCCAATCTGTGAGGTAACTGTATTGTGAAGCTATGTGAACAGACCCTGTTGAAATATTTTTGATGAAAAAATAATGAACACAAGAATGTTGGTTGTATATTCCACAGTGACAGCTACTCCAACAAAAAGCACTTACTGAAAAACAACGTATCAATACTTCTGTTAGAGTTGCTGTGCTGGTATTACCATCCCATAATGATGCTTGCCAAAGGCAATTGTTGGGCTTTTAAAGCATTTGTGGTCATTAAATCCAGAGTCATACCCCAACTTGATAGCACTTTCTATTTCCAAATACAAGAGAGCTGCTAAAGTTGAAGTATACTTCTAGATAATCAAAGAAGAAATGTTTGCGATAAGAGAGAAAGCTTAGGAACTGTTACACGTTTTAAGATTAACCCAAACAGAATCACATATGAAAATAGGAATCAAGTAGTGCTTACTTTTGAAGAAATCTTAGTCTGTTTCAACTAGCAAACAGTCTCTACTGGCAAGTAGTTGTTGAATTAATCACATAAAACTACCCCAACATGTAGCACTTACTGCATTATGAGATCAAGTCAATGCTAAAGTTAGGGTACCAATTGTGAAGTAAAGAGATTGCCGCATTTCCAGATCCTGTCCTGGCCACTTACTGGTTATCCCATGCTGTCAGTTTTCCCAAGAGCTCTTTTCCAAGCTGAATGGCCTCCAAGACTCCAACTGAAGTGCATTTCTGAACTGGGATGAGTTCATTTTAAATGACTTGGGACAGAAACTGATGGCTGTGTTGTTAACAGCTAGACCCCCTGTTACAAAAGGTTTGATCACCATGCTAATGTTGAATTAACAATTCAGATTCATAAGCCTGAACAATTGTCTGCCACCAATTCAACTGGGTCTTGGTTTGATAGAATCACATTCCCATGCAAGATCTATTGATTAGGTTAAGCACATGGGAATGGATTTCAAAATAGCATGATTGAATTAAGTTTGTCTTCCATGAGCATCAGAATTTCAAAATATTTGCTATGCCATGTTGTGGTGTCTCTTGGTGCACATGATCACCACCGAGTGAAATCCACAGTTACTGCTACCCCAAAGAGTAGCACTTACTTAATGGATAGAAATGAATGCCAATCTGTGAGGTAACTGTATTGTGAAGCTATGTGAACAGACCCTGTTGAAATATTTTTGATGAAAAAATAATGAACACAAGAATGTTGGTTGTATATTCCACAGTGACAGCTACTCCAACAAAAAGCACTTACTGATAAACAACATATCAATACTTCTGTTAGAGTTGCTGTGCTGGTATTACCATCCCATAATGATGCTTGCCAAAGGCAATTGTTGGGCTTTTAAAGCATTTGTGGTCATTAAATCCAGAGTCATACCCCAACTTGATAGCACTTTCTATTTCCAAATACAAGAGAGCTGCTAAAGTTGAAGTATACTTCTAGATAATCAAAGAAGAAATGTTTGCGATAAGAGAGAAAGCTTAGGAACTGTTACACGTTTTAAGATTAAGCCAAACAGAATCACATATGAAAATAGGAATCAAGTAGTGCTTACTTTTGAAGAAATCTTAGTCTGTTTCAACTAGCAAACAGTCTCTACTGGCAAGTAGTTGTTGAATTAATCACATAAAACTACCCCAACATGTAGCACTTACTGCATTATGAGATCAAGTCAATGCTAAAGTTAGGGTACCAATTGTGAAGTAAAGAGATTGCCGCATTTCCAGATCCTGTCCTGGCCACTTACTGGTTATCCCTTGCTGTCAGTTTTCCCAAGAGCTCTTTTCCAAGCTGAATGGCCTCCAAGACTCCAACTGAAGTGCATTTCTGAACTGGGATGAGTTCATTTTAAATGACTTGGGACAGAAACTGATGGCTGTGTTGTTAACAGCTAGACCCCCTGTTACAAAAGGTTTGATCACCATGCTAATGTTGAATTAACAATTCAGATTCATAAGCCTGAACAATTGTCTGCCACCAATTCAACTGGGTCTTGGTTTGATAGAAAGACATGGGAATGGATTTCAAAATAGCATGATTGAATTAAGTTTGTCTTCCATGAGCATCAGAATTTCAAAATATTTGCTATGCCATGTTGTGGTGTCTCTTGGTGCACATGATCACCACCGACTGAAATCCACAGTTACTGCTACCCCAAAGAGTAGCACTTACTTAATGGATAGAAATGAATGCCAATCTGTGAGGTAACTGTATTGTGAAGCTATGTGAACAGACCCTGTTGAAATATTTTTGATGAAAAAATAATGAACACAAGAATGTTGGTTGTATATTCCACAGTGACAGCTACTCCAACAAAAAGCACTTACTGAAAAACAACGTATCAATACTTCTGTTAGAGTTGCTGTGCTGGTATTACCATCCCATAATGATGCTTGCCAAAGGCAATTGTTGGGCTTTTAAAGCATTTGTGGTCATTAAATCCAGAGTCATACCCCAACTTGATAGCACTTTCTATTTCCAAATACAAGAGAGCTGCTAAAGTTGAAGTATACTTCTAGATAATCAAAGAAGAAATGTTTGCGATAAGAGAGAAAGCTTAGGAACTGTTACACGTTTTAAGATTAACCCAAACAGAATCACATATGAAAATAGGAATCAAGTAGTGCTTACTTTTGAAGAAATCTTAGTCTGTTTCAACTAGCAAACAGTCTCTACTGGCAAGTAGTTGTTGAATTAATCACATAAAACTACCCCAACATGTAGCACTTACTGCATTATGAGATCAAGTCAATGCTAAAGTTAGGGTACCAATTGTGAAGTAAAGAGATTGCCGCATTTCCAGATCCTGTCCTGGCCACTTACTGGTTATCCCATGCTGTCAGTTTTCCCAAGAGCTCTTTTCCAAGCTGAATGGCCTCCAAGACTCCAACTGAAGTGCATTTCTGAACTGGGATGAGTTCATTTTAAATGACTTGGGACAGAAACTGATGGCTGTGTTGTTAACAGCTAGACCCCCTGTTACAAAAGGTTTGATCACCATGCTAATGTTGAATTAACAATTCAGATTCATAAGCCTGAACAATTGTCTGCCACCAATTCAACTGGGTCTTGGTTTGATAGAAAGACATGGGAATGGATTTCAAAATAGCATGATTGAATTAAGTTTGTCTTCCATGAGCATCAGAATTTCAAAATATTTGCTATGCCATGTTGTGGTGTCTCTTGGTGCACATGATCACCACCGACTGAAATCCACAGTTACTGCTACCCCAAAGAGTAGCACTTACTTAATGGATAGAAATGAATGCCAATCTGTGAGGTAACTGTATTGTGAAGCTATGTGAACAGACCCTGTTGAAATATTTTTGATGAAAAAATAATGAACACAAGAATGTTGGTTGTATATTCCACAGTGACAGCTACTCCAACAAAAAGCACTTACTGAAAAACAACGTATCAATACTTCTGTTAGAGTTGCTGTGCTGGTATTACCATCCCATAATGATGCTTGCCAAAGGCAATTGTTGGGCTTTTAAAGCATTTGTGGTCATTAAATCCAGAGTCATACCCCAACTTGATAGCACTTTCTATTTCCAAATACAAGAGAGCTGCTAAAGTTGAAGTATACTTCTAGATAATCAAAGAAGAAATGTTTGCGATAAGAGAGAAAGCTTAGGAACTGTTACACGTTTTAAGATTAACCCAAACAGAATCACATATGAAAATAGGAATCAAGTAGTGCTTACTTTTGAAGAAATCTTAGTCTGTTTCAACTAGCAAACAGTCTCTACTGGCAAGTAGTTGTTGAATTAATCACATAAAACTACCCCAACATGTAGCACTTACTGCATTATGAGATCAAGTCAATGCTAAAGTTAGGGTACCAATTGTGAAGTAAAGAGATTGCCGCATTTCCAGATCCTGTCCTGGCCACTTACTGGTTATCCCATGCTGTCAGTTTTCCCAAGAGCTCTTTTCCAAGCTGAATGGCCTCCAAGACTCCAACTGAAGTGCATTTCTGAACTGGGATGAGTTCATTTTAAATGACTTGGGACAGAAACTGATGGCTGTGTTGTTAACAGCTAGACCCCCTGTTACAAAAGGTTTGATCACCATGCTAATGTTGAATTAACAATTCAGATTCATAAGCCTGAACAATTGTCTGCCACCAATTCAACTGGGTCTTGGTTTGATAGAAAGACATGGGAATGGATTTCAAAATAGCATGATTGAATTAAGTTTGTCTTCCATGAGCATCAGAATTTCAAAATATTTGCTATGCCATGTTGTGGTGTCTCTTGGTGCACATGATCACCACCGAGTGAAATCCACAGTTACTGCTACCCCAAAGAGTAGCACTTACTTAATGGATAGAAATGAATGCCAATCTGTGAGGTAACTGTATTGTGAAGCTATGTGAACAGACCCTGTTGAAATATTTTTGATGAAAAAATAATGAACACAAGAATGTTGGTTGTATATTCCACAGTGACAGCTACTCCAACAAAAAGCACTTACTGAAAAACAACAGATCAATACTTCTGTTAGAGTTGCTGTGCTGGTATTACCATCCCATAATGATGCTTGCCAAAGGCAATTGTTGGGCTTTTAAAGCATTTGTGGTCATTCAATCCAGAGTCATACCCCAACTTGATAGCACTTTCTATGTCCAAATACATGAGAGCTGCTAAAGTTGAAGTATACTTCTAGATAATCAAAGAAGAAATGTTTGCGATAAGAGAGAAAGCTTAGGAACTGTTACACGTTTTAAGATTAACCCAAACAGAATCACTTATGAAAATAGGAATCAAGTAGTGCTTACTTTTGAAGAAATCTTAGTCTGTTTCAACCAGCAAACAGTCTCTACTGGCAAGTAGTTGTTGAATTAATCACATAAAACTACCCCAACATGTAGCACTTACTGCATTATGAGATCATGTCAATGCTAAGGTTAGGGTACCAATTGTGAAGTAAAGAGATTGCCGCATTTCCAGATCCTGTCCTGGCCACTTACTGGTTATCCCATGCTGCCAGTTTTCCCAGGAGCTCTTTTCCAAGCTGAATGGCCTCCAAGACTCCAACTGAAGTGCATTTCTGAACTGGGATGAGTTCATTTTAAATGACTTGGGACAGAAACTGATGGCTGTGTTGTTAACAGCTAGACCCCCTGTTACAAAAGGTTTGATCACCATGCTAATGTTGAATTAACAATTCAGATTCATAAGCCTGAACAATTGTCTGCCACCAATTCAACTGGGTCTTGGTTTGATAGAAAGACATGGGAATGGATTTCAAAATAGCATGATTGAATTAAGTTTGTCTTCCATGAGCATCAGAATTTCAAAATATTTGCTATGCCATGTTGTGGTGTCTCTTGGTGCACATGATCACCACCGACTGAAATCCACAGTTACTGCTACCCCAAAGAGTAGCACTTACTTAATGGATAGAAATGAATGCCAATCTGTGAGGTAACTGTATTGTGAAGCTATGTGAACAGACCCTGTTGAAATATTTTTGATGAAAAAATAATGAACACAAGAATGTTGGTTGTATATTCCACAGTGACAGCTACTCCAACAAAAAGCACTTACTGAAAAACAACGTATCAATACTTCTGTTAGAGTTGCTGTGCTGGTATTACCATCCCATAATGATGCTTGCCAAAGGCAATTGTTGGGCTTTTAAAGCATTTGTGGTCATTAAATCCAGAGTCATACCCCAACTTGATAGCACTTTCTATTTCCAAATACAAGAGAGCTGCTAAAGTTGAAGTATACTTCTAGATAATCAAAGAAGAAATGTTTGCGATAAGAGAGAAAGCTTAGGAACTGTTACACGTTTTAAGATTAACCCAAACAGAATCACTTATGAAAATAGGAATCAAGTAGTGCTTACTTTTGAAGAAATCTTAGTCTGTTTCAACCAGCAAACAGTCTCTACTGGCAAGTAGTTGTTGAATTAATCACATAAAACTACCCCAACATGTAGCACTTACTGCATTATGAGATCATGTCAATGCTAAGGTTAGGGTACCAATTGTGAAGTAAAGAGATTGCCGCATTTCCAGATCCTGTCCTGGCCACTTACTGGTTATCCCATGCTGCCAGTTTTCCCAGGAGCTCTTTTCCAAGCTGAATGGCCTCCAAGACTCCAACTGAAGTGCATTTCTGAACTGGGATGAGTTCATTTTAAATGACTTGGGACAGAAACTGATGGCTGTGTTGTTAACAGCTAGACCCCCTGTTACAAAAGGTTTGATCACCATGCTAATGTTGAATTAACAATTCAGATTCATAAGCCTGAACAATTGTCTGCCACCAATTCAACTGGGTCTTGGTTTGATAGAAAGACATGGGAATGGATTTCAAAATAGCATGATTGAATTAAGTTTGTCTTCCATGAGCATCAGAATTTCAAAATATTTGCTATGCCATGTTGTGGTGTCTCTTGGTGCACATGATCACCACCGAGTGAAATCCACAGTTACTGCTACCCCAAAGAGTAGCACTTACTTAATGGATAGAAATGAATGCCAATCTGTGAGGTAACTGTATTGTGAAGCTATGTGAACAGACCCTGTTGAAATATTTTTGATGAAAAAATAATGAACACAAGAATGTTGGTTGTATATTCCACAGTGACAGCTACTCCAACAAAAAGCACTTACTGAAAAACAACGTATCAATACTTCTGTTAGAGTTGCTGTGCTGGTATTACCATCCCATAATGATGCTTGCCAAAGGCAATTGTTGGGCTTTTAAAGCATTTGTGGTCATTAAATCCAGAGTCATACCCCAACTTGATAGCACTTTCTATTTCCAAATACAAGAGAGCTGCTAAAGTTGAAGTATACTTCTAGATAATCAAAGAAGAAATGTTTGCGATAAGAGAGAAAGCTTAGGAACTGTTACACGTTTTAAGATTAACCCAAACAGAATCACATATGAAAATAGGAATCAAGTAGTGCTTACTTTTGAAGAAATCTTAGTCTGTTTCAACTAGCAAACAGTCTCTACTGGCAAGTAGTTGTTGAATTAATCACATAAAACTACCCCAACATGTAGCACTTACTGCATTATGAGATCAAGTCAATGCTAAAGTTAGGGTACCAATTGTGAAGTAAAGAGATTGCCGCATTTCCAGATCCTGTCCTGGCCACTTACTGGTTATCCCATGCTGTCAGTTTTCCCAAGAGCTCTTTTCCAAGCTGAATGGCCTCCAAGACTCCAACTGAAGTGCATTTCTGAACTGGGATGAGTTCATTTTAAATGACTTGGGACAGAAACTGATGGCTGTGTTGTTAACAGCTAGACCCCCTGTTACAAAAGGTTTGATCACCATGCTAATGTTGAATTAACAATTCAGATTCATAAGCCTGAACAATTGTCTGCCACCAATTCAACTGGGTCTTGGTTTGATAGAAAGACATGGGAATGGATTTCAAAATAGCATGATTGAATTAAGTTTGTCTTCCATGAGCATCAGAATTTCAAAATATGTGCTATGCCATGTTGTGGTGTCTCTTGGTGCACATGATCACCACTGAGTGAAATCCACAGTTACTGCTACCCCAAAGAGTAGCACTTACTTAATGGATAGAAATGAATGCCAATCTGTGAGGTAACTGTATTGTGAAGCTATGTGAACAGACCCTGTTGAAATATTTTTGATGAAAAAATAATGAACACAAGAATGTTGGTTGTATATTCCACAGTGACAGCTACTCCAACAAAAAGCACTTACTGAAAAACAACGTATCAATACTTCTGTTAGAGTTGCTGTGCTGGTATTACCATCCCATAATGATGCTTGCCAAAGGCAATTGTTGGGCTTTTAAAGCATTTGTGGTCATTAAATCCAGAGTCATACCCCAACTTGATAGCACTTTCTATTTCCAAATACAAGAGAGCTGCTAAAGTTGAAGTATACTTCTAGATAATCAAAGAAGAAATGTTTGCGATAAGAGAGAAAGCTTAGGAACTGTTACACGTTTTAAGATTAACCCAAACAGAATCACTTATGAAAATAGGAATCAAGTAGTGCTTACTTTTGAAGAAATCTTAGTCTGTTTCAACCAGCAAACAGTCTCTACTGGCAAGTAGTTGTTGAATTAATCACATAAAACTACCCCAACATGTAGCACTTACTGCATTATGAGATCAAGTCAATGCTAAAGTTAGGGTACCAATTGTGAAGTAAAGAGATTGCCGCATTTCCAGATCCTGTCCTGGCCACTTACTGGTTATCCCATGCTGTCAGTTTTCCCAAGAGCTCTTTTCCAAGCTGAATGGCCTCCAAGACTCCAACTGAAGTGCATTTCTGAACTGGGATGAGTTCATTTTAAATGACTTGGAACAGAAACTGATGGCTGTGTTGTTAACAGCTAGACCCCCTGTTACAAAAGGTTTGATCACCATGCTAATGTTGAATTAACAATTCAGATTCATAAGCCTGAACAATTGTCTGCCACCAATTCAACTGGGTCTTGGTTTGATAGAAAGACATGGGAATGGATTTCAAAATAGCATGATTGAATTAAGTTTGTCTTCCATGAGCATCAGAATTTCAAAATATGTGCTATGCCATGTTGTGGTGTCTCTTGGTGCACATGATCACCACTGAGTGAAATCCACAGTTACTGCTACCCCAAAGAGTAGCACTTACTTAATGGATAGAAATTAATGCCAATCTGTGAGGTAACTGTATTGTGAAGCTATGTGAACAGACCCTGTTGAAATATTTTTGATGAAAAAATAATGAACACAAGAATGTTGGTTGTATATTCCACAGTGACAGCTACTCCAACAAAAAGCACTTACTGAAAAACAACAGATCAATACTTCTGTTAGAGTTGCTGTGCTGGTATTACCATCCCATAATGATGCTTGCCAAAGGCAATTGTTGGGCTTTTAAAGCATTTGTGGTCATTCAATCCAGAGTCATACCCCAACTTGATAGCACTTTCTATGTCCAAATACATGAGAGCTGCTAAAGTTGAAGTATACTTCTAGATAATCAAAGAAGAAATGTTTGCGATAAGAGAGAAAGCTTAGGAACTGTTACACGTTTTAAGATTAACCCAAACAGAATCACTTATGAAAATAGGAATCAAGTAGTGCTTACTTTTGAAGAAATCTTAGTCTGTTTCAACCAGCAAACAGTCTCTACTGGCAAGTAGTTGTTGAATTAATCACATAAAACTACCCCAACATGTAGCACTTACTGCATTATGAGATCATGTCAATGCTAAGGTTAGGGTACCAATTGTGAAGTAAAGAGATTGCCGCATTTCCAGATCCTGTCCTGGCCACTTACTGGTTATCCCATGCTGCCAGTTTTCCCAGGAGCTCTTTTCCAAGCTGAATGGCCTCCAAGACTCCAACTGAAGTGCATTTCTGAACTGGGATGAGTTCATTTTAAATGACTTGGGACAGAAACTGATGGCTGTGTTGTTAACAGCTAGACCCCCTGTTACAAAAGGTTTGATCACCATGCTAATGTTGAATTAACAATTCAGATTCATAAGCCTGAACAATTGTCTGCCACCAATTCAACTGGGTCTTGGTTTGATAGAAAGACATGGGAATGGATTTCAAAATAGCATGATTGAATTAAGTTTGTCTTCCATGAGCATCAGAATTTCAAAATATGTGCTATGCCATGTTGTGGTGTCTCTTGGTGCACATGATCACCACTGAGTGAAATCCACAGTTACTGCTACCCCAAAGAGTAGCACTTACTTAATGGATAGAAATGAATGCCAATCTGTGAGGTAACTGTATTGTGAAGCTATGTGAACAGACCCTGTTGAAATATTTTTGATGAAAAAATAATGAACACAAGAATGTTGGTTGTATATTCCACAGTGACAGCTACTCCAACAAAAAGCACTTACTGAAAAACAACGTATCAATACTTCTGTTAGAGTTGCTGTGCTGGTATTACCATCCCATAATGATGCTTGCCAAAGGCAATTGTTGGGCTTTTAAAGCATTTGTGGTCATTAAATCCAGAGTCATACCCCAACTTGATAGCACTTTCTATTTCCAAATACAAGAGAGCTGCTAAAGTTGAAGTATACTTCTAGATAATCAAAGAAGAAATGTTTGCGATAAGAGAGAAAGCTTAGGAACTGTTACACGTTTTAAGATTAACCCAAACAGAATCACTTATGAAAATAGGAATCAAGTAGTGCTTACTTTTGAAGAAATCTTAGTCTGTTTCAACCAGCAAACAGTCTCTACTGGCAAGTAGTTGTTGAATTAATCACATAAAACTACCCCAACATGTAGCACTTACTGCATTATGAGATCAAGTCAATGCTAAAGTTAGGGTACCAATTGTGAAGTAAAGAGATTGCCGCATTTCCAGATCCTGTCCTGGCCACTTACTGGTTATCCCATGCTGTCAGTTTTCCCAAGAGCTCTTTTCCAAGCTGAATGGCCTCCAAGACTCCAACTGAAGTGCATTTCTGAACTGGGATGAGTTCATTTTAAATGACTTGGGACAGAAACTGATGGCTGTGTTGTTAACAGCTAGACCCCCTGTTACAAAAGGTTTGATCACCATGCTAATGTTGAATTAACAATTCAGATTCATAAGCCTGAACAATTGTCTGCCACCAATTCAACTGGGTCTTGGTTTGATAGAAAGACATGGGAATGGATTTCAAAATAGCATGATTGAATTAAGTTTGTCTTCCATGAGCATCAGAATTTCAAAATATTTGCTATGCCATGTTGTGGTGTCTCTTGGTGCACATGATCACCACCGAGTGAAATCCACAGTTACTGCTACCCCAAAGAGTAGCACTTACTTAATGGATAGAAATGAATGCCAATCTGTGAGGTAACTGTATTGTGAAGCTATGTGAACAGACCCTGTTGAAATATTTTTGATGAAAAAATAATGAACACAAGAATGTTGGTTGTATATTCCACAGTGACAGCTACTCCAACAAAAAGCACTTACTGAAAAACAACGTATCAATACTTCTGTTAGAGTTGCTGTGCTGGTATTACCATCCCATAATGATGCTTGCCAAAGGCAATTGTTGGGCTTTTAAAGCATTTGTGGTCATTAAATCCAGAGTCATACCCCAACTTGATAGCACTTTCTATTTCCAAATACAAGAGAGCTGCTAAAGTTGAAGTATACTTCTAGATAATCAAAGAAGAAATGTTTGCGATAAGAGAGAAAGCTTAGGAACTGTTACACGTTTTAAGATTAACCCAAACAGAATCACATATGAAAATAGGAATCAAGTAGTGCTTACTTTTGAAGAAATCTTAGTCTGTTTCAACTAGCAAACAGTCTCTACTGGCAAGTAGTTGTTGAATTAATCACATAAAACTACCCCAACATGTAGCACTTACTGCATTATGAGATCAAGTCAATGCTAAAGTTAGGGTACCAATTGTGAAGTAAAGAGATTGCCGCATTTCCAGATCCTGTCCTGGCCACTTACTGGTTATCCCATGCTGTCAGTTTTCCCAAGAGCTCTTTTCCAAGCTGAATGGCCTCCAAGACTCCAACTGAAGTGCATTTCTGAACTGGGATGAGTTCATTTTAAATGACTTGGGACAGAAACTGATGGCTGTGTTGTTAACAGCTAGACCCCCTGTTACAAAAGGTTTGATCACCATGCTAATGTTGAATTAACAATTCAGATTCATAAGCCTGAACAATTGTCTGCCACCAATTCAACTGGGTCTTGGTTTGATAGAAAGACATGGGAATGGATTTCAAAATAGCATGATTGAATTAAGTTTGTCTTCCATGAGCATCAGAATTTCAAAATATGTGCTATGCCATGTTGTGGTGTCTCTTGGTGCACATGATCACCACTGAGTGAAATCCACAGTTACTGCTACCCCATAGAGTAGCACTTACTTAATGGATAGAAATGAATGCCAATCTGTGAGGTAACTGTATTGTGAAGCTATGTGAACAGACCCTGTTGAAATATTTTTGATGAAAAAATAATGAACACAAGAATGTTGGTTGTATATTCCACAGTGACAGCTACTCCAACAAAAAGCACTTACTGAAAAACAACGTATCAATACTTCTGTTAGAGTTGCTGTGCTGGTATTACCATCCCATAATGATGCTTGCCAAAGGCAATTGTTGGGCTTTTAAAGCATTTGTGGTCATTAAATCCAGAGTCATACCCCAACTTGATAGCACTTTCTATTTCCAAATACAAGAGAGCTGCTAAAGTTGAAGTATACTTCTAGATAATCAAAGAAGAAATGTTTGCGATAAGAGAGAAAGCTTAGGAACTGTTACACGTTTTAAGATTAACCCAAACAGAATCACTTATGAAAATAGGAATCAAGTAGTGCTTACTTTTGAAGAAATCTTAGTCTGTTTCAACCAGCAAACAGTCTCTACTGGCAAGTAGTTGTTGAATTAATCACATAAAACTACCCCAACATGTAGCACTTACTGCATTATGAGATCAAGTCAATGCTAAAGTTAGGGTACCAATTGTGAAGTAAAGAGATTGCCGCATTTCCAGATCCTGTCCTGGCCACTTACTGGTTATCCCATGCTGTCAGTTTTCCCAAGAGCTCTTTTCCAAGCTGAATGGCCTCCAAGACTCCAACTGAAGTGCATTTCTGAACTGGGATGAGTTCATTTTAAATGACTTGGGACAGAAACTGATGGCTGTGTTGTTAACAGCTAGACCCCCTGTTACAAAAGGTTTGATCACCATGCTAATGTTGAATTAACAATTCAGATTCATAAGCCTGAACAATTGTCTGCCACCAATTCAACTGGGTCTTGGTTTGATAGAAAGACATGGGAATGGATTTCAAAATAGCATGATTGAATTAAGTTTGTCTTCCATGAGCATCAGAATTTCAAAATATTTGCTATGCCATGTTGTGGTGTCTCTTGGTGCACATGATCACCACCGAGTGAAATCCACAGTTACTGCTACCCCAAAGAGTAGCACTTACTTAATGGATAGAAATGAATGCCAATCTGTGAGGTAACTGTATTGTGAAGCTATGTGAACAGACCCTGTTGAAATTATGTTTGATGAAAAAATAATGAACACAAGAATGTTGGTTGTATATTCCACAGTGACAGCTACTCCAACAAAAAGCACTTACTGAAAAACAACGTATCAATACTTCTGTTAGAGTTGCTGTGCTGGTATTACCATCCCATAATGATGCTTGCCAAAGGCAATTGTTGGGCTTTTAAAGCATTTGTGGTCATTAAATCCAGAGTCATACCCCAACTTGATAGCACTTTCTATTTCCAAATACAAGAGAGCTGCTAAAGTTGAAGTATACTTCTAGATAATCAAAGAAGAAATGTTTGCGATAAGAGAGAAAGCTTAGGAACTGTTACACGTTTTAAGATTAACCCAAACAGAATCACTTATGAAAATAGGAATCAAGTAGTGCTTACTTTTGAAGAAATCTTAGTCTGTTTCAACCAGCAAACAGTCTCTACTGGCAAGTAGTTGTTGAATTAATCACATAAAACTACCCCAACATGTAGCACTTACTGCATTATGAGATCAAGTCAATGCTAAAGTTAGGGTACCAATTGTGAAGTAAAGAGATTGCCGCATTTCCAGATCCTGTCCTGGCCACTTACTGGTTATCCCATGCTGTCAGTTTTCCCAAGAGCTCTTTTCCAAGCTGAATGGCCTCCAAGACTCCAACTGAAGTGCATTTCTGAACTGGGATGAGTTCATTTTAAATGACTTGGGACAGAAACTGATGGCTGTGTTGTTAACAGCTAGACCCCCTGTTACAAAAGGTTTGATCACCATGCTAATGTTGAATTAACAATTCAGATTCATAAGCCTGAACAATTGTCTGCCACCAATTCAACTGGGTCTTGGTTTGATAGAAAGACATGGGAATGGATTTCAAAATAGCATGATTGAATTAAGTTTGTCTTCCATGAGCATCAGAATTTCAAAATATGTGCTATGCCATGTTGTGGTGTCTCTTGGTGCACATGATCACCACCGAGTGAAATCCACAGTTACTGCTACCCCAAAGAGTAGCACTTACTTAATGGATAGAAATGAATGCCAATCTGTGAGGTAACTGTATTGTGAAGCTATGTGAACAGACCCTGTTGAAATATTTTTGATGAAAAAATAATGAACACAAGAATGTTGGTTGTATATTCCACAGTGACAGCTACTCCAACAAAAAGCACTTACTGAAAAACAACGTATCAATACTTCTGTTAGAGTTGCTGTGCTGGTATTACCATCCCATAATGATGCTTGCCAAAGGCAATTGTTGGGCTTTTAAAGCATTTGTGGTCATTAAATCCAGAGTCATACCCCAACTTGATAGCACTTTCTATTTCCAAATACAAGAGAGCTGCTAAAGTTGAAGTATACTTCTAGATAATCAAAGAAGAAATGTTTGCGATAAGAGAGAAAGCTTAGGAACTGTTACACGTTTTAAGATTAACCCAAACAGAATCACTTATGAAAATAGGAATCAAGTAGTGCTTACTTTTGAAGAAATCTTAGTCTGTTTCAACCAGCAAACAGTCTCTACTGGCAAGTAGTTGTTGAATTAATCACATAAAACTACCCCAACATGTAGCACTTACTGCATTATGAGATCAAGTCAATGCTAAAGTTAGGGTACCAATTGTGAAGTAAAGAGATTGCCGCATTTCCAGATCCTGTCCTGGCCACTTACTGGTTATCCCATGCTGTCAGTTTTCCCAAGAGCTCTTTTCCAAGCTGAATGGCCTCCAAGACTCCAACTGAAGTGCATTTCTGAACTGGGATGAGTTCATTTTAAATGACTTGGGACAGAAACTGATGGCTGTGTTGTTAACAGCTAGACCCCCTGTTACAAAAGGTTTGATCACCATGCTAATGTTGAATTAACAATTCAGATTCATAAGCCTGAACAATTGTCTGCCACCAATTCAACTGGGTCTTGGTTTGATAGAAAGACATGGGAATGGATTTCAAAATAGCATGATTGAATTAAGTTTGTCTTCCATGAGCATCAGAATTTCAAAATATTTGCTATGCCATGTTGTGGTGTCTCTTGGTGCACATGATCACCACCGAGTGAAATCCACAGTTACTGCTACCCCAAAGAGTAGCACTTACTTAATGGATAGAAATGAATGCCAATCTGTGAGGTAACTGTATTGTGAAGCTATGTGAACAGACCCTGTTGAAATATTTTTGATGAAAAAATAATGAACACAAGAATGTTGGTTGTATATTCCACAGTGACAGCTACTCCAACAAAAAGCACTTACTGAAAAACAACGTATCAATACTTCTGTTAGAGTTGCTGTGCTGGTATTACCATCCCATAATGATGCTTGCCAAAGGCAATTGTTGGGCTTTTAAAGCATTTGTGGTCATTAAATCCAGAGTCATACCCCAACTTGATAGCACTTTCTATTTCCAAATACAAGAGAGCTGCTAAAGTTGAAGTATACTTCTAGATAATCAAAGAAGAAATGTTTGCGATAAGAGAGAAAGCTTAGGAACTGTTACACGTTTTAAGATTAACCCAAACAGAATCACATATGAAAATAGGAATCAAGTAGTGCTTACTTTTGAAGAAATCTTAGTCTGTTTCAACTAGCAAACAGTCTCTACTGGCAAGTAGTTGTTGAATTAATCACATAAAACTACCCCAACATGTAGCACTTACTGCATTATGAGATCAAGTCAATGCTAAAGTTAGGGTACCAATTGTGAAGTAAAGAGATTGCCGCATTTCCAGATCCTGTCCTGGCCACTTACTGGTTATCCCATGCTGTCAGTTTTCCCAAGAGCTCTTTTCCAAGCTGAATGGCCTCCAAGACTCCAACTGAAGTGCATTTCTGAACTGGGATGAGTTCATTTTAAATGACTTGGGACAGAAACTGATGGCTGTGTTGTTAACAGCTAGACCCCCTGTTACAAAAGGTTTGATCACCATGCTAATGTTGAATTAACAATTCAGATTCATAAGCCTGAACAATTGTCTGCCACCAATTCAACTGGGTCTTGGTTTGATAGAAAGACATGGGAATGGATTTCAAAATAGCATGATTGAATTAAGTTTGTCTTCCATGAGCATCAGAATTTCAAAATATGTGCTATGCCATGTTGTGGTGTCTCTTGGTGCACATGATCACCACCGAGTGAAATCCACAGTTACTGCTACCCCAAAGAGTAGCACTTACTTAATGGATAGAAATGAATGCCAATCTGTGAGGTAACTGTATTGTGAAGCTATGTGAACAGACCCTGTTGAAATATTTTTGATGAAAAAATAATGAACACAAGAATGTTGGTTGTATATTCCACAGTGACAGCTACTCCAACAAAAAGCACTTACTGAAAAACAACGTATCAATACTTCTGTTAGAGTTGCTGTGCTGGTATTACCATCCCATAATGATGCTTGCCAAAGGCAATTGTTGGGCTTTTAAAGCATTTGTGGTCATTAAATCCAGAGTCATACCCCAACTTGATAGCACTTTCTATTTCCAAATACAAGAGAGCTGCTAAAGTTGAAGTATACTTCTAGATAATCAAAGAAGAAATGTTTGCGATAAGAGAGAAAGCTTAGGAACTGTTACACGTTTTAAGATTAACCCAAACAGAATCACTTATGAAAATAGGAATCAAGTAGTGCTTACTTTTGAAGAAATCTTAGTCTGTTTCAACCAGCAAACAGTCTCTACTGGCAAGTAGTTGTTGAATTAATCACATAAAACTACCCCAACATGTAGCACTTACTGCATTATGAGATCAAGTCAATGCTAAAGTTAGGGTACCAATTGTGAAGTAAAGAGATTGCCGCATTTCCAGATCCTGTCCTGGCCACTTACTGGTTATCCCATGCTGTCAGTTTTCCCAAGAGCTCTTTTCCAAGCTGAATGGCCTCCAAGACTCCAACTGAAGTGCATTTCTGAACTGGGATGAGTTCATTTTAAATGACTTGGGACAGAAACTGATGGCTGTGTTGTTAACAGCTAGACCCCCTGTTACAAAAGGTTTGATCACCATGCTAATGTTGAATTAACAATTCAGATTCATAAGCCTGAACAATTGTCTGCCACCAATTCAACTGGGTCTTGGTTTGATAGAAAGACATGGGAATGGATTTCAAAATAGCATGATTGAATTAAGTTTGTCTTCCATGAGCATCAGAATTTCAAAATATGTGCTATGCCATGTTGTGGTGTCTCTTGGTGCACATGATCACCACCGAGTGAAATCCACAGTTACTGCTACCCCAAAGAGTAGCACTTACTTAATGGATAGAAATGAATGCCAATCTGTGAGGTAACTGTATTGTGAAGCTATGTGAACAGACCCTGTTGAAATATTTTTGATGAAAAAATAATGAACACAAGAATGTTGGTTGTATATTCCACAGTGACAGCTACTCCAACAAAAAGCACTTACTGAAAAACAACGTATCAATACTTCTGTTAGAGTTGCTGTGCTGGTATTACCATCCCATAATGATGCTTGCCAAAGGCAATTGTTGGGCTTTTAAAGCATTTGTGGTCATTAAATCCAGAGTCATACCCCAACTTGATAGCACTTTCTATTTCCAAATACAAGAGAGCTGCTAAAGTTGAAGTATACTTCTAGATAATCAAAGAAGAAATGTTTGCGATAAGAGAGAAAGCTTAGGAACTGTTACACGTTTTAAGATTAACCCAAACAGAATCACTTATGAAAATAGGAATCAAGTAGTGCTTACTTTTGAAGAAATCTTAGTCTGTTTCAACCAGCAAACAGTCTCTACTGGCAAGTAGTTGTTGAATTAATCACATAAAACTACCCCAACATGTAGCACTTACTGCATTATGAGATCAAGTCAATGCTAAAGTTAGGGTACCAATTGTGAAGTAAAGAGATTGCCGCATTTCCAGATCCTGTCCTGGCCACTTACTGGTTATCCCATGCTGTCAGTTTTCCCAAGAGCTCTTTTCCAAGCTGAATGGCCTCCAAGACTCCAACTGAAGTGCATTTCTGAACTGGGATGAGTTCATTTTAAATGACTTGGGACAGAAACTGATGGCTGTGTTGTTAACAGCTAGACCCCCTGTTACAAAAGGTTTGATCACCATGCTAATGTTGAATTAACAATTCAGATTCATAAGCCTGAACAATTGTCTGCCACCAATTCAACTGGGTCTTGGTTTGATAGAAAGACATGGGAATGGATTTCAAAATAGCATGATTGAATTAAGTTTGTCTTCCATGAGCATCAGAATTTCAAAATATGTGCTATGCCATGTTGTGGTGTCTCTTGGTGCACATGATCACCACCGAGTGAAATCCACAGTTACTGCTACCCCAAAGAGTAGCACTTACTTAATGGATAGAAATGAATGCCAATCTGTGAGGTAACTGTATTGTGAAGCTATGTGAACAGACCCTGTTGAAATATTTTTGATGAAAAAATAATGAACACAAGAATGTTGGTTGTATATTCCACAGTGACAGCTACTCCAACAAAAAGCACTTACTGAAAAACAACGTATCAATACTTCTGTTAGAGTTGCTGTGCTGGTATTACCATCCCATAATGATGCTTGCCAAAGGCAATTGTTGGGCTTTTAAAGCATTTGTGGTCATTAAATCCAGAGTCATACCCCAACTTGATAGCACTTTCTATTTCCAAATACAAGAGAGCTGCTAAAGTTGAAGTATACTTCTAGATAATCAAAGAAGAAATGTTTGCGATAAGAGAGAAAGCTTAGGAACTGTTACACGTTTTAAGATTAACCCAAACAGAATCACTTATGAAAATAGGAATCAAGTAGTGCTTACTTTTGAAGAAATCTTAGTCTGTTTCAACCAGCAAACAGTCTCTACTGGCAAGTAGTTGTTGAATTAATCACATAAAACTACCCCAACATGTAGCACTTACTGCATTATGAGATCAAGTCAATGCTAAAGTTAGGGTACCAATTGTGAAGTAAAGAGATTGCCGCATTTCCAGATCCTGTCCTGGCCACTTACTGGTTATCCCATGCTGTCAGTTTTCCCAAGAGCTCTTTTCCAAGCTGAATGGCCTCCAAGACTCCAACTGAAGTGCATTTCTGAACTGGGATGAGTTCATTTTAAATGACTTGGGACAGAAACTGATGGCTGTGTTGTTAACAGCTAGACCCCCTGTTACAAAAGGTTTGATCACCATGCTAATGTTGAATTAACAATTCAGATTCATAAGCCTGAACAATTGTCTGCCACCAATTCAACTGGGTCTTGGTTTGATAGAAAGACATGGGAATGGATTTCAAAATAGCATGATTGAATTAAGTTTGTCTTCCATGAGCATCAGAATTTCAAAATATTTGCTATGCCATGTTGTGGTGTCTCTTGGTGCACATGATCACCACCGAGTGAAATCCACAGTTACTGCTACCCCAAAGAGTAGCACTTACTTAATGGATAGAAATGAATGCCAATCTGTGAGGTAACTGTATTGTGAAGCTATGTGAACAGACCCTGTTGAAATATTTTTGATGAAAAAATAATGAACACAAGAATGTTGGTTGTATATTCCACAGTGACAGCTACTCCAACAAAAAGCACTTACTGAAAAACAACGTATCAATACTTCTGTTAGAGTTGCTGTGCTGGTATTACCATCCCATAATGATGCTTGCCAAAGGCAATTGTTGGGCTTTTAAAGCATTTGTGGTCATTAAATCCAGAGTCATACCCCAACTTGATAGCACTTTCTATTTCCAAATACAAGAGAGCTGCTAAAGTTGAAGTATACTTCTAGATAATCAAAGAAGAAATGTTTGCGATAAGAGAGAAAGCTTAGGAACTGTTACACGTTTTAAGATTAACCCAAACAGAATCACATATGAAAATAGGAATCAAGTAGTGCTTACTTTTGAAGAAATCTTAGTCTGTTTCAACTAGCAAACAGTCTCTACTGGCAAGTAGTTGTTGAATTAATCACATAAAACTACCCCAACATGTAGCACTTACTGCATTATGAGATCAAGTCAATGCTAAAGTTAGGGTACCAATTGTGAAGTAAAGAGATTGCCGCATTTCCAGATCCTGTCCTGGCCACTTACTGGTTATCCCATGCTGTCAGTTTTCCCAAGAGCTCTTTTCCAAGCTGAATGGCCTCCAAGACTCCAACTGAAGTGCATTTCTGAACTGGGATGAGTTCATTTTAAATGACTTGGGACAGAAACTGATGGCTGTGTTGTTAACAGCTAGACCCCCTGTTACAAAAGGTTTGATCACCATGCTAATGTTGAATTAACAATTCAGATTCATAAGCCTGAACAATTGTCTGCCACCAATTCAACTGGGTCTTGGTTTGATAGAAAGACATGGGAATGGATTTCAAAATAGCATGATTGAATTAAGTTTGTCTTCCATGAGCATCAGAATTTCAAAATATGTGCTATGCCATGTTGTGGTGTCTCTTGGTGCACATGATCACCACCGAGTGAAATCCACAGTTACTGCTACCCCAAAGAGTAGCACTTACTTAATGGATAGAAATGAATGCCAATCTGTGAGGTAACTGTATTGTGAAGCTATGTGAACAGACCCTGTTGAAATATTTTTGATGAAAAAATAATGAACACAAGAATGTTGGTTGTATATTCCACAGTGACAGCTACTCCAACAAAAAGCACTTACTGAAAAACAACGTATCAATACTTCTGTTAGAGTTGCTGTGCTGGTATTACCATCCC
Organism: Argentina silus; assembly: GCF_951799395.1. NCBI lineage: Eukaryota > Metazoa > Chordata > Actinopteri > Argentiniformes > Argentinidae > Argentina > Argentina silus. Next base: position 22,397,458 of record NC_139659.1, on the reverse strand, counting down.
ATAATGATGCTTGCCAAAGGCAATTGTTGGGCTTTTAAAGCATTTGTGGTCATTAAATCCAGAGTCATACCCCAACTTGATAGCACTTTCTATTTCCAAATACAAGAGAGCTGCTAAAGTTGAAGTATACTTCTAGATAATCAAAGAAGAAATGTTTGCGATAAGAGAGAAAGCTTAGGAACTGTTACACGTTTTAAGATTAACCCAAACAGAATCACTTATGAAAATAGGAATCAAGTAGTGCTTACTTTTGAAGAAATCTTAGTCTGTTTCAACCAGCAAACAGTCTCTACTGGCAAGTAGTTGTTGAATTAATCACATAAAACTACCCCAACATGTAGCACTTACTGCATTATGAGATCAAGTCAATGCTAAAGTTAGGGTACCAATTGTGAAGTAAAGAGATTGCCGCATTTCCAGATCCTGTCCTGGCCACTTACTGGTTATCCCATGCTGTCAGTTTTCCCAAGAGCTCTTTTCCAAGCTGAATGGCCTCCAAGACTCCAACTGAAGTGCATTTCTGAACTGGGATGAGTTCATTTTAAATGACTTGGGACAGAAACTGATGGCTGTGTTGTTAACAGCTAGACCCCCTGTTACAAAAGGTTTGATCACCATGCTAATGTTGAATTAACAATTCAGATTCATAAGCCTGAACAATTGTCTGCCACCAATTCAACTGGGTCTTGGTTTGATAGAAAGACATGGGAATGGATTTCAAAATAGCATGATTGAATTAAGTTTGTCTTCCATGAGCATCAGAATTTCAAAATATGTGCTATGCCATGTTGTGGTGTCTCTTGGTGCACATGATCACCACCGAGTGAAATCCACAGTTACTGCTACCCCAAAGAGTAGCACTTACTTAATGGATAGAAATGAATGCCAATCTGTGAGGTAACTGTATTGTGAAGCTATGTGAACAGACCCTGTTGAAATATTTTTGATGAAAAAATAATGAACACAAGAATGTTGGTTGTATATTCCACAGTGACAGCTACTCCAACAAAAAGCACTTACTGAAAAACAACGTATCAATACTTCTGTTAGAGTTGCTGTGCTGGTATTACCATCCCATAATGATGCTTGCCAAAGGCAATTGTTGGGCTTTTAAAGCATTTGTGGTCATTAAATCCAGAGTCATACCCCAACTTGATAGCACTTTCTATTTCCAAATACAAGAGAGCTGCTAAAGTTGAAGTATACTTCTAGATAATCAAAGAAGAAATGTTTGCGATAAGAGAGAAAGCTTAGGAACTGTTACACGTTTTAAGATTAACCCAAACAGAATCACTTATGAAAATAGGAATCAAGTAGTGCTTACTTTTGAAGAAATCTTAGTCTGTTTCAACCAGCAAACAGTCTCTACTGGCAAGTAGTTGTTGAATTAATCACATAAAACTACCCCAACATGTAGCACTTACTGCATTATGAGATCAAGTCAATGCTAAAGTTAGGGTACCAATTGTGAAGTAAAGAGATTGCCGCATTTCCAGATCCTGTCCTGGCCACTTACTGGTTATCCCATGCTGTCAGTTTTCCCAAGAGCTCTTTTCCAAGCTGAATGGCCTCCAAGACTCCAACTGAAGTGCATTTCTGAACTGGGATGAGTTCATTTTAAATGACTTGGGACAGAAACTGATGGCTGTGTTGTTAACAGCTAGACCCCCTGTTACAAAAGGTTTGATCACCATGCTAATGTTGAATTAACAATTCAGATTCATAAGCCTGAACAATTGTCTGCCACCAATTCAACTGGGTCTTGGTTTGATAGAAAGACATGGGAATGGATTTCAAAATAGCATGATTGAATTAAGTTTGTCTTCCATGAGCATCAGAATTTCAAAATATTTGCTATGCCATGTTGTGGTGTCTCTTGGTGCACATGATCACCACCGAGTGAAATCCACAGTTACTGCTACCCCAAAGAGTAGCACTTACTTAATGGATAGAAATGAATGCCAATCTGTGAGGTAACTGTATTGTGAAGCTATGTGAACAGACCCTGTTGAAATATTTTTGATGAAAAAATAATGAACACAAGAATGTTGGTTGTATATTCCACAGTGACAGCTACTCCAACAAAAAGCACTTACTGAAAAACAACGTATCAATACTTCTGTTAGAGTTGCTGTGCTGGTATTACCATCCCATAATGATGCTTGCCAAAGGCAATTGTTGGGCTTTTAAAGCATTTGTGGTCATTAAATCCAGAGTCATACCCCAACTTGATAGCACTTTCTATGTCCAAATACAAGAGAGCTGCTAAAGTTGAAGTATACTTCTAGATAATCAAAGAAGAAATGTTTGCGATAAGAGAGAAAGCTTAGGAACTGTTACACGTTTTAAGATTAACCCAAACAGAATCACATATGAAAATAGGAATCAAGTAGTGCTTACTTTTGAAGAAATCTTAGTCTGTTTCAACCAGCAAACAGTCTCTACTGGCAAGTAGTTGTTGAATTAATCACATAAAACTACCCCAACATGTAGCACTTACTGCATTATGAGATCAAGTCAATGCTAAAGTTAGGGTACCAATTGTGAAGTAAAGAGATTGCCGCATTTCCAGATCCTGTCCTGGCCACTTACTGGTTATCCCATGCTGTCAGTTTTCCCAAGAGCTCTTTTCCAAGCTGAATGGCCTCCAAGACTCCAACTGAAGTGCATTTCTGAACTGGGATGAGTTCATTTTAAATGACTTGGGACAGAAACTGATGGCTGTGTTGTTAACAGCTAGACCCCCTGTTACAAAAGGTTTGATCACCATGCTAATGTTGAATTAACAATTCAGATTCATAAGCCTGAACAATTGTCTGCCACCAATTCAACTGGGTCTTGGTTTGATAGAAAGACATGGGAATGGATTTCAAAATAGCATGATTGAATTAAGTTTGTCTTCCATGAGCATCAGAATTTCAAAATATTTGCTATGCCATGTTGTGGTGTCTCTTGGTGCACATGATCACCACCGAGTGAAATCCACAGTTACTGCTACCCCAAAGAGTAGCACTTACTTAATGGATAGAAATGAATGCCAATCTGTGAGGTAACTGTATTGTGAAGCTATGTGAACAGACCCTGTTGAAATATTTTTGATGAAAAAATAATGAACACAAGAATGTTGGTTGTATATTCCACAGTGACAGCTACTCCAACAAAAAGCACTTACTGAAAAACAACGTATCAATACTTCTGTTAGAGTTGCTGTGCTGGTATTACCATCCCATAATGATGCTTGCCAAAGGCAATTGTTGGGCTTTTAAAGCATTTGTGGTCATTAAATCCAGAGTCATACCCCAACTTGATAGCACTTTCTATGTCCAAATACAAGAGAGCTGCTAAAGTTGAAGTATACTTCTAGATAATCAAAGAAGAAATGTTTGCGATAAGAGAGAAAGCTTAGGAACTGTTACACGTTTTAAGATTAACCCAAACAGAATCACATATGAAAATAGGAATCAAGTAGTGCTTACTTTTGAAGAAATCTTAGTCTGTTTCAACTAGCAAACAGTCTCTACTGGCAAGTAGTTGTTGAATTAATCACATAAAACTACCCCAACATGTAGCACTTACTGCATTATGAGATCAAGTCAATGCTAAAGTTAGGGTACCAATTGTGAAGTAAAGAGATTGCCGCATTTCCAGATCCTGTCCTGGCCACTTACTGGTTATCCCATGCTGTCAGTTTTCCCAAGAGCTCTTTTCCAAGCTGAATGGCCTCCAAGACTCCAACTGAAGTGCATTTCTGAACTGGGATGAGTTCATTTTAAATGACTTGGGACAGAAACTGATGGCTGTGTTGTTAACAGCTAGACCCCCTGTTACAAAAGGTTTGATCACCATGCTAATGTTGAATTAACAATTCAGATTCATAAGCCTGAACAATTGTCTGCCACCAATTCAACTGGGTCTTGGTTTGATAGAAAGACATGGGAATGGATTTCAAAATAGCATGATTGAATTAAGTTTGTCTTCCATGAGCATCAGAATTTCAAAATATTTGCTATGCCATGTTGTGGTGTCTCTTGGTGCACATGATCACCACCGAGTGAAATCCACAGTTACTGCTACCCCAAAGAGTAGCACTTACTTAATGGATAGAAATGAATGCCAATCTGTGAGGTAACTGTATTGTGAAGCTATGTGAACAGACCCTGTTGAAATATTTTTGATGAAAAAATAATGAACACAAGAATGTTGGTTGTATATTCCACAGTGACAGCTACTCCAACAAAAAGCACTTACTGAAAAACAACGTATCAATACTTCTGTTAGAGTTGCTGTGCTGGTATTACCATCCCATAATGATGCTTGCCAAAGGCAATTGTTGGGCTTTTAAAGCATTTGTGGTCATTAAATCCAGAGTCATACCCCAACTTGATAGCACTTTCTATTTCCAAATACAAGAGAGCTGCTAAAGTTGAAGTATACTTCTAGATAATCAAAGAAGAAATGTTTGCGATAAGAGAGAAAGCTTAGGAACTGTTACACGTTTTAAGATTAACCCAAACAGAATCACTTATGAAAATAGGAATCAAGTAGTGCTTACTTTTGAAGAAATCTTAGTCTGTTTCAACCAGCAAACAGTCTCTACTGGCAAGTAGTTGTTGAATTAATCACATAAAACTACCCCAACATGTAGCACTTTCTGCATTATGAGATCAAGTCAATGCTAAAGTTAGGGTACCAATTGTGAAGTAAAGAGATTGCCGCATTTCCAGATCCTGTCCTGGCCACTTACTGGTTATCCCATGCTGTCAGTTTTCCCAAAAGCTCTTTTCCAAGCTGAATGGCCTCCAAGACTCCAACTGAAGTGCATTTCTGAACTGGGATGAGTTCATTTTAAATGACTTGGGACAGAAACTGATGGCTGTGTTGTTAACAGCTAGACCCCCTGTTACAAAAGGTTTGATCACCATGCTAATGTTGAATTAACAATTCAGATTCATAAGCCTGAACAATTGTCTGCCACCAATTCAACTGGGTCTTGGTTTGATAGAAAGACATGGGAATGGATTTCAAAATAGCATGATTGAATTAAGTTTGTCTTCCATGAGCATCAGAATTTCAAAATATGTGCTATGCCATGTTGTGGTGTCTCTTGGTGCACATGATCACCACCGAGTGAAATCCACAGTTACTGCTACCCCAAAGAGTAGCACTTACTTAATGGATAGAAATGAATGCCAATCTGTGAGGTAACTGTATTGTGAAGCTATGTGAACAGACCCTGTTGAAATATTTTTGATGAAAAAATAATGAACACAAGAATGTTGGTTGTATATTCCACAGTGACAGCTACTCCAACAAAAAGCACTTACTGAAAAACAACGTATCAATACTTCTGTTAGAGTTGCTGTGCTGGTATTACCATCCCATAATGATGCTTGCCAAAGGCAATTGTTGGGCTTTTAAAGCATTTGTGGTCATTAAATCCAGAGTCATACCCCAACTTGATAGCACTTTCTATTTCCAAATACAAGAGAGCTGCTAAAGTTGAAGTATACTTCTAGATAATCAAAGAAGAAATGTTTGCGATAAGAGAGAAAGCTTAGGAACTGTTACACGTTTTAAGATAAACCCAAACAGAATCACTTATGAAAATAGGAATCAAGTAGTGCTTACTTTTGAAGAAATCTTAGTCTGTTTCAACCAGCAAACAGTCTCTACTGGCAAGTAGTTGTTGAATTAATCACATAAAACTACCCCAACATGTAGCACTTTCTGCATTATGAGATCAAGTCAATGCTAAAGTTAGGGTACCAATTGTGAAGTAAAGAGATTGCCGCATTTCCAGATCCTGTCCTGGCCACTTACTGGTTATCCCATGCTGTCAGTTTTCCCAAGAGCTCTTTTCCAAGCTGAATGGCCTCCAAGACTCCAACTGAAGTGCATTTCTGAACTGGGATGAGTTCATTTTAAATGACTTGGGACAGAAACTGATGGCTGTGTTGTTAACAGCTAGACCCCCTGTTACAAAAGGTTTGATCACCATGCTAATGTTGAATTAACAATTCAGATTCATAAGCCTGAACAATTGTCTGCCACCAATTCAACTGGGTCTTGGTTTGATAGAAAGACATGGGAATGGATTTCAAAATAGCATGATTGAATTAAGTTTGTCTTCCATGAGCATCAGAATTTCAAAATATGTGCTATGCCATGTTGTGGTGTCTCTTGGTGCACATGATCACCACCGAGTGAAATCCACAGTTACTGCTACCCCAAAGAGTAGCACTTACTTAATGGATAGAAATGAATGCCAATCTGTGAGGTAACTGTATTGTGAAGCTATGTGAACAGACCCTGTTGAAATATTTTTGATGAAAAAATAATGAACACAAGAATGTTGGTTGTATATTCCACAGTGACAGCTACTCCAACAAAAAGCACTTACTGAAAAACAACGTATCAATACTTCTGTTAGAGTTGCTGTGCTGGTATTACCATCCCATAATGATGCTTGCCAAAGGCAATTGTTGGGCTTTTAAAGCATTTGTGGTCATTAAATCCAGAGTCATACCCCAACTTGATAGCACTTTCTATTTCCAAATACAAGAGAGCTGCTAAAGTTGAAGTATACTTCTAGATAATCAAAGAAGAAATGTTTGCGATAAGAGAGAAAGCTTAGGAACTGTTACACGTTTTAAGATTAACCCAAACAGAATCACTTATGAAAATAGGAATCAAGTAGTGCTTACTTTTGAAGAAATCTTAGTCTGTTTCAACCAGCAAACAGTCTCTACTGGCAAGTAGTTGTTGAATTAATCACATAAAACTACCCCAACATGTAGCACTTACTGCATTATGAGATCAAGTCAATGCTAAAGTTAGGGTACCAATTGTGAAGTAAAGAGATTGCCGCATTTCCAGATCCTGTCCTGGCCACTTACTGGTTATCCCATGCTGTCAGTTTTCCCAAGAGCTCTTTTCCAAGCTGAATGGCCTCCAAGACTCCAACTGAAGTGCATTTCTGAACTGGGATGAGTTCATTTTAAATGACTTGGGACAGAAACTGATGGCTGTGTTGTTAACAGCTAGACCCCCTGTTACAAAAGGTTTGATCACCATGCTAATGTTGAATTAACAATTCAGATTCATAAGCCTGAACAATTGTCTGCCACCAATTCAACTGGGTCTTGGTTTGATAGAAAGACATGGGAATGGATTTCAAAATAGCATGATTGAATTAAGTTTGTCTTCCATGAGCATCAGAATTTCAAAATATTTGCTATGCCATGTTGTGGTGTCTCTTGGTGCACATGATCACCACCGAGTGAAATCCACAGTTACTGCTACCCCAAAGAGTAGCACTTACTTAATGGATAGAAATGAATGCCAATCTGTGAGGTAACTGTATTGTGAAGCTATGTGAACAGACCCTGTTGAAATATTTTTGATGAAAAAATAATGAACACAAGAATGTTGGTTGTATATTCCACAGTGACAGCTACTCCAACAAAAAGCACTTACTGAAAAACAACGTATCAATACTTCTGTTAGAGTTGCTGTGCTGGTATTACCATCCCATAATGATGCTTGCCAAAGGCAATTGTTGGGCTTTTAAAGCATTTGTGGTCATTAAATCCAGAGTCATACCCCAACTTGATAGCACTTTCTATTTCCAAATACAAGAGAGCTGCTAAAGTTGAAGTATACTTCTAGATAATCAAAGAAGAAATGTTTGCGATAAGAGAGAAAGCTTAGGAACTGTTACACGTTTTAAGATTAACCCAAACAGAATCACTTATGAAAATAGGAATCAAGTAGTGCTTACTTTTGAAGAAATCTTAGTCTGTTTCAACCAGCAAACAGTCTCTACTGGCAAGTAGTTGTTGAATTAATCACATAAAACTACCCCAACATGTAGCACTTACTGCATTATGAGATCAAGTCAATGCTAAAGTTAGGGTACCAATTGTGAAGTAAAGAGATTGCCGCATTTCCAGATCCTGTCCTGGCCACTTACTGGTTATCCCATGCTGTCAGTTTTCCCAAGAGCTCTTTTCCAAGCTGAATGGCCTCCAAGACTCCAACTGAAGTGCATTTCTGAACTGGGATGAGTTCATTTTAAATGACTTGGGACAGAAACTGATGGCTGTGTTGTTAACAGCTAGACCCCCTGTTACAAAAGGTTTGATCACCATGCTAATGTTGAATTAACAATTCAGATTCATAAGCCTGAACAATTGTCTGCCACCAATTCAACTGGGTCTTGGTTTGATAGAAAGACATGGGAATGGATTTCAAAATAGCATGATTGAATTAAGTTTGTCTTCCATGAGCATCAGAATTTCAAAATATGTGCTATGCCATGTTGTGGTGTCTCTTGGTGCACATGATCACCACCGAGTGAAATCCACAGTTACTGCTACCCCAAAGAGTAGCACTTACTTAATGGATAGAAATGAATGCCAATCTGTGAGGTAACTGTATTGTGAAGCTATGTGAACAGACCCTGTTGAAATATTTTTGATGAAAAAATAATGAACACAAGAATGTTGGTTGTATATTCCACAGTGACAGCTACTCCAACAAAAAGCACTTACTGAAAAACAACGTATCAATACTTCTGTTAGAGTTGCTGTGCTGGTATTACCATCCCATAATGATGCTTGCCAAAGGCAATTGTTGGGCTTTTAAAGCATTTGTGGTCATTAAATCCAGAGTCATACCCCAACTTGATAGCACTTTCTATTTCCAAATACAAGAGAGCTGCTAAAGTTGAAGTATACTTCTAGATAATCAAAGAAGAAATGTTTGCGATAAGAGAGAAAGCTTAGGAACTGTTACACGTTTTAAGATTAACCCAAACAGAATCACTTATGAAAATAGGAATCAAGTAGTGCTTACTTTTGAAGAAATCTTAGTCTGTTTCAACCAGCAAACAGTCTCTACTGGCAAGTAGTTGTTGAATTAATCACATAAAACTACCCCAACATGTAGCACTTACTGCATTATGAGATCAAAGTCAAAGTCAAAGTGGCTTTATTGTCAATTCTTCACATGTCAAGACATACAAAGGAATCGAGAGGACGTTTCTCACTCTCCCACGGTGAGACAGATAAAGTGCCCAGGCACAACAGATAACACATACTAAAAGTAAAACATTCAATAAAAATAATTTAAACAGTGCAAAAAGAGCAGTCAGTAAAGACAGTAAAGTCAGTAAAATAGCAGCCAAATACTGTGTATTATGTATAAAAAAAATAAAATAATAGTGCAATAGTGCATTGTAGCAATAGAGTAGTGGATTGTCCAGAGTCCGTGTGTTTTGGGGGGGGGGGGGGGGGGGGCTGAAGGGTTGGGAGGGGGGGGGTGGTTTCAGCTTCCTGACAGCTAGGAGGATGTGGCTGGGGGAAGTGAGGGGAGAGAATTTAGCTTCCTGACAGCTTGGGGTATGAAGCTTTTCGTGAGTCTGGTGGTGTGGGCACGGAGGCTCCTATACCTTCTTCCAGAAGGCAGGAGGCTGAACAGACTGTGTGCGGGGTGGCTTGCGTCGCTCACAATCGAGGTAGCTTTTCGGGTGAGGCGGGTGGAGTAAGTCTCTTGCAGGGAAGGGAGTGGGGCACCAATGATCTTAGCAGCTGTGTTCACAATGCGTTGCAGTGCTTTCCTACTGTGTTCGGTGCAGCTACCGCCCCACACAGTGATGCAGCTGGACAGGATGCTTTCAATGGTGCCTCGGTAGAATGTTGTCAGGATCGGTGTGGGAGCTTTCGCTCGCTTCAGCTTGCGGAGGAAGTAGAGGCGCCGCTGGGCTGTCTTCGCCAGTGATGCGGTGTTGGTGGTCCAGGAGAGGTCCTCACTGATGTGCACCCCCAGGAATTTGGTGCTGCTCACTCTCTCCACAGCAGCACCATCGATGGTCAGTGGTGGGTGTTCGGTGTGCCCTCTCCGGAAGTCGACCACAATCTCCTTCGTTTTGCTGACATTCAGCAGGAGGTTGTTGTCTCTGCACCACGTGGTCAGAAGGTTGACCTCCTTTCTATAGTGGGTCTCGTCGTTCTTGGAGATGAGACCCACCAGAGTTGTGTCGTCCGCAAACTTCACCATGTGATTGGTGCTGTGGGTTGATGTGCAGTCGTGAGTCAGCAGGGTGAAGAGCAGGGGACTGAGCACACAGCCTTGGGGGGCCCCTGTGCTGAGTGTGATGCTGCTCGAGGTGTTGTTGCCGACTCGTACTGCCTGTGGTCTCTCGCTGAGGAAGTCCAGCAGCCAGTTGCAGAGGGAGGTGTTGAGCCCCAGCTGGTCCAGTTTGCAGATCAGTTGTTGCGGGATTATGGTGTTAAATGCTGAGCTAAAGTCTATGAAAAGCATTCTCACATATGAGTCTGCTTTTTCCAGGTGGGTGAGGGCTGGGTGGAGAGCAGAGCAGATTGCGTCCTCTGTGGAACGTTTTGCTCGGTATGCAAACTGAAAGGGGTCCAGGGTGGGGGGGAGGATGGACTTAATGTGAGACATGACTAGCCGTTCAAAGCACTTCATGATGATGGGGGTCAGTGCTACCGGGCGATAGTCATTGAAGCAGGATGGAGCGGATTTCTTTGGCACAGGTATGATGATGGAGGTCTTGAAATGTGATGGGACAGCAGCTTGACGCAAAGAAGTGTTAAAGATGTCCGTGAAGACATCCTTAAGCTCCTCTGCGCAGTCCCTCAGCACACGGCCTGGGATGTTGTCTGGGCCTGTTGCTTTGCGGGGGTTGATGGTAGAGAGTGTCCTCTTCACACTGGCAGCAGACAGGCACAGGACCTGATCGTGGGGGGGGGGTGGAGTTTTCTGTGGGCTTGTAGTGTTTGTTGCTTCAAACCGTGCAAAGAAGCTGTTGAGGTTGTTGAGCAGAGAGATGTTGTTGTCGCAGGTCTGTGGCGCGGGCTTGTAGTCCGTTATGGTCTGAATGCCCTGCCACAGGCTCCGCGTGTCTCTGCTGTCCTTGAAGTGGCAGGTAATCTTATTTGTGTAGTCCAGTTTTGCTTTCTTGATGCCACGGGACAGGCTGGCTCTCGCTGTTCTTAGGCCATTTTCATCCCCGGCTCTGAAGGCTTTGTCTCTGGCCCTCAGCAGCCGATGGACAGCCCCTGTCAGCCATGGCTTCTGGTTAGCCCGAGTGATGATGGTCTTTTTGTGGGTCACATCATCAGAGCACTTACGGATGTAGGAGAGGACAGTGTCTGTAAGCTCCTCATTGTCCGTATGGTTGTTCTGTGTGGCTGCTTGCTTGAACATGTCCCAGTCTGTTGTTGCAAGACAGTCCTTGAGAGCAGACCTGGACCCCTCCGGCCACACAGTTATCTCTTTCCGGACCGGTTTTCCGACTTTCACTCTGGGCCTATATGCTGGCATTAGCATGACAGTGATGTGATCAGAGAGTCCGATGTGGGGGAGGGGGGAGGCCTTGTATGCTCCTTTGTGGGAAGTGTAGACCAAGTCCAAGGTGTTTTCCCCTCTTGTTGGGAAATTGACATGCTGATGGAGTTTTGGTAGGACAGTCTTAAGGTCAGCATGATTAAAATCTCCAGCGAGGATGGTAAATCCATCTGGGTGTGCTGTCTGTTGTTCACTGATGGCCTGGTACAGTTCACAAAGTGCCGCATTCCTGTCACTGTTGCTGGAGGTTGGAGGGATGTACACTGCGGCTAGCAAGACCGCAGTAAACTCCCTCGGCAGATAGAAAGGACGGCACTTTATGATCATAAACTCCGCCAGTGGTGAACAGTGTCTGCATACTACCACAGCGTCCCGGCACCACGCATCACGAATGTAAACACAAACTCCGCCGCCACGCTGTTTACCTCCGTTGACGAGGGCTCTGTCCGCTCGATAGCATGTCAGCTGCTAAAGTTAGGGTACCAATTGTGAAGTAAAGAGATTGCCGCATTTCCAGATCCTGTCCTGGCCACTTACTGGTTATCCCATGCTGTCAGTTTTCCCAAGAGCTCTTTTCCAAGCTGAATGGCCTCCAAGACTCCAACTGAAGTGCATTTCTGAACTGGGATGAGTTCATTTTAAATGACTTGGGACAGAAACTGATGGCTGTGTTGTTAACAGCTAGACCCCCTGTTACAAAAGGTTTGATCACCATGCTAATGTTGAATTAACAATTCAGATTCATAAGCCTGAACAATTGTCTGCCACCAATTCAACTGGGTCTTGGTTTGATAGAAAGACATGGGAATGGATTTCAAAATAGCATGATTGAATTAAGTTTGTCTTCCATGAGCATCAGAATTTCAAAATATTTGCTATGCCATGTTGTGGTGTCTCTTGGTGCACATGATCACCACCGAGTGAAATCCACAGTTACTGCTACCCCAAAGAGTAGCACTTACTTAATGGATAGAAATGAATGCCAATCTGTGAGGTAACTGTATTGTGAAGCTATGTGAACAGACCCTGTTGAAATATTTTTGATGAAAAAATAATGAACACAAGAATGTTGGTTGTATATTCCACAGTGACAGCTACTCCAACAAAAAGCACTTACTGAAAAACAACGTATCAATACTTCTGTTAGAGTTGCTGTGCTGGTATTACCATCCCATAATGATGCTTGCCAAAGGCAATTGTTGGGCTTTTAAAGCATTTGTGGTCATTAAATCCAGAGTCATACCCCAACTTGATAGCACTTTCTATTTCCAAATACAAGAGAGCTGCTAAAGTTGAAGTATACTTCTAGATAATCAAAGAAGAAATGTTTGCGATAAGAGAGAAAGCTTAGGAACTGTTACACGTTTTAAGATTAACCCAAACAGAATCACATATGAAAATAGGAATCAAGTAGTGCTTACTTTTGAAGAAATCTTAGTCTGTTTCAACTAGCAAACAGTCTCTACTGGCAAGTAGTTGTTGAATTAATCACATAAAACTACCCCAACATGTAGCACTTACTGCATTATGAGATCAAGTCAATGCTAAAGTTAGGGTACCAATTGTGAAGTAAAGAGATTGCCGCATTTCCAGATCCTGTCCTGGCCACTTACTGGTTATCCCATGCTGTCAGTTTTCCCAAGAGCTCTTTTCCAAGCTGAATGGCCTCCAAGACTCCAACTGAAGTGCATTTCTGAACTGGGATGAGTTCATTTTAAATGACTTGGGACAGAAACTGATGGCTGTGTTGTTAACAGCTAGACCCCCTGTTACAAAAGGTTTGATCACCATGCTAATGTTGAATTAACAATTCAGATTCATAAGCCTGAACAATTGTCTGCCACCAATTCAACTGGGTCTTGGTTTGATAGAAAGACATGGGAATGGATTTCAAAATAGCATGATTGAATTAAGTTTGTCTTCCATGAGCATCAGAATTTCAAAATATGTGCTATGCCATGTTGTGGTGTCTCTTGGTGCACATGATCACCACCGAGTGAAATCCACAGTTACTGCTACCCCAAAGAGTAGCACTTACTTAATGGATAGAAATGAATGCCAATCTGTGAGGTAACTGTATTGTGAAGCTATGTGAACAGACCCTGTTGAAATATTTTTGATGAAAAAATAATGAACACAAGAATGTTGGTTGTATATTCCACAGTGACAGCTACTCCAACAAAAAGCACTTACTGAAAAACAACGTATCAATACTTCTGTTAGAGTTGCTGTGCTGGTATTACCATCCCATAATGATGCTTGCCAAAGGCAATTGTTGGGCTTTTAAAGCATTTGTGGTCATTAAATCCAGAGTCATACCCCAACTTGATAGCACTTTCTATTTCCAAATACAAGAGAGCTGCTAAAGTTGAAGTATACTTCTAGATAATCAAAGAAGAAATGTTTGCGATAAGAGAGAAAGCTTAGGAACTGTTACACGTTTTAAGATTAACCCAAACAGAATCACTTATGAAAATAGGAATCAAGTAGTGCTTACTTTTGAAGAAATCTTAGTCTGTTTCAACCAGCAAACAGTCTCTACTGGCAAGTAGTTGTTGAATTAATCACATAAAACTACCCCAACATGTAGCACTTTCTGCATTATGAGATCAAGTCAATGCTAAAGTTAGGGTACCAATTGTGAAGTAAAGAGATTGCCGCATTTCCAGATCCTGTCCTGGCCACTTACTGGTTATCCCATGCTGTCAGTTTTCCCAAAAGCTCTTTTCCAAGCTGAATGGCCTCCAAGACTCCAACTGAAGTGCATTTCTGAACTGGGATGAGTTCATTTTAAATGACTTGGGACAGAAACTGATGGCTGTGTTGTTAACAGCTAGACCCCCTGTTACAAAAGGTTTGATCACCATGCTAATGTTGAATTAACAACTCAGATTCATAAGCCTGAACAATTGTCTGCCACCAATTCAACTGGGTCTTGGTTTGATAGAAAGACATGGGAATGGATTTCAAAATAGCATGATTGAATTAAGTTTGTCTTCCATGAGCATCAGAATTTCAAAATATGTGCTATGCCATGTTGTGGTGTCTCTTGGTGCACATGATCACCACCGAGTGAAATCCACAGTTACTGCTACCCCAAAGAGTAGCACTTACTTAATGGATAGAAATGAATGCCAATCTGTGAGGTAACTGTATTGTGAAGCTATGTGAACAGACCCTGTTGAAATATTTTTGATGAAAAAATAATGAACACAAGAATGTTGGTTGTATATTCCACAGTGACAGCTACTCCAACAAAAAGCACTTACTGAAAAACAACGTATCAATACTTCTGTTAGAGTTGCTGTGCTGGTATTACCATCCCATAATGATGCTTGCCAAAGGCAATTGTTGGGCTTTTAAAGCATTTGTGGTCATTAAATCCAGAGTCATACCCCAACTTGATAGCACTTTCTATTTCCAAATACAAGAGAGCTGCTAAAGTTGAAGTATACTTCTAGATAATCAAAGAAGAAATGTTTGCGATAAGAGAGAAAGCTTAGGAACTGTTACACGTTTTAAGATAAACCCAAACAGAATCACTTATGAAAATAGGAATCAAGTAGTGCTTACTTTTGAAGAAATCTTAGTCTGTTTCAACCAGCAAACAGTCTCTACTGGCAAGTAGTTGTTGAATTAATCACATAAAACTACCCCAACATGTAGCACTTTCTGCATTATGAGATCAAGTCAATGCTAAAGTTAGGGTACCAATTGTGAAGTAAAGAGATTGCCGCATTTCCAGATCCTGTCCTGGCCACTTACTGGTTATCCCATGCTGTCAGTTTTCCCAAGAGCTCTTTTCCAAGCTGAATGGCCTCCAAGACTCCAACTGAAGTGCATTTCTGAACTGGGATGAGTTCATTTTAAATGACTTGGGACAGAAACTGATGGCTGTGTTGTTAACAGCTAGACCCCCTGTTACAAAAGGTTTGATCACCATGCTAATGTTGAATTAACAATTCAGATTCATAAGCCTGAACAATTGTCTGCCACCAATTCAACTGGGTCTTGGTTTGATAGAAAGACATGGGAATGGATTTCAAAATAGCATGATTGAATTAAGTTTGTCTTCCATGAGCATCAGAATTTCAAAATATTTGCTATGCCATGTTGTGGTGTCTCTTGGTGCACATGATCACCACCGAGTGAAATCCACAGTTACTGCTACCCCAAAGAGTAGCACTTACTTAATGGATAGAAATGAATGCCAATCTGTGAGGTAACTGTATTGTGAAGCTATGTGAACAGACCCTGTTGAAATATTTTTGATGAAAAAATAATGAACACAAGAATGTTGGTTGTATATTCCACAGTGACAGCTACTCCAACAAAAAGCACTTACTGAAAAACAACGTATCAATACTTCTGTTAGAGTTGCTGTGCTGGTATTACCATCCCATAATGATGCTTGCCAAAGGCAATTGTTGGGCTTTTAAAGCATTTGTGGTCATTAAATCCAGAGTCATACCCCAACTTGATAGCACTTTCTATTTCCAAATACAAGAGAGCTGCTAAAGTTGAAGTATACTTCTAGATAATCAAAGAAGAAATGTTTGCGATAAGAGAGAAAGCTTAGGAACTGTTACACGTTTTAAGATTAACCCAAACAGAATCACATATGAAAATAGGAATCAAGTAGTGCTTACTTTTGAAGAAATCTTAGTCTGTTTCAACTAGCAAACAGTCTCTACTGGCAAGTAGTTGTTGAATTAATCACATAAAACTACCCCAACATGTAGCACTTACTGCATTATGAGATCAAGTCAATGCTAAAGTTAGGGTACCAATTGTGAAGTAAAGAGATTGCCGCATTTCCAGATCCTGTCCTGGCCACTTACTGGTTATCCCATGCTGTCAGTTTTCCCAAGAGCTCTTTTCCAAGCTGAATGGCCTCCAAGACTCCAACTGAAGTGCATTTCTGAACTGGGATGAGTTCATTTTAAATGACTTGGGACAGAAACTGATGGCTGTGTTGTTAACAGCTAGACCCCCTGTTACAAAAGGTTTGATCACCATGCTAATGTTGAATTAACAATTCAGATTCATAAGCCTGAACAATTGTCTGCCACCAATTCAACTGGGTCTTGGTTTGATAGAAAGACATGGGAATGGATTTCAAAATAGCATGATTGAATTAAGTTTGTCTTCCATGAGCATCAGAATTTCAAAATATGTGCTATGCCATGTTGTGGTGTCTCTTGGTGCACATGATCACCACCGAGTGAAATCCACAGTTACTGCTACCCCAAAGAGTAGCACTTACTTAATGGATAGAAATGAATGCCAATCTGTGAGGTAACTGTATTGTGAAGCTATGTGAACAGACCCTGTTGAAATATTTTTGATGAAAAAATAATGAACACAAGAATGTTGGTTGTATATTCCACAGTGACAGCTACTCCAACAAAAAGCACTTACTGAAAAACAACGTATCAATACTTCTGTTAGAGTTGCTGTGCTGGTATTACCATCCCATAATGATGCTTGCCAAAGGCAATTGTTGGGCTTTTAAAGCATTTGTGGTCATTAAATCCAGAGTCATACCCCAACTTGATAGCACTTTCTATTTCCAAATACAAGAGAGCTGCTAAAGTTGAAGTATACTTCTAGATAATCAAAGAAGAAATGTTTGCGATAAGAGAGAAAGCTTAGGAACTGTTACACGTTTTAAGATTAACCCAAACAGAATCACTTATGAAAATAGGAATCAAGTAGTGCTTACTTTTGAAGAAATCTTAGTCTGTTTCAACCAGCAAACAGTCTCTACTGGCAAGTAGTTGTTGAATTAATCACATAAAACTACCCCAACATGTAGCACTTTCTGCATTATGAGATCAAGTCAATGCTAAAGTTAGGGTACCAATTGTGAAGTAAAGAGATTGCCGCATTTCCAGATCCTGTCCTGGCCACTTACTGGTTATCCCATGCTGTCAGTTTTCCCAAAAGCTCTTTTCCAAGCTGAATGGCCTCCAAGACTCCAACTGAAGTGCATTTCTGAACTGGGATGAGTTCATTTTAAATGACTTGGGACAGAAACTGATGGCTGTGTTGTTAACAGCTAGACCCCCTGTTACAAAAGGTTTGATCACCATGCTAATGTTGAATTAACAATTCAGATTCATAAGCCTGAACAATTGTCTGCCACCAATTCAACTGGGTCTTGGTTTGATAGAAAGACATGGGAATGGATTTCAAAATAGCATGATTGAATTAAGTTTGTCTTCCATGAGCATCAGAATTTCAAAATATGTGCTATGCCATGTTGTGGTGTCTCTTGGTGCACATGATCACCACCGAGTGAAATCCACAGTTACTGCTACCCCAAAGAGTAGCACTTACTTAATGGATAGAAATGAATGCCAATCTGTGAGGTAACTGTATTGTGAAGCTATGTGAACAGACCCTGTTGAAATATTTTTGATGAAAAAATAATGAACACAAGAATGTTGGTTGTATATTCCACAGTGACAGCTACTCCAACAAAAAGCACTTACTGAAAAACAACGTATCAATACTTCTGTTAGAGTTGCTGTGCTGGTATTACCATCCCATAATGATGCTTGCCAAAGGCAATTGTTGAGCTTTTAAAGCATTTGTGGTCATTAAATCCAGAGTCATACCCCAACTTGATAGCACTTTCTATTTCCAAATACAAGAGAGCTGCTAAAGTTGAAGTATACTTCTAGATAATCAAAGAAGAAATGTTTGCGATAAGAGAGAAAGCTTAGGAACTGTTACACGTTTTAAGATAAACCCAAACAGAATCACTTATGAAAATAGGAATCAAGTAGTGCTTACTTTTGAAGAAATCTTAGTCTGTTTCAACCAGCAAACAGTCTCTACTGGCAAGTAGTTGTTGAATTAATCACATAAAACTACCCCAACATGTAGCACTTACTGCATTATGAGATCAAGTCAATGCTAAAGTTAGGGTACCAATTGTGAAGTAAAGAGATTGCCGCATTTCCAGATCCTGTCCTGGCCACTTACTGGTTATCCCATGCTGTCAGTTTTCCCAAGAGCTCTTTTCCAAGCTGAATGGCCTCCAAGACTCCAACTGAAGTGCATTTCTGAACTGGGATGAGTTCATTTTAAATGACTTGGGACAGAAACTGATGGCTGTGTTGTTAACAGCTAGACCCCCTGTTACAAAAGGTTTGATCACCATGCTAATGTTGAATTAACAATTCAGATTCATAAGCCTGAACAATTGTCTGCCACCAATTCAACTGGGTCTTGGTTTGATAGAAAGACATGGGAATGGATTTCAAAATAGCATGATTGAATTAAGTTTGTCTTCCATGAGCATCAGAATTTCAAAATATGTGCTATGCCATGTTGTGGTGTCTCTTGGTGCACATGATCACCACCGAGTGAAATCCACAGTTACTGCTACCCCAAAGAGTAGCACTTACTTAATGGATAGAAATGAATGCCAATCTGTGAGGTAACTGTATTGTGAAGCTATGTGAACAGACCCTGTTGAAATATTTTTGATGAAAAAATAATGAACACAAGAATGTTGGTTGTATATTCCACAGTGACAGCTACTCCAACAAAAAGCACTTACTGAAAAACAACGTATCAATACTTCTGTTAGAGTTGCTGTGCTGGTATTACCATCCCATAATGATGCTTGCCAAAGGCAATTGTTGGGCTTTTAAAGCATTTGTGGTCATTAAATCCAGAGTCATACCCCAACTTGATAGCACTTTCTATTTCCAAATACAAGAGAGCTGCTAAAGTTGAAGTATACTTCTAGATAATCAAAGAAGAAATGTTTGCGATAAGAGAGAAAGCTTAGGAACTGTTACACGTTTTAAGATTAACCCAAACAGAATCACTTATGAAAATAGGAATCAAGTAGTGCTTACTTTTGAAGAAATCTTAGTCTGTTTCAACCAGCAAACAGTCTCTACTGGCAAGTAGTTGTTGAATTAATCACATAAAACTACCCCAACATGTAGCACTTACTGCATTATGAGATCAAGTCAATGCTAAAGTTAGGGTACCAATTGTGAAGTAAAGAGATTGCCGCATTTCCAGATCCTGTCCTGGCCACTTACTGGTTATCCCATGCTGTCAGTTTTCCCAAGAGCTCTTTTCCAAGCTGAATGGCCTCCAAGACTCCAACTGAAGTGCATTTCTGAACTGGGATGAGTTCATTTTAAATGACTTGGGACAGAAACTGATGGCTGTGTTGTTAACAGCTAGACCCCCTGTTACAAAAGGTTTGATCACCATGCTAATGTTGAATTAACAATTCAGATTCATAAGCCTGAACAATTGTCTGCCACCAATTCAACTGGGTCTTGGTTTGATAGAAAGACATGGGAATGGATTTCAAAATAGCATGATTGAATTAAGTTTGTCTTCCATGAGCATCAGAATTTCAAAATATTTGCTATGCCATGTTGTGGTGTCTCTTGGTGCACATGATCACCACCGAGTGAAATCCACAGTTACTGCTACCCCAAAGAGTAGCACTTACTTAATGGATAGAAATGAATGCCAATCTGTGAGGTAACTGTATTGTGAAGCTATGTGAACAGACCCTGTTGAAATATTTTTGATGAAAAAATAATGAACACAAGAATGTTGGTTGTATATTCCACAGTGACAGCTACTCCAACAAAAAGCACTTACTGAAAAACAACGTATCAATACTTCTGTTAGAGTTGCTGTGCTGGTATTACCATCCCATAATGATGCTTGCCAAAGGCAATTGTTGGGCTTTTAAAGCATTTGTGGTCATTAAATCCAGAGTCATACCCCAACTTGATAGCACTTTCTATTTCCAAATACAAGAGAGCTGCTAAAGTTGAAGTATACTTCTAGATAATCAAAGAAGAAATGTTTGCGATAAGAGAGAAAGCTTAGGAACTGTTACACGTTTTAAGATTAACCCAAACAGAATCACTTATGAAAATAGGAATCAAGTAGTGCTTACTTTTGAAGAAATCTTAGTCTGTTTCAACCAGCAAACAGTCTCTACTGGCAAGTAGTTGTTGAATTAATCACATAAAACTACCCCAACATGTAGCACTTACTGCATTATGAGATCAAGTCAATGCTAAAGTTAGGGTACCAATTGTGAAGTAAAGAGATTGCCGCATTTCCAGATCCTGTCCTGGCCACTTACTGGTTATCCCATGCTGTCAGTTTTCCCAAGAGCTCTTTTCCAAGCTGAATGGCCTCCAAGACTCCAACTGAAGTGCATTTCTGAACTGGGATGAGTTCATTTTAAATGACTTGGGACAGAAACTGATGGCTGTGTTGTTAACAGCTAGACCCCCTGTTACAAAAGGTTTGATCACCATGCTAATGTTGAATTAACAATTCAGATTCATAAGCCTGAACAATTGTCTGCCACCAATTCAACTGGGTCTTGGTTTGATAGAAAGACATGGGAATGGATTTCAAAATAGCATGATTGAATTAAGTTTGTCTTCCATGAGCATCAGAATTTCAAAATATTTGCTATGCCATGTTGTGGTGTCTCTTGGTGCACATGATCACCACCGAGTGAAATCCACAGTTACTGCTACCCCAAAGAGTAGCACTTACTTAATGGATAGAAATGAATGCCAATCTGTGAGGTAACTGTATTGTGAAGCTATGTGAACAGACCCTGTTGAAATATTTTTGATGAAAAAATAATGAACACAAGAATGTTGGTTGTATATTCCACAGTGACAGCTACTCCAACAAAAAGCACTTACTGAAAAACAACGTATCAATACTTCTGTTAGAGTTGCTGTGCTGGTATTACCATCCCATAATGATGCTTGCCAAAGGCAATTGTTGGGCTTTTAAAGCATTTGTGGTCATTAAATCCAGAGTCATACCCCAACTTGATAGCACTTTCTATTTCCAAATACAAGAGAGCTGCTAAAGTTGAAGTATACTTCTAGATAATCAAAGAAGAAATGTTTGCGATAAGAGAGAAAGCTTAGGAACTGTTACACGTTTTAAGATTAACCCAAACAGAATCACTTATGAAAATAGGAATCAAGTAGTGCTTACTTTTGAAGAAATCTTAGTCTGTTTCAACCAGCAAACAGTCTCTATTGGCAAGTAGTTGTTGAATTAATCACATAAAACTACCCCAACATGTAGCACTTTCTGCATTATGAGATCAAGTCAATGCTAAAGTTAGGGTACCAATTGTGAAGTAAAGAGATTGCCGCATTTCCAGATCCTGTCCTGGCCACTTACTGGTTATCCCATGCTGTCAGTTTTCCCAAGAGCTCTTTTCCAAGCTGAATGGCCTCCAAGACTCCAACTGAAGTGCATTTCTGAACTGGGATGAGTTCATTTTAAATGACTTGGGACAGAAACTGATGGCTGTGTTGTTAACAGCTAGACCCCCTGTTACAAAAGGTTTGATCACCATGCTAATGTTGAATTAACAATTCAGATTCATAAGCCTGAACAATTGTCTGCCACCAATTCAACTGGGTCTTGGTTTGATAGAAAGACATGGGAATGGATTTCAAAATAGCATGATTGAATTAAGTTTGTCTTCCATGAGCATCAGAATTTCAAAATATGTGCTATGCCATGTTGTGGTGTCTCTTGGTGCACATGATCACCACCGAGTGAAATCCACAGTTACTGCTACCCCAAAGAGTAGCACTTACTTAATGGATAGAAATGAATGCCAATCTGTGAGGTAACTGTATTGTGAAGCTATGTGAACAGACCCTGTTGAAATATTTTTGATGAAAAAATAATGAACACAAGAATGTTGGTTGTATATTCCACAGTGACAGCTACTCCAACAAAAAGCACTTACTGAAAAACAACGTATCAATACTTCTGTTAGAGTTGCTGTGCTGGTATTACCATCCCATAATGATGCTTGCCAAAGGCAATTGTTGGGCTTTTAAAGCATTTGTGGTCATTAAATCCAGAGTCATACCCCAACTTGATAGCACTTTCTATTTCCAAATACAAGAGAGCTGCTAAAGTTGAAGTATACTTCTAGATAATCAAAGAAGAAATGTTTGCGATAAGAGAGAAAGCTTAGGAACTGTTACACGTTTTAAGATAAACCCAAACAGAATCACTTATGAAAATAGGAATCAAGTAGTGCTTACTTTTGAAGAAATCTTAGTCTGTTTCAACCAGCAAACAGTCTCTACTGGCAAGTAGTTGTTGAATTAATCACATAAAACTACCCCAACATGTAGCACTTACTGCATTATGAGATCAAGTCAATGCTAAAGTTAGGGTACCAATTGTGAAGTAAAGAGATTGCCGCATTTCCAGATCCTGTCCTGGCCACTTACTGGTTATCCCATGCTGTCAGTTTTCCCAAGAGCTCTTTTCCAAGCTGAATGGCCTCCAAGACTCCAACTGAAGTGCATTTCTGAACTGGGATGAGTTCATTTTAAATGACTTGGGACAGAAACTGATGGCTGTGTTGTTAACAGCTAGACCCCCTGTTACAAAAGGTTTGATCACCATGCTAATGTTGAATTAACAATTCAGATTCATAAGCCTGAACAATTGTCTGCCACCAATTCAACTGGGTCTTGGTTTGATAGAAAGACATGGGAATGGATTTCAAAATAGCATGATTGAATTAAGTTTGTCTTCCATGAGCATCAGAATTTCAAAATATTTGCTATGCCATGTTGTGGTGTCTCTTGGTGCACATGATCACCACCGAGTGAAATCCACAGTTACTGCTACCCCAAAGAGTAGCACTTACTTAATGGATAGAAATGAATGCCAATCTGTGAGGTAACTGTATTGTGAAGCTATGTGAACAGACCCTGTTGAAATATTTTTGATGAAAAAATAATGAACACAAGAATGTTGGTTGTATATTCCACAGTGACAGCTACTCCAACAAAAAGCACTTACTGAAAAACAACGTATCAATACTTCTGTTAGAGTTGCTGTGCTGGTATTACCATCCCATAATGATGCTTGCCAAAGGCAATTGTTGGGCTTTTAAAGCATTTGTGGTCATTAAATCCAGAGTCATACCCCAACTTGATAGCACTTTCTATTTCCAAATACAAGAGAGCTGCTAAAGTTGAAGTATACTTCTAGATAATCAAAGAAGAAATGTTTGCGATAAGAGAGAAAGCTTAGGAACTGTTACACGTTTTAAGATAAACCCAAACAGAATCACTTATGAAAATAGGAATCAAGTAGTGCTTACTTTTGAAGAAATCTTAGTCTGTTTCAACCAGCAAACAGTCTCTACTGGCAAGTAGTTGTTGAATTAATCACATAAAACTACCCCAACATGTAGCACTTACTGCATTATGAGATCAAGTCAATGCTAAAGTTAGGGTACCAATTGTGAAGTAAAGAGATTGCCGCATTTCCAGATCCTGTCCTGGCCACTTACTGGTTATCCCATGCTGTCAGTTTTCCCAAGAGCTCTTTTCCAAGCTGAATGGCCTCCAAGACTCCAACTGAAGTGCATTTCTGAACTGGGATGAGTTCATTTTAAATGACTTGGGACAGAAACTGATGGCTGTGTTGTTAACAGCTAGACCCCCTGTTACAAAAGGTTTGATCACCATGCTAATGTTGAATTAACAATTCAGATTCATAAGCCTGAACAATTGTCTGCCACCAATTCAACTGGGTCTTGGTTTGATAGAAAGACATGGGAATGGATTTCAAAATAGCATGATTGAATTAAGTTTGTCTTCCATGAGCATCAGAATTTCAAAATATTTGCTATGCCATGTTGTGGTGTCTCTTGGTGCACATGATCACCACCGAGTGAAATCCACAGTTACTGCTACCCCAAAGAGTAGCACTTACTTAATGGATAGAAATGAATGCCAATCTGTGAGGTAACTGTATTGTGAAGCTATGTGAACAGACCCTGTTGAAATATTTTTGATGAAAAAATAATGAACACAAGAATGTTGGTTGTATATTCCACAGTGACAGCTACTCCAACAAAAAGCACTTACTGAAAAACAACGTATCAATACTTCTGTTAGAGTTGCTGTGCTGGTATTACCATCCCATAATGATGCTTGCCAAAGGCAATTGTTGGGCTTTTAAAGCATTTGTGGTCATTAAATCCAGAGTCATACCCCAACTTGATAGCACTTTCTATTTCCAAATACAAGAGAGCTGCTAAAGTTGAAGTATACTTCTAGATAATCAAAGAAGAAATGTTTGCGATAAGAGAGAAAGCTTAGGAACTGTTACACGTTTTAAGATAAACCCAAACAGAATCACTTATGAAAATAGGAATCAAGTAGTGCTTACTTTTGAAGAAATCTTAGTCTGTTTCAACCAGCAAACAGTCTCTACTGGCAAGTAGTTGTTGAATTAATCACATAAAACTACCCCAACATGTAGCACTTACTGCATTATGAGATCAAGTCAATGCTAAAGTTAGGGTACCAATTGTGAAGTAAAGAGATTGCCGCATTTCCAGATCCTGTCCTGGCCACTTACTGGTTATCCCATGCTGTCAGTTTTCCCAAGAGCTCTTTTCCAAGCTGAATGGCCTCCAAGACTCCAACTGAAGTGCATTTCTGAACTGGGATGAGTTCATTTTAAATGACTTGGGACAGAAACTGATGGCTGTGTTGTTAACAGCTAGACCCCCTGTTACAAAAGGTTTGATCACCATGCTAATGTTGAATTAACAATTCAGATTCATAAGCCTGAACAATTGTCTGCCACCAATTCAACTGGGTCTTGGTTTGATAGAAAGACATGGGAATGGATTTCAAAATAGCATGATTGAATTAAGTTTGTCTTCCATGAGCATCAGAATTTCAAAATATTTGCTATGCCATGTTGTGGTGTCTCTTGGTGCACATGATCACCACCGAGTGAAATCCACAGTTACTGCTACCCCAAAGAGTAGCACTTACTTAATGGATAGAAATGAATGCCAATCTGTGAGGTAACTGTATTGTGAAGCTATGTGAACAGACCCTGTTGAAATATTTTTGATGAAAAAATAATGAACACAAGAATGTTGGTTGTATATTCCACAGTGACAGCTACTCCAACAAAAAGCACTTACTGAAAAACAACGTATCAATACTTCTGTTAGAGTTGCTGTGCTGGTATTACCATCCCATAATGATGCTTGCCAAAGGCAATTGTTGGGCTTTTAAAGCATTTGTGGTCATTAAATCCAGAGTCATACCCCAACTTGATAGCACTTTCTATTTCCAAATACAAGAGAGCTGCTAAAGTTGAAGTATACTTCTAGATAATCAAAGAAGAAATGTTTGCGATAAGAGAGAAAGCTTAGGAACTGTTACACGTTTTAAGATAAACCCAAACAGAATCACTTATGAAAATAGGAATCAAGTAGTGCTTACTTTTGAAGAAATCTTAGTCTGTTTCAACCAGCAAACAGTCTCTACTGGCAAGTAGTTGTTGAATTAATCACATAAAACTACCCCAACATGTAGCACTTACTGCATTATGAGATCAAGTCAATGCTAAAGTTAGGGTACCAATTGTGAAGTAAAGAGATTGCCGCATTTCCAGATCCTGTCCTGGCCACTTACTGGTTATCCCATGCTGTCAGTTTTCCCAAGAGCTCTTTTCCAAGCTGAATGGCCTCCAAGACTCCAACTGAAGTGCATTTCTGAACTGGGATGAGTTCATTTTAAATGACTTGGGACAGAAACTGATGGCTGTGTTGTTAACAGCTAGACCCCCTGTTACAAAAGGTTTGATCACCATGCTAATGTTGAATTAACAATTCAGATTCATAAGCCTGAACAATTGTCTGCCACCAATTCAACTGGGTCTTGGTTTGATAGAAAGACATGGGAATGGATTTCAAAATAGCATGATTGAATTAAGTTTGTCTTCCATGAGCATCAGAATTTCAAAATATTTGCTATGCCATGTTGTGGTGTCTCTTGGTGCACATGATCACCACCGAGTGAAATCCACAGTTACTGCTACCCCAAAGAGTAGCACTTACTTAATGGATAGAAATGAATGCCAATCTGTGAGGTAACTGTATTGTGAAGCTATGTGAACAGACCCTGTTGAAATATTTTTGATGAAAAAATAATGAACACAAGAATGTTGGTTGTATATTCCACAGTGACAGCTACTCCAACAAAAAGCACTTACTGAAAAACAACGTATCAATACTTCTGTTAGAGTTGCTGTGCTGGTATTACCATCCCATAATGATGCTTGCCAAAGGCAATTGTTGGGCTTTTAAAGCATTTGTGGTCATTAAATCCAGAGTCATACCCCAACTTGATAGCACTTTCTATGTCCAAATACAAGAGAGCTGCTAAAGTTGAAGTATACTTCTAGATAATCAAAGAAGAAATGTTTGCGATAAGAGAGAAAGCTTAGGAACTGTTACACGTTTTAAGATTAACCCAAACAGAATCACTTATGAAAATAGGAATCAAGTAGTGCTTACTTTTGAAGAAATCTTAGTCTGTTTCAACCAGCAAACAGTCTCTACTGGCAAGTAGTTGTTGAATTAATCACATAAAACTACCCCAACATGTAGCACTTTCTGCATTATGAGATCAAGTCAATGCTAAAGTTAGGGTACCAATTGTGAAGTAAAGAGATTGCCGCATTTCCAGATCCTGTCCTGGCCACTTACTGGTTATCCCATGCTGTCAGTTTTCCCAAAAGCTCTTTTCCAAGCTGAATGGCCTCCAAGACTCCAACTGAAGTGCATTTCTGAACTGGGATGAGTTCATTTTAAATGACTTGGGACAGAAACTGATGGCTGTGTTGTTAACAGCTAGACCCCCTGTTACAAAAGGTTTGATCACCATGCTAATGTTGAATTAACAATTCAGATTCATAAGCCTGAACAATTGTCTGCCACCAATTCAACTGGGTCTTGGTTTGATAGAAAGACATGGGAATGGATTTCAAAATAGCATGATTGAATTAAGTTTGTCTTCCATGAGCATCAGAATTTCAAAATATGTGCTATGCCATGTTGTGGTGTCTCTTGGTGCACATGATCACCACCGAGTGAAATCCACAGTTACTGCTACCCCAAAGAGTAGCACTTACTTAATGGATAGAAATGAATGCCAATCTGTGAGGTAACTGTATTGTGAAGCTATGTGAACAGACCCTGTTGAAATATTTTTGATGAAAAAATAATGAACACAAGAATGTTGGTTGTATATTCCACAGTGACAGCTACTCCAACAAAAAGCACTTACTGAAAAACAACGTATCAATACTTCTGTTAGAGTTGCTGTGCTGGTATTACCATCCCATAATGATGCTTGCCAAAGGCAATTGTTGGGCTTTTAAAGCATTTGTGGTCATTAAATCCAGAGTCATACCCCAACTTGATAGCACTTTCTATTTCCAAATACAAGAGAGCTGCTAAAGTTGAAGTATACTTCTAGATAATCAAAGAAGAAATGTTTGCGATAAGAGAGAAAGCTTAGGAACTGTTACACGTTTTAAGATAAACCCAAACAGAATCACTTATGAAAATAGGAATCAAGTAGTGCTTACTTTTGAAGAAATCTTAGTCTGTTTCAACCAGCAAACAGTCTCTACTGGCAAGTAGTTGTTGAATTAATCACATAAAACTACCCCAACATGTAGCACTTACTGCATTATGAGATCAAGTCAATGCTAAAGTTAGGGTACCAATTGTGAAGTAAAGAGATTGCCGCATTTCCAGATCCTGTCCTGGCCACTTACTGGTTATCCCATGCTGTCAGTTTTCCCAAGAGCTCTTTTCCAAGCTGAATGGCCTCCAAGACTCCAACTGAAGTGCATTTCTGAACTGGGATGAGTTCATTTTAAATGACTTGGGACAGAAACTGATGGCTGTGTTGTTAACAGCTAGACCCCCTGTTACAAAAGGTTTGATCACCATGCTAATGTTGAATTAACAATTCAGATTCATAAGCCTGAACAATTGTCTGCCACCAATTCAACTGGGTCTTGGTTTGATAGAAAGACATGGGAATGGATTTCAAAATAGCATGATTGAATTAAGTTTGTCTTCCATGAGCATCAGAATTTCAAAATATGTGCTATGCCATGTTGTGGTGTCTCTTGGTGCACATGATCACCACCGAGTGAAATCCACAGTTACTGCTACCCCAAAGAGTAGCACTTACTTAATGGATAGAAATGAATGCCAATCTGTGAGGTAACTGTATTGTGAAGCTATGTGAACAGACCCTGTTGAAATATTTTTGATGAAAAAATAATGAACACAAGAATGTTGGTTGTATATTCCACAGTGACAGCTACTCCAACAAAAAGCACTTACTGAAAAACAACGTATCAATACTTCTGTTAGAGTTGCTGTGCTGGTATTACCATCCCATAATGATGCTTGCCAAAGGCAATTGTTGGGCTTTTAAAGCATTTGTGGTCATTAAATCCAGAGTCATACCCCAACTTGATAGCACTTTCTATTTCCAAATACAAGAGAGCTGCTAAAGTTGAAGTATACTTCTAGATAATCAAAGAAGAAATGTTTGCGATAAGAGAGAAAGCTTAGGAACTGTTACACGTTTTAAGATAAACCCAAACAGAATCACTTATGAAAATAGGAATCAAGTAGTGCTTACTTTTGAAGAAATCTTAGTCTGTTTCAACCAGCAAACAGTCTCTACTGGCAAGTAGTTGTTGAATTAATCACATAAAACTACCCCAACATGTAGCACTTACTGCATTATGAGATCAAGTCAATGCTAAAGTTAGGGTACCAATTGTGAAGTAAAGAGATTGCCGCATTTCCAGATCCTGTCCTGGCCACTTACTGGTTATCCCATGCTGTCAGTTTTCCCAAGAGCTCTTTTCCAAGCTGAATGGCCTCCAAGACTCCAACTGAAGTGCATTTCTGAACTGGGATGAGTTCATTTTAAATGACTTGGGACAGAAACTGATGGCTGTGTTGTTAACAGCTAGACCCCCTGTTACAAAAGGTTTGATCACCATGCTAATGTTGAATTAACAATTCAGATTCATAAGCCTGAACAATTGTCTGCCACCAATTCAACTGGGTCTTGGTTTGATAGAAAGACATGGGAATGGATTTCAAAATAGCATGATTGAATTAAGTTTGTCTTCCATGAGCATCAGAATTTCAAAATATTTGCTATGCCATGTTGTGGTGTCTCTTGGTGCACATGATCACCACCGAGTGAAATCCACAGTTACTGCTACCCCAAAGAGTAGCACTTACTTAATGGATAGAAATGAATGCCAATCTGTGAGGTAACTGTATTGTGAAGCTATGTGAACAGACCCTGTTGAAATATTTTTGATGAAAAAATAATGAACACAAGAATGTTGGTTGTATATTCCACAGTGACAGCTACTCCAACAAAAAGCACTTACTGAAAAACAACGTATCAATACTTCTGTTAGAGTTGCTGTGCTGGTATTACCATCCCATAATGATGCTTGCCAAAGGCAATTGTTGGGCTTTTAAAGCATTTGTGGTCATTAAATCCAGAGTCATACCCCAACTTGATAGCACTTTCTATTTCCAAATACAAGAGAGCTGCTAAAGTTGAAGTATACTTCTAGATAATCAAAGAAGAAATGTTTGCGATAAGAGAGAAAGCTTAGGAACTGTTACACGTTTTAAGATAAACCCAAACAGAATCACTTATGAAAATAGGAATCAAGTAGTGCTTACTTTTGAAGAAATCTTAGTCTGTTTCAACCAGCAAACAGTCTCTACTGGCAAGTAGTTGTTGAATTAATCACATAAAACTACCCCAACATGTAGCACTTACTGCATTATGAGATCAAGTCAATGCTAAAGTTAGGGTACCAATTGTGAAGTAAAGAGATTGCCGCATTTCCAGATCCTGTCCTGGCCACTTACTGGTTATCCCATGCTGTCAGTTTTCCCAAGAGCTCTTTTCCAAGCTGAATGGCCTCCAAGACTCCAACTGAAGTGCATTTCTGAACTGGGATGAGTTCATTTTAAATGACTTGGGACAGAAACTGATGGCTGTGTTGTTAACAGCTAGACCCCCTGTTACAAAAGGTTTGATCACCATGCTAATGTTGAATTAACAATTCAGATTCATAAGCCTGAACAATTGTCTGCCACCAATTCAACTGGGTCTTGGTTTGATAGAAAGACATGGGAATGGATTTCAAAATAGCATGATTGAATTAAGTTTGTCTTCCATGAGCATCAGAATTTCAAAATATTTGCTATGCCATGTTGTGGTGTCTCTTGGTGCACATGATCACCACCGAGTGAAATCCACAGTTACTGCTACCCCAAAGAGTAGCACTTACTTAATGGATAGAAATGAATGCCAATCTGTGAGGTAACTGTATTGTGAAGCTATGTGAACAGACCCTGTTGAAATATTTTTGATGAAAAAATAATGAACACAAGAATGTTGGTTGTATATTCCACAGTGACAGCTACTCCAACAAAAAGCACTTACTGAAAAACAACGTATCAATACTTCTGTTAGAGTTGCTGTGCTGGTATTACCATCCCATAATGATGCTTGCCAAAGGCAATTGTTGGGCTTTTAAAGCATTTGTGGTCATTAAATCCAGAGTCATACCCCAACTTGATAGCACTTTCTATGTCCAAATACAAGAGAGCTGCTAAAGTTGAAGTATACTTCTAGATAATCAAAGAAGAAATGTTTGCGATAAGAGAGAAAGCTTAGGAACTGTTACACGTTTTAAGATTAACCCAAACAGAATCACTTGTGAAAATAGGAATCAAGTAGTGCTTACTTTTGAAGAAATCTTAGTCTGTTTCAACCAGCAAACAGTCTCTACTGGCAAGTAGTTGTTGAATTAATCACATAAAACTACCCCAACATGTAGCACTTTCTGCATTATGAGATCAAGTCAATGCTAAAGTTAGGGTACCAATTGTGAAGTAAAGAGATTGCCGCATTTCCAGATCCTGTCCTGGCCACTTACTGGTTATCCCATGCTGTCAGTTTTCCCAAAAGCTCTTTTCCAAGCTGAATGGCCTCCAAGACTCCAACTGAAGTGCATTTCTGAACTGGGATGAGTTCATTTTAAATGACTTGGGACAGAAACTGATGGCTGTGTTGTTAACAGCTAGACCCCCTGTTACAAAAGGTTTGATCACCATGCTAATGTTGAATTAACAATTCAGATTCATAAGCCTGAACAATTGTCTGCCACCAATTCAACTGGGTCTTGGTTTGATAGAAAGACATGGGAATGGATTTCAAAATAGCATGATTGAATTAAGTTTGTCTTCCATGAGCATCAGAATTTCAAAATATGTGCTATGCCATGTTGTGGTGTCTCTTGGTGCACATGATCACCACCGAGTGAAATCCACAGTTACTGCTACCCCAAAGAGTAGCACTTACTTAATGGATAGAAATGAATGCCAATCTGTGAGGTAACTGTATTGTGAAGCTATGTGAACAGACCCTGTTGAAATATTTTTGATGAAAAAATAATGAACACAAGAATGTTGGTTGTATATTCCACAGTGACAGCTACTCCAACAAAAAGCACTTACTGAAAAACAACGTATCAATACTTCTGTTAGAGTTGCTGTGCTGGTATTACCATCCCATAATGATGCTTGCCAAAGGCAATTGTTGGGCTTTTAAAGCATTTGTGGTCATTAAATCCAGAGTCATACCCCAACTTGATAGCACTTTCTATTTCCAAATACAAGAGAGCTGCTAAAGTTGAAGTATACTTCTAGATAATCAAAGAAGAAATGTTTGCGATAAGAGAGAAAGCTTAGGAACTGTTA
Organism: Argentina silus; assembly: GCF_951799395.1. Taxonomy (NCBI): domain Eukaryota; kingdom Metazoa; phylum Chordata; class Actinopteri; order Argentiniformes; family Argentinidae; genus Argentina; species Argentina silus. The sequence continues at coordinate 22,365,357 of NC_139659.1, read as the reverse complement.
CACGTTTTAAGATAAACCCAAACAGAATCACTTATGAAAATAGGAATCAAGTAGTGCTTACTTTTGAAGAAATCTTAGTCTGTTTCAACCAGCAAACAGTCTCTACTGGCAAGTAGTTGTTGAATTAATCACATAAAACTACCCCAACATGTAGCACTTACTGCATTATGAGATCAAGTCAATGCTAAAGTTAGGGTACCAATTGTGAAGTAAAGAGATTGCCGCATTTCCAGATCCTGTCCTGGCCACTTACTGGTTATCCCATGCTGTCAGTTTTCCCAAGAGCTCTTTTCCAAGCTGAATGGCCTCCAAGACTCCAACTGAAGTGCATTTCTGAACTGGGATGAGTTCATTTTAAATGACTTGGGACAGAAACTGATGGCTGTGTTGTTAACAGCTAGACCCCCTGTTACAAAAGGTTTGATCACCATGCTAATGTTGAATTAACAATTCAGATTCATAAGCCTGAACAATTGTCTGCCACCAATTCAACTGGGTCTTGGTTTGATAGAAAGACATGGGAATGGATTTCAAAATAGCATGATTGAATTAAGTTTGTCTTCCATGAGCATCAGAATTTCAAAATATTTGCTATGCCATGTTGTGGTGTCTCTTGGTGCACATGATCACCACCGAGTGAAATCCACAGTTACTGCTACCCCAAAGAGTAGCACTTACTTAATGGATAGAAATGAATGCCAATCTGTGAGGTAACTGTATTGTGAAGCTATGTGAACAGACCCTGTTGAAATATTTTTGATGAAAAAATAATGAACACAAGAATGTTGGTTGTATATTCCACAGTGACAGCTACTCCAACAAAAAGCACTTACTGAAAAACAACGTATCAATACTTCTGTTAGAGTTGCTGTGCTGGTATTACCATCCCATAATGATGCTTGCCAAAGGCAATTGTTGGGCTTTTAAAGCATTTGTGGTCATTAAATCCAGAGTCATACCCCAACTTGATAGCACTTTCTATTTCCAAATACAAGAGAGCTGCTAAAGTTGAAGTATACTTCTAGATAATCAAAGAAGAAATGTTTGCGATAAGAGAGAAAGCTTAGGAACTGTTACACGTTTTAAGATTAACCCAAACAGAATCACTTATGAAAATAGGAATCAAGTAGTGCTTACTTTTGAAGAAATCTTAGTCTGTTTCAACCAGCAAACAGTCTCTACTGGCAAGTAGTTGTTGAATTAATCACATAAAACTACCCCAACATGTAGCACTTTCTGCATTATGAGATCAAGTCAATGCTAAAGTTAGGGTACCAATTGTGAAGTAAAGAGATTGCCGCATTTCCAGATCCTGTCCTGGCCACTTACTGGTTATCCCATGCTGTCAGTTTTCCCAAGAGCTCTTTTCCAAGCTGAATGGCCTCCAAGACTCCAACTGAAGTGCATTTCTGAACTGGGATGAGTTCATTTTAAATGACTTGGGACAGAAACTGATGGCTGTGTTGTTAACAGCTAGACCCCCTGTTACAAAAGGTTTGATCACCATGCTAATGTTGAATTAACAATTCAGATTCATAAGCCTGAACAATTGTCTGCCACCAATTCAACTGGGTCTTGGTTTGATAGAAAGACATGGGAATGGATTTCAAAATAGCATGATTGAATTAAGTTTGTCTTCCATGAGCATCAGAATTTCAAAATATGTGCTATGCCATGTTGTGGTGTCTCTTGGTGCACATGATCACCACCGAGTGAAATCCACAGTTACTGCTACCCCAAAGAGTAGCACTTACTTAATGGATAGAAATGAATGCCAATCTGTGAGGTAACTGTATTGTGAAGCTATGTGAACAGACCCTGTTGAAATATTTTTGATGAAAAAATAATGAACACAAGAATGTTGGTTGTATATTCCACAGTGACAGCTACTCCAACAAAAAGCACTTACTGAAAAACAACGTATCAATACTTCTGTTAGAGTTGCTGTGCTGGTATTACCATCCCATAATGATGCTTGCCAAAGGCAATTGTTGGGCTTTTAAAGCATTTGTGGTCATTAAATCCAGAGTCATACCCCAACTTGATAGCACTTTCTATTTCCAAATACAAGAGAGCTGCTAAAGTTGAAGTATACTTCTAGATAATCAAAGAAGAAATGTTTGCGATAAGAGAGAAAGCTTAGGAACTGTTACACGTTTTAAGATAAACCCAAACAGAATCACTTATGAAAATAGGAATCAAGTAGTGCTTACTTTTGAAGAAATCTTAGTCTGTTTCAACCAGCAAACAGTCTCTACTGGCAAGTAGTTGTTGAATTAATCACATAAAACTACCCCAACATGTAGCACTTACTGCATTATGAGATCAAGTCAATGCTAAAGTTAGGGTACCAATTGTGAAGTAAAGAGATTGCCGCATTTCCAGATCCTGTCCTGGCCACTTACTGGTTATCCCATGCTGTCAGTTTTCCCAAGAGCTCTTTTCCAAGCTGAATGGCCTCCAAGACTCCAACTGAAGTGCATTTCTGAACTGGGATGAGTTCATTTTAAATGACTTGGGACAGAAACTGATGGCTGTGTTGTTAACAGCTAGACCCCCTGTTACAAAAGGTTTGATCACCATGCTAATGTTGAATTAACAATTCAGATTCATAAGCCTGAACAATTGTCTGCCACCAATTCAACTGGGTCTTGGTTTGATAGAAAGACATGGGAATGGATTTCAAAATAGCATGATTGAATTAAGTTTGTCTTCCATGAGCATCAGAATTTCAAAATATGTGCTATGCCATGTTGTGGTGTCTCTTGGTGCACATGATCACCACCGAGTGAAATCCACAGTTACTGCTACCCCAAAGAGTAGCACTTACTTAATGGATAGAAATGAATGCCAATCTGTGAGGTAACTGTATTGTGAAGCTATGTGAACAGACCCTGTTGAAATATTTTTGATGAAAAAATAATGAACACAAGAATGTTGGTTGTATATTCCACAGTGACAGCTACTCCAACAAAAAGCACTTACTGAAAAACAACGTATCAATACTTCTGTTAGAGTTGCTGTGCTGGTATTACCATCCCATAATGATGCTTGCCAAAGGCAATTGTTGGGCTTTTAAAGCATTTGTGGTCATTAAATCCAGAGTCATACCCCAACTTGATAGCACTTTCTATTTCCAAATACAAGAGAGCTGCTAAAGTTGAAGTATACTTCTAGATAATCAAAGAAGAAATGTTTGCGATAAGAGAGAAAGCTTAGGAACTGTTACACGTTTTAAGATAAACCCAAACAGAATCACTTATGAAAATAGGAATCAAGTAGTGCTTACTTTTGAAGAAATCTTAGTCTGTTTCAACCAGCAAACAGTCTCTACTGGCAAGTAGTTGTTGAATTAATCACATAAAACTACCCCAACATGTAGCACTTACTGCATTATGAGATCAAGTCAATGCTAAAGTTAGGGTACCAATTGTGAAGTAAAGAGATTGCCGCATTTCCAGATCCTGTCCTGGCCACTTACTGGTTATCCCATGCTGTCAGTTTTCCCAAGAGCTCTTTTCCAAGCTGAATGGCCTCCAAGACTCCAACTGAAGTGCATTTCTGAACTGGGATGAGTTCATTTTAAATGACTTGGGACAGAAACTGATGGCTGTGTTGTTAACAGCTAGACCCCCTGTTACAAAAGGTTTGATCACCATGCTAATGTTGAATTAACAATTCAGATTCATAAGCCTGAACAATTGTCTGCCACCAATTCAACTGGGTCTTGGTTTGATAGAAAGACATGGGAATGGATTTCAAAATAGCATGATTGAATTAAGTTTGTCTTCCATGAGCATCAGAATTTCAAAATATTTGCTATGCCATGTTGTGGTGTCTCTTGGTGCACATGATCACCACCGAGTGAAATCCACAGTTACTGCTACCCCAAAGAGTAGCACTTACTTAATGGATAGAAATGAATGCCAATCTGTGAGGTAACTGTATTGTGAAGCTATGTGAACAGACCCTGTTGAAATATTTTTGATGAAAAAATAATGAACACAAGAATGTTGGTTGTATATTCCACAGTGACAGCTACTCCAACAAAAAGCACTTACTGAAAAACAACGTATCAATACTTCTGTTAGAGTTGCTGTGCTGGTATTACCATCCCATAATGATGCTTGCCAAAGGCAATTGTTGGGCTTTTAAAGCATTTGTGGTCATTAAATCCAGAGTCATACCCCAACTTGATAGCACTTTCTATTTCCAAATACAAGAGAGCTGCTAAAGTTGAAGTATACTTCTAGATAATCAAAGAAGAAATGTTTGCGATAAGAGAGAAAGCTTAGGAACTGTTACACGTTTTAAGATAAACCCAAACAGAATCACTTATGAAAATAGGAATCAAGTAGTGCTTACTTTTGAAGAAATCTTAGTCTGTTTCAACCAGCAAACAGTCTCTACTGGCAAGTAGTTGTTGAATTAATCACATAAAACTACCCCAACATGTAGCACTTACTGCATTATGAGATCAAGTCAATGCTAAAGTTAGGGTACCAATTGTGAAGTAAAGAGATTGCCGCATTTCCAGATCCTGTCCTGGCCACTTACTGGTTATCCCATGCTGTCAGTTTTCCCAAGAGCTCTTTTCCAAGCTGAATGGCCTCCAAGACTCCAACTGAAGTGCATTTCTGAACTGGGATGAGTTCATTTTAAATGACTTGGGACAGAAACTGATGGCTGTGTTGTTAACAGCTAGACCCCCTGTTACAAAAGGTTTGATCACCATGCTAATGTTGAATTAACAATTCAGATTCATAAGCCTGAACAATTGTCTGCCACCAATTCAACTGGGTCTTGGTTTGATAGAAAGACATGGGAATGGATTTCAAAATAGCATGATTGAATTAAGTTTGTCTTCCATGAGCATCAGAATTTCAAAATATTTGCTATGCCATGTTGTGGTGTCTCTTGGTGCACATGATCACCACCGAGTGAAATCCACAGTTACTGCTACCCCAAAGAGTAGCACTTACTTAATGGATAGAAATGAATGCCAATCTGTGAGGTAACTGTATTGTGAAGCTATGTGAACAGACCCTGTTGAAATATTTTTGATGAAAAAATAATGAACACAAGAATGTTGGTTGTATATTCCACAGTGACAGCTACTCCAACAAAAAGCACTTACTGAAAAACAACGTATCAATACTTCTGTTAGAGTTGCTGTGCTGGTATTACCATCCCATAATGATGCTTGCCAAAGGCAATTGTTGGGCTTTTAAAGCATTTGTGGTCATTAAATCCAGAGTCATACCCCAACTTGATAGCACTTTCTATTTCCAAATACAAGAGAGCTGCTAAAGTTGAAGTATACTTCTAGATAATCAAAGAAGAAATGTTTGCGATAAGAGAGAAAGCTTAGGAACTGTTACACGTTTTAAGATTAACCCAAACAGAATCACTTATGAAAATAGGAATCAAGTAGTGCTTACTTTTGAAGAAATCTTAGTCTGTTTCAACCAGCAAACAGTCTCTACTGGCAAGTAGTTGTTGAATTAATCACATAAAACTACCCCAACATGTAGCACTTTCTGCATTATGAGATCAAGTCAATGCTAAAGTTAGGGTACCAATTGTGAAGTAAAGAGATTGCCGCATTTCCAGATCCTGTCCTGGCCACTTACTGGTTATCCCATGCTGTCAGTTTTCCCAAGAGCTCTTTTCCAAGCTGAATGGCCTCCAAGACTCCAACTGAAGTGCATTTCTGAACTGGGATGAGTTCATTTTAAATGACTTGGGACAGAAACTGATGGCTGTGTTGTTAACAGCTAGACCCCCTGTTACAAAAGGTTTGATCACCATGCTAATGTTGAATTAACAATTCAGATTCATAAGCCTGAACAATTGTCTGCCACCAATTCAACTGGGTCTTGGTTTGATAGAAAGACATGGGAATGGATTTCAAAATAGCATGATTGAATTAAGTTTGTCTTCCATGAGCATCAGAATTTCAAAATATGTGCTATGCCATGTTGTGGTGTCTCTTGGTGCACATGATCACCACCGAGTGAAATCCACAGTTACTGCTACCCCAAAGAGTAGCACTTACTTAATGGATAGAAATGAATGCCAATCTGTGAGGTAACTGTATTGTGAAGCTATGTGAACAGACCCTGTTGAAATATTTTTGATGAAAAAATAATGAACACAAGAATGTTGGTTGTATATTCCACAGTGACAGCTACTCCAACAAAAAGCACTTACTGAAAAACAACGTATCAATACTTCTGTTAGAGTTGCTGTGCTGGTATTACCATCCCATAATGATGCTTGCCAAAGGCAATTGTTGGGCTTTTAAAGCATTTGTGGTCATTAAATCCAGAGTCATACCCCAACTTGATAGCACTTTCTATTTCCAAATACAAGAGAGCTGCTAAAGTTGAAGTATACTTCTAGATAATCAAAGAAGAAATGTTTGCGATAAGAGAGAAAGCTTAGGAACTGTTACACGTTTTAAGATAAACCCAAACAGAATCACTTATGAAAATAGGAATCAAGTAGTGCTTACTTTTGAAGAAATCTTAGTCTGTTTCAACCAGCAAACAGTCTCTACTGGCAAGTAGTTGTTGAATTAATCACATAAAACTACCCCAACATGTAGCACTTACTGCATTATGAGATCAAGTCAATGCTAAAGTTAGGGTACCAATTGTGAAGTAAAGAGATTGCCGCATTTCCAGATCCTGTCCTGGCCACTTACTGGTTATCCCATGCTGTCAGTTTTCCCAAGAGCTCTTTTCCAAGCTAAATGGCCTCCAAGACTCCAACTGAAGTGCATTTCTGAACTGGGATGAGTTCATTTTAAATGACTTGGGACAGAAACTGATGGCTGTGTTGTTAACAGCTAGACCCCCTGTTACAAAAGGTTTGATCACCATGCTAATGTTGAATTAACAATTCAGATTCATAAGCCTGAACAATTGTCTGCCACCAATTCAACTGGGTCTTGGTTTGATAGAAAGACATGGGAATGGATTTCAAAATAGCATGATTGAATTAAGTTTGTCTTCCATGAGCATCAGAATTTCAAAATATGTGCTATGCCATGTTGTGGTGTCTCTTGGTGCACATGATCACCACCGAGTGAAATCCACAGTTACTGCTACCCCAAAGAGTAGCACTTACTTAATGGATAGAAATGAATGCCAATCTGTGAGGTAACTGTATTGTGAAGCTATGTGAACAGACCCTGTTGAAATATTTTTGATGAAAAAATAATGAACACAAGAATGTTGGTTGTATATTCCACAGTGACAGCTACTCCAACAAAAAGCACTTACTGAAAAACAACGTATCAATACTTCTGTTAGAGTTGCTGTGCTGGTATTACCATCCCATAATGATGCTTGCCAAAGGCAATTGTTGGGCTTTTAAAGCATTTGTGGTCATTAAATCCAGAGTCATACCCCAACTTGATAGCACTTTCTATTTCCAAATACAAGAGAGCTGCTAAAGTTGAAGTATACTTATAGATAATCAAAGAAGAAATGTTTGCGATAAGAGAGAAAGCTTAGGAACTGTTACACGTTTTAAGATTAACCCAAACAGAATCACTTATGAAAATAGGAATCAAGTAGTGCTTACTTTTGAAGAAATCTTAGTCTGTTTCAACCAGCAAACAGTCTCTACTGGCAAGTAGTTGTTGAATTAATCACATAAAACTACCCCAACATGTAGCACTTACTGCATTATGAGATCAAGTCAATGCTAAAGTTAGGGTACCAATTGTGAAGTAAAGAGATTGCCGCATTTCCAGATCCTGTCCTGGCCACTTACTGGTTATCCCATGCTGTCAGTTTTCCCAAGAGCTCTTTTCCAAGCTGAATGGCCTCCAAGACTCCAACTGAAGTGCATTTCTGAACTGGGATGAGTTCATTTTAAATGACTTGGGACAGAAACTGATGGCTGTGTTGTTAACAGCTAGACCCCCTGTTACAAAAGGTTTGATCACCATGCTAATGTTGAATTAACAATTCAGATTCATAAGCCTGAACAATTGTCTGCCACCAATTCAACTGGGTCTTGGTTTGATAGAAAGACATGGGAATGGATTTCAAAATAGCATGATTGAATTAAGTTTGTCTTCCATGAGCATCAGAATTTCAAAATATGTGCTATGCCATGTTGTGGTGTCTCTTGGTGCACATGATCACCACCGAGTGAAATCCACAGTTACTGCTACCCCAAAGAGTAGCACTTACTTAATGGATAGAAATGAATGCCAATCTGTGAGGTAACTGTATTGTGAAGCTATGTGAACAGACCCTGTTGAAATATTTTTGATGAAAAAATAATGAACACAAGAATGTTGGTTGTATATTCCACAGTGACAGCTACTCCAACAAAAAGCACTTACTGAAAAACAACGTATCAATACTTCTGTTAGAGTTGCTGTGCTGGTATTACCATCCCATAATGATGCTTGCCAAAGGCAATTGTTGGGCTTTTAAAGCATTTGTGGTCATTAAATCCAGAGTCATACCCCAACTTGATAGCACTTTCTATTTCCAAATACAAGAGAGCTGCTAAAGTTGAAGTATACTTCTAGATAATCAAAGAAGAAATGTTTGCGATAAGAGAGAAAGCTTAGGAACTGTTACACGTTTTAAGATAAACCCAAACAGAATCACTTATGAAAATAGGAATCAAGTAGTGCTTACTTTTGAAGAAATCTTAGTCTGTTTCAACCAGCAAACAGTCTCTACTGGCAAGTAGTTGTTGAATTAATCACATAAAACTACCCCAACATGTAGCACTTACTGCATTATGAGATCAAGTCAATGCTAAAGTTAGGGTACCAATTGTGAAGTAAAGAGATTGCCGCATTTCCAGATCCTGTCCTGGCCACTTACTGGTTATCCCATGCTGTCAGTTTTCCCAAGAGCTCTTTTCCAAGCTGAATGGCCTCCAAGACTCCAACTGAAGTGCATTTCTGAACTGGGATGAGTTCATTTTAAATGACTTGGGACAGAAACTGATGGCTGTGTTGTTAACAGCTAGACCCCCTGTTACAAAAGGTTTGATCACCATGCTAATGTTGAATTAACAATTCAGATTCATAAGCCTGAACAATTGTCTGCCACCAATTCAACTGGGTCTTGGTTTGATAGAAAGACATGGGAATGGATTTCAAAATAGCATGATTGAATTAAGTTTGTCTTCCATGAGCATCAGAATTTCAAAATATGTGCTATGCCATGTTGTGGTGTCTCTTGGTGCACATGATCACCACCGAGTGAAATCCACAGTTACTGCTACCCCAAAGAGTAGCACTTACTTAATGGATAGAAATGAATGCCAATCTGTGAGGTAACTGTATTGTGAAGCTATGTGAACAGACCCTGTTGAAATATTTTTGATGAAAAAATAATGAACACAAGAATGTTGGTTGTATATTCCACAGTGACAGCTACTCCAACAAAAAGCACTTACTGAAAAACAACGTATCAATACTTCTGTTAGAGTTGCTGTGCTGGTATTACCATCCCATAATGATGCTTGCCAAAGGCAATTGTTGGGCTTTTAAAGCATTTGTGGTCATTAAATCCAGAGTCATACCCCAACTTGATAGCACTTTCTATTTCCAAATACAAGAGAGCTGCTAAAGTTGAAGTATACTTATAGATAATCAAAGAAGAAATGTTTGCGATAAGAGAGAAAGCTTAGGAACTGTTACACGTTTTAAGATTAACCCAAACAGAATCACTTATGAAAATAGGAATCAAGTAGTGCTTACTTTTGAAGAAATCTTAGTCTGTTTCAACCAGCAAACAGTCTCTACTGGCAAGTAGTTGTTGAATTAATCACATAAAACTACCCCAACATGTAGCACTTACTGCATTATGAGATCAAGTCAATGCTAAAGTTAGGGTACCAATTGTGAAGTAAAGAGATTGCCGCATTTCCAGATCCTGTCCTGGCCACTTACTGGTTATCCCATGCTGTCAGTTTTCCCAAGAGCTCTTTTCCAAGCTGAATGGCCTCCAAGACTCCAACTGAAGTGCATTTCTGAACTGGGATGAGTTCATTTTAAATGACTTGGGACAGAAACTGATGGCTGTGTTGTTAACAGCTAGACCCCCTGTTACAAAAGGTTTGATCACCATGCTAATGTTGAATTAACAATTCAGATTCATAAGCCTGAACAATTGTCTGCCACCAATTCAACTGGGTCTTGGTTTGATAGAAAGACATGGGAATGGATTTCAAAATAGCATGATTGAATTAAGTTTGTCTTCCATGAGCATCAGAATTTCAAAATATGTGCTATGCCATGTTGTGGTGTCTCTTGGTGCACATGATCACCACCGAGTGAAATCCACAGTTACTGCTACCCCAAAGAGTAGCACTTACTTAATGGATAGAAATGAATGCCAATCTGTGAGGTAACTGTATTGTGAAGCTATGTGAACAGACCCTGTTGAAATATTTTTGATGAAAAAATAATGAACACAAGAATGTTGGTTGTATATTCCACAGTGACAGCTACTCCAACAAAAAGCACTTACTGAAAAACAACGTATCAATACTTCTGTTAGAGTTGCTGTGCTGGTATTACCATCCCATAATGATGCTTGCCAAAGGCAATTGTTGGGCTTTTAAAGCATTTGTGGTCATTAAATCCAGAGTCATACCCCAACTTGATAGCACTTTCTATTTCCAAATACAAGAGAGCTGCTAAAGTTGAAGTATACTTCTAGATAATCAAAGAAGAAATGTTTGCGATAAGAGAGAAAGCTTAGGAACTGTTACACGTTTTAAGATTAACCCAAACAGAATCACTTATGAAAATAGGAATCAAGTAGTGCTTACTTTTGAAGAAATCTTAGTCTGTTTCAACCAGCAAACAGTCTCTACTGGCAAGTAGTTGTTGAATTAATCACATAAAACTACCCCAACATGTAGCACTTACTGCATTATGAGATCAAGTCAATGCTAAAGTTAGGGTACCAATTGTGAAGTAAAGAGATTGCCGCATTTCCAGATCCTGTCCTGGCCACTTACTGGTTATCCCATGCTGTCAGTTTTCCCAAGAGCTCTTTTCCAAGCTGAATGGCCTCCAAGACTCCAACTGAAGTGCATTTCTGAACTGGGATGAGTTCATTTTAAATGACTTGGGACAGAAACTGATGGCTGTGTTGTTAACAGCTAGACCCCCTGTTACAAAAGGTTTGATCACCATGCTAATGTTGAATTAACAATTCAGATTCATAAGCCTGAACAATTGTCTGCCACCAATTCAACTGGGTCTTGGTTTGATAGAAAGACATGGGAATGGATTTCAAAATAGCATGATTGAATTAAGTTTGTCTTCCATGAGCATCAGAATTTCAAAATATGTGCTATGCCATGTTGTGGTGTCTCTTGGTGCACATGATCACCACCGAGTGAAATCCACAGTTACTGCTACCCCAAAGAGTAGCACTTACTTAATGGATAGAAATGAATGCCAATCTGTGAGGTAACTGTATTGTGAAGCTATGTGAACAGACCCTGTTGAAATATTTTTGATGAAAAAATAATGAACACAAGAATGTTGGTTGTATATTCCACAGTGACAGCTACTCCAACAAAAAGCACTTACTGAAAAACAACGTATCAATACTTCTGTTAGAGTTGCTGTGCTGGTATTACCATCCCATAATGATGCTTGCCAAAGGCAATTGTTGGGCTTTTAAAGCATTTGTGGTCATTAAATCCAGAGTCATACCCCAACTTGATAGCACTTTCTATTTCCAAATACAAGAGAGCTGCTAAAGTTGAAGTATACTTCTAGATAATCAAAGAAGAAATGTTTGCGATAAGAGAGAAAGCTTAGGAACTGTTACACGTTTTAAGATAAACCCAAACAGAATCACTTATGAAAATAGGAATCAAGTAGTGCTTACTTTTGAAGAAATCTTAGTCTGTTTCAACCAGCAAACAGTCTCTACTGGCAAGTAGTTGTTGAATTAATCACATAAAACTACCCCAACATGTAGCACTTACTGCATTATGAGATCAAGTCAATGCTAAAGTTAGGGTACCAATTGTGAAGTAAAGAGATTGCCGCATTTCCAGATCCTGTCCTGGCCACTTACTGGTTATCCCATGCTGTCAGTTTTCCCAAGAGCTCTTTTCCAAGCTGAATGGCCTCCAAGACTCCAACTGAAGTGCATTTCTGAACTGGGATGAGTTCATTTTAAATGACTTGGGACAGAAACTGATGGCTGTGTTGTTAACAGCTAGACCCCCTGTTACAAAAGGTTTGATCACCATGCTAATGTTGAATTAACAATTCAGATTCATAAGCCTGAACAATTGTCTGCCACCAATTCAACTGGGTCTTGGTTTGATAGAAAGACATGGGAATGGATTTCAAAATAGCATGATTGAATTAAGTTTGTCTTCCATGAGCATCAGAATTTCAAAATATGTGCTATGCCATGTTGTGGTGTATCTTGGTGCACATGATCACCACCGAGTGAAATCCACAGTTACTGCTACCCCAAAGAGTAGCACTTACTTAATGGATAGAAATGAATGCCAATCTGTGAGGTAACTGTATTGTGAAGCTATGTGAACAGACCCTGTTGAAATATTTTTGATGAAAAAATAATGAACACAAGAATGTTGGTTGTATATTCCACAGTGACAGCTACTCCAACAAAAAGCACTTACTGAAAAACAACGTATCAATACTTCTGTTAGAGTTGCTGTGCTGGTATTACCATCCCATAATGATGCTTGCCAAAGGCAATTGTTGGGCTTTTAAAGCATTTGTGGTCATTAAATCCAGAGTCATACCCCAACTTGATAGCACTTTCTATTTCCAAATACAAGAGAGCTGCTAAAGTTGAAGTATACTTCTAGATAATCAAAGAAGAAATGTTTGCGATAAGAGAGAAAGCTTAGGAACTGTTACACGTTTTAAGATTAACCCAAACAGAATCACTTATGAAAATAGGAATCAAGTAGTGCTTACTTTTGAAGAAATCTTAGTCTGTTTCAACCAGCAAACAGTCTCTACTGGCAAGTAGTTGTTGAATTAATCACATAAAACTACCCCAACATGTAGCACTTACTGCATTATGAGATCAAGTCAATGCTAAAGTTAGGGTACCAATTGTGAAGTAAAGAGATTGCCGCATTTCCAGATCCTGTCCTGGCCACTTACTGGTTATCCCATGCTGTCAGTTTTCCCAAGAGCTCTTTTCCAAGCTGAATGGCCTCCAAGACTCCAACTGAAGTGCATTTCTGAACTGGGATGAGTTCATTTTAAATGACTTGGGACAGAAACTGATGGCTGTGTTGTTAACAGCTAGACCCCCTGTTACAAAAGGTTTGATCACCATGCTAATGTTGAATTAACAATTCAGATTCATAAGCCTGAACAATTGTCTGCCACCAATTCAACTGGGTCTTGGTTTGATAGAAAGACATGGGAATGGATTTCAAAATAGCATGATTGAATTAAGTTTGTCTTCCATGAGCATCAGAATTTCAAAATATGTGCTATGCCATGTTGTGGTGTCTCTTGGTGCACATGATCACCACCGAGTGAAATCCACAGTTACTGCTACCCCAAAGAGTAGCACTTACTTAATGGATAGAAATGAATGCCAATCTGTGAGGTAACTGTATTGTGAAGCTATGTGAACAGACCCTGTTGAAATATTTTTGATGAAAAAATAATGAACACAAGAATGTTGGTTGTATATTCCACAGTGACAGCTACTCCAACAAAAAGCACTTACTGAAAAACAACGTATCAATACTTCTGTTAGAGTTGCTGTGCTGGTATTACCATCCCATAATGATGCTTGCCAAAGGCAATTGTTGGGCTTTTAAAGCATTTGTGGTCATTAAATCCAGAGTCATACCCCAACTTGATAGCACTTTCTATTTCCAAATACAAGAGAGCTGCTAAAGTTGAAGTATACTTCTAGATAATCAAAGAAGAAATGTTTGCGATAAGAGAGAAAGCTTAGGAACTGTTACACGTTTTAAGATTAACCCAAACAGAATCACTTATGAAAATAGGAATCAAGTAGTGCTTACTTTTGAAGAAATCTTAGTCTGTTTCAACCAGCAAACAGTCTCTACTGGCAAGTAGTTGTTGAATTAATCACATAAAACTACCCCAACATGTAGCACTTACTGCATTATGAGATCAAGTCAATGCTAAAGTTAGGGTACCAATTGTGAAGTAAAGAGATTGCCGCATTTCCAGATCCTGTCCTGGCCACTTACTGGTTATCCCATGCTGTCAGTTTTCCCAAGAGCTCTTTTCCAAGCTGAATGGCCTCCAAGACTCCAACTGAAGTGCATTTCTGAACTGGGATGAGTTCATTTTAAATGACTTGGGACAGAAACTGATGGCTGTGTTGTTAACAGCTAGACCCCCTGTTACAAAAGGTTTGATCACCATGCTAATGTTGAATTAACAATTCAGATTCATAAGCCTGAACAATTGTCTGCCACCAATTCAACTGGGTCTTGGTTTGATTGAAAGACATGGGAATGGATTTCAAAATAGCATGATTGAATTAAGTTTGTCTTCCATGAGCATCAGAATTTCAAAATATGTGCTATGCCATGTTGTGGTGTCTCTTGGTGCACATGATCACCACCGAGTGAAATCCACAGTTACTGCTACCCCAAAGAGTAGCACTTACTTAATGGATAGAAATGAATGCCAATCTGTGAGGTAACTGTATTGTGAAGCTATGTGAACAGACCCTGTTGAAATATTTTTGATGAAAAAATAATGAACACAAGAATGTTGGTTGTATATTCCACAGTGACAGCTACTCCAACAAAAAGCACTTACTGAAAAACAACGTATCAATACTTCTGTTAGAGTTGCTGTGCTGGTATTACCATCCCATAATGATGCTTGCCAAAGGCAATTGTTGGGCTTTTAAAGCATTTGTGGTCATTAAATCCAGAGTCATACCCCAACTTGATAGCACTTTCTATTTCCAAATACAAGAGAGCTGCTAAAGTTGAAGTATACTTCTAGATAATCAAAGAAGAAATGTTTGCGATAAGAGAGAAAGCTTAGGAACTGTTACACGTTTTAAGATAAACCCAAACAGAATCACTTATGAAAATAGGAATCAAGTAGTGCTTACTTTTGAAGAAATCTTAGTCTGTTTCAACCAGCAAACAGTCTCTACTGGCAAGTAGTTGTTGAATTAATCACATAAAACTACCCCAACATGTAGCACTTACTGCATTATGAGATCAAGTCAATGCTAAAGTTAGGGTACCAATTGTGAAGTAAAGAGATTGCCGCATTTCCAGATCCTGTCCTGGCCACTTACTGGTTATCCCATGCTGTCAGTTTTCCCAAGAGCTCTTTTCCAAGCTGAATGGCCTCCAAGACTCCAACTGAAGTGCATTTCTGAACTGGGATGAGTTCATTTTAAATGACTTGGGACAGAAACTGATGGCTGTGTTGTTAACAGCTAGACCCCCTGTTACAAAAGGTTTGATCACCATGCTAATGTTGAATTAACAATTCAGATTCATAAGCCTGAACAATTGTCTGCCACCAATTCAACTGGGTCTTGGTTTGATAGAAAGACATGGGAATGGATTTCAAAATAGCATGATTGAATTAAGTTTGTCTTCCATGAGCATCAGAATTTCAAAATATGTGCTATGCCATGTTGTGGTGTCTCTTGGTGCACATGATCACCACTGAGTGAAATCCACAGTTACTGCTACCCCAAAGAGTAGCACTTACTTAATGGATAGAAATGAATGCCAATCTGTGAGGTAACTGTATTGTGAAGCTATGTGAACAGACCCTGTTGAAATATTTTTGATGAAAAAATAATGAACACAAGAATGTTGGTTGTATATTCCACAGTGACAGCTACTCCAACAAAAAGCACTTACTGAAAAACAACGTATCAATACTTCTGTTAGAGTTGCTGTGCTGGTATTACCATCCCATAATGATGCTTGCCAAAGGCAATTGTTGGGCTTTTAAAGCATTTGTGGTCATTAAATCCAGAGTCATACCCCAACTTGATAGCACTTTCTATTTCCAAATACAAGAGAGCTGCTAAAGTTGAAGTATACTTCTAGATAATCAAAGAAGAAATGTTTGCGATAAGAGAGAAAGCTTAGGAACTGTTACACGTTTTAAGATTAACCCAAACAGAATCACTTATGAAAATAGGAATCAAGTAGTGCTTACTTTTGAAGAAATCTTAGTCTGTTTCAACCAGCAAACAGTCTCTACTGGCAAGTAGTTGTTGAATTAATCACATAAAACTACCCCAACATGTAGCACTTACTGCATTATGAGATCAAGTCAATGCTAAAGTTAGGGTACCAATTGTGAAGTAAAGAGATTGCCGCATTTCCAGATCCTGTCCTGGCCACTTACTGGTTATCCCATGCTGTCAGTTTTCCCAAGAGCTCTTTTCCAAGCTGAATGGCCTCCAAGACTCCAACTGAAGTGCATTTCTGAACTGGGATGAGTTCATTTTAAATGACTTGGGACAGAAACTGATGGCTGTGTTGTTAACAGCTAGACCCCCTGTTACAAAAGGTTTGATCACCATGCTAATGTTGAATTAACAATTCAGATTCATAAGCCTGAACAATTGTCTGCCACCAATTCAACTGGGTCTTGGTTTGATAGAAAGACATGGGAATGGATTTCAAAATAGCATGATTGAATTAAGTTTGTCTTCCATGAGCATCAGAATTTCAAAATATTTGCTATGCCATGTTGTGGTGTCTCTTGGTGCACATGATCACCACCGAGTGAAATCCACAGTTACTGCTACCCCAAAGAGTAGCACTTACTTAATGGATAGAAATGAATGCCAATCTGTGAGGTAACTGTATTGTGAAGCTATGTGAACAGACCCTGTTGAAATATTTTTGATGAAAAAATAATGAACACAAGAATGTTGGTTGTATATTCCACAGTGACAGCTACTCCAACAAAAAGCACTTACTGAAAAACAACGTATCAATACTTCTGTTAGAGTTGCTGTGCTGGTATTACCATCCCATAATGATGCTTGCCAAAGGCAATTGTTGGGCTTTTAAAGCATTTGTGGTCATTAAATCCAGAGTCATACCCCAACTTGATAGCACTTTCTATTTCCAAATACAAGAGAGCTGCTAAAGTTGAAGTATACTTCTAGATAATCAAAGAAGAAATGTTTGCGATAAGAGAGAAAGCTTAGGAACTGTTACACGTTTTAAGATTAACCCAAACAGAATCACTTATGAAAATAGGAATCAAGTAGTGCTTACTTTTGAAGAAATCTTAGTCTGTTTCAACCAGCAAACAGTCTCTACTGGCAAGTAGTTGTTGAATTAATCACATAAAACTACCCCAACATGTAGCACTTACTGCATTATGAGATCAAGTCAATGCTAAAGTTAGGGTACCAATTGTGAAGTAAAGAGATTGCCGCATTTCCAGATCCTGTCCTGGCCACTTACTGGTTATCCCATGCTGTCAGTTTTCCCAAGAGCTCTTTTCCAAGCTGAATGGCCTCCAAGACTCCAACTGAAGTGCATTTCTGAACTGGGATGAGTTCATTTTAAATGACTTGGGACAGAAACTGATGGCTGTGTTGTTAACAGCTAGACCCCCTGTTACAAAAGGTTTGATCACCATGCTAATGTTGAATTAACAATTCAGATTCATAAGCCTGAACAATTGTCTGCCACCAATTCAACTGGGTCTTGGTTTGATTGAAAGACATGGGAATGGATTTCAAAATAGCATGATTGAATTAAGTTTGTCTTCCATGAGCATCAGAATTTCAAAATATGTGCTATGCCATGTTGTGGTGTCTCTTGGTGCACATGATCACCACCGAGTGAAATCCACAGTTACTGCTACCCCAAAGAGTAGCACTTACTTAATGGATAGAAATGAATGCCAATCTGTGAGGTAACTGTATTGTGAAGCTATGTGAACAGACCCTGTTGAAATATTTTTGATGAAAAAATAATGAACACAAGAATGTTGGTTGTATATTCCACAGTGACAGCTACTCCAACAAAAAGCACTTACTGAAAAACAACGTATCAATACTTCTGTTAGAGTTGCTGTGCTGGTATTACCATCCCATAATGATGCTTGCCAAAGGCAATTGTTGGGCTTTTAAAGCATTTGTGGTCATTAAATCCAGAGTCATACCCCAACTTGATAGCACTTTCTATTTCCAAATACAAGAGAGCTGCTAAAGTTGAAGTATACTTCTAGATAATCAAAGAAGAAATGTTTGCGATAAGAGAGAAAGCTTAGGAACTGTTACACGTTTTAAGATTAACCCAAACAGAATCACTTATGAAAATAGGAATCAAGTAGTGCTTACTTTTGAAGAAATCTTAGTCTGTTTCAACCAGCAAACAGTCTCTACTGGCAAGTAGTTGTTGAATTAATCACATAAAACTACCCCAACATGTAGCACTTACTGCATTATGAGATCAAGTCAATGCTAAAGTTAGGGTACCAATTGTGAAGTAAAGAGATTGCCGCATTTCCAGATCCTGTCCTGGCCACTTACTGGTTATCCCATGCTGTCAGTTTTCCCAAGAGCTCTTTTCCAAGCTGAATGGCCTCCAAGACTCCAACTGAAGTGCATTTCTGAACTGGGATGAGTTCATTTTAAATGACTTGGGACAGAAACTGATGGCTGTGTTGTTAACAGCTAGACCCCCTGTTACAAAAGGTTTGATCACCATGCTAATGTTGAATTAACAATTCAGATTCATAAGCCTGAACAATTGTCTGCCACCAATTCAACTGGGTCTTGGTTTGATAGAAAGACATGGGAATGGATTTCAAAATAGCATGATTGAATTAAGTTTGTCTTCCATGAGCATCAGAATTTCAAAATATGTGCTATGCCATGTTGTGGTGTCTCTTGGTGCACATGATCACCACCGAGTGAAATCCACAGTTACTGCTACCCCAAAGAGTAGCACTTACTTAATGGATAGAAATGAATGCCAATCTGTGAGGTAACTGTATTGTGAAGCTATGTGAACAGACCCTGTTGAAATATTTTTGATGAAAAAATAATGAACACAAGAATGTTGGTTGTATATTCCACAGTGACAGCTACTCCAACAAAAAGCACTTACTGAAAAACAACGTATCAATACTTCTGTTAGAGTTGCTGTGCTGGTATTACCATCCCATAATGATGCTTGCCAAAGGCAATTGTTGGGCTTTTAAAGCATTTGTGGTCATTAAATCCAGAGTCATACCCCAACTTGATAGCACTTTCTATTTCCAAATACAAGAGAGCTGCTAAAGTTGAAGTATACTTCTAGATAATCAAAGAAGAAATGTTTGCGATAAGAGAGAAAGCTTAGGAACTGTTACACGTTTTAAGATTAACCCAAACAGAATCACTTATGAAAATAGGAATCAAGTAGTGCTTACTTTTGAAGAAATCTTAGTCTGTTTCAACCAGCAAACAGTCTCTACTGGCAAGTAGTTGTTGAATTAATCACATAAAACTACCCCAACATGTAGCACTTACTGCATTATGAGATCAAGTCAATGCTAAAGTTAGGGTACCAATTGTGAAGTAAAGAGATTGCCGCATTTCCAGATCCTGTCCTGGCCACTTACTGGTTATCCCATGCTGTCAGTTTTCCCAAGAGCTCTTTTCCAAGCTGAATGGCCTCCAAGACTCCAACTGAAGTGCATTTCTGAACTGGGATGAGTTCATTTTAAATGACTTGGGACAGAAACTGATGGCTGTGTTGTTAACAGCTAGACCCCCTGTTACAAAAGGTTTGATCACCATGCTAATGTTGAATTAACAATTCAGATTCATAAGCCTGAACAATTGTCTGCCACCAATTCAACTGGGTCTTGGTTTGATAGAAAGACATGGGAATGGATTTCAAAATAGCATGATTGAATTAAGTTTGTCTTCCATGAGCATCAGAATTTCAAAATATGTGCTATGCCATGTTGTGGTGTCTCTTGGTGCACATGATCACCACCGAGTGAAATCCACAGTTACTGCTACCCCAAAGAGTAGCACTTACTTAATGGATAGAAATGAATGCCAATCTGTGAGGTAACTGTATTGTGAAGCTATGTGAACAGACCCTGTTGAAATATTTTTGATGAAAAAATAATGAACACAAGAATGTTGGTTGTATATTCCACAGTGACAGCTACTCCAACAAAAAGCACTTACTGAAAAACAACGTATCAATACTTCTGTTAGAGTTGCTGTGCTGGTATTACCATCCCATAATGATGCTTGCCAAAGGCAATTGTTGGGCTTTTAAAGCATTTGTGGTCATTAAATCCAGAGTCATACCCCAACTTGATAGCACTTTCTATTTCCAAATACAAGAGAGCTGCTAAAGTTGAAGTATACTTCTAGATAATCAAAGAAGAAATGTTTGCGATAAGAGAGAAAGCTTAGGAACTGTTACACGTTTTAAGATTAACCCAAACAGAATCACTTATGAAAATAGGAATCAAGTAGTGCTTACTTTTGAAGAAATCTTAGTCTGTTTCAACCAGCAAACAGTCTCTACTGGCAAGTAGTTGTTGAATTAATCACATAAAACTACCCCAACATGTAGCACTTACTGCATTATGAGATCAAGTCAATGCTAAAGTTAGGGTACCAATTGTGAAGTAAAGAGATTGCCGCATTTCCAGATCCTGTCCTGGCCACTTACTGGTTATCCCATGCTGTCAGTTTTCCCAAGAGCTCTTTTCCAAGCTGAATGGCCTCCAAGACTCCAACTGAAGTGCATTTCTGAACTGGGATGAGTTCATTTTAAATGACTTGGGACAGAAACTGATGGCTGTGTTGTTAACAGCTAGACCCCCTGTTACAAAAGGTTTGATCACCATGCTAATGTTGAATTAACAATTCAGATTCATAAGCCTGAACAATTGTCTGCCACCAATTCAACTGGGTCTTGGTTTGATTGAAAGACATGGGAATGGATTTCAAAATAGCATGATTGAATTAAGTTTGTCTTCCATGAGCATCAGAATTTCAAAATATGTGCTATGCCATGTTGTGGTGTCTCTTGGTGCACATGATCACCACCGAGTGAAATCCACAGTTACTGCTACCCCAAAGAGTAGCACTTACTTAATGGATAGAAATGAATGCCAATCTGTGAGGTAACTGTATTGTGAAGCTATGTGAACAGACCCTGTTGAAATATTTTTGATGAAAAAATAATGAACACAAGAATGTTGGTTGTATATTCCACAGTGACAGCTACTCCAACAAAAAGCACTTACTGAAAAACAACGTATCAATACTTCTGTTAGAGTTGCTGTGCTGGTATTACCATCCCATAATGATGCTTGCCAAAGGCAATTGTTGGGCTTTTAAAGCATTTGTGGTCATTAAATCCAGAGTCATACCCCAACTTGATAGCACTTTCTATTTCCAAATACAAGAGAGCTGCTAAAGTTGAAGTATACTTCTAGATAATCAAAGAAGAAATGTTTGCGATAAGAGAGAAAGCTTAGGAACTGTTACACGTTTTAAGATAAACCCAAACAGAATCACTTATGAAAATAGGAATCAAGTAGTGCTTACTTTTGAAGAAATCTTAGTCTGTTTCAACCAGCAAACAGTCTCTACTGGCAAGTAGTTGTTGAATTAATCACATAAAACTACCCCAACATGTAGCACTTACTGCATTATGAGATCAAGTCAATGCTAAAGTTAGGGTACCAATTGTGAAGTAAAGAGATTGCCGCATTTCCAGATCCTGTCCTGGCCACTTACTGGTTATCCCATGCTGTCAGTTTTCCCAAGAGCTCTTTTCCAAGCTGAATGGCCTCCAAGACTCCAACTGAAGTGCATTTCTGAACTGGGATGAGTTCATTTTAAATGACTTGGGACAGAAACTGATGGCTGTGTTGTTAACAGCTAGACCCCCTGTTACAAAAGGTTTGATCACCATGCTAATGTTGAATTAACAATTCAGATTCATAAGCCTGAACAATTGTCTGCCACCAATTCAACTGGGTCTTGGTTTGATAGAAAGACATGGGAATGGATTTCAAAATAGCATGATTGAATTAAGTTTGTCTTCCATGAGCATCAGAATTTCAAAATATGTGCTATGCCATGTTGTGGTGTCTCTTGGTGCACATGATCACCACTGAGTGAAATCCACAGTTACTGCTACCCCAAAGAGTAGCACTTACTTAATGGATAGAAATGAATGCCAATCTGTGAGGTAACTGTATTGTGAAGCTATGTGAACAGACCCTGTTGAAATATTTTTGATGAAAAAATAATGAACACAAGAATGTTGGTTGTATATTCCACAGTGACAGCTACTCCAACAAAAAGCACTTACTGAAAAACAACGTATCAATACTTCTGTTAGAGTTGCTGTGCTGGTATTACCATCCCATAATGATGCTTGCCAAAGGCAATTGTTGGGCTTTTAAAGCATTTGTGGTCATTAAATCCAGAGTCATACCCCAACTTGATAGCACTTTCTATTTCCAAATACAAGAGAGCTGCTAAAGTTGAAGTATACTTCTAGATAATCAAAGAAGAAATGTTTGCGATAAGAGAGAAAGCTTAGGAACTGTTACACGTTTTAAGATTAACCCAAACAGAATCACTTATGAAAATAGGAATCAAGTAGTGCTTACTTTTGAAGAAATCTTAGTCTGTTTCAACCAGCAAACAGTCTCTACTGGCAAGTAGTTGTTGAATTAATCACATAAAACTACCCCAACATGTAGCACTTACTGCATTATGAGATCAAGTCAATGCTAAAGTTAGGGTACCAATTGTGAAGTAAAGAGATTGCCGCATTTCCAGATCCTGTCCTGGCCACTTACTGGTTATCCCATGCTGTCAGTTTTCCCAAGAGCTCTTTTCCAAGCTGAATGGCCTCCAAGACTCCAACTGAAGTGCATTTCTGAACTGGGATGAGTTCATTTTAAATGACTTGGGACAGAAACTGATGGCTGTGTTGTTAACAGCTAGACCCCCTGTTACAAAAGGTTTGATCACCATGCTAATGTTGAATTAACAATTCAGATTCATAAGCCTGAACAATTGTCTGCCACCAATTCAACTGGGTCTTGGTTTGATAGAAAGACATGGGAATGGATTTCAAAATAGCATGATTGAATTAAGTTTGTCTTCCATGAGCATCAGAATTTCAAAATATTTGCTATGCCATGTTGTGGTGTCTCTTGGTGCACATGATCACCACCGAGTGAAATCCACAGTTACTGCTACCCCAAAGAGTAGCACTTACTTAATGGATAGAAATGAATGCCAATCTGTGAGGTAACTGTATTGTGAAGCTATGTGAACAGACCCTGTTGAAATATTTTTGATGAAAAAATAATGAACACAAGAATGTTGGTTGTATATTCCACAGTGACAGCTACTCCAACAAAAAGCACTTACTGAAAAACAACGTATCAATACTTCTGTTAGAGTTGCTGTGCTGGTATTACCATCCCATAATGATGCTTGCCAAAGGCAATTGTTGGGCTTTTAAAGCATTTGTGGTCATTAAATCCAGAGTCATACCCCAACTTGATAGCACTTTCTATTTCCAAATACAAGAGAGCTGCTAAAGTTGAAGTATACTTCTAGATAATCAAAGAAGAAATGTTTGCGATAAGAGAGAAAGCTTAGGAACTGTTACACGTTTTAAGATTAACCCAAACAGAATCACTTATGAAAATAGGAATCAAGTAGTGCTTACTTTTGAAGAAATCTTAGTCTGTTTCAACCAGCAAACAGTCTCTACTGGCAAGTAGTTGTTGAATTAATCACATAAAACTACCCCAACATGTAGCACTTACTGCATTATGAGATCAAGTCAATGCTAAAGTTAGGGTACCAATTGTGAAGTAAAGAGATTGCCGCATTTCCAGATCCTGTCCTGGCCACTTACTGGTTATCCCATGCTGTCAGTTTTCCCAAGAGCTCTTTTCCAAGCTGAATGGCCTCCAAGACTCCAACTGAAGTGCATTTCTGAACTGGGATGAGTTCATTTTAAATGACTTGGGACAGAAACTGATGGCTGTGTTGTTAACAGCTAGACCCCCTGTTACAAAAGGTTTGATCACCATGCTAATGTTGAATTAACAATTCAGATTCATAAGCCTGAACAATTGTCTGCCACCAATTCAACTGGGTCTTGGTTTGATAGAAAGACATGGGAATGGATTTCAAAATAGCATGATTGAATTAAGTTTGTCTTCCATGAGCATCAGAATTTCAAAATATGTGCTATGCCATGTTGTGGTGTCTCTTGGTGCACATGATCACCACCGAGTGAAATCCACAGTTACTGCTACCCCAAAGAGTAGCACTTACTTAATGGATAGAAATGAATGCCAATCTGTGAGGTAACTGTATTGTGAAGCTATGTGAACAGACCCTGTTGAAATATTTTTGATGAAAAAATAATGAACACAAGAATGTTGGTTGTATATTCCACAGTGACAGCTACTCCAACAAAAAGCACTTACTGAAAAACAACGTATCAATACTTCTGTTAGAGTTGCTGTGCTGGTATTACCATCCCATAATGATGCTTGCCAAAGGCAATTGTTGGGCTTTTAAAGCATTTGTGGTCATTAAATCCAGAGTCATACCCCAACTTGATAGCACTTTCTATTTCCAAATACAAGAGAGCTGCTAAAGTTGAAGTATACTTCTAGATAATCAAAGAAGAAATGTTTGCGATAAGAGAGAAAGCTTAGGAACTGTTACACGTTTTAAGATAAACCCAAACAGAATCACTTATGAAAATAGGAATCAAGTAGTGCTTACTTTTGAAGAAATCTTAGTCTGTTTCAACCAGCAAACAGTCTCTACTGGCAAGTAGTTGTTGAATTAATCACATAAAACTACCCCAACATGTAGCACTTACTGCATTATGAGATCAAGTCAATGCTAAAGTTAGGGTACCAATTGTGAAGTAAAGAGATTGCCGCATTTCCAGATCCTGTCCTGGCCACTTACTGGTTATCCCATGCTGTCAGTTTTCCCAAGAGCTCTTTTCCAAGCTGAATGGCCTCCAAGACTCCAACTGAAGTGCATTTCTGAACTGGGATGAGTTCATTTTAAATGACTTGGGACAGAAACTGATGGCTGTGTTGTTAACAGCTAGACCCCCTGTTACAAAAGGTTTGATCACCATGCTAATGTTGAATTAACAATTCAGATTCATAAGCCTGAACAATTGTCTGCCACCAATTCAACTGGGTCTTGGTTTGATAGAAAGACATGGGAATGGATTTCAAAATAGCATGATTGAATTAAGTTTGTCTTCCATGAGCATCAGAATTTCAAAATATGTGCTATGCCATGTTGTGGTGTCTCTTGGTGCACATGATCACCACCGAGTGAAATCCACAGTTACTGCTACCCCAAAGAGTAGCACTTACTTAATGGATAGAAATGAATGCCAATCTGTGAGGTAACTGTATTGTGAAGCTATGTGAACAGACCCTGTTGAAATATTTTTGATGAAAAAATAATGAACACAAGAATGTTGGTTGTATATTCCACAGTGACAGCTACTCCAACAAAAAGCACTTACTGAAAAACAACGTATCAATACTTCTGTTAGAGTTGCTGTGCTGGTATTACCATCCCATAATGATGCTTGCCAAAGGCAATTGTTGGGCTTTTAAAGCATTTGTGGTCATTAAATCCAGAGTCATACCCCAACTTGATAGCACTTTCTATTTCCAAATACAAGAGAGCTGCTAAAGTTGAAGTATACTTCTAGATAATCAAAGAAGAAATGTTTGCGATAAGAGAGAAAGCTTAGGAACTGTTACACGTTTTAAGATTAACCCAAACAGAATCACTTATGAAAATAGGAATCAAGTAGTGCTTACTTTTGAAGAAATCTTAGTCTGTTTCAACCAGCAAACAGTCTCTACTGGCAAGTAGTTGTTGAATTAATCACATAAAACTACCCCAACATGTAGCACTTACTGCATTATGAGATCAAGTCAATGCTAAAGTTAGGGTACCAATTGTGAAGTAAAGAGATTGCCGCATTTCCAGATCCTGTCCTGGCCACTTACTGGTTATCCCATGCTGTCAGTTTTCCCAAGAGCTCTTTTCCAAGCTGAATGGCCTCCAAGACTCCAACTGAAGTGCATTTCTGAACTGGGATGAGTTCATTTTAAATGACTTGGGACAGAAACTGATGGCTGTGTTGTTAACAGCTAGACCCCCTGTTACAAAAGGTTTGATCACCATGCTAATGTTGAATTAACAATTCAGATTCATAAGCCTGAACAATTGTCTGCCACCAATTCAACTGGGTCTTGGTTTGATAGAAAGACATGGGAATGGATTTCAAAATAGCATGATTGAATTAAGTTTGTCTTCCATGAGCATCAGAATTTCAAAATATTTGCTATGCCATGTTGTGGTGTCTCTTGGTGCACATGATCACCACCGAGTGAAATCCACAGTTACTGCTACCCCAAAGAGTAGCACTTACTTAATGGATAGAAATGAATGCCAATCTGTGAGGTAACTGTATTGTGAAGCTATGTGAACAGACCCTGTTGAAATATTTTTGATGAAAAAATAATGAACACAAGAATGTTGGTTGTATATTCCACAGTGACAGCTACTCCAACAAAAAGCACTTACTGAAAAACAACGTATCAATACTTCTGTTAGAGTTGCTGTGCTGGTATTACCATCCCATAATGATGCTTGCCAAAGGCAATTGTTGGGCTTTTAAAGCATTTGTGGTCATTAAATCCAGAGTCATACCCCAACTTGATAGCACTTTCTATTTCCAAATACAAGAGAGCTGCTAAAGTTGAAGTATACTTCTAGATAATCAAAGAAGAAATGTTTGCGATAAGAGAGAAAGCTTAGGAACTGTTACACGTTTTAAGATTAACCCAAACAGAATCACATATGAAAATAGGAATCAAGTAGTGCTTACTTTTGAAGAAATCTTAGTCTGTTTCAACTAGCAAACAGTCTCTACTGGCAAGTAGTTGTTGAATTAATCACATAAAACTACCCCAACATGTAGCACTTACTGCATTATGAGATCAAGTCAATGCTAAAGTTAGGGTACCAATTGTGAAGTAAAGAGATTGCCGCATTTCCAGATCCTGTCCTGGCCACTTACTGGTTATCCCATGCTGTCAGTTTTCCCAAGAGCTCTTTTCCAAGCTGAATGGCCTCCAAGACTCCAACTGAAGTGCATTTCTGAACTGGGATGAGTTCATTTTAAATGACTTGGGACAGAAACTGATGGCTGTGTTGTTAACAGCTAGACCCCCTGTTACAAAAGGTTTGATCACCATGCTAATGTTGAATTAACAATTCAGATTCATAAGCCTGAACAATTGTCTGCCACCAATTCAACTGGGTCTTGGTTTGATAGAAAGACATGGGAATGGATTTCAAAATAGCATGATTGAATTAAGTTTGTCTTCCATGAGCATCAGAATTTCAAAATATGTGCTATGCCATGTTGTGGTGTCTCTTGGTGCACATGATCACCACTGAGTGAAATCCACAGTTACTGCTACCCCATAGAGTAGCACTTACTTAATGGATAGAAATGAATGCCAATCTGTGAGGTAACTGTATTGTGAAGCTATGTGAACAGACCCTGTTGAAATATTTTTGATGAAAAAATAATGAACACAAGAATGTTGGTTGTATATTCCACAGTGACAGCTACTCCAACAAAAAGCACTTACTGAAAAACAACGTATCAATACTTCTGTTAGAGTTGCTGTGCTGGTATTACCATCCCATAATGATGCTTGCCAAAGGCAATTGTTGGGCTTTTAAAGCATTTGTGGTCATTAAATCCAGAGTCATACCCCAACTTGATAGCACTTTCTATTTCCAAATACAAGAGAGCTGCTAAAGTTGAAGTATACTTCTAGATAATCAAAGAAGAAATGTTTGCGATAAGAGAGAAAGCTTAGGAACTGTTACACGTTTTAAGATTAACCCAAACAGAATCACTTATGAAAATAGGAATCAAGTAGTGCTTACTTTTGAAGAAATCTTAGTCTGTTTCAACCAGCAAACAGTCTCTACTGGCAAGTAGTTGTTGAATTAATCACATAAAACTACCCCAACATGTAGCACTTACTGCATTATGAGATCAAGTCAATGCTAAAGTTAGGGTACCAATTGTGAAGTAAAGAGATTGCCGCATTTCCAGATCCTGTCCTGGCCACTTACTGGTTATCCCATGCTGTCAGTTTTCCCAAGAGCTCTTTTCCAAGCTGAATGGCCTCCAAGACTCCAACTGAAGTGCATTTCTGAACTGGGATGAGTTCATTTTAAATGACTTGGGACAGAAACTGATGGCTGTGTTGTTAACAGCTAGACCCCCTGTTACAAAAGGTTTGATCACCATGCTAATGTTGAATTAACAATTCAGATTCATAAGCCTGAACAATTGTCTGCCACCAATTCAACTGGGTCTTGGTTTGATTGAAAGACATGGGAATGGATTTCAAAATAGCATGATTGAATTAAGTTTGTCTTCCATGAGCATCAGAATTTCAAAATATGTGCTATGCCATGTTGTGGTGTCTCTTGGTGCACATGATCACCACCGAGTGAAATCCACAGTTACTGCTACCCCAAAGAGTAGCACTTACTTAATGGATAGAAATGAATGCCAATCTGTGAGGTAACTGTATTGTGAAGCTATGTGAACAGACCCTGTTGAAATATTTTTGATGAAAAAATAATGAACACAAGAATGTTGGTTGTATATTCCACAGTGACAGCTACTCCAACAAAAAGCACTTACTGAAAAACAACGTATCAATACTTCTGTTAGAGTTGCTGTGCTGGTATTACCATCCCATAATGATGCTTGCCAAAGGCAATTGTTGGGCTTTTAAAGCATTTGTGGTCATTAAATCCAGAGTCATACCCCAACTTGATAGCACTTTCTATTTCCAAATACAAGAGAGCTGCTAAAGTTGAAGTATACTTCTAGATAATCAAAGAAGAAATGTTTGCGATAAGAGAGAAAGCTTAGGAACTGTTACACGTTTTAAGATAAACCCAAACAGAATCACTTATGAAAATAGGAATCAAGTAGTGCTTACTTTTGAAGAAATCTTAGTCTGTTTCAACCAGCAAACAGTCTCTACTGGCAAGTAGTTGTTGAATTAATCACATAAAACTACCCCAACATGTAGCACTTACTGCATTATGAGATCAAGTCAATGCTAAAGTTAGGGTACCAATTGTGAAGTAAAGAGATTGCCGCATTTCCAGATCCTGTCCTGGCCACTTACTGGTTATCCCATGCTGTCAGTTTTCCCAAGAGCTCTTTTCCAAGCTGAATGGCCTCCAAGACTCCAACTGAAGTGCATTTCTGAACTGGGATGAGTTCATTTTAAATGACTTGGGACAGAAACTGATGGCTGTGTTGTTAACAGCTAGACCCCCTGTTACAAAAGGTTTGATCACCATGCTAATGTTGAATTAACAATTCAGATTCATAAGCCTGAACAATTGTCTGCCACCAATTCAACTGGGTCTTGGTTTGATAGAAAGACATGGGAATGGATTTCAAAATAGCATGATTGAATTAAGTTTGTCTTCCATGAGCATCAGAATTTCAAAATATGTGCTATGCCATGTTGTGGTGTCTCTTGGTGCACATGATCACCACCGAGTGAAATCCACAGTTACTGCTACCCCAAAGAGTAGCACTTACTTAATGGATAGAAATGAATGCCAATCTGTGAGGTAACTGTATTGTGAAGCTATGTGAACAGACCCTGTTGAAATATTTTTGATGAAAAAATAATGAACACAAGAATGTTGGTTGTATATTCCACAGTGACAGCTACTCCAACAAAAAGCACTTACTGAAAAACAACGTATCAATACTTCTGTTAGAGTTGCTGTGCTGGTATTACCATCCCATAATGATGCTTGCCAAAGGCAATTGTTGGGCTTTTAAAGCATTTGTGGTCATTAAATCCAGAGTCATACCCCAACTTGATAGCACTTTCTATTTCCAAATACAAGAGAGCTGCTAAAGTTGAAGTATACTTCTAGATAATCAAAGAAGAAATGTTTGCGATAAGAGAGAAAGCTTAGGAACTGTTACACGTTTTAAGATTAACCCAAACAGAATCACTTATGAAAATAGGAATCAAGTAGTGCTTACTTTTGAAGAAATCTTAGTCTGTTTCAACCAGCAAACAGTCTCTACTGGCAAGTAGTTGTTGAATTAATCACATAAAACTACCCCAACATGTAGCACTTACTGCATTATGAGATCAAGTCAATGCTAAAGTTAGGGTACCAATTGTGAAGTAAAGAGATTGCCGCATTTCCAGATCCTGTCCTGGCCACTTACTGGTTATCCCATGCTGTCAGTTTTCCCAAGAGCTCTTTTCCAAGCTGAATGGCCTCCAAGACTCCAACTGAAGTGCATTTCTGAACTGGGATGAGTTCATTTTAAATGACTTGGGACAGAAACTGATGGCTGTGTTGTTAACAGCTAGACCCCCTGTTACAAAAGGTTTGATCACCATGCTAATGTTGAATTAACAATTCAGATTCATAAGCCTGAACAATTGTCTGCCACCAATTCAACTGGGTCTTGGTTTGATAGAAAGACATGGGAATGGATTTCAAAATAGCATGATTGAATTAAGTTTGTCTTCCATGAGCATCAGAATTTCAAAATATTTGCTATGCCATGTTGTGGTGTCTCTTGGTGCACATGATCACCACCGAGTGAAATCCACAGTTACTGCTACCCCAAAGAGTAGCACTTACTTAATGGATAGAAATGAATGCCAATCTGTGAGGTAACTGTATTGTGAAGCTATGTGAACAGACCCTGTTGAAATATTTTTGATGAAAAAATAATGAACACAAGAATGTTGGTTGTATATTCCACAGTGACAGCTACTCCAACAAAAAGCACTTACTGAAAAACAACGTATCAATACTTCTGTTAGAGTTGCTGTGCTGGTATTACCATCCCATAATGATGCTTGCCAAAGGCAATTGTTGGGCTTTTAAAGCATTTGTGGTCATTAAATCCAGAGTCATACCCCAACTTGATAGCACTTTCTATTTCCAAATACAAGAGAGCTGCTAAAGTTGAAGTATACTTCTAGATAATCAAAGAAGAAATGTTTGCGATAAGAGAGAAAGCTTAGGAACTGTTACACGTTTTAAGATTAACCCAAACAGAATCACATATGAAAATAGGAATCAAGTAGTGCTTACTTTTGAAGAAATCTTAGTCTGTTTCAACCAGCAAACAGTCTCTACTGGCAAGTAGTTGTTGAATTAATCACATAAAACTACCCCAACATGTAGCACTTACTGCATTATGAGATCAAGTCAATGCTAAAGTTAGGGTACCAATTG
Source organism: Argentina silus (assembly GCF_951799395.1). NCBI lineage: Eukaryota > Metazoa > Chordata > Actinopteri > Argentiniformes > Argentinidae > Argentina > Argentina silus. Next base: position 22,333,948 of record NC_139659.1, on the reverse strand, counting down.
TGAAGTAAAGAGATTGCCGCATTTCCAGATCCTGTCCTGGCCACTTACTGGTTATCCCATGCTGTCAGTTTTCCCAAGAGCTCTTTTCCAAGCTGAATGGCCTCCAAGACTCCAACTGAAGTGCATTTCTGAACTGGGATGAGTTCATTTTAAATGACTTGGGACAGAAACTGATGGCTGTGTTGTTAACAGCTAGACCCCCTGTTACAAAAGGTTTGATCACCATGCTAATGTTGAATTAACAATTCAGATTCATAAGCCTGAACAATTGTCTGCCACCAATTCAACTGGGTCTTGGTTTGATAGAAAGACATGGGAATGGATTTCAAAATAGCATGATTGAATTAAGTTTGTCTTCCATGAGCATCAGAATTTCAAAATATTTGCTATGCCATGTTGTGGTGTCTCTTGGTGCACATGATCACCACCGAGTGAAATCCACAGTTACTGCTACCCCAAAGAGTAGCACTTACTTAATGGATAGAAATGAATGCCAATCTGTGAGGTAACTGTATTGTGAAGCTATGTGAACAGACCCTGTTGAAATATTTTTGATGAAAAAATAATGAACACAAGAATGTTGGTTGTATATTCCACAGTGACAGCTACTCCAACAAAAAGCACTTACTGAAAAACAACGTATCAATACTTCTGTTAGAGTTGCTGTGCTGGTATTACCATCCCATAATGATGCTTGCCAAAGGCAATTGTTGGGCTTTTAAAGCATTTGTGGTCATTAAATCCAGAGTCATACCCCAACTTGATAGCACTTTCTATTTCCAAATACAAGAGAGCTGCTAAAGTTGAAGTATACTTCTAGATAATCAAAGAAGAAATGTTTGCGATAAGAGAGAAAGCTTAGGAACTGTTACACGTTTTAAGATTAACCCAAACAGAATCACATATGAAAATAGGAATCAAGTAGTGCTTACTTTTGAAGAAATCTTAGTCTGTTTCAACTAGCAAACAGTCTCTACTGGCAAGTAGTTGTTGAATTAATCACATAAAACTACCCCAACATGTAGCACTTACTGCATTATGAGATCAAGTCAATGCTAAAGTTAGGGTACCAATTGTGAAGTAAAGAGATTGCCGCATTTCCAGATCCTGTCCTGGCCACTTACTGCTTATCCCATGCTGTCAGTTTTCCCAAGAGCTCTTTTCCAAGCTGAATGGCCTCCAAGACTCCAACTGAAGTGCATTTCTGAACTGGGATGAGTTCATTTTAAATGACTTGGGACAGAAACTGATGGCTGTGTTGTTAACAGCTAGACCCCCTGTTACAAAAGGTTTGATCACCATGCTAATGTTGAATTAACAATTCAGATTCATAAGCCTGAACAATTGTCTGCCACCAATTCAACTGGGTCTTGGTTTGATAGAAAGACATGGGAATGGATTTCAAAATAGCATGATTGAATTAAGTTTGTCTTCCATGAGCATCAGAATTTCAAAATATGTGCTATGCCATGTTGTGGTGTCTCTTGGTGCACATGATCACCACCGAGTGAAATCCACAGTTACTGCTACCCCAAAGAGTAGCACTTACTTAATGGATAGAAATGAATGCCAATCTGTGAGGTAACTGTATTGTGAAGCTATGTGAACAGACCCTGTTGAAATATTTTTGATGAAAAAATAATGAACACAAGAATGTTGGTTGTATATTCCACAGTGACAGCTACTCCAACAAAAAGCACTTACTGAAAAACAACGTATCAATACTTCTGTTAGAGTTGCTGTGCTGGTATTACCATCCCATAATGATGCTTGCCAAAGGCAATTGTTGGGCTTTTAAAGCATTTGTGGTCATTAAATCCAGAGTCATACCCCAACTTGATAGCACTTTCTATTTCCAAATACAAGAGAGCTGCTAAAGTTGAAGTATACTTCTAGATAATCAAAGAAGAAATGTTTGCGATAAGAGAGAAAGCTTAGGAACTGTTACACGTTTTAAGATAAACCCAAACAGAATCACTTATGAAAATAGGAATCAAGTAGTGCTTACTTTTGAAGAAATCTTAGTCTGTTTCAACCAGCAAACAGTCTCTACTGGCAAGTAGTTGTTGAATTAATCACATAAAACTACCCCAACATGTAGCACTTACTGCATTATGAGATCAAGTCAATGCTAAAGTTAGGGTACCAATTGTGAAGTAAAGAGATTGCCGCATTTCCAGATCCTGTCCTGGCCACTTACTGGTTATCCCATGCTGTCAGTTTTCCCAAGAGCTCTATTCCAAGCTGAATGGCCTCCAAGACTCCAACTGAAGTGCATTTCTGAACTGGGATGAGTTCATTTTAAATGACTTGGGACAGAAACTGATGGCTGTGTTGTTAACAGCTAGACCCCCTGTTACAAAAGGTTTGATCACCATGCTAATGTTGAATTAACAATTCAGATTCATAAGCCTGAACAATTGTCTGCCACCAATTCAACTGGGTCTTGGTTTGATAGAAAGACATGGGAATGGATTTCAAAATAGCATGATTGAATTAAGTTTGTCTTCCATGAGCATCAGAATTTCAAAATATGTGCTATGCCATGTTGTGGTGTCTCTTGGTGCACATGATCACCACCGAGTGAAATCCACAGTTACTGCTACCCCAAAGAGTAGCACTTACTTAATGGATAGAAATGAATGCCAATCTGTGAGGTAACTGTATTGTGAAGCTATGTGAACAGACCCTGTTGAAATATTTTTGATGAAAAAATAATGAACACAAGAATGTTGGTTGTATATTCCACAGTGACAGCTACTCCAACAAAAAGCACTTACTGAAAAACAACGTATCAATACTTCTGTTAGAGTTGCTGTGCTGGTATTACCATCCCATAATGATGCTTGCCAAAGGCAATTGTTGGGCTTTTAAAGCATTTGTGGTCATTAAATCCAGAGTCATACCCCAACTTGATAGCACTTTCTATTTCCAAATACAAGAGAGCTGCTAAAGTTGAAGTATACTTCTAGATAATCAAAGAAGAAATGTTTGCGATAAGAGAGAAAGCTTAGGAACTGTTACACGTTTTAAGATTAACCCAAACAGAATCACTTATGAAAATAGGAATCAAGTAGTGCTTACTTTTGAAGAAATCTTAGTCTGTTTCAACCAGCAAACAGTCTCTACTGGCAAGTAGTTGTTGAATTAATCACATAAAACTACCCCAACATGTAGCACTTACTGCATTATGAGATCAAGTCAATGCTAAAGTTAGGGTACCAATTGTGAAGTAAAGAGATTGCCGCATTTCCAGATCCTGTCCTGGCCACTTACTGGTTATCCCATGCTGTCAGTTTTCCCAAGAGCTCTTTTCCAAGCTGAATGGCCTCCAAGACTCCAACTGAAGTGCATTTCTGAACTGGGATGAGTTCATTTTAAATGACTTGGGACAGAAACTGATGGCTGTGTTGTTAACAGCTAGACCCCCTGTTACAAAAGGTTTGATCACCATGCTAATGTTGAATTAACAATTCAGATTCATAAGCCTGAACAATTGTCTGCCACCAATTCAACTGGGTCTTGGTTTGATAGAAAGACATGGGAATGGATTTCAAAATAGCATGATTGAATTAAGTTTGTCTTCCATGAGCATCAGAATTTCAAAATATGTGCTATGCCATGTTGTGGTGTCTCTTGGTGCACATGATCACCACCGAGTGAAATCCACAGTTACTGCTACCCCAAAGAGTAGCACTTACTTAATGGATAGAAATGAATGCCAATCTGTGAGGTAACTGTATTGTGAAGCTATGTGAACAGACCCTGTTGAAATATTTTTGATGAAAAAATAATGAACACAAGAATGTTGGTTGTATATTCCACAGTGACAGCTACTCCAACAAAAAGCACTTACTGAAAAACAACGTATCAATACTTCTGTTAGAGTTGCTGTGCTGGTATTACCATCCCATAATGATGCTTGCCAAAGGCAATTGTTGGGCTTTTAAAGCATTTGTGGTCATTAAATCCAGAGTCATACCCCAACTTGATAGCACTTTCTATTTCCAAATACAAGAGAGCTGCTAAAGTTGAAGTATACTTCTAGATAATCAAAGAAGAAATGTTTGCGATAAGAGAGAAAGCTTAGGAACTGTTACACGTTTTAAGATTAACCCAAACAGAATCACTTATGAAAATAGGAATCAAGTAGTGCTTACTTTTGAAGAAATCTTAGTCTGTTTCAACCAGCAAACAGTCTCTACTGGCAAGTAGTTGTTGAATTAATCACATAAAACTACCCCAACATGTAGCACTTACTGCATTATGAGATCAAGTCAATGCTAAAGTTAGGGTACCAATTGTGAAGTAAAGAGATTGCCGCATTTCCAGATCCTGTCCTGGCCACTTACTGGTTATCCCATGCTGTCAGTTTTCCCAAGAGCTCTTTTCCAAGCTGAATGGCCTCCAAGACTCCAACTGAAGTGCATTTCTGAACTGGGATGAGTTCATTTTAAATGACTTGGGACAGAAACTGATGGCTGTGTTGTTAACAGCTAGACCCCCTGTTACAAAAGGTTTGATCACCATGCTAATGTTGAATTAACAATTCAGATTCATAAGCCTGAACAATTGTCTGCCACCAATTCAACTGGGTCTTGGTTTGATAGAAAGACATGGGAATGGATTTCAAAATAGCATGATTGAATTAAGTTTGTCTTCCATGAGCATCAGAATTTCAAAATATGTGCTATGCCATGTTGTGGTGTCTCTTGGTGCACATGATCACCACCGAGTGAAATCCACAGTTACTGCTACCCCAAAGAGTAGCACTTACTTAATGGATAGAAATGAATGCCAATCTGTGAGGTAACTGTATTGTGAAGCTATGTGAACAGACCCTGTTGAAATATTTTTGATGAAAAAATAATGAACACAAGAATGTTGGTTGTATATTCCACAGTGACAGCTACTCCAACAAAAAGCACTTACTGAAAAACAACGTATCAATACTTCTGTTAGAGTTGCTGTGCTGGTATTACCATCCCATAATGATGCTTGCCAAAGGCAATTGTTGGGCTTTTAAAGCATTTGTGGTCATTAAATCCAGAGTCATACCCCAACTTGATAGCACTTTCTATTTCCAAATACAAGAGAGCTGCTAAAGTTGAAGTATACTTCTAGATAATCAAAGAAGAAATGTTTGCGATAAGAGAGAAAGCTTAGGAACTGTTACACGTTTTAAGATTAACCCAAACAGAATCACATATGAAAATAGGAATCAAGTAGTGCTTACTTTTGAAGAAATCTTAGTCTGTTTCAACTAGCAAACAGTCTCTACTGGCAAGTAGTTGTTGAATTAATCACATAAAACTACCCCAACATGTAGCACTTACTGCATTATGAGATCAAGTCAATGCTAAAGTTAGGGTACCAATTGTGAAGTAAAGAGATTGCCGCATTTCCAGATCCTGTCCTGGCCACTTACTGGTTATCCCATGCTGTCAGTTTTCCCAAGAGCTCTTTTCCAAGCTGAATGGCCTCCAAGACTCCAACTGAAGTGCATTTCTGAACTGGGATGAGTTCATTTTAAATGACTTGGGACAGAAACTGATGGCTGTGTTGTTAACAGCTAGACCCCCTGTTACAAAAGGTTTGATCACCATGCTAATGTTGAATTAACAATTCAGATTCATAAGCCTGAACAATTGTCTGCCACCAATTCAACTGGGTCTTGGTTTGATAGAAAGACATGGGAATGGATTTCAAAATAGCATGATTGAATTAAGTTTGTCTTCCATGAGCATCAGAATTTCAAAATATTTGCTATGCCATGTTGTGGTGTCTCTTGGTGCACATGATCACCACCGAGTGAAATCCACAGTTACTGCTACCCCAAAGAGTAGCACTTACTTAATGGATAGAAATGAATGCCAATCTGTGAGGTAACTGTATTGTGAAGCTATGTGAACAGACCCTGTTGAAATATTTTTGATGAAAAAATAATGAACACAAGAATGTTGGTTGTATATTCCACAGTGACAGCTACTCCAACAAAAAGCACTTACTGAAAAACAACGTATCAATACTTCTGTTAGAGTTGCTGTGCTGGTATTACCATCCCATAATGATGCTTGCCAAAGGCAATTGTTGGGCTTTTAAAGCATTTGTGGTCATTAAATCCAGAGTCATACCCCAACTTGATAGCACTTTCTATTTCCAAATACAAGAGAGCTGCTAAAGTTGAAGTATACTTCTAGATAATCAAAGAAGAAATGTTTGCGATAAGAGAGAAAGCTTAGGAACTGTTACACGTTTTAAGATAAACCCAAACAGAATCACTTATGAAAATAGGAATCAAGTAGTGCTTACTTTTGAAGAAATCTTAGTCTGTTTCAACCAGCAAACAGTCTCTACTGGCAAGTAGTTGTTGAATTAATCACATAAAACTACCCCAACATGTAGCACTTACTGCATTATGAGATCAAGTCAATGCTAAAGTTAGGGTACCAATTGTGAAGTAAAGAGATTGCCGCATTTCCAGATCCTGTCCTGGCCACTTACTGGTTATCCCATGCTGTCAGTTTTCCCAAGAGCTCTTTTCCAAGCTGAATGGCCTCCAAGACTCCAACTGAAGTGCATTTCTGAACTGGGATGAGTTCATTTTAAATGACTTGGGACAGAAACTGATGGCTGTGTTGTTAACAGCTAGACCCCCTGTTACAAAAGGTTTGATCACCATGCTAATGTTGAATTAACAATTCAGATTCATAAGCCTGAACAATTGTCTGCCACCAATTCAACTGGGTCTTGGTTTGATAGAAAGACATGGGAATGGATTTCAAAATAGCATGATTGAATTAAGTTTGTCTTCCATGAGCATCAGAATTTCAAAATATGTGCTATGCCATGTTGTGGTGTCTCTTGGTGCACATGATCACCACCGAGTGAAATCCACAGTTACTGCTACCCCAAAGAGTAGCACTTACTTAATGGATAGAAATGAATGCCAATCTGTGAGGTAACTGTATTGTGAAGCTATGTGAACAGACCCTGTTGAAATATTTTTGATGAAAAAATAATGAACACAAGAATGTTGGTTGTATATTCCACAGTGACAGCTACTCCAACAAAAAGCACTTACTGAAAAACAACGTATCAATACTTCTGTTAGAGTTGCTGTGCTGGTATTACCATCCCATAATGATGCTTGCCAAAGGCAATTGTTGGGCTTTTAAAGCATTTGTGGTCATTAAATCCAGAGTCATACCCCAACTTGATAGCACTTTCTATTTCCAAATACAAGAGAGCTGCTAAAGTTGAAGTATACTTCTAGATAATCAAAGAAGAAATGTTTGCGATAAGAGAGAAAGCTTAGGAACTGTTACACGTTTTAAGATTAACCCAAACAGAATCACTTATGAAAATAGGAATCAAGTAGTGCTTACTTTTGAAGAAATCTTAGTCTGTTTCAACCAGCAAACAGTCTCTACTGGCAAGTAGTTGTTGAATTAATCACATAAAACTACCCCAACATGTAGCACTTACTGCATTATGAGATCAAGTCAATGCTAAAGTTAGGGTACCAATTGTGAAGTAAAGAGATTGCCGCATTTCCAGATCCTGTCCTGGCCACTTACTGGTTATCCCATGCTGTCAGTTTTCCCAAGAGCTCTTTTCCAAGCTGAATGGCCTCCAAGACTCCAACTGAAGTGCATTTCTGAACTGGGATGAGTTCATTTTAAATGACTTGGGACAGAAACTGATGGCTGTGTTGTTAACAGCTAGACCCCCTGTTACAAAAGGTTTGATCACCATGCTAATGTTGAATTAACAATTCAGATTCATAAGCCTGAACAATTGTCTGCCACCAATTCAACTGGGTCTTGGTTTGATAGAAAGACATGGGAATGGATTTCAAAATAGCATGATTGAATTAAGTTTGTCTTCCATGAGCATCAGAATTTCAAAATATGTGCTATGCCATGTTGTGGTGTCTCTTGGTGCACATGATCACCACCGAGTGAAATCCACAGTTACTGCTACCCCAAAGAGTAGCACTTACTTAATGGATAGAAATGAATGCCAATCTGTGAGGTAACTGTATTGTGAAGCTATGTGAACAGACCCTGTTGAAATATTTTTGATGAAAAAATAATGAACACAAGAATGTTGGTTGTATATTCCACAGTGACAGCTACTCCAACAAAAAGCACTTACTGAAAAACAACGTATCAATACTTCTGTTAGAGTTGCTGTGCTGGTATTACCATCCCATAATGATGCTTGCCAAAGGCAATTGTTGGGCTTTTAAAGCATTTGTGGTCATTAAATCCAGAGTCATACCCCAACTTGATAGCACTTTCTATTTCCAAATACAAGAGAGCTGCTAAAGTTGAAGTATACTTCTAGATAATCAAAGAAGAAATGTTTGCGATAAGAGAGAAAGCTTAGGAACTGTTACACGTTTTAAGATAAACCCAAACAGAATCACTTATGAAAATAGGAATCAAGTAGTGCTTACTTTTGAAGAAATCTTAGTCTGTTTCAACCAGCAAACAGTCTCTACTGGCAAGTAGTTGTTGAATTAATCACATAAAACTACCCCAACATGTAGCACTTACTGCATTATGAGATCAAGTCAATGCTAAAGTTAGGGTACCAATTGTGAAGTAAAGAGATTGCCGCATTTCCAGATCCTGTCCTGGCCACTTACTGGTTATCCCATGCTGTCAGTTTTCCCAAGAGCTCTTTTCCAAGCTGAATGGCCTCCAAGACTCCAACTGAAGTGCATTTCTGAACTGGGATGAGTTCATTTTAAATGACTTGGGACAGAAACTGATGGCTGTGTTGTTAACAGCTAGACCCCCTGTTACAAAAGGTTTGATCACCATGCTAATGTTGAATTAACAATTCAGATTCATAAGCCTGAACAATTGTCTGCCACCAATTCAACTGGGTCTTGGTTTGATAGAAAGACATGGGAATGGATTTCAAAATAGCATGATTGAATTAAGTTTGTCTTCCATGAGCATCAGAATTTCAAAATATTTGCTATGCCATGTTGTGGTGTCTCTTGGTGCACATGATCACCACCGAGTGAAATCCACAGTTACTGCTACCCCAAAGAGTAGCACTTACTTAATGGATAGAAATGAATGCCAATCTGTGAGGTAACTGTATTGTGAAGCTATGTGAACAGACCCTGTTGAAATATTTTTGATGAAAAAATAATGAACACAAGAATGTTGGTTGTATATTCCACAGTGACAGCTACTCCAACAAAAAGCACTTACTGAAAAACAACGTATCAATACTTCTGTTAGAGTTGCTGTGCTGGTATTACCATCCCATAATGATGCTTGCCAAAGGCAATTGTTGGGCTTTTAAAGCATTTGTGGTCATTAAATCCAGAGTCATACCCCAACTTGATAGCACTTTCTATTTCCAAATACAAGAGAGCTGCTAAAGTTGAAGTATACTTCTAGATAATCAAAGAAGAAATGTTTGCGATAAGAGAGAAAGCTTAGGAACTGTTACACGTTTTAAGATTAACCCAAACAGAATCACATATGAAAATAGGAATCAAGTAGTGCTTACTTTTGAAGAAATCTTAGTCTGTTTCAACTAGCAAACAGTCTCTACTGGCAAGTAGTTGTTGAATTAATCACATAAAACTACCCCAACATGTAGCACTTACTGCATTATGAGATCAAGTCAATGCTAAAGTTAGGGTACCAATTGTGAAGTAAAGAGATTGCCGCATTTCCAGATCCTGTCCTGGCCACTTACTGGTTATCCCATGCTGTCAGTTTTCCCAAGAGCTCTTTTCCAAGCTGAATGGCCTCCAAGACTCCAACTGAAGTGCATTTCTGAACTGGGATGAGTTCATTTTAAATGACTTGGGACAGAAACTGATGGCTGTGTTGTTAACAGCTAGACCCCCTGTTACAAAAGGTTTGATCACCATGCTAATGTTGAATTAACAATTCAGATTCATAAGCCTGAACAATTGTCTGCCACCAATTCAACTGGGTCTTGGTTTGATAGAAAGACATGGGAATGGATTTCAAAATAGCATGATTGAATTAAGTTTGTCTTCCATGAGCATCAGAATTTCAAAATATGTGCTATGCCATGTTGTGGTGTCTCTTGGTGCACATGATCACCACCGAGTGAAATCCACAGTTACTGCTACCCCAAAGAGTAGCACTTACTTAATGGATAGAAATGAATGCCAATCTGTGAGGTAACTGTATTGTGAAGCTATGTGAACAGACCCTGTTGAAATATTTTTGATGAAAAAATAATGAACACAAGAATGTTGGTTGTATATTCCACAGTGACAGCTACTCCAACAAAAAGCACTTACTGAAAAACAACGTATCAATACTTCTGTTAGAGTTGCTGTGCTGGTATTACCATCCCATAATGATGCTTGCCAAAGGCAATTGTTGGGCTTTTAAAGCATTTGTGGTCATTAAATCCAGAGTCATACCCCAACTTGATAGCACTTTCTATTTCCAAATACAAGAGAGCTGCTAAAGTTGAAGTATACTTCTAGATAATCAAAGAAGAAATGTTTGCGATAAGAGAGAAAGCTTAGGAACTGTTACACGTTTTAAGATTAACCCAAACAGAATCACATATGAAAATAGGAATCAAGTAGTGCTTACTTTTGAAGAAATCTTAGTCTGTTTCAACTAGCAAACAGTCTCTACTGGCAAGTAGTTGTTGAATTAATCACATAAAACTACCCCAACATGTAGCACTTACTGCATTATGAGATCAAGTCAATGCTAAAGTTAGGGTACCAATTGTGAAGTAAAGAGATTGCCGCATTTCCAGATCCTGTCCTGGCCACTTACTGGTTATCCCATGCTGTCAGTTTTCCCAAGAGCTCTTTTCCAAGCTGAATGGCCTCCAAGACTCCAACTGAAGTGCATTTCTGAACTGGGATGAGTTCATTTTAAATGACTTGGGACAGAAACTGATGGCTGTGTTGTTAACAGCTAGACCCCCTGTTACAAAAGGTTTGATCACCATGCTAATGTTGAATTAACAATTCAGATTCATAAGCCTGAACAATTGTCTGCCACCAATTCAACTGGGTCTTGGTTTGATAGAAAGACATGGGAATGGATTTCAAAATAGCATGATTGAATTAAGTTTGTCTTCCATGAGCATCAGAATTTCAAAATATTTGCTATGCCATGTTGTGGTGTCTCTTGGTGCACATGATCACCACCGAGTGAAATCCACAGTTACTGCTACCCCAAAGAGTAGCACTTACTTAATGGATAGAAATGAATGCCAATCTGTGAGGTAACTGTATTGTGAAGCTATGTGAACAGACCCTGTTGAAATATTTTTGATGAAAAAATAATGAACACAAGAATGTTGGTTGTATATTCCACAGTGACAGCTACTCCAACAAAAAGCACTTACTGAAAAACAACGTATCAATACTTCTGTTAGAGTTGCTGTGCTGGTATTACCATCCCATAATGATGCTTGCCAAAGGCAATTGTTGGGCTTTTAAAGCATTTGTGGTCATTAAATCCAGAGTCATACCCCAACTTGATAGCACTTTCTATTTCCAAATACAAGAGAGCTGCTAAAGTTGAAGTATACTTCTAGATAATCAAAGAAGAAATGTTTGCGATAAGAGAGAAAGCTTAGGAACTGTTACACGTTTTAAGATAAACCCAAACAGAATCACTTATGAAAATAGGAATCAAGTAGTGCTTACTTTTGAAGAAATCTTAGTCTGTTTCAACCAGCAAACAGTCTCTACTGGCAAGTAGTTGTTGAATTAATCACATAAAACTACCCCAACATGTAGCACTTACTGCATTATGAGATCAAGTCAATGCTAAAGTTAGGGTACCAATTGTGAAGTAAAGAGATTGCCGCATTTCCAGATCCTGTCCTGGCCACTTACTGGTTATCCCATGCTGTCAGTTTTCCCAAGAGCTCTTTTCCAAGCTGAATGGCCTCCAAGACTCCAACTGAAGTGCATTTCTGAACTGGGATGAGTTCATTTTAAATGACTTGGGACAGAAACTGATGGCTGTGTTGTTAACAGCTAGACCCCCTGTTACAAAAGGTTTGATCACCATGCTAATGTTGAATTAACAATTCAGATTCATAAGCCTGAACAATTGTCTGCCACCAATTCAACTGGGTCTTGGTTTGATAGAAAGACATGGGAATGGATTTCAAAATAGCATGATTGAATTAAGTTTGTCTTCCATGAGCATCAGAATTTCAAAATATGTGCTATGCCATGTTGTGGTGTCTCTTGGTGCACATGATCACCACCGAGTGAAATCCACAGTTACTGCTACCCCAAAGAGTAGCACTTACTTAATGGATAGAAATGAATGCCAATCTGTGAGGTAACTGTATTGTGAAGCTATGTGAACAGACCCTGTTGAAATATTTTTGATGAAAAAATAATGAACACAAGAATGTTGGTTGTATATTCCACAGTGACAGCTACTCCAACAAAAAGCACTTACTGAAAAACAACGTATCAATACTTCTGTTAGAGTTGCTGTGCTGGTATTACCATCCCATAATGATGCTTGCCAAAGGCAATTGTTGGGCTTTTAAAGCATTTGTGGTCATTAAATCCAGAGTCATACCCCAACTTGATAGCACTTTCTATTTCCAAATACAAGAGAGCTGCTAAAGTTGAAGTATACTTCTAGATAATCAAAGAAGAAATGTTTGCGATAAGAGAGAAAGCTTAGGAACTGTTACACGTTTTAAGATTAACCCAAACAGAATCACTTATGAAAATAGGAATCAAGTAGTGCTTACTTTTGAAGAAATCTTAGTCTGTTTCAACCAGCAAACAGTCTCTACTGGCAAGTAGTTGTTGAATTAATCACATAAAACTACCCCAACATGTAGCACTTACTGCATTATGAGATCAAGTCAATGCTAAAGTTAGGGTACCAATTGTGAAGTAAAGAGATTGCCGCATTTCCAGATCCTGTCCTGGCCACTTACTGGTTATCCCATGCTGTCAGTTTTCCCAAGAGCTCTTTTCCAAGCTGAATGGCCTCCAAGACTCCAACTGAAGTGCATTTCTGAACTGGGATGAGTTCATTTTAAATGACTTGGGACAGAAACTGATGGCTGTGTTGTTAACAGCTAGACCCCCTGTTACAAAAGGTTTGATCACCATGCTAATGTTGAATTAACAATTCAGATTCATAAGCCTGAACAATTGTCTGCCACCAATTCAACTGGGTCTTGGTTTGATAGAAAGACATGGGAATGGATTTCAAAATAGCATGATTGAATTAAGTTTGTCTTCCATGAGCATCAGAATTTCAAAATATGTGCTATGCCATGTTGTGGTGTCTCTTGGTGCACATGATCACCACCGAGTGAAATCCACAGTTACTGCTACCCCAAAGAGTAGCACTTACTTAATGGATAGAAATGAATGCCAATCTGTGAGGTAACTGTATTGTGAAGCTATGTGAACAGACCCTGTTGAAATATTTTTGATGAAAAAATAATGAACACAAGAATGTTGGTTGTATATTCCACAGTGACAGCTACTCCAACAAAAAGCACTTACTGAAAAACAACGTATCAATACTTCTGTTAGAGTTGCTGTGCTGGTATTACCATCCCATAATGATGCTTGCCAAAGGCAATTGTTGGGCTTTTAAAGCATTTGTGGTCATTAAATCCAGAGTCATACCCCAACTTGATAGCACTTTCTATTTCCAAATACAAGAGAGCTGCTAAAGTTGAAGTATACTTCTAGATAATCAAAGAAGAAATGTTTGCGATAAGAGAGAAAGCTTAGGAACTGTTACACGTTTTAAGATAAACCCAAACAGAATCACTTATGAAAATAGGAATCAAGTAGTGCTTACTTTTGAAGAAATCTTAGTCTGTTTCAACCAGCAAACAGTCTCTACTGGCAAGTAGTTGTTGAATTAATCACATAAAACTACCCCAACATGTAGCACTTACTGCATTATGAGATCAAGTCAATGCTAAAGTTAGGGTACCAATTGTGAAGTAAAGAGATTGCCGCATTTCCAGATCCTGTCCTGGCCACTTACTGGTTATCCCATGCTGTCAGTTTTCCCAAGAGCTCTTTTCCAAGCTGAATGGCCTCCAAGACTCCAACTGAAGTGCATTTCTGAACTGGGATGAGTTCATTTTAAATGACTTGGGACAGAAACTGATGGCTGTGTTGTTAACAGCTAGACCCCCTGTTACAAAAGGTTTGATCACCATGCTAATGTTGAATTAACAATTCAGATTCATAAGCCTGAACAATTGTCTGCCACCAATTCAACTGGGTCTTGGTTTGATAGAAAGACATGGGAATGGATTTCAAAATAGCATGATTGAATTAAGTTTGTCTTCCATGAGCATCAGAATTTCAAAATATTTGCTATGCCATGTTGTGGTGTCTCTTGGTGCACATGATCACCACCGAGTGAAATCCACAGTTACTGCTACCCCAAAGAGTAGCACTTACTTAATGGATAGAAATGAATGCCAATCTGTGAGGTAACTGTATTGTGAAGCTATGTGAACAGACCCTGTTGAAATATTTTTGATGAAAAAATAATGAACACAAGAATGTTGGTTGTATATTCCACAGTGACAGCTACTCCAACAAAAAGCACTTACTGAAAAACAACGTATCAATACTTCTGTTAGAGTTGCTGTGCTGGTATTACCATCCCATAATGATGCTTGCCAAAGGCAATTGTTGGGCTTTTAAAGCATTTGTGGTCATTAAATCCAGAGTCATACCCCAACTTGATAGCACTTTCTATTTCCAAATACAAGAGAGCTGCTAAAGTTGAAGTATACTTCTAGATAATCAAAGAAGAAATGTTTGCGATAAGAGAGAAAGCTTAGGAACTGTTACACGTTTTAAGATTAACCCAAACAGAATCACATATGAAAATAGGAATCAAGTAGTGCTTACTTTTGAAGAAATCTTAGTCTGTTTCAACTAGCAAACAGTCTCTACTGGCAAGTAGTTGTTGAATTAATCACATAAAACTACCCCAACATGTAGCACTTACTGCATTATGAGATCAAGTCAATGCTAAAGTTAGGGTACCAATTGTGAAGTAAAGAGATTGCCGCATTTCCAGATCCTGTCCTGGCCACTTACTGGTTATCCCATGCTGTCAGTTTTCCCAAGAGCTCTTTTCCAAGCTGAATGGCCTCCAAGACTCCAACTGAAGTGCATTTCTGAACTGGGATGAGTTCATTTTAAATGACTTGGGACAGAAACTGATGGCTGTGTTGTTAACAGCTAGACCCCCTGTTACAAAAGGTTTGATCACCATGCTAATGTTGAATTAACAATTCAGATTCATAAGCCTGAACAATTGTCTGCCACCAATTCAACTGGGTCTTGGTTTGATAGAAAGACATGGGAATGGATTTCAAAATAGCATGATTGAATTAAGTTTGTCTTCCATGAGCATCAGAATTTCAAAATATGTGCTATGCCATGTTGTGGTGTCTCTTGGTGCACATGATCACCACCGAGTGAAATCCACAGTTACTGCTACCCCAAAGAGTAGCACTTACTTAATGGATAGAAATGAATGCCAATCTGTGAGGTAACTGTATTGTGAAGCTATGTGAACAGACCCTGTTGAAATATTTTTGATGAAAAAATAATGAACACAAGAATGTTGGTTGTATATTCCACAGTGACAGCTACTCCAACAAAAAGCACTTACTGAAAAACAACGTATCAATACTTCTGTTAGAGTTGCTGTGCTGGTATTACCATCCCATAATGATGCTTGCCAAAGGCAATTGTTGGGCTTTTAAAGCATTTGTGGTCATTAAATCCAGAGTCATACCCCAACTTGATAGCACTTTCTATTTCCAAATACAAGAGAGCTGCTAAAGTTGAAGTATACTTCTAGATAATCAAAGAAGAAATGTTTGCGATAAGAGAGAAAGCTTAGGAACTGTTACACGTTTTAAGATTAACCCAAACAGAATCACTTATGAAAATAGGAATCAAGTAGTGCTTACTTTTGAAGAAATCTTAGTCTGTTTCAACCAGCAAACAGTCTCTACTGGCAAGTAGTTGTTGAATTAATCACATAAAACTACCCCAACATGTAGCACTTACTGCATTATGAGATCAAGTCAATGCTAAAGTTAGGGTACCAATTGTGAAGTAAAGAGATTGCCGCATTTCCAGATCCTGTCCTGGCCACTTACTGGTTATCCCATGCTGTCAGTTTTCCCAAGAGCTCTTTTCCAAGCTGAATGGCCTCCAAGACTCCAACTGAAGTGCATTTCTGAACTGGGATGAGTTCATTTTAAATGACTTGGGACAGAAACTGATGGCTGTGTTGTTAACAGCTAGACCCCCTGTTACAAAAGGTTTGATCACCATGCTAATGTTGAATTAACAATTCAGATTCATAAGCCTGAACAATTGTCTGCCACCAATTCAACTGGGTCTTGGTTTGATAGAAAGACATGGGAATGGATTTCAAAATAGCATGATTGAATTAAGTTTGTCTTCCATGAGCATCAGAATTTCAAAATATTTGCTATGCCATGTTGTGGTGTCTCTTGGTGCACATGATCACCACCGAGTGAAATCCACAGTTACTGCTACCCCAAAGAGTAGCACTTACTTAATGGATAGAAATGAATGCCAATCTGTGAGGTAACTGTATTGTGAAGCTATGTGAACAGACCCTGTTGAAATATTTTTGATGAAAAAATAATGAACACAAGAATGTTGGTTGTATATTCCACAGTGACAGCTACTCCAACAAAAAGCACTTACTGAAAAACAACGTATCAATACTTCTGTTAGAGTTGCTGTGCTGGTATTACCATCCCATAATGATGCTTGCCAAAGGCAATTGTTGGGCTTTTAAAGCATTTGTGGTCATTAAATCCAGAGTCATACCCCAACTTGATAGCACTTTCTATTTCCAAATACAAGAGAGCTGCTAAAGTTGAAGTATACTTCTAGATAATCAAAGAAGAAATGTTTGCGATAAGAGAGAAAGCTTAGGAACTGTTACACGTTTTAAGATTAACCCAAACAGAATCACTTATGAAAATAGGAATCAAGTAGTGCTTACTTTTGAAGAAATCTTAGTCTGTTTCAACCAGCAAACAGTCTCTACTGGCAAGTAGTTGTTGAATTAATCACATAAAACTACCCCAACATGTAGCACTTACTGCATTATGAGATCAAGTCAATGCTAAAGTTAGGGTACCAATTGTGAAGTAAAGAGATTGCCGCATTTCCAGATCCTGTCCTGGCCACTTACTGGTTATCCCATGCTGTCAGTTTTCCCAAGAGCTCTTTTCCAAGCTGAATGGCCTCCAAGACTCCAACTGAAGTGCATTTCTGAACTGGGATGAGTTCATTTTAAATGACTTGGGACAGAAACTGATGGCTGTGTTGTTAACAGCTAGACCCCCTGTTACAAAAGGTTTGATCACCATGCTAATGTTGAATTAACAATTCAGATTCATAAGCCTGAACAATTGTCTGCCACCAATTCAACTGGGTCTTGGTTTGATAGAAAGACATGGGAATGGATTTCAAAATAGCATGATTGAATTAAGTTTGTCTTCCATGAGCATCAGAATTTCAAAATATTTGCTATGCCATGTTGTGGTGTCTCTTGGTGCACATGATCACCACCGAGTGAAATCCACAGTTACTGCTACCCCAAAGAGTAGCACTTACTTAATGGATAGAAATGAATGCCAATCTGTGAGGTAACTGTATTGTGAAGCTATGTGAACAGACCCTGTTGAAATATTTTTGATGAAAAAATAATGAACACAAGAATGTTGGTTGTATATTCCACAGTGACAGCTACTCCAACAAAAAGCACTTACTGAAAAACAACGTATCAATACTTCTGTTAGAGTTGCTGTGCTGGTATTACCATCCCATAATGATGCTTGCCAAAGGCAATTGTTGGGCTTTTAAAGCATTTGTGGTCATTAAATCCAGAGTCATACCCCAACTTGATAGCACTTTCTATTTCCAAATACAAGAGAGCTGCTAAAGTTGAAGTATACTTCTAGATAATCAAAGAAGAAATGTTTGCGATAAGAGAGAAAGCTTAGGAACTGTTACACGTTTTAAGATAAACCCAAACAGAATCACTTATGAAAATAGGAATCAAGTAGTGCTTACTTTTGAAGAAATCTTAGTCTGTTTCAACTAGCAAACAGTCTCTACTGGCAAGTAGTTGTTGAATTAATCACATAAAACTACCCCAACATGTAGCACTTACTGCATTATGAGATCAAGTCAATGCTAAAGTTAGGGTACCAATTGTGAAGTAAAGAGATTGCCGCATTTCCAGATCCTGTCCTGGCCACTTACTGGTTATCCCATGCTGTCAGTTTTCCCAAGAGCTCTTTTCCAAGCTGAATGGCCTCCAAGACTCCAACTGAAGTGCATTTCTGAACTGGGATGAGTTCATTTTAAATGACTTGGGACAGAAACTGATGGCTGTGTTGTTAACAGCTAGACCCCCTGTTACAAAAGGTTTGATCACCATGCTAATGTTGAATTAACAATTCAGATTCATAAGCCTGAACAATTGTCTGCCACCAATTCAACTGGATCTTGGTTTGATAGAAAGACATGGGAATGGATTTCAAAATAGCATGATTGAATTAAGTTTGTCTTCCATGAGCATCAGAATTTCAAAATATGTGCTATGCCATGTTGTGGTGTCTCTTGGTGCACATGATCACCACCGAGTGAAATCCACAGTTACTGCTACCCCAAAGAGTAGCACTTACTTAATGGATAGAAATGAATGCCAATCTGTGAGGTAACTGTATTGTGAAGCTATGTGAACAGACCCTGTTGAAATATTTTTGATGAAAAAATAATGAACACAAGAATGTTGGTTGTATATTCCACAGTGACAGCTACTCCAACAAAAAGCACTTACTGAAAAACAACGTATCAATACTTCTGTTAGAGTTGCTGTGCTGGTATTACCATCCCATAATGATGCTTGCCAAAGGCAATTGTTGGGCTTTTAAAGCATTTGTGGTCATTAAATCCAGAGTCATACCCCAACTTGATAGCACTTTCTATTTCCAAATACAAGAGAGCTGCTAAAGTTGAAGTATACTTCTAGATAATCAAAGAAGAAATGTTTGCGATAAGAGAGAAAGCTTAGGAACTGTTACACGTTTTAAGATTAACCCAAACAGAATCACTTATGAAAATAGGAATCAAGTAGTGCTTACTTTTGAAGAAATCTTAGTCTGTTTCAACCAGCAAACAGTCTCTACTGGCAAGTAGTTGTTGAATTAATCACATAAAACTACCCCAACATGTAGCACTTACTGCATTATGAGATCAAGTCAATGCTAAAGTTAGGGTACCAATTGTGAAGTAAAGAGATTGCCGCATTTCCAGATCCTGTCCTGGCCACTTACTGGTTATCCCATGCTGTCAGTTTTCCCAAGAGCTCTTTTCCAAGCTGAATGGCCTCCAAGACTCCAACTGAAGTGCATTTCTGAACTGGGATGAGTTCATTTTAAATGACTTGGGACAGAAACTGATGGCTGTGTTGTTAACAGCTAGACCCCCTGTTACAAAAGGTTTGATCACCATGCTAATGTTGAATTAACAATTCAGATTCATAAGCCTGAACAATTGTCTGCCACCAATTCAACTGGGTCTTGGTTTGATAGAAAGACATGGGAATGGATTTCAAAATAGCATGATTGAATTAAGTTTGTCTTCCATGAGCATCAGAATTTCAAAATATTTGCTATGCCATGTTGTGGTGTCTCTTGGTGCACATGATCACCACCGAGTGAAATCCACAGTTACTGCTACCCCAAAGAGTAGCACTTACTTAATGGATAGAAATGAATGCCAATCTGTGAGGTAACTGTATTGTGAAGCTATGTGAACAGACCCTGTTGAAATATTTTTGATGAAAAAATAATGAACACAAGAATGTTGGTTGTATATTCCACAGTGACAGCTACTCCAACAAAAAGCACTTACTGAAAAACAACGTATCAATACTTCTGTTAGAGTTGCTGTGCTGGTATTACCATCCCATAATGATGCTTGCCAAAGGCAATTGTTGGGCTTTTAAAGCATTTGTGGTCATTAAATCCAGAGTCATACCCCAACTTGATAGCACTTTCTATTTCCAAATACAAGAGAGCTGCTAAAGTTGAAGTATACTTCTAGATAATCAAAGAAGAAATGTTTGCGATAAGAGAGAAAGCTTAGGAACTGTTACACGTTTTAAGATTAACCCAAACAGAATCACTTATGAAAATAGGAATCAAGTAGTGCTTACTTTTGAAGAAATCTTAGTCTGTTTCAACCAGCAAACAGTCTCTACTGGCAAGTAGTTGTTGAATTAATCACATAAAACTACCCCAACATGTAGCACTTACTGCATTATGAGATCAAGTCAATGCTAAAGTTAGGGTACCAATTGTGAAGTAAAGAGATTGCCGCATTTCCAGATCCTGTCCTGGCCACTTACTGGTTATCCCATGCTGTCAGTTTTCCCAAGAGCTCTTTTCCAAGCTGAATGGCCTCCAAGACTCCAACTGAAGTGCATTTCTGAACTGGGATGAGTTCATTTTAAATGACTTGGGACAGAAACTGATGGCTGTGTTGTTAACAGCTAGACCCCCTGTTACAAAAGGTTTGATCACCATGCTAATGTTGAATTAACAATTCAGATTCATAAGCCTGAACAATTGTCTGCCACCAATTCAACTGGGTCTTGGTTTGATAGAAAGACATGGGAATGGATTTCAAAATAGCATGATTGAATTAAGTTTGTCTTCCATGAGCATCAGAATTTCAAAATATTTGCTATGCCATGTTGTGGTGTCTCTTGGTGCACATGATCACCACCGAGTGAAATCCACAGTTACTGCTACCCCAAAGAGTAGCACTTACTTAATGGATAGAAATGAATGCCAATCTGTGAGGTAACTGTATTGTGAAGCTATGTGAACAGACCCTGTTGAAATATTTTTGATGAAAAAATAATGAACACAAGAATGTTGGTTGTATATTCCACAGTGACAGCTACTCCAACAAAAAGCACTTACTGAAAAACAACGTATCAATACTTCTGTTAGAGTTGCTGTGCTGGTATTACCATCCCATAATGATGCTTGCCAAAGGCAATTGTTGGGCTTTTAAAGCATTTGTGGTCATTAAATCCAGAGTCATACCCCAACTTGATAGCACTTTCTATTTCCAAATACAAGAGAGCTGCTAAAGTTGAAGTATACTTCTAGATAATCAAAGAAGAAATGTTTGCGATAAGAGAGAAAGCTTAGGAACTGTTACACGTTTTAAGATAAACCCAAACAGAATCACTTATGAAAATAGGAATCAAGTAGTGCTTACTTTTGAAGAAATCTTAGTCTGTTTCAACTAGCAAACAGTCTCTACTGGCAAGTAGTTGTTGAATTAATCACATAAAACTACCCCAACATGTAGCACTTACTGCATTATGAGATCAAGTCAATGCTAAAGTTAGGGTACCAATTGTGAAGTAAAGAGATTGCCGCATTTCCAGATCCTGTCCTGGCCACTTACTGGTTATCCCATGCTGTCAGTTTTCCCAAGAGCTCTTTTCCAAGCTGAATGGCCTCCAAGACTCCAACTGAAGTGCATTTCTGAACTGGGATGAGTTCATTTTAAATGACTTGGGACAGAAACTGATGGCTGTGTTGTTAACAGCTAGACCCCCTGTTACAAAAGGTTTGATCACCATGCTAATGTTGAATTAACAATTCAGATTCATAAGCCTGAACAATTGTCTGCCACCAATTCAACTGGGTCTTGGTTTGATAGAAAGACATGGGAATGGATTTCAAAATAGCATGATTGAATTAAGTTTGTCTTCCATGAGCATCAGAATTTCAAAATATGTGCTATGCCATGTTGTGGTGTCTCTTGGTGCACATGATCACCACCGAGTGAAATCCACAGTTACTGCTACCCCAAAGAGTAGCACTTACTTAATGGATAGAAATGAATGCCAATCTGTGAGGTAACTGTATTGTGAAGCTATGTGAACAGACCCTGTTGAAATATTTTTGATGAAAAAATAATGAACACAAGAATGTTGGTTGTATATTCCACAGTGACAGCTACTCCAACAAAAAGCACTTACTGAAAAACAACGTATCAATACTTCTGTTAGAGTTGCTGTGCTGGTATTACCATCCCATAATGATGCTTGCCAAAGGCAATTGTTGGGCTTTTAAAGCATTTGTGGTCATTAAATCCAGAGTCATACCCCAACTTGATAGCACTTTCTATTTCCAAATACAAGAGAGCTGCTAAAGTTGAAGTATACTTCTAGATAATCAAAGAAGAAATGTTTGCGATAAGAGAGAAAGCTTAGGAACTGTTACACGTTTTAAGATTAACCCAAACAGAATCACTTATGAAAATAGGAATCAAGTAGTGCTTACTTGGCTCCTGACCAAGATGGCGGCGCGCATGCATCGCGACGCTCAGTGTCTCTCCAGAGTTTGCGAACTAGTAGTTATTTGCTTGTTTATCTTAAGTATTCTCGCTAAAAACAGTTTAGCGTTCATATCGTACAGCCGACAAGAACTTCTGGACATCGGTTCCGGCACTCCAGTCATCTTTATCGACGATATACCCGAGATTAGCAAAACAGCGGGTCCAGCTAACTCCGCTACACCGAACGGAAGAGGCCCCAGACCGGCTCGGAAACGAAAACACAGGCGAGGGAGCCGAGGTGGGCTGAGAGCTAGGCTAAAGCTAACTCCACACCGACTCTCACTACCTAGCCTTTTCCTTGCAAATGTTCGTTCCCTGGCAAACAAGATGGATGAACTGCGGCTGCGGATCACCACCCACAAATGGATTATGGACTGTAATATCATGGTTTTCACTGAAACCTGGCTCAACAGCGAGGTTCCCGACAACGCTATCGAGCTAGCAGGGCGCTGCGTTCTCCGAGCAGACAGAACAGCAGGCGACTCCGGTAAGACCAGAGGTGGAGGTTTGTGCATTTATGTTAACAAGACGTGGTGCACGGACACTACCATCACCGAGAGTCACTGCTCAGCTAACCTGGAGTTTCTCATGGTTAAGTGTAGACCTTTCTATCTGCCCAGAGAGTTCACGTCTACTGTTATCACGGCAGCCTATATCCCCCCGGATGCTAATGCTAAGATTGCTATGAAAGAACTGTATGCTGCCATTAGCAAACAACAGACTCTGCATCCCGAGGCAGCCTTCATTGTCGCGGGTGACTTCAATCACTCCAACTTAAAGACTGTACTGCCCAAATTCCACCGAAATGTCTCTTGCCCCACCAGAGGAGACAGGACATTGGACCAAGTATACACCAGCATGGCTGATGCGTACAAAGCCGTTCCCCTCCCCCACCTAGGTCAATCAGACCACCTCTCATTGTTCCTACTGCCCAAGTACTCAGCACTCATCAAACGAGTGAAACCTACAGTGAGGACAGTCAAGGTCTGGCCAGAGGGAGCTGACACAGCGCTCCAGCAGCGTTTTGGAAACACTGACTGGGGTGTGTTTGCCACTCAGGCCACCCATGACTCCCACACGGACATTAATTCATATGCCTCATCTGTTTTGGACTACATCAATTCCAACATCAGCAGTGTCACCACACTCAAGCGGATCACCACTTTCCCTAATCAGAAGCCATGGATGAACAGTGAGGTCCGACTCCTGCTGAAGGCACGTGACACTGCCTTCAGATCAGGGGATGCTCGGGCCTATAGCTCATCCAGGGCTAATCTGCAGAGGGGCATCAAAAAGGCCAAGCACAACCACAAGCTGAGGATAGAGGATCACTTCAGAAACAACTCTGACCCCCGACGCATGTGGCAGGGCATCCAGGCCATCACTGACTACAAACCATCTAACACCTCACCCCTCTCCGTTGACGCCTCCCTCCCTGATGAGCTGAACCACTTCTACGGCCGCTTTGACAGGGACAACAAGGAGGTGGCCATCAAGGCTGTGCTCCCTGCGGATCACCAGCCCCTCACTCTATCCCCCACCGACGTGTGTGCGGCACTGAGCAGGACTAACGCACGCAAGGCTGCTGGTCCTGATGGGATCCCCGGACGTGTCCTCAGGGCCTGCGCTGTGCAGCTGACTAAGGTTTGGACTGACATATTCAACCTGTCCCTAGCCCAAGCAGCTGTCCCCGCGTGCTTCAAAACCACCACCATCGTGCCGGTGCCAAAACACTCCACTGCAACGAGCTTAAATGACTTCCGACCAGTGGCACTCACGCCCATCATCATGAAGTGCTTCGAGAGGCTGGTCTTAGCTCAACTCAAGACCTGCCTACCACCCACACTGGACCCCTTTCAATTCGCCTACCGGCAGAACAGGAGTACAGAGGATGCCATTTCAACGGCACTTCACTCCGCCCTGTCCCACCTCGACAAGACTAACTCTTATGTGAGAATGCTGTTTATTGACTTCAGCTCAGCATTCAACACCATCATCCCCTCCGAACTGATCTCCAAACTCAGGCAATTGGGCATCAACCCCTCCCTCTGCAACTGGATTCTAGACTTCCTGACCAACAGGCCGCAGTCTGTTAGGCTTCACAACCACACCTCCTCAACCCTCACCCTGAACACCGGCGTTCCACAAGGCTGTGTGCTGAGCCCCCTCCTTTACTCCCTCTTCACCTACGACTGCACACCTGTACATGGCTCAAACACCATTGTTAAGTTTGCAGACGACACAACGGTGATCGGCCTCATCAGCAACAACGATGAGTCGGCCTACAGGGAGGAGGTCCAGCACCTAACAGTGTGGTGCAACGACAATAACCTGGCTCTCAACACCAAGAAGACCAAAGAACTCATTGTGGACTTCAGGAAGTCTAAAGCTGGCGCACACACCCCCATCCTCATCAACGGGACTGAGGTGGAGCGAGTCACCAGCTTCAAGTTTCTGGGTGTCCACATCTCTGAGGACCTCTCCTGGACCCTCAACACCTCCACCCTGATAAAGAAGGCTCACCAGCGTCTCTTCTTCCTGAGGAGACTAAAGAAGGTCCATCTATCTCCTCAGATCCTGGTGAACTTCTACCGCTGCACCATCGAGAGTATCCTTACCAACTGTGTCACAGTATGGTATGGCAACTGCTCGGCATCGGACCGGAAAGCACTGCAGAGGGTGGTGAAAACTGCCCAACGCATCACCGGTTCCTCACTCCCCTCCATCGAGGCTGTCCAGGGCAAACGATGCTTGCGTAAGGCACGCAGCATCGTCAAGGACATCTCTCACCCCAACCATAGACTTTTCACCCCACTCCCCTCCGGGAGGCGCTACAGGTCTCTCCGCACCCGAACCAGTAGGTTCAGAGGCAGCTTCTTCCCTGCGGCTGTCACCCTGCTGAACACGAACACTACACCTACCTGACAACCTACTACCCCCGCAACCCCCCCCCCCCCCCCCCCACCCGGACAATTGCACTATTGCACTATTACTCCCCTCCCCTGCTCTTACTCTTACTCAATACCACTGCTCTTCTGTACATACCTGTCCATACTGTTCATACTGTTCATAATGCACATAATGCACATATCCTATATTTTCTTTAATACTACTGCACATACTGTAGATACTTGTTTATACTGTTTATACGGCATTCCATATTTATATTTATTCTGCATCTACCTCATGTTACTGTTAATACATATATACTGCTAGACTGCATTACCTATACAGCTCATATGCTGCTACACTGCTCATACTGTAACTATTTATTCTGCTATAATGCTACTGCTACTCACATACTGCTATACTGCACTGCTATATATACTGCTTATACTATACTATATTATACTGCACTACTACTGATCATATATTGCACTACCTGTAAATACTGTTCATTGCACTTTCTGCTATTTTGCACTTCTGGTTAGACGCTAACTGCATTTCGTTGTCTCTGTACTTGTACTCTGCACAATGACAATAAAGTTGAATCTAATCTAATCTAATCTAATCTTTTGAAGAAATCTTAGTCTGTTTCAACCAGCAAACAGTCTCTACTGGCAAGTAGTTGTTGAATTAATCACATAAAACTACCCCAACATGTAGCACTTACTGCATTATGAGATCAAGTCAATGCTAAAGTTAGGGTACCAATTGTGAAGTAAAGAGATTGCCGCATTTCCAGATCCTGTCCTGGCCACTTACTGGTTATCCCATGCTGTCAGTTTTCCCAAGAGCTCTTTTCCAAGCTGAATGGCCTCCAAGACTCCAACTGAAGTGCATTTCTGAACTGGGATGAGTTCATTTTAAATGACTTGGGACAGAAACTGATGGCTGTGTTGTTAACAGCTAGACCCCCTGTTACAAAAGGTTTGATCACCATGCTAATGTTGAATTAACAATTCAGATTCATAAGCCTGAACAATTGTCTGCCACCAATTCAACTGGGTCTTGGTTTGATAGAAAGACATGGGAATGGATTTCAAAATAGCATGATTGAATTAAGTTTGTCTTCCATGAGCATCAGAATTTCAAAATATTTGCTATGCCATGTTGTGGTGTCTCTTGGTGCACATGATCACCACCGAGTGAAATCCACAGTTACTGCTACCCCAAAGAGTAGCACTTACTTAATGGATAGAAATGAATGCCAATCTGTGAGGTAACTGTATTGTGAAGCTATGTGAACAGACCCTGTTGAAATATTTTTGATGAAAAAATAATGAACACAAGAATGTTGGTTGTATATTCCACAGTGACAGCTACTCCAACAAAAAGCACTTACTGAAAAACAACGTATCAATACTTCTGTTAGAGTTGCTGTGCTGGTATTACCATCCCATAATGATGCTTGCCAAAGGCAATTGTTGGGCTTTTAAAGCATTTGTGGTCATTAAATCCAGAGTCATACCCCAACTTGATAGCACTTTCTATTTCCAAATACAAGAGAGCTGCTAAAGTTGAAGTATACTTCTAGATAATCAAAGAAGAAATGTTTGCGATAAGAGAGAAAGCTTAGGAACTGTTACACGTTTTAAGATAAACCCAAACAGAATCACTTATGAAAATAGGAATCAAGTAGTGCTTACTTTTGAAGAAATCTTAGTCTGTTTCAACTAGCAAACAGTCTCTACTGGCAAGTAGTTGTTGAATTAATCACATAAAACTACCCCAACATGTAGCACTTACTGCATTATGAGATCAAGTCAATGCTAAAGTTAGGGTACCAATTGTGAAGTAAAGAGATTGCCGCATTTCCAGATCCTGTCCTGGCCACTTACTGGTTATCCCATGCTGTCAGTTTTCCCAAGAGCTCTTTTCCAAGCTGAATGGCCTCCAAGACTCCAACTGAAGTGCATTTCTGAACTGGGATGAGTTCATTTTAAATGACTTGGGACAGAAACTGATGGCTGTGTTGTTAACAGCTAGACCCCCTGTTACAAAAGGTTTGATCACCATGCTAATGTTGAATTAACAATTCAGATTCATAAGCCTGAACAATTGTCTGCCACCAATTCAACTGGGTCTTGGTTTGATAGAAAGACATGGGAATGGATTTCAAAATAGCATGATTGAATTAAGTTTGTCTTCCATGAGCATCAGAATTTCAAAATATGTGCTATGCCATGTTGTGGTGTCTCTTGGTGCACATGATCACCACCGAGTGAAATCCACAGTTACTGCTACCCCAAAGAGTAGCACTTACTTAATGGATAGAAATGAATGCCAATCTGTGAGGTAACTGTATTGTGAAGCTATGTGAACAGACCCTGTTGAAATATTTTTGATGAAAAAATAATGAACACAAGAATGTTGGTTGTATATTCCACAGTGACAGCTACTCCAACAAAAAGCACTTACTGAAAAACAACGTATCAATACTTCTGTTAGAGTTGCTGTGCTGGTATTACCATCCCATAATGATGCTTGCCAAAGGCAATTGTTGGGCTTTTAAAGCATTTGTGGTCATTAAATCCAGAGTCATACCCCAACTTGATAGCACTTTCTATTTCCAAATACAAGAGAGCTGCTAAAGTTGAAGTATACTTATAGATAATCAAAGAAGAAATGTTTGCGATAAGAGAGAAAGCTTAGGAACTGTTACACGTTTTAAGATTAACCCAAACAGAATCACTTATGAAAATAGGAATCAAGTAGTGCTTACTTTTGAAGAAATCTTAGTCTGTTTCAACCAGCAAACAGTCTCTACTGGCAAGTAGTTGTTGAATTAATCACATAAAACTACCCCAACATGTAGCACTTACTGCATTATGAGATCAAGTCAATGCTAAAGTTAGGGTACCAATTGTGAAGTAAAGAGATTGCCGCATTTCCAGATCCTGTCCTGGCCACTTACTGGTTATCCCATGCTGTCAGTTTTCCCAAGAGCTCTTTTCCAAGCTGAATGGCCTCCAAGACTCCAACTGAAGTGCATTTCTGAACTGGGATGAGTTCATTTTAAATGACTTGGGACAGAAACTGATGGCTGTGTTGTTAACAGCTAGACCCCCTGTTACAAAAGGTTTGATCACCATGCTAATGTTGAATTAACAATTCAGATTCATAAGCCTGAACAATTGTCTGCCACCAATTCAACTGGGTCTTGGTTTGATAGAAAGACATGGGAATGGATTTCAAAATAGCATGATTGAATTAAGTTTGTCTTCCATGAGCATCAGAATTTCAAAATATGTGCTATGCCATGTTGTGGTGTCTCTTGGTGCACATGATCACCACCGAGTGAAATCCACAGTTACTGCTACCCCAAAGAGTAGCACTTACTTAATGGATAGAAATGAATGCCAATCTGTGAGGTAACTGTATTGTGAAGCTATGTGAACAGACCCTGTTGAAATATTTTTGATGAAAAAATAATGAACACAAGAATGTTGGTTGTATATTCCACAGTGACAGCTACTCCAACAAAAAGCACTTACTGAAAAACAACGTATCAATACTTCTGTTAGAGTTGCTGTGCTGGTATTACCATCCCATAATGATGCTTGCCAAAGGCAATTGTTGGGCTTTTAAAGCATTTGTGGTCATTAAATCCAGAGTCATACCCCAACTTGATAGCACTTTCTATTTCCAAATACAAGAGAGCTGCTAAAGTTGAAGTATACTTCTAGATAATCAAAGAAGAAATGTTTGCGATAAGAGAGAAAGCTTAGGAACTGTTACACGTTTTAAGATTAACCCAAACAGAATCACTTATGAAAATAGGAATCAAGTAGTGCTTACTTTTGAAGAAATCTTAGTCTGTTTCAACCAGCAAACAGTCTCCACTGGCAAGTAGTTGTTGAATTAATCACATAAAACTACCCCAACATGTAGCACTTACTGCATTATGAGATCAAGTCAACGCTAAAGTTAGGGTACCAATTGTGAAGTAAAGAGATTGCCGCATTTCCAGATCCTGTCCTGGCCACTTACTGGTTATCCCATGCTGTCAGTTTTCCCAAGAGCTCTTTTCCAAGCTGAATGGCCTCCAAGACTCCAACTGAAGTGCATTTCTGAACTGGGATGAGTTCATTTTAAATGACTTGGGACAGAAACTGATGGCTGTGTTGTTAACAGCTAGACCCCCTGTTACAAAAGGTTTGATCACCATGCTAATGTTGAATTAACAATTCAGATTCATAAGCCTGAACAATTGTCTGCCACCAATTCAACTGGGTCTTGGTTTGATAGAAAGACATGGGAATGGATTTCAAAATAGCATGATTGAATTAAGTTTGTCTTCCATGAGCATCAGAATTTCAAAATATGTGCTATGCCATGTTGTGGTGTCTCTTGGTGCACATGATCACCACCGAGTGAAATCCACAGTTACTGCTACCCCAAAGAGTAGCACTTACTTAATGGATAGAAATGAATGCCAATCTGTGAGGTAACTGTATTGTGAAGCTATGTGAACAGACCCTGTTGAAATATTTTTGATGAAAAAATAATGAACACAAGAATGTTGGTTGTATATTCCACAGTGACAGCTACTCCAACAAAAAGCACTTACTGAAAAACAACGTATCAATACTTCTGTTAGAGTTGCTGTGCTGGTATTACCATCCCATAATGATGCTTGCCAAAGGCAATTGTTGGGCTTTTAAAGCATTTGTGGTCATTAAATCCAGAGTCATACCCCAACTTGATAGCACTTTCTATTTCCAAATACAAGAGAGCTGCTAAAGTTGAAGTATACTTCTAGATAATCAAAGAAGAAATGTTTGCGATAAGAGAGAAAGCTTAGGAACTGTTACACGTTTTAAGATTAACCCAAACAGAATCACTTATGAAAATAGGAATCAAGTAGTGCTTACTTTTGAAGAAATCTTAGTCTGTTTCAACCAGCAAACAGTCTCTACTGGCAAGTAGTTGTTGAATTAATCACATAAAACTACCCCAACATGTAGCACTTACTGCATTATGAGATCAAGTCAACGCTAAAGTTAGGGTACCAATTGTGAAGTAAAGAGATTGCCGCATTTCCAGATCCTGTCCTGGCCACTTACTGGTTATCCCATGCTGTCAGTTTTCCCAAGAGCTCTTTTCCAAGCTGAATGGCCTCCAAGACTCCAACTGAAGTGCATTTCTGAACTGGGATGAGTTCATTTTAAATGACTTGGGACAGAAACTGATGGCTGTGTTGTTAACAGCTAGACTCCCTGTTACAAAAGGTTTGATCACCATGCTAATGTTGAATTAACAATTCAGATTCATAAGCCTGAACAATTGTCTGCCACCAATTCAACTGGGTCTTGGTTTGATAGAAAGACATGGGAATGGATTTCAAAATAGCATGATTGAATTAAGTTTGTCTTCCATGAGCATCAGAATTTCAAAATATGTGCTATGCCATGTTGTGGTGTCTCTTGGTGCACATGATCACCACCGAGTGAAATCCACAGTTACTGCTACCCCAAAGAGTAGCACTTACTTAATGGATAGAAATGAATGCCAATCTGTGAGGTAACTGTATTGTGAAGCTATGTGAACAGACCCTGTTGAAATATTTTTGATGAAAAAATAATGAACACAAGAATGTTGGTTGTATATTCCACAGTGACAGC
This sequence comes from Argentina silus, assembly GCF_951799395.1. Taxonomy (NCBI): domain Eukaryota; kingdom Metazoa; phylum Chordata; class Actinopteri; order Argentiniformes; family Argentinidae; genus Argentina; species Argentina silus. The sequence goes on along the minus strand of NC_139659.1, from coordinate 22,302,874 downwards.
TACTCCAACAAAAAGCACTTACTGAAAAACAACGTATCAATACTTCTGTTAGAGTTGCTGTGCTGGTATTACCATCCCATAATGATGCTTGCCAAAGGCAATTGTTGGGCTTTTAAAGCATTTGTGGTCATTAAATCCAGAGTCATACCCCAACTTGATAGCACTTTCTATTTCCAAATACAAGAGAGCTGCTAAAGTTGAAGTATACTTCTAGATAATCAAAGAAGAAATGTTTGCGATAAGAGAGAAAGCTTAGGAACTGTTACACGTTTTAAGATAAACCCAAACAGAATCACTTATGAAAATAGGAATCAAGTAGTGCTTACTTTTGAAGAAATCTTAGTCTGTTTCAACCAGCAAACAGTCTCTACTGGCAAGTAGTTGTTGAATTAATCACATAAAACTACCCCAACATGTAGCACTTACTGCATTATGAGATCAAGTCAATGCTAAAGTTAGGGTACCAATTGTGAAGTAAAGAGATTGCCGCATTTCCAGATCCTGTCCTGGCCACTTACTGGTTATCCCATGCTGTCAGTTTTCCCAAGAGCTCTTTTCCAAGCTGAATGGCCTCCAAGACTCCAACTGAAGTGCATTTCTGAACTGGGATGAGTTCATTTTAAATGACTTGGGACAGAAACTGATGGCTGTGTTGTTAACAGCTAGACCCCCTGTTACAAAAGGTTTGATCACCATGCTAATGTTGAATTAACAATTCAGATTCATAAGCCTGAACAATTGTCTGCCACCAATTCAACTGGGTCTTGGTTTGATAGAAAGACATGGGAATGGATTTCAAAATAGCATGATTGAATTAAGTTTGTCTTCCATGAGCATCAGAATTTCAAAATATGTGCTATGCCATGTTGTGGTGTCTCTTGGTGCACATGATCACCACCGAGTGAAATCCACAGTTACTGCTACCCCAAAGAGTAGCACTTACTTAATGGATAGAAATGAATGCCAATCTGTGAGGTAACTGTATTGTGAAGCTATGTGAACAGACCCTGTTGAAATATTTTTGATGAAAAAATAATGAACACAAGAATGTTGGTTGTATATTCCACAGTGACAGCTACTCCAACAAAAAGCACTTACTGAAAAACAACGTATCAATACTTCTGTTAGAGTTGCTGTGCTGGTATTACCATCCCATAATGATGCTTGCCAAAGGCAATTGTTGGGCTTTTAAAGCATTTGTGGTCATTAAATCCAGAGTCATACCCCAACTTGATAGCACTTTCTATTTCCAAATACAAGAGAGCTGCTAAAGTTGAAGTATACTTCTAGATAATCAAAGAAGAAATGTTTGCGATAAGAGAGAAAGCTTAGGAACTGTTACACGTTTTAAGATTAACCCAAACAGAATCACTTATGAAAATAGGAATCAAGTAGTGCTTACTTTTGAAGAAATCTTAGTCTGTTTCAACCAGCAAACAGTCTCTACTGGCAAGTAGTTGTTGAATTAATCACATAAAACTACCCCAACATGTAGCACTTACTGCATTATGAGATCAAGTCAATGCTAAAGTTAGGGTACCAATTGTGAAGTAAAGAGATTGCCGCATTTCCAGATCCTGTCCTGGCCACTTACTGGTTATCCCATGCTGTCAGTTTTCCCAAGAGCTCTTTTCCAAGCTGAATGGCCTCCAAGACTCCAACTGAAGTGCATTTCTGAACTGGGATGAGTTCATTTTAAATGACTTGGGACAGAAACTGATGGCTGTGTTGTTAACAGCTAGACCCCCTGTTACAAAAGGTTTGATCACCATGCTAATGTTGAATTAACAATTCAGATTCATAAGCCTGAACAATTGTCTGCCACCAATTCAACTGGGTCTTGGTTTGATAGAAAGACATGGGAATGGATTTCAAAATAGCATGATTGAATTAAGTTTGTCTTCCATGAGCATCAGAATTTCAAAATATTTGCTATGCCATGTTGTGGTGTCTCTTGGTGCACATGATCACCACCGAGTGAAATCCACAGTTACTGCTACCCCAAAGAGTAGCACTTACTTAATGGATAGAAATGAATGCCAATCTGTGAGGTAACTGTATTGTGAAGCTATGTGAACAGACCCTGTTGAAATATTTTTGATGAAAAAATAATGAACACAAGAATGTTGGTTGTATATTCCACAGTGACAGCTACTCCAACAAAAAGCACTTACTGAAAAACAACGTATCAATACTTCTGTTAGAGTTGCTGTGCTGGTATTACCATCCCATAATGATGCTTGCCAAAGGCAATTGTTGGGCTTTTAAAGCATTTGTGGTCATTAAATCCAGAGTCATACCCCAACTTGATAGCACTTTCTATTTCCAAATACAAGAGAGCTGCTAAAGTTGAAGTATACTTCTAGATAATCAAAGAAGAAATGTTTGCGATAAGAGAGAAAGCTTAGGAACTGTTACACGTTTTAAGATAAACCCAAACAGAATCACTTATGAAAATAGGAATCAAGTAGTGCTTACTTTTGAAGAAATCTTAGTCTGTTTCAACCAGCAAACAGTCTCTACTGGCAAGTAGTTGTTGAATTAATCACATAAAACTACCCCAACATGTAGCACTTACTGCATTATGAGATCAAGTCAATGCTAAAGTTAGGGTACCAATTGTGAAGTAAAGAGATTGCCGCATTTCCAGATCCTGTCCTGGCCACTTACTGGTTATCCCATGCTGTCAGTTTTCCCAAGAGCTCTTTTCCAAGCTGAATGGCCTCCAAGACTCCAACTGAAGTGCATTTCTGAACTGGGATGAGTTCATTTTAAATGACTTGGGACAGAAACTGATGGCTGTGTTGTTAACAGCTAGACCCCCTGTTACAAAAGGTTTGATCACCATGCTAATGTTGAATTAACAATTCAGATTCATAAGCCTGAACAATTGTCTGCCACCAATTCAACTGGGTCTTGGTTTGATAGAAAGACATGGGAATGGATTTCAAAATAGCATGATTGAATTAAGTTTGTCTTCCATGAGCATCAGAATTTCAAAATATTTGCTATGCCATGTTGTGGTGTCTCTTGGTGCACATGATCACCACCGAGTGAAATCCACAGTTACTGCTACCCCAAAGAGTAGCACTTACTTAATGGATAGAAATGAATGCCAATCTGTGAGGTAACTGTATTGTGAAGCTATGTGAACAGACCCTGTTGAAATATTTTTGATGAAAAAATAATGAACACAAGAATGTTGGTTGTATATTCCACAGTGACAGCTACTCCAACAAAAAGCACTTACTGAAAAACAACGTATCAATACTTCTGTTAGAGTTGCTGTGCTGGTATTACCATCCCATAATGATGCTTGCCAAAGGCAATTGTTGGGCTTTTAAAGCATTTGTGGTCATTAAATCCAGAGTCATACCCCAACTTGATAGCACTTTCTATTTCCAAATACAAGAGAGCTGCTAAAGTTGAAGTATACTTCTAGATAATCAAAGAAGAAATGTTTGCGATAAGAGAGAAAGCTTAGGAACTGTTACACGTTTTAAGATTAACCCAAACAGAATCACATATGAAAATAGGAATCAAGTAGTGCTTACTTTTGAAGAAATCTTAGTCTGTTTCAACTAGCAAACAGTCTCTACTGGCAAGTAGTTGTTGAATTAATCACATAAAACTACCCCAACATGTAGCACTTACTGCATTATGAGATCAAGTCAATGCTAAAGTTAGGGTACCAATTGTGAAGTAAAGAGATTGCCGCATTTCCAGATCCTGTCCTGGCCACTTACTGGTTATCCCATGCTGTCAGTTTTCCCAAGAGCTCTTTTCCAAGCTGAATGGCCTCCAAGACTCCAACTGAAGTGCATTTCTGAACTGGGATGAGTTCATTTTAAATGACTTGGGACAGAAACTGATGGCTGTGTTGTTAACAGCTAGACCCCCTGTTACAAAAGGTTTGATCACCATGCTAATGTTGAATTAACAATTCAGATTCATAAGCCTGAACAATTGTCTGCCACCAATTCAACTGGGTCTTGGTTTGATAGAAAGACATGGGAATGGATTTCAAAATAGCATGATTGAATTAAGTTTGTCTTCCATGAGCATCAGAATTTCAAAATATGTGCTATGCCATGTTGTGGTGTCTCTTGGTGCACATGATCACCACCGAGTGAAATCCACAGTTACTGCTACCCCAAAGAGTAGCACTTACTTAATGGATAGAAATGAATGCCAATCTGTGAGGTAACTGTATTGTGAAGCTATGTGAACAGACCCTGTTGAAATATTTTTGATGAAAAAATAATGAACACAAGAATGTTGGTTGTATATTCCACAGTGACAGCTACTCCAACAAAAAGCACTTACTGAAAAACAACGTATCAATACTTCTGTTAGAGTTGCTGTGCTGGTATTACCATCCCATAATGATGCTTGCCAAAGGCAATTGTTGGGCTTTTAAAGCATTTGTGGTCATTAAATCCAGAGTCATACCCCAACTTGATAGCACTTTCTATTTCCAAATACAAGAGAGCTGCTAAAGTTGAAGTATACTTCTAGATAATCAAAGAAGAAATGTTTGCGATAAGAGAGAAAGCTTAGGAACTGTTACACGTTTTAAGATTAACCCAAACAGAATCACTTATGAAAATAGGAATCAAGTAGTGCTTACTTTTGAAGAAATCTTAGTCTGTTTCAACCAGCAAACAGTCTCTACTGGCAAGTAGTTGTTGAATTAATCACATAAAACTACCCCAACATGTAGCACTTACTGCATTATGAGATCAAGTCAATGCTAAAGTTAGGGTACCAATTGTGAAGTAAAGAGATTGCCGCATTTCCAGATCCTGTCCTGGCCACTTACTGGTTATCCCATGCTGTCAGTTTTCCCAAGAGCTCTTTTCCAAGCTGAATGGCCTCCAAGACTCCAACTGAAGTGCATTTCTGAACTGGGATGAGTTCATTTTAAATGACTTGGGACAGAAACTGATGGCTGTGTTGTTAACAGCTAGACCCCCTGTTACAAAAGGTTTGATCACCATGCTAATGTTGAATTAACAATTCAGATTCATAAGCCTGAACAATTGTCTGCCACCAATTCAACTGGGTCTTGGTTTGATAGAAAGACATGGGAATGGATTTCAAAATAGCATGATTGAATTAAGTTTGTCTTCCATGAGCATCAGAATTTCAAAATATTTGCTATGCCATGTTGTGGTGTCTCTTGGTGCACATGATCACCACCGAGTGAAATCCACAGTTACTGCTACCCCAAAGAGTAGCACTTACTTAATGGATAGAAATGAATGCCAATCTGTGAGGTAACTGTATTGTGAAGCTATGTGAACAGACCCTGTTGAAATATTTTTGATGAAAAAATAATGAACACAAGAATGTTGGTTGTATATTCCACAGTGACAGCTACTCCAACAAAAAGCACTTACTGAAAAACAACGTATCAATACTTCTGTTAGAGTTGCTGTGCTGGTATTACCATCCCATAATGATGCTTGCCAAAGGCAATTGTTGGGCTTTTAAAGCATTTGTGGTCATTAAATCCAGAGTCATACCCCAACTTGATAGCACTTTCTATTTCCAAATACAAGAGAGCTGCTAAAGTTGAAGTATACTTCTAGATAATCAAAGAAGAAATGTTTGCGATAAGAGAGAAAGCTTAGGAACTGTTACACGTTTTAAGATTAACCCAAACAGAATCACTTATGAAAATAGGAATCAAGTAGTGCTTACTTTTGAAGAAATCTTAGTCTGTTTCAACCAGCAAACAGTCTCTACTGGCAAGTAGTTGTTGAATTAATCACATAAAACTACCCCAACATGTAGCACTTACTGCATTATGAGATCAAGTCAATGCTAAAGTTAGGGTACCAATTGTGAAGTAAAGAGATTGCCGCATTTCCAGATCCTGTCCTGGCCACTTACTGGTTATCCCATGCTGTCAGTTTTCCCAAGAGCTCTTTTCCAAGCTGAATGGCCTCCAAGACTCCAACTGAAGTGCATTTCTGAACTGGGATGAGTTCATTTTAAATGACTTGGGACAGAAACTGATGGCTGTGTTGTTAACAGCTAGACCCCCTGTTACAAAAGGTTTGAACACCATGCTAATGTTGAATTAACAATTCAGATTCATAAGCCTGAACAATTGTCTGCCACCAATTCAACTGGGTCTTGGTTTGATAGAAAGACATGGGAATGGATTTCAAAATAGCATGATTGAATTAAGTTTGTCTTCCATGAGCATCAGAATTTCAAAATATTTGCTATGCCATGTTGTGGTGTCTCTTGGTGCACATGATCACCACCGAGTGAAATCCACAGTTACTGCTACCCCAAAGAGTAGCACTTACTTAATGGATAGAAATGAATGCCAATCTGTGAGGTAACTGTATTGTGAAGCTATGTGAACAGACCCTGTTGAAATATTTTTGATGAAAAAATAATGAACACAAGAATGTTGGTTGTATATTCCACAGTGACAGCTACTCCAACAAAAAGCACTTACTGAAAAACAACGTATCAATACTTCTGTTAGAGTTGCTGTGCTGGTATTACCATCCCATAATGATGCTTGCCAAAGGCAATTGTTGGGCTTTTAAAGCATTTGTGGTCATTAAATCCAGAGTCATACCCCAACTTGATAGCACTTTCTATTTCCAAATACAAGAGAGCTGCTAAAGTTGAAGTATACTTCTAGATAATCAAAGAAGAAATGTTTGCGATAAGAGAGAAAGCTTAGGAACTGTTACACGTTTTAAGATAAACCCAAACAGAATCACTTATGAAAATAGGAATCAAGTAGTGCTTACTTTTGAAGAAATCTTAGTCTGTTTCAACTAGCAAACAGTCTCTACTGGCAAGTAGTTGTTGAATTAATCACATAAAACTACCCCAACATGTAGCACTTACTGCATTATGAGATCAAGTCAATGCTAAAGTTAGGGTACCAATTGTGAAGTAAAGAGATTGCCGCATTTCCAGATCCTGTCCTGGCCACTTACTGGTTATCCCATGCTGTCAGTTTTCCCAAGAGCTCTTTTCCAAGCTGAATGGCCTCCAAGACTCCAACTGAAGTGCATTTCTGAACTGGGATGAGTTCATTTTAAATGACTTGGGACAGAAACTGATGGCTGTGTTGTTAACAGCTAGACCCCCTGTTACAAAAGGTTTGATCACCATGCTAATGTTGAATTAACAATTCAGATTCATAAGCCTGAACAATTGTCTGCCACCAATTCAACTGGGTCTTGGTTTGATAGAAAGACATGGGAATGGATTTCAAAATAGCATGATTGAATTAAGTTTGTCTTCCATGAGCATCAGAATTTCAAAATATGTGCTATGCCATGTTGTGGTGTCTCTTGGTGCACATGATCACCACCGAGTGAAATCCACAGTTACTGCTACCCCAAAGAGTAGCACTTACTTAATGGATAGAAATGAATGCCAATCTGTGAGGTAACTGTATTGTGAAGCTATGTGAACAGACCCTGTTGAAATATTTTTGATGAAAAAATAATGAACACAAGAATGTTGGTTGTATATTCCACAGTGACAGCTACTCCAACAAAAAGCACTTACTGAAAAACAACGTATCAATACTTCTGTTAGAGTTGCTGTGCTGGTATTACCATCCCATAATGATGCTTGCCAAAGGCAATTGTTGGGCTTTTAAAGCATTTGTGGTCATTAAATCCAGAGTCATACCCCAACTTGATAGCACTTTCTATTTCCAAATACAAGAGAGCTGCTAAAGTTGAAGTATACTTATAGATAATCAAAGAAGAAATGTTTGCGATAAGAGAGAAAGCTTAGGAACTGTTACACGTTTTAAGATTAACCCAAACAGAATCACTTATGAAAATAGGAATCAAGTAGTGCTTACTTTTGAAGAAATCTTAGTCTGTTTCAACCAGCAAACAGTCTCTACTGGCAAGTAGTTGTTGAATTAATCACATAAAACTACCCCAACATGTAGCACTTACTGCATTATGAGATCAAGTCAATGCTAAAGTTAGGGTACCAATTGTGAAGTAAAGAGATTGCCGCATTTCCAGATCCTGTCCTGGCCACTTACTGGTTATCCCATGCTGTCAGTTTTCCCAAGAGCTCTTTTCCAAGCTGAATGGCCTCCAAGACTCCAACTGAAGTGCATTTCTGAACTGGGATGAGTTCATTTTAAATGACTTGGGACAGAAACTGATGGCTGTGTTGTTAACAGCTAGACCCCCTGTTACAAAAGGTTTGATCACCATGCTAATGTTGAATTAACAATTCAGATTCATAAGCCTGAACAATTGTCTGCCACCAATTCAACTGGGTCTTGGTTTGATAGAAAGACATGGGAATGGATTTCAAAATAGCATGATTGAATTAAGTTTGTCTTCCATGAGCATCAGAATTTCAAAATATGTGCTATGCCATGTTGTGGTGTCTCTTGGTGCACATGATCACCACCGAGTGAAATCCACAGTTACTGCTACCCCAAAGAGTAGCACTTACTTAATGGATAGAAATGAATGCCAATCTGTGAGGTAACTGTATTGTGAAGCTATGTGAACAGACCCTGTTGAAATATTTTTGATGAAAAAATAATGAACACAAGAATGTTGGTTGTATATTCCACAGTGACAGCTACTCCAACAAAAAGCACTTACTGAAAAACAACGTATCAATACTTCTGTTAGAGTTGCTGTGCTGGTATTACCATCCCATAATGATGCTTGCCAAAGGCAATTGTTGGGCTTTTAAAGCATTTGTGGTCATTAAATCCAGAGTCATACCCCAACTTGATAGCACTTTCTATTTCCAAATACAAGAGAGCTGCTAAAGTTGAAGTATACTTCTAGATAATCAAAGAAGAAATGTTTGCGATAAGAGAGAAAGCTTAGGAACTGTTACACGTTTTAAGATTAACCCAAACAGAATCACTTATGAAAATAGGAATCAAGTAGTGCTTACTTTTGAAGAAATCTTAGTCTGTTTCAACCAGCAAACAGTCTCCACTGGCAAGTAGTTGTTGAATTAATCACATAAAACTACCCCAACATGTAGCACTTACTGCATTATGAGATCAAGTCAACGCTAAAGTTAGGGTACCAATTGTGAAGTAAAGAGATTGCCGCATTTCCAGATCCTGTCCTGGCCACTTACTGGTTATCCCATGCTGTCAGTTTTCCCAAGAGCTCTTTTCCAAGCTGAATGGCCTCCAAGACTCCAACTGAAGTGCATTTCTGAACTGGGATGAGTTCATTTTAAATGACTTGGGACAGAAACTGATGGCTGTGTTGTTAACAGCTAGACCCCCTGTTACAAAAGGTTTGATCACCATGCTAATGTTGAATTAACAATTCAGATTCATAAGCCTGAACAATTGTCTGCCACCAATTCAACTGGGTCTTGGTTTGATAGAAAGACATGGGAATGGATTTCAAAATAGCATGATTGAATTAAGTTTGTCTTCCATGAGCATCAGAATTTCAAAATATGTGCTATGCCATGTTGTGGTGTCTCTTGGTGCACATGATCACCACCGAGTGAAATCCACAGTTACTGCTACCCCAAAGAGTAGCACTTACTTAATGGATAGAAATGAATGCCAATCTGTGAGGTAACTGTATTGTGAAGCTATGTGAACAGACCCTGTTGAAATATTTTTGATGAAAAAATAATGAACACAAGAATGTTGGTTGTATATTCCACAGTGACAGCTACTCCAACAAAAAGCACTTACTGAAAAACAACGTATCAATACTTCTGTTAGAGTTGCTGTGCTGGTATTACCATCCCATAATGATGCTTGCCAAAGGCAATTGTTGGGCTTTTAAAGCATTTGTGGTCATTAAATCCAGAGTCATACCCCAACTTGATAGCACTTTCTATTTCCAAATACAAGAGAGCTGCTAAAGTTGAAGTATACTTCTAGATAATCAAAGAAGAAATGTTTGCGATAAGAGAGAAAGCTTAGGAACTGTTACACGTTTTAAGATTAACCCAAACAGAATCACTTATGAAAATAGGAATCAAGTAGTGCTTACTTTTGAAGAAATCTTAGTCTGTTTCAACCAGCAAACAGTCTCTACTGGCAAGTAGTTGTTGAATTAATCACATAAAACTACCCCAACATGTAGCACTTACTGCATTATGAGATCAAGTCAACGCTAAAGTTAGGGTACCAATTGTGAAGTAAAGAGATTGCCGCATTTCCAGATCCTGTCCTGGCCACTTACTGGTTATCCCATGCTGTCAGTTTTCCCAAGAGCTCTTTTCCAAGCTGAATGGCCTCCAAGACTCCAACTGAAGTGCATTTCTGAACTGGGATGAGTTCATTTTAAATGACTTGGGACAGAAACTGATGGCTGTGTTGTTAACAGCTAGACCCCCTGTTACAAAAGGTTTGATCACCATGCTAATGTTGAATTAACAATTCAGATTCATAAGCCTGAACAATTGTCTGCCACCAATTCAACTGGGTCTTGGTTTGATAGAAAGACATGGGAATGGATTTCAAAATAGCATGATTGAATTAAGTTTGTCTTCCATGAGCATCAGAATTTCAAAATATGTGCTATGCCATGTTGTGGTGTCTCTTGGTGCACATGATCACCACCGAGTGAAATCCACAGTTACTGCTACCCCAAAGAGTAGCACTTACTTAATGGATAGAAATGAATGCCAATCTGTGAGGTAACTGTATTGTGAAGCTATGTGAACAGACCCTGTTGAAATATTTTTGATGAAAAAATAATGAACACAAGAATGTTGGTTGTATATTCCACAGTGACAGCTACTCCAACAAAAAGCACTTACTGAAAAACAACGTATCAATACTTCTGTTAGAGTTGCTGTGCTGGTATTACCATCCCATAATGATGCTTGCCAAAGGCAATTGTTGGGCTTTTAAAGCATTTGTGGTCATTAAATCCAGAGTCATACCCCAACTTGATAGCACTTTCTATTTCCAAATACAAGAGAGCTGCTAAAGTTGAAGTATACTTCTAGATAATCAAAGAAGAAATGTTTGCGATAAGAGAGAAAGCTTAGGAACTGTTACACGTTTTAAGATTAACCCAAACAGAATCACTTATGAAAATAGGAATCAAGTAGTGCTTACTTTTGAAGAAATCTTAGTCTGTTTCAACCAGCAAACAGTCTCTACTGGCAAGTAGTTGTTGAATTAATCACATAAAACTACCCCAACATGTAGCACTTACTGCATTATGAGATCAAGTCAATGCTAAAGTTAGGGTACCAATTGTGAAGTAAAGAGATTGCCGCATTTCCAGATCCTGTCCTGGCCACTTACTGGTTATCCCATGCTGTCAGTTTTCCCAAGAGCTCTTTTCCAAGCTGAATGGCCTCCAAGACTCCAACTGAAGTGCATTTCTGAACTGGGATGAGTTCATTTTAAATGACTTGGGACAGAAACTGATGGCTGTGTTGTTAACAGCTAGACCCCCTGTTACAAAAGGTTTGATCACCATGCTAATGTTGAATTAACAATTCAGATTCATAAGCCTGAACAATTGTCTGCCACCAATTCAACTGGGTCTTGGTTTGATAGAAAGACATGGGAATGGATTTCAAAATAGCATGATTGAATTAAGTTTGTCTTCCATGAGCATCAGAATTTCAAAATATGTGCTATGCCATGTTGTGGTGTCTCTTGGTGCACATGATCACCACCGAGTGAAATCCACAGTTACTGCTACCCCAAAGAGTAGCACTTACTTAATGGATAGAAATGAATGCCAATCTGTGAGGTAACTGTATTGTGAAGCTATGTGAACAGACCCTGTTGAAATATTTTTGATGAAAAAATAATGAACACAAGAATGTTGGTTGTATATTCCACAGTGACAGCTACTCCAACAAAAAGCACTTACTGAAAAACAACGTATCAATACTTCTGTTAGAGTTGCTGTGCTGGTATTACCATCCCATAATGATGCTTGCCAAAGGCAATTGTTGGGCTTTTAAAGCATTTGTGGTCATTAAATCCAGAGTCATACCCCAACTTGATAGCACTTTCTATTTCCAAATACAAGAGAGCTGCTAAAGTTGAAGTATACTTATAGATAATCAAAGAAGAAATGTTTGCGATAAGAGAGAAAGCTTAGGAACTGTTACACGTTTTAAGATTAACCCAAACAGAATCACTTATGAAAATAGGAATCAAGTAGTGCTTACTTTTGAAGAAATCTTAGTCTGTTTCAACCAGCAAACAGTCTCTACTGGCAAGTAGTTGTTGAATTAATCACATAAAACTACCCCAACATGTAGCACTTACTGCATTATGAGATCAAGTCAATGCTAAAGTTAGGGTACCAATTGTGAAGTAAAGAGATTGCCGCATTTCCAGATCCTGTCCTGGCCACTTACTGGTTATCCCATGCTGTCAGTTTTCCCAAGAGCTCTTTTCCAAGCTGAATGGCCTCCAAGACTCCAACTGAAGTGCATTTCTGAACTGGGATGAGTTCATTTTAAATGACTTGGGACAGAAACTGATGGCTGTGTTGTTAACAGCTAGACCCCCTGTTACAAAAGGTTTGATCACCATGCTAATGTTGAATTAACAATTCAGATTCATAAGCCTGAACAATTGTCTGCCACCAATTCAACTGGGTCTTGGTTTGATAGAAAGACATGGGAATGGATTTCAAAATAGCATGATTGAATTAAGTTTGTCTTCCATGAGCATCAGAATTTCAAAATATGTGCTATGCCATGTTGTGGTGTCTCTTGGTGCACATGATCACCACCGAGTGAAATCCACAGTTACTGCTACCCCAAAGAGTAGCACTTACTTAATGGATAGAAATGAATGCCAATCTGTGAGGTAACTGTATTGTGAAGCTATGTGAACAGACCCTGTTGAAATATTTTTGATGAAAAAATAATGAACACAAGAATGTTGGTTGTATATTCCACAGTGACAGCTACTCCAACAAAAAGCACTTACTGAAAAACAACGTATCAATACTTCTGTTAGAGTTGCTGTGCTGGTATTACCATCCCATAATGATGCTTGCCAAAGGCAATTGTTGGGCTTTTAAAGCATTTGTGGTCATTAAATCCAGAGTCATACCCCAACTTGATAGCACTTTCTATTTCCAAATACAAGAGAGCTGCTAAAGTTGAAGTATACTTCTAGATAATCAAAGAAGAAATGTTTGCGATAAGAGAGAAAGCTTAGGAACTGTTACACGTTTTAAGATTAACCCAAACAGAATCACTTATGAAAATAGGAATCAAGTAGTGCTTACTTTTGAAGAAATCTTAGTCTGTTTCAACCAGCAAACAGTCTCCACTGGCAAGTAGTTGTTGAATTAATCACATAAAACTACCCCAACATGTAGCACTTACTGCATTATGAGATCAAGTCAATGCTAAAGTTAGGGTACCAATTGTGAAGTAAAGAGATTGCCGCATTTCCAGATCCTGTCCTGGCCACTTACTGGTTATCCCATGCTGTCAGTTTTCCCAAGAGCTCTTTTCCAAGCTGAATGGCCTCCAAGACTCCAACTGAAGTGCATTTCTGAACTGGGATGAGTTCATTTTAAATGACTTGGGACAGAAACTGATGGCTGTGTTGTTAACAGCTAGACCCCCTGTTACAAAAGGTTTGATCACCATGCTAATGTTGAATTAACAATTCAGATTCATAAGCCTGAACAATTGTCTGCCACCAATTCAACTGGGTCTTGGTTTGATAGAAAGACATGGGAATGGATTTCAAAATAGCATGATTGAATTAAGTTTGTCTTCCATGAGCATCAGAATTTCAAAATATGTGCTATGCCATGTTGTGGTGTCTCTTGGTGCACATGATCACCACCGAGTGAAATCCACAGTTACTGCTACCCCAAAGAGTAGCACTTACTTAATGGATAGAAATGAATGCCAATCTGTGAGGTAACTGTATTGTGAAGCTATGTGAACAGACCCTGTTGAAATATTTTTGATGAAAAAATAATGAACACAAGAATGTTGGTTGTATATTCCACAGTGACAGCTACTCCAACAAAAAGCACTTACTGAAAAACAACGTATCAATACTTCTGTTAGAGTTGCTGTGCTGGTATTACCATCCCATAATGATGCTTGCCAAAGGCAATTGTTGGGCTTTTAAAGCATTTGTGGTCATTAAATCCAGAGTCATACCCCAACTTGATAGCACTTTCTATTTCCAAATACAAGAGAGCTGCTAAAGTTGAAGTATACTTCTAGATAATCAAAGAAGAAATGTTTGCGATAAGAGAGAAAGCTTAGGAACTGTTACACGTTTTAAGATTAACCCAAACAGAATCACTTATGAAAATAGGAATCAAGTAGTGCTTACTTTTGAAGAAATCTTAGTCTGTTTCAACCAGCAAACAGTCTCTACTGGCAAGTAGTTGTTGAATTAATCACATAAAACTACCCCAACATGTAGCACTTACTGCATTATGAGATCAAGTCAACGCTAAAGTTAGGGTACCAATTGTGAAGTAAAGAGATTGCCGCATTTCCAGATCCTGTCCTGGCCACTTACTGGTTATCCCATGCTGTCAGTTTTCCCAAGAGCTCTTTTCCAAGCTGAATGGCCTCCAAGACTCCAACTGAAGTGCATTTCTGAACTGGGATGAGTTCATTTTAAATGACTTGGGACAGAAACTGATGGCTGTGTTGTTAACAGCTAGACCCCCTGTTACAAAAGGTTTGATCACCATGCTAATGTTGAATTAACAATTCAGATTCATAAGCCTGAACAATTGTCTGCCACCAATTCAACTGGGTCTTGGTTTGATAGAAAGACATGGGAATGGATTTCAAAATAGCATGATTGAATTAAGTTTGTCTTCCATGAGCATCAGAATTTCAAAATATGTGCTATGCCATGTTGTGGTGTCTCTTGGTGCACATGATCACCACCGAGTGAAATCCACAGTTACTGCTACCCCAAAGAGTAGCACTTACTTAATGGATAGAAATGAATGCCAATCTGTGAGGTAACTGTATTGTGAAGCTATGTGAACAGACCCTGTTGAAATATTTTTGATGAAAAAATAATGAACACAAGAATGTTGGTTGTATATTCCACAGTGACAGCTACTCCAACAAAAAGCACTTACTGAAAAACAACGTATCAATACTTCTGTTAGAGTTGCTGTGCTGGTATTACCATCCCATAATGATGCTTGCCAAAGGCAATTGTTGGGCTTTTAAAGCATTTGTGGTCATTAAATCCAGAGTCATACCCCAACTTGATAGCACTTTCTATTTCCAAATACAAGAGAGCTGCTAAAGTTGAAGTATACTTCTAGATAATCAAAGAAGAAATGTTTGCGATAAGAGAGAAAGCTTAGGAACTGTTACACGTTTTAAGATTAACCCAAACAGAATCACTTATGAAAATAGGAATCAAGTAGTGCTTACTTTTGAAGAAATCTTAGTCTGTTTCAACCAGCAAACAGTCTCTACTGGCAAGTAGTTGTTGAATTAATCACATAAAACTACCCCAACATGTAGCACTTACTGCATTATGAGATCAAGTCAATGCTAAAGTTAGGGTACCAATTGTGAAGTAAAGAGATTGCCGCATTTCCAGATCCTGTCCTGGCCACTTACTGGTTATCCCATGCTGTCAGTTTTCCCAAGAGCTCTTTTCCAAGCTGAATGGCCTCCAAGACTCCAACTGAAGTGCATTTCTGAACTGGGATGAGTTCATTTTAAATGACTTGGGACAGAAACTGATGGCTGTGTTGTTAACAGCTAGACCCCCTGTTACAAAAGGTTTGATCACCATGCTAATGTTGAATTAACAATTCAGATTCATAAGCCTGAACAATTGTCTGCCACCAATTCAACTGGGTCTTGGTTTGATAGAAAGACATGGGAATGGATTTCAAAATAGCATGATTGAATTAAGTTTGTCTTCCATGAGCATCAGAATTTCAAAATATGTGCTATGCCATGTTGTGGTGTCTCTTGGTGCACATGATCACCACCGAGTGAAATCCACAGTTACTGCTACCCCAAAGAGTAGCACTTACTTAATGGATAGAAATGAATGCCAATCTGTGAGGTAACTGTATTGTGAAGCTATGTGAACAGACCCTGTTGAAATATTTTTGATGAAAAAATAATGAACACAAGAATGTTGGTTGTATATTCCACAGTGACAGCTACTCCAACAAAAAGCACTTACTGAAAAACAACGTATCAATACTTCTGTTAGAGTTGCTGTGCTGGTATTACCATCCCATAATGATGCTTGCCAAAGGCAATTGTTGGGCTTTTAAAGCATTTGTGGTCATTAAATCCAGAGTCATACCCCAACTTGATAGCACTTTCTATTTCCAAATACAAGAGAGCTGCTAAAGTTGAAGTATACTTATAGATAATCAAAGAAGAAATGTTTGCGATAAGAGAGAAAGCTTAGGAACTGTTACACGTTTTAAGATTAACCCAAACAGAATCACTTATGAAAATAGGAATCAAGTAGTGCTTACTTTTGAAGAAATCTTAGTCTGTTTCAACCAGCAAACAGTCTCTACTGGCAAGTAGTTGTTGAATTAATCACATAAAACTACCCCAACATGTAGCACTTACTGCATTATGAGATCAAGTCAATGCTAAAGTTAGGGTACCAATTGTGAAGTAAAGAGATTGCCGCATTTCCAGATCCTGTCCTGGCCACTTACTGGTTATCCCATGCTGTCAGTTTTCCCAAGAGCTCTTTTCCAAGCTGAATGGCCTCCAAGACTCCAACTGAAGTGCATTTCTGAACTGGGATGAGTTCATTTTAAATGACTTGGGACAGAAACTGATGGCTGTGTTGTTAACAGCTAGACCCCCTGTTACAAAAGGTTTGATCACCATGCTAATGTTGAATTAACAATTCAGATTCATAAGCCTGAACAATTGTCTGCCACCAATTCAACTGGGTCTTGGTTTGATAGAAAGACATGGGAATGGATTTCAAAATAGCATGATTGAATTAAGTTTGTCTTCCATGAGCATCAGAATTTCAAAATATTTGCTATGCCATGTTGTGGTGTCTCTTGGTGCACATGATCACCACCGAGTGAAATCCACAGTTACTGCTACCCCAAAGAGTAGCACTTACTTAATGGATAGAAATGAATGCCAATCTGTGAGGTAACTGTATTGTGAAGCTATGTGAACAGACCCTGTTGAAATATTTTTGATGAAAAAATAATGAACACAAGAATGTTGGTTGTATATTCCACAGTGACAGCTACTCCAACAAAAAGCACTTACTGAAAAACAACGTATCAATACTTCTGTTAGAGTTGCTGTGCTGGTATTACCATCCCATAATGATGCTTGCCAAAGGCAATTGTTGGGCTTTTAAAGCATTTGTGGTCATTAAATCCAGAGTCATACCCCAACTTGATAGCACTTTCTATTTCCAAATACAAGAGAGCTGCTAAAGTTGAAGTATACTTCTAGATAATCAAAGAAGAAATGTTTGCGATAAGAGAGAAAGCTTAGGAACTGTTACACGTTTTAAGATTAACCCAAACAGAATCACATATGAAAATAGGAATCAAGTAGTGCTTACTTTTGAAGAAATCTTAGTCTGTTTCAACTAGCAAACAGTCTCTACTGGCAAGTAGTTGTTGAATTAATCACATAAAACTACCCCAACATGTAGCACTTACTGCATTATGAGATCAAGTCAATGCTAAAGTTAGGGTACCAATTGTGAAGTAAAGAGATTGCCGCATTTCCAGATCCTGTCCTGGCCACTTACTGGTTATCCCATGCTGTCAGTTTTCCCAAGAGCTCTTTTCCAAGCTGAATGGCCTCCAAGACTCCAACTGAAGTGCATTTCTGAACTGGGATGAGTTCATTTTAAATGACTTGGGACAGAAACTGATGGCTGTGTTGTTAACAGCTAGACCCCCTGTTACAAAAGGTTTGATCACCATGCTAATGTTGAATTAACAATTCAGATTCATAAGCCTGAACAATTGTCTGCCACCAATTCAACTGGGTCTTGGTTTGATAGAAAGACATGGGAATGGATTTCAAAATAGCATGATTGAATTAAGTTTGTCTTCCATGAGCATCAGAATTTCAAAATATGTGCTATGCCATGTTGTGGTGTCTCTTGGTGCACATGATCACCACCGAGTGAAATCCACAGTTACTGCTACCCCAAAGAGTAGCACTTACTTAATGGATAGAAATGAATGCCAATCTGTGAGGTAACTGTATTGTGAAGCTATGTGAACAGACCCTGTTGAAATATTTTTGATGAAAAAATAATGAACACAAGAATGTTGGTTGTATATTCCACAGTGACAGCTACTCCAACAAAAAGCACTTACTGAAAAACAACGTATCAATACTTCTGTTAGAGTTGCTGTGCTGGTATTACCATCCCATAATGATGCTTGCCAAAGGCAATTGTTGGGCTTTTAAAGCATTTGTGGTCATTAAATCCAGAGTCATACCCCAACTTGATAGCACTTTCTATTTCCAAATACAAGAGAGCTGCTAAAGTTGAAGTATACTTCTAGATAATCAAAGAAGAAATGTTTGCGATAAGAGAGAAAGCTTAGGAACTGTTACACGTTTTAAGATTAACCCAAACAGAATCACTTATGAAAATAGGAATCAAGTAGTGCTTACTTTTGAAGAAATCTTAGTCTGTTTCAACCAGCAAACAGTCTCTACTGGCAAGTAGTTGTTGAATTAATCACATAAAACTACCCCAACATGTAGCACTTACTGCATTATGAGATCAAGTCAATGCTAAAGTTAGGGTACCAATTGTGAAGTAAAGAGATTGCCGCATTTCCAGATCCTGTCCTGGCCACTTACTGGTTATCCCATGCTGTCAGTTTTCCCAAGAGCTCTTTTCCAAGCTGAATGGCCTCCAAGACTCCAACTGAAGTGCATTTCTGAACTGGGATGAGTTCATTTTAAATGACTTGGGACAGAAACTGATGGCTGTGTTGTTAACAGCTAGACCCCCTGTTACAAAAGGTTTGATCACCATGCTAATGTTGAATTAACAATTCAGATTCATAAGCCTGAACAATTGTCTGCCACCAATTCAACTGGGTCTTGGTTTGATAGAAAGACATGGGAATGGATTTCAAAATAGCATGATTGAATTAAGTTTGTCTTCCATGAGCATCAGAATTTCAAAATATTTGCTATGCCATGTTGTGGTGTCTCTTGGTGCACATGATCACCACCGAGTGAAATCCACAGTTACTGCTACCCCAAAGAGTAGCACTTACTTAATGGATAGAAATGAATGCCAATCTGTGAGGTAACTGTATTGTGAAGCTATGTGAACAGACCCTGTTGAAATATTTTTGATGAAAAAATAATGAACACAAGAATGTTGGTTGTATATTCCACAGTGACAGCTACTCCAACAAAAAGCACTTACTGAAAAACAACGTATCAATACTTCTGTTAGAGTTGCTGTGCTGGTATTACCATCCCATAATGATGCTTGCCAAAGGCAATTGTTGGGCTTTTAAAGCATTTGTGGTCATTAAATCCAGAGTCATACCCCAACTTGATAGCACTTTCTATTTCCAAATACAAGAGAGCTGCTAAAGTTGAAGTATACTTCTAGATAATCAAAGAAGAAATGTTTGCGATAAGAGAGAAAGCTTAGGAACTGTTACACGTTTTAAGATTAACCCAAACAGAATCACTTATGAAAATAGGAATCAAGTAGTGCTTACTTTTGAAGAAATCTTAGTCTGTTTCAACCAGCAAACAGTCTCTACTGGCAAGTAGTTGTTGAATTAATCACATAAAACTACCCCAACATGTAGCACTTACTGCATTATGAGATCAAGTCAATGCTAAAGTTAGGGTACCAATTGTGAAGTAAAGAGATTGCCGCATTTCCAGATCCTGTCCTGGCCACTTACTGGTTATCCCATGCTGTCAGTTTTCCCAAGAGCTCTTTTCCAAGCTGAATGGCCTCCAAGACTCCAACTGAAGTGCATTTCTGAACTGGGATGAGTTCATTTTAAATGACTTGGGACAGAAACTGATGGCTGTGTTGTTAACAGCTAGACCCCCTGTTACAAAAGGTTTGATCACCATGCTAATGTTGAATTAACAATTCAGATTCATAAGCCTGAACAATTGTCTGCCACCAATTCAACTGGGTCTTGGTTTGATAGAAAGACATGGGAATGGATTTCAAAATAGCATGATTGAATTAAGTTTGTCTTCCATGAGCATCAGAATTTCAAAATATTTGCTATGCCATGTTGTGGTGTCTCTTGGTGCACATGATCACCACCGAGTGAAATCCACAGTTACTGCTACCCCAAAGAGTAGCACTTACTTAATGGATAGAAATGAATGCCAATCTGTGAGGTAACTGTATTGTGAAGCTATGTGAACAGACCCTGTTGAAATATTTTTGATGAAAAAATAATGAACACAAGAATGTTGGTTGTATATTCCACAGTGACAGCTACTCCAACAAAAAGCACTTACTGAAAAACAACGTATCAATACTTCTGTTAGAGTTGCTGTGCTGGTATTACCATCCCATAATGATGCTTGCCAAAGGCAATTGTTGGGCTTTTAAAGCATTTGTGGTCATTAAATCCAGAGTCATACCCCAACTTGATAGCACTTTCTATTTCCAAATACAAGAGAGCTGCTAAAGTTGAAGTATACTTCTAGATAATCAAAGAAGAAATGTTTGCGATAAGAGAGAAAGCTTAGGAACTGTTACACGTTTTAAGATAAACCCAAACAGAATCACTTATGAAAATAGGAATCAAGTAGTGCTTACTTTTGAAGAAATCTTAGTCTGTTTCAACTAGCAAACAGTCTCTACTGGCAAGTAGTTGTTGAATTAATCACATAAAACTACCCCAACATGTAGCACTTACTGCATTATGAGATCAAGTCAATGCTAAAGTTAGGGTACCAATTGTGAAGTAAAGAGATTGCCGCATTTCCAGATCCTGTCCTGGCCACTTACTGGTTATCCCATGCTGTCAGTTTTCCCAAGAGCTCTTTTCCAAGCTGAATGGCCTCCAAGACTCCAACTGAAGTGCATTTCTGAACTGGGATGAGTTCATTTTAAATGACTTGGGACAGAAACTGATGGCTGTGTTGTTAACAGCTAGACCCCCTGTTACAAAAGGTTTGATCACCATGCTAATGTTGAATTAACAATTCAGATTCATAAGCCTGAACAATTGTCTGCCACCAATTCAACTGGGTCTTGGTTTGATAGAAAGACATGGGAATGGATTTCAAAATAGCATGATTGAATTAAGTTTGTCTTCCATGAGCATCAGAATTTCAAAATATGTGCTATGCCATGTTGTGGTGTCTCTTGGTGCACATGATCACCACCGAGTGAAATCCACAGTTACTGCTACCCCAAAGAGTAGCACTTACTTAATGGATAGAAATGAATGCCAATCTGTGAGGTAACTGTATTGTGAAGCTATGTGAACAGACCCTGTTGAAATATTTTTGATGAAAAAATAATGAACACAAGAATGTTGGTTGTATATTCCACAGTGACAGCTACTCCAACAAAAAGCACTTACTGAAAAACAACGTATCAATACTTCTGTTAGAGTTGCTGTGCTGGTATTACCATCCCATAATGATGCTTGCCAAAGGCAATTGTTGGGCTTTTAAAGCATTTGTGGTCATTAAATCCAGAGTCATACCCCAACTTGATAGCACTTTCTATTTCCAAATACAAGAGAGCTGCTAAAGTTGAAGTATACTTCTAGATAATCAAAGAAGAAATGTTTGCGATAAGAGAGAAAGCTTAGGAACTGTTACACGTTTTAAGATTAACCCAAACAGAATCACTTATGAAAATAGGAATCAAGTAGTGCTTACTTTTGAAGAAATCTTAGTCTGTTTCAACCAGCAAACAGTCTCTACTGGCAAGTAGTTGTTGAATTAATCACATAAAACTACCCCAACATGTAGCACTTACTGCATTATGAGATCAAGTCAATGCTAAAGTTAGGGTACCAATTGTGAAGTAAAGAGATTGCCGCATTTCCAGATCCTGTCCTGGCCACTTACTGGTTATCCCATGCTGTCAGTTTTCCCAAGAGCTCTTTTCCAAGCTGAATGGCCTCCAAGACTCCAACTGAAGTGCATTTCTGAACTGGGATGAGTTCATTTTAAATGACTTGGGACAGAAACTGATGGCTGTGTTGTTAACAGCTAGACCCCCTGTTACAAAAGGTTTGATCACCATGCTAATGTTGAATTAACAATTCAGATTCATAAGCCTGAACAATTGTCTGCCACCAATTCAACTGGGTCTTGGTTTGATAGAAAGACATGGGAATGGATTTCAAAATAGCATGATTGAATTAAGTTTGTCTTCCATGAGCATCAGAATTTCAAAATATGTGCTATGCCATGTTGTGGTGTCTCTTGGTGCACATGATCACCACCGAGTGAAATCCACAGTTACTGCTACCCCAAAGAGTAGCACTTACTTAATGGATAGAAATGAATGCCAATCTGTGAGGTAACTGTATTGTGAAGCTATGTGAACAGACCCTGTTGAAATATTTTTGATGAAAAAATAATGAACACAAGAATGTTGGTTGTATATTCCACAGTGACAGCTACTCCAACAAAAAGCACTTACTGAAAAACAACGTATCAATACTTCTGTTAGAGTTGCTGTGCTGGTATTACCATCCCATAATGATGCTTGCCAAAGGCAATTGTTGGGCTTTTAAAGCATTTGTGGTCATTAAATCCAGAGTCATACCCCAACTTGATAGCACTTTCTATTTCCAAATACAAGAGAGCTGCTAAAGTTGAAGTATACTTCTAGATAATCAAAGAAGAAATGTTTGCGATAAGAGAGAAAGCTTAGGAACTGTTACACGTTTTAAGATTAACCCAAACAGAATCACTTATGAAAATAGGAATCAAGTAGTGCTTACTTTTGAAGAAATCTTAGTCTGTTTCAACCAGCAAACAGTCTCCACTGGCAAGTAGTTGTTGAATTAATCACATAAAACTACCCCAACATGTAGCACTTACTGCATTATGAGATCAAGTCAACGCTAAAGTTAGGGTACCAATTGTGAAGTAAAGAGATTGCCGCATTTCCAGATCCTGTCCTGGCCACTTACTGGTTATCCCATGCTGTCAGTTTTCCCAAGAGCTCTTTTCCAAGCTGAATGGCCTCCAAGACTCCAACTGAAGTGCATTTCTGAACTGGGATGAGTTCATTTTAAATGACTTGGGACAGAAACTGATGGCTGTGTTGTTAACAGCTAGACCCCCTGTTACAAAAGGTTTGATCACCATGCTAATGTTGAATTAACAATTCAGATTCATAAGCCTGAACAATTGTCTGCCACCAATTCAACTGGGTCTTGGTTTGATAGAAAGACATGGGAATGGATTTCAAAATAGCATGATTGAATTAAGTTTGTCTTCCATGAGCATCAGAATTTCAAAATATGTGCTATGCCATGTTGTGGTGTCTCTTGGTGCACATGATCACCACCGAGTGAAATCCACAGTTACTGCTACCCCAAAGAGTAGCACTTACTTAATGGATAGAAATGAATGCCAATCTGTGAGGTAACTGTATTGTGAAGCTATGTGAACAGACCCTGTTGAAATATTTTTGATGAAAAAATAATGAACACAAGAATGTTGGTTGTATATTCCACAGTGACAGCTACTCCAACAAAAAGCACTTACTGAAAAACAACGTATCAATACTTCTGTTAGAGTTGCTGTGCTGGTATTACCATCCCATAATGATGCTTGCCAAAGGCAATTGTTGGGCTTTTAAAGCATTTGTGGTCATTAAATCCAGAGTCATACCCCAACTTGATAGCACTTTCTATTTCCAAATACAAGAGAGCTGCTAAAGTTGAAGTATACTTCTAGATAATCAAAGAAGAAATGTTTGCGATAAGAGAGAAAGCTTAGGAACTGTTACACGTTTTAAGATTAACCCAAACAGAATCACTTATGAAAATAGGAATCAAGTAGTGCTTACTTTTGAAGAAATCTTAGTCTGTTTCAACCAGCAAACAGTCTCTACTGGCAAGTAGTTGTTGAATTAATCACATAAAACTACCCCAACATGTAGCACTTACTGCATTATGAGATCAAGTCAATGCTAAAGTTAGGGTACCAATTGTGAAGTAAAGAGATTGCCGCATTTCCAGATCCTGTCCTGGCCACTTACTGGTTATCCCATGCTGTCAGTTTTCCCAAGAGCTCTTTTCCAAGCTGAATGGCCTCCAAGACTCCAACTGAAGTGCATTTCTGAACTGGGATGAGTTCATTTTAAATGACTTGGGACAGAAACTGATGGCTGTGTTGTTAACAGCTAGACCCCCTGTTACAAAAGGTTTGATCACCATGCTAATGTTGAATTAACAATTCAGATTCATAAGCCTGAACAATTGTCTGCCACCAATTCAACTGGGTCTTGGTTTGATAGAAAGACATGGGAATGGATTTCAAAATAGCATGATTGAATTAAGTTTGTCTTCCATGAGCATCAGAATTTCAAAATATGTGCTATGCCATGTTGTGGTGTCTCTTGGTGCACATGATCACCACCGAGTGAAATCCACAGTTACTGCTACCCCAAAGAGTAGCACTTACTTAATGGATAGAAATGAATGCCAATCTGTGAGGTAACTGTATTGTGAAGCTATGTGAACAGACCCTGTTGAAATATTTTTGATGAAAAAATAATGAACACAAGAATGTTGGTTGTATATTCCACAGTGACAGCTACTCCAACAAAAAGCACTTACTGAAAAACAACGTATCAATACTTCTGTTAGAGTTGCTGTGCTGGTATTACCATCCCATAATGATGCTTGCCAAAGGCAATTGTTGGGCTTTTAAAGCATTTGTGGTCATTAAATCCAGAGTCATACCCCAACTTGATAGCACTTTCTATTTCCAAATACAAGAGAGCTGCTAAAGTTGAAGTATACTTATAGATAATCAAAGAAGAAATGTTTGCGATAAGAGAGAAAGCTTAGGAACTGTTACACGTTTTAAGATTAACCCAAACAGAATCACTTATGAAAATAGGAATCAAGTAGTGCTTACTTTTGAAGAAATCTTAGTCTGTTTCAACCAGCAAACAGTCTCTACTGGCAAGTAGTTGTTGAATTAATCACATAAAACTACCCCAACATGTAGCACTTACTGCATTATGAGATCAAGTCAATGCTAAAGTTAGGGTACCAATTGTGAAGTAAAGAGATTGCCGCATTTCCAGATCCTGTCCTGGCCACTTACTGGTTATCCCATGCTGTCAGTTTTCCCAAGAGCTCTTTTCCAAGCTGAATGGCCTCCAAGACTCCAACTGAAGTGCATTTCTGAACTGGGATGAGTTCATTTTAAATGACTTGGGACAGAAACTGATGGCTGTGTTGTTAACAGCTAGACCCCCTGTTACAAAAGGTTTGATCACCATGCTAATGTTGAATTAACAATTCAGATTCATAAGCCTGAACAATTGTCTGCCACCAATTCAACTGGGTCTTGGTTTGATAGAAAGACATGGGAATGGATTTCAAAATAGCATGATTGAATTAAGTTTGTCTTCCATGAGCATCAGAATTTCAAAATATTTGCTATGCCATGTTGTGGTGTCTCTTGGTGCACATGATCACCACCGAGTGAAATCCACAGTTACTGCTACCCCAAAGAGTAGCACTTACTTAATGGATAGAAATGAATGCCAATCTGTGAGGTAACTGTATTGTGAAGCTATGTGAACAGACCCTGTTGAAATATTTTTGATGAAAAAATAATGAACACAAGAATGTTGGTTGTATATTCCACAGTGACAGCTACTCCAACAAAAAGCACTTACTGAAAAACAACGTATCAATACTTCTGTTAGAGTTGCTGTGCTGGTATTACCATCCCATAATGATGCTTGCCAAAGGCAATTGTTGGGCTTTTAAAGCATTTGTGGTCATTAAATCCAGAGTCATACCCCAACTTGATAGCACTTTCTATTTCCAAATACAAGAGAGCTGCTAAAGTTGAAGTATACTTCTAGATAATCAAAGAAGAAATGTTTGCGATAAGAGAGAAAGCTTAGGAACTGTTACACGTTTTAAGATTAACCCAAACAGAATCACTTATGAAAATAGGAATCAAGTAGTGCTTACTTTTGAAGAAATCTTAGTCTGTTTCAACCAGCAAACAGTCTCTACTGGCAAGTAGTTGTTGAATTAATCACATAAAACTACCCCAACATGTAGCACTTACTGCATTATGAGATCAAGTCAATGCTAAAGTTAGGGTACCAATTGTGAAGTAAAGAGATTGCCGCATTTCCAGATCCTGTCCTGGCCACTTACTGGTTATCCCATGCTGTCAGTTTTCCCAAGAGCTCTTTTCCAAGCTGAATGGCCTCCAAGACTCCAACTGAAGTGCATTTCTGAACTGGGATGAGTTCATTTTAAATGACTTGGGACAGAAACTGATGGCTGTGTTGTTAACAGCTAGACCCCCTGTTACAAAAGGTTTGATCACCATGCTAATGTTGAATTAACAATTCAGATTCATAAGCCTGAACAATTGTCTGCCACCAATTCAACTGGGTCTTGGTTTGATAGAAAGACATGGGAATGGATTTCAAAATAGCATGATTGAATTAAGTTTGTCTTCCATGAGCATCAGAATTTCAAAATATTTGCTATGCCATGTTGTGGTGTCTCTTGGTGCACATGATCACCACCGAGTGAAATCCACAGTTACTGCTACCCCAAAGAGTAGCACTTACTTAATGGATAGAAATGAATGCCAATCTGTGAGGTAACTGTATTGTGAAGCTATGTGAACAGACCCTGTTGAAATATTTTTGATGAAAAAATAATGAACACAAGAATGTTGGTTGTATATTCCACAGTGACAGCTACTCCAACAAAAAGCACTTACTGAAAAACAACGTATCAATACTTCTGTTAGAGTTGCTGTGCTGGTATTACCATCCCATAATGATGCTTGCCAAAGGCAATTGTTGGGCTTTTAAAGCATTTGTGGTCATTAAATCCAGAGTCATACCCCAACTTGATAGCACTTTCTATTTCCAAATACAAGAGAGCTGCTAAAGTTGAAGTATACTTCTAGATAATCAAAGAAGAAATGTTTGCGATAAGAGAGAAAGCTTAGGAACTGTTACACGTTTTAAGATTAACCCAAACAGAATCACATATGAAAATAGGAATCAAGTAGTGCTTACTTTTGAAGAAATCTTAGTCTGTTTCAACTAGCAAACAGTCTCTACTGGCAAGTAGTTGTTGAATTAATCACATAAAACTACCCCAACATGTAGCACTTACTGCATTATGAGATCAAGTCAATGCTAAAGTTAGGGTACCAATTGTGAAGTAAAGAGATTGCCGCATTTCCAGATCCTGTCCTGGCCACTTACTGGTTATCCCATGCTGTCAGTTTTCCCAAGAGCTCTTTTCCAAGCTGAATGGCCTCCAAGACTCCAACTGAAGTGCATTTCTGAACTGGGATGAGTTCATTTTAAATGACTTGGGACAGAAACTGATGGCTGTGTTGTTAACAGCTAGACCCCCTGTTACAAAAGGTTTGATCACCATGCTAATGTTGAATTAACAATTCAGATTCATAAGCCTGAACAATTGTCTGCCACCAATTCAACTGGGTCTTGGTTTGATAGAAAGACATGGGAATGGATTTCAAAATAGCATGATTGAATTAAGTTTGTCTTCCATGAGCATCAGAATTTCAAAATATGTGCTATGCCATGTTGTGGTGTCTCTTGGTGCACATGATCACCACCGAGTGAAATCCACAGTTACTGCTACCCCAAAGAGTAGCACTTACTTAATGGATAGAAATGAATGCCAATCTGTGAGGTAACTGTATTGTGAAGCTATGTGAACAGACCCTGTTGAAATATTTTTGATGAAAAAATAATGAACACAAGAATGTTGGTTGTATATTCCACAGTGACAGCTACTCCAACAAAAAGCACTTACTGAAAAACAACGTATCAATACTTCTGTTAGAGTTGCTGTGCTGGTATTACCATCCCATAATGATGCTTGCCAAAGGCAATTGTTGGGCTTTTAAAGCATTTGTGGTCATTAAATCCAGAGTCATACCCCAACTTGATAGCACTTTCTATTTCCAAATACAAGAGAGCTGCTAAAGTTGAAGTATACTTCTAGATAATCAAAGAAGAAATGTTTGCGATAAGAGAGAAAGCTTAGGAACTGTTACACGTTTTAAGATTAACCCAAACAGAATCACTTATGAAAATAGGAATCAAGTAGTGCTTACTTTTGAAGAAATCTTAGTCTGTTTCAACCAGCAAACAGTCTCTACTGGCAAGTAGTTGTTGAATTAATCACATAAAACTACCCCAACATGTAGCACTTACTGCATTATGAGATCAAGTCAATGCTAAAGTTAGGGTACCAATTGTGAAGTAAAGAGATTGCCGCATTTCCAGATCCTGTCCTGGCCACTTACTGGTTATCCCATGCTGTCAGTTTTCCCAAGAGCTCTTTTCCAAGCTGAATGGCCTCCAAGACTCCAACTGAAGTGCATTTCTGAACTGGGATGAGTTCATTTTAAATGACTTGGGACAGAAACTGATGGCTGTGTTGTTAACAGCTAGACCCCCTGTTACAAAAGGTTTGATCACCATGCTAATGTTGAATTAACAATTCAGATTCATAAGCCTGAACAATTGTCTGCCACCAATTCAACTGGGTCTTGGTTTGATAGAAAGACATGGGAATGGATTTCAAAATAGCATGATTGAATTAAGTTTGTCTTCCATGAGCATCAGAATTTCAAAATATGTGCTATGCCATGTTGTGGTGTCTCTTGGTGCACATGATCACCACCGAGTGAAATCCACAGTTACTGCTACCCCAAAGAGTAGCACTTACTTAATGGATAGAAATGAATGCCAATCTGTGAGGTAACTGTATTGTGAAGCTATGTGAACAGACCCTGTTGAAATATTTTTGATGAAAAAATAATGAACACAAGAATGTTGGTTGTATATTCCACAGTGACAGCTACTCCAACAAAAAGCACTTACTGAAAAACAACGTATCAATACTTCTGTTAGAGTTGCTGTGCTGGTATTACCATCCCATAATGATGCTTGCCAAAGGCAATTGTTGGGCTTTTAAAGCATTTGTGGTCATTAAATCCAGAGTCATACCCCAACTTGATAGCACTTTCTATTTCCAAATACAAGAGAGCTGCTAAAGTTGAAGTATACTTCTAGATAATCAAAGAAGAAATGTTTGCGATAAGAGAGAAAGCTTAGGAACTGTTACACGTTTTAAGATTAACCCAAACAGAATCACTTATGAAAATAGGAATCAAGTAGTGCTTACTTTTGAAGAAATCTTAGTCTGTTTCAACCAGCAAACAGTCTCCACTGGCAAGTAGTTGTTGAATTAATCACATAAAACTACCCCAACATGTAGCACTTACTGCATTATGAGATCAAGTCAACGCTAAAGTTAGGGTACCAATTGTGAAGTAAAGAGATTGCCGCATTTCCAGATCCTGTCCTGGCCACTTACTGGTTATCCCATGCTGTCAGTTTTCCCAAGAGCTCTTTTCCAAGCTGAATGGCCTCCAAGACTCCAACTGAAGTGCATTTCTGAACTGGGATGAGTTCATTTTAAATGACTTGGGACAGAAACTGATGGCTGTGTTGTTAACAGCTAGACCCCCTGTTACAAAAGGTTTGATCACCATGCTAATGTTGAATTAACAATTCAGATTCATAAGCCTGAACAATTGTCTGCCACCAATTCAACTGGGTCTTGGTTTGATAGAAAGACATGGGAATGGATTTCAAAATAGCATGATTGAATTAAGTTTGTCTTCCATGAGCATCAGAATTTCAAAATATGTGCTATGCCATGTTGTGGTGTCTCTTGGTGCACATGATCACCACCGAGTGAAATCCACAGTTACTGCTACCCCAAAGAGTAGCACTTACTTAATGGATAGAAATGAATGCCAATCTGTGAGGTAACTGTATTGTGAAGCTATGTGAACAGACCCTGTTGAAATATTTTTGATGAAAAAATAATGAACACAAGAATGTTGGTTGTATATTCCACAGTGACAGCTACTCCAACAAAAAGCACTTACTGAAAAACAACGTATCAATACTTCTGTTAGAGTTGCTGTGCTGGTATTACCATCCCATAATGATGCTTGCCAAAGGCAATTGTTGGGCTTTTAAAGCATTTGTGGTCATTAAATCCAGAGTCATACCCCAACTTGATAGCACTTTCTATTTCCAAATACAAGAGAGCTGCTAAAGTTGAAGTATACTTCTAGATAATCAAAGAAGAAATGTTTGCGATAAGAGAGAAAGCTTAGGAACTGTTACACGTTTTAAGATTAACCCAAACAGAATCACTTATGAAAATAGGAATCAAGTAGTGCTTACTTTTGAAGAAATCTTAGTCTGTTTCAACCAGCAAACAGTCTCTACTGGCAAGTAGTTGTTGAATTAATCACATAAAACTACCCCAACATGTAGCACTTACTGCATTATGAGATCAAGTCAACGCTAAAGTTAGGGTACCAATTGTGAAGTAAAGAGATTGCCGCATTTCCAGATCCTGTCCTGGCCACTTACTGGTTATCCCATGCTGTCAGTTTTCCCAAGAGCTCTTTTCCAAGCTGAATGGCCTCCAAGACTCCAACTGAAGTGCATTTCTGAACTGGGATGAGTTCATTTTAAATGACTTGGGACAGAAACTGATGGCTGTGTTGTTAACAGCTAGACCCCCTGTTACAAAAGGTTTGATCACCATGCTAATGTTGAATTAACAATTCAGATTCATAAGCCTGAACAATTGTCTGCCACCAATTCAACTGGGTCTTGGTTTGATAGAAAGACATGGGAATGGATTTCAAAATAGCATGATTGAATTAAGTTTGTCTTCCATGAGCATCAGAATTTCAAAATATGTGCTATGCCATGTTGTGGTGTCTCTTGGTGCACATGATCACCACCGAGTGAAATCCACAGTTACTGCTACCCCAAAGAGTAGCACTTACTTAATGGATAGAAATGAATGCCAATCTGTGAGGTAACTGTATTGTGAAGCTATGTGAACAGACCCTGTTGAAATATTTTTGATGAAAAAATAATGAACACAAGAATGTTGGTTGTATATTCCACAGTGACAGCTACTCCAACAAAAAGCACTTACTGAAAAACAACGTATCAATACTTCTGTTAGAGTTGCTGTGCTGGTATTACCATCCCATAATGATGCTTGCCAAAGGCAATTGTTGGGCTTTTAAAGCATTTGTGGTCATTAAATCCAGAGTCATACCCCAACTTGATAGCACTTTCTATTTCCAAATACAAGAGAGCTGCTAAAGTTGAAGTATACTTCTAGATAATCAAAGAAGAAATGTTTGCGATAAGAGAGAAAGCTTAGGAACTGTTACACGTTTTAAGATTAACCCAAACAGAATCACTTATGAAAATAGGAATCAAGTAGTGCTTACTTTTGAAGAAATCTTAGTCTGTTTCAACCAGCAAACAGTCTCTACTGGCAAGTAGTTGTTGAATTAATCACATAAAACTACCCCAACATGTAGCACTTACTGCATTATGAGATCAAGTCAATGCTAAAGTTAGGGTACCAATTGTGAAGTAAAGAGATTGCCGCATTTCCAGATCCTGTCCTGGCCACTTACTGGTTATCCCATGCTGTCAGTTTTCCCAAGAGCTCTTTTCCAAGCTGAATGGCCTCCAAGACTCCAACTGAAGTGCATTTCTGAACTGGGATGAGTTCATTTTAAATGACTTGGGACAGAAACTGATGGCTGTGTTGTTAACAGCTAGACCCCCTGTTACAAAAGGTTTGATCACCATGCTAATGTTGAATTAACAATTCAGATTCATAAGCCTGAACAATTGTCTGCCACCAATTCAACTGGGTCTTGGTTTGATAGAAAGACATGGGAATGGATTTCAAAATAGCATGATTGAATTAAGTTTGTCTTCCATGAGCATCAGAATTTCAAAATATTTGCTATGCCATGTTGTGGTGTCTCTTGGTGCACATGATCACCACTGAGTGAAATCCACAGTTACTGCTACCCCAAAGAGTAGCACTTACTTAATGGATAGAAATGAATGCCAATCTGTGAGGTAACTGTATTGTGAAGCTATGTGAACAGACCCTGTTGAAATATTTTTGATGAAAAAATAATGAACACAAGAATGTTGGTTGTATATTCCACAGTGACAGCTACTCCAACAAAAAGCACTTACTGAAAAACAACGTATCAATACTTCTGTTAGAGTTGCTGTGCTGGTATTACCATCCCATAATGATGCTTGCCAAAGGCAATTGTTGGGCTTTTAAAGCATTTGTGGTCATTAAATCCAGAGTCATACCCCAACTTGATAGCACTTTCTATTTCCAAATACAAGAGAGCTGCTAAAGTTGAAGTATACTTCTAGATAATCAAAGAAGAAATGTTTGCGATAAGAGAGAAAGCTTAGGAACTGTTACACGTTTTAAGATTAACCCAAACAGAATCACATATGAAAATAGGAATCAAGTAGTGCTTACTTTTGAAGAAATCTTAGTCTGTTTCAACTAGCAAACAGTCTCTACTGGCAAGTAGTTGTTGAATTAATCACATAAAACTACCCCAACATGTAGCACTTACTGCATTATGAGATCAAGTCAATGCTAAAGTTAGGGTACCAATTGTGAAGTAAAGAGATTGCCGCATTTCCAGATCCTGTCCTGGCCACTTACTGGTTATCCCATGCTGTCAGTTTTCCCAAGAGCTCTTTTCCAAGCTGAATGGCCTCCAAGACTCCAACTGAAGTGCATTTCTGAACTGGGATGAGTTCATTTTAAATGACTTGGGACAGAAACTGATGGCTGTGTTGTTAACAGCTAGACCCCCTGTTACAAAAGGTTTGATCACCATGCTAATGTTGAATTAACAATTCAGATTCATAAGCCTGAACAATTGTCTGCCACCAATTCAACTGGGTCTTGGTTTGATAGAAAGACATGGGAATGGATTTCAAAATAGCATGATTGAATTAAGTTTGTCTTCCATGAGCATCAGAATTTCAAAATATTTGCTATGCCATGTTGTGGTGTCTCTTGGTGCACATGATCACCACCGAGTGAAATCCACAGTTACTGCTACCCCAAAGAGTAGCACTTACTTAATGGATAGAAATGAATGCCAATCTGTGAGGTAACTGTATTGTGAAGCTATGTGAACAGACCCTGTTGAAATATTTTTGATGAAAAAATAATGAACACAAGAATGTTGGTTGTATATTCCACAGTGACAGCTACTCCAACAAAAAGCACTTACTGAAAAACAACGTATCAATACTTCTGTTAGAGTTGCTGTGCTGGTATTACCATCCCATAATGATCCTTGCCAAAGGCAATTGTTGGGCTTTTAAAGCATTTGTGGTCATTAAATCCAGAGTCATACCCCAACTTGATAGCACTTTCTATTTCCAAATACAAGAGAGCTGCTAAAGTTGAAGTATACTTCTAGATAATCAAAGAAGAAATGTTTGCGATAAGAGAGAAAGCTTAGGAACTGTTACACGTTTTAAGATTAACCCAAACAGAATCACTTATGAAAATAGGAATCAAGTAGTGCTTACTTTTGAAGAAATCTTAGTCTGTTTCAACCAGCAAACAGTCTCTACTGGCAAGTAGTTGTTGAATTAATCACATAAAACTACCCCAACATGTAGCACTTACTGCATTATGAGATCAAGTCAATGCTAAAGTTAGGGTACCAATTGTGAAGTAAAGAGATTGCCGCATTTCCAGATCCTGTCCTGGCCACTTACTGGTTATCCCATGCTGTCAGTTTTCCCAAGAGCTCTTTTCCAAGCTGAATGGCCTCCAAGACTCCAACTGAAGTGCATTTCTGAACTGGGATGAGTTCATTTTAAATGACTTGGGACAGAAACTGATGGCTGTGTTGTTAACAGCTAGACCCCCTGTTACAAAAGGTTTGATCACCATGCTAATGTTGAATTAACAATTCAGATTCATAAGCCTGAACAATTGTCTGCCACCAATTCAACTGGGTCTTGGTTTGATAGAAAGACATGGGAATGGATTTCAAAATAGCATGATTGAATTAAGTTTGTCTTCCATGAGCATCAGAATTTCAAAATATTTGCTATGCCATGTTGTGGTGTCTCTTGGTGCACATGATCACCACCGAGTGAAATCCACAGTTACTGCTACCCCAAAGAGTAGCACTTACTTAATGGATAGAAATGAATGCCAATCTGTGAGGTAACTGTATTGTGAAGCTATGTGAACAGACCCTGTTGAAATATTTTTGATGAAAAAATAATGAACACAAGAATGTTGGTTGTATATTCCACAGTGACAGCTACTCCAACAAAAAGCACTTACTGAAAAACAACGTATCAATACTTCTGTTAGAGTTGCTGTGCTGGTATTACCATCCCATAATGATGCTTGCCAAAGGCAATTGTTGGGCTTTTAAAGCATTTGTGGTCATTAAATCCAGAGTCATACCCCAACTTGATAGCACTTTCTATTTCCAAATACAAGAGAGCTGCTAAAGTTGAAGTATACTTCTAGATAATCAAAGAAGAAATGTTTGCGATAAGAGAGAAAGCTTAGGAACTGTTACACGTTTTAAGATTAACCCAAACAGAATCACATATGAAAATAGGAATCAAGTAGTGCTTACTTTTGAAGAAATCTTAGTCTGTTTCAACTAGCAAACAGTCTCTACTGGCAAGTAGTTGTTGAATTAATCACATAAAACTACCCCAACATGTAGCACTTACTGCATTATGAGATCAAGTCAATGCTAAAGTTAGGGTACCAATTGTGAAGTAAAGAGATTGCCGCATTTCCAGATCCTGTCCTGGCCACTTACTGGTTATCCCATGCTGTCAGTTTTCCCAAGAGCTCTTTTCCAAGCTGAATGGCCTCCAAGACTCCAACTGAAGTGCATTTCTGAACTGGGATGAGTTCATTTTAAATGACTTGGGACAGAAACTGATGGCTGTGTTGTTAACAGCTAGACCCCCTGTTACAAAAGGTTTGATCACCATGCTAATGTTGAATTAACAATTCAGATTCATAAGCCTGAACAATTGTCTGCCACCAATTCAACTGGGTCTTGGTTTGATAGAAAGACATGGGAATGGATTTCAAAATAGCATGATTGAATTAAGTTTGTCTTCCATGAGCATCAGAATTTCAAAATATTTGCTATGCCATGTTGTGGTGTCTCTTGGTGCACATGATCACCACCGAGTGAAATCCACAGTTACTGCTACCCCAAAGAGTAGCACTTACTTAATGGATAGAAATGAATGCCAATCTGTGAGGTAACTGTATTGTGAAGCTATGTGAACAGACCCTGTTGAAATATTTTTGATGAAAAAATAATGAACACAAGAATGTTGGTTGTATATTCCACAGTGACAGCTACTCCAACAAAAAGCACTTACTGAAAAACAACGTATCAATACTTCTGTTAGAGTTGCTGTGCTGGTATTACCATCCCATAATGATCCTTGCCAAAGGCAATTGTTGGGCTTTTAAAGCATTTGTGGTCATTAAATCCAGAGTCATACCCCAACTTGATAGCACTTTCTATTTCCAAATACAAGAGAGCTGCTAAAGTTGAAGTATACTTCTAGATAATCAAAGAAGAAATGTTTGCGATAAGAGAGAAAGCTTAGGAACTGTTACACGTTTTAAGATTAACCCAAACAGAATCACTTATGAAAATAGGAATCAAGTAGTGCTTACTTTTGAAGAAATCTTAGTCTGTTTCAACCAGCAAACAGTCTCTACTGGCAAGTAGTTGTTGAATTAATCACATAAAACTACCCCAACATGTAGCACTTACTGCATTATGAGATCAAGTCAATGCTAAAGTTAGGGTACCAATTGTGAAGTAAAGAGATTGCCGCATTTCCAGATCCTGTCCTGGCCACTTACTGGTTATCCCATGCTGTCAGTTTTCCCAAGAGCTCTTTTCCAAGCTGAATGGCCTCCAAGACTCCAACTGAAGTGCATTTCTGAACTGGGATGAGTTCATTTTAAATGACTTGGGACAGAAACTGATGGCTGTGTTGTTAACAGCTAGACCCCCTGTTACAAAAGGTTTGATCACCATGCTAATGTTGAATTAACAATTCAGATTCATAAGCCTGAACAATTGTCTGCCACCAATTCAACTGGGTCTTGGTTTGATAGAAAGACATGGGAATGGATTTCAAAATAGCATGATTGAATTAAGTTTGTCTTCCATGAGCATCAGAATTTCAAAATATTTGCTATGCCATGTTGTGGTGTCTCTTGGTGCACATGATCACCACCGAGTGAAATCCACAGTTACTGCTACCCCAAAGAGTAGCACTTACTTAATGGATAGAAATGAATGCCAATCTGTGAGGTAACTGTATTGTGAAGCTATGTGAACAGACCCTGTTGAAATATTTTTGATGAAAAAATAATGAACACAAGAATGTTGGTTGTATATTCCACAGTGACAGCTACTCCAACAAAAAGCACTTACTGAAAAACAACGTATCAATACTTCTGTTAGAGTTGCTGTGCTGGTATTACCATCCCATAATGATGCTTGCCAAAGGCAATTGTTGGGCTTTTAAAGCATTTGTGGTCATTAAATCCAGAGTCATACCCCAACTTGATAGCACTTTCTATTTCCAAATACAAGAGAGCTGCTAAAGTTGAAGTATACTTCTAGATAATCAAAGAAGAAATGTTTGCGATAAGAGAGAAAGCTTAGGAACTGTTACACGTTTTAAGATTAACCCAAACAGAATCACTTATGAAAATAGGAATCAAGTAGTGCTTACTTTTGAAGAAATCTTAGTCTGTTTCAACCAGCAAACAGTCTCTACTGGCAAGTAGTTGTTGAATTAATCACATAAAACTACCCCAACATGTAGCACTTACTGCATTATGAGATCAAGTCAATGCTAAAGTTAGGGTACCAATTGTGAAGTAAAGAGATTGCCGCATTTCCAGATCCTGTCCTGGCCACTTACTGGTTATCCCATGCTGTCAGTTTTCCCAAGAGCTCTTTTCCAAGCTGAATGGCCTCCAAGACTCCAACTGAAGTGCATTTCTGAACTGGGATGAGTTCATTTTAAATGACTTGGGACAGAAACTGATGGCTGTGTTGTTAACAGCTAGACCCCCTGTTACAAAAGGTTTGATCACCATGCTAATGTTGAATTAACAATTCAGATTCATAAGCCTGAACAATTGTCTGCCACCAATTCAACTGGGTCTTGGTTTGATAGAAAGACATGGGAATGGATTTCAAAATAGCATGATTGAATTAAGTTTGTCTTCCATGAGCATCAGAATTTCAAAATATTTGCTATGCCATGTTGTGGTGTCTCTTGGTGCACATGATCACCACCGAGTGAAATCCACAGTTACTGCTACCCCAAAGAGTAGCACTTACTTAATGGATAGAAATGAATGCCAATCTGTGAGGTAACTGTATTGTGAAGCTATGTGAACAGACCCTGTTGAAATATTTTTGATGAAAAAATAATGAACACAAGAATGTTGGTTGTATATTCCACAGTGACAGCTACTCCAACAAAAAGCACTTACTGAAAAACAATGTATCAATACTTCTGTTAGAGTTGCTGTGCTGGTATTACCATCCCATAATGATGCTTGCCAAAGGCAATTGTTGGGCTTTTAAAGCATTTGTGGTCATTAAATCCAGAGTCATACCCCAACTTGATAGCACTTTCTATTTCCAAATACAAGAGAGCTGCTAAAGTTGAAGTATACTTCTAGATAATCAAAGAAGAAATGTTTGCGATAAGAGAGAAAGCTTAGGAACTGTTACACGTTTTAAGATTAACCCAAACAGAATCACATATGAAAATAGGAATCAAGTAGTGCTTACTTTTGAAGAAATCTTAGTCTGTTTCAACTAGCAAACAGTCTCTACTGGCAAGTAGTTGTTGAATTAATCACATAAAACTACCCCAACATGTAGCACTTACTGCATTATGAGATCAAGTCAATGCTAAAGTTAGGGTACCAATTGTGAAGTAAAGAGATTGCCGCATTTCCAGATCCTGTCCTGGCCACTTACTGGTTATCCCATGCTGTCAGTTTTCCCAAGAGCTCTTTTCCAAGCTGAATGGCCTCCAAGACTCCAACTGAAGTGCATTTCTGAACTGGGATGAGTTCATTTTAAATGACTTGGGACAGAAACTGATGGCTGTGTTGTTAACAGCTAGACCCCCTGTTACAAAAGGTTTGATCACCATGCTAATGTTGAATTAACAATTCAGATTCATAAGCCTGAACAATTGTCTGCCACCAATTCAACTGGGTCTTGGTTTGATAGAAAGACATGGGAATGGATTTCAAAATAGCATGATTGAATTAAGTTTGTCTTCCATGAGCATCAGAATTTCAAAATATTTGCTATGCCATGTTGTGGTGTCTCTTGGTGCACATGATCACCACCAAGTGAAATCCACAGTTACTGCTACCCCAAAGAGTAGCACTTACTTAATGGATAGAAATGAATGCCAATCTGTGAGGTAACTGTATTGTGAAGCTATGTGAACAGACCCTGTTGAAATATTTTTGATGAAAAAATAATGAACACAAGAATGTTGGTTGTATATTCCACAGTGACAGCTACTCCAACAAAAAGCACTTACTGAAAAACAACGTATCAATACTTCTGTTAGAGTTGCTGTGCTGGTATTACCATCCCATAATGATCCTTGCCAAAGGCAATTGTTGGGCTTTTAAAGCATTTGTGGTCATTAAATCCAGAGTCATACCCCAACTTGATAGCACTTTCTATTTCCAAATACAAGAGAGCTGCTAAAGTTGAAGTATACTTCTAGATAATCAAAGAAGAAATGTTTGCGATAAGAGAGAAAGCTTAGGAACTGTTACACGTTTTAAGATTAACCCAAACAGAATCACTTATGAAAATAGGAATCAAGTAGTGCTTACTTTTGAAGAAATCTTAGTCTGTTTCAACCAGCAAACAGTCTCTACTGGCAAGTAGTTGTTGAATTAATCACATAAAACTACCCCAACATGTAGCACTTACTGCATTATGAGATCAAGTCAATGCTAAAGTTAGGGTACCAATTGTGAAGTAAAGAGATTGCCGCATTTCCAGATCCTGTCCTGGCCACTTACTGGTTATCCCATGCTGTCAGTTTTCCCAAGAGCTCTTTTCCAAGCTGAATGGCCTCCAAGACTCCAACTGAAGTGCATTTCTGAACTGGGATGAGTTCATTTTAAATGACTTGGGACAGAAACTGATGGCTGTGTTGTTAACAGCTAGACCCCCTGTTACAAAAGGTTTGATCACCATGCTAATGTTGAATTAACAATTCAGATTCATAAGCCTGAACAATTGTCTGCCACCAATTCAACTGGGTCTTGGTTTGATAGAAAGACATGGGAATGGATTTCAAAATAGCATGATTGAATTAAGTTTGTCTTCCATGAGCATCAGAATTTCAAAATATTTGCTATGCCATGTTGTGGTGTCTCTTGGTGCACATGATCACCACCGAGTGAAATCCACAGTTACTGCTACCCCAAAGAGTAGCACTTACTTAATGGATAGAAATGAATGCCAATCTGTGAGGTAACTGTATTGTGAAGCTATGTGAACAGACCCTGTTGAAATATTTTTGATGAAAAAATAATGAACACAAGAATGTTGGTTGTATATTCCACAGTGACAGCTACTCC
Organism: Argentina silus; assembly: GCF_951799395.1. Taxonomy (NCBI): domain Eukaryota; kingdom Metazoa; phylum Chordata; class Actinopteri; order Argentiniformes; family Argentinidae; genus Argentina; species Argentina silus. Next base: position 22,263,056 of record NC_139659.1, on the reverse strand, counting down.
AACAAAAAGCACTTACTGAAAAACAACGTATCAATACTTCTGTTAGAGTTGCTGTGCTGGTATTACCATCCCATAATGATGCTTGCCAAAGGCAATTGTTGGGCTTTTAAAGCATTTGTGGTCATTAAATCCAGAGTCATACCCCAACTTGATAGCACTTTCTATTTCCAAATACAAGAGAGCTGCTAAAGTTGAAGTATACTTCTAGATAATCAAAGAAGAAATGTTTGCGATAAGAGAGAAAGCTTAGGAACTGTTACACGTTTTAAGATTAACCCAAACAGAATCACTTATGAAAATAGGAATCAAGTAGTGCTTACTTTTGAAGAAATCTTAGTCTGTTTCAACCAGCAAACAGTCTCTACTGGCAAGTAGTTGTTGAATTAATCACATAAAACTACCCCAACATGTAGCACTTACTGCATTATGAGATCAAGTCAATGCTAAAGTTAGGGTACCAATTGTGAAGTAAAGAGATTGCCGCATTTCCAGATCCTGTCCTGGCCACTTACTGGTTATCCCATGCTGTCAGTTTTCCCAAGAGCTCTTTTCCAAGCTGAATGGCCTCCAAGACTCCAACTGAAGTGCATTTCTGAACTGGGATGAGTTCATTTTAAATGACTTGGGACAGAAACTGATGGCTGTGTTGTTAACAGCTAGACCCCCTGTTACAAAAGGTTTGATCACCATGCTAATGTTGAATTAACAATTCAGATTCATAAGCCTGAACAATTGTCTGCCACCAATTCAACTGGGTCTTGGTTTGATAGAAAGACATGGGAATGGATTTCAAAATAGCATGATTGAATTAAGTTTGTCTTCCATGAGCATCAGAATTTCAAAATATTTGCTATGCCATGTTGTGGTGTCTCTTGGTGCACATGATCACCACCGAGTGAAATCCACAGTTACTGCTACCCCAAAGAGTAGCACTTACTTAATGGATAGAAATGAATGCCAATCTGTGAGGTAACTGTATTGTGAAGCTATGTGAACAGACCCTGTTGAAATATTTTTGATGAAAAAATAATGAACACAAGAATGTTGGTTGTATATTCCACAGTGACAGCTACTCCAACAAAAAGCACTTACTGAAAAACAATGTATCAATACTTCTGTTAGAGTTGCTGTGCTGGTATTACCATCCCATAATGATGCTTGCCAAAGGCAATTGTTGGGCTTTTAAAGCATTTGTGGTCATTAAATCCAGAGTCATACCCCAACTTGATAGCACTTTCTATTTCCAAATACAAGAGAGCTGCTAAAGTTGAAGTATACTTCTAGATAATCAAAGAAGAAATGTTTGCGATAAGAGAGAAAGCTTAGGAACTGTTACACGTTTTAAGATTAACCCAAACAGAATCACATATGAAAATAGGAATCAAGTAGTGCTTACTTTTGAAGAAATCTTAGTCTGTTTCAACTAGCAAACAGTCTCTACTGGCAAGTAGTTGTTGAATTAATCACATAAAACTACCCCAACATGTAGCACTTACTGCATTATGAGATCAAGTCAATGCTAAAGTTAGGGTACCAATTGTGAAGTAAAGAGATTGCCGCATTTCCAGATCCTGTCCTGGCCACTTACTGGTTATCCCATGCTGTCAGTTTTCCCAAGAGCTCTTTTCCAAGCTGAATGGCCTCCAAGACTCCAACTGAAGTGCATTTCTGAACTGGGATGAGTTCATTTTAAATGACTTGGGACAGAAACTGATGGCTGTGTTGTTAACAGCTAGACCCCCTGTTACAAAAGGTTTGATCACCATGCTAATGTTGAATTAACAATTCAGATTCATAAGCCTGAACAATTGTCTGCCACCAATTCAACTGGGTCTTGGTTTGATAGAAAGACATGGGAATGGATTTCAAAATAGCATGATTGAATTAAGTTTGTCTTCCATGAGCATCAGAATTTCAAAATATGTGCTATGCCATGTTGTGGTGTCTCTTGGTGCACATGATCACCACCGAGTGAAATCCACAGTTACTGCTACCCCAAAGAGTAGCACTTACTTAATGGATAGAAATGAATGCCAATCTGTGAGGTAACTGTATTGTGAAGCTATGTGAACAGACCCTGTTGAAATATTTTTGATGAAAAAATAATGAACACAAGAATGTTGGTTGTATATTCCACAGTGACAGCTACTCCAACAAAAAGCACTTACTGAAAAACAACGTATCAATACTTCTGTTAGAGTTGCTGTGCTGGTATTACCATCCCATAATGATGCTTGCCAAAGGCAATTGTTGGGCTTTTAAAGCATTTGTGGTCATTAAATCCAGAGTCATACCCCAACTTGATAGCACTTTCTATTTCCAAATACAAGAGAGCTGCTAAAGTTGAAGTATACTTCTAGATAATCAAAGAAGAAATGTTTGCGATAAGAGAGAAAGCTTAGGAACTGTTACACGTTTTAAGATTAACCCAAACAGAATCACTTATGAAAATAGGAATCAAGTAGTGCTTACTTTTGAAGAAATCTTAGTCTGTTTCAACCAGCAAACAGTCTCTACTGGCAAGTAGTTGTTGAATTAATCACATAAAACTACCCCAACATGTAGCACTTACTGCATTATGAGATCAAGTCAATGCTAAAGTTAGGGTACCAATTGTGAAGTAAAGAGATTGCCGCATTTCCAGATCCTGTCCTGGCCACTTACTGGTTATCCCATGCTGTCAGTTTTCCCAAGAGCTCTTTTCCAAGCTGAATGGCCTCCAAGACTCCAACTGAAGTGCATTTCTGAACTGGGATGAGTTCATTTTAAATGACTTGGGACAGAAACTGATGGCTGTGTTGTTAACAGCTAGACCCCCTGTTACAAAAGGTTTGATCACCATGCTAATGTTGAATTAACAATTCAGATTCATAAGCCTGAACAATTGTCTGCCACCAATTCAACTGGGTCTTGGTTTGATAGAAAGACATGGGAATGGATTTCAAAATAGCATGATTGAATTAAGTTTGTCTTCCATGAGCATCAGAATTTCAAAATATGTGCTATGCCATGTTGTGGTGTCTCTTGGTGCACATGATCACCACCGAGTGAAATCCACAGTTACTGCTACCCCAAAGAGTAGCACTTACTTAATGGATAGAAATGAATGCCAATCTGTGAGGTAACTGTATTGTGAAGCTATGTGAACAGACCCTGTTGAAATATTTTTGATGAAAAAATAATGAACACAAGAATGTTGGTTGTATATTCCACAGTGACAGCTACTCCAACAAAAAGCACTTACTGAAAAACAACGTATCAATACTTCTGTTAGAGTTGCTGTGCTGGTATTACCATCCCATAATGATGCTTGCCAAAGGCAATTGTTGGGCTTTTAAAGCATTTGTGGTCATTAAATCCAGAGTCATACCCCAACTTGATAGCACTTTCTATTTCCAAATACAAGAGAGCTGCTAAAGTTGAAGTATACTTCTAGATAATCAAAGAAGAAATGTTTGCGATAAGAGAGAAAGCTTAGGAACTGTTACACGTTTTAAGATTAACCCAAACAGAATCACTTATGAAAATAGGAATCAAGTAGTGCTTACTTTTGAAGAAATCTTAGTCTGTTTCAACCAGCAAACAGTCTCTACTGGCAAGTAGTTGTTGAATTAATCACATAAAACTACCCCAACATGTAGCACTTACTGCATTATGAGATCAAGTCAATGCTAAAGTTAGGGTACCAATTGTGAAGTAAAGAGATTGCCGCATTTCCAGATCCTGTCCTGGCCACTTACTGCTTATCCCATGCTGTCAGTTTTCCCAAGAGCTCTTTTCCAAGCTGAATGGCCTCCAAGACTCCAACTGAAGTGCATTTCTGAACTGGGATGAGTTCATTTTAAATGACTTGGGACAGAAACTGATGGCTGTGTTGTTAACAGCTAGACCCCCTGTTACAAAAGGTTTGATCACCATGCTAATGTTGAATTAACAATTCAGATTCATAAGCCTGAACAATTGTCTGCCACCAATTCAACTGGGTCTTGGTTTGATAGAAAGACATGGGAATGGATTTCAAAATAGCATGATTGAATTAAGTTTGTCTTCCATGAGCATCAGAATTTCAAAATATTTGCTATGCCATGTTGTGGTGTCTCTTGGTGCACATGATCACCACCGAGTGAAATCCACAGTTACTGCTACCCCAAAGAGTAGCACTTACTTAATGGATAGAAATGAATGCCAATCTGTGAGGTAACTGTATTGTGAAGCTATGTGAACAGACCCTGTTGAAATATTTTTGATGAAAAAATAATGAACACAAGAATGTTGGTTGTATATTCCACAGTGACAGCTACTCCAACAAAAAGCACTTACTGAAAAACAATGTATCAATACTTCTGTTAGAGTTGCTGTGCTGGTATTACCATCCCATAATGATGCTTGCCAAAGGCAATTGTTGGGCTTTTAAAGCATTTGTGGTCATTAAATCCAGAGTCATACCTCAACTTGATAGCACTTTCTATTTCCAAATACAAGAGAGCTGCTAAAGTTGAAGTATACTTCTAGATAATCAAAGAAGAAATGTTTGCGATAAGAGAGAAAGCTTAGGAACTGTTACACGTTTTAAGATTAACCCAAACAGAATCACATATGAAAATAGGAATCAAGTAGTGCTTACTTTTGAAGAAATCTTAGTCTGTTTCAACTAGCAAACAGTCTCTACTGGCAAGTAGTTGTTGAATTAATCACATAAAACTACCCCAACATGTAGCACTTACTGCATTATGAGATCAAGTCAATGCTAAAGTTAGGGTACCAATTGTGAAGTAAAGAGATTGCCGCATTTCCAGATCCTGTCCTGGCCACTTACTGGTTATCCCATGCTGTCAGTTTTCCCAAGAGCTCTTTTCCAAGCTGAATGGCCTCCAAGACTCCAACTGAAGTGCATTTCTGAACTGGGATGAGTTCATTTTTAATGACTTGGGACAGAAACTGATGGCTGTGTTGTTAACAGCTAGACCCCCTGTTACAAAAGGTTTGATCACCATGCTAATGTTGAATTAACAATTCAGATTCATAAGCCTGAACAATTGTCTGCCACCAATTCAACTGGGTCTTGGTTTGATAGAAAGACATGGGAATGGATTTCAAAATAGCATGATTGAATTAAGTTTGTCTTCCATGAGCATCAGAATTTCAAAATATGTGCTATGCCATGTTGTGGTGTCTCTTGGTGCACATGATCACCACCGAGTGAAATCCACAGTTACTGCTACCCCAAAGAGTAGCACTTACTTAATGGATAGAAATGAATGCCAATCTGTGAGGTAACTGTATTGTGAAGCTATGTGAACAGACCCTGTTGAAATATTTTTGATGAAAAAATAATGAACACAAGAATGTTGGTTGTATATTCCACAGTGACAGCTACTCCAACAAAAAGCACTTACTGAAAAACAACGTATCAATACTTCTGTTAGAGTTGCTGTGCTGGTATTACCATCCCATAATGATGCTTGCCAAAGGCAATTGTTGGGCTTTTAAAGCATTTGTGGTCATTAAATCCAGAGTCATACCCCAACTTGATAGCACTTTCTATTTCCAAATACAAGAGAGCTGCTAAAGTTGAAGTATACTTCTAGATAATCAAAGAAGAAATGTTTGCGATAAGAGAGAAAGCTTAGGAACTGTTACACGTTTTAAGATTAACCCAAACAGAATCACTTATGAAAATAGGAATCAAGTAGTGCTTACTTTTGAAGAAATCTTAGTCTGTTTCAACCAGCAAACAGTCTCTACTGGCAAGTAGTTGTTGAATTAATCACATAAAACTACCCCAACATGGAGCACTTACTGCATTATGAGATCAAGTCAATGCTAAAGTTAGGGTACCAATTGTGAAGTAAAGAGATTGCCGCATTTCCAGATCCTGTCCTGGCCACTTACTGGTTATCCCATGCTGTCAGTTTTCCCAAGAGCTCTTTTCCAAGCTGAATGGCCTCCAAGACTCCAACTGAAGTGCATTTCTGAACTGGGATGAGTTCATTTTAAATGACTTGGGACAGAAACTGATGGCTGTGTTGTTAACAGCTAGACCCCCTGTTACAAAAGGTTTGATCACCATGCTAATGTTGAATTAACAATTCAGATTCATAAGCCTGAACAATTGTCTGCCACCAATTCAACTGGGTCTTGGTTTGATAGAAAGACATGGGAATGGATTTCAAAATAGCATGATTGAATTAAGTTTGTCTTCCATGAGCATCAGAATTTCAAAATATGTACTATGCCATGTTGTGGTGTCTCTTGGTGCACATGATCACCACCGAGTGAAATCCACAGTTACTGCTACCCCAAAGAGTAGCACTTACTTAATGGATAGAAATGAATGCCAATCTGTGAGGTAACTGTATTGTGAAGCTATGTGAACAGACCCTGTTGAAATATTTTTGATGAAAAAATAATGAACACAAGAATGTTGGTTGTATATTCCACAGTGACAGCTACTCCAACAAAAAGCACTTACTGAAAAACAACGTATCAATACTTCTGTTAGAGTTGCAGTGCTGGTATTACCATCCCATAATGATGCTTGCCAAAGGCAATTGTTGGGCTTTTAAAGCATTTGTGGTCATTAAATCCAGAGTCATACCCCAACTTGATAGCACTTTCTATTTCCAAATACAAGAGAGCTGCTAAAGTTGAAGTATACTTCTAGATAATCAAAGAAGAAATGTTTGCGATAAGAGAGAAAGCTTAGGAACTGTTACACGTTTTAAGATTAACCCAAACAGAATCACTTATGAAAATAGGAATCAAGTAGTGCTTACTTTTGAAGAAATCTTAGTCTGTTTCAACCAGCAAACAGTCTCTACTGGCAAGTAGTTGTTGAATTAATCACATAAAACTACCCCAACATGTAGCACTTACTGCATTATGAGATCAAGTCAATGCTAAAGTTAGGGTACCAATTGTGAAGTAAAGAGATTGCCGCATTTCCAGATCCTGTCCTGGCCACTTACTGCTTATCCCATGCTGTCAGTTTTCCCAAGAGCTCTTTTCCAAGCTGAATGGCCTCCAAGACTCCAACTGAAGTGCATTTCTGAACTGGGATGAGTTCATTTTAAATGACTTGGGACAGAAACTGATGGCTGTGTTGTTAACAGCTAGACCCCCTGTTACAAAAGGTTTGATCACCATGCTAATGTTGAATTAACAATTCAGATTCATAAGCCTGAACAATTGTCTGCCACCAATTCAACTGGGTCTTGGTTTGATAGAAAGACATGGGAATGGATTTCAAAATAGCATGATTGAATTAAGTTTGTCTTCCATGAGCATCAGAATTTCAAAATATGTGCTATGCCATGTTGTGGTGTCTCTTGGTGCACATGATCACCACCGAGTGAAATCCACAGTTACTGCTACCTCAAAGAGTAGCACTTACTTAATGGATAGAAATGAATGCCAATCTGTGAGGTAACTGTATTGTGAAGCTATGTGAACAGACCCTGTTGAAATATTTTTGATGAAAAAATAATGAACACAAGAATGTTGGTTGTATATTCCACAGTGACAGCTACTCCAACAAAAAGCACTTACTGAAAAACAACGTATCAATACTTCTGTTAGAGTTGCTGTGCTGGTATTACCATCCCATAATGATGCTTGCCAAAGGCAATTGTTGGGCTTTTAAAGCATTTGTGGTCATTAAATCCAGAGTCATACCCCAACTTGATAGCACTTTCTATTTCCAAATACAAGAGAGCTGCTAAAGTTGAAGTATACTTCTAGATAATCAAAGAAGAAATGTTTGCGATAAGAGAGAAAGCTTAGGAACTGTTACACGTTTTAAGATTAACCCAAACAGAATCACATATGAAAATAGGAATCAAGTAGTGCTTACTTTTGAAGAAATCTTAGTCTGTTTCAACTAGCAAACAGTCTCTACTGGCAAGTAGTTGTTGAATTAATCACATAAAACTACCCCAACATGGAGCACTTACTGCATTATGAGATCAAGTCAATGCTAAAGTTAGGGTACCAATTGTGAAGTAAAGAGATTGCCGCATTTCCAGATCCTGTCCTGGCCACTTACTGGTTATCCCATGCTGTCAGTTTTCCCAAGAGCTCTTTTCCAAGCTGAATGGCCTCCAAGACTCCAACTGAAGTGCATTTCTGAACTGGGATGAGTTCATTTTAAATGACTTGGGACAGAAACTGATGGCTGTGTTGTTAACAGCTAGACCCCCTGTTACAAAAGGTTTGATCACCATGCTAATGTTGAATTAACAATTCAGATTCATAAGCCTGAACAATTGTCTGCCACCAATTCAACTGGGTCTTGGTTTGATAGAAAGACATGGGAATGGATTTCAAAATAGCATGATTGAATTAAGTTTGTCTTCCATGAGCATCAGAATTTCAAAATATTTGCTATGCCATGTTGTGGTGTCTCTTGGTGCACATGATCACCACTGAGTGAAATCCACAGTTACTGCTACCCCAAAGAGTAGCACTTACTTAATGGATAGAAATGAATGCCAATCTGTGAGGTAACTGTATTGTGAAGCTATGTGAACAGACCCTGTTGAAATATTTTTGATGAAAAAATAATGAACACAAGAATGTTGGTTGTATATTCCACAGTGACAGCTACTCCAACAAAAAGCACTTACTGAAAAACAATGTATCAATACTTCTGTTAGAGTTGCTGTGCTGGTATTACCATCCCATAATGATGCTTGCCAAAGGCAATTGTTGGGCTTTTAAAGCATTTGTGGTCATTAAATCCAGAGTCATACCCCAACTTGATAGCACTTTCTATTTCCAAATACAAGAGAGCTGCTAAAGTTGAAGTATACTTCTAGATAATCAAAGAAGAAATGTTTGCGATAAGAGAGAAAGCTTAGGAACTGTTACACGTTTTAAGATTAACCCAAACAGAATCACATATGAAAATAGGAATCAAGTAGTGCTTACTTTTGAAGAAATCTTAGTCTGTTTCAACTAGCAAACAGTCTCTACTGGCAAGTAGTTGTTGAATTAATCACATAAAACTACCCCAACATGTAGCACTTACTGCATTATGAGATCAAGTCAATGCTAAAGTTAGGGTACCAATTGTGAAGTAAAGAGATTGCCGCATTTCCAGATCCTGTCCTGGCCACTTACTGGTTATCCCATGCTGTCAGTTTTCCCAAGAGCTCTTTTCCAAGCTGAATGGCCTCCAAGACTCCAACTGAAGTGCATTTCTGAACTGGGATGAGTTCATTTTAAATGACTTGGGACAGAAACTGATGGCTGTGTTGTTAACAGCTAGACCCCCTGTTACAAAAGGTTTGATCACCATGCTAATGTTGAATTAACAATTCAGATTCATAAGCCTGAACAATTGTCTGCCACCAATTCAACTGGGTCTTGGTTTGATAGAAAGACATGGGAATGGATTTCAAAATAGCATGATTGAATTAAGTTTGTCTTCCATGAGCATCAGAATTTCAAAATATGTGCTATGCCATGTTGTGGTGTCTCTTGGTGCACATGATCACCACCGAGTGAAATCCACAGTTACTGCTACCCCAAAGAGTAGCACTTACTTAATGGATAGAAATGAATGCCAATCTGTGAGGTAACTGTATTGTGAAGCTATGTGAACAGACCCTGTTGAAATATTTTTGATGAAAAAATAATGAACACAAGAATGTTGGTTGTATATTCCACAGTGACAGCTACTCCAACAAAAAGCACTTACTGAAAAACAACGTATCAATACTTCTGTTAGAGTTGCTGTGCTGGTATTACCATCCCATAATGATGCTTGCCAAAGGCAATTGTTGGGCTTTTAAAGCATTTGTGGTCATTAAATCCAGAGTCATACCCCAACTTGATAGCACTTTCTATTTCCAAATACAAGAGAGCTGCTAAAGTTGAAGTATACTTCTAGATAATCAAAGAAGAAATGTTTGCGATAAGAGAGAAAGCTTAGGAACTGTTACACGTTTTAAGATTAACCCAAACAGAATCACATATGAAAATAGAAATCAAGTAGTGCTTACTTTTGAAGAAATCTTAGTCTGTTTCAACTAGCAAACAGTCTCTACTGGCAAGTAGTTGTTGAATTAATCACATAAAACTACCCCAACATGTAGCACTTACTGCATTATGAGATCAAGTCAATGCTAAAGTTAGGGTACCAATTGTGAAGTAAAGAGATTGCCGCATTTCCAGATCCTGTCCTGGCCACTTACTGGTTATCCCATGCTGTCAGTTTTCCCAAGAGCTCTTTTCCAAGCTGAATGGCCTCCAAGACTCCAACTGAAGTGCATTTCTGAACTGGGATGAGTTCATTTTAAATGACTTGGGACAGAAACTGATGGCTGTGTTGTTAACAGCTAGACCCCCTGTTACAAAAGGTTTGATCACCATGCTAATGTTGAATTAACAATTCAGATTCATAAGCCTGAACAATTGTCTGCCACCAATTCAACTGGGTCTTGGTTTGATAGAAAGACATGGGAATGGATTTCAAAATAGCATGATTGAATTAAGTTTGTCTTCCATGAGCATCAGAATTTCAAAATATGTGCTATGCCATGTTGTGGTGTCTCTTGGTGCACATGATCACCACCGAGTGAAATCCACAGTTACTGCTACCCCAAAGAGTAGCACTTACTTAATGGATAGAAATGAATGCCAATCTGTGAGGTAACTGTATTGTGAAGCTATGTGAACAGACCCTGTTGAAATATTTTTGATGAAAAAATAATGAACACAAGAATGTTGGTTGTATATTCCACAGTGACAGCTACTCCAACAAAAAGCACTTACTGAAAAACAACGTATCAATACTTCTGTTAGAGTTGCTGTGCTGGTATTACCATCCCATAATGATGCTTGCCAAAGGCAATTGTTGGGCTTTTAAAGCATTTGTGGTCATTAAATCCAGAGTCATACCCCAACTTGATAGCACTTTCTATTTCCAAATACAAGAGAGCTGCTAAAGTTGAAGTATACTTCTAGATAATCAAAGAAGAAATGTTTGCGATAAGAGAGAAAGCTTAGGAACTGTTACACGTTTTAAGATTAACCCAAACAGAATCACTTATGAAAATAGGAATCAAGTAGTGCTTACTTTTGAAGAAATCTTAGTCTGTTTCAACCAGCAAACAGTCTCTACTGGCAAGTAGTTGTTGAATTAATCACATAAAACTACCCCAACATGTAGCACTTACTGCATTATGAGATCAAGTCAATGCTAAAGTTAGGGTACCAATTGTGAAGTAAAGAGATTGCCGCATTTCCAGATCCTGTCCTGGCCACTTACTGGTTATCCCATGCTGTCAGTTTTCCCAAGAGCTCTTTTCCAAGCTGAATGGCCTCCAAGACTCCAACTGAAGTGCATTTCTGAACTGGGATGAGTTCATTTTAAATGACTTGGGACAGAAACTGATGGCTGTGTTGTTAACAGCTAGACCCCCTGTTACAAAAGGTTTGATCACCATGCTAATGTTGAATTAACAATTCAGATTCATAAGCCTGAACAATTGTCTGCCACCAATTCAACTGGGTCTTGGTTTGATAGAAAGACATGGGAATGGATTTCAAAATAGCATGATTGAATTAAGTTTGTCTTCCATGAGCATCAGAATTTCAAAATATGTGCTATGCCATGTTGTGGTGTCTCTTGGTGCACATGATCACCACCGAGTGAAATCCACAGTTACTGCTACCTCAAAGAGTAGCACTTACTTAATGGATAGAAATGAATGCCAATCTGTGAGGTAACTGTATTGTGAAGCTATGTGAACAGACCCTGTTGAAATATTTTTGATGAAAAAATAATGAACACAAGAATGTTGGTTGTATATTCCACAGTGACAGCTACTCCAACAAAAAGCACTTACTGAAAAACAACGTATCAATACTTCTGTTAGAGTTGCTGTGCTGGTATTACCATCCCATAATGATGCTTGCCAAAGGCAATTGTTGGGCTTTTAAAGCATTTGTGGTCATTAAATCCAGAGTCATACCCCAACTTGATAGCACTTTCTATTTCCAAATACAAGAGAGCTGCTAAAGTTGAAGTATACTTCTAGATAATCAAAGAAGAAATGTTTGCGATAAGAGAGAAAGCTTAGGAACTGTTACACGTTTTAAGATTAACCCAAACAGAATCACATATGAAAATAGGAATCAAGTAGTGCTTACTTTTGAAGAAATCTTAGTCTGTTTCAACTAGCAAACAGTCTCTACTGGCAAGTAGTTGTTGAATTAATCACATAAAACTACCCCAACATGTAGCACTTACTGCATTATGAGATCAAGTCAATGCTAAAGTTAGGGTACCAATTGTGAAGTAAAGAGATTGCCGCATTTCCAGATCCTGTCCTGGCCACTTACTGGTTATCCCATGCTGTCAGTTTTCCCAAGAGCTCTTTTCCAAGCTGAATGGCCTCCAAGACTCCAACTGAAGTGCATTTCTGAACTGGGATGAGTTCATTTTAAATGACTTGGGACAGAAACTGATGGCTGTGTTGTTAACAGCTAGACCCCCTGTTACAAAAGGTTTGATCACCATGCTAATGTTGAATTAACAATTCAGATTCATAAGCCTGAACAATTGTCTGCCACCAATTCAACTGGGTCTTGGTTTGATAGAAAGACATGGGAATGGATTTCAAAATAGCATGATTGAATTAAGTTTGTCTTCCATGAGCATCAGAATTTCAAAATATGTGCTATGCCATGTTGTGGTGTCTCTTGGTGCACATGATCACCACCGAGTGAAATCCACAGTTACTGCTACCCCAAAGAGTAGCACTTACTTAATGGATAGAAATGAATGCCAATCTGTGAGGTAACTGTATTGTGAAGCTATGTGAACAGACCCTGTTGAAATATTTTTGATGAAAAAATAATGAACACAAGAATGTTGGTTGTATATTCCACAGTGACAGCTACTCCAACAAAAAGCACTTACTGAAAAACAACGTATCAATACTTCTGTTAGAGTTGCTGTGCTGGTATTACCATCCCATAATGATGCTTGCCAAAGGCAATTGTTGGGCTTTTAAAGCATTTGTGGTCATTAAATCCAGAGTCATACCCCAACTTGATAGCACTTTCTATTTCCAAATACAAGAGAGCTGCTAAAGTTGAAGTATACTTCTAGATAATCAAAGAAGAAATGTTTGCGATAAGAGAGAAAGCTTAGGAACTGTTACACGTTTTAAGATTAACCCAAACAGAATCACTTATGAAAATAGGAATCAAGTAGTGCTTACTTTTGAAGAAATCTTAGTCTGTTTCAACCAGCAAACAGTCTCTACTGGCAAGTAGTTGTTGAATTAATCACATAAAACTACCCCAACATGTAGCACTTACTGCATTATGAGATCAAGTCAATGCTAAAGTTAGGGTACCAATTGTGAAGTAAAGAGATTGCCGCATTTCCAGATCCTGTCTTGGCCACTTACTGGTTATCCCATGCTGTCAGTTTTCCCAAGAGCTCTTTTCCAAGCTGAATGGCCTCCAAGACTCCAACTGAAGTGCATTTCTGAACTGGGATGAGTTCATTTTAAATGACTTGGGACAGAAACTGATGGCTGTGTTGTTAACAGCTAGACCCCCTGTTACAAAAGGTTTGATCACCATGCTAATGTTGAATTAACAATTCAGATTCATAAGCCTGAACAATTGTCTGCCACCAATTCAACTGGGTCTTGGTTTGATAGAAAGACATGGGAATGGATTTCAAAATAGCATGATTGAATTAAGTTTGTCTTCCATGAGCATCAGAATTTCAAAATATGTGCTATGCCATGTTGTGGTGTCTCTTGGTGCACATGATCACCACCGAGTGAAATCCACAGTTACTGCTACCCCAAAGAGTAGCACTTACTTAATGGATAGAAATGAATGCCAATCTGTGAGGTAACTGTATTGTGAAGCTATGTGAACAGACCCTGTTGAAATATTTTTGATGAAAAAATAATGAACACAAGAATGTTGGTTGTATATTCCACAGTGACAGCTACTCCAACAAAAAGCACTTACTGAAAAACAACGTATCAATACTTCTGTTAGAGTTGCTGTGCTGGTATTACCATCCCATAATGATGCTTGCCAAAGGCAATTGTTGGGCTTTTAAAGCATTTGTGGTCATTAAATCCAGAGTCATACCCCAACTTGATAGCACTTTCTATTTCCAAATACAAGAGAGCTGCTAAAGTTGAAGTATACTTCTAGATAATCAAAGAAGAAATGTTTGCGATAAGAGAGAAAGCTTAGGAACTGTTACACGTTTTAAGATTAACCCAAACAGAATCACTTATGAAAATAGGAATCAAGTAGTGCTTACTTTTGAAGAAATCTTAGTCTGTTTCAACCAGCAAACAGTCTCTACTGGCAAGTAGTTGTTGAATTAATCACATAAAACTACCCCAACATGTAGCACTTACTGCATTATGAGATCAAGTCAATGCTAAAGTTAGGGTACCAATTGTGAAGTAAAGAGATTGCCGCATTTCCAGATCCTGTCCTGGCCACTTACTGGTTATCCCATGCTGTCAGTTTTCCCAAGAGCTCTTTTCCAAGCTGAATGGCCTCCAAGACTCCAACTGAAGTGCATTTCTGAACTGGGATGAGTTCATTTTAAATGACTTGGGACAGAAACTGATGGCTGTGTTGTTAACAGCTAGACCCCCTGTTACAAAAGGTTTGATCACCATGCTAATGTTGAATTAACAATTCAGATTCATAAGCCTGAACAATTGTCTGCCACCAATTCAACTGGGTCTTGGTTTGATAGAAAGACATGGGAATGGATTTCAAAATAGCATGATTGAATTAAGTTTGTCTTCCATGAGCATCAGAATTTCAAAATATGTGCTATGCCATGTTGTGGTGTCTCTTGGTGCACATGATCACCACCGAGTGAAATCCACAGTTACTGCTACCCCAAAGAGTAGCACTTACTTAATGGATAGAAATGAATGCCAATCTGTGAGGTAACTGTATTGTGAAGCTATGTGAACAGACCCTGTTGAAATATTTTTGATGAAAAAATAATGAACACAAGAATGTTGGTTGTATATTCCACAGTGACAGCTACTCCAACAAAAAGCACTTACTGAAAAACAACGTATCAATACTTCTGTTAGAGTTGCTGTGCTGGTATTACCATCCCATAATGATGCTTGCCAAAGGCAATTGTTGGGCTTTTAAAGCATTTGTGGTCATTAAATCCAGAGTCATACCCCAACTTGATAGCACTTTCTATTTCCAAATACAAGAGAGCTGCTAAAGTTGAAGTATACTTCTAGATAATCAAAGAAGAAATGTTTGCGATAAGAGAGAAAGCTTAGGAACTGTTACACGTTTTAAGATTAACCCAAACAGAATCACTTATGAAAATAGGAATCAAGTAGTGCTTACTTTTGAAGAAATCTTAGTCTGTTTCAACCAGCAAACAGTCTCTACTGGCAAGTAGTTGTTGAATTAATCACATAAAACTACCCCAACATGTAGCACTTACTGCATTATGAGATCAAGTCAATGCTAAAGTTAGGGTACCAATTGTGAAGTAAAGAGATTGCCGCATTTCCAGATCCTGTCCTGGCCACTTACTGGTTATCCCATGCTGTCAGTTTTCCCAAGAGCTCTTTTCCAAGCTGAATGGCCTCCAAGACTCCAACTGAAGTGCATTTCTGAACTGGGATGAGTTCATTTTAAATGACTTGGGACAGAAACTGATGGCTGTGTTGTTAACAGCTAGACCCCCTGTTACAAAAAGTTTGATCACCATGCTAATGTTGAATTAACAATTCAGATTCATAAGCCTGAACAATTGTCTGCCACCAATTCAACTGGGTCTTGGTTTGATAGAAAGACATGGGAATGGATTTCAAAATAGCATGATTGAATTAAGTTTGTCTTCCATGAGCATCAGAATTTCAAAATATGTGCTATGCCATGTTGTGGTGTCTCTTGGTGCACATGATCACCACCGAGTGAAATCCACAGTTACTGCTACCCCAAAGAGTAGCACTTACTTAATGGATAGAAATGAATGCCAATCTGTGAGGTAACTGTATTGTGAAGCTATGTGAACAGACCCTGTTGAAATATTTTTGATGAAAAAATAATGAACACAAGAATGTTGGTTGTATATTCCACAGTGACAGCTACTCCAACAAAAAGCACTTACTGAAAAACAACGTATCAATACTTCTGTTAGAGTTGCTGTGCTGGTATTACCATCCCATAATGATGCTTGCCAAAGGCAATTGTTGGGCTTTTAAAGCATTTGTGGTCATTAAATCCAGAGTCATACCCCAACTTGATAGCACTTTCTATTTCCAAATACAAGAGAGCTGCTAAAGTTGAAGTATACTTCTAGATAATCAAAGAAGAAATGTTTGCGATAAGAGAGAAAGCTTAGGAACTGTTACACGTTTTAAGATTAACCCAAACAGAATCACTTATGAAAATAGGAATCAAGTAGTGCTTACTTTTGAAGAAATCTTAGTCTGTTTCAACCAGCAAACAGTCTCTACTGGCAAGTAGTTGTTGAATTAATCACATAAAACTACCCCAACATGTAGCACTTACTGCATTATGAGATCAAGTCAATGCTAAAGTTAGGGTACCAATTGTGAAGTAAAGAGATTGCCGCATTTCCAGATCCTGTCCTGGCCACTTACTGGTTATCCCATGCTGTCAGTTTTCCCAAGAGCTCTTTTCCAAGCTGAATGGCCTCCAAGACTCCAACTGAAGTGCATTTCTGAACTGGGATGAGTTCATTTTAAATGACTTGGGACAGAAACTGATGGCTGTGTTGTTAACAGCTAGACCCCCTGTTACAAAAGGTTTGATCACCATGCTAATGTTGAATTAACAATTCAGATTCATAAGCCTGAACAATTGTCTGCCACCAATTCAACTGGGTCTTGGTTTGATAGAAAGACATGGGAATGGATTTCAAAATAGCATGATTGAATTAAGTTTGTCTTCCATGAGCATCAGAATTTCAAAATATGTGCTATGCCATGTTGTGGTGTCTCTTGGTGCACATGATCACCACCGAGTGAAATCCACAGTTACTGCTACCCCAAAGAGTAGCACTTACTTAATGGATAGAAATGAATGCCAATCTGTGAGGTAACTGTATTGTGAAGCTATGTGAACAGACCCTGTTGAAATATTTTTGATGAAAAAATAATGAACACAAGAATGTTGGTTGTATATTCCACAGTGACAGCTACTCCAACAAAAAGCACTTACTGAAAAACAACGTATCAATACTTCTGTTAGAGTTGCTGTGCTGGTATTACCATCCCATAATGATGCTTGCCAAAGGCAATTGTTGGGCTTTTAAAGCATTTGTGGTCATTAAATCCAGAGTCATACCCCAACTTGATAGCACTTTCTATTTCCAAATACAAGAGAGCTGCTAAAGTTGAAGTATACTTCTAGATAATCAAAGAAGAAATGTTTGCGATAAGAGAGAAAGCTTAGGAACTGTTACACGTTTTAAGATTAACCCAAACAGAATCACTTATGAAAATAGGAATCAAGTAGTGCTTACTTTTGAAGAAATCTTAGTCTGTTTCAACCAGCAAACAGTCTCTACTGGCAAGTAGTTGTTGAATTAATCACATAAAACTACCCCAACATGTAGCACTTACTGCATTATGAGATCAAGTCAATGCTAAAGTTAGGGTACCAATTGTGAAGTAAAGAGATTGCCGCATTTCCAGATCCTGTCCTGGCCACTTACTGGTTATCCCATGCTGTCAGTTTTCCCAAGAGCTCTTTTCCAAGCTGAATGGCCTCCAAGACTCCAACTGAAGTGCATTTCTGAACTGGGATGAGTTCATTTTAAATGACTTGGGACAGAAACTGATGGCTGTGTTGTTAACAGCTAGACCCCCTGTTACAAAAGGTTTGATCACCATGCTAATGTTGAATTAACAATTCAGATTCATAAGCCTGAACAATTGTCTGCCACCAATTCAACTGGGTCTTGGTTTGATAGAAAGACATGGGAATGGATTTCAAAATAGCATGATTGAATTAAGTTTGTCTTCCATGAGCATCAGAATTTCAAAATATGTGCTATGCCATGTTGTGGTGTCTCTTGGTGCACATGATCACCACCGAGTGAAATCCACAGTTACTGCTACCCCAAAGAGTAGCACTTACTTAATGGATAGAAATGAATGCCAATCTGTGAGGTAACTGTATTGTGAAGCTATGTGAACAGACCCTGTTGAAATATTTTTGATGAAAAAATAATGAACACAAGAATGTTGGTTGTATATTCCACAGTGACAGCTACTCCAACAAAAAGCACTTACTGAAAAACAACGTATCAATACTTCTGTTAGAGTTGCTGTGCTGGTATTACCATCCCATAATGATGCTTGCCAAAGGCAATTGTTGGGCTTTTAAAGCATTTGTGGTCATTAAATCCAGAGTCATACCCCAACTTGATAGCACTTTCTATTTCCAAATACAAGAGAGCTGCTAAAGTTGAAGTATACTTCTAGATAATCAAAGAAGAAATGTTTGCGATAAGAGAGAAAGCTTAGGAACTGTTACACGTTTTAAGATTAACCCAAACAGAATCACATATGAAAATAGGAATCAAGTAGTGCTTACTTTTGAAGAAATCTTAGTCTGTTTCAACTAGCAAACAGTCTCTACTGGCAAGTAGTTGTTGAATTAATCACATAAAACTACCCCAACATGTAGCACTTACTGCATTATGAGATCAAGTCAATGCTAAAGTTAGGGTACCAATTGTGAAGTAAAGAGATTGCCGCATTTCCAGATCCTGTCCTGGCCACTTACTGGTTATCCCATGCTGTCAGTTTTCCCAAGAGCTCTTTTCCAAGCTGAATGGCCTCCAAGACTCCAACTGAAGTGCATTTCTGAACTGGGATGAGTTCATTTTAAATGACTTGGGACAGAAACTGATGGCTGTGTTGTTAACAGCTAGACCCCCTGTTACAAAAGGTTTGATCACCATGCTAATGTTGAATTAACAATTCAGATTCATAAGCCTGAACAATTGTCTGCCACCAATTCAACTGGGTCTTGGTTTGATAGAAAGACATGGGAATGGATTTCAAAATAGCATGATTGAATTAAGTTTGTCTTCCATGAGCATCAGAATTTCAAAATATGTGCTATGCCATGTTGTGGTGTCTCTTGGTGCACATGATCACCACCGAGTGAAATCCACAGTTACTGCTACCCCAAAGAGTTGCACTTACTTAATGGATAGAAATGAATGCCAATCTGTGAGGTAACTGTATTGTGAAGCTATGTGAACAGACCCTGTTGAAATATTTTTGATGAAAAAATAATGAACACAAGAATGTTGGTTGTAAATTCCACAGTGACAGCTACTCCAACAAAAAGCACTTACTGAAAAACAACGTATCAATACTTCTGTTAGAGTTGCTGTGCTGGTATTACCATCCCATAATGATGCTTGCCAAAGGCAATTGTTGGGCTTTTAAAGCATTTGTGGTCATTAAATCCAGAGTCATACCCCAACTTGATAGCACTTTCTATTTCCAAATACAAGAGAGCTGCTAAAGTTGAAGTATACTTCTAGATAATCAAAGAAGAAATGTTTGCGATAAGAGAGAAAGCTTAGGAACTGTTACACGTTTTAAGATTAACCCAAACAGAATCACTTATGAAAATAGGAATCAAGTAGTGCTTACTTTTGAAGAAATCTTAGTCTGTTTCAACCAGCAAACAGTCTCTACTGGCAAGTAGTTGTTGAATTAATCACATAAAACTACCCCAACATGTAGCACTTACTGCATTATGAGATCAAGTCAATGCTAAAGTTAGGGTACCAATTGTGAAGTAAAGAGATTGCCGCATTTCCAGATCCTGTCCTGGCCACTTACTGGTTATCCCATGCTGTCAGTTTTCCCAAGAGCTCTTTTCCAAGCTGAATGGCCTCCAAGACTCCAACTGAAGTGCATTTCTGAACTGGGATGAGTTCATTTTAAATGACTTGGGACAGAAACTGATGGCTGTGTTGTTAACAGCTAGACCCCCTGTTACAAAAGGTTTGATCACCATGCTAATGTTGAATTAACAATTCAGATTCATAAGCCTGAACAATTGTCTGCCACCAATTCAACTGGGTCTTGGTTTGATAGAAAGACATGGGAATGGATTTCAAAATAGCATGATTGAATTAAGTTTGTCTTCCATGAGCATCAGAATTTCAAAATATGTGCTATGCCATGTTGTGGTGTCTCTTGGTGCACATGATCACCACCGAGTGAAATCCACAGTTACTGCTACCCCAAAGAGTAGCACTTACTTAATGGATAGAAATGAATGCCAATCTGTGAGGTAACTGTATTGTGAAGCTATGTGAACAGACCCTGTTGAAATATTTTTGATGAAAAAATAATGAACACAAGAATGTTGGTTGTATATTCCACAGTGACAGCTACTCCAACAAAAAGCACTTACTGAAAAACAATGTATCAATACTTCTGTTAGAGTTGCTGTGCTGGTATTACCATCCCATAATGATGCTTGCCAAAGGCAATTGTTGGGCTTTTAAAGCATTTGTGGTCATTAAATCCAGAGTCATACCCCAACTTGATAGCACTTTCTATTTCCAAATACAAGAGAGCTGCTAAAGTTGAAGTATACTTCTAGATAATCAAAGAAGAAATGTTTGCGATAAGAGAGAAAGCTTAGGAACTGTTACACGTTTTAAGATTAACCCAAACAGAATCACATATGAAAATAGGAATCAAGTAGTGCTTACTTTTGAAGAAATCTTAGTCTGTTTCAACCAGCAAACAGTCTCTACTGGCAAGTAGTTGTTGAATTAATCACATAAAACTACCCCAACATGTAGCACTTACTGCATTATGAGATCAAGTCAATGCTAAAGTTAGGGTACCAATTGTGAAGTAAAGAGATTGCCGCATTTCCAGATCCTGTCCTGGCCACTTACTGGTTATCCCATGCTGTCAGTTTTCCCAAGAGCTCTTTTCCAAGCTGAATGGCCTCCAAGACTCCAACTGAAGTGCATTTCTGAACTGGGATGAGTTCATTTTAAATGACTTGGGACAGAAACTGATGGCTGTGTTGTTAACAGCTAGACCCCCTGTTACAAAAGGTTTGATCACCATGCTAATGTTGAATTAACAATTCAGATTCATAAGCCTGAACAATTGTCTGCCACCAATTCAACTGGGTCTTGGTTTGATAGAAAGACATGGGAATGGATTTCAAAATAGCATGATTGAATTAAGTTTGTCTTCCATGAGCATCAGAATTTCAAAATATGTGCTATGCCATGTTGTGGTGTCTCTTGGTGCACATGATCACCACCGAGTGAAATCCACAGTTACTGCTACCCCAAAGAGTAGCACTTACTTAATGGATAGAAATGAATGCCAATCTGTGAGGTAACTGTATTGTGAAGCTATGTGAACAGACCCTGTTGAAATATTTTTGATGAAAAAATAATGAACACAAGAATGTTGGTTGTATATTCCACAGTGACAGCTACTCCAACAAAAAGCACTTACTGAAAAACAACGTATCAATACTTCTGTTAGAGTTGCTGTGCTGGTATTACCATCCCATAATGATGCTTGCCAAAGGCAATTGTTGGGCTTTTAAAGCATTTGTGGTCATTAAATCCAGAGTCATACCCCAACTTGATAGCACTTTCTATTTCCAAATACAAGAGAGCTGCTAAAGTTGAAGTATACTTCTAGATAATCAAAGAAGAAATGTTTGCGATAAGAGAGAAAGCTTAGGAACTGTTACACGTTTTAAGATTAACCCAAACAGAATCACATATGAAAATAGGAATCAAGTAGTGCTTACTTTTGAAGAAATCTTAGTCTGTTTCAACTAGCAAACAGTCTCTACTGGCAAGTAGTTGTTGAATTAATCACATAAAACTACCCCAACATGTAGCACTTACTGCATTATGAGATCAAGTCAATGCTAAAGTTAGGGTACCAATTGTGAAGTAAAGAGATTGCCGCATTTCCAGATCCTGTCCTGGCCACTTACTGGTTATCCCATGCTGTCAGTTTTCCCAAGAGCTCTTTTCCAAGCTGAATGGCCTCCAAGACTCCAACTGAAGTGCATTTCTGAACTGGGATGAGTTCATTTTAAATGACTTGGGACAGAAACTGATGGCTGTGTTGTTAACAGCTAGACCCCCTGTTACAAAAGGTTTGATCACCATGCTAATGTTGAATTAACAATTCAGATTCATAAGCCTGAACAATTGTCTGCCACCAATTCAACTGGGTCTTGGTTTGATAGAAAGACATGGGAATGGATTTCAAAATAGCATGATTGAATTAAGTTTGTCTTCCATGAGCATCAGAATTTCAAAATATGTGCTATGCCATGTTGTGGTGTCTCTTGGTGCACATGATCACCACCGAGTGAAATCCACAGTTACTGCTACCCCAAAGAGTAGCACTTACTTAATGGATAGAAATGAATGCCAATCTGTGAGGTAACTGTATTGTGAAGCTATGTGAACAGACCCTGTTGAAATATTTTTGATGAAAAAATAATGAACACAAGAATGTTGGTTGTAAATTCCACAGTGACAGCTACTCCAACAAAAAGCACTTACTGAAAAACAACGTATCAATACTTCTGTTAGAGTTGCTGTGCTGGTATTACCATCCCATAATGATGCTTGCCAAAGGCAATTGTTGGGCTTTTAAAGCATTTGTGGTCATTAAATCCAGAGTCATACCCCAACTTGATAGCACTTTCTATTTCCAAATACAAGAGAGCTGCTAAAGTTGAAGTATACTTCTAGATAATCAAAGAAGAAATGTTTGCGATAAGAGAGAAAGCTTAGGAACTGTTACACGTTTTAAGATTAACCCAAACAGAATCACTTATGAAAATAGGAATCAAGTAGTGCTTACTTTTGAAGAAATCTTAGTCTGTTTCAACCAGCAAACAGTCTCTACTGGCAAGTAGTTGTTGAATTAATCACATAAAACTACCCCAACATGTAGCACTTACTGCATTATGAGATCAAGTCAATGCTAAAGTTAGGGTACCAATTGTGAAGTAAAGAGATTGCCGCATTTCCAGATCCTGTCCTGGCCACTTACTGGTTATCCCATGCTGTCAGTTTTCCCAAGAGCTCTTTTCCAAGCTGAATGGCCTCCAAGACTCCAACTGAAGTGCATTTCTGAACTGGGATGAGTTCATTTTAAATGACTTGGGACAGAAACTGATGGCTGTGTTGTTAACAGCTAGACCCCCTGTTACAAAAGGTTTGATCACCATGCTAATGTTGAATTAACAATTCAGATTCATAAGCCTGAACAATTGTCTGCCACCAATTCAACTGGGTCTTGGTTTGATAGAAAGACATGGGAATGGATTTCAAAATAGCATGATTGAATTAAGTTTGTCTTCCATGAGCATCAGAATTTCAAAATATGTGCTATGCCATGTTGTGGTGTCTCTTGGTGCACATGATCACCACCGAGTGAAATCCACAGTTACTGCTACCCCAAAGAGTAGCACTTACTTAATGGATAGAAATGAATGCCAATCTGTGAGGTAACTGTATTGTGAAGCTATGTGAACAGACCCTGTTGAAATATTTTTGATGAAAAAATAATGAACACAAGAATGTTGGTTGTATATTCCACAGTGACAGCTACTCCAACAAAAAGCACTTACTGAAAAACAATGTATCAATACTTCTGTTAGAGTTGCTGTGCTGGTATTACCATCCCATAATGATGCTTGCCAAAGGCAATTGTTGGGCTTTTAAAGCATTTGTGGTCATTAAATCCAGAGTCATACCCCAACTTGATAGCACTTTCTATTTCCAAATACAAGAGAGCTGCTAAAGTTGAAGTATACTTCTAGATAATCAAAGAAGAAATGTTTGCGATAAGAGAGAAAGCTTAGGAACTGTTACACGTTTTAAGATAAACCCAAACAGAATCACTTATGAAAATAGGAATCAAGTAGTGCTTACTTTTGAAGAAATCTTAGTCTGTTTCAACCAGCAAACAGTCTCTACTGGCAAGTAGTTGTTGAATTAATCACATAAAACTACCCCAACATGTAGCACTTACTGCATTATGAGATCAAGTCAATGCTAAAGTTAGGGTACCAATTGTGAAGTAAAGAGATTGCCGCATTTCCAGATCCTGTCCTGGCCACTTACTGGTTATCCCATGCTGTCAGTTTTCCCAAGAGCTCTTTTCCAAGCTGAATGGCCTCCAAGACTCCAACTGAAGTGCATTTCTGAACTGGGATGAGTTCATTTTAAATGACTTGGGACAGAAACTGATGGCTGTGTTGTTAACAGCTAGACCCCCTGTTACAAAAGGTTTGATCACCATGCTAATGTTGAATTAACAATTCAGATTCATAAGCCTGAACAATTGTCTGCCACCAATTCAACTGGGTCTTGGTTTGATAGAAAGACATGGGAATGGATTTCAAAATAGCATGATTGAATTAAGTTTGTCTTCCATGAGCATCAGAATTTCAAAATATTTGCTATGCCATGTTGTGGTGTCTCTTGGTGCACATGATCACCACCGAGTGAAATCCACAGTTACTGCTACCCCAAAGAGTAGCACTTACTTAATGGATAGAAATGAATGCCAATCTGTGAGGTAACTGTATTGTGAAGCTATGTGAACAGACCCTGTTGAAATATTTTTGATGAAAAAATAATGAACACAAGAATGTTGGTTGTATATTCCACAGTGACAGCTACTCCAACAAAAAGCACTTACTGAAAAACAACGTATCAATACTTCTGTTAGAGTTGCTGTGCTGGTATTACCATCCCATAATGATGCTTGCCAAAGGCAATTGTTGGGCTTTTAAAGCATTTGTGGTCATTAAATCCAGAGTCATACCCCAACTTGATAGCACTTTCTATTTCCAAATACAAGAGAGCTGCTAAAGTTGAAGTATACTTCTAGATAATCAAAGAAGAAATGTTTGCGATAAGAGAGAAAGCTTAGGAACTGTTACACGTTTTAAGATTAACCCAAACAGAATCACATATGAAAATAGGAATCAAGTAGTGCTTACTTTTGAAGAAATCTTAGTCTGTTTCAACTAGCAAACAGTCTCTACTGGCAAGTAGTTGTTGAATTAATCACATAAAACTACCCCAACATGTAGCACTTACTGCATTATGAGATCAAGTCAATGCTAAAGTTAGGGTACCAATTGTGAAGTAAAGAGATTGCCGCATTTCCAGATCCTGTCCTGGCCACTTACTGGTTATCCCATGCTGTCAGTTTTCCCAAGAGCTCTTTTCCAAGCTGAATGGCCTCCAAGACTCCAACTGAAGTGCATTTCTGAACTGGGATGAGTTCATTTTAAATGACTTGGGACAGAAACTGATGGCTGTGTTGTTAACAGCTAGACCCCCTGTTACAAAAGGTTTGATCACCATGCTAATGTTGAATTAACAATTCAGATTCATAAGCCTGAACAATTGTCTGCCACCAATTCAACTGGGTCTTGGTTTGATAGAAAGACATGGGAATGGATTTCAAAATAGCATGATTGAATTAAGTTTGTCTTCCATGAGCATCAGAATTTCAAAATATGTGCTATGCCATGTTGTGGTGTCTCTTGGTGCACATGATCACCACCGAGTGAAATCCACAGTTACTGCTACCCCAAAGAGTAGCACTTACTTAATGGATAGAAATGAATGCCAATCTGTGAGGTAACTGTATTGTGAAGCTATGTGAACAGACCCTGTTGAAATATTTTTGATGAAAAAATAATGAACACAAGAATGTTGGTTGTATATTCCACAGTGACAGCTACTCCAACAAAAAGCACTTACTGAAAAACAACGTATCAATACTTCTGTTAGAGTTGCTGTGCTGGTATTACCATCCCATAATGATGCTTGCCAAAGGCAATTGTTGGGCTTTTAAAGCATTTGTGGTCATTAAATCCAGAGTCATACCCCAACTTGATAGCACTTTCTATTTCCAAATACAAGAGAGCTGCTAAAGTTGAAGTATACTTCTAGATAATCAAAGAAGAAATGTTTGCGATAAGAGAGAAAGCTTAGGAACTGTTACACGTTTTAAGATTAACCCAAACAGAATCACATATGAAAATAGGAATCAAGTAGTGCTTACTTTTGAAGAAATCTTAGTCTGTTTCAACTAGCAAACAGTCTCTACTGGCAAGTAGTTGTTGAATTAATCACATAAAACTACCCCAACATGTAGCACTTACTGCATTATGAGATCAAGTCAATGCTAAAGTTAGGGTACCAATTGTGAAGTAAAGAGATTGCCGCATTTCCAGATCCTGTCCTGGCCACTTACTGGTTATCCCATGCTGTCAGTTTTCCCAAGAGCTCTTTTCCAAGCTGAATGGCCTCCAAGACTCCAACTGAAGTGCATTTCTGAACTGGGATGAGTTCATTTTAAATGACTTGGGACAGAAACTGATGGCTGTGTTGTTAACAGCTAGACCCCCTGTTACAAAAGGTTTGATCACCATGCTAATGTTGAATTAACAATTCAGATTCATAAGCCTGAACAATTGTCTGCCACCAATTCAACTGGGTCTTGGTTTGATAGAAAGACATGGGAATGGATTTCAAAATAGCATGATTGAATTAAGTTTGTCTTCCATGAGCATCAGAATTTCAAAATATTTGCCCGAGAAAACCGAGGGTCCAGACATGTGCAAATTCTTGGAAAGGTGGCTGCCCACGGCGTTTCACCTCCGCCCCCATCATTGAACGAGCACATCGGGTTGGCCCAGTCAACTCAAATCGGTCCTCAACATCTAGACCTATCGTCATGAAATTTCTGAATTATAAAGATCGGGAGAAGACACTGGGAGCAGCGAGGAGACAGAAGGAAGTGCGGTATGAAAACCAGCGGGTCAGCTTCTTCCCAGATCTATCAGCTGAAACTCGCCAGCAACAGCGGCAGTTTGACGGAGTTAAGGCCCGATTCAGATCCATGAACATCCGCTAGGGCTACTCTACCCGGCTCATCTGGTGATCACCCATGACGGTCAGCGTCTGATCTTCAAGTCCGTTGTAGAAGCAGAGGATTATCTCCGAAAGCTGCAAACTACTCCGCAGGAAACCCCGCGACCTGAGAGCCCCGCGACATGAGAGCGGAGACGTATGTCTTCTGTGACTTTCCTCCTCTCACTTTATTCCATCTCGAACATGTAAGGTATGTCTGTGCAATCACTGCGGTGATAGACTGAAGACTTCTGCTCGATATTATCTGCCATTAGCATATATGGCAACGAGGTGAACCCTCTTTTTTCTTTTCCCCTTCTAAGTTTCTGCTTTACTAGTCGAGCTTAAGGTCTGCCTACCTACAATAAGTTAGCGAGCCTATTAAGGATGTGTCAGTGTTTACATCACGTTGCTCCTCATAGTGTGGATCAAACGTTCTGCATAACCAAAGTCAACTACTCTTGTTTTTTACCTGTGCTTCGTTTGGGGAAGTGCAGAAGGGGTTCATGGGAGGGATTTCGGTGCTTTGATTATACTTCTAATTGTTGCTTTTTTCAGTCATATTATCCTAACATACAGCCAAGAAAACAAATGACACTATTATGGTTAGATGATCCTGTACGGGTAACATGAGTTACCGTGTGAACTCATGTTTAATGGTTCAGAGTTAAAGATTTCTAGTTGGAATACAAGAGGTTTAAACAAACTGGTTAAACTTAAACAGGTACTTGGTAGATTAAAGCAAATGAAATCAAATATAATCTTCCTACAGGAAACTCATCTGGCACAAAGTGACGTTAGCAGGGTTAACAAAAGGTGGCCAGGGCAAGTTTATTCAGCCTGCTTTACTTCTCAAGCACGGGGGGTCATGATATTAATTCATAAATCAATCCCCTTTCAACTGATCAAAAAATACATAGATCCAGCAGGGAGATACATTATACTCAACGGTACCATAATGTCTCTCCAGATTAATTTAATATGCATATATGGTCCTAACAGTGATGATCCTGCTTTTTACCAAAACCTCTTTCTCTCCTTATCATCCTACTCTGGTCAATATATAATTGGCGGTGATTTTAACTGTGTGCCAGATCCGTTGCATGACCGCTCTACTGGTAGTGACACCTCCCACCAACGAACAAGAAAGACTATTAAAAAATGTATGGTCGATTATAATTTAACTGATATCTGGCGATATCTTAATCCCGATAAAAAAGACTATTCATGTTTTTCTAATACACACAAAACCCACTCCAGAATAGATTACTTTTTAATTTCAAATGGTTTACTATCAAAAATTAAGAAATGCTGGTATGATGGTATATTGTTGTCTGATCATGCTCCGATTTCGTTAACAATGCAAGTGTCTGATAAAATGTTCTCCCCACTTAGATTTTGATTTCAATCTAAATGGCTCCAATACCCTGAATTTGTGGAATTTCTAGATGGGAAAATAGATCAATATTTCTCTCTAAACACAAACCAAACCAGTGCCTCTATAAAATGGGAGGCATTCAAGGCGTATATAAGGGGTGAGATTATCAGCTATACTAAACATAAATCCAAAGTGCATTATGAACGATTGGACACTATTGAAAAAAAAGTTAGAGAGTTAGAACAACAACTACATCACAGTGATATCCCAGAAAAACGCAGAGAGCTTCTCCTGTTGAAATCCCAATACAATGAGATAACTACTAATAAAATAGCTTCCAATTTGATATGGTTAAAGCAGTCATACCATGACCAGGGAGAAAAGGCTGGAAAGCTGCTAGCATGGAGAATAAAAAAGATACAGACAAGTAGAGCTATTAATTCCATTAAATTGGAAAATGGGAAGAATTTAGTTGATGTAGTTGAAATAAATAAAGCTTTCGCAGAATATTATGAAGATTTATATAAATCAGAATATTTGAATGAATCAGGAAAACAAAGTGAGTTTTTGGACCAACTCCGATTTCCAACTTTAACTGAAGAGGCTAAAACCAACCTTGATAAAGAATTGAGTGTTGAAGAATTAGCAGAAGCATTAAAGAATATGAGTAGCGGTAAGGCACCAGGGCCTGATGGCCTGCCCATAGAAATTTATAAGAAGTTTTCAGGGAAACTATTGCCACACCTTCTCGAAATGTTTAACGAGTCCTATGGAAAAGGGGTACTGCCTCCATCCTTAAGATCTGCTGTTGTATCTCTCCTGTTAAAGCCAGGCAAATCTCCCTCAGAAAGAGCATCCTATCGTCCCATATCTTTAATGTCATGTGATGCTAAAATACTGTGCAAGGCACTGGCCAAGCGAATTGAAACACTTGTACCCCCACCTGATTGCTAACGATCAAAATGGATTTGTACAGGGGAGACAAGCCTTCCATAATATCCGCAGACTGTTAAATATTCTATATGCTAAACACAATGCTAGAGACCATGCAATCCTGTCATTAGATGCCGAAAAGGCTTTTGATAGGATTGAATGGAAGTATCTTTTTGATGTTCTCGCCAGATTTGGGTTTGGGGAAAGCTACCTCAAATGGATCAAATTATTATATACTGATCCACTAGCGCAAATAATAACAAACAGTCAAATTTCAAATTCTTTCACTCTCTATAGATCCACACGCCAGGGTTGCCCAATGTCCCCTTTATTATTTCTGTTTGCCATCGAACCCTTAGCCATGACAATTCGTCAGTCGCCAGGAATCACAGGTATAACAATAGGTAGGATAGAGCATCGTCTTTCTCTTTTCGCGGATGATATTGTTTTGTTTTTGACCAATCTGAAAGCCTCAACTAAGGCGCTTGGTCATCTTCTGACAACATTTGGAGAATTCTCCGGCTACAAAACCAATAACAACAAAAGTACATTATTATTGCTAAATAGTGAGGAGAGAGACCACCCCCCGGTTCGCACTCAGTTTGCTAGTACTTCAACAGGATTTACGTATCTGGGAATCAAAATAACACCTGACATTGAAGACATTGTAGCAAGTAATTATGACCCACTAGTGAAAGAAGTAGGTGAGTCTTTAGAGGGATGGAGTTCGATGCCTATTTCAATGATGGGACGCATTAATATTATTAAGATGTCCATCCTGCCAACATTTTTATATCTTTTTCAGTCTATTCCACTCCCCCCACCAGCATCTTTTTTCTGTACAATGAAAATAATCTTCACTCGCTTTATATGGAACAATAAGCGTCCTAGACTGCGGCTCTCTCTCCTCTACCTACCATACGATCGTGGAGGGCTCAAACTGCCAAACATGAAACTCTACTACTGGGCAGCCCAGCTTCGCGCTACACTGTGCTATTTTTACACTACTGATGTTCCAGCTTGGATGGAGATAGAAAACAACACATTGGAACTACCACTGTACTTATATCTTTATTCTTCGCAAATAAAAAAGCTGATAAAACATACACATAATCCATTTCTTAAAAACACCATACTAATCTGGCACGAGGCCCACACCTTTTTAAATGAAACTGCCAAACTGTCAGGTTTCGCACCTATTTGGGGAAATGATAGTTTCAAACCAGGGAGACGTGATGCAGGGTTCAAACACTGGATGGATAAAGGACTAGGCAAAATTGCAGACCTGTATAGTGAGGGTACTCTAATGTCATTTCAACAGCTAATAGATAAGTATAACCTTCCAAGAAAACACTTTTTTAAGTATTTACAAATCAGGAGCTTTATTTACTCCCAAACTAAAACCACTTTGATACCTCCTCTGTCCACCATCGAACAGCTAACAGTAAAACGTTTACATGGTAGAGGCCAGTTGTCTATGTTTTATAATATATTACTAACAGGTTCGAAGGAAAACTCCCATGCTCATCTATCAGCTTGGAAAAATGATCTTCAGTCAGACATCTCTGTAGAGGACTGGGAGAAAACATGTTTTCGGGCCCAAACCCAAACCATTAATACAGGATGCAAATTGTTACATTATAAGTGGCTGCTCAGGACTTATATTACACCAGTTAAACTGCACCATTTCAATCCCAATATTCCTGACAATTGCTTTAAATGTAATGAAGAAATAGGAACTTTGTTTCATTGCGGAGCTGTCGAAAACTCCAAACTTTCTGGAAAGAGGTTCTGGAACTGGTTTCTAAACTAACAGAAAGTGTTATGCCTGTTGATGCCAAAATATGTTTACTACATATATACCCTAATGATTTCACAGCATCTATGAAGAAACGGAAACTTATTAACTTCTGCTTGTTACAGGCAAAACGGGTAATAGCACTGAAATGGAAAGATACTATAGGACCTAATTCTAGTCAATGGATTAAGGAAATGTCTAGCAGATTGGCATTGGAAAAACTCACTTACATAGTAAGAGATAAAGTCGAGGATTTTTATAACATGTGGACGCCTTTCTTACATTTTATAAAGGATGCGAGGTTGTAAGATGACTGTGATTGGAAAATTGTGCCTGTACCTTGTCTGACTTTGTGGATTTGTATTCCAGCTAATGTAACCTGGTTGTAAATAATAACTTGGCAGAAGGAGAAATAGGATGATAATGACTTTATTTATTTTATTTTTATTTTCTCTATTGATTTAGTTACTCATTTGGTCTTTCCTTTGTTTATTCAACCATTTTTAAATCGAATTCTCTTCTTATATGTACACAGGTGTGAGTGTAAGTATATATGTGCATATGTATATCATTTTATTTTCAACCTCTTTATCTTTACTTTATTCTATTATTTATTTATTTGTATCTATTTTGACCGAGAATGGTATGTTATCGGGGTGGGAGGACATTTAATGTTGTTTGTTTTGTATATTCAATGAAAAAAACAATAAATATATTGTTGAAAAAAAAAAAGATGCCAGCCAGGGGCCTGTCCCTGATGGTCTAGTGGTTAGGATTCGGCGCTCTCACCGCCGCGCCCGTGGTTCGATTCCCGGTCAGGGAACATGGTTTGTTGAGATGTAACTCTCGTCCACCCGTGCCTTGCACACCATCTTGGTCAAAGTCGTTGAGAAGAAAAATGTTGTCTTCCTTTGAGCCGGATTTGAACCAGGGAGCAAAGGATTACTGTTGCTGAATCTACAGTCCTCCGCTCTACCAAATGAGATATCAAAGGGTGACAGGACACCTGCCAGGTCTTCACATTTCCAACTTAGAGGGTCAGTGTTGGATACAGAAGCAGAAAATGCCCTGCCCAAAATGTAGGCATCGTCTAAGACCTTCTTGGAGATGCAGGGGAACAAGCCTGCACCTCATACATGCAAACCGTGCGCTCTACGGCAGAGCTCCATCCCCAACCTTGAGCTGCAGGGACTTTTGGGACATAAAGCGATAGCATGGTAGAGTACGCTGTTGACCGTCATGTCTGCGATGAGTCAGGACACTTGGAAGACTATTTAGCAATGTTCTTCCAACAGGTCTTCCAACGGGGCTGTCAAGCTTAAAACACATCAGGGGTGTGCGACGAGGATGGGATTCGAACCCACGCGTGCAGAGCACAATGGATTAGCAGTCCATCGCCTTAACCACTCGGCCACCTCGTCCTGTGCTGCCTTTGGCTTGGTTGCTGTTCCAACCAGATCCTTAAAGCCAGGACGTGATGAGCAGCTTTTTAAACCTTGGAATTTTGCAGTGACCTGGGGGCAAACCTGTTGAACTGCTGAGCTAAAGCACTTCCATTTGGTGGTATCAGCTGGTGAAAGGATTAGTTAAAGGGTTCGTCCAGGATTTAAAAGCAGCACATCTCGCACCGAACGCGAGAATCATGCCCCTCTTCCAATGAGCCCTCTGACTAATGCCTCCCAATCGAGCCTTAGATTGGGGGATGTGTCCGCCGTGTTGGCAAAAAGCAGGGAATTTCCCTCCAATGTGTGCGCATTGTTGCAAGATTTTTTCGCCCCCTCCCTTTTTTACTGAGTAATCCAATTCATGGAATTAAAGTGATAACAAAGACCCCAGCAAATTTTGAAGGGGTGAGTCCTGGATTGTTATTTGAATGTGGTGGTCCTGGATGGTCATACCATTATTGCGGTCCCCCATGATCACGTGACAGCATTGGTGGTATAGTGGTGAGCATAGCTGCCTTCCAAGCAGTTGACCCGGGTTCGATTCCCGGCCAATGCAAACTATGTTACCTTTTCCCGAGGGCTCCATGCCTGCGCTTCCAAACCTCTGTATTTCCTCTGCTCCTTCCCTTGCCTTTAGGAAGCAAATATCTTGGGGAATAGGGGTGGCAAGAGATAGAATGAAAAAGGTGAACAGAAGAGGAAAACGCAAGAAAAAAGGCGAGAGTCCATTGACATGGAGCTTGGCAGGCTCTGTTATCAAATAGCTCAGCCACTGAGCTCCATCCCCAACCTTGAGCTGCAGGGACTTTTGAGACATAAAGCCATAGAATGGTAGAGCATGCTGTTGACCCTCAAGTCTGCGCTGAGTAAGGAAGATTATCTAGAAAAGGACACCACATCAAAGATGCAGACTTCCGGTTATGGCGGGTCACTGACCAGTCGCAGTAACTTGGCTCGTTGCTAAATTTCTGACAAAAACCTTTAACAGGCGACTGAAAGTTCGACCATACTAACTTTTTGGGGGCTGCGTTAAATCTGACTGCCACGATGCCACCAAAAAACTCCAAACCCGGACAACAATCAACCAAAGCGGCGTCGACAGTCGACGTTAGCAATACTGCTAACGAAGAGCGAAGCTAATGCTAACATCCCCTCAAGCAGTGACATACTGGGCGCGATCCGTGCACTGAGGGATGATTTTGCCAAACAGTCTGCTGAAATGCTGGACGCAGTTAACGGAATTAAAAGGGACTTACTGTCACAGTCGAGGAGGATTGGGGAGGCAGAGGAGAGGATTTCACAGGCGGAGGAAGATATAATTGCTCTCCAACAAAAAGTAATACAACTTGAGAGAACAGCGAAGATGCTAGGAAATAAAGTACAAGACCAAGAAGATAAAGGAAGATGCTCCAACTTGAGACTAGTCGGCCTCCCCGAGAAAACCGAGGGTCCAGACATGTGCAAATTCTTGGAAAGGTGGCTGCCCACGGCGTTTCACCTCCGCCCCCATCATTGAACGAGCACATCGGGTTGGCCCAGTCAACTCAAATCGGTCCTCAACATCTAGACCTATCGTCATGAAATTTCTGAATTATAAAGATCGGGAGAAGACACTGGGAGCAGCGAGGAGACAGAAGGAAGTGCGGTATGAAAACCAGCGGGTCAGCTTCTTCCCAGATCTATCAGCTGAAACTCGCCAGCAACAGCGGCAGTTTGACGGAGTTAAGGCCCGATTCAGATCCATGAACATCCGCTAGGGCTACTCTACCCGGCTCATCTGGTGATCACCCATGACGGTCAGCGTCTGATCTTCAAGTCCGTTGTAGAAGCAGAGGATTATCTCCGAAAGCTGCAAACTACTCCGCAGGAAACCCCGCGACCTGAGAGCCCCGCGACATGAGAGCGGAGACGTATGTCTTCTGTGACTTTCCTCCTCTCACTTTATTCCATCTCGAACATGTAAGGTATGTCTGTGCAATCACTGCGGTGATAGACTGAAGACTTCTGCTCGATATTATCTGCCATTAGCATATATGGCAACGAGGTGAACCCTCTTTTTTCTTTTCCCCTTCTAAGTTTCTGCTTTACTAGTCGAGCTTAAGGTCTGCCTACCTACAATAAGTTAGCGAGCCTATTAAGGATGTGTCAGTGTTTACATCACGTTGCTCCTCATAGTGTGGATCAAACGTTCTGCATAACCAAAGTCAACTACTCTTGTTTTTTACCTGTGCTTCGTTTGGGGAAGTGCAGAAGGGGTTCATGGGAGGGATTTCGGTGCTTTGATTATACTTCTAATTGTTGCTTTTTTCAGTCATATTATCCTAACATACAGCCAAGAAAACAAATGACACTATTATGGTTAGATGATCCTGTACGGGTAACATGAGTTACCGTGTGAACTCATGTTTAATGGTTCAGAGTTAAAGATTTCTAGTTGGAATACAAGAGGTTTAAACAAACTGGTTAAACTTAAACAGGTACTTGGTAGATTAAAGCAAATGAAATCAAATATAATCTTCCTACAGGAAACTCATCTGGCACAAAGTGACGTTAGCAGGGTTAACAAAAGGTGGCCAGGGCAAGTTTATTCAGCCTGCTTTACTTCTCAAGCACGGGGGGTCATGATATTAATTCATAAATCAATCCCCTTTCAACTGATCAAAAAATACATAGATCCAGCAGGGAGATACATTATACTCAACGGTACCATAATGTCTCTCCAGATTAATTTAATATGCATATATGGTCCTAACAGTGATGATCCTGCTTTTTACCAAAACCTCTTTCTCTCCTTATCATCCTACTCTGGTCAATATATAATTGGCGGTGATTTTAACTGTGTGCCAGATCCGTTGCATGACCGCTCTACTGGTAGTGACACCTCCCACCAACGAACAAGAAAGACTATTAAAAAATGTATGGTCGATTATAATTTAACTGATATCTGGCGATATCTTAATCCCGATAAAAAAGACTATTCATGTTTTTCTAATACACACAAAACCCACTCCAGAATAGATTACTTTTTAATTTCAAATGGTTTACTATCAAAAATTAAGAAATGCTGGTATGATGGTATATTGTTGTCTGATCATGCTCCGATTTCGTTAACAATGCAAGTGTCTGATAAAATGTTCTCCCCACTTAGATTTTGATTTCAATCTAAATGGCTCCAATACCCTGAATTTGTGGAATTTCTAGATGGGAAAATAGATCAATATTTCTCTCTAAACACAAACCAAACCAGTGCCTCTATAAAATGGGAGGCATTCAAGGCGTATATAAGGGGTGAGATTATCAGCTATACTAAACATAAATCCAAAGTGCATTATGAACGATTGGACACTATTGAAAAAAAAGTTAGAGAGTTAGAACAACAACTACATCACAGTGATATCCCAGAAAAACGCAGAGAGCTTCTCCTGTTGAAATCCCAATACAATGAGATAACTACTAATAAAATAGCTTCCAATTTGATATGGTTAAAGCAGTCATACCATGACCAGGGAGAAAAGGCTGGAAAGCTGCTAGCATGGAGAATAAAAAAGATACAGACAAGTAGAGCTATTAATTCCATTAAATTGGAAAATGGGAAGAATTTAGTTGATGTAGTTGAAATAAATAAAGCTTTCGCAGAATATTATGAAGATTTATATAAATCAGAATATTTGAATGAATCAGGAAAACAAAGTGAGTTTTTGGACCAACTCCGATTTCCAACTTTAACTGAAGAGGCTAAAACCAACCTTGATAAAGAATTGAGTGTTGAAGAATTAGCAGAAGCATTAAAGAATATGAGTAGCGGTAAGGCACCAGGGCCTGATGGCCTGCCCATAGAAATTCATAAGAAGGTTTCAGGGAAACTATTGCCACACCTTCTCGAAATGTTTAACGAGTCCTATGGAAAAGGGGTACTGCCTCCATCCTTAAGATCTGCTGTTGTATCTCTCCTGTTAAAGCCAGGCAAATCTCCCTCAGAAAGAGCATCCTATCGTCCCATATCTTTAATGTCATGTGATGCTAAAATACTGTGCAAGGCACTGGCCAAGCGAATTGAAACACTTGTACCCCCACCTGATTGCTAACGATCAAAATGGATTTGTACAGGGGAGACAAGCCTTCCATAATATCCGCAGACTGTTAAATATTCTATATGCTAAACACAATGCTAGAGACCATGCAATCCTGTCATTAGATGCCGAAAAGGCTTTTGATAGGATTGAATGGAAGTATCTTTTTGATGTTCTCGCCAGATTTGGGTTTGGGGAAAGCTACCTCAAATGGATCAAATTATTATATACTGATCCACTAGCGCAAATAATAACAAACAGTCAAATTTCAAATTCTTTCACTCTCTATAGATCCACACGCCAGGGTTGCCCAATGTCCCCTTTATTATTTCTGTTTGCCATCGAACCCTTAGCCATGACAATTCGTCAGTCGCCAGGAATCACAGGTATAACAATAGGTAGGATAGAGCATCGTCTTTCTCTTTTCGCGGATGATATTGTTTTGTTTTTGACCAATCTGAAAGCCTCAACTAAGGCGCTTGGTCATCTTCTGACAACATTTGGAGAATTCTCCGGCTACAAAACCAATAACAACAAAAGTACATTATTATTGCTAAATAGTGAGGAGAGAGACCACCCCCCGGTTCGCACTCAGTTTGCTAGTACTTCAACAGGATTTACGTATCTGGGAATCAAAATAACACCTGACATTGAAGACATTGTAGCAAGTAATTATGACCCACTAGTGAAAGAAGTAGGTGAGTCTTTAGAGGGATGGAGTTCGATGCCTATTTCAATGATGGGACGCATTAATATTATTAAGATGTCCATCCTGCCAACATTTTTATATCTTTTTCAGTCTATTCCACTCCCCCCACCAGCATCTTTTTTCTGTACAATGAAAATAATCTTCACTCGCTTTATATGGAACAATAAGCGTCCTAGACTGCGGCTCTCTCTCCTCTACCTACCATACGATCGTGGAGGGCTCAAACTGCCAAACATGAAACTCTACTACTGGGCAGCCCAGCTTCGCGCTACACTGTGCTATTTTTACACTACTGATGTTCCAGCTTGGATGGAGATAGAAAACAACACATTGGAACTACCACTGTACTTATATCTTTATTCTTCGCAAATAAAAAAGCTGATAAAACATACACATAATCCATTTCTTAAAAACACCATACTAATCTGGCACGAGGCCCACACCTTTTTAAATGAAACTGCCAAACTGTCAGGTTTCGCACCTATTTGGGGAAATGATAGTTTCAAACCAGGGAGACGTGATGCAGGGTTCAAACACTGGATGGATAAAGGACTAGGCAAAATTGCAGACCTGTATAGTGAGGGTACTCTAATGTCATTTCAACAGCTAATAGATAAGTATAACCTTCCAAGAAAACACTTTTTTAAGTATTTACAAATCAGGAGCTTTATTTACTCCCAAACTAAAACCACTTTGATACCTCCTCTGTCCACCATCGAACAGCTAACAGTAAAACGTTTACATGGTAGAGGCCAGTTGTCTATGTTTTATAATATATTACTAACAGGTTCGAAGGAAAACTCCCATGCTCATCTATCAGCTTGGAAAAATGATCTTCAGTCAGACATCTCTGTAGAGGACTGGGAGAAAACATGTTTTCGGGCCCAAACCCAAACCATTAATACAGGATGCAAATTGTTACATTATAAGTGGCTGCTCAGGACTTATATTACACCAGTTAAACTGCACCATTTCAATCCCAATATTCCTGACAATTGCTTTAAATGTAATGAAGAAATAGGAACTTTGTTTCATTGCGGAGCTGTCGAAAACTCCAAACTTTCTGGAAAGAGGTTCTGGAACTGGTTTCTAAACTAACAGAAAGTGTTATGCCTGTTGATGCCAAAATATGTTTACTACATATATACCCTAATGATTTCACAGCATCTATGAAGAAACGGAAACTTATTAACTTCTGCTTGTTACAGGCAAAACGGGTAATAGCACTGAAATGGAAAGATACTATAGGACCTAATTCTAGTCAATGGATTAAGGAAATGTCTAGCAGATTGGCATTGGAAAAACTCACTTACATAGTAAGAGATAAAGTCGAGGATTTTTATAACATGTGGACGCCTTTCTTACATTTTATAAAGGATGCGAGGTTGTAAGATGACTGTGATTGGAAAATTGTGCCTGTACCTTGTCTGACTTTGTGGATTTGTATTCCAGCTAATGTAACCTGGTTGTAAATAATAACTTGGCAGAAGGAGAAATAGGATGATAATGACTTTATTTATTTTATTTTTATTTTCTCTATTGATTTAGTTACTCATTTGGTCTTTCCTTTGTTTATTCAACCATTTTTAAATCGAATTCTCTTCTTATATGTACACAGGTGTGAGTGTAAGTATATATGTGCATATGTATATCATTTTATTTTCAACCTCTTTATCTTTACTTTATTCTATTATTTATTTATTTGTATCTATTTTGACCGAGAATGGTATGTTATCGGGGTGGGAGGACATTTAATGTTGTTTGTTTTGTATATTCAATGAAAAAAACAATAAATATATTGTTGAAAAAAAAAAAGATGCCAGCCAGGGGCCTGTCCCTGATGGTCTAGTGGTTAGGATTCGGCGCTCTCACCGCCGCGCCCGTGGTTCGATTCCCGGTCAGGGAACACGGTTTGTTGAGATGTAACTCTCGTCCACCCGTGCCTTGCGCACCATCTTGGTCAAAGTCGTTGAGAAGAAAAATGTTGTCTTCCTTTGAGCCGGATTTGAACCAGGGAGCAAAGGATTACTGTTACTGAATCTACAGTCCTCCGCTCTACCAAATGAGATATCAAAGGGTGACAGGACACCTGCCAGGTCTTCACATTTCCAACTTAGAGGGTCAGTGTTGGATACAGAAGCACAAAATGTAGGCATCGTCTAAGACCTTGTTGGAGATGCAGGGGAACAAGCCTGCACCTCATACATGCAAACCGTGCGCTCTACGGCAGAGCTCCATCCCCAACCTTGAGCTGCAGGGACTTTTGGGACATAAAGCGATAGCATGGTAGAGTACGCTGTTGACCGTCATGTCTGCGATGAGTCAGGACACTTGGAAGACTATTTAGCAATGTTCTTCCAACAGGTCTTCCAACGGGGCTGTCAAGCTTAAAACACATCAGGGGTGTGCGACGAGGATGGGATTCGAACCCACGCGTGCAGAGCACAATGGATTAGCAGTCCATCGCCTTAACCACTCGGCCACCTCGTCCTGTGCTGCCTTTGGCTTGGTTGCTGTTCCAACCAGATCCTTAAAGCCAGGACGTGATGAGCAGCTTTTTAAACCTTGGAATTTTGCAGTGACCTGGGGGCAAACCTGTTGAACTGCTGAGCTAAAGCACTTCCATTTGGTGGTATCAGCTGGTGAAAGGATTAGTTAAAGGGTTCGTCCAGGATTTAAAAGCAGCACATCTCGCACCGAACGCGAGAATCATGCCCCTCTTCCAATGAGCCCTCTGACTAATGCCTCCCCCCCCTGCAATCGAGCCTTAGATTGGGGGATGTGTCCGCCGTGTTGGCAAAAAGCAGGGAATTTCCCTCCAATGTGTGCGCATTGTTGCAAGATTTTTTCGCCCCCTCCCTTTTTTACTGAGTAATCCAATTCATGGAATTAAAGTGATAACAAAGACCCCAGCAAATTTTGAAGGGGTGAGTCCTGGATTGTTATTTGAATGTGGTGGTCCTGGATGGTCATACCATTATTGCGGTCCCCCATGATCACGTGACAGCATTGGTGGTATAGTGGTGAGCATAGCTGCCTTCCAAGCAGTTGACCCGGGTTCGATTCCCGGCCAATGCAAACTATGTTACCTTTTCCCAAGGGCTCCATGCCTGCGCTTCCAAACCTCTGTATTTCCTCTGCTCCTTCCCTTGCCTTTAAAAGCATTGTCTCCTGGCAGACACGTCACCAGCTCACTGGAGGAAGCAAATATCTTGGGGAATAGGGGTGGCAAGAGATAGAATGAAAAAGGTGAACAGAAGAGGAAAACGCAAGAAAAAAGGCGAGAGTCCATTGACATGGAGCTCGGCAGGCTCTGTTATCAAATAGCTCAGCCACTGAGCTCCATCCCCAACCTTGAGCTGCAGGGACTTTTGAGACATAAAGCCATAGAATGGTAGAGCATGCTGTTGACCCTCAAGTCTGCGCTGAGTAAGGAAGATTATCTAGAAAAGGACACCACATCAAAGATGCAGACTTCCGGTTATGGCGGGTCACTGACCAGTCGCAGTAACTTGGCTCGTTGCTAAATTTCTGACAAAAACCTTTAACAGGCGACTGAAAGTTCGACCATACTAACTTTTTGGGGGCTGCGTTAAATCTGACTGCCACGATGCCACCAAAAAACTCCAAACCCGGACAACAATCAACCAAAGCGGCGTCGACAGTCGATGTTAGCAATACTGCTAACGAAGAGCGAAGCTAATGCTAACATCCCCTCAAGCAGTGACATACTGGGCGCGATCCGTGCACTGAGGGATGATTTTGCCAAACAGTCTGCTGAAATGCTGGACGCAGTTAACGGAATTAAAAGGGACTTACTGTCACAGTCGAGGAGGATTGGGGAGGCAGAGGAGAGGATTTCACAGGCGGAGGAAGATATAATTGCTCTCCAACAAAAAGTAATACAACTTGAGAGAACAGCGAAGATGCTAGGAAATAAAGTACAAGACCAAGAAGATAAAGGAAGATGCTCCAACTTGAGACTAGTCGGCCTCCCCGAGAAAACCGAGGGTCCAGACATGTGCAAATTCTTGGAAAGGTGGCTGCCCACGGCGTTTCACCTCCGCCCCCATCATTGAACGAGCACATCGGGTTGGCCCAGTCAACTCAAATCGGTCCTCAACATCTAGACCTATCGTCATGAAATTTCTGAATTATAAAGATCGGGAGAAGACACTGGGAGCAGCGAGGAGACAGAAGGAAGTGCGGTATGAAAACCAGCGGGTCAGCTTCTTCCCAGATCTATCAGCTGAAACTCGCCAGCAACAGCGGCAGTTTGACGGAGTTAAGGCCCGATTCAGATCCATGAACATCCGCTAGGGCTACTCTACCCGGCTCATCTGGTGATCACCCATGACGGTCAGCGTCTGATCTTCAAGTCCGTTGTAGAAGCAGAGGATTATCTCCGAAAGCTGCAAACTACTCCGCAGGAAACCCCGCGACCTGAGAGCCCCGCGACATGAGAGCGGAGACGTATGTCTTCTGTGACTTTCCTCCTCTCACTTTATTCCATCTCGAACATGTAAGGTATGTCTGTGCAATCACTGCGGTGATAGACTGAAGACTTCTGCTCGATATTATCTGCCATTAGCATATATGGCAACGAGGTGAACCCTCTTTTTTCTTTTCCCCTTCTAAGTTTCTGCTTTACTAGTCGAGCTTAAGGTCTGCCTACCTACAATAAGTTAGCGAGCCTATTAAGGATGTGTCAGTGTTTACATCACGTTGCTCCTCATAGTGTGGATCAAACGTTCTGCATAACCAAAGTCAACTACTCTTGTTTTTTACCTGTGCTTCGTTTGGGGAAGTGCAGAAGGGGTTCATGGGAGGGATTTCGGTGCTTTGATTATACTTCTAATTGTTGCTTTTTTCAGTCATATTATCCTAACATACAGCCAAGAAAACAAATGACACTATTATGGTTAGATGATCCTGTACGGGTAACATGAGTTACCGTGTGAACTCATGTTTAATGGTTCAGAGTTAAAGATTTCTAGTTGGAATACAAGAGGTTTAAACAAACTGGTTAAACTTAAACAGGTACTTGGTAGATTAAAGCAAATGAAATCAAATATAATCTTCCTACAGGAAACTCATCTGGCACAAAGTGACGTTAGCAGGGTTAACAAAAGGTGGCCAGGGCAAGTTTATTCAGCCTGCTTTACTTCTCAAGCACGGGGGGTCATGATATTAATTCATAAATCAATCCCCTTTCAACTGATCAAAAAATACATAGATCCAGCAGGGAGATACATTATACTCAACGGTACCATAATGTCTCTCCAGATTAATTTAATATGCATATATGGTCCTAACAGTGATGATCCTGCTTTTTACCAAAACCTCTTTCTCTCCTTATCATCCTACTCTGGTCAATATATAATTGGCGGTGATTTTAACTGTGTGCCAGATCCGTTGCATGACCGCTCTACTGGTAGTGACACCTCCCACCAACGAACAAGAAAGACTATTAAAAAATGTATGGTCGATTATAATTTAACTGATATCTGGCGATATCTTAATCCCGATAAAAAAGACTATTCATGTTTTTCTAATACACACAAAACCCACTCCAGAATAGATTACTTTTTAATTTCAAATGGTTTACTATCAAAAATTAAGAAATGCTGGTATGATGGTATATTGTTGTCTGATCATGCTCCGATTTCGTTAACAATGCAAGTGTCTGATAAAATGTTCTCCCCACTTAGATTTTGATTTCAATCTAAATGGCTCCAATACCCTGAATTTGTGGAATTTCTAGATGGGAAAATAGATCAATATTTCTCTCTAAACACAAACCAAACCAGTGCCTCTATAAAATGGGAGGCATTCAAGGCGTATATA
Source organism: Argentina silus (assembly GCF_951799395.1). Lineage (NCBI taxonomy): Eukaryota > Metazoa > Chordata > Actinopteri > Argentiniformes > Argentinidae > Argentina > Argentina silus. The sequence goes on along the minus strand of NC_139659.1, from coordinate 22,219,881 downwards.
AGGGGTGAGATTATCAGCTATACTAAACATAAATCCAAAGTGCATTATGAACGATTGGACACTATTGAAAAAAAAGTTAGAGAGTTAGAACAACAACTACATCACAGTGATATCCCAGAAAAACGCAGAGAGCTTCTCCTGTTGAAATCCCAATACAATGAGATAACTACTAATAAAATAGCTTCCAATTTGATATGGTTAAAGCAGTCATACCATGACCAGGGAGAAAAGGCTGGAAAGCTGCTAGCATGGAGAATAAAAAAGATACAGACAAGTAGAGCTATTAATTCCATTAAATTGGAAAATGGGAAGAATTTAGTTGATGTAGTTGAAATAAATAAAGCTTTCGCAGAATATTATGAAGATTTATATAAATCAGAATATTTGAATGAATCAGGAAAACAAAGTGAGTTTTTGGACCAACTCCGATTTCCAACTTTAACTGAAGAGGCTAAAACCAACCTTGATAAAGAATTGAGTGTTGAAGAATTAGCAGAAGCATTAAAGAATATGAGTAGCGGTAAGGCACCAGGGCCTGATGGCCTGCCCATAGAAATTCATAAGAAGGTTTCAGGGAAACTATTGCCACACCTTCTCGAAATGTTTAACGAGTCCTATGGAAAAGGGGTACTGCCTCCATCCTTAAGATCTGCTGTTGTATCTCTCCTGTTAAAGCCAGGCAAATCTCCCTCAGAAAGAGCATCCTATCGTCCCATATCTTTAATGTCATGTGATGCTAAAATACTGTGCAAGGCACTGGCCAAGCGAATTGAAACACTTGTACCCCCACCTGATTGCTAACGATCAAAATGGATTTGTACAGGGGAGACAAGCCTTCCATAATATCCGCAGACTGTTAAATATTCTATATGCTAAACACAATGCTAGAGACCATGCAATCCTGTCATTAGATGCCGAAAAGGCTTTTGATAGGATTGAATGGAAGTATCTTTTTGATGTTCTCGCCAGATTTGGGTTTGGGGAAAGCTACCTCAAATGGATCAAATTATTATATACTGATCCACTAGCGCAAATAATAACAAACAGTCAAATTTCAAATTCTTTCACTCTCTATAGATCCACACGCCAGGGTTGCCCAATGTCCCCTTTATTATTTCTGTTTGCCATCGAACCCTTAGCCATGACAATTCGTCAGTCGCCAGGAATCACAGGTATAACAATAGGTAGGATAGAGCATCGTCTTTCTCTTTTCGCGGATGATATTGTTTTGTTTTTGACCAATCTGAAAGCCTCAACTAAGGCGCTTGGTCATCTTCTGACAACATTTGGAGAATTCTCCGGCTACAAAACCAATAACAACAAAAGTACATTATTATTGCTAAATAGTGAGGAGAGAGACCACCCCCCGGTTCGCACTCAGTTTGCTAGTACTTCAACAGGATTTACGTATCTGGGAATCAAAATAACACCTGACATTGAAGACATTGTAGCAAGTAATTATGACCCACTAGTGAAAGAAGTAGGTGAGTCTTTAGAGGGATGGAGTTCGATGCCTATTTCAATGATGGGACGCATTAATATTATTAAGATGTCCATCCTGCCAACATTTTTATATCTTTTTCAGTCTATTCCACTCCCCCCACCAGCATCTTTTTTCTGTACAATGAAAATAATCTTCACTCGCTTTATATGGAACAATAAGCGTCCTAGACTGCGGCTCTCTCTCCTCTACCTACCATACGATCGTGGAGGGCTCAAACTGCCAAACATGAAACTCTACTACTGGGCAGCCCAGCTTCGCGCTACACTGTGCTATTTTTACACTACTGATGTTCCAGCTTGGATGGAGATAGAAAACAACACATTGGAACTACCACTGTACTTATATCTTTATTCTTCGCAAATAAAAAAGCTGATAAAACATACACATAATCCATTTCTTAAAAACACCATACTAATCTGGCACGAGGCCCACACCTTTTTAAATGAAACTGCCAAACTGTCAGGTTTCGCACCTATTTGGGGAAATGATAGTTTCAAACCAGGGAGACGTGATGCAGGGTTCAAACACTGGATGGATAAAGGACTAGGCAAAATTGCAGACCTGTATAGTGAGGGTACTCTAATGTCATTTCAACAGCTAATAGATAAGTATAACCTTCCAAGAAAACACTTTTTTAAGTATTTACAAATCAGGAGCTTTATTTACTCCCAAACTAAAACCACTTTGATACCTCCTCTGTCCACCATCGAACAGCTAACAGTAAAACGTTTACATGGTAGAGGCCAGTTGTCTATGTTTTATAATATATTACTAACAGGTTCGAAGGAAAACTCCCATGCTCATCTATCAGCTTGGAAAAATGATCTTCAGTCAGACATCTCTGTAGAGGACTGGGAGAAAACATGTTTTCGGGCCCAAACCCAAACCATTAATACAGGATGCAAATTGTTACATTATAAGTGGCTGCTCAGGACTTATATTACACCAGTTAAACTGCACCATTTCAATCCCAATATTCCTGACAATTGCTTTAAATGTAATGAAGAAATAGGAACTTTGTTTCATTGCGGAGCTGTCGAAAACTCCAAACTTTCTGGAAAGAGGTTCTGGAACTGGTTTCTAAACTAACAGAAAGTGTTATGCCTGTTGATGCCAAAATATGTTTACTACATATATACCCTAATGATTTCACAGCATCTATGAAGAAACGGAAACTTATTAACTTCTGCTTGTTACAGGCAAAACGGGTAATAGCACTGAAATGGAAAGATACTATAGGACCTAATTCTAGTCAATGGATTAAGGAAATGTCTAGCAGATTGGCATTGGAAAAACTCACTTACATAGTAAGAGATAAAGTCGAGGATTTTTATAACATGTGGACGCCTTTCTTACATTTTATAAAGGATGCGAGGTTGTAAGATGACTGTGATTGGAAAATTGTGCCTGTACCTTGTCTGACTTTGTGGATTTGTATTCCAGCTAATGTAACCTGGTTGTAAATAATAACTTGGCAGAAGGAGAAATAGGATGATAATGACTTTATTTATTTTATTTTTATTTTCTCTATTGATTTAGTTACTCATTTGGTCTTTCCTTTGTTTATTCAACCATTTTTAAATCGAATTCTCTTCTTATATGTACACAGGTGTGAGTGTAAGTATATATGTGCATATGTATATCATTTTATTTTCAACCTCTTTATCTTTACTTTATTCTATTATTTATTTATTTGTATCTATTTTGACCGAGAATGGTATGTTATCGGGGTGGGAGGACATTTAATGTTGTTTGTTTTGTATATTCAATGAAAAAAACAATAAATATATTGTTGAAAAAAAAAAAGATGCCAGCCAGGGGCCTGTCCCTGATGGTCTAGTGGTTAGGATTCGGCGCTCTCACCGCCGCGCCCGTGGTTCGATTCCCGGTCAGGGAACATGGTTTGTTGAGATGTAACTCTCGTCCACCCGTGCCTTGCACACCATCTTGGTCAAAGTCGTTGAGAAGAAAAATGTTGTCTTCCTTTGAGCCGGATTTGAACCAGGGAGCAAAGGATTACTGTTGCTGAATCTACAGTCCTCCGCTCTACCAAATGAGATATCAAAGGGTGACAGGACACCTGCCAGGTCTTCACATTTCCAACTTAGAGGGTCAGTGTTGGATACAGAAGCAGAAAATGCCCTGCCCAAAATGTAGGCATCGTCTAAGACCTTCTTGGAGATGCAGGGGAACAAGCCTGCACCTCATACATGCAAACCGTGCGCTCTACGGCAGAGCTCCATCCCCAACCTTGAGCTGCAGGGACTTTTGGGACATAAAGCGATAGCATGGTAGAGTACGCTGTTGACCGTCATGTCTGCGATGAGTCAGGACACTTGGAAGACTATTTAGCAATGTTCTTCCAACAGGTCTTCCAACGGGGCTGTCAAGCTTAAAACACATCAGGGGTGTGCGACGAGGATGGGATTCGAACCCACGCGTGCAGAGCACAATGGATTAGCAGTCCATCGCCTTAACCACTCGGCCACCTCGTCCTGTGCTGCCTTTGGCTTGGTTGCTGTTCCAACCAGATCCTTAAAGCCAGGACGTGATGAGCAGCTTTTTAAACCTTGGAATTTTGCAGTGACCTGGGGGCAAACCTGTTGAACTGCTGAGCTAAAGCACTTCCATTTGGTGGTATCAGCTGGTGAAAGGATTAGTTAAAGGGTTCGTCCAGGATTTAAAAGCAGCACATCTCGCACCGAACGCGAGAATCATGCCCCTCTTCCAATGAGCCCTCTGACTAATGCCTCCCAATCGAGCCTTAGATTGGGGGATGTGTCCGCCGTGTTGGCAAAAAGCAGGGAATTTCCCTCCAATGTGTGCGCATTGTTGCAAGATTTTTTCGCCCCCTCCCTTTTTTACTGAGTAATCCAATTCATGGAATTAAAGTGATAACAAAGACCCCAGCAAATTTTGAAGGGGTGAGTCCTGGATTGTTATTTGAATGTGGTGGTCCTGGATGGTCATACCATTATTGCGGTCCCCCATGATCACGTGACAGCATTGGTGGTATAGTGGTGAGCATAGCTGCCTTCCAAGCAGTTGACCCGGGTTCGATTCCCGGCCAATGCAAACTATGTTACCTTTTCCCGAGGGCTCCATGCCTGCGCTTCCAAACCTCTGTATTTCCTCTGCTCCTTCCCTTGCCTTTAGGAAGCAAATATCTTGGGGAATAGGGGTGGCAAGAGATAGAATGAAAAAGGTGAACAGAAGAGGAAAACGCAAGAAAAAAGGCGAGAGTCCATTGACATGGAGCTTGGCAGGCTCTGTTATCAAATAGCTCAGCCACTGAGCTCCATCCCCAACCTTGAGCTGCAGGGACTTTTGAGACATAAAGCCATAGAATGGTAGAGCATGCTGTTGACCCTCAAGTCTGCGCTGAGTAAGGAAGATTATCTAGAAAAGGACACCACATCAAAGATGCAGACTTCCGGTTATGGCGGGTCACTGACCAGTCGCAGTAACTTGGCTCGTTGCTAAATTTCTGACAAAAACCTTTAACAGGCGACTGAAAGTTCGACCATACTAACTTTTTGGGGGCTGCGTTAAATCTGACTGCCACGATGCCACCAAAAAACTCCAAACCCGGACAACAATCAACCAAAGCGGCGTCGACAGTCGACGTTAGCAATACTGCTAACGAAGAGCGAAGCTAATGCTAACATCCCCTCAAGCAGTGACATACTGGGCGCGATCCGTGCACTGAGGGATGATTTTGCCAAACAGTCTGCTGAAATGCTGGACGCAGTTAACGGAATTAAAAGGGACTTACTGTCACAGTCGAGGAGGATTGGGGAGGCAGAGGAGAGGATTTCACAGGCGGAGGAAGATATAATTGCTCTCCAACAAAAAGTAATACAACTTGAGAGAACAGCGAAGATGCTAGGAAATAAAGTACAAGACCAAGAAGATAAAGGAAGATGCTCCAACTTGAGACTAGTCGGCCTCCCCGAGAAAACCGAGGGTCCAGACATGTGCAAATTCTTGGAAAGGTGGCTGCCCACGGCGTTTCACCTCCGCCCCCATCATTGAACGAGCACATCGGGTTGGCCCAGTCAACTCAAATCGGTCCTCAACATCTAGACCTATCGTCATGAAATTTCTGAATTATAAAGATCGGGAGAAGACACTGGGAGCAGCGAGGAGACAGAAGGAAGTGCGGTATGAAAACCAGCGGGTCAGCTTCTTCCCAGATCTATCAGCTGAAACTCGCCAGCAACAGCGGCAGTTTGACGGAGTTAAGGCCCGATTCAGATCCATGAACATCCGCTAGGGCTACTCTACCCGGCTCATCTGGTGATCACCCATGACGGTCAGCGTCTGATCTTCAAGTCCGTTGTAGAAGCAGAGGATTATCTCCGAAAGCTGCAAACTACTCCGCAGGAAACCCCGCGACCTGAGAGCCCCGCGACATGAGAGCGGAGACGTATGTCTTCTGTGACTTTCCTCCTCTCACTTTATTCCATCTCGAACATGTAAGGTATGTCTGTGCAATCACTGCGGTGATAGACTGAAGACTTCTGCTCGATATTATCTGCCATTAGCATATATGGCAACGAGGTGAACCCTCTTTTTTCTTTTCCCCTTCTAAGTTTCTGCTTTACTAGTCGAGCTTAAGGTCTGCCTACCTACAATAAGTTAGCGAGCCTATTAAGGATGTGTCAGTGTTTACATCACGTTGCTCCTCATAGTGTGGATCAAACGTTCTGCATAACCAAAGTCAACTACTCTTGTTTTTTACCTGTGCTTCGTTTGGGGAAGTGCAGAAGGGGTTCATGGGAGGGATTTCGGTGCTTTGATTATACTTCTAATTGTTGCTTTTTTCAGTCATATTATCCTAACATACAGCCAAGAAAACAAATGACACTATTATGGTTAGATGATCCTGTACGGGTAACATGAGTTACCGTGTGAACTCATGTTTAATGGTTCAGAGTTAAAGATTTCTAGTTGGAATACAAGAGGTTTAAACAAACTGGTTAAACTTAAACAGGTACTTGGTAGATTAAAGCAAATGAAATCAAATATAATCTTCCTACAGGAAACTCATCTGGCACAAAGTGACGTTAGCAGGGTTAACAAAAGGTGGCCAGGGCAAGTTTATTCAGCCTGCTTTACTTCTCAAGCACGGGGGGTCATGATATTAATTCATAAATCAATCCCCTTTCAACTGATCAAAAAATACATAGATCCAGCAGGGAGATACATTATACTCAACGGTACCATAATGTCTCTCCAGATTAATTTAATATGCATATATGGTCCTAACAGTGATGATCCTGCTTTTTACCAAAACCTCTTTCTCTCCTTATCATCCTACTCTGGTCAATATATAATTGGCGGTGATTTTAACTGTGTGCCAGATCCGTTGCATGACCGCTCTACTGGTAGTGACACCTCCCACCAACGAACAAGAAAGACTATTAAAAAATGTATGGTCGATTATAATTTAACTGATATCTGGCGATATCTTAATCCCGATAAAAAAGACTATTCATGTTTTTCTAATACACACAAAACCCACTCCAGAATAGATTACTTTTTAATTTCAAATGGTTTACTATCAAAAATTAAGAAATGCTGGTATGATGGTATATTGTTGTCTGATCATGCTCCGATTTCGTTAACAATGCAAGTGTCTGATAAAATGTTCTCCCCACTTAGATTTTGATTTCAATCTAAATGGCTCCAATACCCTGAATTTGTGGAATTTCTAGATGGGAAAATAGATCAATATTTCTCTCTAAACACAAACCAAACCAGTGCCTCTATAAAATGGGAGGCATTCAAGGCGTATATAAGGGGTGAGATTATCAGCTATACTAAACATAAATCCAAAGTGCATTATGAACGATTGGACACTATTGAAAAAAAAGTTAGAGAGTTAGAACAACAACTACATCACAGTGATATCCCAGAAAAACGCAGAGAGCTTCTCCTGTTGAAATCCCAATACAATGAGATAACTACTAATAAAATAGCTTCCAATTTGATATGGTTAAAGCAGTCATACCATGACCAGGGAGAAAAGGCTGGAAAGCTGCTAGCATGGGGAATAAAAAAGATACAGACAAGTAGAGCTATTAATTCCATTAAATTGGAAAATGGGAAGAATTTAGTTGATGTAGTTGAAATAAATAAAGCTTTCGCAGAATATTATGAAGATTTATATAAATCAGAATATTTGAATGAATCAGGAAAACAAAGTGAGTTTTTGGACCAACTCCGATTTCCAACTTTAACTGAAGAGGCTAAAACCAACCTTGATAAAGAATTGAGTGTTGAAGAATTAGCAGAAGCATTAAAGAATATGAGTAGCGGTAAGGCACCAGGGCCTGATGGCCTGCCCATAGAAATTTATAAGAAGTTTTCAGGGAAACTATTGCCACACCTTCTCGAAATGTTTAACGAGTCCTATGGAAAAGGGGTACTGCCTCCATCCTTAAGATCTGCTGTTGTATCTCTCCTGTTAAAGCCAGGCAAATCTCCCTCAGAAAGAGCATCCTATCGTCCCATATCTTTAATGTCATGTGATGCTAAAATACTGTGCAAGGCACTGGCCAAGCGAATTGAAACACTTGTACCCCCACCTGATTGCTAACGATCAAAATGGATTTGTACAGGGGAGACAAGCCTTCCATAATATCCGCAGACTGTTAAATATTCTATATGCTAAACACAATGCTAGAGACCATGCAATCCTGTCATTAGATGCCGAAAAGGCTTTTGATAGGATTGAATGGAAGTATCTTTTTGATGTTCTCGCCAGATTTGGGTTTGGGGAAAGCTACCTCAAATGGATCAAATTATTATATACTGATCCACTAGCGCAAATAATAACAAACAGTCAAATTTCAAATTCTTTCACTCTCTATAGATCCACACGCCAGGGTTGCCCAATGTCCCCTTTATTATTTCTGTTTGCCATCGAACCTTTAGCCATGACAATTCGTCAGTCGCCAGGAATCACAGGTATAACAATAGGTAGGATAGAGCATCGTCTTTCTCTTTTCGCGGATGATATTGTTTTGTTTTTGACCAATCTGAAAGCCTCAACTAAGGCGCTTGGTCATCTTCTGACAACATTTGGAGAATTCTCCGGCTACAAAACCAATAACAACAAAAGTACATTATTATTGCTAAATAGTGAGGAGAGAGACCACCCCCCGGTTCGCACTCAGTTTGCTAGTACTTCAACAGGATTTACGTATCTGGGAATCAAAATAACACCTGACATTGAAGACATTGTAGCAAGTAATTATGACCCACTAGTGAAAGAAGTAGGTGAGTCTTTAGAGGGATGGAGTTCGATGCCTATTTCAATGATGGGACGCATTAATATTATTAAGATGTCCATCCTGCCAACATTTTTATATCTTTTTCAGTCTATTCCACTCCCCCCACCAGCATCTTTTTTCTGTACAATGAAAATAATCTTCACTCGCTTTATATGGAACAATAAGCGTCCTAGACTGCGGCTCTCTCTCCTCTACCTACCATACGATCGTGGAGGGCTCAAACTGCCAAACATGAAACTCTACTACTGGGCAGCCCAGCTTCGCGCTACACTGTGCTATTTTTACACTACTGATGTTCCAGCTTGGATGGAGATAGAAAACAACACATTGGAACTACCACTGTACTTATATCTTTATTCTTCGCAAATAAAAAAGCTGATAAAACATACACATAATCCATTTCTTAAAAACACCATACTAATCTGGCACGAGGCCCACACCTTTTTAAATGAAACTGCCAAACTGTCAGGTTTCGCACCTATTTGGGGAAATGATAGTTTCAAACCAGGGAGACGTGATGCAGGGTTCAAACACTGGATGGATAAAGGACTAGGCAAAATTGCAGACCTGTATAGTGAGGGTACTCTAATGTCATTTCAACAGCTAATAGATAAGTATAACCTTCCAAGAAAACACTTTTTTAAGTATTTACAAATCAGGAGCTTTATTTACTCCCAAACTAAAACCACTTTGATACCTCCTCTGTCCACCATCGAACAGCTAACAGTAAAACGTTTACATGGTAGAGGCCAGTTGTCTATGTTTTATAATATATTACTAACAGGTTCGAAGGAAAACTCCCATGCTCATCTATCAGCTTGGAAAAATGATCTTCAGTCAGACATCTCTGTAGAGGACTGGGAGAAAACATGTTTTCGGGCCCAAACCCAAACCATTAATACAGGATGCAAATTGTTACATTATAAGTGGCTGCTCAGGACTTATATTACACCAGTTAAACTGCACCATTTCAATCCCAATATTCCTGACAATTGCTTTAAATGTAATGAAGAAATAGGAACTTTGTTTCATTGCGGAGCTGTCGAAAACTCCAAACTTTCTGGAAAGAGGTTCTGGAACTGGTTTCTAAACTAACAGAAAGTGTTATGCCTGTTGATGCCAAAATATGTTTACTACATATATACCCTAATGATTTCACAGCATCTATGAAGAAACGGAAACTTATTAACTTCTGCTTGTTACAGGCAAAACGGGTAATAGCACTGAAATGGAAAGATACTATAGGACCTAATTCTAGTCAATGGATTAAGGAAATGTCTAGCAGATTGGCATTGGAAAAACTCACTTACATAGTAAGAGATAAAGTCGAGGATTTTTATAACATGTGGACGCCTTTCTTACATTTTATAAAGGATGCGAGGTTGTAAGATGACTGTGATTGGAAAATTGTGCCTGTACCTTGTCTGACTTTGTGGATTTGTATTCCAGCTAATGTAACCTGGTTGTAAATAATAACTTGGCAGAAGGAGAAATAGGATGATAATGACTTTATTTATTTTATTTTTATTTTCTCTATTGATTTAGTTACTCATTTGGTCTTTCCTTTGTTTATTCAACCATTTTTAAATCGAATTCTCTTCTTATATGTACACAGGTGTGAGTGTAAGTATATATGTGCATATGTATATCATTTTATTTTCAACCTCTTTATCTTTACTTTATTCTATTATTTATTTATTTGTATCTATTTTGACCGAGAATGGTATGTTATCGGGGTGGGAGGACATTTAATGTTGTTTGTTTTGTATATTCAATGAAAAAAACAATAAATATATTGTTGAAAAAAAAAAAGATGCCAGCCAGGGGCCTGTCCCTGATGGTCTAGTGGTTAGGATTCGGCGCTCTCACCGCCGCGCCCGTGGTTCGATTCCCGGTCAGGGAACATGGTTTGTTGAGATGTAACTCTCGTCCACCCGTGCCTTGCACACCATCTTGGTCAAAGTCGTTGAGAAGAAAAATGTTGTCTTCCTTTGAGCCGGATTTGAACCAGGGAGCAAAGGATTACTGTTGCTGAATCTACAGTCCTCCGCTCTACCAAATGAGATATCAAAGGGTGACAGGACACCTGCCAGGTCTTCACATTTCCAACTTAGAGGGTCAGTGTTGGATACAGAAGCAGAAAATGCCCTGCCCAAAATGTAGGCATCGTCTAAGACCTTCTTGGAGATGCAGGGGAACAAGCCTGCACCTCATACATGCAAACCGTGCGCTCTACGGCAGAGCTCCATCCCCAACCTTGAGCTGCAGGGACTTTTGGGACATAAAGCGATAGCATGGTAGAGTACGCTGTTGACCGTCATGTCTGCGATGAGTCAGGACACTTGGAAGACTATTTAGCAATGTTCTTCCAACAGGTCTTCCAACGGGGCTGTCAAGCTTAAAACACATCAGGGGTGTGCGACGAGGATGGGATTCGAACCCACGCGTGCAGAGCACAATGGATTAGCAGTCCATCGCCTTAACCACTCGGCCACCTCGTCCTGTGCTGCCTTTGGCTTGGTTGCTGTTCCAACCAGATCCTTAAAGCCAGGACGTGATGAGCAGCTTTTTAAACCTTGGAATTTTGCAGTGACCTGGGGGCAAACCTGTTGAACTGCTGAGCTAAAGCACTTCCATTTGGTGGTATCAGCTGGTGAAAGGATTAGTTAAAGGGTTCGTCCAGGATTTAAAAGCAGCACATCTCGCACCGAACGCGAGAATCATGCCCCTCTTCCAATGAGCCCTCTGACTAATGCCTCCCCCCCCCCTGCAATCGAGCCTTAGATTGGGGGATGTGTCCGCCGTGTCTGCAAAAAGCAGGGAATTTCCCTCCAATGTGTACGCATTGTTGCAAGATTTTTTCGCCCCCTCCCTTTTTTACTGAGTAATCCAATTCATGGAATTAAAGTGATAACAAAGACCCCAGCAAATTTTGAAGGGGTGAGTCCTGGATTGTTATTTGAATGTGGTGGTCCTGGATGGTCATACCATTATTGCGGTCCCCCATGATCACGTGACAGCATTGGTGGTATAGTGGTGAGCATAGCTGCCTTCCAAGCAGTTGACCCGGGTTCGATTCCCGGCCAATGCAAACTATGTTACCTTTTCCCGAGGGCTCCATGCCTGCGCTTCCAAACCTCTGTATTTCCTCTGCTCCTTCCCTTGCCTTTAGGAAGCAAATATCTTGGGGAATAGGGGTGGCAAGAGATAGAATGAAAAAGGTGAACAGAAGAGGAAAACGCAAGAAAAAAGGCGAGAGTCCATTGACATGGAGCTTGGCAGGCTCTGTTATCAAATAGCTCAGCCACTGAGCTCCATCCCCAACCTTGAGCTGCAGGGACTTTTGAGACATAAAGCCATAGAATGGTAGAGCATGCTGTTGACCCTCAAGTCTGCGCTGAGTAAGGAAGATTATCTAGAAAAGGACACCACATCAAAGATGCAGACTTCCGGTTATGGCGGGTCACTGACCAGTCGCAGTAACTTGGCTCGTTGCTAAATTTCTGACAAAAACCTTTAACAGGCGACTGAAAGTTCGACCATACTAACTTTTTGGGGGCTGCGTTAAATCTGACTGCCACGATGCCACCAAAAAACTCCAAACCCGGACAACAATCAACCAAAGCGGCGTCGACAGTCGACGTTAGCAATACTGCTAACGAAGAGCGAAGCTAATGCTAACATCCCCTCAAGCAGTGACATACTGGGCGCGATCCGTGCACTGAGGGATGATTTTGCCAAACAGTCTGCTGAAATGCTGGACGCAGTTAACGGAATTAAAAGGGACTTACTGTCACAGTCGAGGAGGATTGGGGAGGCAGAGGAGAGGATTTCACAGGCGGAGGAAGATATAATTGCTCTCCAACAAAAAGTAATACAACTTGAGAGAACAGCGAAGATGCTAGGAAATAAAGTACAAGACCAAGAAGATAAAGGAAGATGCTCCAACTTGAGACTAGTCGGCCTCCCCGAGAAAACCGAGGGTCCAGACATGTGCAAATTCTTGGAAAGGTGGCTGCCCACGGCGTTTCACCTCCGCCCCCATCATTGAACGAGCACATCGGGTTGGCCCAGTCAACTCAAATCGGTCCTCAACATCTAGACCTATCGTCATGAAATTTCTGAATTATAAAGATCGGGAGAAGACACTGGGAGCAGCGAGGAGACAGAAGGAAGTGCGGTATGAAAACCAGCGGGTCAGCTTCTTCCCAGATCTATCAGCTGAAACTCGCCAGCAACAGCGGCAGTTTGACGGAGTTAAGGCCCGATTCAGATCCATGAACATCCGCTAGGGCTACTCTACCCGGCTCATCTGGTGATCACCCATGACGGTCAGCGTCTGATCTTCAAGTCCGTTGTAGAAGCAGAGGATTATCTCCGAAAGCTGCAAACTACTCCGCAGGAAACCCCGCGACCTGAGAGCCCCGCGACATGAGAGCGGAGACGTATGTCTTCTGTGACTTTCCTCCTCTCACTTTATTCCATCTCGAACATGTAAGGTATGTCTGTGCAATCACTGCGGTGATAGACTGAAGACTTCTGCTCGATATTATCTGCCATTAGCATATATGGCAACGAGGTGAACCCTCTTTTTTCTTTTCCCCTTCTAAGTTTCTGCTTTACTAGTCGAGCTTAAGGTCTGCCTACCTACAATAAGTTAGCGAGCCTATTAAGGATGTGTCAGTGTTTACATCACGTTGCTCCTCATAGTGTGGATCAAACGTTCTGCATAACCAAAGTCAACTACTCTTGTTTTTTACCTGTGCTTCGTTTGGGGAAGTGCAGAAGGGGTTCATGGGAGGGATTTCGGTGCTTTGATTATACTTCTAATTGTTGCTTTTTTCAGTCATATTATCCTAACATACAGCCAAGAAAACAAATGACACTATTATGGTTAGATGATCCTGTACGGGTAACATGAGTTACCGTGTGAACTCATGTTTAATGGTTCAGAGTTAAAGATTTCTAGTTGGAATACAAGAGGTTTAAACAAACTGGTTAAACTTAAACAGGTACTTGGTAGATTAAAGCAAATGAAATCAAATATAATCTTCCTACAGGAAACTCATCTGGCACAAAGTGACGTTAGCAGGGTTAACAAAAGGTGGCCAGGGCAAGTTTATTCAGCCTGCTTTACTTCTCAAGCACGGGGGGTCATGATATTAATTCATAAATCAATCCCCTTTCAACTGATCAAAAAATACATAGATCCAGCAGGGAGATACATTATACTCAACGGTACCATAATGTCTCTCCAGATTAATTTAATATGCATATATGGTCCTAACAGTGATGATCCTGCTTTTTACCAAAACCTCTTTCTCTCCTTATCATCCTACTCTGGTCAATATATAATTGGCGGTGATTTTAACTGTGTGCCAGATCCGTTGCATGACCGCTCTACTGGTAGTGACACCTCCCACCAACGAACAAGAAAGACTATTAAAAAATGTATGGTCGATTATAATTTAACTGATATCTGGCGATATCTTAATCCCGATAAAAAAGACTATTCATGTTTTTCTAATACACACAAAACCCACTCCAGAATAGATTACTTTTTAATTTCAAATGGTTTACTATCAAAAATTAAGAAATGCTGGTATGATGGTATATTGTTGTCTGATCATGCTCCGATTTCGTTAACAATGCAAGTGTCTGATAAAATGTTCTCCCCACTTAGATTTTGATTTCAATCTAAATGGCTCCAATACCCTGAATTTGTGGAATTTCTAGATGGGAAAATAGATCAATATTTCTCTCTAAACACAAACCAAACCAGTGCCTCTATAAAATGGGAGGCATTCAAGGCGTATATAAGGGGTGAGATTATCAGCTATACTAAACATAAATCCAAAGTGCATTATGAACGATTGGACACTATTGAAAAAAAAGTTAGAGAGTTAGAACAACAACTACATCACAGTGATATCCCAGAAAAACGCAGAGAGCTTCTCCTGTTGAAATCCCAATACAATGAGATAACTACTAATAAAATAGCTTCCAATTTGATATGGTTAAAGCAGTCATACCATGACCAGGGAGAAAAGGCTGGAAAGCTGCTAGCATGGGGAATAAAAAAGATACAGACAAGTAGAGCTATTAATTCCATTAAATTGGAAAATGGGAAGAATTTAGTTGATGTAGTTGAAATAAATAAAGCTTTCGCAGAATATTATGAAGATTTATATAAATCAGAATATTTGAATGAATCAGGAAAACAAAGTGAGTTTTTGGACCAACTCCGATTTCCAACTTTAACTGAAGAGGCTAAAACCAACCTTGATAAAGAATTGAGTGTTGAAGAATTAGCAGAAGCATTAAAGAATATGAGTAGCGGTAAGGCACCAGGGCCTGATGGCCTGCCCATAGAAATTTATAAGAAGTTTTCAGGGAAACTATTGCCACACCTTCTCGAAATGTTTAACGAGTCCTATGGAAAAGGGGTACTGCCTCCATCCTTAAGATCTGCTGTTGTATCTCTCCTGTTAAAGCCAGGCAAATCTCCCTCAGAAAGAGCATCCTATCGTCCCATATCTTTAATGTCATGTGATGCTAAAATACTGTGCAAGGCACTGGCCAAGCGAATTGAAACACTTGTACCCCCACCTGATTGCTAACGATCAAAATGGATTTGTACAGGGGAGACAAGCCTTCCATAATATCTGCAGACTGTTAAATATTCTATATGCTAAACACAATGCTAGAGACCATGCAATCCTGTCATTAGATGCCGAAAAGGCTTTTGATAGGATTGAATGGAAGTATCTTTTTGATGTTCTCGCCAGATTTGGGTTTGGGGAAAGCTACCTCAAATGGATCAAATTATTATATACTGATCCACTAGCGCAAATAATAACAAACAGTCAAATTTCAAATTCTTTCACTCTCTATAGATCCACACGCCAGGGTTGCCCAATGTCCCCTTTATTATTTCTGTTTGCCATCGAACCCTTAGCCATGACAATTCGTCAGTCGCCAGGAATCACAGGTATAACAATAGGTAGGATAGAGCATCGTCTTTCTCTTTTCGCGGATGATATTGTTTTGTTTTTGACCAATCTGAAAGCCTCAACTAAGGCGCTTGGTCATCTTCTGACAACATTTGGAGAATTCTCGGGCTACAAAACCAATAACAACATAAGTACATTATTATTGCTAAATAGTGAGGAGAGAGACCACCCCCCGGTTCGCACTCAGTTTGCTAGTACTTCAACAGGATTTACGTATCTGGGAATCAAAATAACACCTGACATTGAAGACATTGTAGCAAGTAATTATGACCCACTAGTGAAAGAAGTAGGTGAGTCTTTAGAGGGATGGAGTTCGATGCCTATTTCAATGATGGGACGCATTAATATTATTAAGATGTCCATCCTGCCAACATTTTTATATCTTTTTCAGTCTATTCCACTCCCCCCACCAGCATCTTTTTTCTGTACAATGAAAATAATCTTCACTCGCTTTATATGGAACAATAAGCGTCCTAGACTGCGGCTCTCTCTCCTCTACCTACCATACGATCGTGGAGGGCTCAAACTGCCAAACATGAAACTCTACTACTGGGCAGCCCAGCTTCGCGCTACACTGTGCTATTTTTACACTACTGATGTTCCAGCTTGGATGGAGATAGAAAACAACACATTGGAACTACCACTGTACTTATATCTTTATTCTTCGCAAATAAAAAAGCTGATAAAACATACACATAATCCATTTCTTAAAAACACCATACTAATCTGGCACGAGGCCCACACCTTTTTAAATGAAACTGCCAAACTGTCAGGTTTCGCACCTATTTGGGGAAATGATAGTTTCAAACCAGGGAGACGTGATGCAGGGTTCAAACACTGGATGGATAAAGGACTAGGCAAAATTGCAGACCTGTATAGTGAGGGTACTCTAATGTCATTTCAACAGCTAATAGATAAGTATAACCTTCCAAGAAAACACTTTTTTAAGTATTTACAAATCAGGAGCTTTATTTACTCCCAAACTAAAACCACTTTGATACCTCCTCTGTCCACCATCGAACAGCTAACAGTAAAACGTTTACATGGTAGAGGCCAGTTGTCTATGTTTTATAATATATTACTAACAGGTTCGAAGGAAAACTCCCATGCTCATCTATCAGCTTGGAAAAATGATCTTCAGTCAGACATCTCTGTAGAGGACTGGGAGAAAACATGTTTTCGGGCCCAAACCCAAACCATTAATACAGGATGCAAATTGTTACATTGTAAGTGGCTGCTCAGGACTTATATTACACCAGTTAAACTGCACCATTTCAATCCCAATATTCCTGACAATTGCTTTAAATGTAATGAAGAAATAGGAACTTTGTTTCATTGCGGAGCTGTCGAAAACTCCAAACTTTCTGGAAAGAGGTTCTGGAACTGGTTTCTAAACTAACAGAAAGTGTTATGCCTGTTGATGCCAAAATATGTTTACTACATATATACCCTAATGATTTCACAGCATCTATGAAGAAACGGAAACTTATTAACTTCTGCTTGTTACAGGCAAAACGGGTAATAGCACTGAAATGGAAAGATACTATAGGACCTAATTCTAGTCAATGGATTAAGGAAATGTCTAGCAGATTGGCATTGGAAAAACTCACTTACATAGTAAGAGATAAAGTCGAGGATTTTTATAACATGTGGACGCCTTTCTTACATTTTATAAAGGATGCGAGGTTGTAAGATGACTGTGATTGGAAAATTGTGCCTGTACCTTGTCTGACTTTGTGGATTTGTATTCCAGCTAATGTAACCTGGTTGTAAATAATAACTTGGCAGAAGGAGAAATAGGATGATAATGACTTTATTTATTTTATTTTTATTTTCTCTATTGATTTAGTTACTCATTTGGTCTTTCCTTTGTTTATTCAACCATTTTTAAATCGAATTCTCTTCTTATATGTACACAGGTGTGAGTGTAAGTATATATGTGCATATGTATATCATTTTATTTTCAACCTCTTTATCTTTACTTTATTCTATTATTTATTTATTTGTATCTATTTTGACCGAGAATGGTATGTTATCGGGGTGGGAGGACATTTAATGTTGTTTGTTTTGTATATTCAATGAAAAAAACAATAAATATATTGTTGAAAAAAAAAAAGATGCCAGCCAGGGGCCTGTCCCTGATGGTCTAGTGGTTAGGATTCAGCGCTCTCACCGCCGCGCCCGTGGTTCGATTCCCGGTCAGGGAACACGGTTTGTTGAGATGTAACTCTCGTCCACCCGTGCCTTGCGCACCATCTTGGTCAAAGTCGTTGAGAAGAAAAATGTTGTCTTCCTTTGAGCCGGATTTGAACCAGGGAGCAAAGGATTACTGTTACTGAATCTACAGTCCTCCGCTCTACCAAATGAGATATCAAAGGGTGACAGGACACCTGCCAGGTCTTCACATTTCCAACTTAGAGGGTCAGTGTTGGATACAGAAGCACAAAATGTAGGCATCGTCTAAGACCTTCTTGGAGATGCAGGGGAACAAGCCTGCACCTCATACATGCAAACCGTGCGCTCTACGGCAGAGCTCCATCCCCAACCTTGAGCTGCAGGGACTTTTGGGACATAAAGCGATAGCATGGTAGAGTACGCTGTTGACCGTCATGTCTGCGATGAGTCAGGACACTTGGAAGACTATTTAGCAATGTTCTTCCAACAGGTCTTCCAACGGGGCTGTCAAGCTTAAAACACATCAGGGGTGTGCGACGAGGATGGGATTCGAACCCACGCGTGCAGAGCACAATGGATTAGCAGTCCATCGCCTTAACCACTCGGCCACCTCGTCCTGTGCTGCCTTTGGCTTGGTTGCTGTTCCAACCAGATCCTTAAAGCCAGGACGTGATGAGCAGCTTTTTAAACCTTGGAATTTTGCAGTGACCTGGGGGCAAACCTGTTGAACTGCTGAGCTAAAGCACTTCCATTTGGTGGTATCAGCTGGTGAAAGGATTAGTTAAAGGGTTCGTCCAGGATTTAAAAGCAGCACATCTCGCACCGAACGCGAGAATCATGCCCCTCTTCCAATGAGCCCTCTGACTAATGCCTCCCCCCCCCTGCAATCGAGCCTTAGATTGGGGGATGTGTCCGCCGTGTTGGCAAAAAGCAGGGAATTTCCCTCCAATGTGTGCGCATTGTTGCAAGATTTTTTCGCCCCCTCCCTTTTTTACTGAGTAATCCAATTCATGGAATTAAAGTGATAACAAAGACCCCAGCAAATTTTGAAGGGGTGAGTCCTGGATTGTTATTTGAATGTGGTGGTCCTGGATGGTCATACCATTATTGCGGTCCCCCATGATCACGTGACAGCATTGGTGGTATAGTGGTGAGCATAGCTGCCTTCCAAGCAGTTGACCCGGGTTCGATTCCCGGCCAATGCAAACTATGTTACCTTTTCCCAAGGGCTCCATGCCTGCGCTTCCAAACCTCTGTATTTCCTCTGCTCCTTCCCTTGCCTTTAAAAGCATTGTCTCCTGGCAGACACGTCACCAGCTCACTGGAGGAAGCAAATATCTTGGGGAATAGGGGTGGCAAGAGATAGAATGAAAAAGGTGAACAGAAGAGGAAAACGCAAGAAAAAAGGCGAGAGTCCATTGACATGGAGCTCGGCAGGCTCTGTTATCAAATAGCTCAGCCACTGAGCTCCATCCCCAACCTTGAGCTGCAGGGACTTTTGAGACATAAAGCCATAGAATGGTAGAGCATGCTGTTAACCCTCAAGTCTGCGCTGAGTAAGGAAGATTATCTAGAAAAGGACACCACATCAAAGATGCAGACTTCCGGTTATGGCGGGTCACTGACCAGTCGCAGTAACTTGGCTCGTTGCTAAATTTCTGACAAAAACCTTTAACAGGCGACTGAAAGTTCGACCATACTAACTTTTTGGGGGCTGCGTTAAATCTGACTGCCACGATGCCACCAAAAAACTCCAAACCCGGACAACAATCAACCAAAGCGGCGTCGACAGTCGACGTTAGCAATACTGCTAACGAAGAGCGAAGCTAATGCTAACATCCCCTCAAGCAGTGACATACTGGGCGCGATCCGTGCACTGAGGGATGATTTTGCCAAACAGTCTGCTGAAATGCTGGACGCAGTTAACGGAATTAAAAGGGACTTACTGTCACAGTCGAGGAGGATTGGGGAGGCAGAGGAGAGGATTTCACAGGCGGAGGAAGATATAATTGCTCTCCAACAAAAAGTAATACAACTTGAGAGAACAGCGAAGATGCTAGGAAATAAAGTACAAGACCAAGAAGATAAAGGAAGATGCTCCAACTTGAGACTAGTCGGCCTCCCCGAGAAAACCGAGGGTCCAGACATGTGCAAATTCTTGGAAAGGTGGCTGCCCACGGCGTTTCACCTCCGCCCCCATCATTGAACGAGCACATCGGGTTGGCCCAGTCAACTCAAATCGGTCCTCAACATCTAGACCTATCGTCATGAAATTTCTGAATTATAAAGATCGGGAGAAGACACTGGGAGCAGCGAGGAGACAGAAGGAAGTGCGGTATGAAAACCAGCGGGTCAGCTTCTTCCCAGATCTATCAGCTGAAACTCGCCAGCAACAGCGGCAGTTTGACGGAGTTAAGGCCCGATTCAGATCCATGAACATCCGCTAGGGCTACTCTACCCGGCTCATCTGGTGATCACCCATGACGGTCAGCGTCTGATCTTCAAGTCCGTTGTAGAAGCAGAGGATTATCTCCGAAAGCTGCAAACTACTCCGCAGGAAACCCCGCGACCTGAGAGCCCCGCGACATGAGAGCGGAGACGTATGTCTTCTGTGACTTTCCTCCTCTCACTTTATTCCATCTCGAACATGTAAGGTATGTCTGTGCAATCACTGCGGTGATAGACTGAAGACTTCTGCTCGATATTATCTGCCATTAGCATATATGGCAACGAGGTGAACCCTCTTTTTTCTTTTCCCCTTCTAAGTTTCTGCTTTACTAGTCGAGCTTAAGGTCTGCCTACCTACAATAAGTTAGCGAGCCTATTAAGGATGTGTCAGTGTTTACATCACGTTGCTCCTCATAGTGTGGATCAAACGTTCTGCATAACCAAAGTCAACTACTCTTGTTTTTTACCTGTGCTTCGTTTGGGGAAGTGCAGAAGGGGTTCATGGGAGGGATTTCGGTGCTTTGATTATACTTCTAATTGTTGCTTTTTTCAGTCATATTATCCTAACATACAGCCAAGAAAACAAATGACACTATTATGGTTAGATGATCCTGTACGGGTAACATGAGTTACCGTGTGAACTCATGTTTAATGGTTCAGAGTTAAAGATTTCTAGTTGGAATACAAGAGGTTTAAACAAACTGGTTAAACTTAAACAGGTACTTGGTAGATTAAAGCAAATGAAATCAAATATAATCTTCCTACAGGAAACTCATCTGGCACAAAGTGACGTTAGCAGGGTTAACAAAAGGTGGCCAGGGCAAGTTTATTCAGCCTGCTTTACTTCTCAAGCACGGGGGGTCATGATATTAATTCATAAATCAATCCCCTTTCAACTGATCAAAAAATACATAGATCCAGCAGGGAGATACATTATACTCAACGGTACCATAATGTCTCTCCAGATTAATTTAATATGCATATATGGTCCTAACAGTGATGATCCTGCTTTTTACCAAAACCTCTTTCTCTCCTTATCATCCTACTCTGGTCAATATATAATTGGCGGTGATTTTAACTGTGTGCCAGATCCGTTGCATGACCGCTCTACTGGTAGTGACACCTCCCACCAACGAACAAGAAAGACTATTAAAAAATGTATGGTCGATTATAATTTAACTGATATCTGGCGATATCTTAATCCCGATAAAAAAGACTATTCATGTTTTTCTAATACACACAAAACCCACTCCAGAATAGATTACTTTTTAATTTCAAATGGTTTACTATCAAAAATTAAGAAATGCTGGTATGATGGTATATTGTTGTCTGATCATGCTCCGATTTCGTTAACAATGCAAGTGTCTGATAAAATGTTCTCCCCACTTAGATTTTGATTTCAATCTAAATGGCTCCAATACCCTGAATTTGTGGAATTTCTAGATGGGAAAATAGATCAATATTTCTCTCTAAACACAAACCAAACCAGTGCCTCTATAAAATGGGAGGCATTCAAGGCGTATATAAGGGGTGAGATTATCAGCTATACTAAACATAAATCCAAAGTGCATTATGAACGATTGGACACTATTGAAAAAAAAGTTAGAGAGTTAGAACAACAACTACATCACAGTGATATCCCAGAAAAACGCAGAGAGCTTCTCCTGTTGAAATCCCAATACAATGAGATAACTACTAATAAAATAGCTTCCAATTTGATATGGTTAAAGCAGTCATACCATGACCAGGGAGAAAAGGCTGGAAAGCTGCTAGCATGGGGAATAAAAAAGATACAGACAAGTAGAGCTATTAATTCCATTAAATTGGAAAATGGGAAGAATTTAGTTGATGTAGTTGAAATAAATAAAGCTTTCGCAGAATATTATGAAGATTTATATAAATCAGAATATTTGAATGAATCAGGAAAACAAAGTGAGTTTTTGGACCAACTCCGATTTCCAACTTTAACTGAAGAGGCTAAAACCAACCTTGATAAAGAATTGAGTGTTGAAGAATTAGCAGAAGCATTAAAGAATATGAGTAGCGGTAAGGCACCAGGGCCTGATGGCCTGCCCATAGAAATTTATAAGAAGTTTTCAGGGAAACTATTGCCACACCTTCTCGAAATGTTTAACGAGTCCTATGGAAAAGGGGTACTGCCTCCATCCTTAAGATCTGCTGTTGTATCTCTCCTGTTAAAGCCAGGCAAATCTCCCTCAGAAAGAGCATCCTATCGTCCCATATCTTTAATGTCATGTGATGCTAAAATACTGTGCAAGGCACTGGCCAAGCGAATTGAAACACTTGTACCCCCACCTGATTGCTAACGATCAAAATGGATTTGTACAGGGGAGACAAGCCTTCCATAATATCCGCAGACTGTTAAATATTCTATATGCTAAACACAATGCTAGAGACCATGCAATCCTGTCATTAGATGCCGAAAAGGCTTTTGATAGGATTGAATGGAAGTATCTTTTTGATGTTCTCGCCAGATTTGGGTTTGGGGAAAGCTACCTCAAATGGATCAAATTATTATATACTGATCCACTAGCGCAAATAATAACAAACAGTCAAATTTCAAATTCTTTCACTCTCTATAGATCCACACGCCAGGGTTGCCCAATGTCCCCTTTATTATTTCTGTTTGCCATCGAACCCTTAGCCATGACAATTCGTCAGTCGCCAGGAATCACAGGTATAACAATAGGTAGGATAGAGCATCGTCTTTCTCTTTTCGCGGATGATATTGTTTTGTTTTTGACCAATCTGAAAGCCTCAACTAAGGCGCTTGGTCATCTTCTGACAACATTTGGAGAATTCTCCGGCTACAAAACCAATAACAACAAAAGTACATTATTATTGCTAAATAGTGAGGAGAGAGACCACCCCCCGGTTCGCACTCAGTTTGCTAGTACTTCAACAGGATTTACGTATCTGGGAATCAAAATAACACCTGACATTGAAGACATTGTAGCAAGTAATTATGACCCACTAGTGAAAGAAGTAGGTGAGTCTTTAGAGGGATGGAGTTCGATGCCTATTTCAATGATGGGACGCATTAATATTATTAAGATGTCCATCCTGCCAACATTTTTATATCTTTTTCAGTCTATTCCACTCCCCCCACCAGCATCTTTTTTCTGTACAATGAAAATAATCTTCACTCGCTTTATATGGAACAATAAGCGTCCTAGACTGCGGCTCTCTCTCCTCTACCTACCATACGATCGTGGAGGGCTCAAACTGCCAAACATGAAACTCTACTACTGGGCAGCCCAGCTTCGCGCTACACTGTGCTATTTTTACACTACTGATGTTCCAGCTTGGATGGAGATAGAAAACAACACATTGGAACTACCACTGTACTTATATCTTTATTCTTCGCAAATAAAAAAGCTGATAAAACATACACATAATCCATTTCTTAAAAACACCATACTAATCTGGCACGAGGCCCACACCTTTTTAAATGAAACTGCCAAACTGTCAGGTTTCGCACCTATTTGGGGAAATGATAGTTTCAAACCAGGGAGACGTGATGCAGGGTTCAAACACTGGATGGATAAAGGACTAGGCAAAATTGCAGACCTGTATAGTGAGGGTACTCTAATGTCATTTCAACAGCTAATAGATAAGTATAACCTTCCAAGAAAACACTTTTTTAAGTATTTACAAATCAGGAGCTTTATTTACTCCCAAACTAAAACCACTTTGATACCTCCTCTGTCCACCATCGAACAGCTAACAGTAAAACGTTTACATGGTAGAGGCCAGTTGTCTATGTTTTATAATATATTACTAACAGGTTCGAAGGAAAACTCCCATGCTCATCTATCAGCTTGGAAAAATGATCTTCAGTCAGACATCTCTGTAGAGGACTGGGAGAAAACATGTTTTCGGGCCCAAACCCAAACCATTAATACAGGATGCAAATTGTTACATTATAAGTGGCTGCTCAGGACTTATATTACACCAGTTAAACTGCACCATTTCAATCCCAATATTCCTGACAATTGCTTTAAATGTAATGAAGAAATAGGAACTTTGTTTCATTGCGGAGCTGTCGAAAACTCCAAACTTTCTGGAAAGAGGTTCTGGAACTGGTTTCTAAACTAACAGAAAGTGTTATGCCTGTTGATGCCAAAATATGTTTACTACATATATACCCTAATGATTTCACAGCATCTATGAAGAAACGGAAACTTATTAACTTCTGCTTGTTACAGGCAAAACGGGTAATAGCACTGAAATGGAAAGATACTATAGGACCTAATTCTAGTCAATGGATTAAGGAAATGTCTAGCAGATTGGCATTGGAAAAACTCACTTACATAGTAAGAGATAAAGTCGAGGATTTTTATAACATGTGGACGCCTTTCTTACATTTTATAAAGGATGCGAGGTTGTAAGATGACTGTGATTGGAAAATTGTGCCTGTACCTTGTCTGACTTTGTGGATTTGTATTCCAGCTAATGTAACCTGGTTGTAAATAATAACTTGGCAGAAGGAGAAATAGGATGATAATGACTTTATTTATTTTATTTTTATTTTCTCTATTGATTTAGTTACTCATTTGGTCTTTCCTTTGTTTATTCAACCATTTTTAAATCGAATTCTCTTCTTATATGTACACAGGTGTGAGTGTAAGTATATATGTGCATATGTATATCATTTTATTTTCAACCTCTTTATCTTTACTTTATTCTATTATTTATTTGCATGGCGGCGCGCATGCATCGCGACGCTCAGTGTCTCTCCAGAGTTTGCGAACTAGTAGTTATTTGCTTGTTTATCTTAAGTATTCTCGCTAAAAACAGTTTAGCGTACATATCGTACAGCCGACAAGAACTTCTGGACATCGGTTCCGGCACTCCAGTCATCTTTATCGACGATATACCCGAGATTAGCAAAACAGCGGGTCCAGCTAACTCCGCTACACCGACCGGAAGAGGCCCCAGACCGGCTCGGAAACGAAAACACAGGCGAGGGAGCCGAGGTGGGCTGAGAGCTAGGCTAAAGCTAACTCCACACCGACTCTCACTACCTAGCCTTTTCCTTGCAAATGTTCGTTCCCTGGCAAACAAGATGGATGAACTGCGGCTGCGGATCACCACCCACAAATGGATTATGGACTGTAACATCATGGTTTTCACTGAAACCTGGCTCAACAGCGAGGTTCCCGACAACGCTATCGAGCTAGCAGGGCGCTGCGTTCTCCGAGCAGACTGAACAGCAGGCGACTCCGGTAAGACCAGAGGTGGAGGTTTGTGCATTTATGTTAACAAGACGTGGTGCACGGACACTACCATCACCGAGAGTCACTGCTCAGCTAACCTGGAGTTTCTCATGGTTAAGTGTAGACCTTTCTATCTGCCCAGAGAGTTCACGTCTACTGTTATCACGGCAGCCTATATCCCCCCGGATGCTAATGCTAAGATTGCTATGAAAGAACTGTATGCTGCCATTAGCAAACAACAGACTCTGCATCCCGAGGCAGCCTTCATTGTCGCGGGTGACTTCAATCACTCCAACTTAAAGACTGTACTGCCCAAATTCCACCGAAATGTCTCTTGCCCCACCAGAGGAGACAGGACATTGGACCAAGTATACACCAGCATGGCTGATGCGTACAAAGCCGTTCCCCTCCCCCACCTAGGTCAATCAGACCACCTCTCATTGTTCCTACTGCCCAAGTACTCAGCACTCATCAAACGAGTGAAACCTACAGTGAGGACAGTCAAGGTCTGGCCAGAGGGAGCTGACTCAGCGCTCCAGCAGCGTTTTGGAAACACTGACTGGGGTGTGTTTGCCACTCAGGCCACCCATGACTCCCACACGGACATTAACTCATATGCCTCATCTGTTTTGGACTACATCAATTCCAACATCAGCAGTGTCACCACACTCAAGCGGATCACCACTTTCCCTAATCAGAAGCCATGGATGAACAGTGAGGTCCGACTCCTGCTGAAGGCACGCGACACTGCCTTCAGATCAGGGGATGCTCGGGCCTATAGCTCATCCAGGGCTAATCTGCAGAGGGGCATCAAAAAGGCCAAGCACAACCACAAGCTGAGGATAGAGGATCACTTCAGAAACAACTCTGACCCCCGACGCATGTGGCAGGGCATCCAGGCCATCACTGACTACAAACCATCTAACACCTCACCCCTCTCCGTTGACGCCTCCCTCCCTGATGAGCTGAACCACTTCTACGGCCGCTTTGACAGGGACAACAAGGAGGTGGCCATCAAGGCTGTGCTCCCTGCGGATCACCAGTCCCTCACTCTATCCCCCACCGACGTGTGTGCGGCACTGAGCAGGACTAACGCACGCAAGGCTGCTGGTCCTGATGGGATCCCCGGACGCGTCCTCAGGGCCTGCGCTGTGCAGCTGACTAAGGTTTGGACTGACATATTCAACCTGTCCCTAGCCCAAGCAGCTGTCCCCGCGTGCTTCAAAACCACCTCCATCGTGCCGGTGCCAAAACACTCCACTGCAACGAGCTTAAATGACTTCCGACCAGTGGCACTCACGCCCATCATCATGAAGTGCTTCGAGAGGCTGGTCTTAGCTCAACTCAAGACCTGCCTACCACCCACACTGGACCCCTTTCAATTCGCCTACCGGCAGAACAGGAGTACAGAGGATGCCATTTCAACGGCACTCCACTCCGCCCTGTCCCACCTCGACAAGACTAACTCTTATGTGAGAATGCTGTTTATTGACTTCAGCTCAGCATTCAACACCATCATCCCCTCCAAACTGATCTCCAAACTCAGGCAACTGGGCATCAACCCCTCCCTCTGCAACTGGATTCTAGACTTCCTGACCAACAGGCCGCAGTCTGTTAGGCTTCACAACCACACCTCCTCAACCCTCACCCTGAACACCGGCGTCCCACAAGGCTGTGTGCTGAGCCCCCTCCTTTACTCCCTCTTCACCTACGACTGCACACCTGTACATGGCTCAAACACCATTGTTAAGTTTGCAGACGACACAACGGTGATCGGTCTCATCAGCAACAACGATGAGTCGGCCTACAGGGAGGAGGTCCAGCACCTAACAGTGTGGTGCAACGACAATAACCTGGCTCTCAACACCAAGAAGACCAAAGAACTCATTGTGGACTTCAGGAAGTCTAAAGCTGGCGCACACACCCCCATCCTCATCAACGGGACTGAGGTGGAGCGAGTCACCAGCTTCAAGTTTCTGGGTGTCCACATCTCTGAGGACCTCTCCTGGACCCTCAACACCTCCACCCTGATAAAGAAGGCTCACCAGCGTCTCTTCTTCCTGAGGAGACTAAAGAAGGTCCATCTATCTCCTCAGATCCTGGTGAACTTCTACCGCTGCACCATCGAGAGTATCCTTACCAACTGTGTCACAGTATGGTATGGCAACTGCTCGGCATCGGACCGGAAAGCACTGCAGAGGGTGGTGAAAACTGCCCAACGCATCACCGGTTCCTCACTCCCCTCCATCGAGGCTGTCCAGGGCAAACGATGCTTGCGTAAGGCACGCAGCATCGTCAAGGACATCTCTCACCCCAACCATAGACTTTTCACCCCACTCCCCTCCGGGAGGCGCTACAGGTCTCTCCGCACCCGAACCAGTAGGTTCAGAGGCAGCTTCTTCCCTGCGGCTGTCACCCTGCTGAACACGAACACTACACCTACCTGACAACCTACTACCCCCGCAACCCCCACCCCCCCCCCCCTCCCCCACCCGGACAATTGCACTATTGCACTATTACTCCCCTCCCCTGCTCTTACTCAATACCACTGCTCTTCTGTACATACCTGTTCATACTGTTCATACTGTTCATAATGCACATAATGCACATATCCTATATTTTCTTTAATACTACTGCACATACTGTACATACTTGTTTATACGGCATTCCATATTTATATTTATTCTGCATCTACCTCATGTTACTGTTAATACATATATACTGCTAGACTGCATTACCCATACAGCTCATATGCTGCTACACTGCTCGTACTGTAACTATTTATTCTGCTATAATGCTACTGCTACTCACATACTGCTATACTGCACTGCTATATTATACTGCTTATATTATACTATATTATACTGCACTACTACTGATCATATATTGCACTACCTGTAAATACTGTTCATTGCACTTTCTGCTATTTTGCACTTCTGGTTAGACGCTAACTGCATTTCGTTGTCTCTGTACTTGTACTCTGCACAATGACAATAAAGTTGAATCTAATCTAATCTAATCTAATTTGTATCTATTTTGACCGAGAATGGTATGTTATCGGGGTGGGAGGACATTTAATGTTGTTTGTTTTGTATATTCAATGAAAAAAACAATAAATATATTGTTGAAAAAAAAAAAGATGCCAGCCAGGGGCCTGTCCCTGATGGTCTAGTGGTTAGGATTCGGCGCTCTCACCGACGTGCCCGTGGTTCGAATCCCGGTCAGGGAACACGGTTTGTTGAGATGTAACTCTCGTCCACCCGTGCCTTGCGCACCATCTTGGTCAAAGTCGTTGAGAAGAAAAATGTTGTCTTCCTTTGAGCCGGATTTGAACCAGGGAGCAAAGGATTACTGTTACTGAATCTACAGTCCTCCGCTCTACCAAATGAGATATCAAAGGGTGACAGGACACCTGCCAGGTCTTCACATTTCCAACTTAGAGGGTCAGTGTTGGATACAGAAGCAGAAAATGCCCTGCCCAAAATGTAGGCATCGTCTAAGACCTTCTTGGAGATGCAGGGGAACAAGCCTGCACCTCATACATGCAAACCGTGCGCTCTACGGCAGAGCTCCATCCCCAACCTTGAGCTGCAGGGACTTTCGGGACATAAAGCGATAGCATGGTAGAGTACGCTGTTGACCGTCATGTCTGCGATGAGTCAGGACACTTGGAAGACTATTTAGCAATGTTCTTCCAACAGGTCTTCCAACGGGGCTGTCAAGCTTAAAACACATCAGGGGTGTGCGACGAGGATGGGATTCGAACCCACGCGTGCAGAGCACAATGGATTAGCAGTCCATCGCCTTAACCACTCGGCCACCTCGTCCTGTGCTGCCTTTGGCTTGGTTGCTGTTCCAACCAGATCCTTAAAGCCAGGACGTGATGAGCAGCTTTTTAAACCTTGGAATTTTGCAGTGACCTGGGGGCAAACCTGTTGAACTGCTGAGCTAAAGCACTTCCATTTGGTGGTATCAGCTGGTGAAAGGATTAGTTAAAGGGTTCGTCCAGGATTTAAAAGCAGCACATCTCGCACCGAACGCGAGAATCATGCCCCTCTTCCAATGAGCCCTCTGACTAATGCCTCCCCCCCCCCTGCAATCGAGCCTTAGATTGGGGGATGTGTCCGCCGTGTCGGCAAAAAGCAGGGAATTTCCCTCCAATGTGTGCGCATTGTTGCAAGATTTTTTTGCCCCCTCCCTTTTTTACTGAGTAATCCAATTCATGGAATTAAAGTGATAACAAAGACCCCAGCAAATTTTGAAGGGGTGAGTCCTGGATTGTTATTTGAATGTGGTGGTCCTGGATGGTCATACCATTATTGCGGTCCCCCATGGTCACGTTACAGCATTGGTGGTATAGTGGTGAGCATAGCTGCCTTCCAAGCAGTTGACCCGGGTTCGATTCCCGGCCAATGCAAACTATGTTACCTTTTCCCGAGGGCTCCATGCCTGCGCTTCCAAACCTCTGTATTTCCTCTGCTCCTTCCCTTGCTTTTAAAAGCATTGTCTCCTGGCAGACACGTCACCAGCTCACTGGAGGAAGCAAATATCTTGGGGAATAGGGGTGGCAAGAGATAGAATGAAAAAGGTGAACAGAAGAGGAAAACGCAAGAAAAAAGGCGAGAGTCCATTGACATGGAGCTCGGCAGGCTCTGTTATCAAATAGCTCAGCCACTGAGCTCCATCCCCAACCTTGAGCTGCAGGGACTTTTGAGACATAAAGCCATAGAATGGTAGAGCATGCTGTTGACTCCACGTCTCCCAACGTCTCTGGTTGAAATCACATATGTGTCACACACATCTTCTACCTAGACATGTTGTAAACGTTGAACATGATACAGAGGCATGATATAGTAAACAGATGTATTGCAGGTACCGACCACTTTCAAAATGGTGGCAAAGTGAGATAAAACAGTTCTGCTGTTTTTTTGTCTCCCTAAAAATACATTACATAGGATTGCGGGTGATCTGTTAGAGACAGGTTTAAAAACAAGTCACATTTTTACATTACTTATCATATGTCACACAATGTAACTTTAATCAGTGGCTTTAGTCAGTGGTTTGATTTTGTTTGCAGTGCTCTTAAAAGCTCTTTAAGGCAGAGTAATTGATAACAAGTCTAAAGTATTGTTCATTTATCCAGTGATGACTCCTCTTCTTTATTTCAATGGATTAAAGGTAGACTCTGGGATATGACATCACGCCCATGAAAACAGAGCAATTGTATATTGTAGTGAACAAGAGCAAACAAAAGTGTCTACTCGTTTCACTGCCCTTCACTTTCTTCTTTTCCACACCCCACCTCCATTATTTTTTTTTTTTCTTTGGCCATCTTACAACAGTGTTTCATCATCCTTGCATGGTTTGGCTTTGATGCGGATCCTAGACAAGGAGTGAGTGACTAGTCCGTTCTTTATCTTGATACCTCTCAGTAGTACAGCCCTCATGTCAGGGCGACTGTTATGATGTGTTCATCAAACGTGCAAGGGAACATTTCACACAGGCTTTTTAAGTTGTGTCAGCTTCATCTCTATGTTTGGGTTACCACAAATACTGGCTTTCGTAACACTACTAATTAGTAGTGTTACGAAAGCCAGTTTTCACTAAAGGTGGAATCCTATCTTGAGATCCGGGCACGTAACTCTGGCATTCGCATAAATCTTGCATTTTCAGTTTCTGTGATGTTATGCGTTTGGGTCTCCAGTTAGGATTCCATCCTTAGGGTATAAGTGAGAAAGTGTAGAGTAAATCTGCTCAGAGCCAGTAGGTGACTGTCACTAAGTAAAGAGTCTTTGAGATGTAAAACTCACCTGAACATATGATTATGTAAAGCATTGGAGTTTAGCATATTCAATGCAATGCTTAAGGCTGAAAAAGGAAAAAAAACACTTTACAATCTTTGTACCCAATCTGTGTGTGTGTGTGTGTGTGTGTGTGTGTGTGTGCGTGTGCGTGTGCGTTTGTGTGTGTGTGTTTTTTTTCTTCACCTGGGCCCTTAATGGCTTCCCTTAGACAGCCATGTTTGACTGTGTGTGTTTGATGTGTGCATGCCACGGGATATCTCACTTGCACTTTTGATGATAAGGCCTGTTAGCATCTGTCGAAGGTCTCTTAGCATCTGTATAAGGCCTGTTAGCATCTGTATGCTAATGTATCTGTACCAGAACACTGGACCAACCCAGGCCATGGTACTGGTACCAGACCAGTGGACCACCACAGGCCACACTGGACATACTGCTTTTCGCTATACTGTATATTATATCAGTGTTTGTTTGGGGGTCACTTGTGATTTGTTGGATACTGGGCTTGTGACACAGACTCACATACATTGGAACCCAGGTAGGTAGGTAGGTAGGTAGGTAGATAGATAGATAGATAGATAGATAGATAGATAGATAGATAGATAGATAGATAGATAGATAGATAGATAGATAGATAGATAGATCGATTGTTACGTCCCCACATTTGTGTGCGTGTGGTGTTGTTTGTCTGTTTGTTTTTCCCTCTGTCTCTCTCCCCGGTATTGGTTCATCCCCCTGTCAATCATCGTTTCGTCCGTCACTCCCCCTGTTGCCCTTTCAACCAATGGGTTCACCTGGGGGCTTCCATCAACCAATTAGACCATGATCCATCTCCGTTTAAAACTCCCGCGCACTCTTCAGAAAGGGAGGGGTGTGGTAGCATCGGTTAGCGGTTTTTCTGTCATTTGGTATCATAGTATTCTACTGTTCTTGTAAGTGTCTGTCCTACCATTGTGTCCGCTGCCACACCTGTAGTTAGCCCCAGGGGAGGGCGAGTTAGGCAGGTAAGACGCCCATGGGCTTACACCTCCATCACGCAGGTTTGGTTTTGTCATATACATTAGGTTAGTTTCCCCAGGCGGACGCCACCTCTTGTATTTTGGGTTAGTTTGATAGCAGACTTTTCGTAGTTAGAACAGATAGGATTAGAATATTAGCTTTGGGGTTATTTTTGTTTTCATTTATTTGGCGCCATCTGGCGTCCTCCCCTTGGTTCCCTCTCTATGTTTCCCCCGTGTTGTCTGGTTGTTTGTTGTATGTATTACTAATAAATCTGTCTTGTTTGCATTTTACTCAGTCGTTGTGTGTGTTGCACTACCACCGCACCAGCAAGTCTCAGCAGCATATACAGATACTGTATGTTACGTTTCTCCCCCCTTTTATATCCCTAGACGTAGTATCTGGGGGGGTTCATAACATAGATACTTTATATAATCCATCTATATTATGCCCAAAGATGGATTAGGAATAGGACAATACACATAATTGACAATTCAAGATCAGCCTAACACAGATCAGCCTAAGGGTTCCTTATGACAGCAGGGGTTTAGTGGGGGTACAGTAGGGGTACAGTGGGGGTACAGTGGCGGTACAGTGGGGGTAACCATAACCCTAAACAACACAGCGACATAATAAACACATTCACTAAGCTCCCATGGGACAACTTCACGGTCACTTAACTGAGAAGCATCTTTCTTTACAAATTGAAAACCTGACATTTGAGAACTTTTTGAATGAAAGTTGCACTGCGCAAAATGGCGTTGATATGATATTGTAGCTTGTATGTGACATAAAAAATATTATTTTTTAATTAATTATTAATTGACTTATTTGTAATAAGTTTGTCACCAGGCTATTCTGCATTCAGAGGCAATCAATAATCAAATTTGTTTGTAAAGCACTTTTTACAACATCACAAAATACTTCACAACATGAACAATACTAAACAATAAATACATTACAAACAACACTGAACCATAGACCCCCAAAAAGTAAGCCAAGGAAAAAACTATTTTCTTAACAAAAAGGTTGCAAATGTATCAACCTTCAAAAAATTGCAATGTCCTCAATAAGTTGCATGTTTATAGAAAACAAATAAAATATTCCACCATAAAAAATAAAAAAAAGGCACTGGTGAATGTATCTTAGCGACTGAAATAAAAATAACCTTTCACAGGTAAGTCAAAAATGGCACTGCCTCGCCTTGACCTCAAACTAGTAATTTTTGATCCTGTGTCCTACAAGAGGGTTAGGGTGGTACTCTCAGTAGAGTACACCAGTTCCACCTGTAGGCCTTATTAGGATGGTAGTTACAATAAGACGCATGGCAAAGCATATATTCATAATCTGACCCCAAGTAATGTAATTAACCCTATGTGCAAAGAATTGTCGAGTTTGTGCTGAATTAATGCAAGAATTAATCAAATGAGGCTTTAAAAATACTGTATACTTTTATACTGTATACAATTATTACAGGCAAATTATTATAGGCAAATACTTCATAGAAAAATGTTACATTATATCCTCAATGATAAATGGTAGAGAGAGAGAGAGAGAGAGAGAGAGAGAGAGAGAGAGAGAAAGAGAGAGGTGACCACATGTCACTGCTATAGTTATTCACAGGCTGAGATGAGACAACACACCAGGACAAAGAGAGAGAATCTGACTCTAAACATTCTGTCTTAAGCCCTCTACATGCTCCTGCGTCACCTGTGTGACTGTGTGACTGCACAAGACTGTCGCACGCGCTCTGTAACTCATACTTCTGCACAGCCTGGCGCAGTGTTGTCATTACAGGTGTCTGTACCTTCGAACTTCATCTAGTCTCTCCTTAAATTGGTTCATTTCACTGCCTTGAATTGAACGAATTATGAATTCAATCTTCATGATGCTGGCAAGCTACCGATAGCTACTAGCTTGATGAACTATGAACTTTGCTTTTTGAACTACCTCAGTTCCGCCTCCATTCACTAACCAACCAATCAATGGTGTGCAACATCTACGCGGCCGGTCGTGCATCGAGAAATCAAGAGAGGTGTGCGACCCCCTGAGCAACCTTTATACCCTCACTTCCAACCACAGTATTTAAATTAACATCTTTTGCAAGGGACCTCCATCTCAGTCAGTTCTGTACTGATGACACCACAGCTTTGACACCTTCCAGAGAACTTGTAAAACATCACAGAGATCACAGCCAACTGTCCCATCGGGGGGAAGGGATCTCAAGGAAGGGGGGCAGAATTGATGTTTTCCCCTTTCACACTTAGCTTCACTATCAAGTTAATAATGGTTGCCTACTCAAGTTTGTAATAAATGCCCGACATTTCTAAACATCCCAAAGTAGCATTAATTCCACAATAATGTGTCAATTTCAGTGCATGCGGGACCATTTTCAAACACTTAAGGTGTAAAACACAAAAAAGGGTCAACCCGAGTTGACAAACCTAATTTACATTAACAAGGTCACAATTGACTAAAATAAAATATATTAAATGTATGCCCAAGAGGAACTAGCCTATAGCCATTATAGCCCATTATAGTCCACTATAGCCCATTATAGTCCACTATAGTCCATCGTAGCCCATTATAGTCGATTATCTTCCTGAGCAGAATACAGACATTTATTTGCTTCTCGATCTCTTCCCTACCTCTGCTGAGCTGGTCTTCGAGCCAGAGGATGGATTGTAAAAACAAACAGCACATCCAGACAGCATTTGATTAGGTCCACTGATGCCTTTACATTTATCTTAACATAACACATTTATCTCAAAATGTTACCTTGTAATCCAGTGGATTTGTTGTTTTCATTATTCAATAGTAGACACATTCACAAAAAATTGTGTTTTAAAACGATCTCTGAGTGAAGATATCTCGCTTTGAATGCACTGATCAGTCCTGATGTTCCAAATTGCCCATTTGAGTCAATTCCCCTCTCCCTCCCACGCAAGGTCCTTCTGTTGAACAGCACCAGAGCTAGCGCCTGCTGCTCTCTGGGAATCTCTGGTGTAGTAGAGCAGGGTCAGAGTAGAGCAGGGTCAGAGTAGAGCAGGGTCCGAGTAGAGCAGGGTCAGAGTAGAGCAGGGTCAGAGCAGAGCAGGGTCAGAGCAGAGCAGGGTCAGAGCAGAGCAGGGTCAGAGCAGAGCAGGGTCAGAGTAGAGCAGGTCAGAGCAGAGCAGGGTCAGAGCAGAGCAGGGTCAGAGCAGAGCAGGGTCAGAGTAGAGCAGGTCAGAATAGAGCAGGTCAGAGCAGAGCAGGGTCAGAGCAGAGCAGGATCAGAGTAGAGCAGGTCAGTGCTGGACCAGCATTGACGGTGCAGTGCTGTAAGTGAAACGTTGCTTGCATGAGCTGCAAGAGCTTCCACTGTCACTTCCTGCTGGCCCTTCTTGGGAATAAAGCTCCTCCATTTCCTTACGCTTTGCCTCCAGGGTATCTTCAGGGTATCTTCTGTTTATCTCCAGGGTATCTTCTGTTTATCTTCAGGGTATCTTCTGTGTATCACCAGGGTATCTTCTGTTTATCTTCAGGGTATTTTCTGTTTAACTTCAGGGTATCTTCTGTTTCAGTCAGGTTCTGACACAGCCATACCTGTCAACTGGCCTTCTTAAACTGGTGACATTTGATGAGCAGGGGAGTGTGTTGTCCAGGATTAGCACAATTCAGATGCTCAATGCGCGTTTTCATCAGATTTAACATGCAAAGCTGCCTCCAATTGTCGTGCCATCCTTCATTGTATCAGGAATGGGTAC
The DNA here is from genome assembly GCF_951799395.1 of Argentina silus. Taxonomy (NCBI): domain Eukaryota; kingdom Metazoa; phylum Chordata; class Actinopteri; order Argentiniformes; family Argentinidae; genus Argentina; species Argentina silus. Next base: position 22,183,654 of record NC_139659.1, on the reverse strand, counting down.
TTGCTCTTGGCAACTGTACAGCAATGTCTTCGGGTCGGTTTACGCTCAGTGACTCTCATCGCTTCCAAGATTATTCTCACCATCTCTCTTCTCTCACCATCTCTCTTCGTTCTGCTGGGGTCAGCCGCACGCCTCTGGAGATTGCTAATCTCAACCTCACTGGCATGTTGTTCCAAGGAACGGTGAAGCTATCCAGCCAGATGCTCAGGTCTACTGTCGTGGTTGTACTGGTTGTTGAACGGGGTGTGCTGGATTTACTGGTTATACTGGTTGTCCACGCACTTAGCAGTCTTTGGCATTGTATTGGTCTGATATAATCCTGCAGGTCATGCTCTTTAAGAAATCTCACTACACCCAGATTTGCTAGCTTGTCCAGGAGGGATGAAAGTGTCTGCTCAGGCAAATCTGGAAGCACTGACAATACTCCCTCTCTTATCTCCTTCCGACTCTGACATGGCTCTACAACAAAGGGACAGAATGGTGAAGGATTATCATCGGTTGGCTAAATACCCTGTACTCTACTTAGGGTTAATAGTCAAGAAAGTCTTCATGCTTAATGCAGATACAGTTTGAGTCCTGGGCTACTGCTGTTCATCAGTGAATACCGAAATAAACAGAAGAACTGTAATGGACCATGATCAGCATCCCACCAATTTGCAATCCATCCTCATCTTTTCCCATCACAACATGCACTCCCTTTCTGTACTTTGTGTACAGTGATGTAATTTCAAACAACTGTGTTGTCAGATTTAAAGTGAAATGCAGCAACTGAATCCTTAATCTTCTCATTGTAGTCACTGGCATGGAATTAAGTTCCCTTGTCTACCTGAATGAGAGGTGGAAACATACTACCAGCAATCCAGTAGGCTTGGAGGAGTTGGTGTCTCTCAGCTAGAGTTCCACATAGGTTCTTAAAATTGTGCAATTTCCGTGCACACTGCTTGAAGTAAGTATGCTGACTTTCAAACCTGAACGTCCAGAGTCGAAAAAATGGCTCAAACCTAATAATAAACTCTGGGTAATGGAACAGATATTGGTGCTTTGGCTTGAGGGGTTTGTCAGAAAAAGCCACATTTCTGAAATGGATGTATTCATCAATAAGGACTTTGAGATATGCCACCTGGTCAGACGTATTGGCTGGTGCACATATATATCTGACAATTTGTCTTTGGAGCAAAATCGTCTGCCATACACCACTACCTGTTGGATTTTTGATCCTGTCTCCTACTAAGATTAGTACTTTCAACAAACACCAGTATTGTGCAATATGTCCACTTCTCCTCTCACTGCCTCGGCCTATCACAGGAGATTTGTCATTACTTTCACTCCCAAGTTATTTAACTCATTCAGTGCGGAGGGAGAATAAAGTCACCCAAATGGTCAACAACCAAATGGTGCCACGGGTGACTTTATTCACCAAAAATGCATAAATTATTATGCTTCTGTGGGGGGGGACATGCAGCGTTCGGCCTGTAGAGGGAGCTACAGACCGTGGCCGGGGTTGTGTCGGCGAGACTTTGTTGCACACCTGCTGCAAATGAAGTCTCGCCGGCGAATGTTTAAGATGTGTGTGCTTCTGCCATTTCAGTAGGAGAGTTGAGCTGGAAACGGCGAGACGGGCACGCTGACAGTAGAGAGAACGCCGACTGGAAAGTCGCTGACCGTATGCTAAGGAGGCTGGAAAGCCAAGAGACACTTAAAACCCACTGTGTATGAATAAACGGGAAAGTACTTCCCTTACCGTGAACGCTGCGTCTGCCTCTGTGTCCAAGGACCTTGTTACAGCTTCATTTTGTAGCCAAAGTATTGTTGCTAGGTAAATACCAGATAAAAACGCTTGGCACTCTAGTTGGTGAGGGGACAATATCTGGGGAGAATTTAAGATTCTTCCGTTTCCGGAATTCTTTGGCAGTTGGTGAGTTAAACTGGCTGATGCATCTGTTTAATTCTAAATATGTAAAATGTTTCTCTTGACTGACCAAACGACTGATGAACAGTGAGATTATTCAATAATTGTCTAAATGACAGCGGCAGGTAACAATAACTTTCCCTCCTAAAGACCTCTTCACCCCCACTACTCCCCTGTACAAGTTTCTCTCCTGTTATAAAAAAAAAAAGAAATAAGAAGAAGAAGATAAAATGTTCCTTCTTCTAGCATTGTGACTGCCTATGGCCCGTGGTCTGAGTATTGATTACTTCATCTTGATGAATAGATGATTTACTTACTTAAACAAATGTATTTGTTGTAAGTCACTTTGGATAAAGGTGTCTGCTAAATGGTATAAATGTAAATCTAATGTAAATGCCTGAAGCTATAAAACAGAAAATAGAGCTTAATCAACGCTGTCCAGGGCAACACCGGCCTTTAGGTCCTCAGAAAACTCTTTCTCTGTAGACACTGCAGGGGTCTCAGTAACATTCTCTCTGTAGACACAGCAGGGGTCTCAGTAACATTCTCTCTGTAGACACAGCAGGGGGCTCAGTGGCATTCTCTCTGTAGACACACCAGGTGTCTCAGTAACATTCTCAGTACACATCAGAGGTCTCAGTAACATTCTCTCTGTAGACACATCAGAGGTCTCAGTAACATTCTCTCTGTAGACACATCAGAGGTCTCAGTAACATTCTCTGTAGACACATCAGAGGTCTCAGTGGCATTTTCTCTGTAGACACTGCAGGGGTCTCAGTAGCATTCTCTCTGTAGACACAGCAGGGGTCTCAGTAACATTCTCAATACACATCAGAGGTCTCAGTGGCATTTTCTCTGTAGACACAGCAGGGGTCTCAGTAATAGACTCGGTAGACACAGCAGGGGTCTCAGTAACATTCTCTCTGTATACACAGCAGGGGTCTCAGTGGCATTCTCTCTGTAGACTAGGGATGGGCATGATTAATCGACGATCGATTAATTGATCATTAGAATTTCGTCGATGACATTATTTTTTTAGTCGATGAAACTAGGCTTCGCGTCGTGCCAAACAACTCCCCTTACCTGTTGTAAAATCAGCGAAACCCGCGGCCTCTTGGGGCTTATTGCTTAATTTTACCACACGGGGGCAATATTTGAAAAAAACGCCACAGGCCTACTCAGTTACCTGCGAGTTTCCGTGTATTTCAAAAGTAATGAAGAGGTCACGGCGAAGTGTGGTGTGGGACCATTTTGTTTTAAAAAATGATTTAGTTAACTGCAAACACTGCGAAGCTGTGTATAAGTATAACTCGGCCACGACTCAAATGATGTACCACTTGAACAACGTGCATCCGACCCTGGTTAGTGGCGGTGCATCCTCCTCTCAGTCTCAACCTAGCATCAATGGAATAAGGTTCCCCAGGCTTGCCAAGTTAGCACGGAGGTACCTGTGCATCACGGCAACGTCGGTCCCCTCAGAGCGGGTGTTTTCGGCGGCTGGACTGACGGTCACCAGGTTGCGGTCGCGTCTGACCCCAGAGCATGTTAACATGCTCATCTTTCTCAACAAAAATCAGTAGACTGGTGCTGAAGTTGTATGTGAGTTACTAGTTATTTTTTATGAAGCTTTGTTAATAAGCCTAATTCATTGTTGGGTAGGCTAATCTCCCTCTTTCTCGACTTGGTGCCTTTTATGATAGTTTTGAGTTACATTTGGCAAAACCTGTCCGACCTAAGTATTATATATTTTTGGTTAAGTTATTGTTTAACATGATTGTTTTTTAAAATATTATTATTATTATTTTGGAAAAAAAACGAGGGTCAGTTGTGTTTATAAGCACCGGCTTAGCTGCAGGCTCCGCTGCTTGAGCACAGCAGCGCGTATCTTCAATTGAACGGATCCGGTTTAACTGCCACAAGAGTTGTTCATCTTGTAAGTTTAACTGCCACAAGAGTTGTTCATCTTGTAATAAAGATCTCAATGAGGAAAACACGCTGTGTTTTTGTATTTTCATTGCATTTTGAATATAGCCTATGTAACAATGTCCGATGGTACACAGAGGCAGACGCAGTGTAGGGGTTAGGGATTGCTCCCGTTTATTCATATAGTCTTTAGTGAACCTCTTAAAGGGGCTTTCCAGCCTCGTCCCCAGGTTCGTAGGTCGGTAGGTTCGTTCGTTCGTGTTCGTGTTCGTTCTTTCTTTCTCTCTCTCTCTCTCTCTCTCGCCGTTCCCAGCTCACCTCTCCTACTGAAATGGCAGAAGCACACACATCTTAAACATTCGCCGGCGAGACTTAATTCGCAGCAGGTGTGCAACAAAAGTCTCGCCGACACAACCCCGGCCACGGTCCTGTAGCTCCCTCTACAGGCCGAACGCTGCATGTCCCCCCACAGCCTATAAATAGTGAATTTTAATATAAAAATATTAATGATTAATCGAAAATCGATCGTTAATTCTCCTGACGATCGACTAAGACTGTCTTAGTCGAATGCCCATCCCTACTGTAGACACACCAGGGGTCTCAGTAATAGTCTCGGTAGACACAGCAGGGGTCTCAGTAACATTCTCTCTGTAGACACAGCAGGTGTCTCAGTAACATTCTCTCTGTAGACACACCAGGGGTCTCAGTAACATTCTCTCTATAGACACATCAGGGGTCTCAGTGGCATTCTCTCTGTAGACACAGCATGGGTCTCAGTGGCATTCTCTCTGTAGACACATCAGGGGTCTCAGTGGCATTCTCTCTGTAGACATAGCAGGGGTCTCAGTGGCATTCTCTCAGTAGACACACCAGAGGCCTCAGTAACATTCTCTGTAGACACACCATGGGTCTCTGTAACATTTTCAGGTTGTGTTTCCCACACTGTCTGATATACCTGTTTACAGAGCTGTTTGGGGGATATATGAGACATAAATGTAGATTCAACAGCATATGTTTTCTCACATCCCATAAAAGGGTAACTCATTTCTCTGCCCTCTTGCAAGTCAATTATGTCAAATGTAGACATCTGAACTGACATAAGTCTATGCCTTGTGGTCTCTGTATAAGTGAGACTTAAAGGCAGTAAATTGCCTGAATGCACAGGAACAATTGGGCACAAGTAAAAGAGCAATTGGGTGCATTTCTGTGAAGTCTGATATGCTGTGTGAGTGACACAATTGTATTAGATTCATGGGCACACAATTTGCAGTGAAACAGTTTAACTGTCTAGGGTTGATTCTGGATAGTAAATTAAAAAACACAAATCAGCTGCCTCAGTTCAAGCTGCAGTAATTTAGCCTACCTTGGGGGTAAACATTGACTCATGAAATTATCATTTCTAATAACTTATTTCAAAACCCAAATCCAGCAAGCAAAGTGAACCTACAGTGACCCTAACTAGACGCTGATTTGTATAGTAAAGGTGAAGGACACCACAGTGAAACAGCTACGATGTGTACTTTCTAGTTTTCCTCTTGATGTACCTATCAGACTTCCAGGACTGTGACGTTTCCATGTCCTTCCTAAAACTATACGCTATAGTTTAGCATGTAGTGTATATCATACTATAGTATAGCTACGTGTAGTAGCTTCAATTCAGACAACCAAACTAACGTTTGTGGCGGAGGAAAAGTTCACCCAAGGTTGTTACGGTTCCCTCTCCTAACCATCCCTCTGGCGCCACCTTGAGGCCCCGGCGATCATCGCTGGAGCGTCCAGCTCCCAGTCGACAGCTCACCTGTTCCCTGTCTCCACTCAGCACACCTGCGAACCATCTGCAATCACAGCCCTATAAGAACCCTGCCTGAACTCCACTCCAGTGCCAGAACGTACTGTGATCTTACGGTAACATTTGCGCATCGAGACCTACAGACGCTTCAGCCCTCCTATATATCCTGAAAATTCCTTGTGCCTTGTCTTCCTCCACGTAACCCTACCTGTTCTCCTGTGTTCCCCATCCAGATACCTCGTCCTCCCTGGTTTCCCCCTCGTCCACCCTTCCACGGACCTAGCCCCCTTGCCTATTACCGGACATCCCTGCGTGCCCGACCATCTGCCTGTCCGACTACCCATCTACCTGCCCGACCCGTCTGCCTGTCTGACTACCCGCTCTCCTGCCGACCCCTGGACCGAACCTCGACTACTCTCTTTGGATTCTCCACTTGTCCCCATTCCCCTTTCCTTTACTATTATCATTAAATACGCCTTCGGGCTTCATCTACCCTCTCTGTGTGACGTTGTTTGGTTCCTCAGACTTTCTGTGTAACAAAGTTCACCTCAAATGACAGCTATGCAGCTAGCTCACCAACGGTCAAATCCAGCAGATTTACATTTAGCCAGCGGAGGGCACAGCTAATGTTAGCTAGCTCAAGTTCAAAAACATTGGGGGGAAAACAGAACATGGAATAGCAATAGTCCATTACTTCAATTAGACTAAAGGCTCGCCAACACTTGACAATTCACGGCCTCCCAATGCAAAACTCCCTCTCACATTTATCACATTTTAAAAGCAGAATGTACAGTGAACGCAATTGCAGTGTGCGCATCCCGAGATTGGCCGTACCTGTGCTGTGTCCAAATCGGTATTTTACGTTGGGAGCCTAACCCGGTGTGAAATCGTCTTCTTATTTCATGGCTGATGAGTCTAAAATATGATTTTAACACACCTGATCGCTGCTTCAGTGCAGATAGTTTATACAAGAATCCACTCGCAAAAGACAGCACAATACCATAACCCAATGGGTCTACAGGTCTAACCGTTATTAGCGGTTTTGTTTGCATAACATGTACTGTAACATTCACTGTTGCAAACTGTAGTCGTTTGGCGACCCAAGATGCATTGCTGTCTACAACATATTGTAACGACCCTGTGTAAGGCCCGTTAGCAGCTCCGCCAAGGGAGTTAACTCTCTTGGTGTTGTGGCTAGCGCGGCCGGTTTGTAAGCGGAAGGTTGCGAGTTCGATACCCGCTTAAGGCAAGCTACTCTGCCCCGCCGTTCGTTACATTGGTGTCAGAGTGGGATGGCGCCCGTGAGGCCATCGGAGAGGCGTGTCCACGTGAGAGACTTGTATAGTGAAGCGTGAGGGCATGCTCTCCCGAACGGAGGGGATAGTGTAACGACCCTGTGTAAGGCCCGTTAGCAGCTCCGCCAAGTGAGTTAACTCTCTTGGTGTTGTGGCTAGCGCGGCCGGTTTGTAAGCGGAAGGTTGCGAGTTCGATACCCGCTTAAGGCAAGCTGCTCTGCCCCGCCGTTCGCTACAATATGTTGTTAATTGATAAAACAGGGAATTACTGTGTGGTTTTACTCTAAAAACTACAGCAATTTCTTACAATGTACTGACTACGTGGGCTTTAGCGAGTACACATACATAGCCGAAATATATGATTCTGAGAAATAGGAAAAGACTAGGCACGGGGGGTAGTAAGGGCTGCGCGAAAGGAGGGATGGACACGCCGGGGGAGATGGAGCAGTGGGTTGCGACTTCTTTTTTTTGGCCCATATCTTTCTTTACCACCGGACCCGCAGCCCACAGATTGACTGGCCCACCAGGAATTCTCCCGGTGCTCGACTATCACACTCACTATCTTTATATTCACTGTGCGCAATGTTTGTGCGTAATGTTGGTGAGCCATGTATGCTTTTTCCAGTATACCAGATTTCAGTGATCAACTTTTGCGCCAAAGTTTCTGAGGCTTTATTGCTGGTGGATGTTTTCGCGATAGCGTACAATAACAATGGTGTGTTCCTTGAGAATTTTGAAGGTTATACAATTGCATTTATTTTAAGTTTACTGATACTGTATGGCCACTGGAACTGACAGTCACAAATGCGCAATAATGATGAATATAGAACGGGGAGAATGTTGCGCACTGTGACGTGCTCAGTGCGCAACATTCTACCCGTTATAAATTTGAGAAACAGAACTTTTGAGTCATTCGACAACCAACCTATCGACCATCAACCTAGTGATAGCGCTTACTTTGTTATTATTAGTGCAATCAATATCCCTACGTACCTTTTATGGTTGGCAGTAAGGTATGTATTCTGCTATATCATTTATATGTATTCCAAGTGAAATGTATTTGTAAAATTGACAGAATGAGAACGGCCTTAGGCTTTAGTCCAGCGCCATCAGCTGTCTGCCTCACAGGACCATAGCGTGTGGCTTGGTTATGCCCGTAATCAAATCCTCTTTCAAGCACACTCTTCAGGACCTTTGCCAACTGCTTACCATAAATGGATTTCCCCACCCATGAGGCCTCACCTATGGAGGAGGTACAGATAGAGGTAAAATTGTGCCATATAGTGTGCCATATCCAACCCAGCCATTGATAGTCAAGCTTTGACTGTCACAGGTTCATTGGTTTAGACAGTGATGGATGACTCTTTATTGCAGAGAAACCTCATGAGGCAGTTCATGATGTTGAAATATGAGGGCCAAGTTCAATCCAACACCGCCATGACACACATGAAGGACTAGCTGGTGTCAGGGAGAGACTTCTGGCAAGAGTGAGTGAGCCTTTGAACTGGCTGCCATGGATTGTTTTCAACTGTGCAACAATACACACTATGCTATATTAGTGTAAATTCACTTGTGAGTCTGATTCTATGTTTTTTCATGTCTGAAGGTGTCAGGATGTAACGGAGAATGACTCGAGGAAGCTCTGTTTGGCTGAACTGGTATGGAGTCTCTACTGCATGACATTCTATACCAACTGAAATCATTTTTGCATCCATCCATAGAGAAAATAATAATGGTAGATACAGTATTAAGTATGTTTCATTGTAAGGCCTCTCCTGTTAGGTCAATGGGTAATTGAACATAATCATGTTGTACACAGACCTGGTACTCAAAGAGACGCCTAGAACTGGATGAGATGGAACAGGAGGTCCGCAAGGAGCTGAACAATGAACACCACCTCTCTCAGCAATTTGGCAGAGAGGTACAACCATAGAGATAGACACACAGGTTCTACCTCAGGGTACGACTATAGAGATAGACATACAGGGTCTACCTCAGGGTATGACAACATAGAGTTAGACATACAGGGTCTACCTCAGGGTATGACAACATAGAGATAGACACACAGGTTCTACCTCAGGGTACGACCATAGAGATAGACACACAGGTTCTACCTCAGGGTATGACAACTTCCTGTTATTTAATCCAGATACCAGAGAATCTGGTTGAGTTTAACAAACTAACAACCTAACAAACTCTCTCTCCCTCTCATAAAATTTATTGTTTTTATTGTCCTATTTTGTACATTTGTTATTGCTGGACTTTGCTATTTTATATATTTTTTGTCAATATTTGCTATTGTTTTTTATGTCCCATGCACCAACCTCACCAAGTCAATTTCCTGTATGTGCAAATATACTTGGCCAATAAAAAGAATTCTGATTCTGATTCTGATATGAAGGTCACCATGGAGGGGCTGGTGACCTGTTCCTCCAAGGGGCTGATAGTTACTTTAGCCCTGAAACATCTCCTGGAGAGCAGACCAGATGCCCCTGCAGTGAAGAATAGACATTCCCAGTTCATGCAGCCAAGGATTGCCAGACTCTCAACAGACTCCTCTTTGAAAGGAGGATTGAAGATGCTGCAGTCAGGGAAGTCACTAAGTTAGTGGAAAAAACAGCCACAGAATTCCTGTGTCAATTTGGAAATGTCCCCATGCCTATTCTCTCTGCCATCTCCAAGGCAGTGTCAGGGGACATAGTGTTTGCTGTCTATTCTAAGTTTGAAGAGGCATCAAAGACATTTAACCTGATGGATTTTGATGGGACATCCTTTGACACCAGAGTCACAGCCTATGATGCTGCGTGGGACATCAGCTATAAGTTGTCTGCATCACATGTGACGATGATCCCAAAGCAGTGTGTGCTGTTGGATGCTATTATTCAGGAAGTCATCACTGAAGTCTTGCTCCAAATCAACGAACTTTGCGAACAAAGACATCAACTGTGAGGTCAGTGCTTTCACAAGGAATGTGTTCAAACTTCTTAACCCCGTGCCATGGGTGCAGGTGACTGCGGTGGAGGAACTGGCAAATACACTCCTCCAATCCGCTGATGTCTTTAAATTTGCCATGAGCATTGTAACAGACCTTAAAGCAAGAGGCAGGCTGTTGGGACAATATCAAGATAGCAGTGGCCAATGGTTACCCGGACAAACACATCCCATACAGGGTGGCAGTCAACATCGGTAGATTTGTTCCTTATAAGTACTCTACCAGCCCATTTGAACAGCAAGTTACTCAAAGGATAATGGATTCGATCGAGTTTCATGTTCCGATTGTCAGTCCCTCTGAGAACATCATTGTGGAGGACTCCACTACTGCCATTGAAGACATAAGTGAGGGGGATAAGACTCAAAAGAAGGGTCTTGTGGAGGTTCAGGCCAGTAAGGTAAGAAATATTAACCATCTATAATGTATGTTAATATCAATGTGAATGTGAATATCTAGTCAAATGCATTTGCAGTTTGGGTGTATAACATGGAAAAGTTGTATCAATTTGGACAATAAATTAACTCCAGCTTACCTGGCAAGTCATTGGTATCTTTTGTGAAAGACAGAGTCCTGCTTTTGAAGTATTCTCATGCTCTGCTCTGTCTGTTTACAGCCCACGGAGCTTAAGCACATGGCAGACAAAGGCACTGCATTGGATGGAATTGCTGAGGCTTCATCCAACAAAGATGTGGAAGACAAGAAGCCAGGGACAAGCCTCGTCAGTCCCTCTGAGAACATCATTCTGGAGGACTCCTCTGCTGGCATTGAGGACATAAGCGGGGTGGATAAGACTCAAAAGAAGGGTCTTGTGGAGGTTCAGGCCCACACCACCATCAAGGATGTGCTAAAGGCAAAGCTCTTGGAGGATGAGGAGTCTGTCAACCAGCTCCCAGATGCTACTCAGGTGGAGAAGAAAACACCTGAGCACAAGATCATCAAGGAAGAGGATGATGTCACAAAGGCACATTCCTCAGAGCAGGAGGAGTTTCTCAAACAGCTTCACCAGATGTTCGAGGAGGACAAACTGTTCTCCAAAGAGAACCATGTGGAAGCTGAGGCAGCAAAGCTGGCCCTGGTCAGTGTTGACACACATGATGGTCAACACTGGCCCTGGTCAGTGTTGACCATCACACCATGTCTGGCCAGTAAGGTAAGACATATGAACCATCTATAATGTGTGTTAATATCAATGTGAATGTGAATGTCTAGTCAAATGCATTTGCAGTTTGGGTGTATAACATGGGCAAGTTGTATCAATTTGGACAATAATTAAGCTCTGGGAAGTCTGGTATGGTTTGTGAAGGAACTGTATATTGTCCTGCTTTTGAAGTGTTCTCTTGCTGCTCTGTCTGTCTGTTTACAGCCCACGGAGCTTAAGATAGAGGTGTGCAGTGGAGTGATAGACAAATGCAGCGGTGAGGTTTTCATAACTTACCCTACTAAACTAAATTGTGAAGGCTTATCTCTGTCAGTTTCCACAAATATGCACATGATCATGGTCATATGTGAAATAACATAACTGTTCTGCTCTGTCTGTGGTGCTCACCTGTTCCACTGGCATCCCCAACAACGAGGAGTGAAACCAGCCCCCATAACCCCCCCCCAGACATCCCCAATGAGAAGTGAAACCAGCCCCCATAACCCCCCCCCCCCCCCCAGACATCCCCAACAACGAGGAGTGAAGGAGTGAAACCAGCCCCCATAACCCGCCCCTCAACATCCCCAACGAGGAGTGAAACCAGCCCCCATAACCCCCCCCAAAACATCCCTAACAACCAGGAGTGAAACCAGCCCCCATAACCCCCCCCCAAAACATCCCCAACAACGAGGAGTGAAACCAGCCCCCATAACCCCCCCCAAACATCCCCAACAATATAGACTGAAACCAGGCCCATACCCCCCCCCCCCCCCACAGACAAACATCCCGAACAACAAGGAGTGAAACCAGCCCCATTACCCGCCCCCCCCCCCCCGCCCCCACAACATCCCCAAAAATAAAATGGCCATTAAAGAATTACGTTCTGACTGAAAATGTAATTGGAATTGTAGCTATAGTGTGATACACTTACTGTGTACTACTGACAGTGTTTGGGAGTAGTTCCACTACATTTTGCAGTAGGTTGGTGGTAGTTAAACTTAATTAAAATCCTTTTAGAACTGCTGGTTCTGCTGGTCCTCCTGGTCCCACTGCTGGTTCTACTGGGACTCCTGGTCCCAGAGGCACTGCTGGTCCTGGACTTCCTGCTCTCTTCACTCTCTGTGTAGTGATGACTGTGTGTAGGTTTGTTGAGCTAGACCAGCTGTGTGTCTATGTGGCTTCGTTAGTAGTCATATTCAGCAATACTAGCCCCAAAATTCACAACAAAGTGTAAAAACAAAAACTTTGGACGAAAACCCAGTGGGGCTATTTCTCTGACAGCTAGCTTAGCATAGTCATACCGTCGAAACCCAACAGAGACAATGAATTCAAACTCACAGCTGCTTAAATGTGATTACGGGGTTCGAAGGTCTGTTGTTTAGAGCACACATGGTTTGAAGAGAGATTATAGAATATACACCAGTTTGATACACACACGCACGCACGCACACAAACACACACACACACACATACACACACAGACACACACAGACACACACAGACACACACATACAAACACACACACACACATATGTCACGCCTGAGGTTGCTGTCTGGTGACTCTGGCGCCCTCCTATGGTGGTACGGGGTCAGTGGCCTCCTAATCTACCTGTATTCATTTCACCTGTGTATTCTGTCCCGTTTGTTATATATAGCCTGTGTTTTCCCCATGTCTTTGTCGGAGATTCTCCCTGTCTGCCTGTGAGTACCCTGTCAGTTCCGTTCCTAGTCGTTTACCCCTAGTTACAGTTTCGAATGTTTTTTAGTTCTAGTTATTCCGCTTTTTAAGTGCGTACCTTAGTTTACAGAGCTTGGTTTTCTCCATCTTTATTTTACCCATTTTTCCCCCAGTGTTTGTTTGTTTGCTGTGCCTCAGTTCTCTCATTAAAAGACTCCTTGATTTACTTACGCTGTCGTCTGAGTATCTCTCCGCACTTGGGTCCACTGCATAATCACCGCTAACACACATACACACGCACGCACGCACACACACACACGCACTCACACACTCATACACACACACATATACACATACATATACATATACACACACATACATGCACGCACACACATACATACACACACACACACGCACACACACAGATTGTGTACAGAGATATACACAGAGAATATACACCAGTTTGATACACACACACGCACGCACACACACACACCAACACACAGACACACGAACGCACGCACACACACATACACATACACAGATTGTGTACAGAGATATACACAGAGAATATGTGCCAGCTTGATACACACACACGCATACACACACATACACATGCACACACACATACACATGCACACACACATACACGCACGCACACACATACACACACCCACACACACACATGCACACACACACACAGATTGTGTACAGAGATTGTAGTAGAGTTACTATATTACTACTACTATACTACTACCACTACTCCTACTACTACTACACTACTACCACTATTACTATTACTACTACTACTACTACTACTACTACTACTACTACTACAACAACTACTACGACTACGACTACTACTACTAATAATAATAACAATAATAATACTATTATTATTACTACTACTAATACTACTATTATTACAACTACTACTACTACTACTATTACTAATACTACTACTATACTACTACTAGTAATACTACAATTCTACTACTACTACTACTACTACAACAATAGGACTAATACTATATCTCTACTATACTACTACTACTACTATTACTACTACTACTCCTAGTACTACTATACTACTACTAGTACTACTACTACTATACTACTAGTACTAGTGCTACTACTACTACTAGTCCTACTACTACTACAATTATACTAGTACTACTACTACTATACTACTACTAGTACTACTACGATTACTACTACTACTACTACTAGTGCTACTACTATTAATACTACTACTCCTAGTACTACTACTAGTACTACTATCGTACTACTACAACTATTACTACTAGTGCTACTACTACTACACTACTAGTACAAGTCCTAGTACTACTACTAGTCCTACTACTACTACAACTATACTAGTACTACTACTACTACTACTACTAGTACTATTACTACTACGACTAGTAGTACTACTACTACTACTACTACTACTACTACTACTAGTGCTACTACTATTACGACTACTACTAATAGTACAACTACTATACCACTAGTACTAGTACTACTACTACTATTGTAATACTACAACTACTACTACTACTAATACTATACTACTAGTACGACTACTATCATACTATTACTACTACTACTACTATCGTACTACTACTACTACTACTTCTAGTACTACTACTAGTACTAATACTACTATTGTAAAACTACAACTACTACTACGACTAGTACTACTACTATTTCTACAACTACTACTAATAGTATGACTACTATACTATTAGTACTACAACTATACTACTATGACTAGTACTACTACTAGTACTACTACAACTACTAATAGTACTACTACTATACTACTAGTACTACTACTACTACTACAAATATACTCCTACTACTACTACTACTACTACTAGTACGTACTCCTATCATAGAAATACTACTACTATTACTAGTTCTACTACAACTAGTACTACTACTACTACTAATAGTACGACTATTATACTTCTAGTACTACTACTACTACTAGTACTACTACTACTACTCCTAGTACTACTACTAATAGTACGACTACTATATTTCTAGTACCACTAGTACTACTACTACAACCTTTACTACTACTACTATTACTACTACTAGTACTCCTAGTACTACTATTGATAGTACTACTACTACTTCTACAACTATACTACTACTACTAGTACTACTACTACTTGCACTACTACTACTACTCCTACTACGAACAGTACGACTACTATACTACTACTACAACTATACTACTACGACTACTACTAATAGTACTACTACTACTACTATACTACTACTACTAGTATTACTACTATCGTACTACTACTACTACTACTACTACTATAGGACTACTACTACTACTACTACTACTACTGGTATTACTACTATACTACTACAACTATTATTAGTACTACTACTACTACGACTACTAGTACTACTACTATTACTACTACTACTAATAGTATTACTACTATACTATTACTATACGACTACTACTTCACGACAACTACTACAACCAGTACTACTACTACTTCTATATTATTACTACTACTACTATACTACTACTAGTAATACTACGACTACTACTAATGCAATTCTACTACTACTATACGACTACTACAAAACGACTACAACTACTACTACTATACAGCTACTACTACTTCTAGTACTACTACTATTACTACTACCACTAATAGTACTAGTACTATACTACTCGTACTTGGACTACTACTACAACTATACTGCTATTACTACTACTAGTACTCCTAGTACTACTACTGATAGTACTACTACTATTACTACTACTATACTACTAGTAGTACTACTACTATCGTACTACTACTACTAGCACTACTACTACTACAACTATACTACTACTACTAGTACAACTACTTCTACTATACTACTACGAGTACTACTACTATCATACTATGACTACTACTACTACTACTACTAGTACTACTACTACTACTTCTAGTAGTATACTACTAGTACTACTACTACTACTACCACTCCTAATACTAATAGTACTACTACTATCGTACTATCACTACTACTACTACGACTAGTACTAGTACTACTACTACTACTACTACTACTAGTACTAGTACTACTACTACTACTACTAGTACTATACTACTAGTACTTGTAGTACTACTAGTACTACTACTACTACAACTATACTACTACTACTACTACTAGTACTACAACGACTCCTACTACTACTTGTACTAGTACTACTACGAATAGATACATATGAATAGCATTGCTGGATGTACTCTTTTGTTCAAAAACCGTAGCACCACAGAGAGAGTAATCCTGGTGGATACAAGTAAAGGAAGTATTATATAAAATCAAGGCACATTTTCTGCCATAGCTTGAATGAGTTTCTGGATCTTGACATTTCTTGGAAAGATTTGTCTCAAAAACAAGTAAAAACAAACATTAAAAGGCTTGCAGCATAATTAATAATGAACAATATTCAATGATTCTGATTCAAGCCCTGATGATAATATCAATATAGAAAACAATACAAAATCATGCATGATGTCAAAGCTCTGTAGAATCAATCATTATCATTCATTAAATTAATAAAGATAAAACTGTGTTTCGGTAGATTTTTGATCAATCACAGATCAGTATTGAGGTAGATAGTGGGCAGGGTTAGAACGCTGATCATCATCATCATTGACCATATGTTAAACAAACATGAAATAAGTGATAAACAAACGTAAACTATTCCAAACAAACAGTAAGGGGTGAGTTTCTCGAAAGCGTCATAGTACTAAGATCACCTTTTGCCATCTTTAGCTTTTGGGAAACTCCCCCAAAAAACATAGTGTCAGTGCATTCGGAAAAATTCAGAAATCCATACAAAACATTGATACAAACATACTCTATGAGGTCAGTCTGTTAAACACAGTATACAGTTCTGTCCATAAGTATTGAAAAGAGGAAGCATTTTGTCTTCTTGTAGCTCTATACAGTTTGGATTTGAAATCAAACAATTAATATGGGGTCAAAGTAGAGATTCTCAGCTTTAATTCAATTGGTGTTTTTTTTTTCAGATTGGGTTCACCATGTTTTAAACATACTCTCCCTATTTCAGGGCTCCAAACGTATTGAAAAATATCATATAATGTCCAAATAAAGTACTAATGTTTAGTATTTGGTCAACAATCCTTTGCATGCAATAACTGTCTGAAGTCTGTGACCCATTGACCCCACCAGACGCTGGGTATATTCTCTGGTGCCGATGCTCTGCCAGGCCTATATTGCAGCCACCTTCAGTTGTTGTTTGTTCAGGTTTTTTTGCCTAAAATCTTATTGTCAGGAAATGAAATGCATGTTCAGTTGGATTTAAATCTGAAGATTGACATGGCCAGTCAAGAACTTTCTGCTTACTTACTCATAGTAATTGTTTTATTTCAATTCCAAACTGTTGGAGTATAGAGCTAAAAGAAGACAAAATGTTTCCTCTTCCCTCTACTTATGGAGGGCACTGTAGTTCCATTCACTGAATGGGAAGGAAGGACAATGTGACTGCTTTAACCCTTTCCTCTCTCCATCATGATCTGCTTTTGTCCGGCTGCTGCTACACAGAAACACAAGGCGCCCGAATCACTATTCACAAGCAAAGTAGTCCTTGAGCGGAGCAAAGAGGTGACGAATAACAGCCACACTCCAGGACCGACCTAGGACCTTCTGCCTCTGGGCTCGGCCCATGTTATTGACATCGGTGTAATGTTTGGGAAACCCAAAAATCCTGTGGAAAAAACAGTCACATTATGATATTGACATACTGTAGGAAAACAACCGGAGTATATAAAAAGTAAAAATGACTAAGTGTAGTTAACTTAGTATATTGGCTGGAGAGAGCAGTCATAATCAAGTCACCATAACTTGAATACAAACACAAATACATTCTGTCTCCTCAATGCTATTCCACTCCTGACTTTCACTGTGAAAACATAGTACTCACCTCTCCATCTCTGTGCACCAGAGGTAGTCTTCCTTGCCGTTCATGTCGACCGGCAGAGGTCCACTCTTCCCTTGTCTGATGGAGTTGGACTTGGTGGTTATGGTACGCACTTTGTTGAACTTGGCGGTCCGTCCGATTTCCAGGCAATCTTGCAGGTTCACTTTGTCATCAAGCGAGGTAGCTAGAGGTCTGAGGGGATAGGACAGGTTGATACAAATGGGTGAGCAAACTGAGATCATCCTACATCAATGGTACTGTACGTTTGTGAGAAAAAGATGAAAAGTTGTATAAAAAAATTAAAATGGGTGTGTAGTCTTACTTGGTTGTATAAGAACATGTCTGTGTGTCAGTGCATTTGTGTCAGTGTGTCAGTGCATTTGTGTCTGTGTATCAGTGCATTTGTGTCTGTGTGTCAGTGCATTTGTGTCTGTGTATCAGTGCATTTGTGTACCTGTTCATTCCAGGGAGGTTCCCCCAAAAGTAGCGAGCTCTATGAGCAGGACTCACTTTCACAGCATCAATCAGGATGGGGTTGCACTGGAAGCACAGGACACCAAGTAAGCAATAATAACAAAACTAAACAATAACCCTCAAAAACCAAACGTCATCATGAGAGAGAGGTAGAGAGACAGAGAGAGGTGGAGAGAGAGAGAGGTAGAGAGAGAGGTAGAGAGACAGAGAGGTAGAGAAAGAGAGGTAGAGAGACAGAGAGAGAGAGGTACAGAGACAGACAGAGGTAGAAAGAGAGAGAGAGAAGACTGACTATGTTAAGAGAGAGCTACATAGAAGTCTTCATTATAATGACATAACGAGAGCTGCCTCCATCTTTACCTCAAGGAAGCGACATATGTCAGCCTTGTCGTGAGCGTTCATGGCAACCACATTCTCAAACAGCCAGAAGAACGGCCGATCGTCATCATCCCTTGGCCTCATCATTGTCAGCATTCTGTAATATTCAAAGAACAGCCTGCCTGTGCCCTCTGAAAACAAGAAATAAACAGACAGGCATGGGAGTGAGAGATTAGCATGTAGAGACGTGCATGAATTACTTAAATACAAAAAACTAAGTTTTAAGTTTGATATTTAGAGTTGTCAAAAGCCCAAAAAGGCATTTGTCCCGCAGCGGGATAGTTTGATTAAATACCCATACAGGTCTAAAATGTGGAGTCATATGTAGCCTACTGAGAAACAAACGACAAAAAAAAGGGAAAAAAAAGAAAAGAAAAACAGCATACAGAATTTTGTCGATATGGCAATGAGGACTATATTTTGTTTGTTAGTTTGATGATAGCAGTGTTCTACACCACTACATGTCTGGATTATGTGGGATGTACAGTACTGATTCCAGGGATTCCATGGTTGCCATGGCGCTGTAATGGCTGCCTGGTTGGGTGGTGTTGGGTGGCTAGGGTCAGTAATTACATTTCTGTCCAAATATGTGGAAATGTGCATGTAACAGTACCCTGTCAGCTGCTGATAAGATTTGATACATTCTAAAAAAGATATGCTCTCTAAAGTATGTTCATGTTGTAGCACACTATTGGCTTTGCAGTTGGGAGGTTCCTTACCAAATAAGCCCTTGCGAGCAGGGTTGACCATGGCCAGGTCATTGCATGGGCTTCCACCAATCAGGAGGTCAAAGGGACCCCATTCAGCAAGCTGAACACACACAGACAACAGTACTGGTCAATTACTGTGAAATTACTGTGAAATGTGTTTGTAAACAGGGTTACAGAGAAACATAGGTGAATTATAGGTAGACCTAGACATAGGTAAGAAAAATGGTTGTGGAAGTGTGTTGCAATGTATTGTATGAATATGAATATGAATCTGTGTATGCTGTACTCACATGTTTCCTGGTGATGGTGCGTACATCATTGACATATTCGATATAGCCGGCGTGCTTGATCATGCCCACAGCGATTGAGTCATCGCAGATCTCTGAGGCGATGTAGTGTTCTATCTTGAAGCCCAGGTCTTTGAGCACAAGGTAACCTGTAAGGACAAAATGGTCACACACAACCGTCCATCACTAATCAACAGACATAAAGACACAACTAACAAACAAATATAAACAAACTGAAGACCAAACACACAGTAATTCCGCAACCTGGTAACTTGCCAGAATACACAACACACTGAAATCACAGATCAGTTATCAACAATCTGAGAGTGAGACCAACCTGTAGCGATCCCATCAAAGAGAGACAGCACTCTGATTGGTTTGCGTTGATGGGCGGGGATGGAAGGATAAATTCTGTGGGGTTCCTGTGTTGGAAAATCAACCAGTTACTGGTCAGGTCAATCAATGTGGGCCAACCTACTACCTAAATCTAACTGCTTTACTTATCAAACAAGCAGCATACAAGTCAGAAATCAACCATGATTACGTTCTTGTGAACACCATATCAATATTGTCTATCAACAAGCTCAGAATTTTTGTCTGACATTGAAAGAAGCCAGTAGGTGGCCTGGGGTGGTTCAGTGGTCTAGCACCACAGCCTACAGTGCACACACATACCCATGCCCTGCTGACATGCCCTCTCTTCCTTACTTTCCTGTCTCTCCACTGTCTCTACCCAATACAAAATATAAGTAGAGTACCCCACTAAGAAGCCAATAGTGTGTAAGTGTCTCACGTACAAATGCGAGGGCGCTGTTGTTGATAAAAAACTCCTGCACAAGCAAGCTCCAGTCAGGCCTGAGCTTGAGAGCTCTGCTCCACTGGGTGGGGAGACACATGAAGCAGCTCCAGGGGTCCACCTCCTTCAGCTTGTCAAAGGTCTCTGGGCCCACCAGAATGTTCAGACAGTCTTTACAGAAACACCTGAAGTAGGAGGAGAGAGAAGGACAGAGAGGATACTGTATATTACAACATGTAAAGAGGTTATACTGTAGACAGAGACAGTCTATATTGAAGATATGCGCAATTCCCTTGATTTAATAACCGCACGATCAAATGACCACACAAAACGTTTCTACACACTTCAGTGATATGAAAAACCAATAAGAAAAGTTGCTAATCGGCTAATATCAGCCTAATATCCTCAGGCACGTGGTTCCAGAGTCTAGGGGCCCTAATGGCAAAGGCAGGGTCACCTTTTGTCTTCAGAGGAAGAAAAGGAGAGAAAAGTGATAAATGCTTTTTCTTGAGAGGAGCTTACCTGCAACAACTGGCATTACCACAGAGGATGACCTCCTGACCAGCACAACACACAGTGCAGTAGGACTGGTAGCCATCTTCATCATACCGGTACAGAGTTTCAATGAAGTTCTCCTGCCAAAGTTAAGAGTGTTAGCTTCAAAAAGGTGAGAAGGGTCATTTAGATAATAGACTCTTAGAAATAAAGGTGCTACCCATTGTCTTACGACAGACAGCGGGTGGAATAAGTATTGAACACGTCACCATTTTTCTCAGTACATATATTTCCAAAGGTACTATTGACATGACATTTTCACCAGATGTTGGTAACAACCCAAGTAATCCATACATACAAAGAAACCAAAAAGAAAACGTTCAGAAATTAAGTTGTGTGTAATAATGTGAAATGACACAGGGAAAAAGTATTGAACACATGAAGAAAGGGAGGTGCAAAAAGGCATGGAAAGCCAAGACAACAATTGAAATCTATCAGTAATTAAAAAGCAATCCAGCCCCTTGTCAGTGCAAATTAATATCTGCTGGTTCAGTCCCAACTGATGGTCTACAAAAAGGTGTCATTGCCAAGGTGTCACACAAGACACATCTCATGATGGGTAAAAGCAAAGAGCTGTCTCAAGACCTTCGCAACCTAATTGTTGCAAGACATAACGATGGCATTGGTTACAGGCGCATTTCTAAGCTTCTGAATGTTCCAGTGAGCACTGTGGGGGCCATAATACGGAGGTGGAAAGACAATCATTTCACCATAAATTTGCCTCGATCAGGTGCTCCTCGCAAGATTTCTGACAGAGGAGTGAAAAGAATAATCAGAAGAGTTGTCGAAGAGCCAAGGACCACTTGTGGAGAGCTTCAAAAAGACCTGGAATTAGCAGGTACTGTTGTCTCAAAGAAAACAGTAAGTAATGCACTCCACCGCCATGGCCTGTATGCACACTCACCACACAAGACTCCATTGCTGAAAAAAAAGCATGTTGAAGCTCGTTTAAAGTTTGCTGCACAACATGTGGAAAAGCCAGTGAAATACTGGGAGAATATAGTGTGGTCAGATGAGAGCAAAATTGAACTGTTTGGATGCCATAATACACACCATGTTTGGAGGAGAAATGGCACTGCATATCACCCTAAAAACACCATACCAACAGTGAAGTTTGGAGGTGGGAACATCATGGTGTGGGCTGCTTTTCAGCAAATGGTACTGGCAAACTTCACATAATTGAAGGAAGGATGAATGGGCAAATTTACCGAGACATTCTTGACCAAAATCTGCTGCCAGGATGATGAAGATGAAACGATGGTGGACACTTCAGCAAGACAATGATCCCAAACACACAGCCAAGGAAACTCTCAATTGGTTTCAAAGAAAGAAAATAAAGCTGCTAGAATGGCCCAGCCAATCACCTGACTTAAATCCCATTGAAAATCTATGGAAAGAACTGAAGATCAAGATTCATAGAAGAGGCCCACGGAACCTTCAAGATTTGAAGACTGTTTGTGTGGAAGAATGGGCCAAAATCACACCAGAGCAATGCATGCGACCAGTTTCTCCATACAGGAGGCGTCTTGAAGCTGTCATTACCAACAAAGGCTTTTGTACAAAGTATTAAATAAATATCAGTAAGCGTGTTCAATACTTTTTCCCTGTGTCATTTCACATTATTACACATAACTTAATTTCTGAACTTATTTGTTTTGGTTTCTTTGTATGTATGGATTACTTGGGTTGTTACCAACATCTGGTGAAAATGTCATGTCAATAGTACCTTTGGAAATATATTTACTGAGAAAAATGGTGACGTGTTCAATACTTATTTCACTGTTTCGCTGTATAGTGCAACTCCATCTACACTGATTTGTCTGATAACACAATAAAGCAATTATGGGAAGGATAAGAAGTAACCAAGCTAAAGTTATATATAATAATAATAATAATAATAACAACATTAGAATTAGTTTACCTTGCACTTCAGGCAAAGACTTCCTTCAAACAGTGGATGAAAGGTCTCGATGTTGGAGGTGCCACAGGATAAACAGACATCTAAGATGATATAAGAATACATATCACTATGCTTAAGTCAAATTAATTAGTTAGTTTAGTTCCCATTGGTTTTGATAGCAGCCTAAATGATTTGTATTATTTTGCACAATAAGCCTATTTAAAAAATAAATATAAAATACCTGTAATCTTCTTCTTTTTCCCAATAACCTCTTGAACCTTTGCCTCTGTGAAGCCCCAAAAAAATTGTAAAAACACTCAAAGCTTGAAGATTAATGTCCTTGATTGCAATTATTTTGTTCATATGGAAGGTGTGTAGAACTTAATAACCCAGCCAGCAGAGAAATGACGGCCCAGATCTGACCCATGCCTGTTTTCTACCAGCATCCGGATTTGGCCCAAGAACAACTTTGTTCCCCGGGCCAGAAGTGGGCCAACTCTGGCTGTCATGCCTGAGCCTGATCTTTGCCATGAAAAGGCCAGACCTTGGCCGGTATGTGGATGTGGCCACATTCCTCATACCAGAGCTGGCCAACAGCAAATTGCCAACTCTCATCCAGGGCTTTCCCCCCACATTTGGACCAGGTCTGGCCCATATAGCACTTGCCATTTCCGGCACTCAGCCATATGTGCCCCACAAGACGAGATCTTGTCCACAATTTTCTGCTGACTGGGAATAATATGTGCCATTTAGTCATCATCCAAAGCGATTTACAGTACAGTGAGTGCATACATTAGTTGTATATATGGTCCCAACTGAGCCACACAGGACTAACCTCTGCTGTAGGACAGAATCACAAACGCTCTATTCTTATGCACATATTTCCTCTTGGCTGGGGGCTGGTAGTCTGACAAAGCGGAGTCTGAAGATTCTCCTTTTGCACTGGCAGAATCTAAGGAAACAAAACCAACCAAAAGGGCAGAATACAGTAACATTGCAGACTATAAAAACGTCAATGGAGATATGGTTATAGTACATTTGCTTCACTACAATCACAATACTACAGTAATCATAATCATTCTCTCATATTTTATTTATCATGATGTGGATTTGGTCTGTTGTGGTGTTTGTTCGTGTTAACTGTCAATGTTAGGGGATTTACACCCAAAAGGGCCAACCTGAAGCATAATGTGCTGGCTCTGATATTTCCCATTCACATTGTCCTGTCCAGCACAGTTTCAGCAACTGTGGTGGATGCGTAACCAAGCCAGCCAAGTAGAGCTCAACTTGGCTCAGCTTGGTAGTGTGATTAAGGGTGTGTGTTTATTAGTGTTGGTTAATGTTAGTTTGTTAAGTGTTGTTCGTGTTCTGAGTGTTTTGGGGTAAAGCTACACATACTGTCAGCAGGTGAGAAGCCGTCAGGTCCTGTAGGGATGAATCCTCCGTGGGCCCACTCCAGCATTATCTTCAGCTCTTCCTCCTTATTCCCTGCCGCCGACGCAAATGACTTCTCACACCGCTCACCTGCCAACTGCACACACACCAAGTGGGTTGGTGAATTGTAGTGTAAGGCGTATTGTAATAACAGGGTGAGGTAACAGTGCAGTGCATTTACAAATGTTAAGTTGCCAGCCACACAATAAAATTAAATAAATGCTATGGTCGGATAGCCTTTCACTTTACGCAAGGAGGAGAAAGTTCCATTGCAAGGTGCGTGGCTTTCACGTTTAACGACTTCACCTTAGAATGTGTGGCATACACATTGGGAACGATCAAATACCAAACATTTAGATATGAAAGCCTTAGATCCAAGGAATTTGTAGAGAATAGGGTGTAATGTGAAAGCAGCTTTGAATAGAACAGTGTGATATCCTGATCGGAGGATATCACCTGGTCCAGTCTTACCTCAAGGACCTGGTAGACGGCATCTTTGTAGGTGGGCAAGTTTGCATATGAATGGTTGCAAAAACAGTTGGAGAAAGCTGCAAATGGCAGAAGTCTCTCTGTATAGATCTGCAATAAAAAAAAAAGAAGACTTCAGCTCAATTGTTTCATTTGTGTGCATGCAGGTCTTTAAAACAGTCAGCTCAAGCCCTCAACTCTTTTTTAGTTTTTTATTTCTGAGACAAGACATTGTATAAAGTCACCTATGTAACTTTTCTTGACCTAAGCTTTAAAGGTAGACTCTGGGATATGACGTCGCACACGTGAAAACAGAGCAACTTTCATCAAATACATTGTAGTGAACAAGAGCGAATGAGAGCATCCACTCATTTCACTGCCCTTCACTTTCACTTTCACATTCTTTCTTTCCATGTCCCTCTGTTTCTTCTTTTTTTGGTTCTACTTCTCAGAAAACCAGCCTCTAGTAAACAACTGCCTGGATGAGAAACAAAGATATTTGAGTTCTACCAGAGACGCTCACAATTGCACAACAAAATGTTTGACGCATGGGCTCTGTTACAACAATTTCTATTCTCTCGTCTCTTGCCTCTCCATTTTTTTAATAGACTCTGGCAGCGTCGCCCCGCTCATTTGTGCTATGGTGGGATATCCCAGAGTTTACTTTTAACCCCTAAAAAATAAAACAAACCCACAAAATCCAAATGGAGAATAAAAACGAAAGAAAGAATTCCTCAAGTCCTCACCTCCGAGAACATGCCATCTCCGAACCACTCCACCTTCCTCATTCCAGGGAACACTGTTTTAGCATTCCTGGCCATTATGATCCCTGGCCACCAGGGGAAGCCCTTTATCTTGCCCAACACCAGCTCCCCCATGACAAAGCCCTTCCCATCCTAACAGGGACAGCCAGGGAGATGGTTGTTATGAAGATAAAGTTGATCACATACACATGCACACACATACATACACACACACACACACACACACACCATGACACACAAATGCATACTGAAATATTAGGGCAAGCTAGAAATATGTTATCTTTTAACAGGTAAGCATGCCAACTTTACAACTACAACTTTTGAAAGCAGAAATTGAAAGCAGCTAAAATGAAATATGAGCAGACCGACTGTTGGTTACAAAGAATAAAAGTGACTAAATGACATATTACCTGGTATGGACAGCCCTTCTTCCCTGACCTGGGGCTTGGTTCAGACATGCTGGACGATGATGTATGGATCTCATTGTTCACCTGGAAGTCAAACATACCCATATTTGAATACACAGTTAAAACTATCGATAGTGCCATATCTTAAGACAATGACAAATACATACACAGATTTTTTCTGACAAGCCTTACAGTTGAATAGACAGTTGTCTCACGAGTGACTACAACTGTATGGCTTTAATTTCATTTTTACTTTCTGTTAGGACTGCATGGTTAGTTACCAGCATTCATTTGAATTTCAAAATCCTGCTTCTCTTTAAGTGACCCAATCCAGCTGACCATGCGGCCCAGTTTCAGTGCAGTGAGGATGACAGAGGTAAGTAAGATGGGAGAACATTATGTTGCAAAAGGAAATCAGAAAGAAGAAAGAAAATATAATTAATATAGAATATATTCGTAATCATATAGAAAAGAATATGTTAAATTCCCAAAGAGAATCAAAAGAAAGCATAATGACAAATACAGTACACAAGATGCATAATCATTTTGTTATGATTACACATGTCATTGTTCTATTAGCCATAGGTCAGATGGGCCTCTTTCAACCGTCAGGGCTCTGAGAGTACCTACCGGCTCAGCTTGGGACTCCTGGCCCGTTTTGCTGTCCTTATCATGACCCAGAGGCTTGACCCATGTACCGGTACCAGCCTGAAACATAGTGCGTGCCTGTGGCTTCTGACGCAAGCTGCCGTCCCAGCCATAAATGCCCCTAACGGTGCCCTGAGGGACAACACACACACACACACACACACACACACACACACACACATTACACGCAGACATCAAACACACACACACACACCTTCACATATTTAAGAATGACCACTACTGCCAACCATGAATCAGGCCCCACGTGAGAAAAAAAAGAAAAGAGAAAGGAGAGAATATAAAAGCTGCATACAAGGTTAGAGTGAAAATTGGTTGAGAGTTTAAGAGTTAAAGCGCTTGCCCTTGGTATGGGTTTAAGATGGTATCTACTGTAAGGACCTGAAATCTAAGAGGCTGGTTTACAAAAGCCTCTTTCACACAGAAAGATCTCAAATTGGACGCTGACTTTGGAAATTCAAAGGTATCTGTACCTGTGTTTTAACAGGCAAACTCACATTCAATTGCTCTATATTTAGTAACAAAGTAATTACTCAAGTAGTTTTGTTATTACCTCCTGATCAGAATTTGTCCAAACGACGTCGTCCTCAACAAAGACAGTATCATTCTTTTTATTTGGCCCTAGAAAAGAGAATAGTATAACAAAATAAAACATGGTTCTTAAATGTTCAAAAATGTATGAGTTGTGCCTCAAACTGTCAAAGGTTGAAATCACATATTTCATATATAAGAGTATATTATATACTCTTAGGAAAAAGGGTTCCAAAAGGGTTCTTCATTTGCCCCTGTAGGAGAACTCTTTCAAGAACCCTTTTTGGTACTAACTAGAACCTTTTTTTCTAAGAGTGCAGTGATAATGACAATGAGTGGATTGTTAAGCATTCTCTGGTAGTGTGTCACCTTGTACATCACTTAAACTGTGATTAAGTGATGAAGATGATTACCACCATGTATCATCCTCATTAACCCAGAGAGTATTATTTCTTACTGATTATCTTCTGCAGTCGCACTGTGCATGGCTTCACTGTCCCATTAAGGTAATTCACCTCTGGAAAACAAGTCACATCGCCTTCCATCAATTAACAAGGATTCAGGGATCCGGCTAGGTGAAACACTATATTAGAGGGGACAGTGTTAGTTTGGTATATTTACATTTTTGTATGTTTTCAATCATTATAGACAGAATGCATTCTTTAAGCCCACCACCATGACTACAATTTGGGAAACAATCATGTCGAAGTGGGGCAGACACCAGTTATGTCTGATTAAATCTATTGGTTTTGGTCATATACTGTACTCAGTGACTCTGGAAAATGATTATATTCCAACTCCACGGTGTGGCTTTGACCATATGAGAGTTGGTGATCATTTTGGTGCTGTTACAGCCTGCTTACATCCAGTGCCCTCCATAAATATTGGAAAGAGGAAGCATTTTGTCTTATTTTAGCTCTAAGTGGAGATTCTCAGTTTTAATTCAATGTTTTTTTTCAGATTGGTTTCACCAACCATTTTTATACAAAGCCCCCCTATTTTAGATAACCAGTAGTACTGGTTTGACAGGTGTTTCTGGTAAGTCAGATGTGTTTGGTCACATAATTTATGCAGGCATAAGAGAGCTGTCAATTGATTCTAGCTTTTCCCTTTGAAGTCTGACAACATGAAGACCAAAGAGTTGTTACTGCAATTCAAGGAAGCCATTATTGGGCTGAGAAATCAGAAAGAAACTAACTAGGTGTGAATGTGTCAGAGACTACCATCCGAAGAAGACTTCACCAGCAGAACTACAAAGGCTACACTGCAAGGTGTAACCCACTAGTTAGCAACAGAAACTGGAGGGCCAGATTACAGTTTGCTAAAAAAAATGCCTAAAAGAGCCTGCAGAGTTCTGGAAAAAGGCCTTGTGGACAGATGATAGAAAGGTTAATACAGTATGTACCAGAGTGATGGCAAGTGTGCAGAAAAAAAGGAACTGCCCAAAATCCCAGACATACCACCTCATCTGTGAAATATGGTGGAGGAGGTGTTATGGCTTGGGCGTGTATGGCTGCCACTGGAACTGACTCACTTGTCTTCATTGATGATGTAACTGCTGAAGGCAGCAGCATAATAACTTCTGAAGTGTACAGAAACATCTTGTGTGCTCAAGTATGAGCAAATGCTTCCAATCTCTCTCATATAGCAAGACAATGACCCCATACATATTGCCATAGCAACTAGGGAGTGTTAAAGGGACAAAACGTGGAAAGTTCTAGAGTGGCCAAGTCAATCTCCAGATTTAAATCCAATTGAACATTCATTTCATTTGCTGAAGAGGGAACTTAAGGCAAAAATACCTCAAAACAAACAACAACTGAAGATGGCTTGTGACAGAAATATTACTGATAGAAATGTTTTTAGTCAGAATACTGCTGTATGCTTATAACAATGCCCTTATGGTGAGGCGAGCTGTGGAAATTTACTGAGTATTGTTGCTGGGCAAAAACGGGGGGTGAAGGTTGGGAGCAGACTGTGGGAAACAGTCCTTGAGACACCTATTATTGACACAGTGGGCTTCAAACCGCCAACATCCCAATCTTTATCCTTGATTGTGTTCTTTAAGGTGGAAGGTTGCTGAGCTGCGCCTCAGAGGTTTCACTGGACTTCTGTTTGGAGTATCTCTCCGCTTGCAATAAACTCTTATTGTGGCTTTAACAAGACCCTTGGCTCTTGAATCTCACTTTTGCTGAAATAAAATACTACAGTGGAGAATTTCCACAACATTCTCAGGAGAAGGATTGCTGACCAAATACTAAACATGAGCGCTTTATTTGGACATTATATATTTTTTCCAATGCTTTTGGAGCCCTGAAATAGGGGGAGTATGTTTAAAACTTTCTAAATGGTGAAACCAATCTGAAAATGTAATTAAAACTGAGAATCTCTACTTTGGCCTTAATTGTTTGGTTTTAAACTGTTGGACTATAGAGCTAAAAGAAGACAAAATGATTCCTCCTTCCAATATTTATGGAGGGCACTGTAGTTGCTCTAAAGACTTACGCATACCAAACAATGCTTAGACAATAATAATGATATCATCAGTGTTAATCTAACACATGTAGATGCTTGCAAAGATATTGAGCCTCCAGGACTACCTTCTTAACTATCTAAAATGCAAATGTGACTTACAACAAGTACATTTGTCTAAAGTAAGTGAAAAAACATAAAATGTTTGTTATTTCATTAATTTAGATTATTCCATTACTTTTTTGATTACTCATATACAATGGTAATAATAAATCCTCCAGCGATCTAACAGTCCTTAAACAATACAACTCACCTGAGATGATGCTAGAAGCTTTCTTCTTCCTGTCGTTCCTGACAGGAGAGCCCTTGGTACTGTTGCTATCTGAGAGAGCACTGTCAATAACGTCGACCTCCTGAGTAGAGTCCAGCTCACTCTCTGTAATTTCTTCACTGTCAGAGAAATAAGTGGCATACCCATTCTCCAAAGCCTAACACACATGTAGCACACACACACACACACACACACACACACACACACACACACACACACACACACACACGCTATTAGTTAATTACACTGTATGTAGATATTTGCTAAAGAAGAGACACATGTAAATCATTGTTAAAGGTTATTGTATGTTAGGACATTATAACTACAATACAGTGACATACATATTACTTTGATGCTTTGATCATTTTATACCTGAGTAAAGACCCTCTCTGCTTCAAGTGGGGGGCAGGGCAGGGCTAACAGGGTCAAAACTAGTTTCCTGAAGATGGTGGTTGACCGAGTGGCTTTCAACACAGTGCTCCAATGTTGCTCCAGTGATGGTGCTGCTGCCGTGCCGTTCGGGAGCCCACCATTACATCCGTTCTCACCCTCGTCTCCCTCCTCCTCTCCCTCTGCCTCCTCAGCCAGTTGATACTCTAGGAACTCGTTGGTGAGCTGGGTGACCTCCTCAGGCGTGCTGCAGAGCCCCAGTTTGTAGCCCAGCTCCCCCACGGCCTTCCCTGTGACCTTGAGCCTGCCCTGAGGGCTCAGGAGCAGGGCCATGTTCCTCAGGACCCCATCCGTCAGGGGCAGCCCATCCGAAAGGCTGGCTGTAAGCGCAGTGTAGAATGATAAGGCCTTTCTCTGTAACATCTGCAGGACTTCCCCCGAGTCACTGGACTCGCACAGGAAGTCCTCCATGGCGGCCCCGCCCACATTGAGCTCCGACCTCGGCAGTTGGAACTTGGGGGTCTTGAGGAGCGTGATGTCACGTTCCTTGAGGAAGCGCACAACGGCCCTAGGGTGGAGGAAGCCGGCGGTGTAGGAGCGCAGGAGGCCACTGGCGTCCTGTAAGATGCGGACCAGGCCAGGCTGGGCCTGGACCTCATGGCTCTGCAGCCCCCCCTTGAAAGCCCTGAGGGGCTCTAGGGCCTGGTCCAGAAACATGAAGGTAGCCCTGAGTTCAGGCTCCTGCAGCTGAGCGCAGATCAGCTTGGCCTTGTTGTCACCCTCCTTGTCACAGGAGCCGAAGTACGATATCAGATTGGTCCACATCCCTAGAATCTTCCGGACTAACTTACAGAAGTTAAGGCAGCATGTGGTGAGGGGGAAGGAGGGGCCGTCCATGCCGATGCTAGCGAACAGGGTCTTCAGGTTGTCGTTCTTAGTGGAGCAGGAGGAGTAATGGGCGTGGATGTTCTTGATCAACTCTTGGGCTTTGGAGAACTCCATCACCCCAGCGTGGCAGGCTGTGTCAGCCACATCGTACAGCCCACCTAGGGCCACTACATTGGGGTTGAGTTCCCTGAGCTGAGAGTAGATCTGCTCCAAGGCTGCGCCGTTACCATTCAAATAGAGGGCGGCAAGGTAAGCGGCTGGAAGCCCAAATCTCTTCAGGGACTCCACCAGAGCCGCAGCGGTTTGGCCTCCTGCATCATCAGCCAGAAGCTGCAGAACGTCCAGGAGCCTGATGCGGTGCCGTGCGGCCTTCACGTCAAAAAACCCCACGAGAACAACAGAGGACGTGTCAATCTTCCCCAGTGCCACTCCTCCATACACGTAGACACAGTATGGGGTCTGTTGGCAGGCAGACACTATGTCCTTTGGGTACTGCAACCCCAGGACATAGTTAGCGTATCGGCTAGACACCTGGCTACCACTCATAGAGGGACCATTGGCACAGTGTGTCTGAATGAACCGTAGGACAGTCTCGCTACAGGGCGGAGCATCACTAGTCCCTCCCCTAGGCTCTAGGTCGACCCAGGTTGGCGCCACAGCGGGTGTTCTTACAGTGCTTCTTGGAGTTATGGTGGTGCTTGAGGTCAAACAGGCCTTGGTGATGAATGTTTAGGTTCAGGTCACACAGCTGGCAGTAGGCGTATTTCACTCCCAGGTTGCTTGGCCTCACCCAATTGTAAGTCTTCCTCCACTGGTCAATGTAAACGTTACGTGTCTTGTCCCTCCCTTCCTCATCTGTGTCCGACTCCACTTTCCTGTTCCCTGTTGAATATAGAAAAGCACAGTCAGGGATAGAAGTGGATAGAAATACTGTGTTGATATAAAGCTTCAAAAAAATGTTTGAAACTAAAACAGTGACGCTGTGCTCACCGGGGCCTTGTGAGGCAGACCTACTCCCATGAGGGGAGCGGAAGGTTATGGTAGGCGAGATGGTCTGGCCTTTGCGAGCCGACACAGGGTTATACAGCTGCCCCGCCAGGTTAGCCTGGAAAAACCTCTTGAACCACTTCAGGAACGTGAAGTTGGACCCAAACTTTCCTTTTATAAGCTCCTCGACTGGGACAACCTAAAGGGAAGACGTTTAAAACAATGAGCAAGCAACAATGAACAATACACAAAGAAAGGTAATTTTTAAATGGTGGGGGGTGGGAGGGGGTTAAAGACAAAAACTTCTGCTGTTATCTATTCTCAATCGAATGGGATTGTGTCTGCCTACCTTGGTGACGCCACTCTTCCTGAAGCCAGCTTGGAGTAGATCGAAGTTGTGAATGAAGTCTGCCTGATCCTGGGCTTGGAACCTTACTTTGCTCATGTTGATGGATTCAGGGAATAGCCAGTCCATAAACTGACAATAACAGACACCTGTAGACCCCACACACATGTACATAAACACACAAGCGAATACACACAGGCGAAAACACACACACACACACACACACACACACACACACACACACACACACACACACAATATGGCTTGTCATCAGGGAAAGAGCTTAATATTCTAGGATTGACCATGGGGTATAACCATGATATGACCATGGAGTGAGACACAGTGATCTGCTGAAACCGTACCTGAGCACATCTGCTCCACAAGGGTGAATTCAGTATGTAGAGCCTTATTGAGCCAGGTCAGCAGATCATAGCAGCTGGATTTGTCTCCGGTGGTGTCCACGGTCAGGATTGCTTTTGTTGCCATATTTTCCTTGAAAATGACACCACAGAGAAACAATGCACATGGGGAGGAGTACAGGATTATGCTAAACACTGTTTTAAGATGATCTAATCTAGTTGGTATGTTATAAATTGTTACAAAGGGGGGGGGGTGGGTTTAAAAGAGAAACAAAATTGGAAAAAGAAAAGGGCAGAGTGACTTTTTTTGTTGTTGTTTTGTTGCAGTAGGCCTAATAAAAGGAGAGTCCTTATAAAACATCCATCAAATACACTTAAGTAATCATAGCCTTTCAGTGATTGAAACCTAGTCCTGTCCAGGATTTCTTTTAACATTGAGGATTAAGGGCAGCTATTATGACAAAGAAACCAGTTACAGCCCATTCTCTGAAATTATTGAATAAAAACGTAATATATCAAATAGGTTAGGGATGCTGTGTAAAATAATCAAACACATAAAAAACGTGTGGACTACAATCCGGACAAAATCAAGCGCGTGCGTAAAATGCTGTTGCTAGATTCCCATTTCTCGTTCCTACACCGGCCTCTTTTTCTCCTGCCCATTCGCAATCATCTGTGTGACTATAAGCGGCAAGTTCCGAGAATAACACTTCCGGTTTCGTTTTTGCGACTTCAAAATAAAAGCGCGAGGTAAGAGATCGCTGAAAATGTATAGGATCACGATATTTCATCATATCTTTCATAAAATAAGGAAATATTACTTAACAGAAAGTATATGCAATTTCGAAAAAGTAATTTTGCCAAACCCTTAAAAACCCTTACAAACCGTTAAAACACAAATAATACTTGATTGAGAGGATAAAAAGTTTATTTCCAGAGATAATTTAAATGTAATTGGTGGTTCCTTTATCCATACTTACTATTTCTAAACACTTAAACAAGTTAACGTGGGCGCTTTTATTTAGAAGAAATCTTCATTTACATGCACCCAAGGTAGGTGGGCGGTGTTCCACTATTTTCGTTCACGGAACACAAATCCATAGATCCCAAAAAACTAATCTCGCGGGGTAATTTTTGCCGCGAACGTCTTGGCCAAGACAAGAGAAACATTTCCTATATGTTTTCTCCAGTGTGAATATTGCATACGCTGCGAGAAGTGAGAAAAAATACATACATGCATACTATTACATACTACTATTGCTGCTACTGTATTTATCTACCCACTCCACTATTGTTGTTTGTGTTTCTGCTGCTACCTCTACCTTATGTTATTGTTTTATTATTACTTCATTGTTGCACTGTTGAGGAGCTAGCTTGCCCAAAGCATTTAATTACACCGTGTACCGTGTTCATTACACTGTAATATGTATTATCAATGAATAGCCATATCAATGAATTGCCATTGGTTCCCAATAATATTGTACAAGTAACACCACTGCAGATAAAATAACACCATGGATGTTGTTAATAAATAACTTAGCTAAGCCATCTAATTCCCACAAACTAAAAACTGTTCTTTGGCATAAAAAAAAACTGTTCTTTGGCATAAAAAAGGCAACAAGAAAGAAGTGGCCATGCCGGTGTTGTTGTTCCTAACTATTGCCGTCTTTGTGTCAACCTGTCTTTGTGCTTTTGTGTCTACATTCGGCTGTTGTGTCTACATTAGGCTTCTTATCTTATTGGCTATTAAATTAACAATTATTTAAAAAGATACGCGTAACCATAACGTCACCAAGAGTGGCGCAACTGAGGTCGATGCCTACAGATAACCCGTGTCTTGAAATATGAATCGTGAGCAGTGTTGCCAACTCCTCAGTAAGGAAAGTAGCTATTGGCTGTCCTAAAAGTCGCTAGAAGTCACTAAATGACGTCAGCGCCTAATTTGCATAATATCTAATTTGCATGTAATTGTAATGGACGCTGTAGGAGAGAGGAATAACGTCGTGGGAGAGACAAAAAGTGAGTAAAAAACACCCTAAATATGTTTAGAACTACAAATGAACTTTCTTCTGTTGATTCTTGGTTTGTTTTTTTAAATTTTGCCATTGAAATCACTTTTCAAAATAACTTCATGACTTTAATGCTTTGTCTAGACCCACATTACATAAAACAATTTTGTCCTGTATTGTTAAATGTTAGAATATCAAATTTAATCAAAATACTGTTATGTGGGGTGGAATTGCTAGCTCTACGTCCAACCCTCCTCCTTTATCCGGGCTTGGGACCGGCAAAGTGACCCAAAAGAGACACTCTGGCAGAGTGCTGGCTAGCGCGGCTGATGGGAGGTCACACGCTGGGGCAGAGCAAGCACTCTCCGTGACGGAACACGACGTGAGGAGGGCTCTGCTGAAGGTGAATACAAGGAAAGCTGCTGGCCCAGATGGCATACCTGGGAGAGTACTTAAGACCTGTGCTAACCAGCTAGCTCCTGTGTTCACCACTATATTCAACCTCTCACTGGCTAATTCAGTAGTTCCCACCTGTTTTAAAAGATCGTCTATCGTCCCTGTGCCCAAGATCACCTCCCCAGCCTGCTTGAATGACTACAGACCCGTGGCTCTAACCTCAGTGGTCATGAAGTGCTTCGAGAGGCTGATTAAGGATTACATCTGCTCCTCCCTCTCTCCGACCCTGGACCCACTGCAGTTCGCATATAGACCAAACAGATCTACAGACGATGCAGTTTCCCAGGTCCTCCACACCACTCTCTCTCACCTTGACAGGCAGAAGGGGGGCTATGTGAGAATGCTGTTTATAGACTACAGCTCAGCGTTCAATACCATAGTCCCCACCAGACTGGCTGATAAGATGATTGGTCTAGGACTGAACATTCCCCTGTGTGCCTGGATCCTGGACTTTCTGACGGCCAGGCCACAGGTGGTCAGGGTGGGTAGACACACCTCCAGCTCACTCACACTGAGCACAGGGTCCCCCCAGGGCTGTGTCCTTAGTCCCCTCCTCTACTCCCTGTACACCCACAACTGTGTGGCTAAGTCCAGCGAAAACTCCATCATCAAGTTTGCGGACGACACAGTCATGGTGGGGCTGATCTCAGATAACAATGAGAAAGGCTACCTGGACGAGGTGGCGGACCTGTCACTCTGGTGTCAGGAGAACAGCCTCATCCTGAATGTCTCCAAGACAAAAGAGCTGATTGTGGACTTCGGGAGAGCACAAAAACTAAGGGCCTACACACCGCTGGACATCGGTGGGACTGCTGTGGACAGGGTGAGCAGTTTTAAATACCTGGGAGTCCACATCTCAGAAGACCTGACCTGGACTACCCACATCAGTTCTCTGGTGGGAAAGGCAAGGCAGCGCCTGTTCCATCTCAGGCAGCTGAGGAAATTCAGAGTCTCCCGGAGGACCCTTCAGTCCTTCTACTCTGGAGCTGTGGAGAGCATCCTGGCTGGCAACATCACCGTCTGGTACGGTAACAGCACGGCCCAGGACAAGCGAGCTCTGCAAAGGGTGGTAAGCCTGGCAGAAAAAACCATGGGAGCTCCAACCCCCCCTCTCCATGTCCTGTATACCAGGAGGTGTAGGACCAGAGCCTACAGGATTATGAAGGACCCTCACCACCCGAAACATGGACTGTTCCAGCTGCTGCGGTCAGGAAAACGCCTCCGCTGTCATGCAGCAAGAACAGAGAGTTTCTTCCCCCACGCCATCAGAATCGTCAACAATGACCCCACCAGTGCCCCCCTCAAGTCACTCACACATGCACTGTCATCTTAACACATATGCACACACATAATCATCCATCTGCTATTTATATTGCTTACTTATATGCTTACTGCTTATACTGTTCATATTGTTTATACTGTTTATACTGTCCATACTGTATATTTTTTAGTACTTCTATTTTTATTTTATTGTATTTTAAAAATTATT
Source organism: Argentina silus (assembly GCF_951799395.1). NCBI lineage: Eukaryota > Metazoa > Chordata > Actinopteri > Argentiniformes > Argentinidae > Argentina > Argentina silus. The sequence continues at coordinate 22,146,861 of NC_139659.1, read as the reverse complement.
GTATTGTTGCACTACTCTGTGGCACTGTCACTTTTGCATTTCACTGTATACTTGTATGCACGTGACAAATAAAGAATCTTGAATCACTTTTTTTTTTTTTTGTGTTTAGTTTTCTTAAATTTGGTTTAGTTTCTAACCTTATGCTCCACTTAGGAGCCTACAACAAGTCACAGTAAAACATGAACATTTTTTGCCATAACTATAACATTTTTTTTGTATAGACAGTTTTAACTTGACAACATTAACAATCTAAATGGTCCAAAAAGAGACAATAGAAAAAACTGTCAATAGCAATGTGAGAAAATGATGGTAACTAGTCTGGCCCTAATTCAGGTTCATTGTTTGTTTTTTTTCAGACCCCCCTCCACACACACACACTGTGCTGGCTCACAGAAAGAGTAGGTCATCTTCATTTTGGTCAAGGCTTTCTATGGCAGGTTCAGCAACTGAGGGAGCTGACTTAAATGAGTAAGCAGCTGATGTGCCAAAAAGCTGCAAAACATTATCAGGCAGCTTGTGCACATAGCAAGCCTCACCAGACAACTTCAGACCATATCGGACATACAGGATGGAGTTAAGGGTCTGCAAGGACATTCGATTTCTAAGTTTGCTTTTTACCACACTCATCTGGCTGAATAATCTCTCGACTTCAGCATTCGAGTGTGGCAAGGACAACACAGACACAGCAGCCATGGCAAGTTCCTGAAACGGGTTGATATCAGCTGCATCCCTGAACTTCCAATTTTTTTTTTTTTTTTTTTTTTTGTTTCATTCCACTTATTAAGATGGATGGTACACCATTGCTGGACAATCTTGCCTATCTCTGCAGGAGAGTAGCCAAGGAGTTTGGCTATTTTTTCTATTTCTCCCAGGCTCTTGTTGTGCTTAGAGTTTCCTCTACATTGAAAACTGACATGTACTGCAATGCTTCGATGTTGTCCGGTAGTCTCACCCTCAACTCGTTAGTGAGGGAGATGGTGAAGGCTACACACCGCTTTTGGACATTGTTCTTGTCCTCAGGCGCAAGGTGGAACTCAGCTGCCTTTGACTCAAAAAGGTAACCAAGGTATGGTTTGGGACTGATGTATCCATCAATTGGCTCTTTGAGTACATCAATATTTGCCAGTGGATTCAGCACCCTGCTACTCACAGACTTTATCAGGCTAACCAAGCTGTCAAGAAGTTTAACAGGATCTACCTGCTCTCCCTCAAAAGCTGTGATGGCCAACTGTACCTCACCCAGCACTGACTTAAAAAAAAGTCAGATACAAGATGTTTTGAGGATCACTGTACATGGAGTATAAAACCTCAGCCATGTACCAGTGTTCACTGGACTTGGTGAATGCGAAATGCAGTTTAAGCGCCTCCCACTGGTCCAAAATGTGTGAAACCGCTGGTTCAATGGAGAGCCAACGTGTGGCACACACCTTAGTTATTTGTAAGGGTTTCTCCCCACAGTTGATGGTCTCATATATGGCCTTGTAGGCCTCCCTGCGCTTTGGAGACACTGAAAACCAGTTATAAGTCTCCCGTACCAAGTACTCCACACTACGGGGGATGGTGTCATTGGAAGCATGACTTACAGCAAGCTGCAGAGAGTGACACACACAGCGAATAAGAACCAGATCTTTGAGGCCATACTCCTCCTTCAGCACTTTATGGACCCCATTGTTAATCCCCGTCATAACGGAGGCATTGTCAGTCCCTATCCCCAGGAGTTTCTCTTTTTTAAGACAACACTTCTCCAGGAAAGCCACAACAGCTCGGGCTATAGATTTGGCATCTCCTCCCTCCAACTCAACAAGCCCCAGAAATGTTGAGACAATTGTGTGTTTGGTGTCACTAAAGTACCTTATCACAACCCCCAGGTACTTAGAAACACTTATATCTGTGGACTCATCGAGGAGGAGGCTGAAACTCTGGTCACCCATATCTGCGACCAACTTTTTTAGAAAGTATGGTGCTAGAACACCATTAATCATTTCTGTGCAAATTTTTCCTGTGCATTTTGAAGTGAGTAGCAGCAGTGGAGTCTGAGAAAGCAGCTTTACATGCTTCCCCAATGTGATCACATGCTAGCATGGAACAATGTTCAGCAATAGCTAATGCCATGGTGGCTTCAGCCTTTTTTGCAGAGTAAATTTTTTTACTCATTAATGGCAGCTTGCTTTGGGTGGAACTGTTATAAGGCTTTGCCTTTTGAATATGTTTTTGAGTTGTCATGTGTTTTTTTATATCACAAAGTTTGGCGTAGAAATCAGCCTTACAATACATGCAGTATGCCCGTGTATCATCTCCAATAAACGGCTTCAACCAGCCTTTGAATTCAGGGTTTGATCCCCACTCCTTTCTGTATTTTTGAGTGTACAGTTTAGACATGATGAGCTAGCTAGCTAGATGTTTAGCTTATGTCACAGAGAGGCACACACACAGTGGACGAGGTGAGTAAGTGACTGAGGCTGTGTGAGTCAAATGCAGTAATTTATTTTAGTGTGACAGTGAAGAAACATTTACATTTACATCCCGCTCTGTAAGCCAGGGGGGATCAGCGGAGGCTTTGCGCACGCGCGATTCATTTGCAGTCTGGACGCGGAGTGGTGTGGGTCTCCTCTCTGCTCTGACTGCAGCTGGGACTGCTGCGCGAGGCTACTGTGAGACTGAACCGCCTGTGAGTGCTTTGGGACGGGAGAGGGGCTCACGGCAGCACCCGCTGCTCGTTGAGGACAGTAACTGCAGAGCGATACGTGCTTTCACGTCAGAGTCTCCAAAACACCAGAAAAGTCTCCAATAACACCAGAAAAAGTCGCTAGATTTGTCGCTAGTCGCCTTTGAGAAAAAAATCGCTAAGAGGATTTGGAAAGTCGCCAGATTTAGCGAGAAAGTCGCCAAGTTGGCAACACTGATCGTGAGTCACCTACCTTCGTTGTCCCATCCACGGGGTAGACACTGCCACCCGGTTTCTGAACCTCGACTCAATAACCAATACTTGATGTCTACGCAACATGGCTATACTTGTTCGGGATTGGAGGACTGTACGAAAAGGGGGATGTCTCTCAGTCAATGTACGACGGTAGCTAGAACATTCCTAATAAAGAAAAAGTCAAGGCCCACTTGAATAACTGTACATTATTTAAATTAATTCATTTATATTCATGCCGATGGCGAATTAATCGACGATTCGATAGGCTTGAATTTTTTAATCGGTTAAACTGTTTCACACAACCATTTGATTGGAGATATCCCTGGGTGGAAGTCGCGATTGCCACCAGCGACCTCGCAAACTAAAGATATTAACCTATAGCCTATATTAGCTATATACAGAAACATATGTCTGAGGTAGTCGCATAAAAGTAACAATGCAATACATTTGAGCCCAAATGAATAAAGGCCTTTTTGGTCGTGATTTAGGCTTATGCTTATAGTCAGCGAGTGGTCTACTAAATGCATACACATTGAATCGGAATAGTTTACGCCATCCTTATCGAGGCAGATGTAACACATCCACTCTGTGATATTTGATACTGTCTAACAAGCTCAGAGTGTAACATTCTAACATTTTGCGCGGTACAATGTAACATTTCAGACCTTCAAACAATGTAGTCAAAAGGCTCAGCGGATATTTGTAGGCGATAGGCCGATAAATCATTAACAACATGGCTTTCCGTTTCTATACAATGTTTGAAGCTATACGGTCAAAATGGAAGCCCAGTCATGGAAATTACAGTATCAGGAAGATGGCGGTGCGTGCGCTGCGTTGACCCGCGAGAACGCACATGGACGGTTCGAAATCTCATGGTGAAACAGCGGTCTAATATGTAACAGTTAAATGATTGGTAAATTATGTCGACTACTGTGAATAAAGCGCTTATGAAGGATTCATAAAGCCTTGAATCTGGATATTAATTTCAAGTTAAACCAATTAACACACATGTTAATTATGTGTTTATGATACTGTAGCATATAAGCATAATAATAGTGTGCTTAATGATTATGCAGGCCTATACACTAATGTATACATTACAACGGACCTATAGAGAAGTAAAACAAAAAGATATATCTCTAAGTCATCTCTGAAATAAAAATCATTCAAATAAGTGTAGACCTGTTGGACTGATTGACACAAAAGGATGCCTGCACAAATGATGTGACGGAACACACCTGACTTACCAAAAACACCTGTCAAAGCCAATTGTCCCATTACTTTTGGTGTGCTGAAATAGGGGGACTATGTTTATAAAGTGTTGTCATTTCTAAATGGTGAAACCAATATGTACACAAATACCCTCAACTAAAAGCTGAGAAGCTCTACTTCACCCTCAAATTACCTCAGGGTAATTGTTTTATTTCAAATCCAATCTTTTGGAGTGTAAAGCCAAAAGAAGAAAGAATGCTTCACTGTGCCATTACTTACGCAGGGCACTGTATATGTCCATGGACATTTGTAAAAGGCTGTTCTCAGCACTGAATTGTGCCCAGTTCTCTTGCCATTTTTGATTGCGGGTACAGAAGGCTACGTTCTTTCTTTTGGTAAAAGGCTAGGATCTTGATTATTTACAACAGTGTTTCACGCTGCATTCATACAATAGTGTGATCACACCTTTTTCATCCCTGAAAACACTTCTCAAATGCTCCTCATACTTTGTTATAGCGTACAGCTGTAACCTCATCTACAACAATGCATCTCAGTGAGTTGAAAACACTCGAAAAAAAATTCGATGTTTGGTTGTAATACCCTTTTTTAGAGGCCACTCAGAGTTATAGCTGTGCCACAATAATCAATACATGGTGAAAATGCAATGTCTGTAATGTTCAGAAGGTGGACCCTGGCTCATATTTATCAAAATTAGACATGGGGCTCACCTGACAGGGCAAATGAATGCCTACTCTACACATAGTAGTTTTACTTCTAGTCAGTATTCTTAATGACATTATGATGAGAATTATTCACGCAAAGTGACATGGTTTAAGCATTGTTGTAAATGATTAACTCAGACACAAACATATGGCCCCCAAACACAGTTGATTTGCAGCATTATTGTGTTAGGTCACAAGGGAATGATCCAGGTAAAAGTCTGAATAAGCAATGAGTATCCCACTGAATCAGGATAATTGGTGTGTGGTGTGTGACAATAACATGTATTGTAATCACAGAAATGAGTATAACGTGTAGGACCTCTCCTGTTGATATAGAAAGATAGGGTTTATTGAGTGTGTTTGATGCAATCACTTAGATGAAACAATGTAACTGCAGTAATGAATATCTTTCTCTGCCATACTGGGTACAACCTTGTCGCCAATCTTGCCGAGCCATCTTGTTGTAAGAGGACCACAATGGAAATTAGTCCTAAACTTTGTTGTGTATTATCCTCAATGATTTTATTCATGTACATTTATTATGTTCTTTTTTATTTTTTATTTTGTGTGGTTGGGTTTTAAAATGGTAAAATAAAATAAAATAAAAATACAAAAAATCTAAACAGGGCTGAGTAGTATAAGTACTAACTTCTTCCAAGACCTCAGTTAAAAAAATGTGGGGTATGGTTGGAGAGAATAGTAGTAAGTGAGAAAGAAAGGGACAGAGAGTCTGAAAGGAGACTCACATGAAATGTCACATGTCCGAGCCACAGTGGATGTCAGTGTGGCCATGGGGGGTCACTCTAAGCATGTCACAACCAATCAGGGTGCTGGATTAAGGGGTAGTAGTAGGTGGATATGTGTTTGTGTCCTGGCCTGTGTCATTGACAGGGCAGACAGACTCATGTGGCTGTGAATGTATATATTCATATGTATGTACATATGAATACATATGTGAATACATACGACAACTATACTACTAGTACTACTGCTACTAAAAATATACTACTACTACTACTAGTACGAGTATGTGTGGGGGGGGGGCAGCTATAACAGGCAGCTATAACAAGGGCTGGGGAGAAGGTTCACTTCACACACAACCAGTGACTCAGTTTCATAACTTGTATATGAACAAGAACCCTCTGTGGAAATGGTTCTGTGGACTACTAGTACTACTACTCCTAATATTACTAGTACTACTACTACTACGAATAGTACGACTACTATACTACTAGTACTCCTACTAGCACTACTACTACTACAACTATAGTACTACTACTACTACTATACTACTACGAGTACTACTACTATCGTACTATGACTACTACTACTACTAGTACTAGTACTCCTAATACTACTAGTACTACTACTACTACTATGAATAGTACTACAACTATACTACTACTACAACTACTACTACTACTACTACTACTATACTACGAGTACTACTACTATCGTGCTATGACTACTACTACTACTACTACTACTAGTACGACTACTACTACTACTACTACTACTATACTACTACTAGTACTACTACTATCGTACTACTACTACTACTAGTACAACTACTAGTACTACTACTACTTCTAGTACTACTACTATTACTACTACTACTACTAATAGTACTACTACTATACTACTACTACAACTATACTCCTACTACTACTACTAGTACTACTACTATCATACTACTACTACTACTACTACTAATACTACTATTACTACTAGTACTGCTAGTATTACTACTACGAGTACTACTACTACTACTACTAGTACTCCTAGTACTACTGCTGATAGTACTACTACTACTACTAATACTACTACTACTACTAGTACTGCTAGTATTACTACTACGAGTACTACTACTACTACTACTAGTACTCCTAGTACTACTGCTGATAGTACTACTACTATTACTACTACTACTATTACTACTACTATACTACTAGTAGTACTACTACTATCGTACTACTACTACTACTACTACTACTAATAGTACTAGTACTATACTACTACTACCTGTACTACTACTAATACTATTACTACTACAACTATACTACTACTACTAGTACTACTACTACTACAACTAGTACTACTACTACTAGTACTACTACTATAGTACTATGACTACTACTACTAGTATTATTACTACTACTACTACTAGTACTACTACTACTACTGCTAGTCCTACTACTACTACAACTATACTACTACTACTGCTACTATAGTAATACTACAACAACTACTACTACTACTACTACTACTACACCAATACTACTACTACTACTACTACTATACTACTACTAGTACTACTACTATCGTACTACTACTAGTACAACTACTAGTACTACTACTCCTTCTAGTACTACTACTATTACTATTACTACTACTAATAGTACTACTACTATACTACTACTACAACTATACTCCTACTACTACTACTAGTACTACTACTAGTACTACTACTATCATACTACTACTACTACACCAATACTACAACTACTACTACTACTATACTACCTCTAGTAATACTACAATTCTTCTACTACTACCACTACTAATAATACTACAACTACTACTACTAGTACTACTAGTACTAATACGACCTCTCATACTATTATTACTACAACTATACTATTATCACAACTACTACGAGATTTCGAGCTGTTCTGTTGCACACGTTGTACGGACACATTTTATTTTTCTAGAAGAATCATTTGCCATGACGGGAACCGAACCGGGGTCGCCTGCGTCTACCATTGAAGAAATGTGTTTCTCAAGTCTTTCATTAACGGCTGTTTCGACACGCTTTGTTCATTGCATTGCCATGTAATCAATTGGCTATTGATGCGTCACGAATAACGATCATGCGTCAAAAATGAAAGAAATGTAAACATGAATTACGTCATTACTGTCTAAGCTTTGAAAAGCTGTATGGGTAAAGGGTTAATACGTCACAGTGGCATGCCTGAAAATGGAACAATGGAATTGGAGAAACATGTGCCTACAGGGGACTCGAACTGCCGTCTCCCCCTGATGGAGCAAAGTTGTTACTTTTACAAAAATAAATTCTGCGCACATGAGCAATTTATATGAACCAACTGTGCTGCGAGCAGGGCCGAAGCCAGAGTTTTGAAATAGGTGAGGTCCAGAGTAGGAATGCTTTTTTTTTTGCGCTCGCAAAGTGCGCCCTGCCTGGAGGTTTCTATGTGTCTGCCAAAGGGCTCTCAAGGCTACATTTGTGCACAATAAAAAACAGGGTCTGTCTTGCTCACACACAGTTGAACTCCGTCTATGATGCCTAGCCTATTTATTTACCCTAACCCTAGAAAACCTGCATTTTTGGATGAGCAGAATTCATACCAAAATGACACCTACAAACACAACCCAAGCTATACACTACACACAACTCATGATCTATACTTAAATACATACAGAGGGACCTATTTGCAAAAAGACTTTTATTAAAGCTGCACAATTTGTCAAAGTCATAATTTACTCTCACTCTTCTGTGTGTGTGTGTGTGTGTGTGTGTGTGTGTGTGTGTGTGTGTGTGTGTGTGTGTGTGTGTGTGATGTTTGGTTGAAGAACACACTAGCTACACTTGTTCACTAGCCTCCCTTGTGTTGATTTCATGCATACATGATCAACACATCCACTTCTTTACTACTACTACTTCCTCTCCACGTCTTGGCTCACTGAAATTACATAAATTAAGAAAGACAGATACAGTCACACATAAGTTATGATTAGTTAGTGCAAATGCGACAGGGAAATATTGGTATACTAATCTTCACAACATGCATTAGGACTACCTTTTGGAAGGCTAGCTGGATCCTCCTGTGGCCAGAGGCATCCCACCGCCTGAGAACTCTCTCCTTGTCAATTCTCACTTTACAGTAAACATGCATAAGCGCCAGTCCAGTGAGCCGTTCATTGGACATGCTGGCTCTGAGCCAGGTTTTGAGCCTTCGCATGGCAGAGAATGACCTTTCGCAGGCACATGTTGTCACTGGAAGTGTTTTATATTAAATATTTTCAACATACATTTTATGTTGGGAAAGAAGGCCATTTGCATTGTTTGCAGAGTTTCAAAAGCTGATGTAGGCAGGGACTCATCTACCAAGTGAAACTTGTGCCTCCAGCGTTCTATTTCCTGCTCCACTGTGTCTGGGTCTGGTAGGTCTTCTCGATACCACTCTACCAGCTCTTCCTCCCTTTCTTCTGTCAGCTTTTTTAGAGCTTTTGGTACCAGGTAAGCTGCTAGCATCGCAGGCTCATTCCTTTGAGAGAACCTGACATCCAGTTGACTCGTGATGTGGTCTATGAAAGGATAAAATAAATGTATTCTGTAGTGGTCTTCCACTGACTCTGTGGGTACGTTAGGCCTGTAGTTCTGTTTCACAGATATTCTCCGCTTGGCTGGGACCACATCGACAGAGTTGGCCAGGGCTGTGGCTTTTCGAAAATATGCACTGAATCCTCGCTCACATCTCTGTTTGGCTATTACTTCACATACATTTCTTGCCTCTGGTGATGATGTCCAAGTTAGTAGTCTGCAATTGTTTGGTGAGGGGCTGCATATAACATAGGACATGGTTGGTCATCACAGCAGTAATGATAGTCTTGTATGATTCCATACTATGGAGGAGATTACTAGCCTTTCCAGAGATGGAGGTTGGTTCCGTCTCCATGCTCTTTAAAGCAGAATGTGCAGCAGTGAACTTTTCCACAAAAGTGCATAATGTGGTTCCTCTGGTGCCCCATCGGGTGTCTGACATCAATGGGATCCCTGCTGTCCTTGATTGGGCATCTTCTCTTCTGCACTCTTCCTGCAAGGCTTCTTTCCTGGCACCTGTGGCTGAGAAGAACACAGCAATCCTTTCAATGATGGACACGGTGTTCCTCACTAAAGGAATGTCGGAGCAGCCATGCACCACTACCAAATTGAGAGCATGGCTCCTACAGTGGGTGTAGACTGCCCTGGGGTACAGTTCCTGGATTCTCTTGTGCACCCCACTCACTTTTCCACTCATTGAAGAGGCCCCATCATAGCCTTGACCCCTAAGGAAGGTTGCCTCTAGACCCCACTTTGTGAGCTGTCTGAGAATTGCTTCAGTTACTGTTGCTGCATCTTGCTTAAGTAAGGGACAGAAACCAAGAAAACCAATCTCAGTTTTTCCTTCCTCCTCCTCACTGACGTAGCGGACACATATGGACATCTGTTCAGTCCCACTTATGTCCATGGACTCATCGGCTAATACAGTACTTGGCCTCCTTTATTTCCTTTAACAGGGTCTCTCTGACTTCCTCTGCACAGCATTCTATTAACTCATTCTGAGTTTGGGGGAAAGGTATTTTCCATTTTGTGGTGCTGTCTGCAGATGTTGCTTTAGGGTGGAATCAAATTCTGCTTTCCAACTAACAAAGTGCCTAAAGTTCCCATTCTTACATTCACTTTCCCCCTCCCAGCTCCCCCGGAATGCTACATTTCGCTGACCAAGACACATGATTATGTCAATGATGGATAAGAGACTCTTACGATTGGCCATAACCTTTTCATCATATGTTTGGCTAATAACTGAGCCAATGTTCTTTTTATTTCCTTGGACTACAGACAGGAAGTTCTCTGCTAGTTCAGTGGCTCTTTGATGCCCCTCTGTCAAGCTATGCCTTGGGATAATGCCTCTCTTGTCACCAATCGTGTTCTTCCAGTCAGTGAAGCCCTTTGTAGTGAAGCTAAAGTTGCAACCCTTAACCTTATTAAAGGCGAAGCAATGAGCACAATAGGCTGCATCTTCATGAGGTGAGTAACGAAGCCAGTCATATTTTTTCTCCCACAGGACATTATATTTTAGCTGCTTTCCTCCAAATGCCTGATGGGGATACCTATGCTGTGCTGTTGCCACCCACTTATTTTGGAGCAAACAACTTTTCTCTGCATCTGTAAATGCCTGGCTCTGTGTGAATTTATTCTTTAATTTCACAGGATCAAAAGGATGTAAAATGACACCTGTTTCTCTGTGTAGCTTCTCTGTGTTATCCTCTCTGTTCTTCTGCCCATCTTGCTCCTCTCTGTGCTCCTTCTCTCTGTTCTCCTCCTCTCTGTCCTGCTCCTCTCTGTTCTCATCCTCTCTGTTCTCCTCCTCTGTCCTTATGCTCTCTGTCCTGTTCCTCTATGGTCTCATCCTCTCTGGTCTCCTCCTCTCTGTTCGCATCCTGCTCCTCTTCTCCGTGCTTCTGTCTGTCCTGCTCTACTATATCCTCCCTATCCTCATGGTCACTTTTCTTTGGCTTCTTCTGGTTTAGTTTTACAAATATATCTAACGTATTCTGCCGTAATCTTTTTGACATTGTTCTTCTCTTACTGGTCTCTCTCAATGTTCTGTCTGACTTGTTTTCTGTGGGAGGAGGGATCAGGGAGGTTGATTAGACCTTATTGATTACATGACATGTTTTGCTTAATAATAATTTAATAATAATTTAGAATGAAGGGTTGGAATTAATGCATGCAATTATTATGAAAATATAGCAAACGGCTGTACTACTACAGTCTACTCAGAGCAAACACGAATTCAAATGTAATTCCTTTGGTTCTTTTCATGCCGCATGAATAAAGTGGTGGGGTGGGGGGTTCAACTCCTGATTATACAGTTAACATGGCTGTAGCCAGCTATAAGGTCGGACCTCTGTAAGCATTTTGAATAAAAAAATATATAAGTTATATAGCGCCATTTCTTTTTTCGAGGTCCGGACCTCGGTGACCTCATAGCTGGCAACGGCCATGTGTATCTGATCTCCTGTCTTCTCATGTCGCAACTCACTCTTATCTGTCTCCGTCCGTCTGTATGTCTGAAAGGTGTCCAGCTTAGAGTGGAAAAACAAAGACAACCAGGACTTGGGCTTTAGGTTTCTGTTCAGTCTGTTCAAGAAGTACTACCTGCCTCACCTCTTCCCCTCCTTCACCAAGCTCACCAACCTCTACAAGCTTTTATTAGGCCAGCTTGAGTGTGCCCTTTGTGCGTGTGCAGTCTCTACACTGTGAGCAGTATTTTGTGCTAATAGTGTCAAATACTGTCCGTTTGCAATGCGAGAGCATGCTCCAATTGAGATCCTGTAGAACACTCTGTACTCTTATATTCTATTTCTGAAGCATTCTGGTAGCTTTTTAAGTGCCGAGTAAATTGGATAGTTGATGCTCTCCTCCAAAAACAGTTTTGGAGAAATGTAACATATTTTGGGGAAGGTGTAACAGAGTCCGCACACAGAGGTATTGGTCTGGGATTAACCTGTTTATTGTTCTTTACTTATTCAGTGTAGTTCGGTCTTTTAGTTCTCCGACTTTTCAGTCCGCGTGCCGTCCGAACCTCCTCTCTTCTCTCCTGGCCCTCCTACTGAAAAGCAGAGGCACACAAATCTTACACCATTCGGTAACGAGGCTTCATTCGCAACAGGTGTGCGACAAAGCCTCGCTCCCGCCCCCTGGCCACGGTCCTGTAGCACCCTCTACAGGCCGAACGCTGCATGTCCCCCCACAGTGTCCAAGCATGCTCTTCTATGGCTATTGAACCACTCAGTCCAGCATCCACTAGGCCTTGACCCTACGAGAGGGTCAAGGCCTACTGATCGGCTGCTATAATTATCTAGCCTATTCTGTCTAAGGCTGAATATGGGAGCAGTCATGGCAGCTATTTCAATCTAATTACCAATTAGCTCAAAGGTACTGTGTGAAATGAAATTTCCTTTTGAAATATGAACCTCGTCTTTGAGGCATTTTAGTGCTGTGAAATGAACAGGGCTCAGTTCAATGACTGTATGGGCTGAGTAAATTATCAGAGCTATATGACCAATTTCAGCTGAAAGATTGACATTGAAAGTATTGAGAGCAGTACCAGTTGTGGTGACCAATGACCAATCTGACCAAGTGAGACGAGAGAATCTCATTTGAGTCCGTTTTGAGTGTAACCTGCTGTAAGAGTGCTGTGCTGGAGGGATAGACGTTTTCCACATGTTAAACAGGTTCAGTCACCCAGCACCCAGTCTCTGCAGTGGTCTCAGTGTGTGTATGCTGAAGCCCTCAGTCACAGCTCTAAACCCTCTCCACCTCTCACTGCCAACGTGTGTGTGTGCCTCTGTGTGTGTTCAGACTGTCACTGCGGGCAGGAGCAGTCAGGTGAAGGAGAGGGAGCAGGAGAAGGAGAAGGACCAGAGATGGAGGGGGAGCCCAATGGGCCTGTAAATCTCCTGATGTCTATTCTAGTAAATCTCCTGATGTCTCTATCTTCCCCCTGCAGGCCTTCCTGTTACCGTCCTACCAGGCATCAGGGACGAGGTGGAGGAGACCCAGAGCAGCTGCTCACCATGGAGACGGACAGCACGAATGTACAGTTGAGGACCGCACACACACACACACACACACACACACACACACAGATTATGTTGTCTCAAACATGCACTTACTCTCTCTCTCTCTCTTTTGCATACACACACGCACACATGCACGCACGCACACACACACACACACACACACTGACTGTGCTATCCATTCCTCCTCCAGTTGTTAGAGAGTCATGGCCATTGTTGCAACCCAGCTCGTTAGGGGAAAGGGAAGCAACATAGAACCAGTTAGATTTGGTAAAATAAAGTTATTTTATTTACAAGGAACTTAGGTAGTTTTCTTTACAAGGTAAAGAGGCAAACTACAAAGGAAAAAAGGCCTGTGGGTGCTGTTCAAATCAAACAAACAAATATAACCAAAAGAGAGCTCCTAAAAGGCGAGCTATAACTAAACAATCTTTGTTTAAGCAAAACCAAAACGAAAATAAAACCTCACTGTCCTACTTCAGCGGTCAAAACTTAAATACATTCAAAACAGCGAAATCAGGGGTCTATCATGGGCCCCTCGTGGGTCTAAACAAAAGGTACTTCTAAGTGGGTGTATATCAGTAACAGTGAACTAACAAATGTCCCAGTTTCCAGCTAATAGGCTAGTTAGTGCCTTGTTCAAGTCACACAATATGAACTGAATCATCCAACAACGGATGTCTGACTACGAGATTCACAGATGGGAACTGCTCAACAGAACACAGCCCCCGACTGACAAGCTGGCCAAACTACAGGTGCCCTGTCCGGATTGGTGCGCTGGACGGAATGTCCCACTCCAGTCAGGACCACCGATGACGGCAACCAGAAAGTGGGTGGAGCCTCCTCTGAGCTTTGGAGCACACAGCCTGCTTGACAAACAAACAAACACGGGAAGAGACAGACACAGGGCAGACGTCGGCTGCGGCCGTAACAGGCACAGACGGTCGTCCAGCTGGGGGAGGATGTACTCCTTCAGCAGCACCATCAGCCGTGGCTGTCTGACTGAGGCACAGAACAGAGACATCAAGGCTGGCATCCAGCTCACCCTGCAGGTGTGTCTGCGTGTGTGTGTCAGTGTGTGCATGCATGAGTGTGGGCATGTGCGTTGTGTGTGCACACGTGCTGTACTAGGAACCCTGTATACAGTATGTGTTTTGCACGTCATTTGGATGTGACATCTTGAAAGAGAACCGTGTGTGTGTGTCTCTCTCCCTCCTCCTCCCCAGGTGTTCCTGACCAACTCTGCCAACGTGTTTCTGCTGGAGCCGTGCCATGACGTGCCCAAGCTGCTGGACAACCAGGTGAAGGTCTGCAAGGGGCGTGTTAGCATCTACCGTCACATGTTCATGGAGCACCCCATGGAACATGTGAAACACTGACTGGGGTGTGTTTGCCACTCAGGCCACCCATGACTCCCACACGGACATTAATTCATATGCCTCATCTGTTTTGGACTACATCAATTCCAACATCAGCAGTGTCACCACACTCAAGCGGATCACCACTTTCCCTAATCAGAAGCCATGGATGAACAGTGAGGTCCGACTCCTGCTGAAGGCACGCGACATTGCCTTCAGATCAGGGGATGCTCGGGCCTATAGCTCATCCAGGGCTAATCTGCAGAGGGGCATCAAAAAGGCCAAGCACAACCACAAGCTGAGGATAGAGGATCACTTCAGAAACAACTCTGACCCCCGACGCATGTGGCAGGGCATCCAGGCCATCACTGACTACAAACCATCTAACACCTCACCCCTCTCCGCTGACGCCTCCCTCCCTGATGAGCTGAACCACTTCTACGGCCGCTTTGACAGGGACAACAAGGAGGTGGCCATCAAGGCTGTGCTCCCTGCGGATCACCAGCCCCTCACTCTATCCCCCACCGACGTGTGTGCGGCACTGAGCAGGACTAACGCACGCAAGGCTGCTGGTCCTGATGGGATCCCCGGACGCGTCCTCAGGGCCTGCGCTGTGCAGCTGACTAAGGTTTGGACTGACATATTCAACCTGTCCCTAGCCCAAGCAACTGTCCCCGCGTGCTTCAAAACCACCTCCATCGTGCCGGTGCCAAAACACTCCACTGCAACGAGCTTAAATGACTTCCGACCAGTGGCACTCACGCCCATCATCATGAAGTGCTTCGAGAGGCTGGTCTTAGCTCAACTCAAGACCTGCCTACCACCCACACTGGACCCCTTTCAATTCGCCTACCGGCAGAACAGGAGTACAGAGGATGCCATTTCAACGGCACTTCACTCCGCCCTGTCCCACCTCGACAAGACTAACTCTTATGTGAGAATGCTGTTTATTGACTTCAGCTCAGCATTCAACACCATCATCCCCTCCAAACTGATCTCCAAACTCAGGCAACTGGGCATCAACCCCTCCCTCTGCAACTGGATTCTAGACTTCCTGACCAACAGGCCGCAGTCTGTTAGGCTTCACAACCACACCTCCTCAACCCTCACCCTGAACACCGGCGTTCCACAAGGCTGTGTGCTGAGCCCCCTCCTTTACTCCCTCTTCACCTACGACTGCACACCTGTACATGGCTCAAACACCATTGTTAAGTTTGCAGACGACACAACGGTGATCGGTCTCATCAGCAACAACGATGAGTCGGCCTACAGGGAGGAGGTCCAGCACCTAACAGTGTGGTGCAACGACAATAACCTGGCTCTCAACACCAAGAAGACCAAAGAACTCATTGTGGACTTCAGGAAGTCTAAAGCTGGTGCACACACCCCCACCCTCATCAACGGGACTGAGGTGGAGCGAGTCACCAGCTTCAAGTTTCTGGGTGTCCACATCTCTGAGGACCTCTCCTGGACCCTCAACACCTCCACCCTGATAAAGAAGGCTCACCAGCGTCTCTTCTTCCTGAGGAGACTAAAGAAGGTCCATCTATCTCCTCAGATCCTGGTGAACTTCTACCGCTGCACCATCGAGAGTATCCTTACCAACTGTGTCACAGTATGGTATGGCAACTGCTCGGCATCGGACCGGAAAGCACTGCAGAGGGTGGTGAAAACTGCCCAACGCATCACCGGTTCCTCACTCCCCTCCATCGAGGCTGTCCAGGGCAAACGATGCTTGCGTAAGGCACGCAGCATCGTCAAGGACATCTCTCACCCCAACCATAGACTTTTCACCCCACTCCCCTCCGGGAGGCGCTACAGGTCTCTCCGCACCCGAACCAGTAGGTTCAGAGGCAGCTTCTTCCCTGCGGCTGTCACCCTGCTGAACTCGAACACTACACCTACCTGACAACCTACTACCCCTGCAACCCCCACCCCCCCCCCCTACCCGGACAATTGCACTATTGCACTATTACTCCCCTCCCCTGCTCTTACTCAATACCACTGCTCTTCTGTACATACCTGTCTATACTGTTCATACTGTTCATAATGCACATATCCTATATTTTCTTTAATACTACTGCACATACTGTACATACTTGTTTATACTGTTTATACGGCATTCCATATTTATATTTATTCTGCATCTACCTCATGTTACTGTTAATACATATATACTGCTAGACTGCATTACACATACAGCTCATATGCTGCTACACTGCTCATACTGTAACTATTTATTCTGCTATAATGCTACTGCTACTCATATACTGCTATACTGCACTGCTATATTATACTGCTTATATTATACTATATTATACTGCACTACCACTGATCATATATTGCACTACCTGTAATACTGTTCATTGCACTTTCTGCTATTTTGCACTTCTGGTTAGACGCTAACTGCATTTTGTTGTCTCTGTACTTGTACTCTGCACAATGACAATAAAGTTGAATCTAATCTAATCTAATCTAAATGAACACACAGTCCTCCACCCAGAAACCCTCAACACTATACCTACCGTACTGGATGGACTTACCTTTACCCTTAAGTCTGTCTCTCTATTAGTGTGTGTGTGTGTGTGTGTGTGTGTGTGTGTGTGTGTGTGTGTGTGTGTGTGTGTGTGTGTGTGTGTGTGTGTGTGTGTGTGTGTGTGTGTGTGTGTGTGTGTGTGTGTGTGTGTGTGTGTGTGTGTGTGTGTATATATACTTACCTTTACACTTCAATCTTCCTATCGTTAGAACAAACTACTTTTAGACAGACTTTTAGAAAGATATGATATGATAGAAATATGTTAACATTACCTATGTGTAACGCTCATTTGATTTCCTCACGGTCACCACTTGCTTTTGAATGCAGTGTTGATCTGAATGACCCTATGAGATGAGATGAGTTGTATTGGACTGCCCTCTAGTGGACAGACAGTATCACTACATATTCTGCCAAATTTCAGTCACTGCAAACACCTGACCACCAACCAACTGACATGGTCAGTCCAACTCAGTAATTCCAGCTAAATGCACAGAATAGCACAATTCAATTGTGCATGGTCTCTCTGAAGGGAAGGAATCCTTGGAATCTTTTCAACTGGACTCTCCGGTGCTGTAATAGAAAACACTGCTTTGAATCCCATGGACCATGTTCTATGGGCGCTGTGACTTAGCTGGTGAAAGCACCTCTCTTGTAAACAGGAGACCCTGGGTTTGAATCCCAGCAGTGCCTGTGCTTGCCTATTTCATGACGGATGCAAGGTTTGTTTTCTTGAATGCTGCTTGCTTCGCATTTTCGGCCAACATCAAAAAGAAGATGACCAATTGTTTCTTGCCCTTGTTAATACCAGTGAGGATCAATTCAATGCCTTACCTATGATGTACAGTACGCTGACAACGTAAACAGACCATGGCTGTGACGTTCATACTGCAAGCAATTTTTTGGGAATATAAATATGCAAGACTCTGCATACATTTTTATGAAAGTGTAAGGCTTAAACAGCATGAAGTACAATTACTTTCTAGAATATACTTTTAGTAATCAGAAGGCAGTATGAATAATCTGTCAAGGCCCATTTTATCAAAATCTGAAGGTTCACCAGAAATCTGTGCTCCAGGTGAGGCTTGAACTCACAACCTCGGCATTGCTTTGCTGCGTACTGTTGTATAAGTACCGCGCACTAACCAATTAGTGTCTCAAGGAGCCTTTGCAACATACAAAGTGTTTGCTCTCTTGACTGCTGCATGCTTCACATTTTCAGCCAATGTCAAAATGAAGATGACCAATTTACAATGTAAACAGACCATAGACGTGACTCAACATTCATACTGTGAGCTATTTAGTAGGAATATGTATGCAAGTTGCAGCCTGGCCACGGAGAAACTCAGCCCAGAGCAGATGAAAGGAAGGCTGGGTAGACAGAGGGCTTCAGATGGTTTGGGTGGGTCCCGATCAAAATAATGAAAGCAGAAACAAAAATCATGGAATATCTACTTCATTGAAATCTAATAATGTGCATTTGATTAGTCCATTGGTTTCTGCTTAACTCATCACAAAGAAAAAATATGCAGCTTTCCGATTCCAATATTGTACATGTAAATTCCAAATCAAAACTGTGACAAAGGGCACTAATCCCTGCTGTTTGTGTTGGAGCAGATCAGTCGCCTCACCTGGTTCACAAGGTTTGACACAGTGGAAAATAGCGAAGCAAACCTTAAGGAGGTTGCTACAGTGGAGAAGAGCAGTGAGGCTCTGGAGGACAAGAGAGAACAGGAGAAGAGTAACGGAGAGCCACAGGACAGTTGGGTCGTGTGTTGTCGCAACCGTTTGCATAGAAATCTTCCATTAAGACATAACGATTTTGCATTGCTGAATACAATACACTTGATATGTATTGTAAGATTAAAATGATACGCACACACACAGACACACACACACACATAGATGGGGGAAGCAAAAGGCAGCAAGTCCGTGCATCAGCCAATCATATCCGCCTAACCATTAACTGCCTTTCAATCTCAGCTCACAGACAGGGGAGCAGATTCAGACATCTGCAATGTTTACATATTGAATTACACACACACACACACACACACACACACACACACACACACACACACACACACACACACAGCTTCCTATCTCTCTTTCTAACACACAAATACAGCTTCCTCTCTCTCGCACTCTAACACACATGCACACTCTCTCTCTCTCTAACACTCACACACACTCTCCTACACACTCCTCTCTCACCAGTGTGCTGTGTTAGGAGTCAGTGTTTGGAGTCAGTCAGGCTGATGTCTCACTCCTCAACCCATCTCCTTCCTCTGTCTGCAGATGACTTGTCACCTACTTTGAAAAGAAGCTTGATGACATGAGCAGCTCCTTCACTCAACCTCTCGACAACACTGCTACCACTCCTCCCAAACCTACTGCGCTACCCTCGGTCTCTGGTTTATCAGCTCTTTCCCCCCTCTCCCCTGATGACACACTAAAACTGGTCACATCCAAGTGGGCAACCACCTGCCCTCTCGATCGTATCCCCTCACCCTTTCTCTAATCCATTTCCAACAACCTCCTTCCATTCCTTACCACCATAATCAATTCCTTTCTATCCACAGGATCTGTCCCAGCTGTCTTTAAGACAGCCAGAGTCAAACCTCTTCTCAAGAAACCAACTTTTGACCTGTCTGCTGTCCATAACTAAAGACCGGTATCCCTTCTCTCCTAAACCCTTGAACATGCTGTCTCTAACCAACTGTCTCACGATGTCTTTCAGAACAACCTCCCAGAACCATCCGGCTGTAAGACTAGGCACTCTACTGAGACTGCTCTCCTTGCTGTTACAGAGACCACCCAGTAAACTCTGCTCGAGCTTCCTCCCTCTCCTCTGTTCTCATTCTTCTGGAACCGTCTGCTGCATTCGACACAGTAAACCACCAGATCCTTCTCACCACCCACCCAGAACTGGGCATCTCTGGCTCTGGATTCTCCTGGTTTGCATCCTACCTGGCTGATCACTCTTACCAGATGACGTTGAGATGGTCACTGTCCTCTTAACACACCCTCACAACTGGGGTCCCCCAGGGCTCCATCCTAGGGCCCTTACTGTTCTCCCTTTATAACAAATCTCTTGATTCTGTAATTTCCTCACATGGTTTCTCCTAACACTGCTACACTGATGACACTCAACGCCTTCTCTCTTTCCCCCCCTCTGACTCACAGGTGGCAACACTAATGTGTGTGTCAAAGCATTGCTTCACAGTAGTGCTTGGATATGGAGTGGGACGTTCTCTGACTTTCTCTGGCTATTACAGGACAGTTACTTCAACCAGTGCAGATTTCAAAACAGCTACAGGGACCCTTAAAATTAGTGGCCAATATGGGTATCACACACGCTACCTTCAAGTAATTAGCACAACACTTTAATCAACTGAGCTAACCTGCCATGCGCTCCTTCTCAAAAGCGGATGTGCAATAGTACAAATGGAAGTCCTAAACAAAAGAAGGAAAAGGCAGTGCTGATTTCAAGACGGCCCTTAAAACCAGTGGCCAGTACGGTATCGAACCCACAACCTTCGCATTATTAGCACTACACTCTAACCAACTGAGCTAACCTGCCATGCAGGTTACAGTACACCATTTGTTCTTGAGATCACTTTAGTATTCGGATAAGATGGGGAATTAGCTCAAGTGGTAGAGCGCTCCCTTACCATGCGAGAGGTAGTGGGATCGATGCCTGCATTCTCCATCAGCTTTTTTGAGGCATGTTTGAAAAACAGGTCTCCTGCCGAATTGACTGCACAGCATGGACATCAGTCGGCGTATTCTCATGAACTATGAATAGCCAAAACATTGTCAAAACATTGCTTCACAGTAGTGCTTGGATATGGATTGGGGATTCGACCAGGGTTGCTGCGGCCACAACGCAGAGTACAAACCACTATACGGCATGTCCTAAACAAAAGAAGGAAAAGGCAGTGCTGATTTCAAGACGGCTGCAGAGGGGCATGGGACCCTTAAAACCAGTGGCCAGTACGGGTATCAAACCCACAACCTTCGCATTATATACAGCATGTTACCACTGGTATCCCACGCCGGACTGTGTGTGTTTTATGCTGCAGTCGATCAAACCATTTTGGTAAGAAGCAGTTGAAATGATTCCTATTGAATTACAATTGTGCACTTGCATCGTGGTTGGAATAATAGCGATTGGATTATTTCCTTTGCATCGCTGTGAGTTTTGGATTCCACTCACCGGATCAGAGAGGAAAGTTTATGAACGTGGACGCGCGTCTCCTCTTCCCCAGGTGAGATCGATTTTTGTTTGCAAACATTTTGTCATGATCTTCCTTTGCTGGCCGTCTTTTCTTTTACAAGGAACTATGATTTAAAAGACAGGCTATTTGTGAGGAATTTAGCTGAACGAACTAACTATGAACTAAAAAATACACTCCAAAAGAAACATAAGGTTCTTGGACAAAGAGTTTAAGAGTTTATTGTTTGGGTTGTGTATGTATGGAAATATCATCATTTGTGTTGTTTGGTTATTTTACTGTTTGTTCAAACCATACCATTTGTGTTGAAAGTATTTGTTCGGGGTTCATAAAAATACATATTGTTTACATTTTGACAAATCACCGACTTCCTTACCGTTTTTCTTCTCTTTTTTTTTGCTATACGTCCTTTTCGGGTAGATGACGGGTGATTGTAAAAGAAAGATGAAAATGAGAACGATTGTTACAATATTCATTCTATTCATTGGATTCTTTATATTTCTAATAATGTTGTCAAAACACCCAAGATCACCTTTATATCCAAACAAAACAAAAAGATGTCACCCATAGTCAAGCATAAGATTGACTTTGCCAGAGTGGTCACACACCATATATTTTTGTTCTACACACAAAACAAAAACACTAAAACAAATACAGTGCATAGGGATGCAACCTGTAGAGAGTTTTCAATGACTTCTGTACTACACATTGAAAGAACATACTTAATTTTTTGAGAACAATTAGTTCCCATACCAGGAGTCGAACCCAGGCCACCTGGGTGAAAACCAGGAATCCTAACCTCTACACCATATGCGAAGACATCATAGGCTCTAGAGCCTAAGATTTGAGTGCCATTTCAAAGGCGGTGCGTATTCTAGGCCATATGGCATGAGAGAAACAAATGTGTTTATGAAATCTTTGATCAATGGCTCTTTTGTCACGCTTCATTCATTGCATTGTCATGTCACCAATTGGCTATTGATGCGTCACATTTGAAGAAATGTAAATGTGAATTTTGTCATCACGATAAAAGCTTTGAAAGGTGACCACTCGGGATGCGGAACGGGCTGATGCGTCACAACTGAAGGATTGGAGCATAATGACTTTAGAGAGACACGTGTCCAAAGCTGAAAAGAGCAGCATTTCCTCAGTGTTTTAGTTGGGGGGTTTTGTACTGCTGAAACTAAATGACACCAAGCCAGCCAGGAACTGAACCTTGAATCTTCTAATCTGCAGACAGACACATTACGCATTGCGCCAAAGCTGGGGAACGAAAGTCTGTTAAGGGGGGGGAAGAAGGTGCGAAAAAGGGGAAGAAGAGCTGCAAGTGTGTTGCTATGAACTGATAAGACAAGAAAGTATTAATTTATATAAACAATTCCATTGATCAAATCAATATATCCAGCAAGGTTACCGGTGTGATCTGAGCAGTGTGACGAAAACCGACAGTTAGCCAAACGTCACCCGCCCACAAAATGGCGCACTAATGGAATGGAGCGCTGCGATTGGTTCAGCTAATGGACAGTAATGGCGCACTAATGGAATGGAGATTGGCTCTGCTAATGGAGCTAATGGAAAATTTAACAGCCTTACAATAGTCTGTTAAGGGGGAAGAAGAAAAAGGAGAAAAAAGAGGGAAAAGAAAGAGAGAGAGAGAATTTGAGAGAGAGAGAGAAATTGAGGCTTCTTTTCCATTATCTACTAGTTTATTTGTTAGGATGTATTCTAAATGATTAAAGAAAAATAAAAAATGTCACCTCTTCCGTCTTTCAATGGGGGGGAGGAGTGGGTCCAAAGGTCACAGGTTTGAATCCCACCAGTGCCAGAAATAAAAACAGGCAAAGTCTCCCAAAGTGTTGTTTTGTGTAAATTCAAGATCCTTTGACCCAATATCTTGCTTCTTGTAACATAACAAACAGAAGTTTATGTACACTTGCTGTTGTTTTGATGTTTAATGACTGTGCTATGGGCCTACAGGTCTGTTACTCTATTCAAGTTGCATGTGTAACTTTGTTTATGCATCTGAAATGATCAGTTATAAAATGATCAGACCTCTGTTTGTTTCTCTTGTGGACTGCATCACTCGCTATTAGCAATGTGTCTAATAGATTGAATAAAACAATAAATAATTATTTATATTTGAAATGGAACATTTGTTATTGAAATAAACACAAAAAAACCCTGTGAGCTGACTCCTACACACTGGGCAGCACACCCTGACCTTCCACAGATGGTAGGGCATCCACGCCAGGAGCCTGTGAGTGAAAAAGTGCTCTGGTGTTGGGGCCCAGTTATAAATGAACGCTGGTACCGGTGACTCGTACCAGAGCTTCAAGTTCGGCCGCAGCCTCTGGTTCTCCCACAGAGTGGATGCAATCCATCGCTGGTCTTGCTGTGGAATGGTCTTGTTTATCTGTGCCGGCAGCCAGAATTAATCGGGCGCCTGACCGAGAAAGGCAGGGGCAGCAGGACAATGGAGAGGACTAGGAAGGGCAGCAGGACAATAGAGAGGACCAGGAGGGGCAGCAAGACCAAGGAAAGGACTAGGAGGGGCAGCAGGACCAAGGAGAGGACCAGGAGGGGCAGCAGGACCAGTAGTAGGGAAACCACCAACATCGGACTCATCCTTAAAAAAAAAAAAGAAGCCAAACTCATGCAATAATCATATCATAGTTATTTAACACACACACACGCGTGGAGGGGGACATGAGTAGTACAGGGGAAGGGGTCCTCATGGAGGCCATAGCAGGGCTGGACAGGCTTGGGTTAGGGTTATGTCGGACTGATGGGAAAACGAAAAGTCATGAAAAGAGGGTTTGCCTAGAGGAGGGATGACAATAAGATTTCCGCCCCTGGGGAGTTTTTTGGGATTATAAATACACAGGGATTATTTTGTTTGGAGTTGCGTCATGGATGGATCCCTTTTCTATTGGGACTGAGTTGATTAGAGCGGGATTTGGACATGAGTAGGGAAAAAGCCAGTGAATGGCTGGACATTTAAGGTGGGGCTTTGTGATGTAGAGTGCCTTCGCAAAGTCTTCTGACCCCTTCGCTTTTTCCACATTTTGTTGTGTTATCGACTCAATTTAAAATGGATTAAATTCTAAGAATTTGCTGTCAATCCACACACAATACCCCAGAATGACAAAGCGAAAACACATTTTTTGAAATGTCAGTAAAGTTATTAAAATTGAAAAACAGAAATACCTCATACATAATTTTCAGACCCTTTGCTATGACACTCTTGAGGGTTAGGGTTAATTTTTGTAATTTTAGAATTAATATCTTTGTTTTTATAGGGTGTCTGATTTGCATAGGAATTATAGGAATTACACACTGTGGATCAGGTTGTCATTACAAACTGAGCAAATGGTGTGTGTGTGTGCGTGTGTGTTAGGGTTAACTGAGTTGGTAATAAAGTGTAAAGAGCTGGTGTATTGTTCAGTGAGTCAATTCATGTTCCTGTCCTGAAGGATGGAGGAAGTTTAATGGTCGTTGTTACTTCCTCTCGACTGAGAAGAAGCCCTGGGAGGAGAGCAGACAGGACTGCAGAGACAGAGGAGCAGACTTGGTGATCATAGACAGCATTGAGGAATAGGTAGGGGCTGTGTGTGTGTGTGTGTGTGTGTGTGTGTGTGTGTGTGAGTGAGAGAGAGAGAGAGAAAGAGAGAGAGAGTGTGGTTCGACTAATCAATGTTTGTGTTATGTTATTGCATACTCTCCTCATAAAACTTTTATTCTTACAGTGTGTTATCTTGGCCTGTCAGTGACCACGCTCTTTAGACTGTTCAATGCAAATGTTACCTCATCTCACACCACATACATCCTGCATGACGTAAAGCATGGACATAAAGCTACTTGGCTGTGGTTCAGGTCTATATATACAAATGGTATGTGTTGAGTGTGTTTCACCCTAAGTGTATGGACCCACACAATAGTGTGTAAATGTACGAGTATTTCCTCTTCATATGGTGTCAATGAATCGCACTGTTAATGTGCATGATTAAATCCAACTGTGAAATGAGGAAAGACAAGGAATACAATAGATTGGATGCAACACAAGCACATTTAGTGAATCATTTAGGTGGGCTTCCTGGAGGTCTTCTTGAAGTGGTTACACAGGCCCTTGTTGACAGCTGACCCAATCCTCCTGAAGAGGGCCGCTAGAGACAGGGGGGAGAGGGAGAGAGGAAGGGGGAGGGGAGAGAGAGAGAGGGAGGAGAGGGAGAGAGGAAGGAGAGAGAGAGAGAGAGATGACATTAACTTGACATTAAATTCATATTTTACAAGTGTTACATTTTGTCTCATACTGGATTGATGCTTCTTGTAATATTGTTGATTACTGCATGAATCAGCTATCAACCCTATAGCAGAAGGATCTTCTTATCAGTAGACTTACGGATGCAGCCTTCAACCTTCGGCTCCTGTCCTGCCTCTGGGGCCGGGCTGTCCTTCCGGTTGCTTTTCTTCACGTATTACAAAACAAAATAACATGGCAATGATAGGCCTATCTGTAATAAATGGAATTGGTAAGACACCATAACACCATAAGAAAAAAACACTTTGTATATATATATATATTTACACACTTTCAGATTGTGTATATAGATGACAGATAACATTTAACAGTCTTAAAGTTTACAGAGACAGTTAAATGTCAAACTGACAAACTCGGACTGGAATGTATGAAGTATACTAAAATCGTGTTTACCTTGAAGCTGGCCTTGAGCTGGCTGAGCTTCGGGAGGAACGTGAGGAACCTGGACCGCCTCTTTCCTTTGGGCTCAGCCTGGGCCTTCTCAGCCTCAGCATCACACCCGGTCAGCGACACACACATACTAACTGACCCTGATTTTACAGAGCCACTCGCCTTCACGCTACTCTGGTGCCCACCGGTACCAAAAAGCATGGGGCATGGAGAACATGCGACAGGCTGACAGCCATCAATCACCTCACCCAGAGCTGTCACCCTCCCTGGCTCCTCGGGCGACTCTGTCTCCACAGAGACCGTGTCCATGACTTGCTGGACCATGGCCTTTGTGAATAGGTTTACAGTCTGGTTGTAGATCTGTGAGCTGCTCTCGGAGACCATGGAGCTTGCACGGCTGGAGGAGACACTGGAGGAGGAGGCTTTTTGATCCAAGCCCCAGGACGTGGGAGGGACGAGGAGAGGAGCCAACAAACGCCTCACCGACTCCTCAGCGAAAGCGTAGATCAGCTCAGAGGGACAGAGCCCCCTTGTTACTCTCCCTCCCTGAGTGTATTTTAAGAGAACAGAGTCTGAGAGACTTCTGCCAGCTCCCGCATGGTGCACAGAGATCTTTCTGTGTTCAATCATCAGGCTCTTCAGTCGGTCGACCAGGTCACGGGACAGAGCCTGGACCTTCCCTTGGGACAGGAGCTCCTCCAGTCTGCCCAGAGGGGCAGTGTGGTCAGATGATGGGAAAGAGGCCTGTTGCAGTTCTGCAGGATTAAAAAGGGTGTCCACAATGGTAGCCATGGTGTCCCTAGCACCAGCCAATGATGATTCCAGCATTGAATCATTCTGATCATGATCATGATCATCATCGCTCATATCAATTGTTGAGCTACGCACAATAGGGCAATTTATGACCTTTTGGAGCTCAGATGGAGATGGGGTCCCAGGGAGTGTGAAAGACATATCTTCCAATGTCTTCTCTGACCTCAACATTTTAGAGGAGGACGTGGAAATAGAGGAGATGGTTCTCGGTTCACTATCTTCACAGTAAACCTTCTCTACGTTTTCCAGCATAGTTCCCACCATGCTATATAACCCAGAGAGCTCCCCTGTCCTATTCAACAGGTCTGATTTGGATATTTCCTCCTGGACTACACCCTGGATTTGGCTAACGCTTTTCTTGGCCTGCGCTATTTGTGTTTTAGTCTGGGGCTGCTTACGCAAAAACAGAAAATTGCTCAACTTGTGCCACAGACTGTTGTACAGCCTTTGTGCCGTGGACCAAATGTCCATCCCGGACATGCTAACCCCACTCTCTGAGGCCTCCGGGTCTCTAAAGCTGCCCGGCAGAAGGCTAGAGTCTGCGGGTCCAACAGTGATAGGAGACTCGCCTCTCTGGAAAAGGCCTTTTACACCGTCAACAATGGTGCCAAAAATATCCGCTGCCGCAGAGTCCGTACCGGCACCGGACGTGGTGGAGGAACCTTGTAAAAGGTCCAAATGGGAGCAGCAGACCCCTGCGGTGAAGGACTCAGAGGACTTAATGAGGACTTTCCTCACAGCGCGAGTTCCCCTCCTCTTAAACTTAATGCAGGTCAGCTCTCTAACGACCCCATTTGGAGCAAGATTCACACGCTCTGATGACATAGACTCGGAAGAGGAGATGTCCTCTAGCCAGCCAATAATACCCTCGACAAACTGTGAGATCAGCAGGGATTCATTTGACCATGTCATTGGCACAGAGGAGGACTCCTCCTCCTTTGACACGTCAGGCCTGGCCAACACCACAAGCCTGTGGACCACCTCTTTAGTCTGGGTGTCCAGGAACACCTGACTGACCTGGGAAGACCCGCTGAGAGGTTCGCTACGCCCCCTACGGAGCACCGCTCCTGATGACCCCTGACCTCTCATGACCCCTGACCCCACCCCTGATAAAATAGGCTGGCTCATGCTAGCTTGCGGGGACTTTGCATTTAAATTCAAAACAAAGGCAGCATTAACTTCCACCGCCGCCAGAGGCTCTTCTCCCTGAAGTGGGACCTGATCCTGAGCCATAACCCCATAACGGGCATAAAACCCTCTTACTATACCCTGTAGTCTCTTAAAGAGACTGATAGCGACGGATAAAGATTTGATCTTTTTACCAGCCAAGCTGACTGGGAAACCGCCTTAAAGTCAGAGGCGAACGTTTCGATGATTGCTGAGACCTCACGTTCCACCACCAGGGGGCTCAGGCTGGTCTGGCTTGGCAGACGGATTGACGGCTCAGACCTATTGGTGAAGACGTGGGCAGATAGATCTCTGGGAGATCTAAGAAGCACATCGCTCACTGACTTGGTGGCCTTAGTTTTAAACCCCTCACTACAGAGTCTATCAATAGCTGGAATCAAGGGGGCAGTGGTTTCGCTTTGTTTGGTTTTGAGTTTGGTGCTGGTAAAACTTGACTTTGCACTGAGTTCGGGGGACAATCTGTAAGAGCATTCAGAACTAGCAAGCATATCCTTTGAGGGGGAGGGGCTGTTTGAGGGTGTGAAAACCCTTAGCTGGGATAGCATATCCCAGACAAAAACACCAGCCGCGAGGGATTCCTCAGACGACCTCCTCCCGAAAGAGGACTCAGACTCTTTTGCCATTAAATCAAAAGAAGTCAGTATCCCCCCAATGACTTCCTTGGTGCTCTCGTCAAGGTGTGTTTGGGAGTCACAGCCAACCCTAAGCGGCTGGGAACACTCCCTTAGAGAGGGGGTCTCTACGTCCTCAGAGCTGACCTCCTGTCGGGGTCCTTGACGGGTGATGACGTAATCACATCTGCTCCGCCGGTGGCAGAGCCCATGTTGAAGAACTCTGCCAATTTACTCTGCAGGTTGCTGTAGAGCCTCAACGCGGCAGAGTAGACCCTCTGCCTCCTGCTAAAACATCCACCGGGCTGGTCGATGGAGGACGCAGCGTCGTGATCTGTGGCTCCAGCCTGCACTGTGCTGTCCCCCGCCGCCACGGCCTGCGCTGTCACGTCCTTCACATCTGCCACAAAGGTATCAACGATCTTGTTCATAACACAACACATCAGTTGTGTTATGATGTATGATATATTATATTATGAACATGTATATTTTGTCTTTTGTTCATTTTACAGAAAGAAAAACACAAATCAGGGTTGATTGGTGAGAATGTTAAGATAAAAGCGCATTGTATTGCATTTGTGTATGAAATGTGCTATACAAATACAGGTTGATTGATCAATCACTACTTACAGGGTTTCTCATGCCCTTACGGATCACTCTCCATTGCCTGAATGATAAAGAAACAAGGAAACATTTTCAGCAGTTTAAAAAAAGATATATATGTTTTACAGTGTTTCAGACATGGTAGATGTGCAAGACAGGCTACAGAAAGAACAAAGCTAAACACAGCAAACAATACCAACAACAACAAAGCTGCACACATCACACAATACCAACAACAACAACACCAACAACAAAGCTGCACACAGCACACAATACCAACACCAACAACAAAGCTGCACACAGCACACAATACCAACAACAACACCAACAACAAAGCTGCACACATCACACAATACCAACAACAACAAAGCTACACACAGCACACAACAACAACAAAGCTACACACAGCACACAACAACCACAAAGCTAAACACAACACACAACAACGCTACATACAGCACACGATACCAACAACAACAAGAAAGCTACAAAAAGCACACAACAACAACAAATTCACACAACAACAAAAATACACACAACACATAATAACAACAACAAAGCTACACAAAGCACACAATAACAACAACAATGCTACATACTATTACAACAACAAAGCCACACAGTACACAAAACAGTAGTGAAAACACAACAGATGCACCCCAACATAGATAATGTCCATTGG
The DNA here is from genome assembly GCF_951799395.1 of Argentina silus. Lineage (NCBI taxonomy): Eukaryota > Metazoa > Chordata > Actinopteri > Argentiniformes > Argentinidae > Argentina > Argentina silus. The sequence goes on along the minus strand of NC_139659.1, from coordinate 22,116,906 downwards.
CTTTGTTATAGACACACTCAACAGTTCTGTCAGAGCAACGTCCAGCACATACAGCACAGTCGGGGAGGCTGTTGGAGGTAGAAATCGGAGGATGAGCTCATTGTAATGTGTGTTTGATACCATTCCTTATTCCATTCCATGCGATACAATGAGCCCGTCGTCCGATTTCTACCTCCACCAGCCTCCCCTGAGTCCCAGTCCCTCAAATGAGAGATCCCTCCATTACAGAGAGACATTAAACATACTCATCAGTCAGACTCCTCAGGAAATTGATCAGGATGGGGTAGACCTCTTCTTCGGCACTCTGATGTGCCTTCTCCTCCAGGAGCTCGATCACTGCAGCTCGGCTCTCAAACCTGTCTGGAGACTGGGGCCCAGGTGGAGGGGAGGAAGCTGCTGGCAAATACAAGGAGAAATATATACAGTTGTATCTAAAGACTATACATCTATGAAATACAGTATATATGGCCTCTATGATAGAATATATCTTGTATAAATACTAACCAAATTGGTATGCAGCATTTCTAATAAACGTCTTCCATCCAACTGCAATTCATCTGAATTAATAATTGTGTGGATTTTAAACTTCCTGAATAGAACAACACAATCTCCCCACCACAGAGAAGCATTGTAACATTCTGAAGAGAATCTCTAACCTGTGTTGGTGGCCTTCTCAACCATGGTCTGCTTGCCACTACTCTTCCTCTGAGCCTTCAAGAAAACACACGGATCAGATCACACATGATAAGATCCAGTCACATAAACACAATAACACATTCACGAAATGGTTACCTCTTTTCTGTTCGCCATTGTCAAAGCAAATATAGAAACGCCGTCGAGAGTCGTTTTAGTTTAGCATAATACACGTTTCACAAAGCGTTGACGGCTTTTGAACTGTAGGCCTACTGACGTAGTAGCAGGTGTCACAAAATAACGACGACGTCACAATACGGCCGGTGCCATGGTGACCACGGGACCATGCAACTTGTGTGAACTAACGCTAATGCTAACACTAATACTACTACTAATAATAATACTACTAATGCTAATGTGGTGAGACGCATGGGCTGAGCCCTTCATAATGATTAGGGCCGTCACAGCCAATGGCTTGCGTCACCGTCCTATTTATTCTGAGGTAGCGTTGTGTCGGGAGGCGCCACAATTTGTCTCCACGTTACTTCCTGCTACGCCCCCCCCAGTCAACTTGCTACCGGTATGTACGCTCTTTCTATGTACGCTCTGACTCTGGCTGATTTGTAGTGATGGGCAAATGAAGCTTTTGTGAAGCACTGAACCACTTGAGCCAATTGTTTCGAAAATGGGTTCATTACTCGAAGCTTCAGTTACAGTGACCTCTCCTGGCAAAGTGCAAGGCTGCAGTCAAATTAGGCAGGCTAGTTGGTGGACAGGAGGCTTTTAATTACACGCACGCACGCACGCACGCACGCACGAACACACACACACACACACACCTCAATGAGCAGTGTTGGAGAAACTACTTTACTTTTGTAGAAAAGATCTTTTGTTCTGAAGCATCTTTGCTTTGATCACTCTTGGATTTAAAGTATTGTAACGACCCTGTGAAAGGCCCGTTAGCAATTCCGCCAAGGGAGTTATCGCTCTTGGTGTTGTGGCTAGCGCGGCCGGTTTGTAAGCGAAAGATTGCGAGTTCGATACCCGCTTAAGACAAGCTGCTCTACCCCGCCGTTCGCTACAGTATCTTAGCTTTGATGAAATTCTTTGATGCACACACACACTAAGACTGAATATCATGTTCTATTTACAAATAAAGATTGATGAATGTGTGTATTGTGTTATTGAGGAGAGAGTGCTGGGGAAAATATGGCATAGGTTGGGTGTGTTTGTGTAACTATGGCAGGGGGTGATTATGTGGGATGGGGAACACTCAAAGATTACAAGAAGAACACTCAGAGAATACAAACGCAATACCAACAACTCAACAGCAACAACGCACCTACTACGACAATCCACAAATTGTGCATTGTTTAGAGCGGTTATAAAGTGTTGAGGCACTCAAATTCAAAACTGTCGCAACCTATCACCTGTCAGAATCGAGACGAGGCAGTGCCAGTGAATCACCTGATTGGACCGCGAACCAGTCAGGTGATTCATTCAGGCAAGGAAGCAGTTGCTGCTTCGGACGTCATATGTCACGTGATTTTTTTCGCACCAAAGCAAGCTTTGAAGCAGTGCTTCGATGGAATTGTTGTTCAGTGTTTGAAGCACGTATCGAAGCTTCAGTGTCAAACTGCCATCACTACTGATTTGTTTGTAGCATGGTGATTTACTCTTTACACGCTGTGGTCGCTTTGCAGCGCTTCCACCTGTTGCTTGGCTGTGTCCCGTCTTGGTCAGTGGTGCGTGCTGGGCTATTGATCGCGTAACATTCTGTGTGGATTCCTACCGAACGTAAACATTTAGCGGAGCTCCGTGAGCTCGCTGGTTGGAGTGGGAAGTTGTTAACTTCCTGGTATGTATCCCATAACTTGGATCTCTATTGCTCTTGTTTTTAGCATTATGTTTAGCACTAATGGGGTGTCCTGTGTGCCTTCTAGGTACTGCCGGTTGTGTCCGTGCCTACTGCTGTTTTTGCCATACGTAGCTTACCTGCATAGCTGCCTCATCCGTCCTGGGCTAGCCACTGGCCTGGAAGATAGCGGCGAAGACGCTAACAACCGCTACTTTTAACTTATCCGGCTATCTGTTGTCTTGTCCTTGTGTGTTGTCTGTCTGTGTTGCAGTCAGTGTGGGTGTGTGTTCTGGGGAGGTTTTGGTTACTTTGGGGGATTTTGTTTATGGTGTGCTTTAGTCCTGCTTAGGTTAACCCACTGGCAGGAGGCCTTTTTTTATAGCTGCGGGTCACCAGTGGTCTGCTTAGCTGCCCAACCATAGCCTTTGTCATTCTGTGTAGTTGTGTGTTTATTGTTTGTTTGTTTATATATTCCCCCACCTCCTTTCTCTTCTTTTATTTTTCAGGTGCTGAGTGCCTGAGGCAGCTAGATCCCCTCGGTGGTGGTGTCCCTTTCCCTGTGTGTTCACGTGTGCCTCCTGGTTTTTCTCTTATTTTGCCATTTTGATCCTGTTTTGCTGTGTGTATGTGCGAGCACGAGTGACTGATTGGTGTTGTTGGACCCCCTCCCTCCGTCTCCTGTTATCTCGCCCTCTGTTGGTAAGCCTCAGCCCTGATAGCTCTGTTTCCCCCCTACTCTCATACGGTGTGATTGACACTTGTCCTGTATGTTATACATAGAGCCTCTATTTTTATAATAATGAAGACAACTTATTTTTGGAACCTTGTCTCTGGTGCCGTTAGTCAACGAACATGTGTGCTAAAGTCTAATTGTGAGTTCATTGGTTAATATTTCCCTGGGTGCAATTCCCAGGGTGGCGTTGTCTGCTACCCCGCTATTGCTACTGCCACACTAATAATAGGAAACCTAATAATAATGATAATATTTCACTGAATTCGTGTATTTGTCTTCAAGTTGGATACCAAAATCACCAACACTCAGCCAATGCATTTTCGTTGTCTGTACATGTTCATACATACCGTATATTCAGGCCCATGTATTCATAATAATACCTGTTCATCATAAACTTCAAGTTAAAATAAAATCTGATTATCGGATGTAGGCCTAGATTATGTTAAGATGCCAACATCTTGATCAAGGAGGATCAAACTAAATCCAAATTTAATTTGTTGATTCACACCTCAACCAAATAGGACACCTGCTTACTGCACAGCTGTTGTTATAGTATAGGCCTGGATATAGGAGGAAGGATGCTTTTAGCACGGCCAATAGTCACTATGTATTAGTGCTGACCTACACATTAATGCTTGAAGCATTTTGCAACACGGATTAATTTCAGAGATTAACACATAATATGATAATTGTACAGTGAGGAGCGATTCAATCGGAGGTCCATTTCAAAATATCTTAATTAATATACAGGCATACAATAAAATGTATTCCACTACAATAGCGTACAATATACAAGTTCACGTACACCACACGCTAACAAACCCTACCCCAACTATAGGCCCAACTGGGCAGAAATCCCCAGTCCAAAAGATAGCTAGCCTGTCTATTTGATTATCCTGCACGCTGTTCCTTACCTTCTTGTTATTCGTATTTCCGTTGATTGGCAGTTCGGTAACTCGTTGGTGTGTCTGGGAATTACGGCTCGTTAATCAACTGATCAGAGTTGTGACCAACAGTTAATGACTGACGGTAAGCAACACAAGCAGAAACTTTTGTAACGGTACGTTGTATGACGTCATAGTGCCACGATGTTGCGAGGAGCGGAGGAGGGCAGTTGTGTGTGTGTGTGGGGTGGGGGGGGGGGGGGGTCAGTTTGAGGGGGGTTATTATAACATGCTTAATAATGAGCCCACACTTAATAAATAAAGAGAAAACTACCTGACTAGTTTGATTAATTCATCTGTGAGGCCTCAGTCCTATTAGGTCTACAGTACAGTGTACACACACACACACACACACACACACACGTACACACACACACGACTGTGGTTCTGCTGAAGTATCACTTCCTCTGCTCGTGATAGATTGATATCAAACAACTTGACTTTTATAATTCCCATTCCCAAATAAGGATTCGGTTACTTCCTTAGGACTGAGTTGTGGCTGTAAACATATGTTGTTTATTTGGTTGGCTTCTGCTGGGTCATGGCTAATAAACATGTGTAAACCACGATCATAATTTTCAATACAATGTGGACATTGGGACACAGCTCACCAGTAGAGGGCAGCACACCACAGGCCAATAGAGTCAAACAACAATAATTGGAAATAGCACTGCACTACCTGTTCAATAAAAGCAGATATACTTTATTTAAAAAAATATTACAAGTTTATATTTTACAAAATTATTCAAAATATACAGCACATTTTTATTTATAAGACATATTTGTCGTTGAGCGCCAAAAAGGGAACATTAATTGAGATAAAAGCTTTTTCAGTCTGAGTAGAGAGGTACGAGTATTGATGTGAGTAAACCTAAAATGATCTGAAGGTTAGAAGCACTTGTGGTTTGGCTTCTTGTCTCATTCAATATCTTGGAATTATCATATTCTTATATCTTATTATTTGTCACAAAGACTAAACCAGTACCTCAGACATGTTTAAAACTACTCATTATATGTAGAGAGAATATTTTCATCTCATGGATGGTCAGTCCTTGCATCCAAAGCTCTAATACCAACAAAGTGGTGGGGAACCTGCTTTGTTGTTGTTGTTGTTTGAATTCTAGATTGCACCTTTAAACCCAGAGGTTAAATTCCACATTTCAGACCACAGTGTTCTGCATTCTTAATCTGTAGCATTTGCACCACCACATTTATGAAACCATAACATAACAGCTCGTCTGAACTCAACAGGAAGTCTGAACTAAACAGCTAGTCTGAGATACTGGTGTGATTCTTGTTCTCATGCCAGTCTACAATGTATTGTTGTACGTCGCTTTGGATAAAGGCGTCTGCTAAATGCCATAAATGTAAATGTAAAATGTAAATGTGCACTCCACAGTACTGCATTATTAATACAGTATTGTCACTTCAAGAAACATCATGGCAAGAAACTACTCAATCTGGAGATTACTAGAATTCAGCCCTTATAGAAGAGAAGAAACTTCCATTCATGTGGTCCAGGGGAGGCTGGTGGAAGTAGAAATGGTATCAATAGCATGGAATGGAATTAGCTTGTTTGATACCATTCCTCATTCCATCCCATGCATTACAATGAGCCGGTCCTCTGATTTCTACCTCCAGCAGCCTCCCCTGGTGTGGTGAATTGTATTCTGTGGGGGGACATGCAGCGTTCGGCCTGTAGAGGGAGCTACAGGACCGTGGCCAGGGTGACGTCGGCGAGGCTCCGTTGCACACCTGTTGCAAATGAAGCCTCGTTGACTAGATGGTTTAAGATGTGTGTGCCTCGGCGTTCGAGGGAGAAGGAGGGCGACTGGAAAGTCGCCGAGTGGCGTGGTGTTACGAACATTGAAATTATTACGAACAGTGGAATTATTACGAACATTTTATGAAAATAAACGGGATACTCCCAGAAAACAGTACCTCGACTCCGCCTCTGTGTCACGGACCTGTTACATATTCACTCTCAACAGACTTACAGGTTAGAAGTGGTGGCATTAAAACCGTGCAGACTATCTTTGAACATGTCCTTCATTTGTACAGTAGATGTCCTTCATTTGTACGTCAGCAAGTGCATCACATATCACATGATATTACATCGTTATTTGATTGCGGTTTAATTCTGCAGGAATATAGTTCATAACACATACATACATACACAAAAACTAACATATATACACATACACACACACACACACACATACACTCACACATATACACTCACTGAACAGTTTATTAGGAACACAATACTGATACTGGGTAGAGCCCTCCCTTTGCTCTCAATTCCTCAATTCTTCATGGCATTGACTCCACAAGATGTTGGAAACATTCCTTTGAGATTCTGGTCCATGATGACATGATTGCATCATGCAATTCCTGCAGATTTTTCAGGTGCACTTTCAAGCTGTAAATCTCCCATTCTACCACATCCCAAAGGTGTTCTATTGGATTCAGATCCGGTGACTGGGAAGGCCACTGAAGAACATTGAACTCATTGTCATGTTCATGAAACCAGTTTGAGACGACTTTTGCTTTGTGACATGGTGCATTATCATACTGGAAGTAGCTATTAGAAGATGGGTAAATTGTGGCCATGAAAGGATGCACATGGTGCAACAATACTCAAATAGGCTATGGCATTCAAGCGATGATTGGTATTAATGGACCCAAAGTGTGCCAAGAAAACATTCCCCACACCATTACACCACCTCCACCATGAGAAGGTGTACAGGGGTTCCTAATAAAGTGTTCGGTGAGTGTAAGTATTTCGACCCTTTACTATGACACTCTCAAAATGAGCTAAAATGCAAAAATGGTATCAACAAATCACTCAATAAGTTGAATTGAGTCCATCTTAATGCAAGGATAATAGTTCATGTCATTTTGGAATGAATATCTTTGTTTTTATATATGTCACTACCAACAAATTTCATAATTTTCCTGCCGGTTATGAACATACCCATAACTTGATGCAGCGTTATATATAAACTAGCGTTATTCTTCACGCAAGAGATGGTGCGGAAAATGCATTGCATGTGTTGGATTTGCACCAAACTTAATGCTTTGTAGTAAAACTAAATAAACACATTTCCAGCCACTTTCTTTGCTGTATCATTTGAATTCATTGTTGCAAACACAATTATGGAAGTGAGATAGATTAAGGGATTTGTTATGGAAAATACATTGAGAGAACTGTTTGAACTGGATAGAACTGGAGCGCTGCGATTGGCTCTGATAATGGACACTAATGGAGCACTAATGGAATGGGGCGCTGCTATTGGCTCAGCTAATAGAGCTAATGGAAAATGTAACAGCCTTATGTGCTCTGGGTAGCCCACTACAGATAACTGGCATTTATTATCAATGGTGTACATTCAGAAATACATACTCTGACAAACATGATTGTGATTTGGTCACAAAACTAAAATTCTGTACTCAGGTACAGAATGCATCAGTAACCTAAAGAAAAGTCAATTAGAAACAATGTATCGAGGACAAAGAAAGTTCTCATAATCTCTTGATATTCTTCATGATTCTTCATTTTCTTCCAACAGCATCTCTCAAATATTCTGGAGAGAGTGGAATGTTTTCCACTCTCTCCACTGAATAGGCCATTTGTAATATATTTCCACACACAGAATGCCCCTTGAAGGGTATTTACCATAGGCTTACCGCCTTACCCTCAGACACTTGCACACGCATTTTCACATTCCTCTTTAATCTGATTTATTGGGGCTCACACAAAAAGAACAGCTAGGTATTTAATGCTATGATATTTTAATATTATCATATGATGAGGTGATAAGATGGGTATCACAGTCTTTGTCGAGGAGCGTTTGAAGGGCTTCAGCAAAATGACAGTCATTTAGAAACGGCTGAAAACATCCTTTTTAGAAGAGGGCGTTTACAAGGTTTCTCCTGTTCCATGGTGGAGGGAAGATCCGTTGTATGGTTAGACATGGCACTATGTGGTACCTGAAGAGTTATAATCAGAAGAGAGAGAAAGAGAGAGAGAGATAGTTGAAATGAAAATGATATGTAATATGATATAATTATAAGTAACCTCTTACTCTATTCTTAGTGACCGATTAATGTGATTGTCAAGTTATTTTTCATTTCAGAAACCTTCCCTATGACCTTACCAACGGTATCTTCCACAGTTGTCTGTTCCTGTACTGATTCTGAGCGGCTGGAATCATTCTTCTGAAATGCCTCCTTGAAGTGCTAATTTTTGTCATAAATCTACTGCTCATCTGAAGAAGTCTGTAGTACCTTTAAGTTGATCCTCAGCTTTCTCAGACGGTCACGGAACCCCTTGCACTTCTACACTTCTACCCACAGGCAGAGAGTTGGGCTCACTCTGAACCTCAGGGGATATGAATGGTGCTCTAGAGGCCGCTCTGGATGCCTCACTGCATCCCTGTAAAAGCTCTTTGCTTAAGGACTTCACCAGAATTTCATTGAAATCGGTGTCCTGGGTCGACATTTGGAGGAGTTTTTCAGAACTAAACTCTTCCAACAGATGTTTATGGACGGACCTATCGACCTTGTGGATCCTCAGATTAAGAGGATATGCCTTTGTCTCTATGCAGCCTGAAGCTGCACAGAACTCTGACAGGACCTTTCTGATCAGGTCCTGTGCCTTGACAATAATGTCAGGTGAGTAAACACCCGGCTGTGATTGGATGTTTGATAAAAGTCTGACCACTATTATAGTGATCAGGCTCATAAAGTCATCACTGTCAATGTGTGAACTGGCTGACAATTGGTCAACTACACCAGAGTAACTAGTGTCCTTCTCCCTAGTAATGTTGGCCTCATATCCTTGAGTTAATTTTGAACTCTTAGTTATCACACTGGCTCTAGACAAAGAGGATCTAGGTGAAGTCTTCGAACTTGACACACCTTTCCCATCAGTCATTAGAGGTTGATGTCTTTCATCTGTAGACAATTCAGTACTCTCTCTGTCAGAGGCTGAGGCTAAAGACAGTATGTCTAACACCTGACCCACCATTACTTTAGTGAAGAGACTCACTGTGTCACTGAAAATAGAGGAGGACTCCACAGAGCTCCTCATACCTAAGTCACAAACAGTGGCCAGACTAGAGGAAGCAGATACACAGGCTGGTCCCTGAGACAACACCAATGTAGAAGAGGAGGGAGATAGACATGGAAGCAGCAGATGCTTTACAGACTCTTCAGCAAAGAGCTGCACCAGCTCACATGCTAAGGGCCTCCCCACTTGTCTCTCAGTCCTCTTCAGCTTACAGAGGATGGAATCAGAAGTACAGCTGCAACTGTCATGACCAGAGGGGCACAGTTGCTATTGGAAATAATGTTAGACATGGCACCACACATCAAGGCCTCTTCCATAATGGAGTCGTTCATGTCAATGACTGAACATCTAACACTAGGTTGAGCAATCTCTGGGACTTCTGACGGGATAGGCATGCCAGGGAGGGCACCAGGCACATCCTCTAATTCCCACCTCTGTGCTCCTGATGATGAGGACGATGAAGTGGAAGAGGAAGAGGTCAGCCGGGGCTCCTTGAAAACCGGTTCCTCATCACATTCACTACTTATCTGCATCCTCTCAACTCTATCCAGCATAGCCTCAACAATGCTCTGGATTTCTAAAAGCTCCCCTGTGGTCACATTTTGCTGTGATTTGGACAGCTCTCTGTGAATGGATATCAGAATTTCACTCAGAGCCTCCTTAGTACGTGCCTTTGTTGTTTTGCATTGTTTATGCAAAGTCATCTTCAACTTTGTAATTCTTCAACTTTGTTTTTACATTCGTGTAAATAGCCTTAGCCGTCATCCAGACATTTCTCTCAGCTATTTCGATACTACACTGGGAGCCAACGGGAAAGGCCCGCTCACTGCTTGAGGCCTGCTCACTGCTCTCTTGATGCACATGCCGTAGAGTAACAGAAGACTCAGGGGCCTTGACAAGATTCTTCACCCCATTTGCTATGGTTCCAACTATTTCTGAAGCAGCTGAATCAGCATTCTTATTGGACACTATTGATGTAGCAGATGACGTGATAGAATGTGGTTGGTTACTATGTGAACCTGAACTCACTTAGCTGGCGAAGCAACCATCTGTTCTGATAAGGATCACCTTCACTTTTTGCGTTGCCTTAGTATGGAATTCCTCTCTTGACAGCTTCTCAATGATTGAATTGTTAGAAATAAGTAATCTCCCATAAGAAGAGGAACTGGACAGAGATATGTCCTCTAACGAGGACATGATATGATCTTCAAGATCACAGACTTCAAGGGAGTCTGAAGATATAATCTCTGTCAAAGAAGATGTGCCCTCTAAATCCGCCACATCTGATTTGTACAAGGTCACCAGCTGGTTGATCACCTCTTTAGTGCAGAGAGCAAGTAAAGGTTGGGAGCTCTCACTCAGACATCTGCGGAGATCTCCAAGTCCAGCCGAGTTGACCTCTCTCAGTTTTGTCTCACTCTTACTGAGCTCAGGAGAGATTACACTCAGAGTAGGATCTGCCATACTTTCAGGTTGTTCTAGTAGTTTTCCTACTCCTGAATCAACTGTCTCTGTTTTGAATACATTACTCTCTTGTAGTTTCTCAGCGTTGCCAGCAACAGATTGCAGGGTAAAGAATCCCTGAAGTTTATGCTCCATATTTTGATAAATATGAAGTGCTGAGGAAAAGATTTTCTTCATAGCCTGTCCAGGTTTTTTGATTGCTGGACCTACAGTTGTCAACCTCTGATCAGAGCTGCAGCTGCAAACAGAGTCAGTTGCCTGAAGGTACTTCACCTCAGCCTGCACATCATGAAAAAATGCCTCCACAAGGTTGGAGGCCTCAGACTCCACAATCAGAGTGGTGTTGGATGGATGGCCCTCTGGAACTGACCTCAACAGTATATCACTGACAGCTTGCGTGGCCTTAGTTTGATACTTGGTGCAAATGACCACACTATCCAAGGCTAGTTTACCATCCAGGTCATCCGTAATATCGTATTTAGATGCCAAGAATTTCACCTTCTCAGCTATTTGCCTCAGAAGCTCAGACGATTGTTGGCCATCATCCTCATGATTGTATTCATTTACCATCTCAGTCAGGACAGTAATGACGTCCTCTGTCATTGGTCCAATGTAGGAGTCAATATCCACAGCAGAGGTAGACGTCTGGTCCTCAGGCGTGGTCTCGTCATGGAAAAAGCTCTGGACCAGACTGATCATCACCTGAGAAACCTGGGTACCTGAGGAACTCTTCTTGATGCTACGCACCGGGGATGATTTCCCTGAAATAGTTCTGCATCTTTACAGGCACAAGTACAGTTTGATGTGATGTCACAATGGAGTGATGTCACAAACAATGCCATAGGGATAGAATCTTGGGTATATGAACATTCTGGGAGTCAGGTAGTTGGAGAAAGGCTGGTAAGTCCTCTGTACCAAATGTTTAATTGAAAAGGCAATGATTGTTATCAAAATGATATAATGTCCTGCTAATTTGTACAGTATTGTGCACAGAAAATATTCAAGTTTTGTCTTGGTGTGATTTAACATTAATAAACCAATTAATTGGTAAGACGCGTGTATTTCCCTTGTTAGATTTGATGCAATCTGGAATTTGTAATCATTGTTTCTGAACCACATGCATTGATATGTTTTTTTGCAAAAAATATCTCTAAAAAGACTTACAAGTGTTCCATGAACATTTTGCTTGCTTTTAAGTACATTGGTAGAATAAAGACAAGGCTGGAAAAGTGTTTTCTAACAGATAGTTGTAGATAGGATGTGTATTTGCTTTGGGCTGTCTTATGGTAAGGTCTATCAATATGTGTTTGCCACTAAAATGTCAGCATTACTGAGGGCATTGGAGGTGGTTTTATTGAAGGCTGATGCAGGCCCAGCCTAGTGCATGGTTGTATACATGGCTATAGTAATTTAATGTTCAGTGTGGAATGAACCTGCTTGCCATTGTTACATTATATGATGTCACAGTGACATCATCAGAGGTGCCATGGTTATCATTGCTAGGAGATGCAACAAAGCCAGAATATGTTACCACACGAGTGGTGACACAAGAAGGCTCAGAACCATATTTGACGCCGGCTACCATGGTAACCTACTGTAGGTCAAATCTCAAATGGCATTACACATATAGCACACTGCTTTTACACATGCTGTTGACTATAATACTGTAGGGGATAAGCTGTTATTGGAGGTGTAAATTGTTACATTGAAAGTCATATTTTCAGACCTAATATTCGAGAAAAGGTACTGGGCAAAAGCATGGAATGTAGGCCTACACATTTTCCATTCACATTCTGAGCTGATCATCAGTTCAATGGTGCTCGTGGAGTGAGTTACAGGTCAAACTCTTTATTATTTAGCTACTTCATTGTAGTGAGTTGATGTAAATGTACTGCTTTTGACTATGTACTGTATTTTGGAAATGTAATGTACCGTTACTGTATGTGATGTTAATGTGCTTAAATGTGTCTGATTAATATTGCCTTTATGCGTATGACATCATAAACAAAGTACCTTCTGGAAAAAATAAACTTCTTCTAATCCAAGCCAGCTCGAAATTGAGGATTCTTTTCCATTATCTAGAAAGAAAAATAAAAAATGTTGCCTTTTCTGTTTTTCAATAGGGGGAAGAGTGGAGCCGAAGGTCACTGGTCAAATCCCACCAGAGCCAGAAATAAAAATAGGCAAAGTCTCCAAAAGTTTTGTTGTGTAATTTCAAGATCCCTTGAGCCAATATCTTGTTTCTTGTGAGATAAACAGAAGTTTATGTACATTTGCTGTTGTTTTAATGACGTTTAATGACTGTGCTACGGGCCTGCAGGTCTGTTACTCTATTCAACTTGTGCGTGTAACTTTGTTCATGCATCTGAAATGATCAGACCTCTGTTTGTTTCTCTTGTGGACTGCATCACTCGCTATTAGCAATATGTCTAATTGATTAAATAAAACTGAGATAAAAGATTTATATTTGAAACAGAATTTTTTTTTATTGAAATAAACACAAAAAACACACATCCACACACACACAAATAAACAAGTTAAACTCTTAAAAACCCTGAGGTTGAATAAACAACTTTTTACAAACAGAAGAAGCTATTTATTCATCCACTCCAACCACTGCTCCTTTGTCAGACCCTCAAATGAGGGACAATATGTGTTGTCCAAGAATGTGATCCAGACCTCTTTGCTCCAGAACACACAGGAGGTGCTCATGGCACACAGAATCGAATGCCTTCGCAAAATCAACAAATACCACCACCAGTTCCCTCCGCTCCTCCTTGCTCTTTTTAATGGCAGTTTGCACCACAATCAGGCTCTCAGAGCAACCAGGCATGGCAAAGAAGCCCCTCTGGCGAGGGTTAATTGGGCAGGCATGCGCCAACCTCTTGGTGATTATCCTCGAAAAGAGCCTCAGCCACATCGATCCAATAGTAATCGGCCACCACCCGCCAACCACCTTCAGATCTGCCAAGTTGGAAGATTTAGGCAACAGTACCGTCCTACACTTCTTGAAAGCATTTAGGATGATCCCTGAGGCTAACCACGGGTTAAACAGCCGTGCGAGTTGCTTCCCGCTCGGATCCCAGTTCAGCAGAGCCGTCTTACTGATCCTGTCTGGGCCCGAAGCAGAGCTGTTCTTCACAGTATTGCAGTTTTCCAACACTTGCCAAGATTGGATTGACGAACTCAGCGTTGTCAGCTCCACCCTGCGAACGGAACTGGCCAAGCCCTTTGAACCAACCCGTGGCCCCCCATCTGGCTTTGAACACCACAGCGATCTCTACCATAGGGATGGCACACACGCAGTCCTCTTCACCGTCCAACACTAGTCTTGCAAGCTTCGGTGGGTCGCTGGTAAACATATTAATGCCACCTGAACCCAGTCCCCTCGGCCCGCTTATGCTCGCAAGTACTAGCATCGTGCAATTCTGTTCCTGTGGATCGCCGGCCCATCTGAGTCCTCTCCCCTTCCCCTAGCCCGGAGGAAGGGACTCAGCAGCCAGAGGAGTGCGAGGAGGCAGGTTAATCCCCTGGTGCATTCTGCCTGGCCACCCTCTTGTTGTGCCACTGAATGAGTGGTCTGGTTGACGTAAACCAGCTGCAGGAAGGTGGACCTCCCCGTCAGCAAGGTGAACCAGCCTGTCCTGGTACCGGGCTTGTCGTAGGTCAGCAGGTCCTGCCACAAGCTGAGGATGGTGCTGACAGCCTAATTACTGAGGACTAGGACCAGGCCGTGCACACGGTCAATTCTTGACATGTTGTGCTCATCCACTGCCTGAAAAATAATACCAATAACATTAGTTGGACACACATAGGAGATAAATGCATGAACATTTTTGGAGAACAGTGTATTTACAGGGGGAAAGAAAATAATAATTTACTTACCAACTGCTCTACAGTCACCTGTGGGGTGGCACCTGGGGCGGTGAGAGCAGAGGGCTGAGCAGGTGGTGGAGCATGCTGGAGGCCACTGGTGGAGGCTTGGGCAGCTGATGGAAGTGGAGATGGAGCAGGGGGCCAGACACCACTGGTGGAGGGCTGGACAGGTGGAGATGGAGCAGGGGGAACACTGCTAGTGGAGGGCTGGGTAGTGGAGAGGAAGGCGGCGAGGTCCTCAAGGCACTGTGGGGTCAATGGCGTCGTCTTGGAAGCCCTCACCCTCTGGCTCCTCTTCCATGTCCAGGTCCTCTAGTAGCTGGTCAGTGTCCTCTGACTAAGGGTCAATGTCCTGCATGGTTCTCCCTGTCTGCCTGTACAGGTAGTCCACACCAATCAGCTTTCCTTTTGACGAAAGCAATAATCTTGTTAGTGTAAACATACAAACAAGCACAGATATGTACAGTCAAAATACAATACACCAGCATTGTGAGTTCTAAGTAAATATATGTATTTCTAAATGATACCTATATATTATATTCATATTGAATGTAACGTACCGGTGTACTGTGGGGGGGCGGAAGGAGGGGGCGTACTTCCATCCAAACACCTTGGTGCTGTGTGCGTTGACACACTGCACCAGGTCCCCGGAGTAGCTGAGGAGAGCTGACGGCTTCTCTGCAACAGCTGCAGCAGCCCGGTCCTGGTTCCACCTGTTCAGGCCTTCCAGCAAGTACAGCTGGAAGTTGAGGCTGTTCAACATTACTAATAAAGAAACAATAGATATGAACATTCCAAAATAACAATGATGTCATTGAACTCACCTGGAATGAACCTGTTCAGATACACTGTACAGGCAGTGAAAGGACTCCAGGGACAAAGAACCTCGAGCACATCTGTACTTTGTGAGCACGTTGCCCTCCTTGCCCTACTGGTGGTGGTGCCCGTCTCCGTGTAGAGAGGAACGCCTGGTAGGTCCTGGATGCACTTCACGTGTCTCTTCTGAACCAGCCAGATGCGTTCCATCCGCACCGCCGTGGTTCTCCCTCAGCTGCTTCACCAGGCGTGTGGAGCTGTTGCCAAGGGTTCTCTCCCGCAACATAGATGACCCGTATGTCACACCTTTGTGACAAAAAGACTAAAGAATAAAAAAATCTCTTACATTACACGTTTCATCATGGGAATACAAATATTGATGAGTCATATAGAACTAGTACGTAGGCATATATGATTAAGAACTGACTTGCGTGTCAGGATGAGGCGAAGCTCCTCACAGAGAGTGAGGCTCAGCTGGTCCATGATGGTTTAACTGGTCGACAGGTAATTGGTTTTGCAACCTGGGGAGTTGCACCGGAGGGTCTCGGTGACCATCAGGTGGTACCTGTCAACATCCAGGACCTGCCTTGCCCGCTTGTGGATGCCGTATCCTGTGAGCTGTCTCCTACACACTGGGCAGCACATCCTGACCTTCCACAGATGGTAGGGCATCCACACCAGGAGCCTGTGGGTGAAAAAGCGCGCTGGTGTTGGGGCCTGATTATAAATGAGCGCTGGTACTGGTGGCTCGTACCAGAGCATCAAGTTCGGCCGCAGCCTCTGGTTCTCCCACAGAGTGGATGCAATCCATCGCCCACACACACACACACACACACACACACACACACACACACACACACACACACACACACACACAGGTAAAAAGAAGAGCACTTACAGTGGCACTTGCTGGGCTGGCAGTAGCCTGAGAGGTAGAGGTGGTCCTCACAGACGCTGTCACAGAGGGAGATGGAGGCAGAGAAAAAGGGGAGATGGTCCTAATGTATGTGGAGGCAGGGCTGGAGAGGGACTTGGGTACAGGGGAAGGGGTCCACACGCAGAACGTTGCACTGCTGGCAGTACCAGCAGAGGTAGTAGCAGGGCTGGACAGAGACTGTAAGGGAGAGGAAAGGTAGAGTACACCAGGATATTATGATTGTTAGGTTGATTGATATTGTGGTTGTGCATGTATCTGTGATTGTAGGGATAAGCCACATTAGTCACACGAGTTACACTAAGAACAACAGAGATATTAAGACGAACAAATCTATGTAATACCTCAACAGGCTTCCTAGCCACAAGGTTTGGCTTGGCTGCAGCACCAGAAGCCCATCCAAACCGGGGTTTTTGAAACTGAAGACAAGAATGGTATGTGAAATTGGTCAAAATAAAATGATGACAAAACAGTGCTTCAATAAAATAGATGAATAACATTTGGCAAAATGTTATGGAAATATTCACCATTGACAAAGTTAATGAAGGCCGCAGAGGACTCTGCACAGGCAGGGACTGAGGCTGTGGTCGCTGCAGGAGGTGGAGCTGGACCCTGGACCGTGGCAGGCACTGCCGGTGGAACACCGGCTGGCTGCTGAAGACATTCAGACACAAGTATCAATACTACTAGAATACTAGAGATTGATAATGGGATCCTTTTTCAGCATGACAAATGGTTACATCTGATGTCCCTTCATCCCAAAATAAAATATCAGTGTCAATACGTGTGTACTCTGGATTCAAACATCAATCAACTTTAAGAGACGTTTGGGAATGGCTCGTTGGGAATGGCTCGCCAGTCCACGTTCCGCACAACTCCTCCAACAGAAGTGTAGCAGGACGAGGACGAAATCCAGGATCCAAAGGAAGTGAACTCAACTCAACCACAAAACCCGGCCTTGCAGAACAAAGCCACTAGAAATAATTCATATCCTCTCTCTAAATAACTTTAATTTACCTCTTAATTTCAACTTTCAAAATGTTTGTTTCATAGTAATCTCCTTTCTAATTTATTCAGTAAAGATATTTCAATTCCATGTCAATTCAAGTGTCAATTCTCTTTCCACTGAAGACTAGTATTCACTCAATATATTATATTCATTTAATTCCAATGCTTTAGCTTAGTTTAAACCGGAGATACTGTATCTCATATATTAGCTGGAGATAGCTCATTTAACTTCACATTAGCAAGACATATATGTTGGTGGTGCTAACCATTGAATGCTACTGCTATCATCACATTAGTTTGTGACTAGCGCTGCTAATAAATTGAAAATACTCACCAAGGGAAATATTTCCAAGATTACAGGAGTTTGGAACAGGAACTGTGGAAGGGTGATTCGAAGACTGTGGGTTCGTGGAAAGCTCGTATGTCTTTGTAAACTGAATAACTCCATCGATAACTTTGTTAGCTATGAGGGTATTTGCTAGCAGCTATGCTACTCCACACTCTAGTTCACACGAAGCTTGTCAAAGTAACACGAGTAACACGACTATTATATTCTCAATAATGGACATGAGTAGTTCTAAACCGATCTTGCAAAGGAAAATTACTTTTAAAGCATTTCTTCACACACACGTGGCAGGAATGTACAGCGCATAGTACATACAGGTCTGATCAGTACGAGAGCTAACACGGAAAACACAGAGCGATATGATTTTTCCATGATCCAAAGAGGCGTAGGGCGGATCTACACGTCTGATTGGTTAACTCACAACGAGACTAGGGTTCTCATTGGTTGATTGTATAGTTTCTCAATTATGCAAAAACTAACGAAATACTGCGAAATAATAATGTCATTCACAAATCACCTTTCTAAGTTCTTACATGAAATACCATTTCCAGTTTTTAACCATGAATAAATCCCATATCATCTTATCTTTTATAGATTTTTGCTTCTCTCAATCATCGTATATTCTTCTTCCTTTTACTGTCTAATATTTAGTACGAATTTTAAGGATCATTCTATTTATTTAACTAATTTCATAATACTTGAAGTGTATTACAAACATGTTGGTCCAAGCACTTGTAATCTCTCGCCTTGACTACTGCAATGCACTCTTGGCCGGACTCCCCGCCTCCTCCATCAGGCCTCTGCAGCTCATCCAAAACGCTGCCGCTCGTCTGGTGTTCAATCTCCGCATATTCTCCCATGTCACTCCCCTCCTCCGCACCCTCCACTGGCTCCCGGTAGCAGCTCGCATCAAATTCAAGACCCTGGTGCTTGCCTACCTGGCGGCAAAGGGAACAGCCCCTACCTACTTGCAAGCAATGGTTAGCCCCCAAACCCCTGCAAGATCACTCCGCTCGTCCACCTCGGCTGCCCGCCTGGCACCGCCGCCTCTACGTGGATGCAGTGGCCGCGCAACTCGGTCACGGCTTTTCACTGTCCTGGCGCCCCGCTGGTGGAATGAGCTTCCCACAACAGTCAGGACTGCAGAGTCACTTCCGATCTTCCGACGTAGATTGAAAAACCATCTCTTCAAGCTACATATTAACAGCCCCTCCTAAAGACCGCTTCACCCTCACTACCGCCCCCCCCCTATACTAACCCTAACCCCGAGACCTCTTCTCCCCTGCTACCCACTAACCCTTCTCTCCTGTTAATAAAATATATTCATTAAAAAATAAAAAATTAGTCTACTGGCATTACAACTGCCAATGGCCCCTGGTGTGAGCATTGATTACTTTGTCTTATGATGACTGTTGGATAGATGATTCACTTACTTAAACAAATGTATTGTTGTAAGTCGCTTTGGATAAAGGCGTCTGCTAAATGCCATAAATGTAAATTATGAATAGGATCTTATTTGTCTGGGTTACACAATGTTTTAAATTAGGTAGCATGTTTTGTTTTAAGGCATTGGCAAGCTATTAGAAGTGTTTGTGTGACAGGAGAGACACTTGCCTTCTTGGGTCACTTCAAGGCTGAAATGCACAAATGCACAAAAAAGAATGAATCAGTTGCCAAACCATATGTGAGGCCTAAAACATAATGAAAACAGTGTTTTACTTTATAGAGCATGTGTTGTTTCTTTTTTTAAGGCATTGGCAAGCTATTGGAAGTGTTTCTGTGACATGAGAGACATTTGTTCCATTGGTACTCACGCCGGAAGCATTAAAATTGCGGTAATCTGAAGCCACACTCCTCGACTGGAGCAGGGAAGTCATGTTTGACCCTGACGACAAATAGCTTACCGTCCACTTTCGTCATTTGCTGCTGTTGTTATTTTTTAACAGCTTTGCATTGATTGCTCAACATATTATTCACAAATTTGTTAGAGCAAACAAAATATTTGCACAGGCAAATTATTTGATTACAAATGCGACTGGTTATAAACCAAGGTTACACAAAGGGTGGTACGCCTGGCAGAAAAGACCATGGGAGCTCCAACCCCCCCTCTCCATGTCCTGTACACCAGGAGGTGTAGGACTAGAGCCTACAGGATAATGAAGGACCCTCACCACCCGAAAAACTGACTGTTCCAGCTGCTGCGGTCAGGCAAACGCCTTCGCTGTCATGCAGCAAGGACAGAGAGACTAAGACTGAGTTTCTTCCCCCATGCCATCAGGATCATCAACGATGACCCCACCAGTGCCCCCCTCAAGTCACTCACACACTCACTGACATCATAACACATATGCACACACATAATTATTCATTGCAGACTCATCCTCCACTGTAATTATCTATATTGTCAACCTGTCATTGCCATTGTATATTGCCATTCCATTGCATACATTGCTTCACCGCTGTTTATACTGCTTATACTGTTTATATTGTTTAAACTGTTCATACTGTTTATATTTTTTTAGTACTTCTATTTTTTTTTTATTTATTCTATTTTAAAACTTATTGTTGCACTACTCTGTGGCACTGTCACTTTTGCATTTCACTGTATACTTCTGCACGTGACAAATAAAGAATCTTGAATCTTGAATCTTGAATCATCTCATCTAAGAAGTGGCCAAGCTGACCTGCTGGACGATAGATAACAACAATGTGAAGTTTGACAGGGGAGGTGACAGAAACAGCATGGAATTCAAAGGTGGATATGGACAGGTGTGACAGGGGAAGGACATTATGTCACCACTTACGTGATGTTACGAACCCCCCCCAGATACTACGTCTAGGGATATAAAAGGGGGGAGAAACGTAACATACTGTATCTGAATATGTGGCTGAGACCCGCTGGTGCGGTGGTAGTGCAACACACACAACGACTGAGTAAAAAATTAAAATAAGACAGATTTATTAGAAATGCATATAACAAACAACCAGACAACACGGGGGAAACATAGAGAGGGAACTAAGGGGAGGACGCCAGATGGCGCCAAATAAATGAAAACAAAAATAACCCGAAAGCTAATATTCTAGTCCTATCTGTTCTAACTACAAAAAGTCTGCGATCTAACTAACTAAGTCTTGCCCACCTACCCTAGACCCAAAATACAAGAGGTGGCGCCCGCCGGGGGAAACTAACCTAATGTATATAACGAAACCAAACCTGCGTGATGGAGGTGTAAGCCCATGGGCATCTTACCTGCCTAACTCGCCCTCCCCTGGGGCTAACTACAGGTGTGGCAGCGGACACAATGGTAGGACAGACACTAACAAGAACAGTAAGATACAATGATACCAAATGACAGAGAAAACCGCTAACCGATGCTACCACACCCCTCCCTTCCTGAAGAGTGCGCAGGAGTTTTAAACAGAGACGGACGATGGTCTAATTGGAGGCCGCCAGGTGAACCCATTGGTCGAAGGGCATCAGGGGGAGTGACGGACGAAACGATGATTGACAGGGGGATAAACCTGGGAGAGAGACAGAGGGAAAAACAAACAGACAAACGACACCACACGCACACAAATGTGGGGACGTAACAGGTGAGATGAGGAGTCCTGTTCCTCTCCCTCGACCAGAGAGTCTAGGGGAATGAGAAAAGGAGTAGGCATCAGAGAGGGCTGCAGGTTTCCTGGTGTTTTTATTCAAGAGTTCTGAAAGTTCCATAGCAGTTGTACAAACAATGGTGGCTCTCAGAATGTTGGCCGAAATCAACATTTCATCATGTTAACTGGATGAGAGTTTTTGGAGTTGCAGATAGCTTAATAGTTTAAAATGTTTAAATTGTTTCGGAAAGCATTAATCAGTGTTCATACATTGGAGTTGCTGGTACATTTTACAGTTGGATTGGTTTAAATAGCTTTAAAGTTGTAAGAGTAGTAAGTGGTGGTTCAAAAATGTCTTCTTTTGGTTCCGATAGAACTCTATGCTACAAAAGTGCGCTTGTATAGTTTAAAAGGTTTCATAGGTATCAAAACCAAAAGTCATAGCAACGCAAGTTAGACCTCTCTTCACATTTTAAAGTTGGATTGGTGTGAATAGCTTCACAGTTGTTGCACTGGGAAGTACTGGAATGATAATAACTAGAAAGTTCCAGAAGAAACTTTGTGGGCTCGGAAAGTCTCATTTTGGTAGTGGAAAAGTTTTAAACAGGTGTCGATAGATAGATTTGCTGGGTAGTTAAAAGAAAGTGAGTCTTATTATGGTAGAGGATGAAGTTAGAGATGGTTTGGTTGGTTGGATGGATAGAATGTTAGATAGATAGATAGATAGATAGATAGATAGAATGAGCCAGGGCAAGCTCAGGGGGGTGGGTAGAGAGTTTGTTGGTTGAGTGGTTGAGATTAGATTAGATTAGATTAGATTCAACTTTATTGTCATTGTGCAGAGTACAAGTACAGAGACAACGAAATGCAGTTAGCGTCTAACCAGAAGTGCAAAAAAGCAGAAAGTGCAATGAACAGTATATACAGGTAGTGCAGTATATGAGCAGTAAGTAGTGCAGTATAGTATAAGTAGTTCAGTGTAAGCAGTATATGAATTAGCAGTAGCATTATAAGCAGAATAAATAGGTTGCAGTATGAACAGTGTAGCAGCATATGAGCTGTATAGGCAATGCAGTCTAGCAGTATATATGTATTAACAGTAACATTAGGGTAGATAGCAGAATAAATATAATATGGAATGCCGTACAGGTAGAGTTGGTTTTTGGAGTTACAAAAAGCTTAATAGTTCAAAAAGTTTAATACGTATCAGAAAGCTTTTATCAGGGTTGATGAATATGTTTTGGGTCGTTGAAAGAAAGTGAGATAGGTTGGTTGGTTGGTTGATTGGAAGGATGAATAGGTAGATGAAAGAGAGAATGAATAGATGAGAGAGAGTATAGATAAATCTAACAATTAAGAGGTTAATCAGTATGGGTTATACTTTGTGAAGCAGTAGTGACCAGTGAAAGGAAGAAAGGATGATGCTAAGTAGTTGAAAGGCTAGATAGATATAAGGTTGCAAAGACAGAGTAGTTTAAAAGGTCATAGAGTCATAGATAGATAGATAGATAGATAGATAGATAGATAGATAGAGAGAGAGAGAGGATGAGCCTGGGGTAGTTCAGTGGAGTGGGTAGAGGGTTAGTTGGTTGGTTAAGTAGTGGTTTCAGTGGGGTAGAACTGGTAGCTAAGAGAGTGCATTGTTGTGTAATCATTCTAAGAATGTGTTCTGCAGGTCTCCTGTTGTTTTTATTAAAGAGTTCTGAAAGTTCCATAGCAGTTGCAGTAACAATGGGGCTCTCAGCATGTTCCCCTAAAATGTAGGGCCTAAATCAACATTCCACCATATTAAAAGATAGAAGTTTTTGAGTTACAAAAAGCTGAATAAATATAATGAGTTTTAAATACATAAATCAAGTTAGACCTCTCTGCACGTTTTAAAGTTTGATTAGTGGAAATAGCTTAAAAGCTGTAGGAGTAGTAGCGTACCAAAAAATCGGAAGAATTGGAATAATAACGATAAGAAAAATAAGAATAAGTATGAGCAATAACAATAGTTAGACTCTCTCTGAACGACAGTTAGAGAACCACTCAATATTTGTTGTGAAACAACACAGCACAAGTCCAAAATGCATGTAGGTGACTAGCAAGCTAGCTAGTTCAAGCTAAAGCTAACAATGCTACCATTGCTACTAACTGACAAATAGTCATGCCATTACCCAGATACATTTGTTGACTGTTTGTCTCCGACGGTAACATGTAATTAAACGTCACAAACCCGCTTCGAAGTCGCTGTCCTCCCAACGGGAGCCCTGCAAAAAAGAAAACAACAACAACAACCTGTCGTAGAAATGGCTACCCCCTCTCCACGCACTCGAGAAGCCAATCCTGAAAAAACCGAAGGCATTTTTCAGTCCATTTCTTTGCAAATGCTAATGGCTTAGCAATGCTAACTCTCAGAAAACCAGCTGGGTCTCAATGTAAACATCAACATCAAGTGTGTTGCTGTGTAGCGCTGGATGAAACATTCCATAGAATGCTGCTCATGTTCTACTTCTTGAGGTGACGTGTTGAAAATACACGTCATGTATCATTATTACTAATTATTTTCAAAACTGTGTGTTGCTATGCAACCTTTCAATATAGAAGATTAGCAACATTCTATGGAATGTTCAGTCCGCTCCAGATAACAACAGACTTCAGTTGATGTTTACATCGACACAAACCTGCTGATTTTCTGAGCAAAACGGACTGAAAAATGCCTCGGTGTTTTTCAGGATTGGCTGCGCGAGTGCGTGGACTGCGGCCTGCCGTTGTTCGTGTTTTCTTTTTTGCAGGGTTCGCGACCGTGAAGAGGAAAGTGACAGCGACTTTGAAGAGGGTATGTGACATTTAATTACATTTTACAGTAAACACATATCTCACAAATTGTGTGTACAATGATTATTTTGCCAGTTAGAAGCAATGATAGCATTGTTAGCTGCTAGGTGGCTAAGTAACCCGTTGACAGTGTCTAAGGGCGTTGCTAAGAGTTACCTTTACCTTGAACTAGCTAGCTTGCTAGCCACCTCCATGCATTTTGTCAAGGTATGTACATTTTGGACTTGTGCTATGTTGTTTTGTATTCTAGCAACAGATGTTGAGTGGTTCTGTCATTATTGTCCTTATGTAGAGAGGACTGACCGGGTCCAGGTGGAGGCCTTGGCTGTGCTTTTGGTGGACATTGAGCAGGGTGTGGTCGTGGAGGATGTGCCACTCATCCTTGAGGATGTCCATGATGTGCAGAGCATCCTTGATGAGGTCCACGATGTGCAGAGCATCCTTGAACTTTGAAAAGAAAATAATTGTACATTTGAAATTCATTATGTTTCTGTGAGATTTTGAAATGTTGGTCTGTTTCATTTTTTAGGAGACCACAGGTTGCTGGCAGTTGATTCCTTTCATATACAGTCCCCTGTACTGTGGGCCTGTCATGATTAGGGTAAGAAAGACACAAACATCCAGTTCTATTCATCACTGTTACAGTGTTCACTGTCTGTTTCTTACATTACTGTAATTTTTTTTTAGATTAGATTAGATTTCACTTTATTGTCATTGTGCAGTGTAAAAGTACAGAGACAACAAAATGCAGTTAGCGTCTAACCAGAAGTGCAAAAAAGCACAGTGTGTGCAGTGTGAACAGTATATACAGGTAGTGCAGTATATGAGCAGTATAGTAGTGCAGTATAGTATAAGTAGTGCAGTGTAAGCAGTATGTAGTTCAATGAAAATTGCCTTTTGCAGAATTACACTGGTCCAGTGGTCGAAGCGTGGAGCACGTTCCACTTCACCACCTCTGACTCCTACCTGCATGGACCATCCCAGGTATGTCTGCCCTGGTTGCACATGTTTCCGAGGTTGTACTGTCTTCCTAATCAGTAATATTGATGGTATTCTATTACTGTGGTGGCTGATGTCTTATAGTTTCTTTCCATAGCAGGTGGATGTGAAGATGCACCATGTTTGCATGGTCCGGGGCCCTGTGACTCAGCTGTTGTGGGCCATTTCTCGAGAGACAGCAAGGCTGGGTCCAGAGGTAGGGAAAGACGCTTTAAAAACCTACTATAGATACTCTACTATATACCCTATATACTAGATACCCTACTATAGATACTATATACCCTATATACTAGATACCCTACTATAGATACTCTATCTCCTGCCTTGGGACTGTTACCTTAACAAATGATCTTCGCTGCTTTCTGTTTTGAAGGAGATCCCCTACTGTGCAACAAAGGTGCAGCCTTTCACTGTGATCCAGGTACGATCAGAATACATTTCTCTTTTACTTAAACAGCATCGGATTATTATCATTAGTTTTTTTGACAAATGATAATTAATAAGTTAATAAGTAAGTGGCACATTTCGTAGTTGTCTTTGTATGTGACAGTTGCTTTATTGAAGTGTTTTTCTTTTTGTCTCTCTCGTTCACCGCGTGGCTGGCAAGGTGACCCAGATTGTGTCCCACCTTCGTCACGAGACGTCTGTGTCTGTGACATTCAACGCCTACCAGGTAGAAAAAGCGTTTCCTGACATTTGTTTTACAGACCATGTTGGTTGATAATGCTAATGACTTATGTGCTAAAGAAATGTGTGTATGTGTGCGTTGTGAGTAGCAGACAGACATCTCTGTGGTGAATACCATCCTGCGTATGGGACCGGATGGGCAGCTCCACTGTGTGATCGGAGGCTGGCTCTTTCTCCACATCCGTTCAGCAGCAGTACACTGAGCCTGAGCCACAAGGCCAGAACTGCTATGAGGTCAAACTTAACACACACACAAACCTTTTCTTTTTTTAAACATTCGATGTCATATTGCATGTCTTAGCACTGGTTACTGCTCCATATGCTTGACGTTGGATGTTTGTTGTTGTTGCAGGGCTGGGAGGAGGACCTGCTTCCTGAGGAAAGAGAGGTTCCTCTGCTACAGTGAGTTCCTCTATGAGTATCTATTTCCTGTTTACCCATTTCAATGTGGGGTGTTTTCATACTCTGTCTGTTGGTAAGCCTTTAACATATTATCACTTAGTAACTCCACTGGTTTACATGCGCCATTCTCTCCCACAGCCTCTACCAAGAGGACTGAGGACATTGCCCTGAGGGTCACCACCCTACGCCAGGCGTTCATAGTGAAGTCAACCACCCTTTCTCTGTGCTCTTTCTCTTCTGTCTTCTGTCAGATGGTGTCTCACCATTTTTTCCCCCTTCACCAGACCCTGCTCAGTTCCACCCAGATAAAGAACCAGCTGTACGTGGCTGGGAAGGTCCTGCTGGGAGGACTGGTTCAGGCCAACCACAAGGTAAGACATTCCTCCAACAAAGTGAATTATCAAGAGAAAATGTAACAACCGTTTACTGACATTGTCTCTCTTGTTCTGTATAGGACGAGGCACAGTTCATCCGTGCCTATGACGACTTTGTTGGGCACCTGAGTGATCCCTCCAAACAGGTTGACATTGAGATGGAGCTGGCAGAACATCAGGTTAGTTCATTCACTTCAATAGTCTCACATTGATAACCCGTGCCTGTATAATTTTTTTAATATCATTGCTATTTCGTTGTAAATGTTTTTGTCTTTTGTTAGATTAGCCATGTCAACCTCATAGACATCCTCTATGAGCTGGTTCTGTTTGGGGTGATGGTGGGGTGGCCCCTGGTGGTGGTGAGCACAGTTCTTATACTGAAGACTGTTACAGGGTGACTTTGTTGACAAGTCCATATGACTCTCTGCTCTCTCCTCCTATGTTTGCTGTTAGCAACCTGGTGGTTTTGTAGAGCGTCTGTACTCTCTCCTGCACTCCTGCCTGCCTGCCAGCGGTACTTCAACACAGAGTCTCTGGTCGTTGGAGTCTCGAGCCTCCTGGAGCACCACCTCCAGCTCCTCATGGCATCCTTCTGATGAGGCACACACACAAACACACACACACACTTGCTATTAAGTAATTGGAATAAGTCATTTTAGATGATTGGAAGTAATTTTATTCTTACCACTAATGTTGCACTTCCCCCTCCCCTCTCTCTCTATTTCTCTTTTTTTCTCACTTTCTTTTTTGGGATTTCCACAGGGTCAGACTCCATCGGTAACCACAAAGGATGGGAAGTACTTCAGTGAAATCCAAATATTCTAGTTAAAGTTAAACAATAACCTCTCATGCCTTCTTGTTATGTCCCCTCTCTCTCTCTCTGATATGCAGGGCCACAGGAGTCTCACTGTCTTTACTTTGATCCTACAGACACTTATTATATATATATTTGTAAATAAATGAGTGATAGAGTAGCTCAAATTGATTTAATGTCTCTGTTTTCTTTTCTTTTGGTGACACTTAAAACCAAGATTTCCTTTTATAATGGGTTTATAATTCAGTTTGCACATTATAAGCATCTGTTGCATTTATAGCATTAGTAACAGTGCAGCCACATATTTTCAAACTATTTGAATTGTCACGATCTACAAATGAATCATTAAAGAGAAAATACAGGATATGGCAACAACTATTTCTGTATTTGTGGGGGGACATGCAGCGTTCGGCCTGTAGAGGGAGCTACAGGACCGTGGCCGGGGTTTACGAAAACGAGGCTTCATTGCGCCACTCTGGTTTGGCAGGACGTGTGGCTGACATTGAGTCCTCGTGTCTTTCATCTGACTTGGCATTGCAAGTTTGCAGACAGATGGGCCAAGAAAAGGACCTGCAGGCGCTATGGCTTAGATGGTCAAAGTGCCTGTCTAGTAAACAAGAGATCCTGTATTCGAGTCCCAGCGGTGCCTTGAATTTCTGCTTGCACTCACAGCAAAATCCATCTTCAAGCTCCACTTTCTTTTTTTGGCTTCTCATTGCTAGCGATTCAAAGGTTCTGGGTTCGAATCCCACCAGAGTCGCTTGATTTCATTTTCTTCTGAAAACAGATGACCTCGAGCAGGGTTTATTTTGAAACAGCCTTTTTGGCGCCTTCTCCTCGTCTTATTTCCTGTTGCTGGCATTGTTCTGACGTTTTTTTTGGCACTTATCGGCCAGTTCTGCAGGTCTCTGTGACGCAATTGGTTAGCGCGTTCGGCTGTTAACCGGAAGGCTGGTGGTTCGAGCCCACCCAGGGACGTCAGGTTTTTGATAGACTCTCCCCACTGTCAAATCCACTCTGGTTTGGCAGGACGGGTGGCTGACATTGAGTCCTAGCTTCTTTCATCTGACTTGGCATTGCAAGTTTGCAGACAGATGGGCCAAGAAAAGTACCTGCAGGCGCTGTGGCTTAGTTGGTCAAAGTGCCTGTCTAGTAAACAGGAGATCCTGTGTTCGAATCCCAGCTGTGCCTTATATTTCTGCTTGCACTCACAGCAAAATCCATCTTCAAGATCCACTTTCTTTTCTTCGCTTCTCAGTGGTAGCGATTCAAAGGTTCTGGGTTCGAATCCCAACAGAGTCGCTTGATTTCATTTTCTTCTGAAAACAGATGACCTCGAGCAGGGTTTATTTTGAAACAGCCTTTTTGGCGCCTTCTCCTCGTCTTATTTCCTGTTGCTGGCATTGTTCTGACGGTTTTTTTGGCACTTATCGACCAGTTCTGCAGGTCTCTGTGGCGCAATTGATTAGCGCGTTCGGCTGTTAACCGGAAGGCTGGTGGTTCGAGCCCACCCAGGGACGTCAGGTTTTTGATAGACTCTCCCCACTGTCAAATCCACTCTGGTTTGGAAGGACGGGTGGCTGACATTGAGTCCTATTGTCTTTCATCTGACTTGGCATTGCAAGTTTGCAGACAGATGGGCTAAGAAATGGACCTGCAGGCGCTGTGGCTTAGTTGGTCAAAGTGCCTGTCTAGTAAACAGGGGATCCTGTGTTCGAATCCCAGCGGTGCCTTATATTTCTGCTTGCACTCACAGCAAAATCCATCTTCAAGCTCCACTTTCTTTTTTTGGCTTCTCATTGCTAGCGATTCAAAGGTTCTGGGTTCGAATCCCACCAGAGTCGCTTGATTTCATTTTCTTCTGAAAACAGATGACCTCGAGCAGGGTTTATTTTGAAACAGCCTTTTTGGCGCCTTCTCCTCGTCTTATTTCCTGTTGCTGGCATTGTTCTGACGTTTTTTTTGGCACTTATCGGCCAGTTCTGCAGGTCTCTGTGGCGCAATTGGTTAGCGCGTTCGGCTGTTAACCGGAAGGCTGGTGGTTCGAGCCCACCCAGGGACGTCAGGTTTTTGATAGACTCTCCCCACTGTCAAATCCACTCTGGTTTGGCAGGACGGGTGGCTGACATTGAGTCCTCGCTTCTTTCATCTGACTTGGCATTGCAAGTTTGCAGACAGATGGTCCAAGAAAAGGACCTGCAGGCGCTGTGCCTTAGTTGGTTTTAGTGCCTGTCTAGTAAACAGTACATCCTGTGTTCGAATCCCAGCGATGCCTTAAATTTCTTCTTGCACTCACAGCAAAATCCATCTTCAAGCTCCACTTCCTTTCCTTGGCTTTTCAGTGGTAGCGATTCAAAGGTTGTGGGTTCGAGTCCCACCAGAGTCGCTTGATTTAATTTTCTTCTGATAACAGATGACCTCGAGCAGGGTTTATTTTGAAACAGCCTTTTTGGCGCCTTCTCCTTGTCTTATTTCCTGTTGCTGGCATTGTTCTGACGTTTTTTTTGGCACTTATCGGCCAGTTCTGCAGGTCTCTGTGGCGCAATTGGTTAGCGCGTTCGGCTGTTAACCGGAAGGCTGGTGGTTCGAGCCCACCCAGGGACGTCAGGTTTTTGATAGACTCTCCCCACTGTCAAATCCACACTGGTTTGGCAGGACGGGTGGCTGACATTGAGTCCTAGCTTCTTTCATCTGACTTGGCATCGCAAGTTTGCAGACAGATGGGCTAAGAAATGGACCTGCAGGCGCTGTGGCTTAGTTGGTCAAAGTGCCTGTCTAGTGAACAGGAGATCCTGTGTTCGAATCCCAGCGGTGCCTTATATTTCTGCTTGCACTCACAGCAAAATCCATCTTCAAGCTCCACTTTCTTTATTTCGCTTCTCTGTGGTAGCGAATTCAAAGGTTCTGGGTTCGAATCCCAACAGAGTCGCTTGATTTCATTTTCTTCTGAAAACAGATGACTTCGAGCAGGGTATATTTTGAAACAGCCTTTTTGGCGCCTTCTCCTCGTCTTATTTCCTGTTGCTGGCATTGTTCTGACGTTTTTTTTGGCACTTATCGGCCAGTTCTGCAGGTCTCTGTGGCGCAATTGGTTAGCGCGTTCGGCTGTTAACCGGAAGGCTGGTGGTTCGAGCCCACCCAGGGACGTCAGGTTTTTGATAGACTCTCCCCACTGTCAAATCCACTCTGGTTTGGCAGGACGGGTGGCTGACATTGACTCCTAGCTTCTTTCATCTGACTTGGCATTGCAAGTTTGCAGACAGATGGGCTAAGAAATGGACCTGCAGGCGCTGTGGCTTAGTTGGTCAAAGTGCCTGTCTAGTGAACAGGAGATCCTGTGTTCGAATCCCAGCGGTGCCTTATATTTCTGCTTGCACTCACAGCAAAATCCATCTTCAAGCTCCACTTTCTTTATTTCGCTTCTCTGTGGTAGCGATTCAAAGGTTCTGGGTTCGAATCCCACCAGAGTCGCTTGATTTCATTTTCTTCTGAAAACAGATGACCTCGAGCAGGGTTTATTTTGAAACAGCCTTTTTGGCGCCTTCTCCTCGTCTTATTTCCTGTTGCTGGCATTGTTCTGACGTTTTTTTTGGCACTATTCGGCCAGTTCTGCAGGTCTCTGTGGCGCAATTGGTTAGCGCGTTCGGCTGTTAACCGGAAGGCTGGTGGTTCGAGCCCACCCAGGGACGTCAGGTTTTTGATAG
This sequence comes from Argentina silus, assembly GCF_951799395.1. NCBI lineage: Eukaryota > Metazoa > Chordata > Actinopteri > Argentiniformes > Argentinidae > Argentina > Argentina silus. The sequence continues at coordinate 22,085,823 of NC_139659.1, read as the reverse complement.
ACTCTCCCCACTGTCAAATCCACTCTGGTTTGGCAGGACGGGTGGCTGACATTGAGTCCTAGCTTCTTTCATCTGACTTGGCATTGCAAGTTTGCAGACAGATGGGCCAAGAAAAGGACCTGCAGGCGCTGTGGCTTAGTTGGTCAAAGTGCCTGTCTAGTAAATAGGAGATCCTGTGTTCGAATCCCAGCGGTGCCTTACATTTCTGCTTGCACTCACAGCAAAATCCATCTTCAAGCTCCACTTTCTGTTCTTCGCTTCTCAGTGGTAGCGATTCAAAGGTTCTGGGTTCGAATCCCACCAGAGTCGCTTGATTTCATTTTCTTCTGAAAACAGATGACCTCGAGCAGGGTTTATTTTGAAACAGCCTTTTTGGCGCCTTCTCCTCGTCTTATTTCCTGTTGCTGGCATTGTTCTGATGTTGTTTTTGGCACTTATCGGCCAGTTCTGCAGGTCTCTGTGGCGCAATTGGTTAGCGCGTTCGGCTGTTAACCGGAAGGCTGGTGGTTCGAGCCCACCCAGGGACGTCAGGTTTTTGATAGACTCTCCCCACTGTCAAATCCACTCTGGTTTGGCAGGACGGGTGGCTGACATTGAGTCCTAGCTTCTTTCATCTGACTTGGCATTGCAAGTTTGCAGACAGATGGGCCAAGAAAAGGACCTGCAGGCGCTGTGGCTTAGTTTGTCAAAGTGCCTGTCTAGTAAATAGGAGATCCTGTGTTCGAATCCCAGCGGTGCCTTACATTTCTGCTTGCACTCACAGCAAAATCCATCTTCAAGCTCCACTTTCTTTTCTTCGCTTCTCAGTGGTAGCGATTCAAAGGTTCTGGGTTCGAATCCCACCAGAGTCGCTTGATTTCATTTTCTTCTTAAAACAGATGACCTCGAGCAGGGTTTATTTTGAAACAGCCTTTTTGGCGCCTTCTCCTCGTCTTATTTCCTGTTGCTGGCATTGTTCTGATGTTGTTTTTGGCACTTATCGGCCAGTTCTGCAGGTCTCTGTGGCGCAATTGGTTAGCGCGTTCGGCTGTTAACCGGAAGGCTGGTGGTTCGAGCCCACCCAGGGACGTCAGGTTTTTGATAGACTCTCCCCACTGTCAAATCCACTCTGGTTTGGCAGGACGGGTGGCTGACATTGAGTCCTATTGTCTTTCATCTGACTTGGCATTGCAAGTTTGCAGACAGATGGGCCAAGAAAAGGACCTGCAGGCGCTGTGGCTTAGTTGGTCAAAGTGCCTGTCTAGTAAACAGGAGATCCTGTGTTCGAATCCCAGCGGTGCCTTATATTTCTGCTTGCACTCACAGCAAAATCCATCTTCAAGCTCCACTTTCTTTTCTTCGCTTCTCAGTGGTAGCGATTCAAAGGTTCTGGGTTCGAATCCCACCAGAGTCGCTTGATTTCATTTTCTTCTGAAAACAGATGACCTCGAGCAGGGTTTATTTTGAAACAGCCTTTTTGGCGCCTTCTCCTCGTCTTATTTCCTGTTGCTGGCATTGTTCTGATGTTGTTTTTGGCACTTATCGGCCAGTTCTGCAGGTCTCTGTGGCGCAATTGGTTAGCGCGTTCGGCTGTTAACCGGAAGGCTGGTGGTTCGAGCCCACCCAGGGACGTCAGGTTTTTGATAGACTCTCCCCACTGTCAAATCCACTCTGGTTTGGCAGGACGGGTGGCTGACATTGAGTCCTAGCTTCTTTCATCTGACTTGGCATTGCAAGTTTGCAGACAGATGGGCTAAGAAATGGACCTGCAGGCGCTGTGGCTTAGTTGGTCAAAGTGCCTGTCTAGTGAACAGGAGATCCTGTGTTCGAATCCCAGCGGTGCCTTATATTTCTGCTTGCACTCACAGCAAAATCCATCTTCAAGCTCCACTTTCTTTATTTCGCTTCTCTGTGGTAGCGATTCAAAGGTTCTGGGTTCGAATCCCACCAGAGTCGCTTGATTTCATTTTCTTCTGAAAACAGATGACCTCGAGCAGGGTTTATTTTGAAACAGCCTTTTTGGCGCCTTCTCCTCGTCTTATTTCCTGTTGCTGGCATTGTTCTGACGTTTTTTTTGGCACTATTCGGCCAGTTCTGCAGGTCTCTGTGGCGCAATTGGTTAGCGCGTTCGGCTGTTAACCGGAAGGCTGGTGGTTCGAGCCCACCCAGGGACGTCAGGTTTTTGATAGACTCTCCCCACTGTCAAATCCACTCTGGTTTGGCAGGACGGGTGGCTGACATTGAGTCCTAGCTTCTTTCATCTGACTTGGCATTGCAAGTTTGCAGACAGATGGGCCAAGAAAAGGACCTGCAGGCGCTGTGGCTTAGTTGGTCAAAGTGCCTGTCTAGTAAATAGGAGATCCTGTGTTCGAATCCCAGCGGTGCCTTACATTTCTGCTTGCACTCACAGCAAAATCCATCTTCAAGCTCCACTTTCTGTTCTTCGCTTCTCAGTGGTAGCGATTCAAAGGTTCTGGGTTCGAATCCCACCAGAGTCGCTTGATTTCATTTTCTTCTGAAAACAGATGACCTCGAGCAGGGTTTATTTTGAAACAGCCTTTTTGGCGCCTTCTCCTCGTCTTATTTCCTGTTGCTGGCATTGTTCTGATGTTGTTTTTGGCACTTATCGGCCAGTTCTGCAGGTCTCTGTGGCGCAATTGGTTAGCGCGTTCGGCTGTTAACCGGAAGGCTGGTGGTTCGAGCCCACCCAGGGACGTCAGGTTTTTGATAGACTCTCCCCACTGTCAAATCCACTCTGGTTTGGCAGGACGGGTGGCTGACATTGAGTCCTAGCTTCTTTCATCTGACTTGGCATTGCAAGTTTGCAGACAGATGGGCCAAGAAAAGGACCTGCAGGCGCTGTGGCTTAGTTTGTCAAAGTGCCTGTCTAGTAAATAGGAGATCCTGTGTTCGAATCCCAGCGGTGCCTTACATTTCTGCTTGCACTCACAGCAAAATCCATCTTCAAGCTCCACTTTCTTTTCTTCGCTTCTCAGTGGTAGCGATTCAAAGGTTCTGGGTTCGAATCCCACCAGAGTCGCTTGATTTCATTTTCTTCTGAAAACAGATGACCTCGAGCAGGGTTTATTTTGAAACAGCCTTTTTGGCGCCTTCTCCTCGTCTTATTTCCTGTTGCTGGCATTGTTCTGATGTTGTTTTTGGCACTTATCGGCCAGTTCTGCAGGTCTCTGTGGCGCAATTGGTTAGCGCGTTCGGCTGTTAACCGGAAGGCTGGTGGTTCGAGCCCACCCAGGGACGTCAGGTTTTTGATAGACTCTCCCCACTGTCAAATCCACTCTGGTTTGGCAGGACGGGTGGCTGACATTGAGTCCTATTGTCTTTCATCTGACTTGGCATTGCAAGTTTGCAGACAGATGGGCCAAGAAAAGGACCTGCAGGCGCTGTGGCTTAGTTGGTCAAAGTGCCTGTCTAGTAAACAGGAGATCCTGTGTTCGAATCCCAGCTGTGCCTTATATTTCTGCTTGCACTCACAGCAAAATCCATCTTCAAGATCCACTTTCTTTTCTTCGCTTCTCAGTGGTAGCGATTCAAAGGTTCTGGGTTCGAATCCCACCAGAGTCGCTTGATTTCATTTTCTTCTGAAAACAGATGACCTCGAGCAGGGTTTATTTTGAAACAGCCTTTTTGGCGCCTTCTCCTCGTCTTATTTCCTGTTGCTGGCATTGTTCTGACGTTTTTTTTGGCACTTATCGGCCAGTTCTGCAGGTCTCTGTGGCGCAATTGGTTAGCGCGTTCGGCTGTTAACCGGAAGGCTGGTGGTTCGAGCCCACCCAGGGACGTCAGGTTTTTGATAGACTCTCCCCACTGTCAAATCCACTCTGGTTTGGCAGGATGGGTGGCTGACATTGAGTCCTCGCTTCTTTCATCTGACTTGGCATTGCAAGTTTGCAGACAGATGGTCCAAGAAAAGGACCTGCAGGCGCTGTGCCTTAGTTGGTTTTAGTGCCTGTCTAGTAAACAGTACATCCTGTGTTCGAATCCCAGCGATGCCTTAAATTTCTTCTTGCACTCACAGCAAAATCCATCTTCAAGCTCCACTTCCTTTCCTTGGCTTTTCAGTGGTAGCGATTCAAAGGTTGTGGGTTCGAGTCCCACCAGAGTCGCTTGATTTAATTTTCTTCTGATAACAGATGACCTCGAGCAGGGTTTATTTTGAAACAGCCTTTTTGGCGCCTTCTCCTTGTCTTATTTCCTGTTGCTGGCATTGTTCTGACGTTTTTTTTGGCACTTATCGGCCAGTTCTGCAGGTCTCTGTGGCGCAATTGGTTAGCGCGTTCGGCTGTTAACCGGAAGGCTGGTGGTTCGAGCCCACCCAGGGACGTCAGGTTTTTGATAGACTCTCCCCACTGTCAAATCCACTCTGGTTTGGCAGGACGGGTGGCTGACATTGAGTCCTAGCTTCTTTCATCTGACTTGGCATTGCAAGTTTGCAGACAGATGGGCCAAGAAAAAGACCTGCAGGCGCTGTGGCTTAGTTGGTCAAAGTGCCTGTCTAGTAAATAGGAGATCCTGTGTTCGAATCCCAGCGGTGCCTTATATTTCTGCTTGCACTCACAGCAAAATCCATCTTCAAGCTCCACTTTCTTTATTTTGCTTCTCTGTGGTAGCGAATTCAAAGGTTCTGGGTTCGAATCCCAACAGAGTCGCTTGATTTCATTTTCTTCTGAAAACAGATGACTTCGAGCAGGGTATATTTTGAAACAGCCTTTTTGGCGCCTTCTCCTCGTCTTATTTCCTGTTGCTGGCATTGTTCTGACGTTTTTTTTGGCACTTATCGGCCAGTTCTGCAGGTCTCTGTGGCGCAATTGGTTAGCGCGTTCGGCTGTTAACCGGAAGGCTGGTGGTTCGAGCCCACCCAGGGACGTCAGGTTTTTGATAGACTCTCCCCACTGTCAAATCCACTCTGGTTTGGCAGGACGGGTGGCTGACATTGAGTCCTAGCTTCTTTCATCTGACTTGGCATTGCAAGTTTGCAGACAGATGGGCCAAGAAAAGGACCTGCAGGCGCTGTGGCTTAGTTGGTCAAAGTGCCTGTCTAGTAAATAGGAGATCCTGTGTTCGAATCCCAGCGGTGCCTTACATTTCTGCTTGCACTCACAGCAAAATCCATCTTCAAGCTCCACTTTCTTTTCTTCGCTTCTCAGTGGTAGCGATTCAAAGGTTCTGGGTTCGAATCCCACCAGAGTCGCTTGATTTCATTTTCTTCTGAAAACAGATGACCTCGAGCAGGGTTTATTTTGAAACAGCCTTTTTGGCGCCTTCTCCTCGTCTTATTTCCTGTTGCTGGCATTGTTCTGATGTTGTTTTTGGCACTTATCGGCCAGTTCTGCAGGTCTCTGTGGCGCAATTGGTTAGCGCGTTCGGCTGTTAACCGGAAGGCTGGTGGTTCGAGCCCACCCAGGGACGTCAGGTTTTTGATAGACTCTCCCCACTGTCAAATCCACTCTGGTTTGGCAGGACGGGTGGCTGACATTGAGTCCTAGCTTCTTTCATCTGACTTGGCATTGCAAGTTTGCAGACAGATGGGCTAAGAAATGGACCTGCAGGCGCTGTGGCTTAGTTGGTCAAAGTGCCTGTCTAGTGAACAGGAGATCCTGTGTTCGAATCCCAGCGGTGCCTTATATTTCTGCTTGCACTCACAGCAAAATCCATCTTCAAGCTCCACTTTCTTTATTTTGCTTCTCTGTGGTAGCGATTCAAAGGTTCTGGGTTCGAATCCCAACAGAGTCGCTTGATTTCATTTTCTTCTGAAAACAGATGACTTCGAGCAGGGTATATTTTGAAACAGCCTTTTTGGCGCCTTCTCCTCGTCTTATTTCCTGTTGCTGGCATTGTTCTGACGTTTTTTTTGGCACTTATCGGCCAGTTCTGCAGGTCTCTGTGGCCCAATTGGTTAGCGCGTTCGGCTGTTAACCGGAAGGCTGGTGGTTCGAGCCCACCCAGGGACGTCAGGTTTTTGATAGACTCTCCCCACTGTCAAATCCACTCTGGTTTGGCAGGACGGGTGGCTGACATTGAGTCCTAGCTTCTTTCATCTGACTTGGCATTGCAAGTTTGCAGACAGATGGGCTAAGAAATGGACCTGCAGGCGCTGTGGCTTAGTTGGTCAAAGTGCCTGTCTAGTGAACAGGAGATCCTGTGTTCGAATCCCAGCGGTGCCTTATATTTCTGCTTGCACTCACAGCAAAATCCATCTTCAAGCTCCACTTTCTTTATTTCGCTTCTCTGTGGTAGCGATTCAAAGGTTCTGGGTTCGAATCCCACCAGAGTCGCTTGATTTCATTTTCTTCTGAAAACAGATGACCTCGAGCAGGGTTTATTTTGAAACAGCCTTTTTGGCGCCTTCTCCTCGTCTTATTTCCTGTTGCTGGCATTGTTCTGACGTTTTTTTTGGCACTTATCGGCCAGTTCTGCAGGTCTCTGTGGCGCAATTGGTTAGCGCGTTCGGCTGTTAACCGGAAGGCTGGTGGTTCGAGCCCACCCAGGGACGTCAGGTTTTTGATAGACTCTCCCCACTGTCAAATCCACTCTGGTTTGGCAGGACGGGTGGCTGACATTGAGTCCTAGCTTCTTTCATCTGACTTGGCATTGCAAGTTTGCAGACAGATGGGCTAAGAAATGGACATCCAGGCGCTATGGCTTAGATGGTCCAAGTGCCTGTCTAGTAAACAAGAGATCCTGTATTCGAGTCCCAGCGGTGCCTTGAATTTCTGCTTGCACTCACAGCAAAATCCATCTTCAAGCTCCACTTTCTTTTTTTGGCTTCTCATTGCTAGCGATTCAAAGGTTCTGGGTTCGAATCCCACCAGAGTCGCTTGATTTCATTTTCTTCTGAAAACAGATGACCTCGAGCAGGGTTTATTTTGAAACAGCCTTTTTGGCGCCTTCTCCTCGTCTTATTTCCTGTTGCTGGCATTGTTCTGAAGTTTTTTTTGGCACCTATCGGCCAGTTCTGCAGGTCTCTGTGGCGCAATTGGTTAGCGCATTCGGCTGTTAACCGGAAAGCTGGTGGTTCGAGCCCACCCAGGGACGTCAGGTTTTTGATAGACTCTCCCCACTGTCAAATCCACTCTGGTTTGGCAGGACGGGTGGCTGACATTGAGTCCAAGCTTCTTTCATCTGACTTGGCATTGCAAGTTTGCAGACAGATGGTCCAAGAAAAGGACCTGCAGGCGCTGTGCCTTAGTTGGTTTTAGTGCCTGTCTAGTAAACAGTACATCCTGTGTTCGAATCCCAGCGATGCCTTAAATTTCTTCTTGCACTCACAGCAAAATCCATCTTCAAGCTCCACTTCCTTTCCTTGGCTTTTCAGTGGTAGCGATTCAAAGGTTGTGGGTTCGAGTCCCACCAGAGTCGCTTGATTTAATTTTCTTCTGATAACAGATGACCTCGAGCAGGGTTTATTTTGAAACAGCCTTTTTGGCGCCTTCTCCTCGTCTTATTTCCTGTTGCTGGCATTGTTCTGACGTTTTTTTTGGCACTTATCGGCCAGTTCTGCAGGTCTCTGTGGCGCAATTGGTTAGCGCGTTCGGCTGTTAACCGGAAGGCTGGTGGTTCGAGCCCACCCAGGGACGTCCGGTTTTTGATAGACTCTCCCCACTGTCAAATCCACTCTGGTTTGGCAGGACGGGTGGCTGACATTGAGTCCTAGCTTCTTTCATCTGACTTGGCATTGCAAGTTTGCAGACAGATGGGCCAAGAAAAGGACCTGCAGGCGCTGTGGCTTAGTTTGTCAAAGTGCCTGTCTAGTAAATAGGAGATCCTGTGTTCGAATCCCAGCGGTGCCTTACATTTCTGCTTGCACTCACAGCAAAATCCATCTTCAAGCTCCACTTTCTTTTCTTCGCTTCTCAGTGGTAGCGATTCAAAGGTTCTGGGTTCGAATCCCACCAGAGTCGCTTGATTTCATTTTCTTCTGAAAACAGATGACCTCGAGCAGGGTTTATTTTGAAACAGCCTTTTTGGCGCCTTCTCCTCGTCTTATTTCCTGTTGCTGGCATTGTTCTGATGTTGTTTTTGGCACTTATCGGCCAGTTCTGCAGGTCTCTGTGGCGCAATTGGTTAGCGCGTTCGGCTGTTAACCGGAAGGCTGGTGGTTCGAGCCCACCCAGGGACGTCAGGTTTTTGATAGACTCTCCCCACTGTCAAATCCACTCTGGTTTGGCAGGACGGGTGGCTGACATTGAGTCCTAGCTTCTTTCATCTGACTTGGCATTGCAAGTTTGCAGACAGATGGGCTAAGAAATGGACCTGCAGGCGCTGTGGCTTAGTTGGTCAAAGTGCCTGTCTAGTGAACAGGAGATCCTGTGTTCGAATCCCAGCGGTGCCTTATATTTCTGCTTGCACTCACAGCAAAATCCATCTTCAAGCTCCACTTTCTTTATTTTGCTTCTCTGTGGTAGCGATTCAAAGGTTCTGGGTTCGAATCCCAACAGAGTCGCTTGATTTCATTTTCTTCTGAAAACAGATGACCTCGAGCAGGGTTTATTTTGAAACAGCCTTTTTGGCGCCTTCTCCTCGTCTTATTTTCTGTTGCTGGCATTGTTCTGACGTTTTTTTTGGCACTTATCGGCCAGTTCTGCAGGTCTCTTTGGCGCAATTGGTTAGCGCGTTCGGCTGTTAACCGGAAGGCTGGTGGTTCGAGCCCACCCAGGGACGTCAGGTTTTTGATAGACTCTCCCCACTGTCAAATCCACTCTGGTTTGGCAGGACGGGTGGCTGACATTGAGTCCTAGCTTCTTTCATCTGACTTGGCATTGCAAGTTTGCAGACAGATGGGCTAAGAAATGGACATCCAGGCGCTATGGCTTAGATGGTCCAAGTGCCTGTCTAGTAAACAAGAGATCCTGTATTCGAGTCCCAGCGGTGCCTTGAATTTCTGCTTGCACTCACAGCAAAATCCATCTTCAAGCTCCACTTTCTTTTTTTGGCTTCTCATTGCTAGCGATTCAAAGGTTCTGGGTTCGAATCCCACCAGAGTCGCTTGATTTCATTTTCTTCTGAAAACAGATGACCTCGAGCAGGGTTTATTTTGAAACAGCCTTTTTGGCGCCTTCTCCTCGTCTTATTTCCTGTTGCTGGCATTGTTCTGAAGTTTTTTTTGGCACTTATCGGCCAGTTCTGCAGGTCTCTGTGGCGCAATTGGTTAGCGCATTCGGCTGTTAACCGGAAGGCTGGTGGTTCGAGCCCACCCAGGGACGTCAGGTTTTTGATAGACTCTCCCCACTGTCAAATCCACTCTGGTTTGGCAGGACGGGTGGCTGACATTGAGTCCAAGCTTCTTTCATCTGACTTGGCATTGCAAGTTTGCAGACAGATGGTCCAAGAAAAGGACCTGCAGGCGCTGTGCCTTAGTTGGTTTTAGTGCCTGTCTAGTAAACAGTACATCCTGTGTTCGAATCCCAGCGATGCCTTAAATTTCTTCTTGCACTCACAGCAAAATCCATCTTCAAGCTCCACTTCCTTTCCTTGGCTTTTCAGTGGTAGCGATTCAAAGGTTCTGGGTTCGAATCCCACCAGAGTCGCTTGATTTCATTTTCTTCTGAAAACAGATGACCTCGAGCAGGGTTTATTTTGAAACAGCCTTTTTGGCGCCTTCTCCTCGTCTTATTTCCTGTTGCTGGCATTGTTCTGATGTTGTTTTTGGCACTTATCGGCCAGTTCTGCAGGTCTCTGTGGCGCAATTGGTTAGCGCGTTCGGCTGTTAACCGGAAGGCTGGTGGTTCGAGCCCACCCAGGGACGTCAGGTTTTTGATAGACTCTCCCCACTGTCAAATCCACTCTGTTTTGGCAGGACGGGTGGCTGACATTGAGTCCTAGCTTCTTTCATCTGACTTGGCATTGCAAGTTTGCAGACAGATGGGCTAAGAAATGGACCTGCAGGCGCTGTGGCTTAGTTGGTCAAAGTGCCTGTCTAGTGAACAGGAGATCCTGTGTTCGAATCCCAGCGGTGCCTTATATTTCTGCTTGCACTCACAGCAAAATCCATCTTCAAGCTCCACTTTCTTTATTTTGCTTCTCTGTGGTAGCGAATTCAAAGGTTCTGGGTTCGAATCCCAACAGAGTCGCTTGATTTCATTTTCTTCTGAAAACAGATGACTTCGAGCAGGGTATATTTTGAAACAGCCTTTTTGGCGCCTTCTCCTCGTCTTATTTCCTGTTGCTGGCATTGTTCTGACGTTTTTTTTGGCACTTATCGGCCAGTTCTGCAGGTCTCTGTGGCGCAATTGGTTAGCGCGTTCGGCTGTTAACCGGAAGGCTGGTGGTTCGAGCCCACCCAGGGACGTCAGGTTTTTGATAGACTCTCCCCACTGTCAAATCCACTCTGGTTTGGCAGGACGGGTGGCTGACATTGAGTCCTAGCTTCTTTCATCTGACTTGGCATTGCAAGTTTGCAGACAGATGGGCTAAGAAATGGACCTGCAGGCGCTGTGGCTTAGTTGGTCAAAGTGCCTGTCTAGTGAACAGGAGATCCTGTGTTCGAATCCCAGCGGTGCCTTATATTTCTGCTTGCACTCACAGCAAAATCCATCTTCAAGCTCCACTTTCTTTATTTCGCTTCTCTGTGGTAGCGATTCAAAGGTTCTGGGTTCGAATCCCACCAGAGTCGCTTGATTTCATTTTCTTCTGAAAACAGATGACCTCGAGCAGGGTTTATTTTGAAACAGCCTTTTTGGCGCCTTCTCCTCGTCTTATTTCCTGTTGCTGGCATTGTTCTGACGTTTTTTTTGGCACTATTCGGCCAGTTCTGCAGGTCTCTGTGGCGCAATTGGTTAGCGCGTTCGGCTGTTAACCGGAAGGCTGGTGGTTCGAGCCCACCCAGGGACGTCAGGTTTTTGATAGACTCTCCCCACTGTCAAATCCACTCTGGTTTGGCAGGACGGGTGGCTGACATTGAGTCCTAGCTTCTTTCATCTGACTTGGCATTGCAAGTTTGCAGACAGATGGGCCAAGAAAAGGACCTGCAGGCGCTGTGGCTTAGTTGGTCAAAGTGCCTGTCTAGTAAATAGGAGATCCTGTGTTCGAATCCCAGCGGTGCCTTACATTTCTGCTTGCACTCACAGCAAAATCCATCTTCAAGCTCCACTTTCTTTTCTTCGCTTCTCAGTGGTAGCGATTCAAAGGTTCTGGGTTCGAATCCCACCAGAGTCGCTTGATTTCATTTTCTTCTGAAAACAGATGACCTCGAGCAGGGTTTATTTTGAAACAGCCTTTTTGGCGCCTTCTCCTCGTCTTATTTCCTGTTGCTGGCATTGTTCTGATGTTGTTTTTGGCACTTATCGGCCAGTTCTGCAGGTCTCTGTGGCGCAATTGGTTAGCGCGTTCGGCTGTTAACCGGAAGGCTGGTGGTTCGAGCCCACCCAGGGACGTCAGGTTTTTGATAGACTCTCCCCACTGTCAAATCCACTCTGGTTTGGCAGGACGGGTGGCTGACATTGAGTCCTAGCTTCTTTCATCTGACTTGGCATTGCAAGTTTGCAGACAGATGGGCTAAGAAATGGACCTGCAGGCGCTGTGGCTTAGTTGGTCAAAGTGCCTGTCTAGTGAACAGGAGATCCTGTGTTCGAATCCCAGCGGTGCCTTATATTTCTGCTTGCACTCACAGCAAAATCCATCTTCAAGCTCCACTTTCTTTATTTTGCTTCTCTGTGGTAGCGATTCAAAGGTTCTGGGTTCGAATCCCAACAGAGTCGCTTGATTTCATTTTCTTCTGAAAACAGATGACTTCGAGCAGGGTATATTTTGAAACAGCCTTTTTGGCGCCTTCTCCTCGTCTTATTTCCTGTTGCTGGCATTGTTCTGACGTTTTTTTTGGCACTTATCGGCCAGTTCTGCAGGTCTCTGTGGCGCAATTGGTTAGCGCGTTCGGCTGTTAACCGGAAGGCTGGTGGTTCGAGCCCACCCAGGGACGTCAGGTTTTTGATAGACTCTCCCCACTGTCAAATCCACTCTGGTTTGGCAGGACGGGTGGCTGACATTGAGTCCTAGCTTCTTTCATCTGACTTGGCATTGCAAGTTTGCAGACAGATGGGCTAAGAAATGGACCTGCAGGCGCTGTGGCTTAGTTGGTCAAAGTGCCTGTCTAGTGAACAGGAGATCCTGTGTTCGAATCCCAGCGGTGCCTTATATTTCTGCTTGCACTCACAGCAAAATCCATCTTCAAGCTCCACTTTCTTTATTTCGCTTCTCTGTGGTAGCGATTCAAAGGTTCTGGGTTCGAATCCCACCAGAGTCGCTTGATTTCATTTTCTTCTGAAAACAGATGACCTCGAGCAGGGTTTATTTTGAAACAGCCTTTTTGGCGCCTTCTCCTCGTCTTATTTCCTGTTGCTGGCATTGTTCTGAAGTTTTTTTTGGCACTTATCGGCCAGTTCTGCAGGTCTCTGTGGCGCAATTGTTTAGCGCATTCGGCTGTTAACCGGAAGGCTGGTGGTTCGAGCCCACCCAGGGACGTCAGGTTTTTGATAGACTCTCCCCACTGTCAAATCCACTCTGGTTTGGCAGGACGGGTGGCTGACATTGAGTCCAAGCTTCTTTCATCTGACTTGGCATTGCAAGTTTGCAGACAGATGGTCCAAGAAAAGGACCTGCAGGCGCTGTGCCTTAGTTGGTTTTAGTGCCTGTCTAGTAAACAGTACATCCTGTGTTCGAATCCCAGCGATGCCTTAAATTTCTTCTTGCACTCACAGCAAAATCCATCTTCAAGCTCCACTTCCTTTCCTTGGCTTTTCAGTGGTAGCGATTCAAAGGTTGTGGGTTCGAGTCCCACCAGAGTCGCTTGATTTAATTTTCTTCTGATAACAGATGACCTCGAGCAGGGTTTATTTTGAAACAGCCTTTTTGGCGCCTTCTCCTCGTCTTATTTCCTGTTGCTGGCATTGTTCTGACGTTTTTTTTGGCACTTATCGGCCAGTTCTGCAGGTCTCTGTGGCGCAATTGGTTAGCGCGTTCGGCTGTTAACCGGAAGGCTGGTGGTTCGAGCCCACCCAGGGACGTCCGGTTTTTGATAGACTCTCCCCACTGTCAAATCCACTCTGGTTTGGCAGGACGGGTGGCTGACATTGAGTCCTAGCTTCTTTCATCTGACTTGGCATTGCAAGTTTGCAGACAGATGGGCCAAGAAAAGGACCTGCAGGCGCTGTGGCTTAGTTGGTCAAAGTGCCTGTCTAGTAAATAGGAGATCCTGTGTTCGAATCCCAGCGGTGCCTTACATTTCTGCTTGCACTCACAGCAAAATCCATCTTCAAGCTCCACTTTCTTTTCTTCGCTTCTCAGTGGTAGCGATTCAAAGGTTCTGGGTTCGAATCCCACCAGAGTCGCTTGATTTCATTTTCTTCTGAAAACAGATGACTTCGAGCAGGGTTTATTTTGAAAAAGCCTTTTTGGCGCCTTCTCCTCGTCTTATTTCCTGTTGCTGGCATTGTTCTGACGTTTTTTTTGGCACTTATCGGCCAGTTCTGCAGGTCTCTGTGGCGCAATTGGTTAGCGCGTTCGGCTGTTAACCGGAAGGCTGGTGGTTCGAGCCCACCCAGGGACGTCAGGTTTTTGATAGACTCTCCCCACTGTCAAATCCACTCTGGTTTGGCAGGACGGGTGGCTGACATTGAGTCCTAGCTTCTTTCATCTGACTTGGCATTGCAAGTTTGCAGACAGATGGGCCAAGAAAAGGACCTGCAGGCGCTGTGGCTTAGTTGGTCAAAGTGCCTGTCTAGTGAACAGGAGATCCTGTGTTCGAATCCCAGCGGTGCCTTATATTTCTGCTTGCACTCACAGCAAAATCCATCTTCAAGCTCCACTTTCTTTATTTTGCTTCTCTGTGGTAGCGATTCAAAGGTTCTGGGTTCGAATCCCAACAGAGTCGCTTGATTTCATTTTCTTCTGAAAACAGATGACCTCGAGCAGGGTATATTTTGAAACAGCCTTTTTGGCGCCTTCTCCTCGTCTTATTTCCTGTTGCTGGCATTGTTCTGACGTTTTTTTTGGCACTTATCGGCCAGTTCTGCAGGTCTCTGTGGCGCAATTGGTTAGCGCGTTCGGCTGTTAACCGGAAGGCTGGTGGTTCGAGTCCACCCAGGGACGTCAGGTTTTTGATAGACTCTCCCCACTGTCAAATAGACTCTGGTTTGGCAGGACGGGTGGCTGACATTGAGTCCTAGCTTCTTTCATCTGACTTGGCATTGCAAGTTTGCAGACAGATGGGCTAAGAAATGGACCTGCAGGCGCTGTGGCTTAGTTGGTCAAAGTGCCTGTCTAGTGAACAGGAGATCCTGTGTTCGAATCCCAGCGGTGCCTTATATTTCTGCTTGCACTCACAGCAAAATCCATCTTCAAGCTCCACTTTCTTTATTTCGCTTCTCTGTGGTAGCGATTCAAAGGTTCTGGGTTCGAATCCCACCAGAGTCGCTTGATTTCATTTTCTTCTGAAAACAGATGACCTCGAGCAGGGTTTATTTTGAAACAGCCTTTTTGGCGCCTTCTCCTCGTCTTATTTCCTGTTGCTGGCATTGTTCTGACGTTTTTTTTGGCACTATTCGGCCAGTTCTGCAGGTCTCTGTGGCGCAATTGGTTAGCGCGTTCGGCTGTTAACCGGAAGGCTGGTGGTTCGAGCCCACCCAGGGACGTCAGGTTTTTGATAGACTCTCCCCACTGTCAAATCCACTCTGGTTTGGCAGGACGGGTGGCTGACATTGAGTCCTAGCTTCTTTCATCTGACTTGGCATTGCAAGTTTGCAGACAGATGGGCCAAGAAAAGGACCTGCAGGCGCTGTGGCTTAGTTGGTCAAAGTGCCTGTCTAGTAAATAGGAGATCCTGTGTTCGAATCCCAGCGGTGCCTTACATTTCTGCTTGCACTCACAGCAAAATCCATCTTCAAGCTCCACTTTCTTTTCTTCGCTTCTCAGTGGTAGCGATTCAAAGGTTCTGGGTTCGAATCCCACCAGAGTCGCTTGATTTCATTTTCTTCTGAAAACAGATGACCTCGAGCAGGGTTTATTTTGAAACAGCCTTTTTGGCGCCTTCTCCTCGTCTTATTTCCTGTTGCTGGCATTGTTCTGATGTTGTTTTTGGCACTTATCGGCCAGTTCTGCAGGTCTCTGTGGCGCAATTGGTTAGCGCGTTCGGCTGTTAACCGGAAGGCTGGTGGTTCGAGCCCACCCAGGGACGTCAGGTTTTTGATAGACTCTCCCCACTGTCAAATCCACTCTGGTTTGGCAGGACGGGTGGCTGACATTGAGTCCTAGCTTCTTTCATCTGACTTGGCATTGCAAGTTTGCAGACAGATGGGCTAAGAAATGGACCTGCAGGCGCTGTGGCTTAGTTGGTCAAAGTGCCTGTCTAGTGAACAGGAGATCCTGTGTTCGAATCCCAGCGGTGCCTTATATTTCTGCTTGCACTCACAGCAAAATCCATCTTCAAGCTCCACTTTCTTTATTTTGCTTCTCTGTGGTAGCGATTCAAAGGTTCTGGGTTCGAATCCCAACAGAGTCGCTTGATTTCATTTTCTTCTGAAAACAGATGACTTCGAGCAGGGTATATTTTGAAACAGCCTTTTTGGCGCCTTCTCCTCGTCTTATTTCCTGTTGCTGGCATTGTTCTGACGTTTTTTTTGGCACTTATCGGCCAGTTCTGCAGGTCTCTGTGGCGCAATTGGTTAGCGCGTTCGGCTGTTAACCGGAAGGCTGGTGGTTCGAGCCCACCCAGGGACGTCAGGTTTTTGATAGACTCTCCCCACTGTCAAATCCACTCTGGTTTGGCAGGACGGGTGGCTGACATTGAGTCCTAGCTTCTTTCATCTGACTTGGCATTGCAAGTTTGCAGACAGATGGGCTAAGAAATGGACCTGCAGGCGCTGTGGCTTAGTTGGTCAAAGTGCCTGTCTAGTGAACAGGAGATCCTGTGTTCGAATCCCAGCGGTGCCTTATATTTCTGCTTGCACTCACAGCAAAATCCATCTTCAAGCTCCACTTTCTTTATTTCGCTTCTCTGTGGTAGCGATTCAAAGGTTCTGGGTTCGAATCCCACCAGAGTCGCTTGATTTCATTTTCTTCTGAAAACAGATGACCTCGAGCAGGGTTTATTTTGAAACAGCCTTTTTGGCGCCTTCTCCTCGTCTTATTTCCTGTTGCTGGCATTGTTCTGAAGTTTTTTTTGGCACTTATCGGCCAGTTCTGCAGGTCTCTGTGGCGCAATTGTTTAGCGCATTCGGCTGTTAACCGGAAGGCTGGTGGTTCGAGCCCACCCAGGGACGTCAGGTTTTTGATAGACTCTCCCCACTGTCAAATCCACTCTGGTTTGGCAGGACGGGTGGCTGACATTGAGTCCAAGCTTCTTTCATCTGACTTGGCATTGCAAGTTTGCAGACAGATGGTCCAAGAAAAGGACCTGCAGGCGCTGTGCCTTAGTTGGTTTTAGTGCCTGTCTAGTAAACAGTACATCCTGTGTTCGAATCCCAGCGATGCCTTAAATTTCTTCTTGCACTCACAGCAAAATCCATCTTCAAGCTCC
Source organism: Argentina silus (assembly GCF_951799395.1). Classification (NCBI taxonomy): domain Eukaryota; kingdom Metazoa; phylum Chordata; class Actinopteri; order Argentiniformes; family Argentinidae; genus Argentina; species Argentina silus. The sequence goes on along the minus strand of NC_139659.1, from coordinate 22,069,319 downwards.
ACTTCCTTTCCTTGGCTTTTCAGTGGTAGCGATTCAAAGGTTGTGGGTTCGAGTCCCACCAGAGTCGCTTGATTTAATTTTCTTCTGATAACAGATGACCTCGAGCAGGGTTTATTTTGAAACAGCCTTTTTGGCGCCTTCTCCTCGTCTTATTTCCTGTTGCTGGCATTGTTCTGACGTTTTTTTTGGCACTTATCGGCCAGTTCTGCAGGTCTCTGTGGCGCAATTGGTTAGCGCGTTCGGCTGTTAACCGGAAGGCTGGTGGTTCGAGCCCACCCAGGGACGTCCGGTTTTTGATAGACTCTCCCCACTGTCAAATCCACTCTGGTTTGGCAGGACGGGTGGCTGACATTGAGTCCTAGCTTCTTTCATCTGACTTGGCATTGCAAGTTTGCAGACAGATGGGCCAAGAAAAGGACCTGCAGGCGCTGTGGCTTAGTTGGTCAAAGTGCCTGTCTAGTAAATAGGAGATCCTGTGTTCGAATCCCAGCGGTGCCTTACATTTCTGCTTGCACTCACAGCAAAATCCATCTTCAAGCTCCACTTTCTTTTCTTCGCTTCTCAGTGGTAGCGATTCAAAGGTTCTGGGTTCGAATCCCACCAGAGTCGCTTGATTTCATTTTCTTCTGAAAACAGATGACTTCGAGCAGGGTTTATTTTGAAAAAGCCTTTTTGGCGCCTTCTCCTCGTCTTATTTCCTGTTGCTGGCATTGTTCTGACGTTTTTTTTGGCACTTATCGGCCAGTTCTGCAGGTCTCTGTGGCGCAATTGGTTAGCGCGTTCGGCTGTTAACCGGAAGGCTGGTGGTTCGAGCCCACCCAGGGACGTCAGGTTTTTGATAGACTCTCCCCACTGTCAAATCCACTCTGGTTTGGCAGGACGGGTGGCTGACATTGAGTCCTAGCTTCTTTCATCTGACTTGGCATTGCAAGTTTGCAGACAGATGGGCCAAGAAAAGGACCTGCAGGCGCTGTGGCTTAGTTGGTCAAAGTGCCTGTCTAGTGAACAGGAGATCCTGTGTTCGAATCCCAGCGGTGCCTTATATTTCTGCTTGCACTCACAGCAAAATCCATCTTCAAGCTCCACTTTCTTTATTTTGCTTCTCTGTGGTAGCGATTCAAAGGTTCTGGGTTCGAATCCCAACAGAGTCGCTTGATTTCATTTTCTTCTGAAAACAGATGACCTCGAGCAGGGTATATTTTGAAACAGCCTTTTTGGCGCCTTCTCCTCGTCTTATTTCCTGTTGCTGGCATTGTTCTGACGTTTTTTTTGGCACTTATCGGCCAGTTCTGCAGGTCTCTGTGGCGCAATTGGTTAGCGCGTTCGGCTGTTAACCGGAAGGCTGGTGGTTCGAGTCCACCCAGGGACGTCAGGTTTTTGATAGACTCTCCCCACTGTCAAATAGACTCTGGTTTGGCAGGACGGGTGGCTGACATTGAGTCCTAGCTTCTTTCATCTGACTTGGCATTGCAAGTTTGCAGACAGATGGGCCAAGAAAAGGACCTGCAGGCGCTGTGGCTTAGTTGGTCAAAGTGCCTGTCTAGTAAATAGGAGATCCTGTGTTCGAATCCCAGCTGTGCCTTATATTTCTGCTTGCACTCACAGCAAAATCCATCTTCAAGCTCCACTTTCTTTTCTTCGCTTCTCAGTGGTAGCGATTCAAAGGTTCTGGGTTCGAATCCCACCAGAGTCGCTTGATTTCATTTTCTTCTGAAAACAGATGACCTCGAGCAGGGTTTATTTTGAAACAGCCTTTTTGGCGCCTTCTCCTCGTCTTATTTCCTGTTGCTGGCATTGTTCTGACGGTTTTTTTGGCGCTTATCGGCCAGTTCTGCAGGTCTCTGTGGCGCAATTGGTTAGCGCGTTCGGCTGTTAACCGGAAGGCTGGTGGTTCGAGCCCACCCAGGGACGTCAGGTTTTTGATAGACTTTCCCCACTGTCAAATCCACTCTGGTTTGGCAGGACGGGTGGCTGACATTGAGTCCTAGCTTCTTTCATCTGACTTGGCATTGCAAGTTTGCAGACAGATGGGCCAAGAAAAGGACCTGCAGGCGCTGTGGCTTAGTTGGTCAAAGTGCCTGTCTAGTAAATAGGAGATCCTGTGTTCGAATCCCAGCTGTGCCTTATATTTCTGCTTGCACTCACAGCAAAATCCATCTTCAAGCTCCACTTTCTTTTCTTCGCTTCTCAGTGGTAGCGATTCAAAGGTTCTGGGTTCGAATCCCACCAGAGTCGCTTGATTTCATTTTCTTCTGAAAACAGATGACTTCGAGCGGGGTTTATTTTGAAACAGCCTTTTTGGCGCCTTCTCCTCGTCTTATTTCCTGTTGCTGGCATTGTTCTGATGTTGTTTTTGGCACTTATCGGCCAGTTCTGCAGGTCTCTGTGGCGCAATTGGTTAGCGCGTTTGGCTGTTAACCGGAAGGCTGGTGGTTCGACCCCACCCAGGGACGTCAGGTTTTTGATAGACTCTCCCCACTGTCAAATCCACTCTGGTTTGGCAGGACGGGTGGCTGACATTGAGTCCAAGCTTCTTTCATCTGACTTGGCATTGCAAGTTTGCAGAGAGATGGTCCAAGAAAAGGACCTGCAGGCGCTGTGCCTTAGTTGGTTTTAGTGCCTGTCTAGTAAACAGTACATCCTGTGTTCGAATCCCAGCGATGCCTTAAATTTCTTCTTGCACTCACAGCAAAATCCATCTTCAAGCTCCACTTCCTTTCCTTGGCTTTTCAGTGGTAGCGATTCAAAGGTTGTGGGTTCGAGTCCCACCAGAGTCGCTTGATTTAATTTTCTTCTGATAACAGATGACCTCGAGCAGGGTTTATTTTGAAACAGCCTTTTTGGCGCCTTCTCCTCGTCTTATTTCCTGTTGCTGGCATTGTTCTGACGTTTTTTTTGGCACTTATCGGCCAGTTCTGCAGGTCTCTGTGGCGCAATTGGTTAGCGCGTTCGGCTGTTAACCGGAAGGCTGGTGGTTCGAGCCCACCCAGGGACGTCCGGTTTTTGATAGACTCTCCCCACTGTCAAATCCACTCTGGTTTGGCAGGACGGGTGGCTGACATTGAGTCCTAGCTTCTTTCATCTGACTTGGCATTGCAAGTTTGCAGACAGATGGGCCAAGAAAAGGACCTGCAGGCGCTGTGGCTTAGTTGTTCAAAGTGCCTGTCTAGTAAATAGGAGATCCTGTGTTCGAATCCCAGCGGTGCCTTACATTTCTGCTTGCACTCACAGCAAAATCCATCTTCAAGCTCCACTTTCTTTTCTTCGCTTCTCAGTGGTAGCGATTCAAAGGTTCTGGGTTCGAATCCCACCAGAGTCGCTTGATTTCATTTTCTTCTGAAAACAGATGACTTCGAGCAGGGTTTATTTTGAAAAAGCCTTTTTGGCGCCTTCTCCTCGTCTTATTTCCTGTTGCTGGCATTGTTCTGACGTTTTTTTTGGCACTTATCGGCCAGTTCTGCAGGTCTCTGTGGCGCAATTGGTTAGCGCGTTCGGCTGTTAACCGGAAGGCTGGTGGTTCGAGCCCACCCAGGGACGTCAGGTTTTTGATAGACTCTCCCCACTGTCAAATCCACTCTGGTTTGGCAGGACGGGTGGCTGACATTGAGTCCTAGCTTCTTTCATCTGACTTGGCATTGCAAGTTTGCAGACAGATGGGCCAAGAAAAGGACCTGCAGGCGCTGTGGCTTAGTTGGTCAAAGTGCCTGTCTAGTGAACAGGAGATCCTGTGTTCGAATCCCAGCGGTGCCTTATATTTCTGCTTGCACTCACAGCAAAATCCATCTTCAAGCTCCACTTTCTTTATTTTGCTTCTCTGTGGTAGCGATTCAAAGGTTCTGGGTTCGAATCCCAACAGAGTCGCTTGATTTCATTTTCTTCTGAAAACAGATGACCTCGAGCAGGGTATATTTTGAAACAGCCTTTTTGGCGCCTTCTCCTCGTCTTATTTCCTGTTGCTGGCATTGTTCTGACGTTTTTTTTGGCACTTATCGGCCAGTTCTGCAGGTCTCTGTGGCGCAATTGGTTAGCGCGTTCGGCTGTTAACCGGAAGGCTGGTGGTTCGAGTCCACCCAGGGACGTCAGGTTTTTGATAGACTCTCCCCACTGTCAAATAGACTCTGGTTTGGCAGGACGGGTGGCTGACATTGAGTCCTAGCTTCTTTCATCTGACTTGGCATTGCAAGTTTGCAGACAGATGGGCCAAGAAAAGGACCTGCAGGCGCTGTGGCTTAGTTGGTCAAAGTGCCTGTCTAGTAAATAGGAGATCCTGTGTTCGAATCCCAGCTGTGCCTTATATTTCTGCTTGCACTCACAGCAAAATCCATCTTCAAGCTCCACTTTCTTTTCTTCGCTTCTCAGTGGTAGCGATTCAAAGGTTCTGGGTTCGAATCCCACCAGAGTCGCTTGATTTCATTTTCTTCTGAAAACAGATGACCTCGAGCAGGGTTTATTTTGAAACAGCCTTTTTGGCGCCTTCTCCTCGTCTTATTTCCTGTTGCTGGCATTGTTCTGACGGTTTTTTTGGCGCTTATCGGCCAGTTCTGCAGGTCTCTGTGGCGCAATTGGTTAGCGCGTTCGGCTGTTAACCGGAAGGCTGGTGGTTCGAGCCCACCCAGGGACGTCAGGTTTTTGATAGACTTTCCCCACTGTCAAATCCACTCTGGTTTGGCAGGACGGGTGGCTGACATTGAGTCCTAGCTTCTTTCATCTGACTTGGCATTGCAAGTTTGCAGACAGATGGGCCAAGAAAAGGACCTGCAGGCGCTGTGGCTTAGTTGGTCAAAGTGCCTGTCTAGTAAATAGGAGATCCTGTGTTCGAATCCCAGCTGTGCCTTATATTTCTGCTTGCACTCACAGCAAAATCCATCTTCAAGCTCCACTTTCTTTTCTTCGCTTCTCAGTGGTAGCGATTCAAAGGTTCTGGGTTCGAATCCCACCAGAGTCGCTTGATTTCATTTTCTTCTGAAAACAGATGACTTCGAGCGGGGTTTATTTTGAAACAGCCTTTTTGGCGCCTTCTCCTCGTCTTATTTCCTGTTGCTGGCATTGTTCTGATGTTGTTTTTGGCACTTATCGGCCAGTTCTGCAGGTCTCTGTGGCGCAATTGGTTAGCGCGTTTGGCTGTTAACCGGAAGGCTGGTGGTTCGACCCCACCCAGGGACGTCAGGTTTTTGATAGACTCTCCCCACTGTCAAATCCACTCTGGTTTGGCAGGACGGGTGGCTGACATTGAGTCCAAGCTTCTTTCATCTGACTTGGCATTGCAAGTTTGCAGAGAGATGGTCCAAGAAAAGGACCTGCAGGCGCTGTGCCTTAGTTGGTTTTAGTGCCTGTCTAGTAAACAGTACATCCTGTGTTCGAATCCCAGCGATGCCTTAAATTTCTTCTTGCACTCACAGCAAAATCCATCTTCAAGCTCCACTTCCTTTCCTTGGCTTTTCAGTGGTAGCGATTCAAAGGTTGTGGGTTCGAGTCCCACCAGAGTCGCTTGATTTAATTTTCTTCTGATAACAGATGACCTCGAGCAGGGTTTATTTTGAAACAGCCTTTTTGGCGCCTTCTCCTCGTCTTATTTCCTGTTGCTGGCATTGTTCTGACGGTTTTTTTGGCACTTATCGGCCAGTTCTGCAGGTCTCTGTGGCGCAATTGGTTAGCGCGTTCGGCTGTTAACCGGAAGGCTGGTGGTTCGAGTCCACCCAGGGACGTCAGGTTTTTGATAGACTCTCCCCACTGTCAAATACACTCTGGTTTGGCAGGACGGGTGGCTGACATTGAGTCCTAGCTTCTTTCATCTGACTTGGCATTGCAAGTTTGCAGACAGATGGGCCAAGAAAAGGACCTGCAGGCGCTGTGGCTTAGTTGGTCAAAGTGCCTGTCTAGTAAATAGGAGATCCTGTGTTCGAATCCCAGCTGTGCCTTATATTTCTGCTTGCACTCACAGCAAAATCCATCTTCAAGCTCCACTTTCTTTTCTTCGCTTCTCAGTGGTAGCGATTCAAAGGTTCTGGGTTCGAATCCCACCAGAGTCGCTTGATTTCATTTTCTTCTGAAAACAGATGACTTCGAGCGGGGTTTATTTTGAAACAGCCTTTTTGGCGCCTTCTCCTCGTCTTATTTCCTGTTGCTGGCATTGTTCTGATGTTTTTTTTGGCACTTATCGGCCAGTTCTGCAGGTCTCTGTGGCGCAATTGGTTAGCGCGTTTGGCTGTTAACCGGAAGGCTGGTGGTTCGAGCCCACCCAGGGACGTCAGGTTTTTGATAGACTCTCCCCACTGTCAAATCCACTCTGGTTTGGCAGGACGGGTGGCTGACATTGAGTCCAAGCTTCTTTCATCTGACTTGGCATTGCAAGTTTGCAGACAGATGGTCCAAGAAAAGGACCTGCAGGCGCTGTCCCTTAGTTGGTTTTAGTGCCTGTCTAGTAAACAGTACATCCTGTGTTCGAATCCCAGCGATGCCTTAAATTTCTTCTTGCACTCACAGCAAAATCCATCTTCAGGCTCCACTTCCTTTCCTTGGCTTTTCAGTGGTAGCGATTCAAAGGTTGTGGGTTCGAGTCCCACCAGAGTCGCTTGATTTCATTTTCTTCTGATAACAGATGACCTCGAGCAGGGTTTATTTTGAAACAGCCTTTTTGGCGCCTTCTCCTCGTCTTATTTCCTGTTGCTGGCATTGTTCTGACGTTTTTTTTGGCACTTATCGGCCAGTTCTGCAGGTCTCTGTGGCGCAATTGGTTAGCGCGTTCGGCTGTTAACCGGAAGGCTGGTGGTTCGAGCCCAACCAGGGACGTCAGGTTTTTGATAGACTTTCCCCACTGTCAAATCCACTCTGGTTTGGCAGGACGGGTGGCTGACATTGAGTCCTAGCTTCTTTCATCTGACTTGGCATTGCAAGTTTGCAGACAGATGGGCCAAGAAAAGGACCTGCAGGCGCTGTGGCTTAGTTGGTCAAAGTGCCTGTCTAGTAAATAGGAGATCCTGTGTTCGAATCCCAGCGGTGCCTTATATTTCTGCTTGCACTCACAGCAAAATCCATCTTCAAGCTCCACTTTCTTTATTTTGCTTCTCTGTGGTAGCGATTCAAAGGTTCTGGGTTCGAATCCCAACAGAGTCGCTTGATTTCATTTTCTTCTGAAAACAGATGACTTCGAGCAGGGTATATTTTGAAACAGCCTTTTTGGCGCCTTCTCCTCGTCTTATTTCCTGTTGCTGGCATTGTTCTGACGGTTTTTTTGGCACTTATCGGCCAGTTCTGCAGGTCTCTGTGGCGCAATTGGTTAGCGCGTTCGGCTGTTAACCGGAAGGCTGGTGGTTCGAGTCCACCCAGGGACGTCAGGTTTTTGATAGACTCTCCCCACTGTCAAATAGACTCTGGTTTGGCAGGACGGGTGGCTGACATTGAGTCCTAGCTTCTTTCATCTGACTTGGCATTGCAAGTTTGCAGACAGATGGGCCAAGAAAAGGACCTGCAGGCGCTGTGGCTTAGTTGGTCAAAGTGCCTGTCTAGTAAATAGGAGATCCTGTGTTCGAATCCCAGCGGTGCCTTATATTTCTGCTTGCACTCACAGCAAAATCCATCTTCAAGCTCCACTTTCTTTTCTTCGCTTCTCAGTGGTAGCGATTCAAAGGTTCTGGGTTCGAATCCCACCAGAGTCGCTTGATTTCATTTTCTTCTGAAAACAGATGACCTCGAGCAGGGTTTATTTTGAAACAGCCTTTTTGGCGCCTTCTCCTCGTCTTATTTCCTGTTGCTGGCATTGTTCTGATGTTGTTTTTGGCACTTATCGGCCAGTTCTGCAGGTCTCTGTGGCGCAATTGGTTAGCGCGTTCGGCTGTTAACCGGAAGGCTGGTGGTTCGAGCCCACCCAGGGACGTCAGGTTTTTGATAGACTCTCCCCACTGTCAAATCCACTCTGGTTTGGCAGGACGGGTGGCTGACATTGAGTCCTAGCTTCTTTCATCTGACTTGGCATTGCAAGTTTGCAGACAGATGGGCTAAGAAATGGACCTGCAGGCGCTGTGGCTTAGTTGGTCAAAGTGCCTGTCTAGTGAACAGGAGATCCTGTGTTCGAATCCCAGCGGTGCCTTATATTTCTGCTTGCACTCACAGCAAAATCCATCTTCAAGCTCCACTTTCTTTATTTTGCTTCTCTGTGGTAGCGATTCAAAGGTTCTGGGTTCGAATCCCAACAGAGTCGCTTGATTTCATTTTCTTCTGAAAACAGATGACTTCGAGCAGGGTATATTTTGAAACAGCCTTTTTGGCGCCTTCTCCTCGTCTTATTTCCTGTTGCTGGCATTGTTCTGACGTTTTTTTTGGCACTTATCGGCCAGTTCTGCAGGTCTCTGTGGCGCAATTGGTTAGCGCGTTCGGCTGTTAACCGGAAGGCTGGTGGTTCGAGTCCACCCAGGGACGTCAGGTTTTTGATAGACTCTCCCCACTGTCAAATAGACTCTGGTTTGGCAGGACGGGTGGCTGACATTGAGTCCTAGCTTCTTTCATCTGACTTGGCATTGCAAGTTTGCAGACAGATGGGCCAAGAAAAGGACCTGCAGGCGCTGTGGCTTAGTTGGTCAAAGTGCCTGTCTAGTAAATAGGAGATCCTGTGTTCGAATCCCAGCTGTGCCTTATATTTCTGCTTGCACTCACAGCAAAATCCATCTTCAAGCTCCACTTTCTTTTCTTCGCTTCTCAGTGGTAGCGATTCAAAGGTTCTGGGTTCGAATCCCACCAGAGTCGCTTGATTTCATTTTCTTCTGAAAACAGATGACCTCGAGCAGGGTTTATTTTGAAACAGCCTTTTTGGCGCCTTCTCCTCGTCTTATTTCCTGTTGCTGGCATTGTTCTGAAGTTTTTTTTGGCACTTATCGGCCAGTTCTGCAGGTCTCTGTGGCGCAATTGTTTAGCGCATTCGGCTGTTAACCGGAAGGCTGGTGGTTCGAGCCCACCCAGGGACGTCAGGTTTTTGATAGACTCTCCCCACTGTCAAATCCACTCTGGTTTGGCAGGACGGGTGGCTGACATTGAGTCCAAGCTTCTTTCATCTGACTTGGCATTGCAAGTTTGCAGACAGATGGTCCAAGAAAAGGACCTGCAGGCGCTGTGCCTTAGTTGGTTTTAGTGCCTGTCTAGTAAACAGTACATCCTGTGTTCGAATCCCAGCGATGCCTTAAATTTCTTCTTGCACTCACAGCAAAATCCATCTTCAAGCTCCACTTCCTTTCCTTGGCTTTTCAGTGGTAGCGATTCAAAGGTTGTGGGTTCGAGTCCCACCAGAGTCGCTTGATTTAATTTTCTTCTGATAACAGATGACCTCGAGCAGGGTTTATTTTAAAACAGCCTTTTTGGCGCCTTCTCCTCGTCTTATTTCCTTTTGCTGGCATTGTTCTGACGGTTTTTTTGGCACTTATCGGCCAGTTCTGCAGGTCTCTGTGGCGCAATTGGTTAGCGCGTTCGGCTGTTAACCGGAAGGCTGGTGGTTCGAGCCCACCCAGGGACGTCCGGTTTTTGATAGACTCTCCCCACTGTCAAATCCACTCTGGTTTGGCAGGACGGGTGGCTGACATTGAGTCCTAGCTTCTTTCATCTGACTTGGCATTGCAAGTTTGCAGACAGATGGGCCAAGAAAAGGACCTGCAGGCGCTGTGGCTTAGTTGGTCAAAGTGCCTGTCTAGTAAATAGGAGATCCTGTGTTCGAATCCCAGCGGTGCCTTACATTTCTGCTTGCACTCACAGCAAAATCCATCTTCAAGCTCCACTTTCTTTTATTCGCTTCTCAGTGGTACCGATTCAAAGGTTCTGGGTTCGAATCCCACCAGTCGCTTGATTTCATTTTCTTCTGAAAACAGATGACTTCGAGCAGGGTTTATTTTGAAACAGCCTTTTTGGCGCCTTCTCCTCGTCTTATTTCCTGTTGCTGGCATTGTTCTGACGTTTTTTTTGGCACTTATCGGCCAGTTCTGCAGGTCTCTGTGGCGCAATTGGTTAGCGCGTTCGGCTGTTAACCGGAAGGCTGGTGGTTCGAGCCCACCCAGGGACGTCCGGTTTTTGATAGACTCTCCCCACTGTCAAATCCACTCTGGTTTGGCAGGACGGGTGGCTGACATTGAGTCCTAGCTTCTTTCATCTGACTTGGCATTGCAAGTTTGCAGACAGATGGGCCAAGAAAAGGACCTGCAGGCGCTGTGGCTTAGTTGGTCAAAGTGCCTGTCTAGTAAATAGGAGATCCTGTGTTCGAATCCCAGCGGTGCCTTACATTTCTGCTTGCACTCACAGCAAAATCCATCTTCAAGCTCCACTTTCTTTTCTTCGCTTCTCAGTGGTAGCGATTCAAAGGTTCTGGGTTCGAATCCCACCAGAGTCGCTTGATTTCATTTTCTTCTGAAAACAGATGACTTCGAGCAGGGTTTATTTTGAAAAAGCCTTTTTGGCGCCTTCTCCTCGTCTTATTTCCTGTTGCTGGCATTGTTCTGACGTTTTTTTTGGCACTTATCGGCCAGTTCTGCAGGTCTCTGTGGCGCAATTGGTTAGCGCGTTCGGCTGTTAACCGGAAGGCTGGTGGTTCGAGCCCACCCAGGGACGTCAGGTTTTTGATAGACTCTCCCCACTGTCAAATCCACTCTGGTTTGGCAGGACGGGTGGCTGACATTGAGTCCTAGCTTCTTTCATCTGACTTGGCATTGCAAGTTTGCAGACAGATGGGCCAAGAAAAGGACCTGCAGGCGCTGTGGCTTAGTTGGTCAAAGTGCCTGTCTAGTGAACAGGAGATCCTGTGTTCGAATCCCAGCGGTGCCTTATATTTCTGCTTGCACTCACAGCAAAATCCATCTTCAAGCTCCACTTTCTTTATTTTGCTTCTCTGTGGTAGCGATTCAAAGGTTCTGGGTTCGAATCCCAACAGAGTCGCTTGATTTCATTTTATTCTGAAAACAGATGACCTCGAGCAGGGTATATTTTGAAACAGCCTTTTTGGCGCCTTCTCCTCGTCTTATTTCCTGTTGCTGGCATTGTTCTGACGTTTTTTTTGGCACTTATCGGCCAGTTCTGCAGGTCTCTGTGGCGCAATTGGTTAGCGCGTTCGGCTGTTAACCGGAAGGCTGGTGGTTCGAGTCCACCCAGGGACGTCAGGTTTTTGATAGACTCTCCCCACTGTCAAATAGACTCTGGTTTGGCAGGACGGGTGGCTGACATTGAGTCCTAGCTTCTTTCATCTGACTTGGCATTGCAAGTTTGCAGACAGATGGGCCAAGAAAAGGACCTGCAGGCGCTGTGGCTTAGTTGGTCAAAGTGCCTGTCTAGTAAATAGGAGATCCTGTGTTCGAATCCCAGCTGTGCCTTATATTTCTGCTTGCACTCACAGCAAAATCCATCTTCAAGCTCCACTTTCTTTTCTTCGCTTCTCAGTGGTAGCGATTCAAAGGTTCTGGGTTCGAATCCCACCAGAGTCGCTTGATTTCATTTTCTTCTGAAAACAGATGACCTCGAGCAGGGTTTATTTTGAAACAGCCTTTTTGGCGCCTTCTCCTCGTCTTATTTCCTGTTGCTGGCATTGTTCTGACGTTTTTTTTGGCACTTATCGGCCAGTTCTGCAGGTCTCTGTGGCGCAATTGGTTAGCGCGTTCGGCTGTTAACCGGAAGGCTGGTGGTTCGAGCCCACCCAGGGACGTCAGGTTTTTGATAGACTCTCCCCACTGTCAAATACACTCTGGTTTGGCAGGACGGGTGGCTGACATTGAGTCCTAGCTTCTTTCATCTGACTTGGCATTGCAAGTTTGCAGACAGATGGGCCAAGAAAAGGACCTGCAGGCGCTGTGGCTTAGTTGGTCAAAGTGCCTGTCTAGTAAATAGGAGATCCTGTGTTCGAATCCCAGCTGTGCCTTATATTTCTGCTTGCACTCACAGCAAAATCCATCTTCAAGCTCCACTTTCTTTTCTTCGCTTCTCAGTGGTAGCGATTCAAAGGTTCTGGGTTCGAATCCCACCAGAGTCGCTTGATTTCATTTTCTTCTGAAAACAGATGACTTCGAGCGGGGTTTATTTTGAAACAGCCTTTTTGGCGCCTTCTCCTCGTCTTATTTCCTGTTGCTGGCATTGTTCTGATGTTTTTTTTGGCACTTATCGGCCAGTTCTGCAGGTCTCTGTGGCGCAATTGGTTAGCGCGTTTGGCTGTTAACCGGAAGGCTGGTGGTTCGAGCCCACCCAGGGACGTCAGGTTTTTGATAGACTCTCCCCACTGTCAAATCCACTCTGGTTTGGCAGGACGGGTGGCTGACATTGAGTCCAAGCTTCTTTCATCTGACTTGGCATTGCAAGTTTGCAGACAGATGGTCCAAGAAAAGGACCTGCAGGCGCTGTGCCTTAGTTGGTTTTAGTGCCTGTCTAGTAAACAGTACATCCTGTGTTCGAATCCCAGCGATGCCTTAAATTTCTTCTTGCACTCACAGCAAAATCCATCTTCAAGCTCCACTTCCTTTCCTTGGCTTTTCAGTGGTAGCGATTCAAAGGTTGTGGGTTCGAGTCCCACCAGAGTCGCTTGATTTAATTTTCTTCTGATAACAGATGACCTCGAGCAGGGTTTATTTTGAAACAGCCTTTTTGGCGCCTTCTCCTCGTCTTATTTCCTGTTGCTGGCATTGTTCTGACGGTTTTTTTGGCACTTATCGGCCAGTTCTGCAGGTCTCTGTGGCGCAATTGGTTAGCGCGTTCGGCTGTTAACCGGAAGGCTGGTGGTTCGAGCCCACCCAGGGACGTCAGGTTTTTGATAGACTTTCCCCACTGTCAAATCCACTCTGGTTTGGCAGGACGGGTGGCTGACATTGAGTCCTAGCTTCTTTCATCTGACTTGGCATTGCAAGTTTGCAGACAGATGGGCCAAGAAAAGGACCTGCAGGCGCTGTGGCTTAGTTGGTCAAAGTGCCTGTCTAGTAAATAGGAGATCCTGTGTTCGAATCCCAGCTGTGCCTTATATTTCTGCTTGCACTCACAGCAAAATCCATCTTCAAGCTCCACTTTCTTTTCTTCGCTTCTCAGTGGTAGCGATTCAAAGGTTCTGGGTTCGAATCCCACCAGAGTCGCTTGATTTAATTTTCTTCTGATAACAGATGACCTCGAGCAGGGTTTATTTTGAAACAGCCTTTTTGGCGCCTTCTCCTCGTCTTATTTCCTGTTGCTGGCATTGTTCTGACGTTTTTTTTGGCACTTATCGGCCAGTTCTGCAGGTCTCTGTGGCGCAATTGGTTAGCGCGTTTGGCTGTTAACCGGAAGGCTGGTGGTTCGAGCCCACCCAGGGACGTCAGGTTTTTGATAGACTCTCCCCACTGTCAAATCCACTCTGGTTTGGCAGGACGGGTGGCTGACATTGAGTCCAAGCTTCTTTCATCTGACTTGGCATTGCAAGTTTGCAGACAGATGGTCCAAGAAAAGGACCTGCAGGCGCTGTGCCTTAGTTGGTTTTAGTGCCTGTCTAGTAAACAGTACATCCTGTGTTCGAATCCCAGCGATGCCTTAAATTTCTTCTTGCACTCACAGCAAAATCCATCTTCAAGCTCCACTTCCTTTCCTTGGCTTTTCAGTGGTAGCGATTCAAAGGTTGTGGGTTCGAGTCCCACCAGAGTCGCTTGATTTAATTTTCTTCTGATAACAGATGACCTCGAGCAGGGTTTATTTTGAAACAGCCTTTTTGGCGCCTTCTCCTCGTCTTATTTCCTGTTGCTGGCATTGTTCTGACGGTTTTTTTGGCACTTATCGGCCAGTTCTGCAGGTCTCTGTGGCGCAATTGGTTAGCGCGTTCGGCTGTTAACCGGAAGGCTGGTGGTTCGAGCCCACCCAGGGACGTCAGGTTTTTGATAGACTTTCCCCACTGTCAAATCCACTCTGGTTTGGCAGGACGGGTGGCTGACATTGAGTCCTAGCTTCTTTCATCTGACTTGGCATTGCAAGTTTGCAGACAGATGGGCCAAGAAAAGGACCTGCAGGCGCTGTGGCTTAGTTGGTCAAAGTGCCTGTCTAGTAAATAGGAGATCCTGTGTTCGAATCCCAGCTGTGCCTTATATTTCTGCTTGCACTCACAGCAAAATCCATCTTCAAGCTCCACTTTCTTTTCTTCGCTTCTCAGTGGTAGCGATTCAAAGGTTCTGGGTTCGAATCCCACCAGAGTCGCTTGATTTCATTTTCTTCTGAAAACAGATGACTTCGAGCGGGGTTTATTTTGAAACAGCCTTTTTGGCTCCTTCTCCTCGTCTTATTTCCTGTTGCTGGCATTGTTCTGATGTTTTTTTTGGCACTTATCGGCCAGTTCTGCAGGTCTCTGTGGCGCAATTGGTTAGCGCGTTTGGCTGTTAACCGGAAGGCTGGTGGTTCGAGCCCACCCAGGGACGTCAGGTTTTTGATAGACTCTCCCCACTGTCAAATCCACTCTGGTTTGTCAGGACGGGTGGCTGACATTGAGTCCAAGCTTCTTTCATCTGACTTGGCATTGCAAGTTTGCAGACAGATGGTCCAAGAAAAGGACCTGCAGGCGCTGTGCCTTAGTTGGTTTTAGTGCCTGTCTAGTAAACAGTACATCCTGTGTTCGAATCCCAGCGATGCCTTAAATTTCTTCTTGCACTCACAGCAAAATCCATCTTCAAGCTCCACTTCCTTTCCTTGGCTTTTCAGTGGTAGCGATTCAAAGGTTGTGGGTTCGAGTCCCACCAGAGTCGCTTGATTTAATTTTCTTCTGATAACAGATGACCTCGAGCAGGGTTTATTTTGAAACAGCCTTTTTGGCGCCTTCTCCTCGTCTTATTTCCTGTTGCTGGCATTGTTCTGACGTTTTTTTTGGCACTTATCGGCCAGTTCTGCAGGTCTCTGTGGCGCAATTGGTTAGCGCGTTCGGCTGTTAACCGGAAGGCTGGTGGTTCGAGCCCAACCAGGGACGTCAGGTTTTTGATAGACTTTCCCCACTGTCAAATCCACTCTGGTTTGGCAGGACGGGTGGCTGACATTGAGTCCTAGCTTCTTTCATCTGACTTGGCATTGCAAGTTTGCAGACAGATGGGCCAAGAAAAGGACCTGCAGGCGCTGTGGCTTAGTTGGTCAAAGTGCCTGTCTAGTAAATAGGAGATCCTGTGTTCGAATCCCAGCGGTGCCTTACATTTCTGCTTGCACTCACAGCAAAATCCATCTTCAAGCTCCACTTTCTTTTCTTCGCTTCTCAGTGGTAGCGATTCAAAGGTTCTGGGTTCGAATCCCACCAGAGTCGCTTGATTTCATTTTCTTCTGAAAACAGATGACTTCGAGCAGGGTTTATTTTGAAACAGCCTTTTTGGCGCCTTCTCCTCGTCTTATTTCCTGTTGCTGGCATTGTTCTGATGTTGTTTTTGGCACTTATCGGCCAGTTCTGCAGGTCTCTGTGGCGCAATTGGTTAGCGCGTTCGGCTGTTAACCGGAAGGCTGGTGGTTCGAGCCCACCCAGGGACGTCCGGTTTTTGATAGACTCTCCCCACTGTCAAATCCACTCTGGTTTGGCAGGACGGGTGGCTGACATTGAGTCCTAGCTTCTTTCATCTGACTTGGCATTGCAAGTTTGCAGACAGATGGGCCAAGAAAAGGACCTGCAGGCGCTGTGGCTTAGTTGGTCAAAGTGCCTGTCTAGTAAACAGGAGATCCTGTGTTCGAATCCCAGCGGTGCCTTATATTTCTGCTTGCACTCACAGCAAAATCCATCTTCAAGCTCCACTTTCTTTTCTTCGCTTCTCAGTGGTAGCGATTCAAAGGTTCTGGGTTCGAATCCCACCAGAGTCGCTTGATTTCATTTTCTTCTGAAAACAGATGACCTCGAGCAGGGTTTATTTTGAAACAGCCTTTTTGGCGCCTTCTCCTCGTCTTATTGCCTGTTGCTGGCATTGTTCTGATGTTGTTTTTGGCACTTATCGGCCAGTTCTGCAGGTCTCTGTGGCGCAATTGGTTAGCGCGTTCGGCTGTTAACCGGAAGGCTGGTGGTTCGAGCCCACCCAGGGACGTCAGGTTTTTGATAGACTCTCCCCACTGTCAAATCCACTCTGGTTTGGCAGGACGGGTGGCTGACATTGAGTCCTAGCTTCTTTCATCTGACTTGGCATTGCAAGTTTGCAGACAGATGGGCTAAGAAATGGACCTGCAGGCGCTGTGGCTTAGTTGGTCAAAGTGCCTGTCTAGTGAACAGGAGATCCTGTGTTCGAATCCCAGCGGTGCCTTATATTTCTGCTTGCACTCACAGCAAAATCCATCTTCAAGCTCCACTTTCTTTATTTTGCTTCTCTGTGGTAGCGATTCAAAGGTTCTGGGTTCGAATCCCAACAGAGTCGCTTGATTTCATTTTCTTCTGAAAACAGATGACTTCGAGCAGGGTATATTTTGAAACAGCCTTTTTGGCGCCTTCTCCTCGTCTTATTTCCTGTTGCTGGCATTGTTCTGACGTTTTTTTTGGCACTTATCGGCCAGTTCTGCAGGTCTCTGTGGCGCAATTGGTTAGCGCGTTCGGCTGTTAACCGGAAGGCTGGTGGTTCGAGTCCACCCAGGGACGTCAGGTTTTTGATAGACTCTCCCCACTGTCAAATAGACTCTGGTTTGGCAGGACGGGTGGCTGACATTGAGTCCTAGCTTCTTTCATCTGACTTGGCATTGCAAGTTTGCAGACAGATGGGCCAAGAAAAGGACCTGCAGGCGCTGTGGCTTAGTTGGTCAAAGTGCCTGTCTAGTAAATAGGAGATCCTGTGTTCGAATCCCAGCTGTGCCTTATATTTCTGCTTGCACTCACAGCAAAATCCATCTTCAAGCTCCACTTTCTTTTCTTCGCTTCTCAGTGGTAGCGATTCAAAGGTTCTGGGTTCGAATCCCACCAGAGTCGCTTGATTTCATTTTCTTCTGAAAACAGATGACCTCGAGCAGGGATTATTTTGAAACAGCCTTTTTGGCGCCTTCTCCTCGTCTTATTTCCTGTTGCTGGCATTGTTCTGACGTTTTTTTTTGGCACTTATCGGCCAGTTCTGCAGGTCTCTGTGGCGCAATTGGTTAGCGCGTTCGGCTGTTAACCGGAAGGCTGGTGGTTCGAGCCCACCCAGGGACGTCCGGTTTTTGATAGACTCTCCCCACTGTCAAATCCACTCTGGTTTGGCAGGACGGGTGGCTGACATTGAGTCCTAGCTTCTTTCATCTGACTTGGCATTGCAAGTTTGCAGACAGATGGGCCAAGAAAAGGACCTGCAGGCGCTGTGGCTTAGTTGGTCAAAGTGCCTGTCTAGTAAATAGGAGATCCTGTGTTCGAATCCCAGCGGTGCCTTACATTTCTGCTTGCACTCACAGCAAAATCCATCTTCAAGCTCCACTTTCTTTTCTTCGCTTCTCAGTGGTAGCGATTCAAAGGTTCTGGGTTCGAATCCCACCAGAGTCGCTTGATTTCATTTTCTTCTGAAAACAGATGACTTCGAGCAGGGTTTATTTTGAAACAGCCTTTTTGGCGCCTTCTCCTCGTCTTATTTCCTGTTGCTGGCATTGTTCTGACGTTTTTTTTGGTACTTATCGGCCAGTTCTGCAGGTCTCTGTGGCGCAATTGGTTAGCGCGTTCGGCTGTTAACTGGAAGGCTGGTGGTTCGAGCCCACCCAGGGACGTCAGGTTTTTGATAGACTCTCCCCACTGTCAAATCCACTCTGGTTTGGCAGGACGGGTGGCTGACATTGAGTCCTAGCTTCTTTCATCTGACTTGGCATTGCAAGTTTGCAGACAGATGGGCCAAGAAAAGGACCTGCAGGCGCTGTGGCTTAGTTGGTCAAAGTGCCTGTCTAGTAAATAGGAGATCCTGTGTTCGAATCCCAGCGGTGCCTTATATTTCTGCTTGCACTCACAGCAAAATCCATCTTCAAGCTCCACTTTCTTTTCTTCGCTTCTCAGTGGTAGCGATTCAAAGGTTCTGGGTTCGAATCCCACCAGAGTCGCTTGATTTCATTTTCTTCTGAAAACAGATGACCTCGAGCAGGGTTTATTTTGAAACAGCCTTTTTGGCGCCTTCTCCTCGTCTTATTTCCTGTTGCTGGCATTGTTCTGATGTTGTTTTTGGCACTTATCGGCCAGTTCTGCAGGTCTCTGTGGCGCAATTGGTTAGCGCGTTCGGCTGTTAACCGGAAGGCTGGTGGTTCGAGCCCACCCAGGGACGTCAGGTTTTTGATAGACTCTCCCCACTGTCAAATCCACTCTGGTTTGGCAGGACGGGTGGCTGACATTGAGTCCTAGCTTCTTTCATCTGACTTGGCATTGCAAGTTTGCAGACAGATGGGCTAAGAAATGGACCTGCAGGCGCTGTGGCTTAGTTGGTCAAAGTGCCTGTCTAGTGAACAGGAGATCCTGTGTTCGAATCCCAGCGGTGCCTTATATTTCTGCTTGCACTCACAGCAAAATCCATCTTCAAGCTCCACTTTCTTTATTTTGCTTCTCTGTGGTAGCGATTCAAAGGTTCTGGGTTCGAATCCCAACAGAGTCGCTTGATTTAATTTTCTTCTGAAAACAGATGACTTCGAGCAGGGTATATTTTGAAACAGCCTTTTTGGCGCCTTCTCCTCGTCTTATTTCCTGTTGCTGGCATTGTTCTGACGTTTTTTTTGGCACTTATCGGCCAGTTCTGCAGGTCTCTGTGGCGCAATTGGTTAGCGCGTTCGGCTGTTAACCGGAAGGCTGGTGGTTCGAGTCCACCCAGGGACGTCAGGTTTTTGATAGACTCTCCCCACTGTCAAATAGACTCTGGTTTGGCAGGACGGGTGGCTGACATTGAGTCCTAGCTTCTTTCATCTGACTTGGCATTGCAAGTTTGCAGACAGATGGGCCAAGAAAAGGACCTGCAGGCGCTGTGGCTTAGTTGGTCAAAGTGCCTGTCTAGTAAATAGGAGATCCTGTGTTCGAATCCCAGCTGTGCCTTATATTTCTGCTTGCACTCACAGCAAAATCCATCTTCAAGCTCCACTTTCTTTTCTTCGCTTCTCAGTGGTAGCGATTCAAAGGTTCTGGGTTCGAATCCCACCAGAGTCGCTTGATTTCATTTTCTTCTGAAAACAGATGACCTCGAGCAGGGTTTATTTTGAAACAGCCTTTTTGGCGCCTTCTCCTCGTCTTATTTCCTGTTGCTGGCATTGTTCTGACGTTTTTTTTGGCACTTATCGGCCAGTTCTGCAGGTCTCTGTGGCGCAATTGGTTAGCGCGTTCGGCTGTTAACCGGAAGGCTGGTGGTTCGAGCCCACCCAGGGACGTCAGGTTTTTGATAGACTCTCCCCACTGTCAAATACGCTCTGGTTTGGCAGGACGGGTGGCTGACATTGAGTCCTAGCTTCTTTCATCTGACTTGGCATTGCAAGTTTGCAGACAGATGGGCCAAGAAAAGGACCTGCAGGCGCTGTGGCTTAGTTGGTCAAAGTGCCTGTCTAGTAAATAGGAGATCCTGTGTTCGAATCCCAGCTGTGCCTTATATTTCTGCTTGCACTCACAGCAAAATCCATCTTCAAGCTCCACTTTCTTTTCTTCGCTTCTCAGTGGTAGCGATTCAAAGGTTCTGGGTTCGAATCCCACCAGAGTCGCTTGATTTCATTTTCTTCTGAAAACAGATGACTTCGAGCGGGGTTTATTTTGAAACAGCCTTTTTGGCGCCTTCTCCTCGTCTTATTTCCTGTTGCTGGCATTGTTCTGATGTTTTTTTTGGCACTTATCGGCCAGTTCTGCAGGTCTCTGTGGCGCAATTGGTTAGCGCGTTTGGCTTTTAACCGGAAGGCTGGTGGTTCGAGCCCACCCAGGGACGTCAGGTTTTTGATAGACTCTCCCCACTGTCAAATCCACTCTGGTTTGGCAGGACGGGTGGCTGACATTGAGTCCTAGCTTCTTTCATCTGACTTGGCATTGCAAGTTTGCAGACAGATGGGCTAAGAAATGGACATCCAGGCGCTATGGCTTAGATGGTCCAAGTGCCTGTCTAGTAAACAAGAGATCCTGTATTCGAGTCCCAGCGGTGCCTTGAATTTCTGCTTGCACTCACAGCAAAATCCATCTTCAAGCTCCACTTTCTTTTTTTGGCTTCTCATTGCTAGCGATTCAAAGGTTCTGGGTTCGAATCCCACCAGAGTCGCTTGATTTCATTTTCTTCTGAAAACAGATGACCTCGAGCAGGGTTTATTTTGAAACAGCCTTTTTGGCGCCTTCTCCTCGTCTTATTTCCTGTTGCTGGCATTGTTCTGACGTTTTTTTTGGCACTTATCGGCCAGTTCTGCAGGTCTCTGTGGCGCAATTGGTTAGCGCATTCGGCTGTTAACCGGAAGGCTGGTGGTTCGAGCCCACCCAGGGACGTCAGGTTTTTGATAGACTCTCCCCACTGTCAAATCCACTCTGGTTTGGCAGGACGGGTGGCTGACATTGAGTCCAAGCTTCTTTCATCTGACTTGGTATTGCAAGTTTGCAGACAGATGGTCCAAGAAAAGGACCTGCAGGCGCTGTGCCTTAGTTGGTTTTAGTGCCTGTCTAGTAAACAGTACATCCTGTGTTCGAATCCCAGCGATGCCTTAAATTTCTTCTTGCACTCACAGCAAAATCCATCTTCAAGCTCCACTTCCTTTCCTTGGCTTTTCAGTGGTAGCGATTCAAAGGTTGTGGGTTCGAGTCCCACCAGAGTCGCTTGATTTAATTTTCTTCTGATAACAGATGACCTCGAGCAGGGTTTATTTTGAAACAGCCTTTTTAGCGCCTTCTCCTCGTCTTATTTCCTGTTGCTGGCATTGTTCTGACGGTTTTTTTGGCACTTATCGGCCAGTTCTGCAGGTCTCTGTGGCGCAATTGGTTAGCGCGTTCGGCTGTTAACCGGAAAGCTGGTGGTTCGAGCCCACCCAGGGACGTCCCCTTTTTGATAGACTCTCCCCACTGTCAAATCCACTCTGGTTTGGCAGGACGGGTGGCTGACATTGAGTCCTAGCTTCTTTCATCTGACTTGGCATTGCAAGTTTGCAGACAGATGGGCCAAGAAAAGGACCTGCAGGCGCTGTGGCTTAGTTGGTCAAAGTGCCTGTCTAGTAAACAGGAGATCCTGTGTTCGAATCCCAGCGGTGCCTTATATTTCTGCTTGCACTCACAGCAAAATCCATCTTCAAGCTCCACTTTCTTTTCTTCGCTTCTCAGTGGTAGCGATTCAAAGGTTCTGGGTTCGAATCCCACCAGTCGCTTGATTTCATTTTCTTCTGAAAACAGATGACCTCGAGCAGGGTTTATTTTGAAACAGCCTTTTTGGCGCCTTCTCCTCGTCTTATTTCCTGTTGCTGGCATTGTTCTGACGTTTTTTTTGGCACTTATCGGCCAGTTCTGCAGGTCTCTGTGGCGCAATTGGTTAGCGCGTTCGGCTGTTAACCGGAAGGCTGGTGGTTCGAGCCCACCCAGGGACGTCAGGTTTTTGATAGACTCTCCCCACTGTCAAATCCACTCTGGTTTGGCAGGACGGGTGGCTGACATTGAGTCCTAGCTTCTTTCATCTGACTTGGCATTGCAAGTTTGCAGACAGATGGGCCAAGAAAAGGACCTGCAGGCGCTGTGGCTTAGTTGGTCAAAGTGCCTGTCTAGTAAACAGGAGATCCTGTGTTCGAATCCCAGCGGTGCCTTATATTTCTGCTTG
Source organism: Argentina silus (assembly GCF_951799395.1). Lineage (NCBI taxonomy): Eukaryota > Metazoa > Chordata > Actinopteri > Argentiniformes > Argentinidae > Argentina > Argentina silus. Next base: position 22,047,672 of record NC_139659.1, on the reverse strand, counting down.
CACTCACAGCAAAATCCATCTTCAAGCTCCACTTTCTTTTCTTCGCTTCTCAGTGGTAGCGATTCAAAGGTTCTGGGTTCGAATCCCACCAGAGTCGCTTGATTTCATTTTCTTCTGAAAACAGATGACCTCGAGCAGGGTTTATTTTGAAACAGCCTTTTTGGCGCCTTCTCCTCGTCTTATTTCCTGTTGCTGGCATTGTTCTGATGTTGTTTTTGGCACTTATCGGCCAGTTCTGCAGGTCTCTGTGGCGCAATTGGTTAGCGCGTTCGGCTGTTAACCGGAAGGCTGGTGGTTCGAGCCCACCCAGGGACGTCAGGTTTTTGATAGACTCTCCCCACTGTCAAATCCACTCTGGTTTGGCAGGACGGGTGGCTGACATTGAGTCCTAGCTTCTTTCATCTGACTTGGCATTGCAAGTTTGCAGACAGATGGGCTAAGAAATGGACCTGCAGGCGCTGTGGCTTAGTTAGTCAAAGTGCCTGTCTAGTGAACAGGAGATCCTGTGTTCGAATCCCAGCGGTGCCTTATATTTCTGCTTGCACTCACAGCAAAATCCATCTTCAAGCTCCACTTTCTTTATTTTGCTTCTCTGTTGTAGCGATTCAAAGGTTCTGGGTTCGAATCCCAACAGAGTCGCTTGATTTCATTTTCTTCTGAAAACAGATGACCTCGAGCAGGGTATATTTTGAAACAGCCTTTTTGGCGCCTTCTCCTCGTCTTATTTCCTGTTGCTGGCATTGTTCTGACGTTTTTTTTGGCACTTATCGGCCAGTTCTGCAGGTCTCTGTGGCGCAATTGGTTAGCGCGTTCGGCTGTTAACCGGAAGGCTGGTGGTTCGAGTCCACCCAGGGACGTCAGGTTTTTGATAGACTCTCCCCACTGTCAAATAGACTCTGGTTTGGCAGGACGGGTGGCTGACATTGAGTCCTAGCTTCTTTCATCTGACTTGGCATTGCAAGTTTGCAGACAGATGGGCCAAGAAAAGGACCTGCAGGCGCTGTGGCTTAGTTGGTCAAAGTGCCTGTCTAGTAAATAGGAGATCCTGTGTTCGAATCCCAGCTGTGCCTTATATTTCTGCTTGCACTCACAGCAAAATCCATCTTCAAGCTCCACTTTCTTTTCTTCGCTTCTCAGTGGTAGCGATTCAAAGGTTCTGGGTTCGAATCCCACCAGAGTCGCTTGATTTCATTTTCTTCTGAAAACAGATGACTTCGAGCGGGGTTTATTTTGAAACAGCCTTTTTGGCGCCTTCTCCTCGTCTTATTTCCTGTTGCTGGCATTGTTCTGACGTTTTTTTTGGCACTTATCGGCCAGTTCTGCAGGTCTCTGTGGCGCAATTGGTTAGCGCGTTCGGCTGTTAACCGGAAGGCTGGTGGTTCGAGCCCACCCAGGGACGTCAGGTTTTTGATAGACTCTCCCCACTGTCAAATCCACTCTGGTTTGGCAGGACGGGTGGCTGACATTGAGTCCTAGCTTCTTTCATCTGACTTGGCATTGCAAGTTTGCAGACAGATGGGCCAAGAAAAGGACCTGCAGGCGCTGTGGCTTAGTTGGTCAAAGTGCCTGTCTAGTAAACAGGAGATCCTGTGTTCGAATCCCAGCGGTGCCTTATACTTCTGCTTGCACTCACAGCAAAATCCATCTTCAAGCTCCACTTTCTTTTCTTCGCTTCTCAGTGGTAGCGATTCAAAGGTTCTGGGTTCGAATCCCAACAGAGTCGCTTGATTTCATTTTCTTCTGAAAACAGATGACCTCGAGCAGGGTTTATTTTGAAACAGCCTTTTTGGCGCCTTCTCCTCGTCTTATTTCCTGTTGCTGGCATTGTTCTGATGTTGTTTTTGGCACTTATCGGCCAGTTCTGCAGGTCTCTGTGGCGCAATTGGTTAGCGCGTTCGGCTGTTAACCGGAAGGCTGGTGGTTCGAGTCCACCCAGGGACGTCAGGTTTTTGATAGACTCTCCCCACTGTCAAATAGACTCTGGTTTGGCAGGACGGGTGGCTGACATTGAGTCCTAGCTTCTTTCATCTGACTTGGCATTGCAAGTTTGCAGACAGATGGGCCAAGAAAAGGACCTGCAGGCGCTGTGGCTTAGTTGGTCAAAGTGCCTGTCTAGTAAATAGGAGATCCTGTGTTAGAATCCCAGCGGTGCCTTGAATTTCTGCTTGCACTCACAGCAAAATCCATCTTCAAGCTCCACTTTCTTTTTTTGGCTTCTCATTGCTAGCGATTCAAAGGTTCTGGGTTCGAATCCCACCAGAGTCGCTTGATTTCATTTTCTTCTGAAAACAGATGACCTCGAGCAGGGTTTATTTTGAAACAGCCTTTTTGGCGCCTTCTCCTCGTCTTATTTCCTGTTGCTGGCATTGTTCTGACGTTTTTTTTGGCACTTATCGGCCAGTTCTGCAGGTCTCTGTGGCGCAATTGGTTAGCGCATTCGGCTGTTAACCGGAAGGCTGGTGGTTCGAGCCCACCCAGGGACGTCAGGTTTTTGATAGACTCTCCCCACTGTCAAATCCACTCTGGTTTGGCAGGACGGGTGGCTGACATTGAGTCCAAGCTTCTTTCATCTGACTTGGTATTGCAAGTTTGCAGACAGATGGTCCAAGAAAAGGACCTGCAGGCGCTGTGCCTTAGTTGGTTTTAGTGCCTGTCTAGTAAACAGTACATCCTGTGTTCGAATCCCAGCGATGCCTTAAATTTCTTCTTGCACTCACAGCAAAATCCATCTTCAAGCTCCACTTCCTTTCCTTGGCTTTTCAGTGGTAGCGATTCAAAGGTTGTGGGTTCGAGTCCCACCAGAGTCGCTTGATTTAATTTTCTTCTGATAACAGATGACCTCGAGCAGGGTTTATTTTGAAACAGCCTTTTTAGCGCCTTCTCCTCGTCTTATTTCCTGTTGCTGGCATTGTTCTGACGGTTTTTTTGGCACTTATCGGCCAGTTCTGCAGGTCTCTGTGGCGCAATTGGTTAGCGCGTTCGGCTGTTAACCGGAAGGCTGGTGGTTCGAGCCCACCCAGGGACGTCAGGTTTTTGATAGACTCTCCCCACTGTCAAATCCACTCTGGTTTGGCAGGACGGGTGGCTGACATTGAGTCCTAGCTTCTTTCATCTGACTTGGCATTGCAAGTTTGCAGACAGATGGGCCAAGAAAAGGACCTGCAGGCGCTGTGGCTTAGTTGGTCAAAGTGCCTGTCTAGTAAACAGGAGATCCTGTGTTCGAATCCCAGCGGTGCCTTATACTTCTGCTTGCACTCACAGCAAAATCCATCTTCAAGCTCCACTTTCTTTTCTTCGCTTCTCAGTGGTAGCGATTCAAAGGTTCTGGGTTCGAATCCCAACAGAGTCGCTTGATTTCATTTTCTTCTGAAAACAGATGACCTCGAGCAGGGTTTATTTTGAAACAGCCTTTTTGGCGCCTTCTCCTCGTCTTATTTCCTGTTGCTGGCATTGTTCTGATGTTGTTTTTGGCACTTATCGGCCAGTTCTGCAGGTCTCTGTGGCGCAATTGGTTAGCGCGTTCGGCTGTTAACCGGAAGGCTGGTGGTTCGAGTCCACCCAGGGACGTCAGGTTTTTGATAGACTCTCCCCACTGTCAAATAGACTCTGGTTTGGCAGGACGGGTGGCTGACATTGAGTCCTAGCTTCTTTCATCTGACTTGGCATTGCAAGTTTGCAGACAGATGGGCCAAGAAAAGGACCTGCAGGCGCTGTGGCTTAGTTGGTCAAAGTGCCTGTCTAGTAAATAGGAGATCCTGTGTTAGAATCCCAGCGGTGCCTTACATTTCTGCTTGCACTCACAGCAAAATCCATCTTCAAGCTCCACTTTCTTTTCTTCGCTTCTCAGTGGTAGCGATTCAAAGGTTCTGGGTTCGAATCCCACCAGAGTCGCTTGATTTCATTTTCTTCTGAAAACAGATGACTTCGAGCAGGGTTTATTTTGAAACAGCCTTTTTGGCGCCTTCTCCTCGTCTTATTTCCTGTTGCTGGCATTGTTCTGACGTTTTTTTTGGCACTTATCGGCCAGTTCTGCAGGTCTCTGTGGCGCAATTGGTTAGCGCGTTCGGCTGTTAACCGGAAGGCTGGTGGTTCGAGCCCACCCAGGGACGTCAGGTTTTTGATAGACTCTCCCCACTGTCAAATCCACTCTGGTTTGGCAGGACGGGTGGCTGACATTGAGTCCTAGCTTCTTTCATCTGACTTGGCATTGCAAGTTTGCAGACAGATGGGCCAAGAAAAGGACCTGCAGGCGCTGTGGCTTAGTTGGTCAAAGTGCCTGTCTAGTGAACAGGAGATCCTGTGTTCGAATCCCAGCGGTGCCTTATATTTCTGCTTGCACTCACAGCAAAATCCATCTTCAAGCTCCACTTTCTTTATTTTGCTTCTCTGTGGTAGCGATTCAAAGGTTCTGGGTTCGAATCCCAACTGAGTCGCTTGATTTCATTTTCTTCTGAAAACAGATGACCTCGAGCAGGGTATATTTTGAAACAGCCTTTTTGGCGCCTTCTCCTCGTCTTATTTCCTGTTGCTGGCATTGTTCTGACGTTTTTTTTGGCACTTATCGGCCAGTTCTGCAGGTCTCTGTGGCGCAATTGGTTAGCGCGTTCGGCTGTTAACCGGAAGGCTGGTGGTTCGAGTCCACCCAGGGACGTCAGGTTTTTGATAGACTCTCCCCACTGTCAAATAGACTCTGGTTTGGCAGGACGGGTGGCTGACATTGAGTCCTAGCTTCTTTCATCTGACTTGGCATTGCAAGTTTGCAGACAGATGGGCCAAGAAAAGGACCTGCAGGCGCTGTGGCTTAGTTGGTCAAAGTGCCTGTCTAGTAAATAGGAGATCCTGTGTTCGAATCCCAGCTGTGCCTTATATTTCTGCTTGCACTCACAGCAAAATCCATCTTCAAGCTCCACTTTCTTTTCTTCGCTTCTCAGTGGTAGCGATTCAAAGGTTCTGGGTTCGAATCCCACCAGAGTCGCTTGATTTCATTTTCTTCTGAAAACAGATGACTTCGAGCGGGGTTTATTTTGAAACAGCCTTTTTGGCGCCTTCTCCTCGTCTTATTTCCTGTTGCTGGCATTGTTCTGACGTTTTTTTTGGCACTTATCGGCCAGTTCTGCAGGTCTCTGTGGCGCAATTGGTTAGCGCGTTCGGCTGTTAACCGGAAGGCTGGTGGTTCGAGCCCACCCAGGGACGTCAGGTTTTTGATAGACTCTCCCCACTGTCAAATCCACTCTGGTTTGGCAGGACGGGTGGCTGACATTGAGTCCTAGCTTCTTTCATCTGACTTGGCATTGCAAGTTTGCAGACAGATGGGCCAAGAAAAGGACCTGCAGGCGCTGTGGCTTAGTTGGTCAAAGTGCCTGTCTAGTAAACAGGAGATCCTGTGTTCGAATCCCAGCGGTGCCTTATACTTCTGCTTGCACTCACAGCAAAATCCATCTTCAAGCTCCACTTTCTTTTCTTCGCTTCTCAGTGGTAGCGATTCAAAGGTTCTGGGTTCGAATCCCAACAGAGTCGCTTGATTTCATTTTCTTCTGAAAACAGATGACCTCGAGCAGGGTTTATTTTGAAACAGCCTTTTTGGCGCCTTCTCCTCGTCTTATTTCCTGTTGCTGGCATTGTTCTGATGTTGTTTTTGGCACTTATCGGCCAGTTCTGCAGGTCTCTGTGGCGCAATTGGTTAGCGCGTTCGGCTGTTAACCGGAAGGCTGGTGGTTCGAGTCCACCCAGGGACGTCAGGTTTTTGATAGACTCTCCCCACTGTCAAATAGACTCTGGTTTGGCAGGACGGGTGGCTGACATTGAGTCCTAGCTTCTTTCATCTGACTTGGCATTGCAAGTTTGCAGACAGATGGGCCAAGAAAAGGACCTGCAGGCGCTGTGGCTTAGTTGGTCAAAGTGCCTGTCTAGTAAATAGGAGATCCTGTGTTCGAATCCCAGCGGTGCCTTACATTTCTGCTTGCACTCACAGCAAAATCCATCTTCAAGCTCCACTTTCTTTTCTTCGCTTCTCAGTGGTAGCGATTCAAAGGTTCTGGGTTCGAATCCCACCAGAGTCGCTTGATTTCATTTTCTTCTGAAAACAGATGACTTCGAGCAGGGTTTATTTTGAAACAGCCTTTTTGGCGCCTTCTCCTCGTCTTATTTCCTGTTGCTGGCATTGTTCTGACGTTTTTTTTGGCACTTATCGGCCAGTTCTGCAGGTCTCTGTGGCGCAATTGGTTAGCGCGTTCGGCTGTTAACCGGAAGGCTGGTGGTTCGAGCCCACCCAGGGACGTCCGGTTTTTGATAGACTCTCCCCACTGTCAAATCCACTCTGGTTTGGCAGGACGGGTGGCTGACATTGAGTCCTAGCTTCTTTCATCTGACTTGGCATTGCAAGTTTGCAGACAGATGGGCCAAGAAAAGGACCTGCAGGCGCTGTGGCTTAGTTGGTCAAAGTGCCTGTCTAGTAAATAGGAGATCCTGTGTTCGAATCCCAGCGGTGCCTTACATTTCTGCTTGCACTCACAGCAAAATCCATCTTCAAGCTCCACTTTCTTTTCTTCGCTTCTCAGTGGTAGCGATTCAAAGGTTCTGGGTTCGAATCCCACCAGCGTCGCTTGATTTCATTTTCTTCTGAAAACAGATGACTTCGAGCAGGGTTTATTTTGAAACAGCCTTTTTGGCGCCTTCTCCTCGTCTTATTTCCTGTTGCTGGCATTGTTCTGACGTTTTTTTTGGCACTTATCGGCCAGTTCTGCAGGTCTCTGTGGCGCAATTGGTTAGCGCGTTCGGCTGTTAACCGGAAGGCTGGTGGTTCGAGCCCACCCAGGGACGTCCGGTTTTTGATAGACTCTCCCCACTGTCAAATCCACTCTGGTTTGGCAGGACGGGTGGCTGACATTGAGTCCTAGCTTCTTTCATCTGACTTGGCATTGCAAGTTTGCAGACAGATGGGCCAAGAAAAGGACCTGCAGGCGCTGTGGCTTAGTTGGTCAAAGTGCCTGTCTAGTAAATAGGAGATCCTGTGTTCGAATCCCAGCGGTGCCTTACATTTCTGCTTGCACTCACAGCAAAATCCATCTTCAAGCTCCACTTTCTTTTCTTCGCTTCTCAGTGGTAGCGATTCAAAGGTTCTGGGTTCGAATCCCACCAGAGTCGCTTGATTTCATTTTCTTCTGAAAACAGATGACTTCGAGCAGGGTTTATTTTGAAACAGCCATTTTGGCGCCTTCTCCTCGTCTTATTTCCTGTTGCTGGCATTGTTCTGACGTTTTTTTTGGTACTTATCGGCCAGTTCTGCAGGTCTCTGTGGCGCAATTGGTTAGCGCGTTCGGCTGTTAACCGGAAGGCTGGTGGTTCGAGCCCACCCAGGGACGTCCGGTTTTTGATAGACTCTCCCCACTGTCAAATCCACTCTGGTTTGGCAGGACGGGTGGCTGACATTGAGTCCTAGCTTCTTTCATCTGACTTGGCATTGCAAGTTTGCAGACAGATGGGCCAAGAAAAGGACCTGCAGGCGCTGTGGCTTAGTTGGTCAAAGTGCCTGTCTAGTAAATAGGAGATCCTGTGTTCGAATCCCAGCGGTGCCTTACATTTCTGCTTGCACTCACAGCAAAATCCATCTTCAAGCTCCACTTTCTTTTCTTCGCTTCTCAGTGGTAGCGATTCAAAGGTTCTGGGTTCGAATCCCACCAGAGTCGCTTGATTTCATTTTCTTCTGAAAACAGATGACTTCGAGCGGGGTTTATTTTGAAACAGCCTTTTTGGCGCCTTCTCCTCGTCTTATTTCCTGTTGCTGGCATTGTTCTGACGTTTTTTTTGGCACTTATCGGCCAGTTCTGCAGGTCTCTGTGGCGCAATTGGTTAGCGCGTTCGGCTGTTAACCGGAAGGCTGGTGGTTCGAGCCCACCCAGGGACGTCAGGTTTTTGATAGACTCTCCCCACTGTCAAATCCACTCTGGTTTGGCAGGACGGGTGGCTGACATTGAGTCCTAGCTTCTTTCATCTGACTTGGCATTGCAAGTTTGCAGACAGATGGGCCAAGAAAAGGACCTGCAGGCGCTGTGGCTTAGTTGGTCAAAGTGCCTGTCTAGTAAACAGGAGATCCTGTGTTCGAATCCCAGCGGTGCCTTATACTTCTGCTTGCACTCACAGCAAAATCCATCTTCAAGCTCCACTTTCTTTTCTTCGCTTCTCAGTGGTAGCGATTCAAAGGTTCTGGGTTCGAATCCCACCAGAGTCGCTTGATTTCATTTTCTTCTGAAAACAGATGACCTCGAGCAGGGTTTATTTTGAAACAGCCTTTTTGGCGCCTTCTCCTCGTCTTATTTCCTGTTGCTGGCATTGTTCTGATGTTGTTTTTGGCACTTATCGGCCAGTTCTGCAGGTCTCTGTGGCGCAATTGGTTAGCGCGTTCGGCTGTTAACCGGAAGGCTGGTGGTTCGAGCCCACCCAGGGACGTCAGGTTTTTGATAGACTCTCCCCACTGTCAAATCCACTCTGGTTTGGCAGGACGGGTGGCTGACATTGAGTCCTAGCTTCTTTCGTCTGACTTGGCATTGCAAGTTTGCAGACAGATGGGCTAAGAAATGGACCTGCAGGCGCTGTGGCTTAGTTGGTCAAAGTGCCTGTCTAGTGAACAGGAGATCCTGTGTTCGAATCCCAGCGGTGCCTTATATTTCTGCTTGCACTCACAGCAAAATCCATCTTCAAGCTCCACTTTCTTTATTTTGCTTCTCTGTGGTAGCGATTCAAAGGTTCTGGGTTCGAATCCCAACAGAGTCGCTTGATTTCATTTTCTTCTGAAAACAGATGACTTCGAGCAGAGTATATTTTGAAACAGCCTTTTTGGCGCCTTCTCCTCGTCTTATTTCCTGTTGCTGGCATTGTTCTGACGTTTTTTTTGGCACTTATCGGCCAGTTCTGCAGGTCTCTGTGGCGCAATTGGTTAGCGCGTTCGGCTGTTAACCGGAAGGCTGGTGGTTCGAGTCCACCCAGGGACGTCAGGTTTTTGATAGACTCTCCCCACTGTCAAATAGACTCTGGTTTGGCAGGACGGGTGGCTGACATTGAGTCCTAGCTTCTTTCATCTGACTTGGCATTGCAAGTTTGCAGACAGATGGGCCAAGAAAAGGACCTGCAGGCGCTGTGGCTTAGTTGGTCAAAGTGCCTGTCTAGTAATTAGGAGATCCTGTGTTCGAATCCCAGCTGTGCCTTATATTTCTGCTTGCACTCACAGCAAAATCCATCTTCAAGCTCCACTTTCTTTTCTTCGCTTCTCAGTGGTAGCGATTCAAAGGTTCTGGGTTCGAATCCCACCAGAGTCGCTTGATTTCATTTTCTTCTGAAAACAGATGACTTCGAGCAGGGTTTATTTTGAAACAGCCTTTTTGGCGCCTTCTCCTCGTCTTATTTCCTGTTGCTGGCATTGTTCTGATGTTTTTTTTGGCACTTATCGGCCAGTTCTGCAGGTCTCTGTGGCGCAATTGGTTAGCGCGTTTGGCTTTTAACCGGAAGGCTGGTGGTTCGAGCCCACCCAGGGACGTCAGGTTTTTGATAGACTTTCCCCACTGTCAAATCCACTCTGGTTTGGCAGGACGGGTGGCTGACATTGAGTCCTAGCTTCTTTCATCTGACTTGGCATTGCAAGTTTGCAGACAGATGGGCTAAGAAATGGACATCCAGGCGCTATGGCTTAGATGGTCCAAGTGCCTGTCTAGTAAACAAGAGATCCTGTATTCGAGTCCCAGCGGTGCCTTGAATTTCTGCTTGCACTCACAGCAAAATCCATCTTCAAGCTCCACTTTCTTTTTTTGGCTTCTCATTGCTAGCGATTCAAAGGTTCTGGGTTCGAATCCCACCAGAGTCGCTTGATTTCATTTTCTTCTGAAAACAGATGACCTCGAGCAGGGTTTATTTTGAAACAGCCTTTTTGGCGCCTTCTCCTCGTCTTATTTCCTGTTGCTGGCATTGTTCTGACGGTTTTTTTGGCACTTATCGGCCAGTTCTGCAGGTCTCTGTGGCGCAATTGGTTAGCGCATTCGGCTGTTAACCGGAAGGCTGGTGGTTCGAGCCCACCCAGGGACGTCAGGTTTTTGATAGACTCTCCCCACTGTCAAATCCACTCTGGTTTGGCAGGACGGGTGGCTGACATTGAGTCCAAGCTTCTTTCATCTGACTTGGTATTGCAAGTTTGCAGACAGATGGTCCAAGAAAAGGACCTGCAGGCGCTGTGCCTTAGTTGGTTTTAGTGCCTGTCTAGTAAACAGTACATCCTGTGTTCGAATCCCAGCGATGCCTTAAATTTCTTCTTGCACTCACAGCAAAATCCATCTTCAAGCTCCACTTCCTTTCCTTGGCTTTTCAGTGGTAGCGATTCAAAGGTTGTGGGTTCGAGTCCCACCAGAGTCGCTTGATTTAATTTTCTTCTGATAACAGATGACCTCGAGCAGGGTTTATTTTGAAACAGCCTTTTTAGCGCCTTCTCCTCGTCTTATTTCCTGTTGCTGGCATTGTTCTGACGGTTTTTTTGGCACTTATCGGCCAGTTCTGCAGGTCTCTGTGGCGCAATTGGTTAGCGCGTTCGGCTGTTAACCGGAAGGCTGGTGGTTCGAGCCCACCCAGGGACGTCCCCTTTTTGATAGACTCTCCCCACTGTCAAATCCACTCTGGTTTGGCAGGACGGGTGGCTGACATTGAGTCCTAGCTTCTTTCATCTGACTTGGCATTGCAAGTTTGCAGACAGATGGGCCAAGAAAAGGACCTGCAGGCGCTGTGGCTTAGTTGGTCAAAGTGCCTGTCTAGTAAACAGGAGATCCTGTGTTCGAATCCCAGCGGTGCCTTATATTTCTGCTTGCACTCACAGCAAAATCCATCTTCAAGCTCCACTTTCTTTTCTTCGCTTCTCAGTGGTAGCGATTCAAAGGTTCTGGGTTCGAATCCCACCAGAGTCGCTTGATTTCATTTTCTTCTGAAAACAGATGACCTCGAGCAGGGTTTATTTTGAAACAGCCTTTTTGGCGCCTTCTCCTCGTCTTATTTCCTGTTGCTGGCATTGTTCTGATGTTGTTTTTGGCACTTATCGGCCAGTTCTGCAGGTCTCTGTGGCGCAATTGGTTAGCGCGTTCGGCTGTTAACCGGAAGGCTGGTGGTTCGAGCCCACCCAGGGACGTCAGGTTTTTGATAGACTCTCCCCACTGTCAAATCCACTCTGGTTTGGCAGGACGGGTGGCTGACATTGAGTCCTAGCTTCTTTCATCTGACTTGGCATTGCAAGTTTGCAGACAGATGGGCTAAGAAATGGACCTGCAGGCGCTGTGGCTTAGTTAGTCAAAGTGCCTGTCTAGTGAACAGGAGATCCTGTGTTCGAATCCCAGCGGTGCCTTATATTTCTGCTTGCACTCACAGCAAAATCCATCTTCAAGCTCCACTTTCTTTATTTTGCTTCTCTGTTGTAGCGATTCAAAGGTTCTGGGTTCGAATCCCAACAGAGTCGCTTGATTTCATTTTCTTCTGAAAACAGATGACTTCGAGCAGGGTATATTTTGAAACAGCCTTTTTGGCGCCTTCTCCTCGTCTTATTTCCTGTTGCTGGCATTGTTCTGACGTTTTTTTTGGCACTTATCGGCCAGTTCTGCAGGTCTCTGTGGCGCAATTGGTTAGCGCGTTCGGCTGTTAACCGGAAGGCTGGTGGTTCGAGTCCACCCAGGGACATCAAGTTTTTGATAGACTCTCCCCACTGTCAAATAGACTCTGGTTTGGCAGGACGGGTGGCTGACATTGAGTCCTAGCTTCTTTCATCTGACTTGGCATTGCAAGTTTGCAGACAGATGGGCCAAGAAAAGGACCTGCAGGCGCTGTGGCTTAGTTGGTCAAAGTGCCTGTCTAGTAAATAGGAGATCCTGTGTTCGAATCCCAGCGGTGCCTTACATTTCTGCTTGCACTCACAGCAAAATCCATCTTCAAGCTCCACTTTCTTTTCTTCGCTTCTCAGTGGTAGCGATTCAAAGGTTCTGGGTTCGAATCCCACCAGAGTCGCTTGATTTCATTTTCTTCTGAAAACAGATGACTTCGAGCAGGGTTTATTTTGAAACAGCCTTTTTGGCGCCTTCTCCTCGTCTTATTTCCTGTTGCTGGCATTGTTCTGACGTTTTTTTTGGCACTTATCGGCCAGTTCTGCAGGTCTCTGTGGCGCAATTGGTTAGCGCGTTCGGCTGTTAACCGGAAGGCTGGTGGTTCGAGCCCACCCAGGGACGTCAGGTTTTTGATAGAGTCTCCCCACTGTCAAATCCACTCTGGTTTGGCAGGACGGGTGGCTGACATTGAGTCCTCCCTTCTTTCATCTGACTTGGCATTGCAAGTTTGCAGACAGATGGTCCAAGAAAAGGACCTGCAGGCGCTGTGCCTTAGTTGGTTTTAGTGCCTGTCTAGTAAACAGTACATCCTGTGTTCGAATCCCAGCGATGCCTTAAATTTCTTCTTGCACTCACAGCAAAATCCATCTTCAACCTCCACTTCCTTTCCTTGGCTTTTCAGTGGTAGCGATTCAAAGGTTGTGGGTTCGAGTCCCACCAGAGTCGCTTGATTTAATTTTCTTCTGATAACAGATGACCTCGAGCAGGGTTTATTTTGAAACAGCCTTTTTGGCGCCTTCTCCTCGTCTTATTTCCTGTTGCTGGCATTGTTCTGACGTTTTTTTTGGCACTTATCGGCCAGTTCTGCAGGTCTCTGTGGCGCAATTGGTTAGCGCGTTCGGCTGTTAACCGGAAGGCTGGTGGTTCGAGCCCACCTAGGGACGTCAGGTTTTTGATAGACTCTCCCCACTGTCAAATCCACTCTGGTTTGGCAGGACGGGTGGCTGACATTGAGTCCTAGCTTCTTTCATCTGACTTGGCATTGCAAGTTTGCAGACAGATGGGCCAAGAAAAGGACCTGCAGGCGCTGTGGCTTAGTTGGTCAAAGTGCCTGTCTAGTAAATAGGAGATCCTGTGTTCGAATCCCAGCGGTGCCTTACATTTCTGCTTGCACTCACAGCAAAATCCATCTTCAAGCTCCACTTTCTTTTCTTCGCTTCTCAGTGGTAGCGATTCAAAGGTTCTGGGTTCGAATCCCACCAGAGTCGCTTGATTTCATTTTCTTCTGAAAACAGATGACTTCGAGCAGGGTTTATTTTGAAACAGCCTTTTTGGCGCCTTCTCCTCGTCTTATTTCCTGTTGCTGGCATTGTTCTGACGTTTTTTTTGGCACTTATCGGCCAGTTCTGCAGGTCTCTGTGGCGCAATTGGTTAGCGCGTTCGGCTGTTAACCGGAAGGCTGGTGGTTCGAGCCCACCCAGGGACGTCAGGTTTTTGATAGAGTCTCCCCACTGTCAAATCCACTCTGGTTTGGCAGGACGGGTGGCTGACATTGAGTCCTCCCTTCTTTCATCTGACTTGGCATTGCAAGTTTGCAGACAGATGGTCCAAGAAAAGGACCTGCAGGCGCTGTGCCTTAGTTGGTTTTAGTGCCTGTCTAGTAAACAGTACATCCTGTGTTCGAATCCCAGTGATGCCTTAAATTTCTTCTTGCACTCACAACAAAATCCATCTTCAAGCTCCACTTCCTTTCCTTGGCTTTTCAGTGGTAGCGATTCAAAGGTTGTGGGTTCGAGTCCCACCAGAGTCGCTTGATTTAATTTTCTTCTGATAACAGATGACCTCGAGCAGGGTTTATTTTGAAACAGCCTTTTTGTCGCCTTCTCCTCATCTTATTTCCTGTTGCTGGCATTGTTCTGACGTTTTTTTGGCACTTATCGGCCAGTTCTGCAGGTCTCTGTGGCGCAATTGGTTAGCACGTTCGGCTGTTAACCGGAAGGCTGGTGGTTCGATCCCACCCAGGGATGTCAGGTTTTTGATAGACTCTCCCCACTGTCAAATCCACTCTGGTTTGGCAGGACGGGTGGCTGACATTGAGTCCTAGCTTCTTTCATCTGACTTGGCATTGCAAGTTTGCAGACAGATGGGCTAAGAAATGGACCTGCAGGCGCTGTGGCTTAGTTGGTCAAAGTGCCTGTCTAGTGAACAGGAGATCCTGTGTTCGAATCCCAGCTGTGCCTTATATTTCTGCTTGCACTCACAGCAAAATCCATCTTCAAGCTCCACTTTCTTTATTTCGCTTCTCTGTGGTAGCGATTCAAAGGTTCTGGGTTCGAATCCCAACAGAGTCGCTTGATTTCATTTTCTTCTGAAAACAGATGACTTCGAGCAGGGTATATTTTGAAACAGCCTTTTTGGCGCCTTCTCCTCGTCTTATTTCCTGTTGCTGGCATTGTTCTGACGTTTTTTTTGGCACTTATCGGCCAGTTCTGCAGGTCTCTGTGGCGCAATTGGTTAGCGCGTTCGGCTGTTAACCGAAAGGCTGGTGGTTCGAGCCCACCCAGGGACGTCAGGTTTTTGATAGACTCTCCCCACTGTCAAATCCACTCTGGTTTGGCAGGACGGGTGGCTGACATTGAGTCCTAGCTTCTTTCATCTGACTTGGCATTGCAAGTTTGCAGACAGATGGGCTAAGAAATGGACCTCCAGGCGCTATGGCTTAGATGGTCAAAGTGCCTGTTTAGTAAACAAGAGATCCTGTATTCGAGTCCCAGCGGTGCCTTGAATTTCTGCTTGCACTCACAGCAAAATCCATCTTCAAGCTCCACTTTCTTTTTTTGTTTTCTCATTGCTAGCGATTCAAAGGTTCTGGGTTCGAATCCCACCAGAGTCGCTTGATTTCATTTTCTTCTGAAAACAGATGACCTCGAGCAGGGTTTATTTTGAAACAGCCTTTTTGGCGCCTTCTCCTCGTCTTATTTCCTGTTGCTGGCATTGTTCTGACGATTTTTTTGGCACTTATCGGCCAGTTCTGCAGGTCTCTGTGGCGCAATTGGTTAGCGCATTCGGCTGTTAACCAGAAGGCTGGTGGTTCGAGCCCACCCAGGGACGTCAGGTTTTTGATAGACTCTCCCCACTGTCAAATCCACTCTGGTTTGGCAGGACGGGTGGCTGACATTGAATCCTAGCTTCTTTCATCTGACTTGGCATTGCAAGTTTGCAGACAGATGGTCCAAGAAAAGGACCTGCAGGCGCTGTGCCTTAGTTGGTTTTAGTGCCTGTCTAGTAAACAGTACATCCTGTGTTCGAATCCCAGCGATGCCTTAAATTTCTTCTTGCACTCACAGCAAAATCCATCTTCAAGCTCCACTTCCTTTCCTTGGCTTTTCAGTGGTAGCGATTCAAAGGTTGTGGGTTCGAGTCCCACCAGAGTCGCTTGATTTAATTTTCTTTTGATAACAGATGACCTCGAGCAGGGTTTATTTTGAAACAGCCTTTTTGGCGCCTTCTCCTCGTCTTATTTCCTGTTGCTGGCATTGTTCTGACGGTTTTTTTGGCACTTATCGGCCAATTCTGCAGGTCTCTGTGGCGCAATTGGTTAGCGCGTTCGGCTGTTAACCGGAAGGCTGGTGGTTCGAGCCCACCCAGGGACGTCAGGTTTTTGATAGACTCTCCCCACTGTCAAATACACTCTGGTTTGGCAGGACGGGTGGCTGACATTGAGTCCTAGCTTCTTTCATCTGACTTGGCATTGCAAGTTTGCAGACAGATGGGCCAAGAAAAGGACCTGCAGGCGCTGTGGCTTAGTTGGTCAAAGTGCCTGTCTAGTAAATAGGAGATCCTGTGTTCGAATCCCAGCGGTGCCTTATATTTCTGCTTGCACTCACAGCAAAATCCATCTTCAAGCTCCACTTTCTTTATTTCGCTTCTCTGTGGTAGCGATTCAAAGGTTCTGGGTTCGAATCCCACCAGAGTCGCTTGATTTCATTTTCTTCTGAAAACAGATGACCTCGAGCAGGGTTTATTTTGAAACAGCCTTTTTGGCGCCTTCTCCTCGTCTTATTTCCTGTTGCTGGCATTGTTCTGACGTTTTTTTTGGCACTTATCGGACAGTTCTGCAGGTCTCTGTGGCGCAATTGGTTAGCGCGTTCGGCTGTTAACCGGAAGGCTGGTTGTTCGAGCCCACCCAGGGACGTCAGGTTTTTGATAGACTCTCCCCACTGTCAAATCCACTCTGGTTTGGCAGGACGGGTGGCTGACATTGAGTCCCAGCTTCTTTCATCTGACTTGGCATTGCAAGTTTGCAGACAGATGGGCTAAGAAATGGACCTGCAGGCGCTGTGGCTTAGTTGGTCAAAGTGTCTGTCTAGTAAACAGGAGATCCTGTGTTCGAATCCCAGCGGTGCCTTATATTTCTGCTTGCACTCACAGCAAAATCCATCTTCAAGCTCCACTTTCTTTATTTCGCTTCTCTGTGGTAGCGATTCAAAGGTTCTGGGTTCGAATCCCACCAGAGTCGCTTGATTTCATTTTCTTATGAAAACAGATGACTTCGAGCAGGGTTTATTTTGAAACAGCCTTTTTGGCGCCTTCTCCTCGTCTTATTTCCTGTTGCTGGCATTTTTCTGACGGTTTTTTTGGCACTTATCGGCCAGTTCTGCAGGTCTCTGTGGCGCAATTGGTTAGCGCGTTTGGTTGTTAACCGGAAGGCTGGTGGTTCGAGCCCACCCATGGACGTCAGGTTTTTGATAGACTCTCCCCACTGTCAAATCCACTCTGGTTTGGCAGGACGGGTGGCTGACATTGAGTCCTAGCTTCTTTCATCTGACTTGGCATTGCAAGTTTGCAGACAGATGGTCCAAGAAAAGGACCTGCAGCCGCTGTGGCTTAGTTGGTCAAAGTACCTGTCAAGTAAACAGGAGATCCTGGGTTCGAATCCCAGCTGTGCCTTATATTTCTGCTTGCACTCACAGCAAAATCCATCTTCAAGATCCGCTTTCTTTTCTTCGCTTCTCAGTGGTAGCGATTCAAAGGTTCTGGGTTCGAATCCCACCAGAGTCGCTTGATTTCATTTTCTTGTGAAAACAGATGACTTCGAGCAGGGTTTATTTTGAAACAGCCTTTTTGGCGCCTTCTCCTCGTCTTATTTCCTGTTGCTGGCATTGTTCTGACGTTTTTTTTGGCACTTATCGGCCAGTTCTGCAGGTCTCTGTGGCGCAATTGGTTAGCGCGTTCGGCTGTTAACCGGAAGGCTGGTGGTTTGAGCCCACCCAGGGACGTCAGGTTTTTGATAGACTCTCCCCACTGTCAAATCCACTCTGGTTTGGCAGGACGGGTGGCTGACATTGAGTCCTAGCTTCTTTCATCTGACTTGGCATTGCAAGTTTGCAGACAGATGGGCCAAGAAAAGGACCTGCAGGCGCTGTGGCTTAGTTGGTCAAAGTGCCTGTCTAGTAAATAGGAGATCCTGTGTTCGAATCCCAGCGGTGCCTTACATTTCTGCTTGCACTCACAGCAAAATCCATCTTCAAGCTCCACTTTCTTTTCTTCGCTTCTCAGTGGTAGCGATTCAAAGGTTCTGGGTTCGAATCCCACCAGAGTCGCTTGATTTCATTTTCTTCTGAAAACAGATGACTTCGAGCAGGGTTTATTTTGAAACAGCCTTTTTGGCGCCTTCTCCTCGTCTTATTTCCTGTTGCTGGCATTGTTCTGACGTTTTTTTTGGCACTTATCGGCCACTTCTGCAGGTCTCTGTGGCGCAATTGGTTAGCGCGTTCGGCTGTTAACCGGAAGGCTGGTGGTTCGAGCCCACCCAGGGACGTCAGGTTTTTGATAGAGTCTCCCCACTGTCAAATCCACTCTGGTTTGGCAGGACGGGTGGCTGACATTGAGTCCTCCCTTCTTTCATCTGACTTGGCATTGCAAGTTTGCAGACAGATGGTCCAAGAAAAGGACCTGCAGGCGCTGTGCCTTAGTTGGTTTTAGTGCCTGTCTAGTAAACAGTACATCCTGTGTTCGAATCCCAGCGATGCCTTAAATTTCTTCTTGCACTCACAGCAAAATCCATCTTCAAGCTCCACTTCCTTTCCTTGGCTTTTCAGTGGTAGCGATTCAAAGGTTGTGGGTTCGAGTCCCACCAGAGTCGCTTGATTTAATTTTCTTCTGATAACAGATGACCTCGAGCAGGGTTTATTTTGAAACAGCCTTTTTGGCGCCTTCTCCTCGTCTTATTTCCTGTTGCTGGCATTGTTCTGACGTTTTTTTTGGCACTTATCGGCCAGTTCTGCAGGTCTCTGTGGCGCAATTGGTTAGCGCGTTCGGCTGTTAACCGGAAGGCTGGTGGTTCGAGCCCACCCAGGGACGTCAGGTTTTTGATAGACTCTCCCCACTGTCAAATCCACTCTGGTTTGGCAGGACGGGTGGCTGACATTGAGTCCTAGCTTCTTTCATCTGACTTGGCATTGCAAGTTTGCAGACAGATGGGCCAAGAAAAGGACCTGCAGGCGCTGTGGCTTAGTTGGTCAAAGTGCCTGTCTAGTAAATAGGAGATCCTGTGTTCGAATCCCAGCGGTGCCTTACATTTCTGCTTGCACTCACAGCAAAATCCATCTTCAAGCTCCACTTTCTTTTCTTCGCTTCTCAGTGGTAGCGATTCAAAGGTTCTGGGTTCGAATCCCACCAGAGTCGCTTGATTTCATTTTCTTCTGAAAACAGATGACTTCGAGCAGGGTTTATTTTGAAACAGCCTTTTTGGCGCCTTCTCCTCGTCTTATTTCCTGTTGCTGGCATTGTTCTGACGTTTTTTTTGGCACTTATCGGCCAGTTCTGCAGGTCTCTGTGGCGCAATTGGTTAGCGCGTTCGGCTGTTAACCGGAAGGCTGGAGGTTCGAGCCCACCCAGGGACGTCAGGTTTTTGATAGAGTCTCCCCACTGTCAAATCCACTCTGGTTTGGCAGGACGGGTGGCTGACATTGAGTCCTCCCTTCTTTCATCTGACTTGGCATTGCAAGTTTGCAGACAGATGGTCCAAGAAAAGGACCTGCAGGCGCTGTGCCTTAGTTGGTTTTAGTGCCTGTCTAGTAAACAGTACATCCTGTGTTCGAATCCCAGCGATGCCTTAAATTTCTTCTTGCACTCACAACAAAATCCATCTTCAAGCTCCACTTCCTTTCCTTGGCTTTTCAGTGGTAGCGATTCAAAGGTTGTGGGTTCGAGTCCCACCAGAGTCGCTTGATTTAATTTTCTTCTGATAACAGATGACCTCGAGCAGGGTTTATTTTGAAACAGCCTTTTTGTCGCCTTCTCCTCATCTTATTTCCTGTTGCTGGCATTGTTCTGACGTTTTTTTGGCACTTATCGGCCAGTTCTGCAGGTCTCTGTGGCGCAATTGGTTAGCACGTTCGGCTGTTAACCGGAAGGCTGGTGGTTCGATCCCACCCAGGGATGTCAGGTTTTTGATAGACTCTCCCCACTGTCAAATCCACTCTGGTTTGGCAGGACGGGTGGCTGACATTGAGTCCTAGCTTCTTTCATCTGACTTGGCATTGCAAGTTTGCAGACAGATGGGCTAAGAAATGGACCTGCAGGCGCTGTGGCTTAGTTGGTCAAAGTGCCTGTCTAGTGAACAGGAGATCCTGTGTTCGAATCCCAGCTGTGCCTTATATTTCTGCTTTCACTCACAGCAAAATCCATCTTCAAGCTCCACTTTCTTTATTTCGCTTCTCTGTGGTAGCGATTCAAAGGTTCTGGGTTCGAATCCCAACAGAGTCGCTTGATTTCATTTTCTTCTGAAAACAGATGACTTCGAGCAGGGTATATTTTGAAACAGCCTTTTTGGCGCCTTCTCCTCGTCTTATTTCCTGTTGCTGGCATTGTTCTGACGTTTTTTTTGGCACTTATCGGCCAGTTCTACAGGTCTCTGTGGCGCAATTGGTTAGCGCGTTCGGCTGTTAACCGGAAGGCTGGTGGTTCGAGCCCACCCAGGGACGTCAGGTTTTTGATAGAGTCTCCCCACTGTCAAATCCACTCTGGTTTGGCAGGACGGGTGGCTGACATTGAGTCCTAGCTTCTTTCATCTGACTTGGCATTGCAAGTTTGCAGACAGATGGGCTAAGAAATGGACCTCCAGGCGCTATGGCTTAGATGGTCAAAGTGCCTGTTTAGTAAACAAGAGATCCTGTATTCGAGTCCCAGCGGTGCCTTGAATTTCTGCTTGCACTCACAGCAAAATCCATCTTCAAGCTCCACTTTCTTTTTTTGTTTTCTCATTGCTAGCGATTCAAAGGTTCTGGGTTCGAATCCCACCAGAGTCGCTTGATTTCATTTTCTTCTGAAAACAGATGACCTCGAGCAGGGTTTATTTTGAAACAGCCTTTTTGGCGCCTTCTCCTCGTCTTATTTCCTGTTGCTGGCATTGTTCTGACGATTTTTTTGGCACTTATCGGCCAGTTCTGCAGGTCTCTGTGGCGCAATTGGTTAGCGCATTCGGCTGTTAACCAGAAGGCTGGTGGTTCGAGCCCACCCAGGGACGTCAGGTTTTTGATAGACTCTCCCCACTGTCAAATCCACTCTGGTTTGGCAGGACGGGTGGCTGACATTGAATCCTAGCTTCTTTCATCTGACTTGGCATTGCAAGTTTGCAGACAGATGGTCCAAGAAAAGGACCTGCAGGCGCTGTGCCTTAGTTGGTTTTAGTGCCTGTCTAGTAAACAGTACATCCTGTGTTCGAATCCCAGCGATGCCTTAAATTTCTTCTTGCACTCACAGCAAAATCCATCTTCAAGCTCCACTTCCTTTCCTTGGCTTTTCAGTGGTAGCGATTCAAAGGTTGTGGGTTCGAGTCCCACCAGAGTCGCTTGATTTAATTTTCTTCTGATAACAGATGACCTCGAGCAGGGTTTATTTTGAAACAGCCTTTTTGGCGCCTTCTCCTCGTCTTATTTCCTGTTGCTGGCATTGTTCTGACGTTTTTTTTGGCACTTATCGGCCAGTTCTGCAGGTCTCTGTGGCGCAATTGGTTAGCGCGTTCGGCTGTTAACCGGAAGGCTGGTTGTTCGAGCCCACCCAGGGACGTCAGGTTTTTGATAGACTCTCCCCACTGTCAAATCCACTCTGGTTTGGCAGGACGGGTGGCTGACATTGAGTCCCAGCTTCTTTCATCTGACTTGGCATTGCAAGTTTGCAGACAGATGGGCTAAGAAATGGACCTGCAGGCGCTGTGGCTTAGTTGGTCAAAGTGTCTGTCTAGTAAACAGGAGATCCTGTGTTCGAATCCCAGCGGTGCCTTATATTTCTGCTTGCACTCACAGCAAAATCCATCTTCAAGCTCCACTTTCTTTATTTCGCTTCTCTGTGGTAGCGATTCAAAGGTTCTGGGTTCGAATCCCACCAGAGTCGCTTGATTTCATTTTCTTATGAAAACAGATGACTTCGAGCAGGGTTTATTTTGAAACAGCCTTTTTGGCGCCTTCTCCTCGTCTTATTTCCTGTTGCTGGCATTTTTCTGACGGTTTTTTTGGCACTTATCGGCCAGTTCTGCAGGTCTCTGTGGCGCAATTGGTTAGCGCGTTCGGTTGTTAACCGGAAGGCTGGTGGTTCGAGCCCACCCATGGACGTCAGGTTTTTGATAGACTCTCCCCACTGTCAAATCCACTCTGGTTTGGCAGGACGGGTGGCTGACATTGAGTCCTAGCTTCTTTCATCTGACTTGGCATTGCAAGTTTGCAGACAGATGGTCCAAGAAAAGGACCTGCAGCCGCTGTGGCTTAGTTGGTCAAAGTACCTGTCAAGTAAACAGGAGATCCTGGGTTCGAATCCCAGCTGTGCCTTATATTTCTGCTTGCACTCACAGCAAAATCCATCTTCAAGATCCGCTTTCTTTTCTTCGCTTCTCAGTGGTAGCGATTCAAAGGTTCTGGGTTCGAATCCCACCAGAGTCGCTTGATTTCATTTTCTTGTGAAAACAGATGACTTCGAGCAGGGTTTATTTTGAAACAGCCTTTTTGGCGCCTTCTCCTCGTCTTATTTCCTGTTGCTGGCATTGTTCTGACGTTTTTTTTGGCACTTATCGGCCAGTTCTGCAGGTCTCTGTGGCGCAATTGGTTAGCGCGTTCGGCTGTTAACCGGAAGGCTGGTGGTTTGAGCCCACCCAGGGACGTCAGGTTTTTGATAGACTCTCCCCACTGTCAAATCCACTCTGGTTTGGAAGGATGGGTGGCTGACATTGAGTCCTATCGTCTTTCATCTGACTTGACATTGCAAGTTTGCAGACAGATGGGATAAGAAATGGACCGACAGGCGCTATGGCTTAGATGGTCAAAGTGCCTGTCTAGTAAACAAGAGATCCTGTATTCGAGTCCCAGCGGTGCCTTGAATTTCTGCTTGCACTCACAGCAAAATCCATCTTCAAGATCCGCTTTCTTTTCTTCGCTTCTCAGTGGTAGCGATTCAAAGGTTCTGGGTTCGAATCCCACCAGAGTCGCTTGATTTCATTTTCTTCTGAAAACAGATGACTTCGAGCAGGGTTTATTTTGAAACAGCCTTTTTGGCGCCTTCTCCTCGTCTTATTTCCTGTTGCTGGCATTGTTCTGATGTTTTTTTTGGCACTTATCGGCCAGTTCTGCAGGTCTCTGTGGCGCAATTGGTTAGCGCGTTCGGCTGTTAACCGGAAGGCTGGTGGTTCGAGCCCACCCAGGGACGTCAGGTTTTTGATAGACTCTCCCCACTGTCAAATCCACTCTGGTTTGGCAGGACGGGTGGCTGACATTGAGTCCTAGCTTCTTTCATCTGACTTGGCATTGCAAGTTTGCAGACAGATGGGCCAAGAAAAGGAACTGCAGGCGCTGTGGCTTAGTTGGTCAAAGTGCCTGTCTAGTAAACAGGAGATCCTGTGTTCGAATCCCAGCGGTGCCTTATATTTCTGCTTGCACTCACAGCAAAATCCATCTTCAAGCTCCACTTTCTTTATTTCGCTTCTCTGTGGTAGCGAGTCAAAGGTTCTGGGTTCGAATCCCACCAGAGTCGCTTGATTTCATTTTCTTCTGAAAACAGATGACTTCGAGCAGGGTATATTTTGAAACAGCCTTTTTGGCGCCTTCTCCTCGTCTTATTTCCTGTTGCTGGCATTGTTCTGACGGTTTTTTTGGCACTTATCGGCCAGTTCTGCAGGTCTCTGTGGCGCAATTGGTTAGCGCGTTCGGCTGTTAACCGTAAGGCTGGTGGTTCGATCCCACCCAGGGACGTCAGGTTTTTGATAGACTCTCCCCACTGTCAAATCCACTCTGGTTTGGCAGGACGGGTGGCTGACATTGAGTCCTAGCTTCTTTCATCTGACTTGGCATTGCAAGTTTGCAGACAGATGGGCTAAGAAATGGACCTGCAGGCGCTGTGGCTTAGTTGGTCAAAGTGTCTGTCTAGTAAACAGGAGATCCTGTGTTCGAATCCCAGCGGTGCCTTATATTTCTGCTTGCACTCACAGCAAAATCCATCTTCAAGCTCCACTTTCTTTATTTCGCTTCTCTGTGGTAGCGATTCAAAGGTTCTGGGTTCGAATCCCACCAGAGTCGCTTGATTTCATTTTCTTCTGAAAACAGATGACTTCGAGCAGGGTTTATTTAGAAACAGCCTTTTTGGCGCCTTCTCCTCGTCTTATTTCCTGTTGCTGGCATTGTTCTGACGGTTTTTTTGGCACTTATCGGCCAGTTCTGCAGGTCTCTGTGTCGCAATTGGTTAGCGCGTTCGGCTGTTAACCGGAAGGCTGGTGGTTCGAGCCCACCCAGGGACGTCAGGTTTTTGATAGACTCTCCCCACTGTCAAATCCACTCTGGTTTGGCAGGACGGGTGGCTGACATTGAGTCCTAGCTTCTTTCATCTGACTTGGCATTGCAAGTTTGCAGACAGATGGGCCAAGAAAAGGAACTGCAGGCGCTGTGGCTTAGTTGGTCAAAGTGCCTGTCTAGTAAACAGGAGATCCTGTGTTCGAATCCCAGCGGTGCCTTATATTTCTGCTTGCACTCACAGCAAAATCCATCTTCAAGCTCCACTTTCTTTATTTCGCTTCTCTGTGGTAGCGAGTCAAAGGTTCTGGGTTCGAATCCCACCAGAGTCGCTTGATTTCATTTTCTTCTGAAAACACATGACTTCGAGCAGGGTATATTTTGAAACAGCCTTTTTGGCGCCTTCTCCTCGTCTTATTTCCTGTTGCTGGCATTGTTCTGATGTTTTTTTTGGCACTTATCGGCCAGTTCTGCAGGTCTCTGTGGCGCAATTGGTTAGCGCGTTCGGCTGTTAACCGGAAGGCTGGTGGTTCGAGCCCACCCAGGGACGTCAGGTTTTTGATAGACTCTCCCCACTGTCAAATCCACTCTGGTTTGGCAGGACGGGTGGCTGACATTGAGTCCTAGCTTCTTTCATCTGACTTGGCATTGCAAGTTTGCAGACAGATGGGCCAAGAAAAGGAACTGCAGGCGCTGTGGCTTAGTTGGTCAAAGTGCCTGTCTAGTAAACAGGAGATCCTGTGTTCGAATCCCAGCGGTGCCTTATATTTCTGCTTGCACTCACAGCAAAATCCATCTTCAAGCTCCACTTTCTTTATTTCGCTTCTCTGTGGTAGCGAGTCAAAGGTTCTGGGTTCGAATCCCACCAGAGTCGCTTGATTTCATTTTCTTCTGAAAACAGATGACTTCGAGCAGGGTATATTTTGAAACAGCCTTTTTGGCGCCTTCTCCTCGTCTTATTTCCTGTTGCTGGCATTGTTCTGACGGTTTTTTTGGCACTTATCGGCCAGTTCTGCAGGTCTCTGTGGCGCAATTGGTTAGCGCGTTCGGCTGTTAACCGTAAGGCTGGTGGTTCGATCCCACCCAGGGACGTCAGGTTTTTGATAGACTCTCCCCACTTTCAAATCCACTCTGGTTTGGCAGGACGGGTGGCTGACATTGAGTCCTAGCTTCTTTCATCTGACTTGGCATTGCAAGTTTGCAGACAGATGGGCTAAGAAATGGACCTGCAGGCGCTGTGGCTTAGTTGGTCAAAGTGTCTGTCTAGTAAACAGGAGATCCTGTGTTCGAATCCCAGCGGTGCCTTATATTTCTGCTTGCACTCACAGCAAAATCCATCTTCAAGCTCCACTTTCTTTATTTCGCTTCTCTGTGGTAGCGATTCAAAGGTTCTGGGTTCGAATCCCACCAGAGTCGCTTGATTTCATTTTCTTCTGAAAACAGATGACTTCGAGCAGGGTTTATTTAGAAACAGCCTTTTTGGCGCCTTCTCCTCGTCTTATTTCCTGTTGCTGGCATTGTTCTGACGGTTTTTTTGGCACTTATCGGCCAGTTCTGCAGGTCTCTGTGTCGCAATTGGTTAGCGCGTTCGGCTGTTAACCGGAAGGCTGGTGGTTCGAGCCCACCCAGGGACGTCAGGTTTTTGATAGACTCTCCCCACTGTCAAATCCACTCTGGTTTGGCAGGACGGGTGGCTGACATTGAGTCCTAGCTTCTTTCATCTGACTTGGCATTGCAAGTTTGCAGACAGATGGGCCAAGAAAAGGAACTGCAGGCGCTGTGGCTTAGTTGGTCAAAGTGCCTGTCTAGTAAACAGGAGATCCTGTGTTCGAATCCCAGCGGTGCCTTATATTTCTGCTTGCACTCACAGCAAAATCCATCTTCAAGCTCCACTTTCTTTATTTCGCTTCTCTGTGGTAGCGAGTCAAAGGTTCTGGGTTCGAATCCCACCAGAGTCGCTTGATTTCATTTTCTTCTGAAAACACATGACTTCGAGCAGGGTATATTTTGAAACAGCCTTTTTGGCGCCTTCTCCTCGTCTTATTTCCTGTTTGCTGGCATTGTTCTGACGTTTTTTTTGGCACTTATCGGCCAGTTCTGCAGGTCTCTGTGGCGCAATTGGTTAACGCGTTCGGCTGTTAACCGTAAGGCTGGTGGTTCGATCCCACCCAGGGACGTCAGGTTTTTGATAGACTCTCCCCACTGTCAAATCCACTCTGGTTTGGCAGGACGGGTGGCTGACATTGAGTCCTAGCTTCTTTCATCTGACTTGGCATTGCAAGTTTGCAGACAGATGGGCCAAGAAAAGGAACTGCAGGCGCTGTGGCTTAGTTGGTCAAAGTGCCTGTCTAGTAAACAGGAGATCCTGTGTTCGAATCCCAGCGGTGCCTTATATTTCTGCTTGCACTCACAGCAAAATCCATCTTCAAGCTCCACTTTCTTTATTTCGCTTCTCTGTGGTAGCGATTCAAAGGTTCTGGGTTCGAATCCCACCAGAGTCGCTTGATTTCATTTTCTTATGAAAACAGATGACTTCGAGCAGGGTTTATTTTGAAACAGCCTTTTTGGCGCCTTCTCCTCGTCTTATTTCCTGTTGCTGGCATTTTTCTGACGGTTTTTTTGGCACTTATCGGCCAGTTCTGCAGGTCTCTGTGGCGCAATTGGTTAGCGCGTTCGGTTGTTAACCGGAAGGCTGGTGGTTCGAGCCCACCCATGGACGTCAGGTTTTTGATAGACTCTCCCCACTGTCAAATCCACTCTGGTTTGGCAGGACGGGTGGCTGACATTGAGTCCTAGCTTCTTTCATCTGACTTGGCATTGCAAGTTTGCAGACAGATGGTCCAAGAAAAGGACCTGCAGCCGCTGTGGCTTAGTTGGTCAAAGTACCTGTCAAGTAAACAGGAGATCCTGGGTTCGAATCCCAGCTGTGCCTTATATTTCTGCTTGCACTCACAGCAAAATCCATCTTCAAGATCCGCTTTCTTTTCTTCGCTTCTCAGTGGTAGCGATTCAAAGGTTCTGGGTTCGAATCCCACCAGAGTCGCTTGATTTCATTTTCTTGTGAAAACAGATGACTTCGAGCAGGGTTTATTTTGAAACAGCCTTTTTGGCGCCTTCTCCTCGTCTTATTTCCTGTTGCTGGCATTGTTCTGACGTTTTTTTTGGCACTTATCGGCCAGTTCTGCAGGTCTCTGTGGCGCAATTGGTTAGCGCGTTCGGCTGTTAACCGGAAGGCTGGTGGTTTGAGCCCACCCAGGGACGTCAGGTTTTTGATAGACTCTCCCCACTGTCAAATCCACTCTGGTTTGGAAGGATGGGTGGCTGACATTGAGTCCTATCGTCTTTCATCTGACTTGACATTGCAAGTTTGCAGACAGATGGGATAAGAAATGGACCGACAGGCGCTATGGCTTAGATGGTCAAAGTGCCTGTCTAGTAAACAAGAGATCCTGTATTCGAGTCCCAGCGGTGCCTTGAATTTCTGCTTGCACTCACAGCAAAATCCATCTTCAAGATCCGCTTTCTTTTCTTCGCTTCTCAGTGGTAGCGATTCAAAGGTTCTGGGTTCGAATCCCACCAGAGTCGCTTGATTTCATTTTCTTCTGAAAACAGATGACTTCGAGCAGGGTTTATTTTGAAACAGCCTTTTTGGCGCCTTCTCCTCGTCTTATTTCCTGTTGCTGGCATTGTTCTGATGTTTTTTTTGGCACTTAT
Source organism: Argentina silus (assembly GCF_951799395.1). Classification (NCBI taxonomy): domain Eukaryota; kingdom Metazoa; phylum Chordata; class Actinopteri; order Argentiniformes; family Argentinidae; genus Argentina; species Argentina silus. Next base: position 22,020,347 of record NC_139659.1, on the reverse strand, counting down.
CGGCCAGTTCTGCAGGTCTCTGTGGCGCAATTGGTTAGCGCGTTCGGCTGTTAACCGGAAGGCTGGTGGTTCGAGCCCACCCAGGGACGTCAGGTTTTTGATAGACTCTCCCCACTGTCAAATCCACTCTGGTTTGGCAGGACGGGTGGCTGACATTGAGTCCTAGCTTCTTTCATCTGACTTTGCATTGCAAGTTTGCAGACAGATGGGCCAAGAAAAGGAACTGCAGGCGCTGTGGCTTAGTTGGTCAAAGTGCCTGTCTAGTAAACAGGAGATCCTGTGTTCGAATCCCAGCGGTGCCTTATATTTCTGCTTGCACTCACAGCAAAATCCATCTTCAAGCTCCACTTTCTTTATTTCGCTTCTCTGTGGTAGCGAGTCAAAGGTTCTGGGTTCGAATCCCACCAGAGTCGCTTGATTTCATTTTCTTCTGAAAACAGATGACTTCGAGCAGGGTATATTTTGAAACAGCCTTTTTGGCGCCTTCTCCTCGTCTTATTTCCTGTTGCTGGCATTGTTCTGACGGTTTTTTTGGCACTTATCGGCCAGTTCTGCAGGTCTCTGTGGCGCAATTGGTTAGCGCGTTCGGCTGTTAACCGTAAGGCTGGTGGTTCGATCCCACCCAGGGACGTCAGGTTTTTGATAGACTCTCCCCACTGTCAAATCCACTCTGGTTTGGCAGGACGGGTGGCTGACATTGAGTCCTAGCTTCTTTCATCTGACTTGGCATTGCAAGTTTGCAGACAGATGGGCTAAGAAATGGACCTGCAGGCGCTGTGGCTTAGTTGGTCAAAGTGTCTGTCTAGTAAACAGGAGATCCTGTGTTCGAATCCCAGCGGTGCCTTATATTTCTGCTTGCACTCACAGCAAAATCCATCTTCAAGCTCCACTTTCTTTATTTCGCTTCTCTGTGGTAGCGATTCAAAGGTTCTGGGTTCGAATCCCACCAGAGTCGCTTGATTTCATTTTCTTCTGAAAACAGATGACTTCGAGCAGGGTTTATTTAGAAACAGCCTTTTTGGCGCCTTCTCCTCGTCTTATTTCCTGTTGCTGGCATTGTTCTGACGGTTTTTTTGGCACTTATCGGCCAGTTCTGCAGGTCTCTGTGTCGCAATTGGTTAGCGCGTTCGGCTGTTAACCGGAAGGCTGGTGGTTCGAGCCCACCCAGGGACGTCAGGTTTTTGATAGACTCTCCCCACTGTCAAATCCACTCTGGTTTGGCAGGACGGGTGGCTGACATTGAGTCCTAGCTTCTTTCATCTGACTTGGCATTGCAAGTTTGCAGACAGATGGGCCAAGAAAAGGAACTGCAGGCGCTGTGGCTTAGTTGGTCAAAGTGCCTGTCTAGTAAACAGGAGATCCTGTGTTCGAATCCCAGCGGTGCCTTATATTTCTGCTTGCACTCACAGCAAAATCCATCTTCAAGCTCCACTTTCTTTATTTCGCTTCTCTGTGGTAGCGAGTCAAAGGTTCTGGGTTCGAATCCCACCAGAGTCGCTTGATTTCATTTTCTTCTGAAAACACATGACTTCGAGCAGGGTATATTTTGAAACAGCCTTTTTGGCGCCTTCTCCTCGTCTTATTTCCTGTTGCTGGCATTGTTCTGATGTTTTTTTTGGCACTTATCGGCCAGTTCTGCAGGTCTCTGTGGCGCAATTGGTTAGCGCGTTCGGCTGTTAACCGGAAGGCTGGTGGTTCGAGCCCACCCAGGGACGTCAGGTTTTTGATAGACTCTCCCCACTGTCAAATCCACTCTGGTTTGGCAGGACGGGTGGCTGACATTGAGTCCTAGCTTCTTTCATCTGACTTGGCATTGCAAGTTTGCAGACAGATGGGCCAAGAAAAGGAACTGCAGGCGCTGTGGCTTAGTTGGTCAAAGTGCCTGTCTAGTAAACAGGAGATCCTGTGTTCGAATCCCAGCGGTGCCTTATATTTCTGCTTGCACTCACAGCAAAATCCATCTTCAAGCTCCACTTTCTTTATTTCGCTTCTCTGTGGTAGCGAGTCAAAGGTTCTGGGTTCGAATCCCACCAGAGTCGCTTGATTTCATTTTCTTCTGAAAACAGATGACTTCGAGCAGGGTATATTTTGAAACAGCCTTTTTGGCGCCTTCTCCTCGTCTTATTTCCTGTTGCTGGCATTGTTCTGACGGTTTTTTTGGCACTTATCGGCCAGTTCTGCAGGTCTCTGTGGCGCAATTGGTTAGCGCGTTCGGCTGTTAACCGTAAGGCTGGTGGTTCGATCCCACCCAGGGACGTCAGGTTTTTGATAGACTCTCCCCACTGTCAAATCCACTCTGGTTTGGCAGGACGGGTGGCTGACATTGAGTCCTAGCTTCTTTCATCTGACTTGGCATTGCAAGTTTGCAGACAGATGGGCTAAGAAATGGACCTGCAGGCGCTGTGGCTTAGTTGGTCAAAGTGCCTGTCTAGTAAACAGGAGATCCTGTGTTCGAATCCCAGCGGTGCCTTATATTTCTGCTTGCACTCACAGCAAAATCCATCTTCAAGCTCCACTTTCTTTATTTCGCTTCTCTGTGGTAGCGAGTCAAAGGTTCTGGGTTCGAATCCCACCAGAGTCGCTTGATTTCATTTTCTTCTGAAAACACATGACTTCGAGCAGGGTATATTTTGAAACAGCCTTTTTGGCGCCTTCTCCTCGTCTTATTTCCTGTTTGCTGGCATTGTTCTGACGTTTTTTTTGGCACTTATCGGCCAGTTCTGCAGGTCTCTGTGGCGCAATTGGTTAACGCGTTCGGCTGTTAACCGTAAGGCTGGTGGTTCGATCCCACCCAGGGACGTCAGGTTTTTGATAGACTCTCCCCACTGTCAAATCCACTCTGGTTTGGCAGGACGGGTGGCTGACATTGAGTCCTAGCTTCTTTCATCTGACTTGGCATTGCAAGTTTGCAGACAGATGGGCCAAGAAAAGGAACTGCAGGCGCTGTGGCTTAGTTGGTCAAAGTGCCTGTCTAGTAAACAGGAGATCCTGTGTTCGAATCCCAGCGGTGCCTTATATTTCTGCTTGCACTCACAGCAAAATCCATCTTCAAGCTCCACTTTCTTTATTTCGCTTCTCTGTGGTAGCGATTCAAAGGTTCTGGGTTCGAATCCCACCAGAGTCGCTTGATTTCATTTTCTTCTGAAAACAGATGACTTCGAGCAGGGTTTATTTTGAAACAGCCTTTTTGGCGCCTTCTCCTCGTCTTATTTCCTGTTGCTGGCATTGTTCTGACGTTTTTTTTGGCACTTATCGGCCAGTTCTGCAGGTCTCTGTGGCGCAATTGGTTAGCGCGTTCGGCTGTTAACCGGAAGGCTGGTGGTTCGAGCCCACCCAGGGACGTCAGGTTTTTGATAGACTCTCCCCACTGTCAAATCCACTCTGGTTTGGACGGACTGGTGGCTGACATTGAGTCCTATCGTCTTTCATCTGACTTGGCATTGCAAGTTTGCAGACAGATGGGCTAAGAAATGGACCTACAGGCGCTCTGGCTTAGATGGTCAAAGTGCCTGTCTAGTAAACAAGAGATCCTGTATTCGAGTCCCAGCGGTGCCTTGAATTTCTGCTTGCACTCACAGCAAAATCCATCTTCAATCTCCACTTTCTTTTTTTGGCTTCTCATTGCTAGCGATTCAAAGGTTCTGGGTTCGAATCCCACCACAGTCGCTTGATTTCATTTTCTTCTGAAAACAGATGACCTCGAGCAGGGTTTATTTAGAAACAGCCTTTTTGGCGCCTTCTCCTCGTCTTATTTCCTGTTGCTGGCATTGTTCTGACGGTTTTTTTGGCACTTATCGGCCAGTTCTGCAGGTCTCTGTGTCGCAATTGGTTAGCGCGTTCGGCTGTTAACCGGAAGGCTGGTGGTTCGAGCCCACCCAGGGACGTCAGGTTTTTGATAGACTCTCCCCACTGTCAAATCCACTCTGGTTTGGCAGGACGGGTGGCTGACATTGAGTCCTAGCTTCTTTCATCTGACTTGGCATTGCAAGTTTGCAGACAGATGGGCCAAGAAAAGGAACTGCAGGCGCTGTGGCTTAGTTGGTCAAAGTGCCTGTCTAGTAAACAGGAGATCCTGTGTTCGAATCCCAGCGGTGCCTTATATTTCTGCTTGCACTCACAGCAAAATCCATCTTCAAGCTCCACTTTCTTTATTTCGCTTCTCTGTGGTAGCGAGTCAAAGGTTCTGGGTTCGAATCCCACCAGAGTCGCTTGATTTCATTTTCTTCTGAAAACACATGACTTCGAGCAGGGTATATTTTGAAACAGCCTTTTTGGCGCCTTCTCCTCGTCTTATTTCCTGTTGCTGGCATTGTTCTGACGTTTTTTTTGGCACTTATCGGCCAGTTCTGCAGGTCTCTGTGGCGCAATTGGTTAGCGCGTTCGGCTGTTAACCGTAAGGCTGGTGGTTCGATCCCACCCAGGGACGTCAGGTTTTTGATAGACTCTCCCCACTGTCAAATCCACTCTGGTTTGGCAGGACGGGTGGCTGACATTGAGTCCTAGCTTCTTTCATCTGACTTGGCATTGCAAGTTTGCAGACAGATGGGCCAAGAAAAGGAACTGCAGGCGCTGTGGCTTAGTTGGTCAAAGTGCCTGTCTAGTAAACAGGAGATCCTGTGTTCGAATCCCAGCGGTGCCTTATATTTCTGCTTGCACTCACAGCAAAATCCATCTTCAAGCTCCACTTTCTTTATTTCGCTTCTCTGTGGTAGCGATTCAAAGGTTCTGGGTTCGAATCCCACCAGAGTCACTTGATTTCATTTTCTTCTGAAAACAGATGACTTCGAGCAGGGTATATTTTGAAACAGCCTTTTTGGCGCCTTCTCCTCGTCTTATTTCCTGTTGCTGGCATTGTTCTGACGTTTTTTTTGGCACTTATCGGCCAGTTCTGCAGGTCTCTGTGGCGCAATTGGTTAGCGCGTTCGGCTGTTAACCGGAAGGCTGGTGGTTCGATCCCACCCAGGGACGTCAGGTTTTTGATAGACTCTCCCCACTGTCAAATCCACTCTGGTTTGGCAGGACGCGTGGCTGACATTGAGTCCTAGCTTCTTTCATCTGACTTGGCATTGCAAGTTTGCAGACAGATGGGCCAAGAAAAGGACCTGCAGGCGCTGTGGCTTAGTTGGTCAAAGTGCCTGTCAAGTAAACAGGAGATCCTGTGTTCGAATCCCAGCTGTGCCTTATATTTCTGCTTGCACTCACAGCAAAATCCATCTTCAAGATCCGCTTTCGTTTCTTCGCTTCTCAGTGGTAGCGATTCAAAGGTTCTGGGTTCGAATCCCACCAGAGTCGCTTGATTTCATTTTCGTCTGAAAACAGATGACTTCGAGCAGGGTTTATTTTGAAACAGCCTTTTTGGCGCCTTCTCCTCGTCTTATTTCCTGTTGCTGGCATTGTTCTGACGTTTTTTTTGGCACTTATCGGCCAGTTCTGCAGGTCTCTGTGGCGCAATTGGTTAGCGCGTTCGGCTGTTAACCGGAAGGCTGGTGGTTCGAGCCCACCCAGGGACGTCAGGTTTTTGATAGACTCTCCCCACTGTCAAATCCACTCTGGTTTGGCAGGACGCGTGGCTGACATTGAGTCCTAGCTTCTTTCATCTGACTTGGCATTGCAAGTTTGCAGACAGATGGGCCAAGAAAAGGACCTGCAGGCGCTGTGGCTTAGTTGGTCAAAGTGCCTGTCAAGTAAACAGGAGATCCTGTGTTCGAATCCCAGCTGTGCCTTATATTTCTGCTTGCACTCACAGCAAAATCCATCTTCAAGATCCGCTTTCGTTTCTTCGCTTCTCAGTGGTAGCGATTCAAAGGTTCTGGGTTCGAATCCCACCAGAGTCGCTTGATTTCATTTTCGTCTGAAAACAGATGACTTCGAGCAGGGTTTATTTTGAAACAGCCTTTTTGGCGCCTTCTCCTCGTCTTATTTCCTGTTACTGGCATTGTTCTGATGGTTTTTTTGGCACTTATCGGCCAGTTCTGCAGGTCTCTGTGGCGCAATTGGTTAGCGCGTTCGGCTGTTAACCGGAAGGCTGGTGGTTCGAGCCCACCCAGGGACGTCAGGTTTTTGATAGACTCTCCCCACTGTCAAATCCACTCTGGTTTGGCAGGACGGGTGGCTGACATTGAGTCCTACCTTCTTTCATCTGACTTGGCATTGCAAGTTTGCAGACAGATGGGCTAAGAAATGGACCTGCAGGCGCTGTGGCTAAGTTGGTCAAAGTGTCTGTCTAGTAAACAGGAGATCCTGTGTTCGAATCCCAGCGGTGCCTTATATTTCTGCTTGCACTCACAGCAAAATCCATCTTCAAGCTCCACTTTCTTTATTTCGCTTCTCTGTGGTAGCGATTCAAAGGTTCTGGGTTCGAATCCCACCAGAGTCGCTTGATTTCATTTTCTTCTGAAAACAGATGACTTCGAGCAGGGTTTATTTTGAAACAGCCTTTTTGGCGCCTTCTCCTCGTCTTATTTCCTGTTGCTGGCATTGTTCTGACGTTTTTTTTGGCACTTATCGGCCAGTTCTGCAGGTCTCTGTGGCGCAATTGGTTAGCGCGTTCGGCTGTTAACCGGAAGGCTGGTGGTTCGAGCCCACCCAGGGACGTCAGGTTCTTGATAGACTCTCCCCACTGTCAAATCCACTCTGGTTTGGCAGGACGCGTGGCTGACATTGAGTCCTAGCTTCTTTCATCTGACTTGGCATTGCAAGTTTGCAGACAGATGGGCCAAGAAAAGGACCTGCAGGCGCTGTGGCTTAGTTGGTCAAAGTGCCTGTCTAGTAAACAAGAGATCCTGTATTCGAGTCCCAGCGGTGCCTTGAATTTCTGCTTGCACTCACAGCAAAATCCATCTTCAAGCTCCACTTTCTTTTTTTGGCTTCTCATTGCTAGCGATTCAAAGGTTCTGGGTTCGAATCCCACCAGAGTCGCTTGATTTCATTTTCTTCTGAAAACAGATGACTTCGAGCAGGGTATATTTTGAAACAGCCTTTTTGGCGCCTTCTCCTCGTCTTATTTCCTGTTGCTGGCATTGTTCTGACGGTTTTTTTGGCACTTATCGGCCAATTCTGCAGGTCTCTGTGGTGCAATTGGTTAGCGCGTTCGGCTGTTAACCGGAAGGCTGGTGGTTCGAGCCCACCCAGGGACGTCAGGTTTTTGATAGACTCTCCCCACTGTCAAATCCACTCTGGTTTGGCAGGACGGGTGGCTGACATTGAGTCCTAGCTTCTTTCATCTGACTTGGCATTGCAAGTTTGCAGACAGATGGGCCAAGAAAAGGAACTGCAGGCGCTGTGGCTTAGTTGGTCAAAGTGCCGGTCTAGTAAACAGGAGATCCTGTGTTCGAATCCCAGCGGTGCCTTATATTTCTGCTTGCACTCACAGCAAAATCCATCTTCAAGCTCCACTTTCTTTATTTCGCTTCTCTGTGGTAGCGATTCAAAGGTTCTGGGTTCGAATCCCACCAGAGTCGCTTGATTTCATTTTCTTCTGAAAACAGATGACTTCGAGCAGGGTTTATTTTGAAACAGCCTTTTTGACGCCTTCTCCTCGTCTTATTTCCTGTTGCTGGCATTGTTCTGACGTTTTTTTTGGCACTTATCGGCCAGTTCTGCAGGTCTCTGTGGCGCAATTGGTTAGCGCGTTCGGCTGTTAACCGGAAGGCTGGTGGTTCGAGCCCACCCAGGGACGTCAGGTTTTTGATAGACTCTCCCCACTGTCAAATCCACTCTGGTTTGGACGGACTGGTGGCTGACATTGAGTCCTAGCTTCTTTCATCTGACTTGGCATTGCAAGTTTGCAGACAGATGGGCCAAGAAAAGGAACTGCAGGTGCTGTGGCTTAGTTGGTCAAAGTGCCTGTCTAGTAAACAGGAGATCCTGTGTTCGAATCCCAGCGGTGCCTTATATTTCTGCTTGCACTCACAGCAAAATCCATCTTCAAGCTCCACTTTCTTTATTTCGCTTCTCTGTGGTAGCGAGTCAAAGGTTCTGGGTTCGAATCCCACCAGAGTCGCTTGATTTCATTTTCTTCTGAAAACACATGACTTCGAGCAGGGTATATTTTGAAACAGCCTTTTTGGCGCCTTCTCCTCGTCTTATTTCCTGTTGCTGGCATTGTTCTGACGTTTTTTTTGGCACTTATCGGCCAGTTCTGCAGGTCTCTGTGGCGCAATTGGTTAGCGCGTTCGGCTGTTAACCGTAAGGCTGGTGGTTCGATCCCACCCAGGGACGTCAGGTTTTTGATAGACTCTCCCCACTGTCAAATCCACTCTGGTTTGGCAGGACGGGTGGCTGACATTGAGTCCTAGCTTCTTTCATCTGACTTGGCATTGCAAGTTTGCAGACAGATGGGCCAAGAAAAGGAACTGCAGGCGCTGTGGCTTAGTTGGTCAAAGTGCCTGTCTAGTAAACAGGAGATCCTGTGTTCGAATCCCAGCGGTGCCTTATATTTCTGCTTGCACTCACAGCAAAATCCATCTTCAAGCTCCACTTTCTTTATTTCGCTTCTCTGTGGTAGCGATTCAAAGGTTCTGGGTTCGAATCCCACCAGAGTCACTTGATTTCATTTTCTTCTGAAAACAGATGACTTCGAGCAGGGTATATTTTGAAACAGCCTTTTTGGCGCCTTCTCCTCGTCTTATTTCCTGTTGCTGGCATTGTTCTGACGTTTTTTTTGGCACTTATCGGCCAGTTCTGCAGGTCTCTGTGGCGCAATTGGTTAGCGCGTTCGGCTGTTAACCGGAAGGCTGGTGGTTCGATCCCACCCAGGGACGTCAGGTTTTTGATAGACTCTCCCCACTGTCAAATCCACTCTGGTTTGGCAGGACGCGTGGCTGACATTGAGTCCTAGCTTCTTTCATCTGACTTGGCATTGCAAGTTTGCAGACAGATGGGCCAAGAAAAGGACCTGCAGGCGCTGTGGCTTAGTTGGTCAAAGTGCCTGTCAAGTAAACAGGAGATCCTGTGTTCGAATCCCAGCTGTGCCTTATATTTCTGCTTGCACTCACAGCAAAATCCATCTTCAAGATCCGCTTTCGTTTCTTCGCTTCTCAGTGGTAGCGATTCAAAGGTTCTGGGTTCGAATCCCACCAGAGTCGCTTGATTTCATTTTCGTCTGAAAACAGATGACTTCGAGCAGGGTTTATTTTGAAACAGCCTTTTTGGCGCCTTCTCCTCGTCTTATTTCCTGTTGCTGGCATTGTTCTGATGTTTTTTTTGGCACTTATCGGCCAGTTCTGCAGGTCTCTGTGGCGCAATTGGTTAGCGCGTTCGGCTGTTAACCGGAAGGCTGGTGGTTCGAGCCCACCCAGGGACGTCAGGTTTTTGATAGACTCTCCCCACTGTCAAATCCACTCTGGTTTGGCAGGACGCGTGGCTGACATTGAGTCCTAGCTTCTTTCATCTGACTTGGCATTGCAAGTTTGCAGACAGATGTGCCAAGAAAAGGACCTGCAGGCGCTGTGGCTTAGTTGGTCAAAGTGCCTGTCAAGTAAACAGGAGATCCTGTGTTCGAATCCCAGCTGTGCCTTATATTTCTGCTTGCACTCACAGCAAAATCCATCTTCAAGATCCGCTTTCGTTTCTTCGCTTCTCAGTGGTAGCGATTCAAAGGTTCTGGGTTCGAATCCCACCAGAGTCGCTTGATTTCATTTTCGTCTGAAAACAGATGACTTCGAGCAGGGTTTATTTTGAAACAGCCTTTTTGGCGCCTTCTCCTCGTCTTATTTCCTGTTGCTGGCATTGTTCTGATGTTTTTTTTGGCACTTATCGGCCAGTTCTGCAGGTCTGTGTGGCGCAATTGGTTAGCGCGTTCGGCTGTTAACCGGAAGGCTGGTGGTTCGAGCCCACCCAGGGACGTCAGGTTTTTGATAGACTCTCCCCACTGTCAAATCCACTCTGGTTTGGCAGGACGGGTGGCTGACATTGAGTCCTAGCTTCTTTCATCTGACTTGGCATTGCAAGTTTGCAGACAGATGGGCTAAGAAATGGACCTGCAGGCGCTGTGGCTAAGTTGGTCAAAGTGTCTGTCTAGTAAACAGGAGATCCTGTGTTCGAATCCCAGCGGTGCCTTATATTTTTGCTTGCACTCACAGCAAAATCCATCTTCAAGATCCGCTTTCGTTTCTTCGCTTCTCAGTGGTAGCGATTCAAAGGTTCTGGGTTCGAATCCCACCAGAGTCGCTTGATTTCATTTTCGTCTGAAAACAGATGACTTCGAGCAGGGTTTATTTTGAAACAGCCTTTTTGGCGCCTTCTCCTCGTCTTATTTCCTGTTGCTGGCATTGTTCTGATGTTTTTTTTGGCACTTATCGGCCAGTTCTGCAGGTCTCTGTGGCGCAATTGGTTAGCGCGTTCGGCTGTTAACCGGAAGGCTGGTGGTTCGAGCCCACCCAGGGACGTCAGGTTTTTGATAGACTCTCCCCACTGTCAAATCCACTCTGGTTTGGCAGGACGGGTGGCTGACATTGAGTCCTACCTTCTTTCATCTGACTTGGCATTGCAAGTTTGCAGACAGATGGGCTAAGAAATGGACCTGCAGGCGCTGTGGCTAAGTTGGTCAAAGTGTCTGTCTAGTAAACAGGAGATCCTGTGTTCGAATCCCAGCGGTGCCTTATATTTCTGCTTGCACTCACAGCAAAATCCATCTTCAAGCTCCACTTTCTTTATTTCGCTTCTCTGTGGTAGCGATTCAAAGGTTCTGGGTTCGAATCCCACCAGAGTCGCTTGATTTCATTTTCTTCTGAAAACAGATGACTTCGAGCAGGGTTTATTTTGAAACAGCCTTTTTGGCGCCTTCTCCTCGTCTTATTTCCTGTTGCTGGCATTGTTCTGACGTTTTTTTTGGCACTTATCGGCCAGTTCTGCAGGTCTCTGTGGCGCAATTGGTTAGCGCGTTCGGCTGTTAACCGGAAGGCTGGTGGTTCGAGCCCACCCAGGGACGTCAGGTTTTTGATAGACTCTCCCCACTGTCAAATCCACTCTGGTTTGGCAGGACGCGTGGCTGACATTGAGTCCTAGCTTCTTTCATCTGACTTGGCATTGCAAGTTTGCAGACAGATGTGCCAAGAAAAGGACCTGCAGGCGCTGTGGCTTAGTTGGTCAAAGTGCCTGTCAAGTAAACAGGAGATCCTGTGTTCGAATCCCAGCTGTGCCTTATATTTCTGCTTGCACTCACAGCAAAATCCATCTTCAAGATCCGCTTTCGTTTCTTCGCTTCTCAGTGGTAGCGATTCAAAGGTTCTGGGTTCGAATCCCACCAGAGTCGCTTGATTTCATTTTCGTCTGAAAACAGATGACTTCGAGCAGGGTTTATTTTGAAACAGCCTTTTTGGCGCCTTCTCCTCGTCTTATTTCCTGTTGCTGGCATTGTTCTGATGTTTTTTTTGGCACTTATCGGCCAGTTCTGCAGGTCTCTGTGGCGCAATTGGTTAGCGCGTTCGGCTGTTAACCGGAAGGCTGGTGGTTCGAGCCCACCCAGGGACGTCAGGTTTTTGATAGACTCTCCCCACTGTCAAATCCACTCTGGTTTGGCAGGACGGGTGGCTGACATTGAGTCCTAGCTTCTTTCATCTGACTTGGCATTGCAAGTTTGCAGACAGATGGGCTAAGAAATGGACCTGCAGGCGCTGTGGCTAAGTTGGTCAAAGTGTCTGTCTAGTAAACAGGAGATCCTGTGTTCGAATCCCAGCGGTGCCTGATATTTCTGCTTGCACTCACAGCAAAATCCATCTTCAAGCTCCACTTTCTTTTCTTCGCTTCTCAGTAGTAGCGATTCAAAGGTTCTGGGTTCGAATCCCACCAGAGTCGCTTGATTTCATTTTCTTCTGAAAACAGATGACCTCGAGCAGGGTTTATTTAGAAACAGCCTTTTTGGCGCCTTCTCCTCGTCTTATTTCCTGTTGCTGGCATTGTTCTGACGGTTTTTTTGGCACTTATCGGCCAGTTCTGCAGGTCTCTGTGGCGCAATTGGTTAGCGCGTTCGGCTGTTAACCGGAAGGCTGGTGGTTCGAGCCCACCCAGGGACGTCAGGTTTTTGATAGACTCTCCCCACTGTCAAATCCACTCTGGTTTGGCAGGACGGGTGGCTGACATTGAGTCCTACCTTCTTTCATCTGACTTGGCATTGCAAGTTTGCAGACAGATGGGCTAAGAAATGGACCTGCAGGCGCTGTGGCTTAGTTGGTCAAAGTGCCTGTCTAGTAAACAGGAGATCCTGTATTCGAATCCCAGCGGTGCCTGATATTTCTGCTTGCACTCACAGCAAAATCCATCTTCAAGCTCCACTTTCTTTTCTTCGCTTCTCAGTAGTAGCGATTCAAAGGTTCTGGGTTCGAATCCCACCAGAGTCGCTTGATGTCATTTTCTTCGGAAAACAGATGACCTCGAGCAGGGTTTATTTTGAAACAGCCTTTTTGGCGCCTTCTCCTCGTCTTATTTCCTGTTGCTGGCATTGTTCTGACGTTTTTTTTGGCACTTATCGGCCAGTTCTGCAGGTCTCTGTGGCGCAATTGGTTAGCGCGTTCGGCTGTTAACCGGAAGGCTGGTGGTTCGAGCCCACCCAGGTACGTCAGGTTTTTGATAGACTCTCCCCACTGTCAAATCCACTCTGGTTTGGCAGGACGGGTGGCTGACATTGAGTCCTACCTTCTTTCATCTGACTTGGCATTGCAAGTTTGCAGACAGATGGGCTAAGAAATGGACCTGCAGGCGCTGTGGCTTAGTTGGTCAAAGTGCCTGTCTAGTAAACAGGAGATCCTGTGTTCGAATCCCAGCGGTGCCTTATATTTCTGCTTGCACTCACAGCAAAATCCATCTTCAAGCTCCACTTTCTTTTCTTCGCTTCTCAGTGGTAGCGATTCAAAGGTTCTGGGTTCGAATCCCACCAGAGTCGCTTGATTTCATTTTCTTCTGAAAACAGATGACCTCGAGCAGGGTTTATTTAGAAACAGCCTTTTTGGCGCCTTCTCCTCGTCTTATTTCCTGTTGCTGGCATTGTTCTGACGGTTTTTTTGGCACTTATCGGCCAGTTCTGCAGGTCTCTGTGGCGCAATTGGTTAGCGCGTTCGGCTGTTAACCGGAAGGCTGGTGGTTCGAGCCCACCCAGGGACGTCAGGTTTTTGATAGACTCTCCCCACTGTCAAATCCACTCTGGTTTGGCAGGACGGGTGGCTGACATTGAGTCCTAGCTTCTTTCATCTGACTTGGCATTGCAAGTTTGCAGACAGATGGGCTAAGAAATGGACCTGCAGGCGCTGTGGCTTAGTTTGTCAAAGTGCCTGTCTAGTAAACAGGAGATCCTGTGTTTGAATCCCAGCAGTGCCTTATATTTCTGCTTGCACTCACAGCAAAATCCATCTTCAAGCTCCACTTTCTTTATTTCGCTTCTCTGTGGTAGCGATTCAAAGGTTCTGGGTTCGAATCCCACCAGAGTCGCTTGATTTCATTTTCTTCTGAAAACAGATGACTTCGAGCAGGGTTTATTTTGAAACAGCCTTTTTGGCGCCTTCTCCTCGTCTTATTTCCTGTTGCTGGCATTGTTCTGATGTTTTTTTTGGCACTTATCGGCCAGTTCTGCAGGTCTCTGTGGCGCAATTGGTTAGCGCGTTCGGCTGTTAACCGGAAGGCTGGTGTTTCGAGCCCACCCAGGGACGTCAGGTTTTTGATAGACTCTCCCCACTGTCAAATCCACTCTGGTTTGGAAGGACGGGTGGCTGACATTGAGTCCTATTGTCTTTCATCTGACTTGGCATTGCAAGTTTGCAGACAGATGGGCTAAGAAATGGACCTGCAGGCGCTATGGCTTAGATTGTCGAAGTGCCTGTCTAGTAAACAAGAGATCCTGTATTCTAGTCCCAGCGGTGCCTTGAATTTCTGCTTGCACTCATAGCAAAATCCATCTTCAAGCTCCACTTTCTTTTTTTGGCTTCTCATTGCTAGCAATTCAAAGGTTCTGGGTTCGAATCCCACCAGAGTCGCTTGATTTCATTTTCTTCTGAAAACAGATGACCTCGAGCGGGGTTAATTTTGAAACAGCCTTTTTGACGCCTTCTACTCGTCTTATTTCCTGTTGCTGGCATTGTTCTAATGTTGTTTGTTGGCGCTTGTCAACCAGTTCTGCAGGTCTCTGTGGCGCAATTGGTTAGAGCGTTCGGCTGTTAACCGGAAGGCTGGTGACTCGAGCCCACCCAGGGACGTCAGGTTTTTGATAGACTCTCCCAACTGGTTTGGAAGGACGGGTGGCTGACATTGAGTCCTAGCGTCTTTCATCTGACTTGGCATTGCAAGTTTGCAGACAGATGGGCTAAGAAATGGACATGCAGGCGCTATGGCTTACATTGTCAAAGTGCCTGTCTAGTAAACAGGAGATCCTGTATTCGAATCCCAGTGGTGCCTTAAATTTCTGCTTGCACTCAAAGCAAAATCCATCTTCAAGCTCCACTTTTTATTTCTTGGCTTCTCAGTGGTAGCGATTCAAAGGTTGTGGGTTCGAATCCCACCAGAGTCGATTGATTTCATTTCCTTCTGAAAACAGATGACATCGAGCAGGGTTTATTTTGAAACAGCCTTTTTGGCGCCTTCTCCTCATCTTATTTCCTGTTGCTGGCATTGTTCTAACGGTTTTTTTGGCACTTATTGGCCAGTTCTGCAGGTCACTGTGGCGCAATTGCTTTGCCCGTTCGGCTGTTAACCGGAAGTCTGGTGGTTCGAGCCCACCCAGGGACGTCAGGTTTTTGATAGACTCTCCCCACTGTCAAATCGACTCTGGTTTGGAAGGACGGGTGGCTGACATTCAGTCCTACTGTCTTTCATCTGACTTGGCATTGCCAGTTTGCAGACAGATGGGCCAAGAAAAGGACCTGCAGGCGCTGTGGCTTAGTTGGTCAACGTGCCTGTCTAGTAAACAGGAGATCCTGTGTTCAAATCCCAGCGGTGCCTTAAATTTCTGCTTGCACTCACAGCAAAATCCATCTTCAAGCTCCACTTTCTTTTCATGGTAGCGATTCAAAGGTTGTGGGTTCGAATCCCACCAGAGTCGCTTGATTTCATTTTCTTCTGAAAACAGATGACCTCGAGCGGGGTTAATTTTGAAACAGCCTTTTTGACGCCTTCTACTCGTCTTATTTCCTGTTGCTGGCATTGTTCTAACGTTTTTTTTTTGGTACTTGTCGACCAGTTCTGCACGTCTCTGTGGCGCAATTGGTTAGCGCGTTCTGCTGTTAACCGGAAGGCTGGTGGTTCGAGCCCACCCAGGGACGTCAGGTTTTTGATAGACTCTCCCCACTGTCAAATCCACTCTGGTTTGGCAGGACGGGTGGCTGACATTGAGTCCTAACGTCTTTCATCTGACTTGGCATTGCAAATTTGCAGACAGATGGGCAAAGAAAAGGACCTGTAGGTGCTGTGACTTAGTTCGTCAGAGTGCCTGTCTAGTAAACAGGAGATCCTGTGTTCGAATCCCAGCGGTTCCTTAAACTTCTGCTTGCACTCACAGCAAAATCCATTTTCAAGCACCACTTTCTTTTCTTGGCTTCTCAGTGGTAGCGATTCAAAAGTTCTGGGTTCAGGATGTGTGGCAGGATGGGTGGCCGACATCGAATCCCGTCTTATTTGGTCTTGCAAGTTTACTGACAAATGTGTTGAGAGGAGTGTTTGCAGGGGCTGTGGCTTAGTTTGTCAAAGTGCCTGTTTCTTAAACAGGGGATCTTGTGTTCGAATCCAAGCGGTGCCTTAGAATTCTGCTTGCCCTCACAGCAAAATCCAACTTCAAGCTCTGCTACATTTTTCCTTTTCACAATGTTAGCCTTTTTAGTTGCAGGGGAGAGAGTACATTCCTTTTTTCAGTCAGGCTCTGTGGCACAATGCATTGGACTTCTAGGCTTCTCAGTGGTAGGCATTCAAAGGTTGTGTGTTCGAGTCCCACCATAGTCGCATGATTTCATTTTCTTCTGAAAACAGATGACCTCGAGCAGGGTTTCTTTTGAAACAGCCTTTTTGGCGCCTTCTCCTCGTCTTTTTTACTGTTGCTGCCATTGTTCTAACGGCTGTTTTGGCACTCATAGACATGTTTTGTATGTCTCTGTGGAGCAATTGGTTAGCGTGTTCGGCTGTTAAGCAGAAGGCTGGTGGTTTGATCCCAACCAGGGATGTTCAGGTTTTTTTTATATACTCTCCCCACTGTCAAATCCACTCTGATTTGGCAGGATGGGTGGCTAACATTGAGTCCAAGCCTCTTTCATCTGACTTGGCATTGCAAGTTTGGAGACAAATGGGCGAAGAAAAGGACTTGCAGGCGCTGTGGCTTAGTTGGTCAAAGTGCCTGTCTAGTAAACAGGACAACCTGTGTTTGAATCCCAGTGGTACTTTAGATTTCTGCTTGCACTAACACAAAATCCATCTTCGAGCTCCACTTCCTTTTGTTGGCTTCTGAATTGTAGGGATTCAAAGGTTGTGGATTTGAGTCGCACCAGAGTCACTTGATTTTACCTTCTTCTGAAAACAGATGACCTCCAGCAGGGTCAAGAAAAAAGTCCAAAGTGCTAAACATTAGACCATGGGACACTTGAGTGGAATAAGTTGATGTACTGAGCTCACCTATGAAGTCAAGGTAATCCGTAAGAATCCCTTCGATCAGTCAAGGTATTTTTTTTTCTCTTTTTAATTTGTCAAACAATCTTTTTTTTTTAAATGTGCCGAGTAAACAACTTCTCGTTAGTATAGTGGTGTCTGTCACGCGGGAGACTCAGCATCTCATGGCCTGAAGAAGGATTTCGCTGACTTGCACAATGTCCCTTGCAGTCCTTTCACTTCAGATCACAAAAACAACAAACGTCTATTTGTCCTGTTGAATCTCCTTCTTTTTTGGCAGGGTTTTTAAGAAGAGGGTTGTTGCCCAAGGTTCCACCTGGATTTGAACTCGGATCACTAGATTTAAAGTCCAAAGTACTAACCATTACACCATGGAACCTTTCTCACCATTATGTTTTGGAACCTTTCACTGGATGGAGTTGATCCTGTGGAGACGGGTACATTTTCAAGATTATGAGAAACCTTCCAATCAGGCAAAACACTTTTTCACCTGCACAGATACAGACTTTTTAAAGAAACAAGCCATGTCCACAGGTTCCACTGAGATTTGAACTCAGATCGCAGGATTCAGAGTCCTGAGTGCTAACCATTACACCATGGAACCATTGACTATGACAAGGTGATGTACTGAGCTCACCTATGAAGTCAAGGTAATCCGAAGGAATCCCTTCGATCAGTCAAAGTATGTTTTTTTCTCTTTTTAATTGGTCAAACAATCTTCTTTTTGAAATGTTTAGAATTTTGGGTAAATAGCTCCTAGTTAGTATAGTGGTGATTATCCCCGCCTGTCACGCAGGAGACCGGGGTTCGTTTCCCTGATGGGGAGAAATCCATCTTATTCCTAGCATCTCATGACCTGAAGAATCGTTTCGCTAACTTGCACAACGTCCCTTGCTGTCCTTTCACTTCAGAGCACAAAAACAACAAACGTCTATCTGTCGTGTTGAATCTCCTTCGTTTTTGGCAGGGTTTTTAAGAACAAGGTTATTGCCCGCGGTTCCACCGAGAATTGAACTCGGATCACTGGATTCAAAGTTCAAAGTGCTATCCTTCACACCATGGAACCGTGCTCACCATTACAGAATGGAGCCCTTAACTGGATGGAGTTGATCCTGTGGCGATGGACACCTTGTCAAGGTAATGAAAAACACTCCAATCAGGCAAAACACTTTGGAAACTGCACAGATACTGTCTTTTTAAAGAATCAAGACATGTCCACAGGTTCCACTGACATTTGAACTCAGATCATAGATTTCAAAGTCCTGAGTGCCTACCATTACACTATGGAACCCTTGTCTGTGACAAGGTGATCCGAAAGAATCACTTCGATCAGTCAAGGTTTTTTTTATCTCTCTTTTGAATTGTTAAAACAATCATCTTTTTGAAATGTGTGGAATTTTGGGTAAGCATGTTTAAAAAATGGTGTACATTCTAAATGGTGAACCCAATCTGAATAAAAACCATTGAATTAAAGCTGAGAATCTCTACTTTGACCCCATAGTAATTGTTTAATTTAAAATACAGCCTGTTGAGGTGTCCAGCTAAAATAAGATAAAATGCTTGCTCTTTCCAAAACTTATGGAGGGCACTGTAGCTTATTCAACTTAACACTTCAATAAAGCAAATGTTAGCTGACTTACTTCCGCCCAATCGGATATGTAATGCACTTAACCAATCTGATTCTTTCTGCCCTTAGAACAAAGTTGACTACACTTTGTCAACATGCTTGTGTGTTCCTAGACTAGAGCTGAGATAGGGGAAATATATTTTTCCCATAATGCCCCTTCCCCCTAGAACACGCTTGAAAGATTCTAAAGTTAGAGGAGTTAGTAACCTTGCCTGTTGTTAAGACTCTGATCAAGGACAATGTTTTTGAAAGCCGTAGTTGTTTTGTATTTCATAATGTATTGGTAACTTGTGACACTTTGTATTGTTGTAACATTTCAAATTACACACTGCTACTTCCCTGTTTAACCTTCTTGCCAGGTCAACCACACAAAAGAGGTTTTAACCTCAATCAGTCTTACCTGGTTAAATAAATGTTAAATAAATGAATTTAATATTTGATTTGTTCCTACACTGCAGAGGACCCTGATTAGCCAACTCATAAGCCAAGACCCACCCACACAGATTACAAACAAGAGCTGGGACAATACTTTTGACTAGAAATTAATTTTACAGACTGTGGCTTTAAAAATCCAAAACAAGACTCACCTTAAACACAGAAGACAGGTCAGGACCACTGGGGATCTCTGACTTGAAGCTAGGTTGGGTCCTGTGGAAATAAAACATGTTGTCTCAATGTTGCCATTGTGTAATATGTTTCTGTTCCATAAACATTAGAACTGGAAGTGTAACCAGATTGTCTATCCATATATCATAGATGTGTTATTGTAGGTTATAATCATGTCTGGTGAGGCAGGGATTTCCTTTAGAGGTTCTTTACAGCATCAACAGGATTTTAGAGGTTGTGAGGAGAACTTGTGTGATATTACCTTTGCTCAGTGTCAAAGTCTCCTTTAGAAAAGGATAACGGAGGATTCATTGACCAATCACTCTTCATGGATACACAGCTGGGGGCAGAGGGGCTACATCCTGATTGGACAGTGCTGTAACAAACGACACGCTCTCAATCTGTGACTCAACAAATGCAGGCAGGCAGACAGACAGACAGGCAGGCAGACAGACAGACAGGCAGGCAGACAGACAGGCAGACAGGCAAACAGTTCTGTACAGTGCATTTTACATGTAATGGTTGTGAGGAGGACACATGATATTACCTTTGCTCAGTGTCAGTCTCCTTTAGAAAAGGATATCGGAGGATTCATTGACCAATCACTCTTCATGGATACACAGCTGGGGGCAGAGGAGCTACATCCAGGCTGTAATATCAATGAAGATAAACACACTTTTCCCTCTGTCCTCGGCTCCATGGTAAAATGGTTTTAGTGGCAGTCTGACCCACACATCTGACTACCTGGATCACATGGACAGGAAATGGTTTCATCAGCCTGTGATTAAAAAGAAGATGTTAGCTTTAGACATATTCAATGTCAATCAGAGGCCGTGTTACAAGACGCGCTGAGTGACG
The DNA here is from genome assembly GCF_951799395.1 of Argentina silus. Lineage (NCBI taxonomy): Eukaryota > Metazoa > Chordata > Actinopteri > Argentiniformes > Argentinidae > Argentina > Argentina silus. The sequence continues at coordinate 22,000,681 of NC_139659.1, read as the reverse complement.
TTGACTGGGATATGTTTCAATCAAGTTCCAGCGATGTCAGCGAGTTTACAGAGACTGTCTTGGACTTCATCTCTACATTAGCGGATAACATTGTACCAACTAGGACGGTAAAGATCTACCCCAACCAGAAACCCTGGGTCGACAGTTCCATCCGCGCCGCTCTGAGAGCGCTGCTTACAACTCCTGCCTGGCATCCGGCAGCATAGAGGAGTATAAAGCGGAGTCCTACAATCTGCGGAGGGTGGTGAAAGCCGCCAAGAGGAGATATGCAGACAGAATGCAGGCGCAGATGGAGAACAACGACACCAGGGGCCTATGGCGATGACTACGATCTATTACAGACTACCGGCACACACCCCCCTCAACCGGAAGTGCAGATGCCTCCCTAGCCGAAGACCTGAACTCATTTTATGCACGGTTTGAGGCTGGCAACACCACCGCTAGCGTGCCGGCTAACAACAACAACGTCAGAGTGCTGGTTTGCGCGGCTGATGGGAGTTCACACGCTGGGGCAGAGCAAGCACTATCCGTGACGGAACACGACGTGAGGGCTCTGCTGAAGGTGAACACTAGGAAAGCTGCTGGCCCGGATGGCATTCCGGGGAGAGTACTTAAGACCCGTGCTAATCAGCTAGCTCCTGTGTTCACTACCATATTCAACTCATCATTGGCAAATTCAGTAGTTCCCACGTGTTTTAAAAGATCCTCCAAGATCTCCCCAGCCTGCTTAAATGACTATAGACCCGTGGCTCTAACCTCAGTGGCCATGAAGTGCTTTGAGAGGCTGATTAAGGAATACATCTGCTCCTCCCTCCCTCCGACCTTGGACCCACTGCAGTTTGCATATAGACCAAACAGATCTACGGACGATACAGTCTCCCAGGTCCTCCACACCACTCTCTCTCACCTTCACAATCAGAAGGGGGGCTATGTGAGAATGTTGTTTATAGACTATAGCTCAGCGTTCAATACCATAGTCCCCACCACACTGGCTGAAAAGATGATTGGTTTAGGACTGAACATTCCCCTGTGTGCCTGGATCCTGGACTTCCTGACGGCCAGGCCACAGGTGGTCAGGGTGGGTAGACACACCTCCAGCACACTCATCCTGAGCACAGGGTCCCCCCATGGCTGCGTCCTTAGCCCCCTCCTCTACTCCCTGTACACCCACGACTGTGTGGCTAAGTCCAGCGATAACTCCATCATCAAGTTTGCGGACGACACAGTTCTGGTGGGGCTGATCTCAGGAAACAATTTGGAAGCCTATCTGGACGAGGTGGCGGACCTGTCACTCTGGTGTCAGGAGAATAGCCTCATCCTGAATGTCTCCAAGACTAAGGAGCTGATTGTAGACTTCAGGAGAGTACAACATCCAAGGACCTACATGCTGCTTGACATCGGTGGGACTGCTGTGGACAGGGTGAGCAGTTTTAAATACCTGGGAGTCCACATCACAGAAGACCTTATCTGGACTACCCACATCAGTTCACTGGTGGGAAAGGCAAGGCAACGTCTGTTCCATCTCAGGCAGCTGAGGAAAAAGACTCCCGGAGGATCCTTCAGTCCTTCTATTCTGGACCTGTGGAGAGCATCCTGGCTGGCAACATCACCGTCTGGTACGGTAACAGCACGGCCCAGGACAGGCGAGGTCTGCAAAGGGTGGTACGCCTGGCAGAAAAGACCATGGGAGCTCCAACCCCCCCTCTCCATGTCCTGTACACCAGGAGGTGTAGGACCAGAGCCTACAGAATAATGAAGGACCCTCACCACCCGAAAAACGGACTGTTCCAGCTTCTGAGGTCAGGCAAATGCCTTCGCTGTCATGCAGCAAGAACAGAGAGGCTTAGACTGAGTTTCTTCCCCCATGCCATCAGGATCATCAACGATGACCCCACCAGTGCCCTCCTCAAGTCACTCACACACTCACTGACATCATAACGCATATGCACACACATAATCATCCATCTGCTGTTTATATTGCTTATACTGTTCAGATTGTTTATACTGTTTATACTGTTCATACTGTTTATTTTTGCAGTACTTCTATTTCATTTTATTTTATTCTATTTTAAAACTTATTGTATTGTTGCACTACTCTGTGGCTACTCTTTTGCATTTCACTGTATACTTGTATGCACGTGACAAATAAAGAATCTTGAATAATTCAATTCAATTCACTGGCCTTATACTGGCTACATTCATGACACCATATACAATACTCAAAAACTCATTTTCTTACCATTTTCAACCCCACTCCAATAAAACGATGTTCCACTATATGTACATCTTAAAGTGTTTGCTTTGGAATAATATGTAGTCAATGACCCCCAGTCGTTGTCACGTGAATATCTCTTTATTTGGTTATTGATGCAGTATTTTGTCAGCTCGTGTTTCCCATTGTGTCGTCGCATGTTCCACTTGCTTTTTTTACATAATTCTGACTGCCTGTCAAACGGAAAGAGATGTTCAGTAGACACGACCCGCCTCACATATGTGTAGATCTTATTGAGAAGTGTTGGCAAGAATAGAAAATCAGGCCGGGTCCGTATTTTTGGACAGATTACGGACGGAAATGGATACCGAGTGACCCTTCCATTCTCCCACATATCCAATATCAAATGCAGCAATTAGAGCTATGCTATTATGTAATAACAATAGCCTACACATAGCAGGTGCAAGCCGCAAATTTACACATAATATCATTTTTTTGGACCGTTAATTCCGACCCTACACAGCCTCGCAGACTAACGGAAAATACCGAAAACGAAACTAACTTTGCCGTGGTACGTCATAGGTTGATTCCTTATTGTGGAACCCCACACTTCCGATAACTGTTTTGTGTTGATCCGAGTAATATAATTCACATTGATGACATTAATGCATTCGAGTGCTTATGAAGTGGGAACAATTCTTCAACCAATGAGCAGTCCATAATGAACACTAACAAACTGCAAACATGCATATACATACACGTGTGATTGTTAACAATTAAATATGTTGAAATTGTACAGAAAGATGAATACTATTGACATTTTTTGGAAGAAAGGTGCTAGACAAATGAAGGTATTGTCATGATTATTATTTTGTTTTTATTATTATAATTATTATTTTAATTATGTTTTACCATTACTGTCTAAATCAGCGTCTGTTTTCTGACAAGAAGGTGAAATGTGAACATCAAAACTCGTAAACTGTTGTATGATCATACTAGTCAAAGTTTCCCACTTGGAACACTGAATTGGAGGAGGGTCGTTCTACTGGTCATTTCCCACTCGGGAACTTGTATATCTCCGAATTTCCTACAGCTGCCGAACGCACCATAATTTCCTGATAAAGTAACAGCTTTGTCGCGTAGTTCCTGTTTACCATAAGGTGCAGAAATATCTCTGCGCAACCACTGGCCGTTGAGTTGTTGGACAGTTTTATAGCAAGTATTATTGTGCCCCCTAGTGGTAGATAAATAAAGTGTTCACAACGCCCATTCAAAATATCACACACCTCACAATGTGAGGTCATGCGTAATGTACCATGATGTAATACAGTAGGCCACTATAAAAGCCACGGTGCGTCTTGTCGTCAATCACAACTTGGGCATAACTTGGAGGACATCTGATCTCACCGCTGGAAACAAGGACGAGCAAACCATAGAGAATATGGATGAAGAAAAGGTAAGGGACTTGATACATATTTGAAATCACCGTCAAGAGCAGTATGGAAGGCTATATCGGCGAAATGTCAGCTAAATGTTATATAGGCCCACTGCAGTAGCATTGTCAAGAGCAGTATGCCTACTGTATATAGCACTGTCGGCTAATTATTATATTAGGTTCACCTTTGCGCTTTTTCGACACGCTATGCTCTGACTCAAAATATAATCGACTATCAGGCTAATTCTGAGCTTGATCACTGCCATATAATTAGCCTGTGACATGTATCAGTCATGTCAAAGGTAGAATATAGCCTCTACAGGTCACACATTATTATTATTATTATTATTATTATTATTATTATTATTATTATTATTATTATTATTATTATTATTATTATTATTATGGGGGAAAAGGAGCCCCTTCAGAGAAGGCCTATATACGCAGGTTAAGTAAGTAAATTTCCCAATTAACATGAAGGGTATGTCTGGTCTGTTGTATGTATGATGTTTTAATTAATGTCTTTGCATTTGATATAGTTTTTCGGGATCAATTGTACGTGACTTTCAATGTCAGGCTGATAGGGAAACGGAAGATCATAAAAAGAGGGTTTGCCTAGCGGAAAAGGGTCAATGTGATTTCCGCCCCTGGGGAGTCGAAAGTTTGGGTGACCTGGGTCTGCGAGGATGATTTGATCTAGAAGTCGACAAACAGTATAACGTGTTGCGGAGAACCGGTAGATAGAGCTCAGTGGTGAAACGTTGGCCATGTATGTGCGAACATTGGTAGAGAGATGTTAGAGTTACGACGGCAGAGATCGGGTGTTTTTTTTGTATTTTCTTTTGCACTGACAGCCGCTATGTGTTTCTCTTTTTAAGGCTGGTGAAGATTCCTTTTCTTGTTTGGATTATAAATTCGCGGCAATTATTTTGTTTGTAGTTGCGTCACGGACGGATCCGTTTTCTATTGGGTCTGAGTTGATTAGGGCGGGATTTGGACTTGAGTAGGGAAAAAGATAGTGAATGTTTCGACGTTTAGATAGATAGATAGATAGATAGATAGATAGATAGATAGATAGATAGATAGATAGATAGAAACTTTATTTATCCCAGGGGGAAATTCAAGTTCCAAGTAGCGTACATACATAGGGGTATCACACATAACATACACATACAACATACAACATTAGCAGTATTGTATACAGGCGAGGTGCAGTTGTAAATGTCTTTGCAGTTAGGTGAGGTGCAAAAAGGTAAGGCAGACAGTGCAATTATAGCATTAAATACTAAAAACTAAATACGGGCTACATAAATATGGACTATTTTTAAAGTGCATTTAGTCCAGGCTGGTGGAGGGAGGCAGGGGCTGTGTATGAGGCCTAGCATAGCCAGTAAACATTGTAGTTAATGAGGTGAAACAGTGACATGATACATGATAGTGATGTGATACAGAGGGTGGAGGTTATGCAGAGAAGTCCATCTCTTTGCCCTTGATTGACATATTGTAAAGTTGTATGGCTCTGGGGACAAATGATTTAGTCAGTCTGTCAGTTTTGCTTGTCAGTGCTCGTAGCCTCCAGCTGATCAAGCTCTTCTGCTGGATGATGGTGTGGTACAGTGGGTGACCTTCATTGTCCATGATGGTGAGCAGTTTACTCAGAGTTCTTTTTTCCATTACTGAAGTGATGCTCTCCAGTTCAGCTCCCACAACAGAGCCAGCTTTCCTTACCAGCCTGTCCAGTCGCCCGGCATCCCTCTTCTTAGTGCTTCCTACCCAGCACACCACTGCATAGAAGAGAACGCTGGCGACCACAGACTGGTAAAACATCCCGAGGATGTTTAGGGCGGGGCTACGTGATTGGATATGGACTCTGTTGTGTTTGTTTGCTGAAATACCTATATTATTTACTGCACTTCTCAATGTCTATTAGTTTTCTCCATTCTATTGCTGATATAATGTAAATGCTATACAAGGAATAGGGTAATAACAGTAGTAGGGATGGGCATTCGACTAAATTGTCTTAGTCGATCGTCGGGAGAATTAATGATCGATTTTCGATTAATCATTAATATTTTTATATTAAAATTCACTATTTATAGGCTATATTCAAAATGCAATGAAAATACAAAAACACAGCGTGTTTTCCTCATTGAGATCTTTATTACAAGATGAACAACTCTTGTGGCAGTTAAACCGGATCCGTTCAATTGAAGATACGCGCTGCTGTGCTCTAGCAGCGGAGCCTGCAGCTAAGCCGGTGCTTATAAACACAACTGACCCTCGTTTTTTTTCCAAAATAATAATAATTAAAAAAAAAAACAATCATGTTAAACAATAACTTAACCAAAAATATATAATACTTAGGTCGGACAGGTTTTGCCAAATGTAACTCAAAACTATCAAAAAAGGCACCAAGTCGAGAAAGAGGGAGATTAGCCTACCCAACAATGAATTAGGCTTATTAACAAAGCTTCATAAAAAATAACCAGTAACTCACATACAACTTCAGCACCAGTCTACTGATTTTTGTTGAGAAAGATGTGGCGTTTTTTTCAAATATTGCCCCCGTGTGGTAAAATTAAGCAATAAGCCCCGAGGCCGAGGGTTTCGCTGATTTTACAACAGGTAAGGGGAGTTGTTTGGCACGACGCGAAGCCTAGTTTCATCGACTAAAAAAATAATGTCATCGACGAAATTCTAATGATCAATTAATCGATCGTCGATTAATCATGCCCATCCCTAAACAGTAGACCCTAACTCTTTGTGACACAATCTTGATGAGATTAATAATTGAGCGTTACAAGCCTAATACATGAACATCGATTTGATTGAAGATATTAAACTAGTCTAAAGTCTAGAATAAACATAAAGGCCTATTGCACATTATTGGATTGTATTATTCACTTGAAATATTGTTCTATGCATTTTCTATGCTATTCTACATTTTCTGTTTATCTTGAGGCCAATATTCATTGGTTTCTACAACCAGATAGGCTACATAGTTATACTTGCAAGAGTACAGTCAACTACAAACGTGACTGTCAAACAGTATTTTCTTTCTGAAAATATATGACCTATGAAAGGATGAAGGTTTGTTGGATGCTCTCATTGAATTTGTCCCAATAATAACCGTAATAAAAGTCAGCAATTAATGCGAATGTGCTTTTTTAATCTCCTATAATTTCGTTAAATAATTTGGTATCAATGGGGCAGTGTCATCCATCATAACATCTATCATAATGTCCATGATTATAGGGCTAAGAAGAAGATTATGAAAATGGACTATACATTGTTCAAACGAATTCACTTTCATTTTGTTTTATGATCAATAATGTTAATTGATGAATCAATTTAACTATCATGCCATATCATAACACAAATGCGGTTCCATGGTCGTCCTTTGTCCACTACTATGACGAACCTGACATGCCATTATGACGTCAAGGTCAGATGTTTCGTCTGTCCGGGTTTTGTTTGCATGCAGTTATTATTGTGCTTGGACAAAGAGTAAACGTATCTGTGATTAATACGCATTTTACTGGAGCCAAAATATAACTGGAAAGACAATGTCGGTCGAAAAAAAGGTAGGGGTAATTACAACAAATAGAAAATAAACAAATTAGAAAATATACCAACCAAACTATTATTTACAGTATTTGCCTTGATTACATTAGATTGTGTGTCCTGTCAAAGGGCTACAGTATACGACTTATACTGTATACTTATATACTATATACGCCTTATATACTATAAGCGTTTGCTGCCCCCTTCTGGCAATCATTTAAATCCGTTTCTATGCGATCCAGTCTAATGAGAAACTTTGACTTAACATGACAAATTGACCATAATGTCAAAACCAGATTTGAACTCTGTCTTGCAGGTCAAGAGGAAGACTAGTGGTAAGAGGGCCTCGGCTGAAAAGAGCACCAACACTGATGCAGGTCAGAGGATTTTCTGTTGTTACATTACTTCTCCCTGTAGAGTCCAGCCTGGTGTCTCTAAGGAGGAATCTCTCCCTGTTGCCCTGACTCTAGTTCAGAGGCTTCAGAGAAAGTTGGAAGAGTTTTACACATGGCTGTTATCCTTTAACGGCACATGCCGCAAATCTCCCTTGAGACATGCTGGATCTATCCGTGGACCTCCTCTGATACAAGTGTCACAGGAGTCTTGCCAGAGTCAGCCTCTACTGTCATCGAGTGTCTCACCAGGTGTATTAGCACTTCGTAGAAGTCAGAGTGAAAGCTCTCGACCAATGGTGGCTCTCCGAGGCCCTGGGGTGAGCCAGCTCCAACTAGACCACAGCACCAAAGATTCTGGTCTTTCATGAGACAGAGGACGAGAGGACAGCCTCAGCTGGAACAAGGGCGTCGGATGAGTCCCTCACTGCCTGTGAGTTTGTGGAGGACACATTGGTATGGTTGAAGGAGTACTCTGTCTCCTCCTCATTATCATCAGCAGAGAGTATGTTTTCCAGGGCAGTCGTTAGTGGACTGTCCAATGAGAACTTTCAGAGGCAGGCCACTGAGAATGTGAGAGACGTTCTCATGGGATCAGTGAGATGCTCTCCCAGCTCGTTCAGTTCTTCCCACCACTCTGGGTCAACTACCAGTTGGCTTAGCGAGTGTGATTTCTACCAACTGCTGCCCTCCACCTCCTCTATGTCACCTGCCAGTGCTGACTCTTCAGCATCAGACCTTGTTGGCACGTTTGTGAAAGGTGTGAAGAGCCTCTTCCAAGATGTAGAGTCCTCACCCAGACCCAAAATGCTGCCGATATACTCTGTGCTCCTCAGGGGAGGTGTGGGAGGTTCCGAGGCCTCTGAGATGTCACTGGCTAGTGGCCTTAGTGCTGATGAGGTGTCGGAGGTGAGACTTTGGTCTACAGCACTGAGCATATATAGAGATCTGCAGAGGAAGTGGAGGGAATTCTTTACTCAGAGGGAGAAACAAGTTGCTGAGCAAAGCCAAAGTGTATCCATGGCTAGGGTTAGAGACAGCATTAGCCAGGTCTTGGTCGCCATTCAGGTTGACATGGAGGCGAGGTCAGAGGAAATGGAGACCTCAGTGGAGCTAACGCGATGTCACAATGCTGTATGTTCTCTGCGAGAGGAAGTAGAGATGGTGTGTAGTGAGGGTAGTCTCACTGGAACAGATGTTGTTTGGAAGTTTAGAGCTTCCAGTGAGGAGCTGGTAGCTACAACGCCACTCAGGGCCGCCTCCTCTTGGTCCACTACCTCGACCCAAAGCTCCATGTTTGATAATGTGCCTTTGCCTCTCCCTGGAACTCCGTCTCCCATTGTGATTCTAGTAGAAAGTTGTTTCTCCATTGTCAGAAGCACAACCATCGATGACAGCTCCGATGAGACTGTTTCAGAGAATTCAGTCAGTGACTCCAAAGAGATGATGGCCGACCTGGTGAGCATCATGATGGACCACATGGACCCGGCAGTTCTCCAAGAGGTCACTTCTCCCAACACCGACCTCAGCAAACTGGAGGAGCTGCTGTCCCAGGGGAGGATCCGCACCCTGACCAACGCCCTTGTGGACAAACTCCAGGGGCTAATATCACTGCACAGCAGCCTACCAGTGGCTGGTGGGAAGAGTGTGTCGGACAGTTTGCTGTCCATAATGACGCGGACAGAGGAGCATGCAATGTTGTGCTCTGATCTGGTCTATTCCTTTGCGGAGGAGTCGGTGAAGCGTTTGCTTCTTCCCCAGGTGATGGACACTTTGTCAATGGGATCCGACACCAGACCAGCCTCCACAGCCTCACTCACACAGCCTCAGAGTGGTGTGACTCTTCCCCAGGCTGAGCCTATGGAAAAGAAAGGGAAATTTGGATTCCTTTCAAAGTTGAAGAGCAAGGTAAAACTGAATATACAGCGAATTTATAATGGAATGCCACATTCCACATAATTCCAAATTCCATTAAGGAAATGTAATGTAAAGTCTTACAAGTTTATCTTAAATATATATTCATCAGCGGTGATGTGGTGTGTTGTGAATGAAGGAGTTCAATACATCAATACATTTTCTGCCATTGATTCCTCTTCTGTAACAACTAATGTAGTGCCTCAAGAAGAGCAACCGGATTGTTGTCCAGCCTCCAGCCCCAGGACAGGAGGACACCAAGGTTGCCCTTGACGATGGGCACCACATAGGTGAGTCACGTATAGAACACATAGACCAAGAACATAAGAACCAAACTAATAAAGTATTCTATTCTGCAGGCCTAGTGAAGCTCACATGAACTCTCTCTCCTCTCTAGAACCCAGCACAGTGCCCACAGCTGTGACGACTCCCCATGAAGAGAGTGGAGCTTCTAAGAAGAAGCAATCCCTCCTCAAGAGGATGCTCACGGCTGTAAACAGACTTGGCCTGTGCTGCTGTCCATGCAAAAAACATTAATCCAAGAAGACCCAATAACCGTCTTCATTCACTCAATTAAATATCATTGCATTCCGTTCCTTTTGATTGTGTATTTTTCATATCTCTTGAACTTGTTATGCTGGAGATTGTGTAACTAGATAAATTATCTTAAAAAAAAACATTACTAGAGACAACTGTGATTACAGCAACAAATATAGCAGCTAAGGATAAGCACCGTATGCCCATACATGGAGTTCCTGCCCATCAAGGCACAGGTGAAGGGCATCAGCAGGAGCAGCAGAGACGGGACAAAAGGAGCCCACGGAGCACCCAGAGAGGAGGAGTTGCTAAGGCGAACCACGGAGTAGTGGATGAGAGCGAGAGTAAGCCAAGTCACCGTCGACCTGTGTACGATCCCTGACCATATGAGAGCCCCCTTTGAAGCCCGACCCCGAGACCGTCCGAGAGCCCGCTACGTTGCCAACCTTCGCCTGTCTGACTACCCTGCTGCCGCCCCGACCTGGAACGTAAGAGGACCACCCACCGTGTACCGAAACCCCCTGCTATCTTCCCGACGACGGATCTCCTGCGGGGCCCGTGCACGACACGACGCCTTCTCAACCCCACCCTCTCTCTATCATTTCCCTCTCCCCGCTAATCGAATAAATATTTTTGACTGTAATTCTGGTGTGGATCTCTCTGCTTACACTGTGTTTGGGTCCGTGACGCGCCCGCACACCCCGGCGGCCGTCACAGTTGGTGGAGAATGCGGGCATAGCGACCCGGGACCCAAACGCAGTGAACCGCAGAGACACCAGGGGGCCAAGCACCGGGAAACCAGTCCAGACCCCGCCATGGCCACTGGTACGGATTTCCAGGCGCTGATAGCGCAGCTCGTGGACCTAAATTTCAAGCAGCAAGTCCGCCATGAGGAGCTCGTCGCCGGCCTGCTGGCCCAGGGCCAGCACAAGTCCGCCACTCCGGCCCAATTCCTGGTCAAACAAACGGGGGACGACGACGTGGAGGCGTACCTCCAGATGTTCGAGAGGACAGCACAGAGGGAAGGCTGGGCCCCCGATCAATGGACAGGCCTGGTGGCGCCATTTCTGTCGGGCATGGCCCAAAGTTGCTATCAGGACCTCTGCGCGGGCGGGCTTGTGCCATACCCAACCTTGAAGACGGAGATCGTCAAGCGGCTCGGCCACACCCTTTTGACCCGGGCCCAACAGCTCCACGAGTGGACCTTCGACCCGGCCGCTTCCCCCCGGGCCCAGATGCACGAACTGACTCGGGTGGCCAACAAGTGGTTGGTATCTGACCCCCCTTCCCTGGGGCCGGTGGAGAGGGTGGTCATGGACCGATATATGAGGGCGCTGCCCCACGAGGCCCGGAGGTATGCGTGCCAGAACAACCCCCAGAGCGCCGAGCAGCTGGTATCCCTGGTGGAAGGCTACCAGGCCGCCCAGGGCGTGATGAGGGTGGCCCGGACACCGAAAAGAATCCCGCCCCTGTTACCGACGAGTCGCCCGGAGGCGACGGCCGACCGGAGACGCTGTTTCTCCTGTGGTGAGGGGGGTCATCTGTCCTGGGCCTGCCCCCACGCCCAGGAGGCGTCCATGCCCTCGGCGAGCGACCCCGGACGTCCCTGCGGGCTCCTGACGGCCTGTTGGGCTCAGCCGACGGGAACACCCCCGATCACCCCGGTGCGCATCAATGGGCAGGACGCCACGGCGCTCCTGGACTCGGGTAGCGCGGTGACGCTCGCCCGGCCCCAGTACACCCAACGGCCCTACCTACCCGAAACCCTCGCCGTAACCTGCATCCATGGGGAGACCAGGCATTACCCCACTGCACACGTCCGGCTCCAAACCACCCGGGGCGTCTTCCAGGGGACGGTCGGAGTCGTCCCGGAGCTGCCCGTGGAGGTGCTGATCGGGAGGGACACTCCCCTATTCCAGGAACTGTGGAGCCACATGACCCGAGAAGACCCGGCCCGGGGGGCCCACCGAGGGAAGAGAACCCCACGACCGCCCAAACTGTGCGCCGTGAACGAGGAGGGAGCGGGAGACTCCACGGACCCCATCTCCGAGGGCGCCGGCAGCGCCGCCGCAGAACGGGCCTTCGCTGAGACCCAAGCCGTCGTCACGGACAGCGACTCACCCTCCCCTGACGATGGCGCCGACTTAATGGGGATGTTCCTGGAGGATTCCGATGCCGCCCCACTGCCCACCCGCCTGAAGGGGAGGTTCGGGACAGCTCAGATGGAGGACCGCAACCTAGCCAGCGTGCTGCAGCAGGTGAGCGTGGTTGATGGGCAACGGATGGACGGGGTAAGGGACTTGCCAAACCCACATTTCGCCATTAAGAACAGTCTAATGTATCGTATGAACATGACTAACGGGGCCAGACAGGAACAGCTAGTGGTGCCCAAAGCCTATATTCCCTCAGTTCTCCAGATGGCCCACACCCACCTCCTGGGAGCGCACCTGGGGGTAGCGAAAACCCTGGATCGGATTCAGGCACGGTTCTACTGGCCCGGAGTAAAGAAAGCGGTGGAGACTCACTGTCGGCAGTGCCCCGAGTGCCAAATGGTGGCGCCCCGTCCCCATGTACGAAGCCCCTTAATCCCCCTCCCTATTATCTCTGTTCCTTTCAGCCGCATTGCGATGGACCTGGTCGGGCCCCTCCCCAAGAGCAGCAGTGGGTACCAGTACATCTTGGTGATAGTGGACTACGCAACCCGGTACCCCGAGGCCATTCCCCTCCGCACCATGGCCACCAAGGGTATCGCCAAGGAGCTGGTGGTAATGTTCACGCGGGTCGGCATCCCCGACGAGATCTTAACTGACCAGGGCACCCCCTTTATGTCAAAGATTATGAAGGATGTGTGTCGACTCCTGCGCATAAAGCAAATTCGCACTTCAGTATACCACCCCCAAACAGACGGCTTAGTGGAAAGGTTCAATCAGACACTAAAACAGATGTTAAAAAAGGTGATGGAGTTGGATGGGAGGAATTGGGACCAGCTCCTCCCCTTCCTGATGTTTTCCATACGGGAGGTGCCCCAGGCTTCCACGGGGTTTTCACCCTTCGAGCTGCTGTACGGGAGACGGCCCCGAGGACTGCTAGACCTGGCTAAGGAGGCCTGGGAGCGCCAGCCATCCCCCCACCGCACGATGGTCGAGCACGTGGAAGAGCTCCGGGAACGGATGGCCACCCTGTGGCCCCTGGTAAGGGAACACATGGAGGCGGCCCAGACCGCACAGGCCCGAACCTAAAACAGGGGGACGCAGCCGAGGGAGTTTGTGACGGGAGACAAGGTCCTTGTCCTGGTACCTACCTCCGAGTGCAAGTTCCTGGCAAAGTGGAACGGGCCGTACGAGGTGATGGAGAAGGTAGGACCAGTCAACTACCGGGTAAGACAGCCGGGAAGGCGGCAGCCCACCAAGATTTATCATGTGAATTTATTAAAGAAATGGGTGGCCCCCGCTGCCATGCTGTCTGTGTCAAACCCCCTCTCCACACAGAAACCCAAGTCGGAGGACGTGCCATTCGGGGAGCAGCTGACCGAACGACAACGACACGACCTGACCGAGGTGGTCGCCAGGCACCGCGACGTCTTCTCCTCCACCGCCGGGCGCACCACCCTGATCACCCACCCCATCATAACAACCCCAGGGAAAACGGTAAAACTCAGGCCCTACCGTATCCCCGAGGCCCGACGGACGGCCATAAACCAGGAGGTGCAGGCGATGCTGGAGGCTGGCATCATAGAGCGGTCGCGGAGCGCCTGGAGCAGCCCCATCGTGCTGGTGCCCAAGCCCGACGGGAGCATTCGCTTCTGTAATGACTTTCGCCAGCTCAACGCGGTCTCGCAGTTTGATGCCTACCCAATGCCACAGGTCGACGAGCTGATCGAGAGGCTGGGCAGGGCCCGGTACATCACCACCCTGGACCTCACTAAAGGGTATTGGCAGGTGCCCCTCGCACCTGAGGCCAGAGAGAAAACTGCGTTCTCCACCCCGGATGGACTATTTCAGTTCGTACAGCTACCGTTCGGGCTTCACGGGGCGCCGGCCACATTCCAGAGGCTCATGGATCACGTGCTCCGTCCCCACCGCGAATATGCGGCCGCCTATATTGACGACATCATCATCCACGGAGAGGAGTGGGGGGCCCACCTGAAACAGATGGAGGCTGTGCTGCAAGCCCTACGAGAGGCGGGGCTCACCGCAAACCCAGCCAAGTGTCGGCTCGGCCTCCAAGAAGCAAACTACCTGGGGTTCACGATCGGGAGAGGGTGTGTCAAGCCCCAGGTAGGGAAAGTCGAGGCGATCCGCGGGTGGCCCCGCCCCCAGACAAAGAAACAGGTACGGGTTTTCGTAGGACTTGCCAGCTATTATCGGCGCTTTGTTCCCCACTTCTCTTCCCTGGCAGGACCCCTCACCGACCTCACCCGCGCGCGCATGCCGGATCGGGTCGAATGGACGCCGGAGGCGGAACAGGCGTTCGCAGGGCTGAAGGAGGCCCTCTGCACGGACCCAGTGTTGGTGACCCCGGACTTCCAACAGCCGCTGGTGGTACAGACGGACGCATCGGAGACCGGGGTGGGTGCCGTCCTTTCCCAGCTACGAGAAGGCGAGGAACATCCCATCATGTATATCAGCCGTAAATTGTTCCCAAGAGAGAAAAATTACTCAACGATAGAGAAAGAATGCCTGGCCATTAAATGGGCTCTGGAGTCCCTCCGGTATTACCTACTGGGGCGGCAGTTCACCCTGGTCACCGATCACGCACCACTGGTCTGGATGGCGAGGAACAAAGACAGCAACGCGCGGGTCACCCGCTGGTTCCTCTCCCTTCAACCCTTCTCCTTCGACGTGGTCCACCGAGCAGGGGCCGCGCATGGGAACGCCGACGCTCTCTCACGGCGGGACGCACTAGGAGGCTGGGCCGCCCCTCCCGCGAGGTCGGAGCTCAGGAGGGGGATATGTGGCGCCCGCCCCGTGCCTAAGCCCATGCGCGAGTGTGGGACGGTGGTAAGTGGAGTGTATATCTCGCCTCGCTTTGTCTCTGCTGTTTCTGCTGTCCCTCTCTTGCCCCGTGTTGTCTTTGGCAGGACCATGTATGGAGTTCCTGCGCCCCAAGGGGCCACAGCTGCAACCCGTGGAGATAAGCACCGTATGCCCATACATGGAGTTCCTGCCCATCAAGGCACAGGTGAAGGGCATCAGCAGGAGCAGCAGAGACGGGACAAAAGGAGCCCACGGAGCACCCAGAGAGGAGGAGTTGCTAAGGCGAACCACGGAGTAGTGGATGAGAGCGAGAGTAAGCCAAGTCACCGTCGACCTGTGTACGATCCCTGACCATATGAGAGCCCCCTTTGAAGCCCGACCCCGAGACCGTCCGAGAGCCCGCTACGTTGCCAACCTTCGCCTGTCTGACTACCCTGCTGCCGCCCCGACCTGGAACGTAAGAGGACCACCCACCGTGTACCGAAGCCCCCTGCTATCTTCCCGACGACGGATCTCCTGCGGGGCCCGTGCACGACACGACGCCTTCTCAACCCCACCCTCTCTCTATCATTTCCCTCTCCCCGCTAATCGAATAAATATTTTTGACTGTAATTCTGGTGTGGATCTCTCTGCTTACACTGTGTTTGGGTCCGTGACGCGCCCGCACACCCCGGCGGCCGTCACAATATTATAGTATATTTATATATATATATATATATATATTTGGGTGATTTTCAACAACTATATATTCAGCATTTACCTGAGTCTCTCCTGTTCAGCAGGATAGAATGAGTCATTGTATCTCAGGTCCAGGTCTCTCAGGTGGGAGGTGTTTGAGTTGAAGGCTGAGGCCAGCATATCACAGCTGTCCACTGTAAGAACACATCTGTTGAGGCTAGTAAAACATGTATCATTTAATAATTAAAGTGTTCTCTGGATACTTCAACTGTACTTCAACTGCAAAGTACCTCTGGTGATGCTATCTTGAGGTGTGTCTGTCTGTCTCATATAATCATGTTTGTTCAACTGTGTTAGAAAGTTGCCACTTGACCTATTTTTTTTATTAATCATCAAGCATTATGACCATTTATGAAAGTATCTATAGGAGGGCAGCTGCTATGTTCTATTTATATTTCCTCAAACCGTCAAAACGGTCCCAACGGACTAATATTTCCGTAGCCCATGACAACAGGGACAAAACTATTATTATTTTACTGTACATATCAAAATGTTTCACTGAAATACTGACATCAGTGTCTCCAGTTTGCAGTGTGGACTCTCCAGTCCAGCAGAGAGCAGCTTAAAACCTGAGTCTTGTCGGATGTTGTTACTGAGGTTCAGATGTTTCAGGAGGGAGGAGTTTGAGCTGAGAGCTGAGGCCAACGCTTCACAGCATCTCTATGTAAGGTTATATCCACTCATCCACTCAATGATGCAGTTTGAACAAAAAGCGGTTCAGTGTAGCCTACGTTTACATAAAAAAAGACTGCAAAAGGTAAGATCTATGGCGGTTTTCCCCTGACCTCAAAAAATTGTCAAAATAGGTATTTCCTTTCTTCTGTCAACAGTAGGTGGTTCTAAAGCTTTCAATGGTCCTGGTACAGTGACATAAAACGTTAAGTCCCATACAGTCCTCGAAGTATTGTTCAGAGAATAGCACCATTTTATTTTTTTCTGACTATGCCTTACCGTTGAGTGTTTCCAGTACAGGATGATCTCAGGAATGTTATCAGCAGGGTGCAATAGGTGGTAGTCTCTCCACTCATTCCAGTCAATGGTCATCGTGCCATTCTTGTCCATGCTATTGAAAGAGGACACAAAAAAGACCACTGAGTTAAGCTTTATACGGTTTGTTTGTCTGTTTCAGATAATGAGTGGGTTTGTGAATTGAGGCTGTTCACACATGCACAACATTTGAAGAATAAATGTTTTTTTCCCCTATTCCCAATTAAAGCATGATATGAGCATTTCACAAGCAACCTGCAGAGCGTCGTCGCAATACTGAATTGTCTAAAATGGTGTCCTCTCAAAATAATGTCGCATTTTTGGAATTTGAGAGGTTTAGCCTGAAAAGAAACAGTGAGAAACACACGTGAGGGGACACTGGTGGTGACGTCATGCTTTAACACAAGTTGAACTTGTGAAGTGAGTAGTCTTCAAAATGGATGGTAAAGAAATCCCACTCATATTTTTCAGTTCATTATAGATGTGACAGTTAATAGGTAACTAAATTATCCACAAAATGTAGTTTCCCTATTGGACATGGTAAGGGAGATTGCTTATCAATGAGCTCATCTCTGAACATAAATTTGACTGCATGTTTTTAAAAGAAACCTGGTTAAATAGCAACAGACCTGCTGTTCTTATTGAAACATCTCCTCAATGCTATAGTTTTGAACACTCTACTAGGAATGGTAAAAAAGGTGGTGGGACTGCCTCTATATTTGCTGATGCCCTGAACTGTAGAAATATCCCTATTGGTGATTTCCGCTCCTTTGAACATCAAGCTATACTGTTAAGATCCCAACCTCCTGTACTTGTTATAACCATATATAGACCCCCCAAACAGTGTCCTATCTTCCTGGATGAATTCTCTGAATTGTTGTCCATTGTCAGTACAAATTATGACAACATTATGTTATTGGGTGATTTTAATCTACATGTGGATAACATGGCCGACTCTAGAGCTGCTGGGTTCCTAAAAATGTTGAGTTCTATGGACTTCATTCAACATGTTAATGAGCCGACACACAACCACGGTCACACACTAGATCTAATTATTACTCATGACCGAAGGGTTGATGTATCCTCTGTAATTGACTTGGCACTCTCAGACCATTACCGTATCTTTTTCACTGCATTATTATCATCATCTAGCTTTACTACTGAGCAGGTTGTTACAAAACGCTGTCTTACTCCGGAAGTTGCTGAAACTTTTGTTAATCATTTGAATAACATACCCCCACAGATCCTTCCGTCCTCTTGTGATGATCTAGTCAACTATTCTAATAATAAGTTAAAGACTACCATTAACACTGTAGCACCAGCCAAACTTAAGAAGACTAAATCTAAACAGAAACCACCATGGAGAACAGGGGATATTATTAACTTAAAGAAAAACTATAGGAAAGCTGAACGTCAATGGAGAAAAACTAAACTGCAAGTCCATTTTGACATATTTAAAGAACACCTCGCCAACTTCAACAAAGCAATTAGAAATGCAAGATAAGCAAAGCTGATTTCTAATAATCTTAATAATCCTAGAATACTTTTCTCAACTATTGACAGCCTCATAAATCCAGCCCCCAAAAAAACACGCTTTATTCTCCTCAGTATCAAAAAGCGAAGAATTTGCTACATTTTTCAGGGACAAGATATCAAAAATCAGGCTGGACCTCAAACATGTTTTACAGAATGTGCGTGAGCCCCTGTCTTCGGACACTACCCCTCTGCCTAAGATCACAATGAATGGTTTTGCTGCTACTGATAAAGAAATGCTAAGGAAAAAAGTTATGGAACTAAAACCCTCTACCTGCTCACTTGACCCCATCCCCACCACCTTTTTTAAGACTGTGTTTAATTGCCTGGAGGATGAAGTTCTAGCGATTGCAAATTACTCCCTGCTCACTGGTACTTTCCCCGAGGCACTGAAAAAATGCTGTTGTAAAACCCCTCCTAACCTGGATCCTTTAGTACATCAGGCCAATTTCAAACCTTTCCTTTTTAAGTAAAATTCTTGAGAAACGAGTATTCAGACAGCTAAATTATTACCTTCATTTCAGCGGTACACTGGAGAAATTTCAATCAGGTTTTCGTTCCCACCATAGTACTGAGACAGCACTAGTTAAGGTCGTAAATGATTTAAGAATGAATATGGATGACAATAAACTCACAATATTAGTACTCTTAGATTTAAGCGCTGCATTTGATACAGTTGATCATGACATCCTTACTAACAGATTACAAAATTGTGTTGGTCTCTCTGGCTCCGTTTTAGACTGGTTTAGGACTTATCTGTCCGGCAGAGCTTTTTCGGTCTCCCTTGGTGAACACTCCTCAGCTAACACTAGCATAACGTGTGGGGTCCCTCAAGGCTCCATTTTGGGACCTGTGTTGTTCAGTCTCTATATGCTGCCTTTAGGAAACATTATCAGAGAACATGGAATTAATTTTCATAGCTATGCCGATGATACACAACTGTACATTTCTTTATCAGCCAATGACATCAGCCCTATTGATAAACTAGTTCAGTGCATTGATCATATCAACTCATGGATGTCCCATAACTTCCTGCAATTAAACAAAGATAAGACAGAGGTCTTAATCATCGGAACAAAGGTCGAACGAGAGAAACTACGCACTAGCTTAAAGTCTCTAACACAAAACACCAAGCCCCTCGCAAAAAATCTTGGCGTACTTCTAGACCCTGATTTGAATTTTGAATCACACATCAGTAATATCACTAAAATATCACTTTTATCACCTTAGAAATATTGCTAAAGTGCAGCATCATGTGTATTGACCAAGACCAGACGAACAACACACATCTCTCCTGTCTTAAAGTCTCTTCATTGGCTGCCTGTCAGTTTTATAATTGATTTCAAGATCCTTTTACTGGTATTCAAATCACTAAATGGTGTAGTGCCTGAATACCTGTCAGATATGCTTTCAGTTTACAGTCCATCAAGACCTCTCAGGTCCTCTGACACTGGTCTTTTAGTCATACCCGGGGCGAGGACAAAGAAATACGGGGAGGCAGCTTTTAGTGTCTATGGTCCTCGCCTCTGAAATAACCTACCTCATGGGCTTAGGGTGTCACAATCCATAAACACTTTTAAAAGAAACCTCAAGACACACCTTTTTAGCTTAGCTTTCTCTTAACCCATTTGCACTTCTATTTTTGTTTTCTTTTTATTTACCATTATTTACTCTTAATCCATTATTATTTCTATTCTATTCTCTATGTATGTATGTATGTATGTATGTATGTATGTATGTATGTATGTATGTATTTATGTATGTATGCTTGTATGTTCTGTGTCACGCCTGAGGGTTCTGTCTGGTGACTCTGGCGCCCCCCTCCGGCCACACGGGTCAGGGCCTCCCAATCTGCCGGGATCACCCTCATCCGCTTCACCTGTGTGTTCTGTCCCTGTTGCTATATAGCCTGTATGTTCCCTCTTGTCCCTGTCCGAGATTCTCTCCGTATCCTCCCCGTTGTTTTGTAAGTACCTGTCTGTTGACCTACCTTACCTGTTTCCCCCTGTTCCTGTATTCCTCGTCCAGTTTATCTGCCGCTTGTGTAGCGAGTATTTCTATTACGGAGCGTTGTTCTCCTCCTTTATTTTGTCCTTACTCCCAGTGTTTTGTTTGTTCCCGTGTCCCAATCCTTTATTATTAAATACACCTTCAAGTACACTTCGCGCCTGTGTTCTGAGTATCTCTCCGCTTTTGGGTCCACCACACTGCCCCCTCTCGTAACAGTTCTGTACTTATGTATTTTCAATTTTACTGTTAAGCACCTTGTATTGCAATTTTGTATGGCGGTATATAAATAAAGCTTGATTGATTGATTGATTCATGTGTAACATGAACATTTGTTTCCTTCTTTTTTTAAGCTAAGCAATATAATGTCTCCTGAGAAAGAAATAACCTAAGGTTTACGATTTTGCCTTCAGTAAATCACTGTGGTTTCCGTCTCTGTAATATTCCAAAGAACTCATTAAAACTGCTTCCTTTTAACGGTTAAAGGTGAAGCTATGACAGTATTAGCCAGGAAGCTTCGGCTATGACTAGAATGCACTTTTCAGAATGCGACCTGTGGAACACATCAAGCCCTTGTAGCTTACTGTACTGTAAATGAGCAGGATTCTCCCAAAGATTTCTGAACAGCGTGGCGCTGAATTGAATTATCAAAACCCGACTGGTTTATTCATGTCAAAATGCGTAAAAATACAGCTAAGGTGCTGAATTCACAGAGGAACATCATAATGCTTTTGTTTTGGTTTTTAACAATGATGTAGTTGGTGATAAAAAATAGTTACTCTACTAAATACATACATTATTTGGGGAGAACCCTGCTGAGTATCTGGGCAATATTTCAGTCAATCAATTATGTGAGGCAGGTATACATGCCCAAACCATAGCACCCCTTCCACCATGTGAAACTATGTATAAAAAGCATTGTAATTTCTAAATGGTGAAACCAATCAGAAAAAATAAAATCCAAACTGTTGGAGTATAGAGCTAAAAGAAGACAAAATGCTTCCTCTTTCCGATACTTAAGGACGGCACTGCAATTAATCTTGGTTTAATGTGAAACATAAACAGAGATTAGATGATGGATTAGATTTAACAAATTCAATAATTGATTGAATAGCTATGGCCCAATTACCACCATCATCACAGCCCATGAGTGCTGGTAGACCCAGTGCTGGTAGGCCCTGTGCTGGTAGACCCAGTGCTGGAAGACCCAGTGCTGGTATGTTTTTACTGTTTTCATCTTCAATTCATGATTACAGAAACAATCAAAAGCAATTACCTAGTAATGCATGTCAGTTATATTTTGGCTGATCCCAATTTGAGTTTTGACATGAAAGCTGAGCTCACGCATCATGTCACCTATCCATTTCCAAAATAAGTAGCTATCTATTTTTAGCGTTGGTTCTTACACTGGACTTCATGCATGTAGGGTTTTTATTATCCAAATAAGTCATGTTTTTTTGTTTGTTTTTTTAAGTGAGAAAAAAGCTTGTCTCCGCTACATTTGTACATGTAATTCATTTTGGTGATATGGTGTACGTGTATGCCCCTGTGATTTGTTACATTTACATTTATGGCATTTAGCAGACGCCTTTATTATTTGTTTAAGTAAGCGAATCATCTATCCATCAGTCATAAGATGAAGTAATCAATGCTCGGCCCAGGGGCCATAGGCAGTCACAATGCTAGAAGAAGGAAAAATTACTTTTTAAAATGTTTTTATTATTTATTTATTTTGTTATTATTGTTTTTTTGTTTTTTTTAAATGTTGTTACTAACTCCAACGCCTTCACTCATCACTGTACCCACTATATGAGAGTGGGCTGGCCTTCCTTAGCTCTTCAGAGATTAATCCATTGGTACATTTTTATTTAGAAGGCCATACTAAGACAGCTCCCATTTTACTTGTGCAAATATTGTACATCAGTCAAATGACAAATATTGCCTGCACTTTCATGACTGTGTTTTGTTTACTGTACCAAAGACCCCTACAGAGCTTGGGGAAAAAGCTTTCCAGTTCTCAGCCACTTCCGCTTGGAATGAGCTTCAAAAGGTCCTGAAATTACAGGAGCTTGTCCCTTTAAATGAGTTTAAAGATAGGATAAATCGTAGGATGGAATGTTGCACCTCTTTTCCCAATCCTTTCTTGCTGCTCAATGTGTAAATTAATTTCAATGGATGTCTTAAACTGCAGTGCTTGTGTTTTATGATCTAAATGTTTTTTTTTTAATGTTGTGTGTTGCTATTTTGCCAGGTCTCACTTATAAAAGAGATTATTAATCTCAATTAGAATACACTGGTAAAATAAAGGTTACATAAAATAAATAAATTAAATGCAATACCCTCTGTCATTACTGGTTATGCCATCCTAGCCAACACACCACACAGCACCCCTGTCGTGACCCCTGACCTTGACCAGCAGCTGACTGAGGCCTGACATTACCACCCCCATCCTCACCATGGGCAGTGGGCACTCCCATTACTGTCACAGCAACCACTCATGACCCCATGCTGGGCCATGGCATCAACCTGAATGGCTCCTTTCCATCTGGGGACAGATGTCATGGGGCAAGGACAGGGGACAAGACACAAACTTACATCAAATTGAGTTCCATATTACACCAAGCAGCTAAATGAAATGAATTGTTTTCTTTTTCTCTACACAACATTGCCTTCTGACATACCAGTCTCTGCTGACATACTCGATGAATTTAACAATAGTATTGTTAGGTGTAGGACTTATAGACTTGCTTCCGTACCAACCACCCTAACAAAACACTTGCAGGAACAGAAGCACAGACGTAATACAGGGAGTATCAAACAAGAACCAACATCACAGGTACATTAGTTAGTGAGAGAGAAAAAAAATAATCACAATTAACCACAATGGCCTTGTAACCGAAGGAATAATATTTGCATATTTGCTATGGAATTGTGGGTAAGTGTGAATTTCTGTTCTTAGTGGTGCATTATCTCATTAACCAATGTACCTGTGAGGTTGGTTCTTATTTGATTCTAACTGTACACATCTGCGCTTATGTTCATGTGTTTTGTTGGGGTGGTATTTTTTTTACATGACAGAACTCGTATAGGTCAAGACAGTTGCAGTAAATGTATACATGTAAGTAAATGTAACATAACATTTATTAGTAGATGCAAATACTCAACATTTTAAAAATGTTTTATAATGTTGAGATTATGCAGCTGGCTACGTTGAATATTTATTGCAGAATATTAAGTATCTCAAACTATTCATGTAAAGATAGAAACTTACATTTTCTTTGTCAAAATCATAGATTTTTGGGAGTTGTTTTTGCTTTTTTTTTTAAATTATTATTATTATTATTATTTTATTTTTTACAGTGTATTCTTTTAATTGTATAAATAATGATTTCACTATTTAGGCCGATAAACAACACTTTTTTATACAAAACCTCCCTATTTACTTTCGGTGCCCTGAAATAGGGGGATATGTTCTTGTTCTAAATGGTGAAACCAACAAATACCCTCAAATAAAAGCTGACAATCTGTACTTATGCTAACCATAATACGATACGAATTGTTTGATTTCAAATCCAAACTTTTGGAGTAATTAGCCAAAGGAAAAAAAAAAAACACTGTACAAATACTTACGCAGAGCACTGTATATTTTAGCAATCTTTCCAGACCTTACAGTAATTCTCTCCGGCTCTGGCTATTTAAGTAGCTAGCTTGTCTAAACTCACATCCCTATCATATGAACTCAGTAACTAGAGTCCCAATTCATGACTTGACGAACTACTACGCAGGTGTCCCCATCCCCGTTCACGTCCAAAACTTGAAACAGCACCGTGGGTCTGTGGTCCTGCTCGGCTCCACCACATAGCTCACAAGGATACGATGACTCACACGAACCGCTGTCCTTTCCAGATAACGGACACTCTGTGGTTGGAGGTGAGGAAGGGAAAGAAGAGGATGCGCCCCCGGCATCCCCGCCACCAGGGTCGGCACCCCAGTGCCTCTCCTCCGTCCGGCACTGATAGAAGACCCCGCTCAGCAAAGGGGACACGAACAACCCTTGCTGGTGCATCATGTGGATCCAACAATCCTCCAACTGTTGAAAAGCCAACCCAAGCAAGGGCACGGCACGTGCGTTCAGACTCAATTCAGCTAGTAGGCTCCTAGCTAAAGTATCAATACAAGCAACAACAAACAAAGTCAGTATTTGTACGCTTTGGTATGACCTTTCGTGTTTAAGTTGAATATCGGATATACAATTATCCAAGTGTGGCCATAAGACTTGAATTCTTAGCTTGGTTTGCCAGCTAGCAACCGGTATACATCAAGCTAGCTACGTGCATTGGACATTGGTTATCAGGCTATTATATTTGTTTAGGCTACATTTGGCTATAGACTAGGCTAATTGGCCTACCCCTCGTCTGGCTCGTCAACAAACTAGCCAGATACGTGATTTGTTTACTATCTTAATAATATAGGTTGTGCTTTTCACTTTATAGTCTCTATTATACTATTTAATATTATAGCCTCATCTGAATTGAGATTATTGAGTGTAACACTCTGCATCACAATGAAAATGATCTTGACCCGAAACTAATGTGCAGGCATAGCCTTTTTGTGAAGTGGCTTCGTGTAAAGAGCCATCAGACGTTGATAACGTATTTATAACATATTTATAAAGTCCTCAGTGCAGACAGAGTAGCACTATCAAGAGCAATGATAGGCTCTAGTATATACTGCAGTAGCACTGTCAAGAGCATTATAGTACTGTATATAGCACTGTCAATATCAGTATAGTACAGCACTGTCAATATCAGTATAATACAGCACTGTCAATATTAGTATAGTATAGCACTGTTAATATCAGTAAAGTATAGCATTGTCAAGAGCAAGAGTAGGCCTATAGGCTGAATATAGTGTAATTATTATACAAATTTGCGCTTTTTCGATAGGTATGCTATTGCATAAACCCGATAGATGTGAGTCATGCTCTGTTGTTTTTGTGACCCCTTAATATGATCGACTGTCACATATTGAGTTTGATCATTGCCCTATTATTAATAAATTAAACCCGATTTGGTTGATATTATCGAACTAGTCTCAACTAGTCTAAATGAGTACGTTGTTTGATTGCATTATTCACTAGAAATATGTTTCTATGCATTTTCTATGCTAGTTTATTTTCTATCTATCTTGCGGCCAATATTCATTGATTTCAGCGGAGAAACGCTACTTTCAATTGATTTTGTCCCAATACTGACATACAATACATATCTAATCCCCTAAATTTCGTGAAATCATTTGGTATCAAAGAGGCAGTGTCATTCATGATTCAATTGATGTTGATATAATAATGTTGATGATAGGCCTCATAATAAGAATATGCTGAAAATGGACGAAACATTGTTCAAGGTATACAAGTGGGCCTCCTAGCATAAGTAATGACAGGCTATTTTCACTCGTTTTATGGTGAATAATGTTAATTTATTCATCAACTTAATTATCATTCCATATCAAGGCACACATGCGGTTGCCTGGTAGTCAGATGTCCGCTACTATGATGCACCTGACGTGCCTTTATGACGACACGGTCAGATTTTTGGTCTGTCTGCGTTTTGGTTGCATGCAGATATTATTGTGATCCGCTGAGACGTAGAGTAAACTTACCTGCGATTAATACGCGTTTTACGGTAGCCGGATCGACAATGTGGGACGAAAATGAGGTATCAAATAGACAAGAACAACGAATAGAAAATAAACGAACTTGAAATTAAACCAATCACTAGATAAAATTAATATTCACAGTATTTGACTCGACACTGAACATAGGTTCAATAACAAAAATATCTGGATGTAAGTGTATTCATTTTGATGAATGATGATGACGATCAAATAATCAATTATAGGCTGATAGGAAGTAATAGGCTACATTCACGAACTAACCCTAACCCTGATTAAGAGGAAACTTGTACTGGCATTAACATCTATGTAGCCGACTGTAGCAGGACTTAGATTTAAATCTTTGTTTCATTCAGATATTGAAGGATGGACCCCAGGAGAAAGGGGTGGAGGAGGTGATGGAGAAGCCAGTGGCTTTGCCCAAGAAGGCGAGGAAGGACAAGAGTGGCAAGGTAAGATTACGGACCCCTTCCTGCATCCTTATAACACTTAATCCCTGGGGTTGAGTCAGATTGTGTGATGTAACTCTGCTTTACATTAGATTGTGTGTCCTGTCAAAGGGCTACACGCCCACCTGGAGGGCTGATCCTAACATTTACCAAGCAATCCCTTTGCTGCCGCCTTCTGGTTGATTATCATTTAAATCAGTTTCAATGTGATCCAGTCTAATGAGCAACTTTGACTTCACATAACAAGTTGACCATAATGTGAGATCTGAACTCTGTCTTGCAGGTCATGAGGAAGACTAGTGGTAAGAGGGCCTCGGCTGAGAAGAGCACCAACGATGCAGGTCAGAGGATTTTCTGTTGTTACATTACTTCTCCCTGTAGAGTCCAGATCGAAAATTTGAAGACTTGTTTGAAAACCATTTATTTCATTACATTAACATCCAGTCACAGCCAATGATAAAGTAGTTGGGTAATTTGTGGCAATAAAACCCTACATTTCTGCTCCCTCTGTGGTCTCTCCACCAGGAATGAAGTCTCCTGATAAATATGAGGACAGAGCAGCAGTGATCCAGCTGCTGGAGTAGGAAGGTCTGGGGGGGTTTGGCGCCCTCTCAAACATCAACATTGATCAGGACTGCTTGCCCATCCTGAACGACTTTCTGAAGGGTCTCACTGATAAGTAAGTATTATGCGCTCTGCTGTATCGATGCTTCCTATGTTTCAATAGCACACCCCGCTATACACAGTACAACAAGTCTGAGCCAAGACCAAACAACTGAAACTGTTCATTTGTTTCTCTATCAGGCAGTGGAGGGTGATCCGTGACAGCATGAGAGACCCTGTGAGTCGATCTGTCAACATTTGATGTGTTATTATTTGACTTTACACTTACTAGTCATACCATTCATTTTGTTGTGTTGAATGTCTCTTAGGTAAAAAGTGAATTGAAATGATTGTCTTCATGAAGCTGAACACCTCACATCAAAGCCTCACAAACAAATATTTCACTCTCTTTTAAATGAACACAGGTGAACAAGGCGAAGTTTGACATCACGTGCCGGGGGATAGTGAAACTAATCGCCAGCACGGCCATCGAGGTCCTCCTCCCGACTCTACAGCGCGTCATAGAGAGGAACGAGAGGACCAGTCCCAGTCCAGGATGTTGAGGCTGCAAGAGAAGGACCTCCCTAAGAGGGACGGCAGTGCCAAGGCCACCTGCAGGCAGCGGGTGAAGACCCCCTACCTCACAGCCACCGAGTGGAAGCAGGAGTCAAAGAAGAAACTGAGGAAGCCGGCCAGAAGGGCCTGCAAGCCAACTCTAGGGTCTTCCTCAGGGAGGTATGTTATGATCACAGCCATGCCTCGATGTATTGACGATTATGACCAGAACATCTGAGATAAAATGTTTTGACCATAGACAAAATACCAACAATAAGCAGAAAGTGTTACAACATACCACCTATCTTACTGTAAGAGATCAATCTCTCTACATGAGACATGAGTCATCATAGTCATCATAATCTCTCAGGGATTCATAAAGTTGCATTAAATTGAATTGAATGTAATATTTGTGTTTGTTTTGAAGTTCCCAGACCTCGCTGCAGACTGCCTACGGAGGAGCGCCTTCCCAGGATGACCCACTCCGAGTCCTCTTTGGGATCAACGAGGACACCATCCTCCAATCACTGTGTTTCAGCTCCTCTAGCTCATCAGATTGGACCAGAGCTCTGGTGAGAGACGTCCTGAAGCAGGTGAACTCTGACGTCTCTTTGATAATCTCATTGTCAAGCTCAGGGAAGTCCACCCCGATAGCCTGCGATAGGGACACCTCCATGTACGCAGCTCGGAGGATGATGCGCGTAGTGTCCACCAAGCTCCAGGAGTTAGGGGTTACTGGAGCAGTCGTGCCAAAGGTCAAGGACATGACCTCTAAGGCTGATCTGGGGCCGATGACGGCCGACATCATGACTGCCATCGTGGAGACGGTGGAGTCATGTGAAACAGATGATATGGGGGGCATGCAGCGAGCGGCTGTGATGCTCAGACAGTTGGCAGAGAAAATCAAGACGATCAGCTCTTGTCATTCTGTTCAGGAGGGCTCATTTGTTAGAGTGGAGGACAGACGTGTGTCCTCCGCTGGCGTTGTGGGACAAAACCTCGGCGTTATAACTAGTGAGGAGTTTCACTCCAGAGCTACCAAGGCCGTGGGTGCGATTCTATGTCGGAATATCCCCTGTTGTTCACCCTCTGGCTCCTATAGTGATGTCACTAGCCAGGCCAACATGGCCGACACGATGACCAACTCCCCCACTCCCAGTGATTTTGACTCTGAGGCGTCTCACCTCATCGATACCTTTGTGTCTGATGTTCAAGGTGTCATTCAAACCATTGATTTGGATGCGTCTGTTGATAGTGATAAAAATAAAATCTTCTTTGTTACCCGGGAGATTTTTGTCAATATGCAGAGGAAATTAGTTGAGTTATTTACACGAGAGTCGGCCACAAGTGGGAGGGCCTCAGCTTTATCTAATGGAGTGGAACCAACTCTAGAACTACAAGACATCAGCGATGAGGAACTTGCCTCCATTCATAGTGCTCGGAGTGACAGCTCTCAGGCCAGCTACTATGACGCCGTCACCAAAGAAGTCTTTGGTGAACTTGCAACCGCATTTAGAACTGAGGTTGCAAGGGTAGAGTCCTCATTCTCTGTCAGGAGCCAGTCCTCCATTGAGTCCCTAGCGGCTGGTATGTTTGTGGAAGGCGTCATTTCTCGACTGGAGGATTATCCAACTTCAAAATCCCCCTCCCTCTGTGATGACATGTATCTCGAGGATTTAGAGGATGTCCATCCCCAGATCAGCCCAAGTTCCAGCTTCGATAGTCTGTCAAATGAGGACATTAGATGTCAGGCCATCGAGGCTGTTAGGAGGTGGCTGCTGAAATCTGCCATGAGTATGTCTGTCCCCTGCAGTCCACCCAGCAGCACAGATATAGATGTCAATACGGAGGCCTCTGTTATTATTTACGAGTTTGTGGCAGACTTGAGGTCTATTACTCACTCAGCAGGGCCTGGTATCTCTAAGAAGGAATCACTGCCTGTTGCCCTGAATCTAGTTCAGAGGCTTCAGAGAAGGCTGGAAGAGTTTTACACGCGGCTGTTGTCCTTTAATGGCATATGCCGCAAATCTCCCATGGGACATGCTGGATCTATCCGTGGACCTCATCTGATACAAGTGTCACAGGAGTCTTGCCAGAGTCAGCCTCTACTGTCAACGAGTGTCTCACCAGTGTCTCTCCGAGGCCCTGGGGTGAGCCAGCTCCAACTAGACCACAGCACCAAAGAGGTTCTGGGTGAGATTCTGGTCTTTTATAAGACAGAGGACGAGCGGACACCCTCAACTGGAACGACGGCGTCGGATGAGTCCCCCGCTGCCAGTGAGCTTGTGGAGGACACATTGGCATGGTTGAAGGAGTACTCTGTCTCCTCCTCATTATCATCAGCAGAGAGTATGTTTTCCAGGGCAGTCGTTAGTGGACTGTCCAATGAGAACTTTCAGAGGCAGGCCACTGAGAACGTGAGAGACATTCTCATGGGATCAGTGAGATGCTCTCCGAGCTCGTTCAGTTCTTCCCACCGCTCTGGGTCAACTACCAGTTGGCTTAGCGAGTGTTATTTCTACCAACTGCTGCCCTCCAACTCCTCTATGTCACCTGCCAGTGCTGACTCTTCAGCATCAGACCTTGTTGGCACATTTGTGAAAGGCGTTAAGAGCCTCTTCCAGGACGTAGAGTCCTCACCCAGACCCAAAGTGGTGCCGACATACTCTGTGCTCCACAGGGGAAGTGTGGGAGGTTCCGAGGCCTCTGAGGTGTCACTGGCGAGTGGGCTTAGTGCTGATGAGGTGTCGGAGGTGAGACTGTGGTCTACAGCACTGAGCATATATAGAGATCTGCAGAGGAAGCTGAGGGAATTCTTTACTCAGAGGGAGAAACAAGTTGCTGATCAAAGCCAAAGTGTATCCATGGCTAGGGTTAAAGACAGCATTAGCCAGGTCTTGGTCGCCATTCAGGTTGACATGGAGGCGTGGTCAGACGAAATGGAGACCTCGGTGGAGCTAAGGCGATGGCACAGTGCTATATGTTGTCTGCGAGAGGAAGTAGAGATGGTGTGTAGTGAGGATATTCTCACTGGAACAGATGTTGTTTGGAAGTTGAGGGATGGAGCTTCCAGTGAGGAGCTGGTAGCTACAACGCCACTCAGGGCCGCCTCCTCTCGGTCCACTACCTCCACCCAAGGCTCCAAGTTTGATAATGTGCCTTTGACTCTCCCTGGAACTCCATCTCCCATTGTGATTCCTGTAGAAAGTAGTTTCCCCAGAAGCACAACCATCGACGACAGCTCCGATGAGACTGTTTCACAGAATTCAGTCAGTGACCCCAAACAGATGATGGCCGACCTGGTGAGCATCATGATGGACCACATGGACCTGGCTGTTCTCCAAGAGGTCACCTCTCCCAACACCGACCTCAGCAGACTGGAGGAGCTGCTGTCCCGGGGGAGGATTCGCACCCTGACCAACGCCCTTGTGGACAAACTCCAGGGGCTAATATCACTGCACAGCAGCCTACCAGTGGCTGGT
Organism: Argentina silus; assembly: GCF_951799395.1. NCBI lineage: Eukaryota > Metazoa > Chordata > Actinopteri > Argentiniformes > Argentinidae > Argentina > Argentina silus. The sequence goes on along the minus strand of NC_139659.1, from coordinate 21,969,624 downwards.
GGGAAGAGTGTGTCGGACAGTGTGCTGTCCAGAATGACGCGGACAGAGAAGCATGCCATGTTGTGCTCTGATCTGGTCTATTCCTTTGCGGAGGAGTCGGTGAAGCGCTTGCTTCTTCCCCAGGTGATGGACACTCTGTCAATGGGATCCGACACCAGACCAGCCTCCACAGCCTCACTCACACAGCCTCAGAGTGGTGTGACTCTTCCCCAGGCTGAGCCTGTGGCAAAGAAAGGGAAATTTGGATTCCTTTCAAAGTTGAAGAGCAAGGTAAAACTGAATATACAGCCACATTCGACATAATTCCACATTACATGAAGGAAATGTAATGTAAAGTCTTACACATTTATCATAAATATATATTCATCAGCAGTGGTGTGGTGTGTTGTTGTAGCAATGAAGGAGTTCAATACATTTACAGATATTTTCTGCCATTGATTCTTCTTCTGTAACAACTAATGTAGTGCTTCAAGAAGAGCAACCAGAATGTTGTCCAGTCTCCAGCCACAGGACAGGAGGACACCAAGGTTGCCCATGACGATGGGCACAGCATAGGTGAGTCACGTATAGAACACATAGGCCAAGAACATAACAACCAAACTAATATAGTATTCTATTCTGCAGCTATAGGCCTAGTGAAGCTCACATGAACTCTCTCTCCTCTCTCTGGAACCCACCACAGTGCCCACAGCTGTGACGACTCCCCATGAGGAGAGTGGAGCTTCTAAGAAGAAGCGATCCCTCCTCAAGAGGATGCTCAACGCTGTAAACAGCCTGTGCTGCTATCCATGCAAACAACGCTCATCCAAGAAGACCCAGTAACCGTCTTCATTCCCTCAATTAAATATCATTGCATTCCATTCCTTTTGATTGTGTATTTTTCATGTCTTATGAACTTGTTATGCTACTTGTTATGCTAACTGATAACTAACTGCTAAAGACAGTTCTCTTTGATCCAGTTGTGATACGTCTGGCAATCACCAGCTCATAATCAGTTCACCACTAATCATAATCCATCTGAACCGATCCACACATTATAAAGACATCTGTAGCATTACTCTTATTAAAACGACATGGAGTCCATTAAGAACATTTAGATATGCAGCTCATTAAGAACATTTAGATATGCAGCTCATTAATGTGAAACATAAACAGAGATTAGATGAAGGATTAGATTTAAGGTAAAATTGATTTGACACTAGGATTAAAGTTTCATTGGTGGTGTTACTCGCAAGCCAGCCTAGTTCCTCCGCTGCTGGCTCTATGATATTCAATATCAAGTTAACCTGGGCCACAGCTATTCAATAATTGATTAAATAGCTATGGCCCAATTACCACCATCATCACAGCCCATGAGTGCTGGTAGACCCAGTGCTGGTAGACGCAGTGCTGGTCGGCCCAGTGCTGGTATGTTTTTACTGTTTTCATCTTCAATTCATGATTACAGAAACAATCAAAAGCAATTACCTAGCAATGCACGATAGTTATATTATGCCTGATCCCAATTTGATTTTTGACATGAAAGCTGAGCTCATAGAGGACACATCATGTCACCTATCAATTTCCTAAATAAGTAGCTATCTATTTTTAGCATTGGTTCTGACATTACTTGGATTAAATGCATGTCTGGTTTTTATTATCCAAATAAGTCATGTTTTTTTTTTTTTTTTTTAAGTGAGAAAAAAGCTTGTCTACTCTACATTTGTACATGTAATTGGTTTTGGTGATATGGTATACATGTATGCAGGTAGGTTCTTGGTTCGAGTCCCACCAGAGTCGCTTGATTTCATTTTCTTCTCAAGCAGGGTTTATTTTGAAACAGCCTTTTCGGCGCATTTTCCTCGTCTTATTTCCTGTTGCTGGCATTGTTCTAACGGGTTTTTTTGGCACTTATCGACCAGTTTTGGAGGTCTCTGTGGCACAATTGGTTAGCGCGGTCGGTTGTTGACCGGAAGGCTGGTGGTTCGAGCCCACCCAGGGACGTCCTGTTTTTGATAGACTCTCCCCACTGTCAAATCCACTCTGGTTTGGCAGGACGGGTGGCTGACATTGAGTCCGAGTGTCTTTCATCTGACTTGGCATTGTAAATTTGCAGACAGATGGGCCAAGAAGAGGACCTGCAGGCGCTGTGGCTTAGTTGGTCAAAGTGCCTGTCTAGTAAACAGGAGATCCTGGGTTCAAATCCCAGCGGTGCCTGAAATTTCTGCTTGCACTCACAGCAAAATCCATCTTCAAGCTCCACTTTCTTTTGTTGGCTTCTCAGTGGTAGGGTCTCAAAGGCTGTGGGTTCGAGTCCCACCAGAGTCGCTTGATTTCATTTTCTTCTGAAAACAGATGACCTCGAGCAGGGTTTATTTTGAAACAGCCTTTTTGGCGCCTTCTCCTCGTCTTATTTCCTGTTGCTGGCATTGTTCTAACGGGGTTTTTTGGCACTTATCGAACAGTTCTCCAGGTCTCTGTGGCGCTACCCAGAGCACGTAAGGCTGTTGAATTTTCCATTAGCTCCATTAGCAGAGCCAATCGCAGCGCCCCATGCCATTAGTGCTCCATTAGTGACCATTAGCAGAGCCAATCGAGGTGCTCCAAGCCATTAGTGCGCCATTACTGTCCATGAGCAGAGCCAATCGCAGCGCTCCATGCCATTAGTGCGCCATTTTGTGGGCGGGTGACGTTTGGCTGTGGACTTTCGTCACACTGCTCAGGTCAGACCGGTAACCTTGCTTGATATATTGATTTGATCAATGGAATTGTTTATATAAATTATTACTGTCTTGTCTTATCAGTTCATAGCAACACACTTGCAGCTCTCGTTGTTTGTTGACGAGAGACAGACGCTAGTTCTACGTTCGCTGAAAACTGGATTCCATGATATATTGATTTGATCAATGGAAATGCTATGCTGAATTAATACTCTGTTGTTTAATCAGTTTATAACAACACACTATAAGTTCGCTGTTAACGAGAGACGGATACGAGCGAGTTCGAGTGCTACCTAGGGTAAGCTAGCTGTACGATCGCTGAAAATCTGTGTCAAATCACTAAAACCAACTTGAATAACTTCCTTATATTAGTTGAATCACTAAGATAAGATCTCCGATGATGAAATATGTGCTTGTCACTTGTTTGCTGGCGAAATGTTGAAACTGTCGCCTGTGTCGTGTCATTATACCGTTAAGTGCAGAGAGTGATCCATTCTAGATAGATTGATTTGATTCATAGCCATTTTTATTGACAATTAAGTGTATGGTGATGAAGGCTTATGATTGATGACAGGTAGACAGATTTCATTGATTATAAAATATTGCTACTAGTCCCATGACAGACTTTCACAGTTAGATATATTGCTCCTAGTCCCATGACAGACTATGACAGTTAGATTGACATTCTTCCTCTTGTTGGCCTCAGATGGCGACCAAGAAGCACAGGGCCATGGGGGATAGGACAGTGAGTGGCTGTCTCGCCTCAAGACCTCTGTCACCACTGGGGTTTTGTCCTCTGATGTAGGGGACAGGCCAGCCCCCAGTCAGAAGAGGTGGTATGCTCTCTACCAGAAGGTAAAGTTTGTCTGTGAAGTACACCAACAGATATGTTCAATGCAGACACGCGACCAGACATCACTGTTTGGTGGGCCAGATTTGTGTCTGTGGATTTCACTCCCAGAAGGTAATCAAGGGACATCAGATGTGACTGTTTGTCATGCTGAAAAAGAATCCCATTATCAGTAGTATTGATACTTGTTGTATCTGTATGTCTTCAGCAGCCAGCCAGTGTTCCACCGGCACCCACATCTGCCTCAGTGCCTGCTGCTGCCACGGTTCAGGGTCCAGCTCCACCTCATGCCACAGCCCCTGCAGAGACCACAGCCTCAGAGTCCTCTGCGGCCTACATTGACTGTGTCAAAGGTAAATATTTCCATAACATTTTGACAAACTTTATCCATCTATTTTATCGAAGCACTGTTTTGTCATCATTTTATTCTGACCAATTTCACTTGCCATTCTTCTCTTCAGTTTTATCAACCCCGGTTTGGAGGGGCTTCTGGTGCTGCAGCCAAACCAAACCTTGTGGCTAGGAAGCCTGTTGAGGTATTACATGGATTTGTTCGTCTTAATATCTCTGTGTTATTAGTGTAACTCGAGTGTGACTAATGTGGCTTATGCCTACAATCACATAGATATATGCACAATCACAATATCAATCAACCTAACAATCACAATATACTCTCCTGGTGTACTCTACCTTTCCTCTCCCTCACAGTCTCTGTCCAGCCCTGCTACTACCTCTGCTGGTACTGCCAGCAGTGCTACGGCCTCCATGAGGACCCCTTCCCCTGTCCCCAAGTCCTTTTCCAGCTCTGCTACGGCCTCCATGAGGACCCCTTCTCCTGTACCCAAGTCCCTGTCCAGACCTGATACGGCCTCTATGAGGACCCCTTCCCCTGTACTACCCATGTCCCCCTCCAGCCCTGCCTCCACCTATATTACGACCATCTCCCCTTTCTCTCTGCCTCCATCCCCCTCTGTTACGGCGTTTGTGAGGACCACCTCTACCTCTCAGGCTACTGCTAGCCTTGCAAGTGCCTCTGTAAGTGCTCTCCTTTTTACCTGTGTTTGTGTGTCCTTTTGTGTCTGTTTCTGTGTGTGTGTGTGTGTGTGTGTGTGTGTGTGTGTGTGTGTGTGTGTGTGTGTGTGTGTGTGTGTGTGTTAAATAACTATGATAGGATTATTGCATGTGTAATTCACTGAGTTTGGCTTCTTTTTTTTTTGTTTAAGGATGAGTCCAATGTGGGTGTTTTCCCTACTACTGGTCCTGCTGCCCCTCCTGGTCCTCTCCTTGGTCCTGCTGCCCTTCCTAGTCCTCTCCTTGGTCCTGCTGCCCCTCCTGGTCCTCTCCTTGGTCCTGCTGCCCCTCCTGGTACTCTCCCTGGTCCTGCTGCCCCTCCTGGTCCTCTCTATTGTCCTGCTGCCCCTCCTGGTCCTCTCTATTGTCCTGCTGCCCCTCCTGGTCCTCTCTATTGTCCTGCTGCCCCTGCCTTTCTCGGTCAGGCCCCCGATTCATTCTGGCTGCCGGCAGAGATGAAGAAGACCATTCCACAGCAAGACCAGCGATCATTGCCTCCACTCTATGGGAGAACCAGAGGCTGCGGCCAAACTTGAAGCTCTGGTACGAGCCACCGATACCAATGCTCATTTATAACCAGGCCCCAACACCAGGGCACTTTTTCACCCACAGTTTTATTCAATCAATTAGACACATTGCTAATCGCGAGTGATGCAGTCCACAAGAGGTCTGATCATTTAAGATGCATAAACAAAGTTACACACGCAACTTGAATAGAGTAACAGACCTATAGGCCCATTAAATATCATTAAAACAACAGCAAGTGTATATTTTTTTATTTCAAATATAAATCGTTTTATCTGAGTTCTACAAGAGAAAGAAACAGAGGTCTGCTCATTTCAGATGCATAAACAAAGTTACACACACACACACACAAGTTGAATAGAGCAGTGTTTCTCAACCTTTTTTCAGTCGCGGCACCCTTTGCATGAATAAAAAATCTCAAGGCACCCCAATATATATATATTATTTTTTTTAATGTTGATTATCATTAGAATACACACACTGTCTCTGACGAACAACAAATGCATGACGCATGTAGCCTACTACTCTTACACGCACGCACGCACGCACGCACGCATACACACACACACACACACAGGGGGGCGTAAATGTGACTTACTCTCAGTGAGAGATTTGGGCCTGGGAGGATGCACACAACCGCTCTATTCTCGCAGGAATGGATGACAGACACACACGTAGCTCCTGGTCCACAGCTCTCAGGCGCTCTCTGTACTTGTTCTTGATGCAGGTTAAGCTCGAAAAGCTCAGTTCACACAAATATGTCGTGGAAAAGGGTAACAGTATGTCAACGGCACTACTTGACACTATCGGGTATTCCTTTTCCAATGATATCCAAAATGTATCCAATGTCATATCTTGAAATTTCATCCTTAATGTACGATCTTCTTTCATCTCTGCCAGTTGCGCCTGTGCCTGCATTGGCAGGTCGGCTGCGCTCTCCAAAGCGCACGAATTCCAAGGGTCACGGACCCAGTCAAAACCAGCAAAGGTCTCAGCTGGAAAATACTTATTAAATCTCTCGTCAAGGGTTTGCAGATGCTGAGAGATAAGGCCAGAAAGTTGTTTGCTGTTTGGATGTGCACTGTACAGGGGAAACATCTCAACTCTCCCCTGTTTCACACAAGAGCGCCATAGAGTGACTTTAGACTTGAAGCCACGCAATTTGTCTGATGAGCTTAGTAGATTTTCCTCTTTACCTTGCATTTTAGAATTAAGTTGATTGAGGTGCTTAAATATATCGGCCAGGTATGTGAGTTTCGCGCACCATTGCGCATCTGCAATGAACTCTTTATATGCAGAATTCTCTCCCGCTAGAAACACTCTGACTTCTTCTCTTAACTCGTACAGTCGGTCCAAGCACTTTCCGCGTGAGAGCCAGCGGACATCCGTGTGCAGCAACAAGCTCTGATGCTCGGCTCCCATTTCCTCGCATAGAATGGAAAAAAGACTTTAACGGTCGCGCCTTTATGAAATTAACTATGTCCACTGCCCTGTCCAGTACATCTGAAAGATATTTCGGTAAAGTCTTGGCAACCAGTGCCTCCCTGTGAAGGAAACAATGCGTTGTGCGAACATTTTGGTTTTGCGCTCTGATCCTGCTGATGAAACCTTTGACATTGCCGGTCATCGCAGCAGCGCCATCGGTGCAGACAGATACAATTTTTCCAACTTAGACCTCCCTGTTCAAGGTACTCTGTTGTGACACGGTATATTTCCTCTCCCGTTGTTTTGTGCGGCAAACACTTGCAAAATAAAAGATTCTCACTACTTTCTCCTCCATCAATAAATCTCACAAATCCCAAAAGTTGTGCGTGGCCACTCACGTCTGTTGATTCATCAACTTGCAGAGAGAATTTCCCACATAGCCTTATTTTCTCTAAGACCACGTCTTCTATGTCTGCCGACATGTCATTTATACGCCTTCCAATGGTAGAGTTCGAAAGTGGTACCTTTGCGATCTCTTTAGCTGCTTGTGGGCCTATCATTTTGTTTACAATAGCCGTGCAGGCTGGCATTATTACAGGCTGGCATTATTACTGATTCGGCAATGGTGTGAGGCTTTTTAGCCTTAGCTATTATTTCGGCTACCAGGTAGCTAGCCTCCAGTGCATTGTTTGAGACTTTCGCACACTTGAACATCACCTGCTCCTGTCGGCTGTGTTCGCTTTTCAAACGAACAAAGTATTCAGACTGTGGAGCTTTTTTTTCCAAAAACTTGTCCATGCTGCTGGCTAATTAACCGCTGCACAACGCTATGACAACTCATCCGATATCGCGCGCTGTAAATAAAAGCATTTGCCTACGTCATGCAGCCTACCTTCCAAACACTGATCGCAGCGTCGGTAGGCTACTAGAAAATTAATCCGAACTATTTTCTCTGATGTGTGCCTCGATTTACTTAACTGTATGATACAGCTAAAAGAAAGATTCCAAAATGATGCATTCATTTATTTCAATTTCACTATATTAGCCTAGTGTCAGCCACGTTTCTGCGGCACCCCTAAGGATGCCAGACGGCACCCAAGGGTGCCGCGGCACCCCTGTTGAGAAACACTGGAATAGAGTAACAGACCTGTAGGCCCATAGCACAGTCATTAAACATCATTAAAACAACAGCAAGTGTACATAAACTTATGTTTGTTATGTCACAAGAAGCAAGATATTGGCTCAAGGGATCTTGAATTTACACAAAACAACACTTTGGGAGACTTTGCCTGTTTTTATTTCTGGCACTGGATTCGAACCGGTGACCTTCGGATCCACTCTTCCCCCCATTCAAAAACGGAAAAGGCGACATTTTTTATTTTTCTTTAATTGTTTAGAATACATACTGACAAATAAACTAGTAGATAATGGAAAAGAAACCTATATTTTTCTCTCTCTCTTTCTTTTCCCTCTTTTTCTCCCTTTTATCTCTCTTTTTTCTCCTGTTTCTTCTTCACCCTTCTTCCCCTTTTTCACACCTTCTTCCACCCCCTTAACAGACTATTGTTCCCCAGCACTGGTGTAATTGGTTAGCGCGTTCGGCTGTGAACTGGAACCCTGGTGGTTCGAGCCCACCGAGGGACGTCCTGTTTTTGATAGACTCCCCACTGTCAATTCCAGGACGAGTGGCTGACTTTGAGTCTGAGTGTCTTTCATCTGACTTGGCATTGCAAGTTTGCAGACAGATGTGCCAAGAAAAGGACCTGCAGGCTCTGTGGCTTAGTTGTTCAAAGTGCCTGTCTAGTAAACAGAAGATCCTGTGTTCGAATCCCAGTGGTGCCTTAAATCTCTGCTTCCACTCACAGCAAAATCCATCTTCATGCTCCACTTTCGTTTCTTAGCTTCACAGTGGTAGGGATTCAAAGGTTGTGGGTTCAGGATGGGTGGCCGACATCGAATCCCGTCTTATTTGGTCTTGCAAGTTTACTGACAAATGGGTTGAGAGGAGTGTTTGCAGGCGCTGTGGCTTAGTTGGTCAAAGTGCCTGTTTTGTAAACAGGGGATCCTGGGTTTGAATCCCAGCAGTGCCTTAGTATTCTGCTTGCACTCACAGCAAAATCCATCTTCAAGCTCTGCCTCATTTTTCCTTTTCACAGTGTTAGCCTTTTTGGTTACAGGGGAGAGAGTACATTCTTTTTTTCACTCAGGCTCTGTGGTGCAATGGATAGCGCATTGGACTTCTAGTCTTCTCAGTGGTAGGGATTCAAAAGTTCTGGTTTCAGGATGGGTGGCCGACATCGAATCCCGTCTTATTTGGTCTTGCAAGTTTACTGACAAATGGGTTGAGAGGAGTGTTTGCAGGGGCTGTGGCTTAGTTCGTCAAAGTGCCTGTTTCGTTAACAGGGGATCTTGTGTTCGAATCCCAGCGGTGCCTTAGAATTCTGCTTGCACTCACAGCAAAATCCATCTTCAAGCTCTGCCTCATTTTTCCTTTTCACAGTGTTAGCCTTTTTGGTTACAGGGGAGAGAGTACATTCTTTTTTTCACTCAGGCTCTGTGGCGCAATGGATAGCGCATTGGACTTCTAGTCTTCTCAGTGGTAGGGATTCAAAAGTTCTGGTTTCAGGATGGGTGGCCGACATCGAATCCCGTCTTATTTGGTCTTGCAAGTTTACTGACAAATGGGTTGAGAGGAGTGTTTGCAGGGGCTGTGGCTTAGTTCGTCAAAGTGCCTGTTTCGTTAACAGGGGATCTTGTGTTCGAATCCCAGCGGTGCCTTAGAATTCTGCTTGCACTCACAGCAAAATCCATCTTCAAGCTCTGCCTCATTTTTCCTTTTCACAGTGTTAGCCTTTTTGGTTACAGGGGAGAGAGTACATTCCTTTTTTTAGTCAGGCTCTGTGGCGCAATGGATAGCGCATTGGACTTCTAGGCTTCTCAGTGGTAGGCATTCAAAGGTTGTGGGTTCGAGTCCCACCAGAGTCGCATGATTAAATTTTCTTCTGAAAACAGATGACCTCGAGCAGGGTTTATTTTGAAACAGCCTTTTCGGCGCCTTCTCCTCGTCTTCTTTCCTGTTGCTGACATTGTTCTAACGTTTTTTTTGGCACTCTTAGACAAGTTCTGTAGGTCTCTGTGGCGCAATTGGTGAGCGTGTTCGGCTGTTAAGCAGAAGGCTGGTGGTTTGAGCCCAACCAGGGACGTTCAGGTTTTGATATACTCTCCTCACTGTCAAATCCACTCTGGTTTGGTAGGATGGGTGGCTAACATTGAGTCCAAGCGTCTTTCATCTGACTTGGCATTGCAAGTTTGCAGACAAATGGATGAAGAAAAGGACTTGCAAGCGCTGTGGATTAGTTGGTCAAAGTGCCTGTCTAGTAAACATGAGAACGTGGGTTTGAATCCCAGTGGTGCTTTAGATTTCTGCTTGCACTCACAGCAAAATCCGTCTTCGAGCTCCACTTTCTTTTGTTGGCTTCTGAGTTGTAGGGATTCAAAGGTTGTGGATTTGATTCGCACTAGAGTCGCTTGATTTTACCTTCTTCTGAAAACAGATGACCTCCACCAAGGTCAAGAAAAAAGTCCAAAGTGAACCATGGGACCCTTGAGTGGAATAAGGTGATGTACTGAGCTCACCTATGAAGTCAAGGTAATCCGAAGGAATCCCTTCGATCAGTCAAGGTATGTTTTTTTTAGGGCTGTCAAATGATTAACATTTTTAATCAGATTAATCACAGCTTAAAAATTAATTAATCATGATTAATCACCATTCGATTCGGTCCAAAATATGCCATTTACTTCTGTATATTGTTGCGGGAATTGAAAGATAAATGACAGAAGGCGGATATATACATTTAACATACAATATGTATGTATGCATGTTTATTATAATAACATCCACAGTGTGGTATTAATATTGAAAAATATACACCAAACTGCTGTACAATGACAACATTGTTATTGCTATTCCTCGAAACAAAGTAGGATGGTGTTAAGAACATTCTTTTTGTAACACACTTACTTGGCCATTAGCCAAGCCATTTCTCTTATTTGAATGAAACCTTTTTCTTTTCTTTTTTACAATAACATTTCCTTGTCAAAATAGGAAAACAAAATAGGGTGGTGTCTCTTTCTGTAACACACTTTCTAGCCATCTTAGCCATTTCTCTTCAACAAAGGAAAAACAAAAAACAAAGACATTCTCTTTTTTTATCTTTTCTATCAAACCAAAAGAACATGGCCTACACATTTACATGTGGCCCTCTTCTCTACTCATCCTTTAGCCAGTTGCTCAGGCAAACCAACTTGTCCACATTTTCTGAGAGTAAAGCTGACCGCTTCTTTTGCACAATGTGACCTGCTAGTGAGAAGAGTCTTTCACATGGAACTGAGGATGCAGGAGTGGCTAGATATTTCCGAGCCAGTGGGGTCAGCTTGTCATGGGCTCCTGCATGTGATGACCACCACTGCAAGGGACAGTCCGTCATATCAATGGTGGGCTCTGCTCTGTACCTGTGTAAGGCTCTGTCAGGCTGTACCTCTTCTTCATCTGATTCTGAATCTGAGCCCAGCTGTAGAAGAAGGTTCATTTTCTTCTTGGGTGGCCCATCTTCAGAAGTGTGTGGAGATCTTGTAGGTGATTCACGTAGCAGGTCTCCAAGTGTGGTCCACACCTCTTCTCTGTCTGCCTTGGGCACGCTCTTCAAGTCTTTAAAACGTGGATCCAGTGCGGTTGCAATCTTGAGCCATGCATTGTTGGTGTGTTCTTGGCGGGAGGCTAGGTCTTCCTTGAATTTTGTCTTAAATCTCAACACGTATGCAGGGTCCTCATCAGAAACTTCCATTACACGGCGCAAGTGGCAGAGGGCAGGTAGTACCACTGAGCAGGAGACGTAGGCCTCCCCACCCAGGATCTGAGTCACATACCTGCAGTGGAACACACACACACACACACACACACACACACACACACACACACACACACACACACACACACAGAGACAGACAGACAGACAGACAGACAGACAGACAGACAGAGACAGACAGACAGACAGACAGACACACACACACACACACACACACAGAGACAGACAGACAGACACACACACACACACACACACACACACAGAGAGAGAGAGAGACAGACAGACACAGACAGACAGACAGACAGACACACACACACACACACACACACACACACACAGAGAGAAGGAGAGAGACACAAGTAAATTACTTGAACGCAAGTCGTTGCATTTAATAGTAGATTAACGTTTGGTTTAATAATTTAATTTCAGCCTACAATGAATGGCCACAATATATGATGGAAGGCTTACCGGCAGGGCTCTAGAAGGGTCTCCAGTTTCTGGAGTTTATCCCATTCTGCTGGCGTCAGCATAACGAGATTATGCTGCTGTTGATCCAGGGTTGCTTTTATTGCTGCTTGATTGGCGATGATGCGTTTGACCATTTCAAGTGTGGAATTCCACCGCGTGGGAACGTCTTGAATCAGTGGCTCCTGCTGCTGTCCGAGTTTCACCTGCTCTGCATTCAGCTCCGCTATGTTTGCTGGGCTGTGTTTAAAATGTCCCACAAGTTTTCGACACTTGGCTAACGCAGCAACAAATCCGCTGTCAGCGAGACTCACAGTGATGCTTCTCTGTATGACGTGAGCGATACAGGGCATATGCTCATACGGTAGAATACGAGCCGCAGCAATCATATTGCGTGCACTGTCAGTCCCGATGGTTGTGACTTTCTCTTCAATTTCCCACTTGCGTGCTACAGTTTGAAACTGTTCTGCACATGCCTGAGCAAAGTGACGTTCTTCTGTTTTCATTATAGTTAGCGCAAAGGACTGCAATTCCCATGTTTTAGTGATTTGATGTGCAGTGACTCCCAAGTAATTTGTGTTACTCACTGATGTCCAGTGGTCTCCCGTCAGGGCGACATATTCCGCTTGAGCTAAAGCCTCCTCTTTTTTCCCCTTCTCAGTTTCATAGAGTGCGTGGATTCTAGTCATTATTGTGCCTCTGCATGGTGGCTTGTAGGATGTATCGAGGGACGCTACTTTCAAAACATTGGCGAAGCCCTTGTCTTCAACGATGGAAATCGGTCTACAGTCCTTTGCAACCCATTTGGCAATTGTGTTGGTTAATTTATCCGAGTTGGACTTACTTACTGGTCTGCGTTCATTCAGGGTTGTCTGACGCAGGCCAGGTGTAGCACTGGAAACCCCAACAAGTGCATGCTTAGCGTTGAGATGGTACTTTAAGCTTGAACAGCTTCGGTGAAACTGAAACTCTTTCTTGCAGTATGTACACATTACTATTTGTTTATTCATTGTTCCATCTTTGTTTTTTTTAAACTCAAACCCATCCAGAGGGCCAACGTCTTGCTCCATGCTGTGACTTGTTAGCATCCGCTCGCCGCTCAGCTGCACACTGGAGCGACATCGGGTGGAATTATGGGATGTATGGGTGGGGGGTTCTGCGCATGCGTTAAATGCGTCAAATATTTTAACGTGATTAATTACAAAATTTAATTACCGACGTTAACGCGTTAATTTTGACAGCCCTAGTTTTTTTCTCTTTTTAATTGGTCAAACAATCTTCTTTTTTAAATGTTTCGAATTTTGGGTAAATAGCTCCTCGTTAGTATAGTGGTGAGTATCCCCGCCTGTCACGCGGGAGACCGGGGTTCGATTCCCCGACGGGGAGAAATCCATCTTATTCCTAGCATCTCATGTCCTGAAGAATCGTTTCGCTAACTTGCACAATGTCCCTTGCTGTCCTTTCACTTCAGAGCACAAAAACAAAAAACGTATATCTGTCGTGTTGAATCTCCTTTGTTTTTGGCAGGGTTTTTAAGAAAAAGGTTATTGCTCGAGGTTCCACCGAGAATTGAACTCGGATCACTGGATTCAAAGTTCAAAGTGCTATCCTTTACACCATGGAACCGTGCTCACCATTACAGAATGGAGCCCTTAACTGGATGGAGTTGATCCTGTGGCGATGGATACCTTGTCAAGGTAATGAAAAACCCTCCAATCAGGCAAAACACTTTGGAAACTGCACAGATACAGTCTTTTTAAAGAAACAAGCCATGTCCACAGGTTCCACTGAGATTTGAACTCAGATCGTAGGATTCAGAGTCCTGAGTGCTAACCATTACACCATGGAACCATTGACTTTGACAAGGTGATGTACTGAGCTCACCTATGAAGTCAAGGTAATCCGAAGGAATCCCTTCGATCAGTCAAGGTATGTTTTTTTCTCTTTTTAATTGGTCAAACAATCTTCTTTTTGAAATGTTTCGAATTTTGGGTAAATAGCTCCTCGTTAGTATAGTGGTGAGTATCCCCGCCTGTCACGCGGGAGACCGGGGTTCGATTCCCCGACGGGGAGAAATCCATCTTATTCCTAGCATCTCATGTCCTGAAGAATCGTTTCGCTAACTTGCACAATGTCCCTTGCTGTCCTTTCACTTCAGAGCACAAAAACAAAAAACGTCTATCTGTCGTGTTGAATCTCCTTTGTTTTTGGCAGGGTTTTTAAGAAAAAGGTTATTGCCCGAGGTTCCACCGAGAATTGAACTCAGATCACTGGATTCAAAGTTCAAAGTGCTATCCTTTACACCATGGAACCGTGCTCACCATTACAGAATGGAGCCCTTAACTGGATGGAGTTGATCCTGTGGCGATGGATACCTTGTCAAGGTAATGAAAAACCCTCCAATCAGGCAAAACACTTTGGAAACTGCACAGATACAGTCTTTTTAAAGAATCAAGACATGTCCACAGGTTCCACTGACATTTGAACTCAGATCATAGATTTCAAAGTCCTGAGTGCCTACCATTACACTATGGAACCCTTGTCTGTGACAAGGTGATCCACTCAGCTCACCTATGAAGTCAAGGTAATCCGAAAGAATCCCTTCGATCAGTCAAGGTTTTTTTTATCTCTCTTTTGAATTGTTAAAACAATCATCTTTTTGAAATGTGTGGAATTTTGGGGTAAACAACTCCTCGTTAGTATAGTGGTGAGTATCCCCGCCTGTCACGCGGGAGACCGGGGTTCGATTCCCCGACGGGGAGAAATTCATCTTATTCCTAGCATCTCATGGCCTGAAGAATCGTTTCGCTAACTTGCACAATGTCCTTTGCGGTCCTTTCACTTCAGAGCACAAAAACAACAAACGTCAATTTGTCCTGTTGAATCTCCTTCTTCTTTGGCAGGGTTTTTAAGAACAGGGTTGTTGCCCAAGGTTCCACCTAGATTTGAACTCGGATCACTAGATTTAAAGTCCAAAGTGCTAACCATTACACCATGGAACCGTTCTCACCATTATGTTACGGAACCTTTCACTGGATGGAGTTGATCCTGTGGAGACGGGTACATTTTCAAGATTATGAGAAACCTTCCAATCAGGCAAAACACTTTTTCACCTGCACAGATACAGTCTTTTTAAAGAAACAAGCCATGTCCACAGGTTCCACTGAGATTTGAACTCAGATCGCAGGATTCAGAGTCCTGAGTGCTAACCATTACACCATGGAACCATTGACTTTGACAAGGTGATGTACTGAGCTCACCTATGAAGTCAAGGTAATCCGAAGGAATCCCTTCGATCAGTCAAGGTATGTTTTTTTCTCTTTTTAATTGGTCAAACAATCTTCTTTTTGAAATGTTTCGAATTTTGGGTAAATAGCTCCTCGTTAGTATAGTGGTGAGTATCCCCGCCTGTCACGCGGGAGACCGGGGTTCGATTCCCCGACGGGGAGAAATCCATCTTATTCCTAGCATCTCATGTCCTGAAGAATCGTTTCGCTAACTTGCACAATGTCCCTTGCTGTCCTTTCACTTCAGAGCACAAAAACAAAAAACGTCTATCTGTCGTGTTGAATCTCCTTTGTTTTTGGCAGGGTTTTTAAGAAAAAGGTTATTGCCCGAGGTTCCACCGAGAATTGAACTCGGATCACTGGATTCAAAGTTCAAAGTGCTATCCTTTACACCATGGAACCGTGCTCACCATTACAGAATGGAGCCCTTAACTGGATGGAGTTGATCCTGTGGCGATGGATACCTTGTCAAGGTAATGAAAAACCCTCCAATCAGGCAAAACACTTTGGAAACTGCACAGATACAGTCTTTTTAAAGAATCAAGACATGTCCACAGGTTCCACTGACATTTGAACTCAGATCATAGATTTCAAAGTCCTGAGTGCCTACCATTACACTATGGAACCCTTGTCTGTGACAAGGTGATCCACTCAGCTCACCTATGAAGTCAAGGTAATCCGAAAGAATCCCTTCGATCAGTCAAGGTTTTTTTTCTCTCTCTTTTGAATTGTTAAAACAATCATCTTTTTGAAATGTGTGGAATTTTGGGGTAAACAACTCCTCGTTAGTATAGTGGTGAGTATCCCCGCCTGTCACGCGGGAGACCGGGGTTCGATTCCCCGACGGGGAGAAATTCATCTTATTCCTAGCATCTCATGGCCTGAAGAATCGTTTCGCTAACTTGCACAATGTCCTTTGCGGTCCTTTCACTTCAGAGCACAAAAACAACAAACGTCAATTTGTCCTGTTGAATCTCCTTCTTCTTTGGCAGGGTTTTTAAGAACAGGGTTGTTGCCCAAGGTTCCACCTAGATTTGAACTCGGATCACTAGATTTAAAGTCCAAAGTGCTAACCATTACACCATGGAACCGTTCTCACCATTATGTTACGGAACCTTTCACTGGATGGAGTTGATCCTGTGGAGACGGGTACATTTTCAAGATTATGAGAAACCTTCCAATCAGGCAAAACACTTTTTCACCTGCACAGATACAGTCTTTTTAAAGAAACAAGCCATGTCCACAGGTTCCACTGAGATTTGAACTCAGATCGCAGGATTCAGAGTCCTGAGTGCTAACCATTACACCATGGAACCATTGACTTTGACAAGGTGATGTACTGAGCTCACCTATGAAGTCAAGGTAATCCGAAGGAATCCCTTCGATCAGTCAAGGTATGTTTTTTTCTCTTTTTAATTGGTCAAACAATCTTCTTTTTGAAATGTTTCGAATTTTGGGTAAATAGCTCCTCGTTAGTATAGTGGTGAGTATCCCCGCCTGTCACGCGGGAGACCGGGGTTCGATTCCCCGACGGGGAGAAATCCATCTTATTCCTAGCATCTCATGTCCTGAAGAATCGTTTCGCTAACTTGCACAATGTCCCTTGCTGTCCTTTCACTTCAGAGCACAAAAACAAAAAACGTCTATCTGTCGTGTTGAATCTCCTTTGTTTTTGGCAGGGTTTTTAAGAAAAAGGTTATTGCCCGAGGTTCCACCGAGAATTGAACTCGGATCACTGGATTCAAAGTTCCAAGTGCTATCCTTTACACCATGGAACCGTGCTCACCATTACAGAATGGAGCCCTTAACTGGATGGAGTTGATCCTGTGGCGATGGATACCTTGTCAAGGTAATGAAAAACCCTCCAATCAGGCAAAACACTTTGGAAACTGCACAGATACAGTCTTTTTAAAGAATCAAGACATGTCCACAGGTTCCACTGACATTTGAACTCAGATCATAGATTTCAAAGTCCTGAGTGCCTACCATTACACTATGGAACCCTTGTCTGTGACAAGGTGATCCACTCAGCTCACCTATGAAGTCAAGGTAATCCGAAAGAATCCCTTCAATCAGTCAAGGTTTTTTTTATCTCTCTTTTGAATTGTTAAAACAATCATCTTTTTGAAATGTGTGGAATTTTGGGGTAAACAACTCCTCGTTAGTATAGTGGTGAGTATCCCCGCCTGTCACGCGGGAGACCGGGGTTCGATTCCCCGACGGGGAGAAATTCATCTTATTCCTAGCATCTCATGGCCTGAAGAATCGTTTCGCTAACTTGCACAATGTCCTTTGCGGTCCTTTCACTTCAGAGCACAAAAACAACAAACGTCAATTTGTCCTGTTGAATCTCCTTCTTCTTTGGCAGGGTTTTTAAGAACAGGGTTGTTGCCCAAGGTTCCACCTAGATTTGAACTCGGATCACTAGATTTAAAGTCCAAAGTGCTAACCATTACACCATGGAACCGTTCTCACCATTATGTTACGGAACCTTTCACTGGATGGAGTTGATCCTGTGGAGACGGGTACATTTTCAAGATTATGAGAAACCTTCCAATCAGGCAAAACACTTTTTCACCTGCACAGATACAGTCTTTTTAAAGAAACAAGCCATGTCCACAGGTTCCACTGAGATTTGAACTCAGATCGCAGGATTCAGAGTCCTGAGTGCTAACCATTACACCATGGAACCATTGACTTTGACAAGGTGATGTACTGAGCTCACCTATGAAGTCAAGGTAATCCGAAGGAATCCCTTCGATCAGTCAAGGTATGTTTTTTTCTCTTTTTAATTGGTCAAACAATCTTCTTTTTGAAATGTTTCGAATTTTGGGTAAATAGCTCCTCGTTAGTATAATGGTGAGTATCCCCGCCTGTCACGTGGGAGACCGGGGTTCGATTCCCCGACGGGGAGAAATCCATCTTATTCCTAGCATCTCATGTCCTGAAGAATCGTTTCGCTAACTTGCACAATGTCCCTTGCTGTCCTTTCACTTCAGAGCACAAAAACAAAAAACGTCTATCTGTCTTGTTGAATCTCCTTTGTTTTTGGCAGGGTTTTTAAGAAAAAGGTTATTGCCCGAGGTTCCACCGAGAATTGAACTCGGATCACTGGATTCAAAGTTCAAAGTGCTATCCTTTACACCATGGAACCGTGCTCACCATTACAGAATGGAGCCCTTAACTGGATGGAGTTGATCCTGTGGCGATGGATACCTTGTCAAGGTAATGAAAAACCCTCCAATCAGGCAAAACACTTTGGAAACTGCACAGATACAGTCTTTTTAAAGAATCAAGACATGTCCACAGGTTCCACTGACATTTGAACTCAGATCATAGATTTCAAAGTCCTGAGTGCCTACCATTACACTATGGAACCCTTGTCTGTGACAAGGTGATCCACTCAGCTCACCTATGAAGTCAAGGTAATCCGAAAGAATCCCTTCGATCAGTCAAGGTTTTTTTTCTCTCTCTTTTGAATTGTTAAAACAATCATCTTTTTGAAATGTGTGTAATTTTGGGGTAAACAACTCCTCGTTAGTATAGTGGTGAGTATCCCCGCCTGTCACGCGGGAGACCGGGGGTTCGATTCCCCGACGGGGAGAAATTCATCTTATTCCTAGCATCTCATGGCCTGAAGAATCGTTTCGCTAACTTGCACAATGTCCTTTGCGGTCCTTTCACTTCAGAGCACAAAAACAACAAACGTCAATTTGTCCTGTTGAATCTCCTTCTTCTTTGGCAGGGTTTTTAAGAACAGGGTTGTTGCCCAAGGTTCCACCTAGATTTGAACTCGGATCACTAGATTTAAAGTCCAAAGTGCTAACCATTACACCATGGAACCGTTCTCACCATTATGTTACGGAACCTTTCACTGGATGGAGTTGATCCTGTGGAGACGGGTACATTTTCAAGATTATGAGAAACCTTCCAATCAGGCAAAACACTTTTTCACCTGCACAGATACAGTCTTTTTAAAGAAACAAGCCATGTCCACAGGTTCCACTGAGATTTGAACTCAGATCGCAGGATTCAGAGTCCTGAGTGCTAACCATTACACCATGGAACCATTGACTTTGACAAGGTGATGTACTGAGCTCACCTATGAAGTCAAGGTAATCCGAAGGAATCCCTTCGATCAGTCAAGGTATGTTTTTTTCTCTTTTTAATTGGTCAAACAATCTTCTTTTTGAAATGTTTCGAATTTTGGGTAAATAGCTCCTCGTTAGTATAGTGGTGAGTATCCCCGCCTGTCACGCGGGAGACCGGGGTTCGATTCCCCGACGGGGAGAAATCCATCTTATTCCTAGCATCTCATGTCCTGAAGAATCGTTTCGCTAACTTGCACAATGTCCCTTGCTGTCCTTTCACTTCAGAGCACAAAAACAAAAAACGTCTATCTGTCGTGTTGAATCTCCTTTGTTTTTGGCAGGGTTTTTAAGAAAAAGGTTATTGCCCGAGGTTCCACCGAGAATTGAACTCGGATCACTGGATTCAAAGTTCAAAGTGCTATCCTTTACACCATGGAACCGTGCTCACCATTACAGAATGGAGCCCTTAACTGGATGGAGTTGATCCTGTGGCGATGGATACCTTGTCAAGGTAATGAAAAACCCTCCAATCAGGCAAAACACTTTGGAAACTGCACAGATACAGTCTTTTTAAAGAATCAAGACATGTCCACAGGTTCCACTGACATTTGAACTCAGATCATAGATTTCAAAGTCCTGAGTGCCTACCATTACACTATGGAACCCTTGTCTGTGACAAGGTGATCCACTCAGCTCACCTATGAAGTCAAGGTAATCCGAAAGAATCCCTTCGATCAGTCAAGGTTTTTTTTCTCTCTCTTTTGAATTGTTAAAACAATCATCTTTTTGAAATGTGTGGAATTTTGGGGTAAACAACTCCTCGTTAGTATAGTGGTGAGTATCCCTGCCTGTCACGCGGGAGACCGGGGTTCGATTCCCCGACGGGGAGAATGGCTTCTTGTTCCGAGCATCTCATGGCCTGAAGAAGGATTTCGCTGACTTGCACAATGTCCCTTGCAGTCCTTTCACTTCAGAGCACAAAAACAACAAACGTCAATTTGTCTTGTTGAATCTCCTTCTTTTTTGGCAGGGTTTTTAAGAACAGGGTTGTTGCCCAAGGTTCCACCTAGATTTGAACTCGGATCACTAGATTTAAAGTCCAAAGTGCTAACCATTACACCATGGAACCGTTCTCACCATTATGTTACGGAACCTTTCACTGGATGGAGTTGATCCTGTGGAGACGGGTACATTTTCAAGATTATGAGAAACCTTCCAATCAGGCAAAACACTTTTTCACCTGCACAGATACAGTCTTTTTAAAGAAACAAGCCATGTCCACAGGTTCCACTGAGATTTGAACTCAGATCGCAGGATTCAGAGTCCTGAGTGCTAACCATTACACCATGGAACCATTGACTTTGACAAGGTGATGTACTGAGCTCACCTATGAAGTCAAGGTAATCCGAAGGAATCCCTTCGATCAGTCAAGGTATGTTTTTTTCTCTTTTTAATTGGTCAAACAATCTTCTTTTTGAAATGTTTCGAATTTTGGGTAAATAGCTCCTCGTTAGTATAGTGGTGAGTATCCCCGCCTGTCACGCGGGAGACCGGGGTTCGATTCCCCGACGGGGAGAAATCCATCTTATTCCTACCATCTCATGGCCTGAAGAATAGTTTTGCTAACTTGCACAATGTCCCTTGCTGTCCTTTCACTTCAGAGCACAAAAACAAAAAACGTCTATCTGTCGTGTTGAATCTCCTTTGTTTTTGGCAGGGTTTTTAAGAAAAAGGTTATTGCCCGAGGTTCCACCGAGAATTGAACTCGGATCACTGGATTCAAAGTTCAAAGTGCTATCCTTTACACCATGGAACCGTGCTCACCATTACAGAATGGAGCCCTTAACGGGATGGAGTTGATCCTGTGGCGATGGATACCTTGTCACGGTAATGAAAAACCCTCCAATCAGGCAAAACACTTTGGAAACTGCACAGATACAGTCTTTTTAAAGAATCAAGACATGTCCACAGGTTCCACTGACATTTGAACTCAGATCATAGATTTCAAAGTCCTGAGTGCCTACCATTACACTATGGAACCCTTGTCTGTGACAAGGTGATCCACTCAGCTCACCTATGAAGTCAAGGTAATCCGAAAGAATCCCTTCGATCAGTCAATGTTTTTTTTATCTCTCTTTTGAATTGTTAAAACAATCATCTTTTTGAAATGTGTGGAATTTTGGGGTAAACAACTCCTCGTTAGTATAGTGGTGAGTATCCCCGCCTGTCACGCGGGAGACCGGGGTTCGATTCCCCGACGGGGAGAAATTCATCTTATTCCTAGCATCTCATGGCCTGAAGAATCGTTTCGCTAACTTGCACAATGTCCTTTGCGGTCCTTTCACTTCAGAGCACAAAAACAACAAACGTCAATTTGTCCTGTTGAATCTCCTTCTTCTTTGGCAGGGTTGTTGCCCAAGGTTCCACCTAGATTTGAACTCGGATCACTAGATTTAAAGTCCAAAGTGCTAACCATTACACCATGGAACCGTTCTCACCATTATGTTACGGAACCTTTCACTGGATGGAGTTGATCCTGTGGAGACGGGTACATTTTCAAGATTATGAGAAACCTTCCAATCAGGCAAAACACTTTTTCACCTGCACAGATACAGTCTTTTTAAAGAAACAAGCCACGTCCACAGGTTCCACTGAGATTTGAACTCAGATCGCAGGATTCAGAGTCCTGAGTGCTAACCATTACACCATGGAACCATTGACTTTGACAAGGTGATGTACTGAGCTCACCTATGAAGTCAAGGTAATCCGAAGGAATCCCTTCGATCAGTCAAGGTATGTTTTTTTCTCTTTTTAATTGGTCAAACAATCTTCTTTTTGAAATGTTTCGAATTTTGGGTAAATAGCTCCTCGTTAGTATAGTGGTGAGTATCCCCGCCTGTCACGCGGGAGACCGGGGTTCGATTCCCCGACGGGGAGAAATCCATCTTATTCCTAGCATCTCATGTCCTGAAGAATCGTTTCGCTAACTTGCACAATGTCCCTTGCTGTCCTTTCACTTCAGAGCACAAAAACAAAAAACGTCTATCTGTCGTGTTGAATCTCCTTTGTTTTTGGCAGGGTTTTTAAGAAAAAGGTTATTGCCCGAGGTTCCACCGAGAATTGAACTCGGATCACTGGATTCAAGTTCAAAGTGCTATCCTTTACACCATGGAACCGTGCTCACCATTACAGAATGGAGCCCTTAACTGGATGGAGTTGATCCTGTGGCGATGGATACCTTGTCAAGGTAATGAAAAACCCTCCAATCAGGCAAAACACTTTGGAAACTGCACAGATACAGTCTTTTTAAAGAATCAAGACATGTCCACAGGTTCCACTGACATTTGAACTCAGATCATAGATTTCAAAGTCCTGAGTGCCTACCATTACACTATGGAACCCTTGTCTGTGACAAGGTGATCCACTCAGCTCACCTATGAAGTCAAGGTAATCCGAAAGAATCCCTTCGATCAGTCAAGGTTTTTTTTATCTCTCTTTTGAATTGTTAAAACAATCATCTTTTTGAAATGTGTGGAATTTTGGGGTAAACAACTCCTCGTTAGTATAGTGGTGAGTATCCCCGCCTGTCACGCGGGAGACCGGGGTTCAATTCCCCGACGGGGAGAATGGCTTCTTGTTCCGAGCATCTCATGGCCTGAAGAAGGATTTCGCTGACTTGCACAATGTCCCTTGCAGTCCTTTCACTTCAGAGCACAAAAACAACAAACGTCAATTTGACCTGTTGAATCTCCTTCTTTTTTGGCAGGGTTTTTAAGAACAGGGTTGTTGCCCAAGGTTCCACCTAGATTTGAACTCGGATCACTAGATTTAAAGTCCAAAGTGCTAACCATTACACCATGGAACCGTTCTCACCATTATGTTATGGAACCTTTCACTGGATGGAGTTGATCCTGTGGAGACGGGTACATTTTCAAGATTATGAGAAACCTTCCAATCAGGCAAAACACTTTTTCACCTGCACAGATACAGTCTTTTTAAAGAAACAAGCCATGTCCACAGGTTCCACTGAGATTTGAACTCAGATCGCAGGATTCAGAGTCCTGAGTGCTAACCATTACACCATGGAACCATTGACTTTGACAAGGTGATGTACTGAGCTCACCTATGAAGTCAAGGTAATCCGAAGGAATCCCTTCGATCAGTCAAGGTATGTTTTTTTCTCTTTTTAATTGGTCAAACAATCTTCTTTTTGAAAGGGTTCGAATTTTGGGTAAATAGCTCCTCGTTAGTATAGTGGTGAGTATCCCCGCCTGTCACGCGTGAGACCGGGGTTCGATTCCCCGACGGGGAGAAATCCATCTTATTCCTAGCATCTCATGTCCTGAAGAATCGTTTCGCTAACTTGCACAATGTCCCTTGCTGTCCTTTCACTTCAGAGCACAAAAACAAAAAACGTCTATCTGTCGTGTTGAATCTCCTTTGTTTTTGGCAGGGTTTTTAAGAAAAAGGTTATTGCCCGAGGTTCCACCGAGAATTGAACTCGGATCACTGGATTCAAAGTTCAAAGTGCTATCCTTTACACCATGGAACCGTGCTCACCATTACAGAATGGAGCCCTTAACTGGATGGAGTTGATCCTGTGGCGATGGATACCTTGTCACGGTAATGAAAAACCCTCCAATCAGGCAAAACACTTTGGAAACTGCACAGATACAGTCTTTTTAAAGAATCAAGACATGTCCACAGGTTCCACTGACATTTGAACTCAGATCATAGATTTCAAAGTCCTGAGTGCCTACCATTACACTATGGAACCCTTGTCTGTGACAAGGTGATCCACTCAGCTCACCTATGAAGTCAAGGTAATCCGAAAGAATCCCTTCGATCAGTCAAGGTTTTTTTTCTCTCTCTTTTGAATTGTTAAAACAATCATCTTTTTGAAATGTGTGGAATTTTGGGGTAAACAACTCCTTGTTAGTATAGTGGTGAGTATCCCCGCCTGTCACGCGGGAGACAGGGGTTCGATTCCCCGACGGGGAGAATGGCTTCTTGTTCCTAGCATCTCATGGCCTGAAGAAGGATTTCGCTGACTTGCACAATGTCCTTTGCGGTCCTTTCACTTCAGAGCACAAAAACAACAAACGTCAATTTGTCCTGTTGAATCTCCTTCTTTTTTGGCAGGGTTTTTAAGAACAGGGTTGTTGCCCAAGGTTCCACCTAGATTTGAACTCGGATCACTAGATTTAAAGTCCAAAGTGCTAACCATTACACCATGGAACCGTTCTCACCATTATGTTACGGAACCTTTCACTGGATGGAGTTGATCCTGTGGAGACGGGTACATTTTCAAGATTATGAGAAACCTTCCAATCAGGCAAAACACTTTTTCACCTGCACAGATACAGTCTTTTTAAAGAAACAAGCCATGTCCACAGGTTCCACTGAGATTTGAACTCAGATCGCAGGATTCAGAGTCCTGAGTGCTAACCATTACACCATGGAACCATTGACTTTGACAAGGTGATGTACTGAGCTCACCTATGAAGTCAAGGTAATCCGAAGGAATCCCTTCGATCAGTCAAGGTATGTTTTTTTCTCTTTTTAATTGGTCAAACAATCTTCTTTTTGAAAGGGTTCGAATTTTGGGTAAATAGCTCCTCGTTAGTATAGTGGTGAGTATCCCCGCCTGTCACGCGGGAGACCGGGGTTCGATTCCCAGACGGGGAGAAATCCATCTTATTCCTAGCATCTCATGTCCTGAAGAATCGTTTCGCTAACTTGCACAATGTCCCTTGCTGTCCTTTCACTTCAGAGCACAAAAACAAAAAACGTCTATCTGTCGTGTTGAATCTCCTTTGTTTTTGGCAGGGTTTTTAAGAAAAAGGTTATTGCCCGAGGTTCCACCGAGAATTGAACTCGGATCACTGGATTCAAAGTTCAAAGTGCTATCCTTTACACCATGGAACCGTGCTCACCATTACAGAATGGAGCCCTTAACTGGATGGAGTTGATCCTGTGGCGATGGATACCTTGTCAAGGTAATGAAAAACCCTCCAATCAGGCAAAACACTTTGGAAACTGCACAGATACAGTCTTTTTAAAGAATCAAGACATGTCCACAGGTTCCACTGACATTTGAACTCAGATCATAGATTTCAAAGTCCTGAGTGCCTACCATTACACTATGGAACCCTTGTCTGTGACAAGGTGATCCACTCAGCTCACCTATGAAGTCAAGGTAATCCGAAAGAATCCCTTCGATCAGTCAAGGTTTTTTTTCTCTCTCTTTTGAATTGTTAAAACAATCATCTTTTTGAAATGTGTGGAATTTTGGGGTAAACAACTCCTCGTTAGTATAGTGGTGAGTATCCCTGCCTGTCACGCGGGAGACCGGGGTTCGATTCCCCGACGGGGAGAATGGCTTCTTGTTCCGAGCATCTCATGGCCTGAAGAAGGATTTCGCTGACTTGCACAATGTCCCTTGCAGTCCTTTCACTTCAGAGCACAAAAACAACAAACGTCAATTTGTCTTGTTGAATCTCCTTCTTTTTTGGCAGGGTTTTTAAGAACAGGGTTGTTGCCCAAGGTTCCACCTAGATTTGAACTCGGATCACTAGATTTAAAGTCCAAAGTGCTAACCATTACACCATGGAACCGTTCTCACCATTATGTTACGGAACCTTTCACTGGATGGAGTTGATCCTGTGGAGACGGGTACATTTTCAAGATTATGAGAAACCTTCCAATCAGGCAAAACACTTTTTCACCTGCACAGATACAGTCTTTTTAAAGAAACAAGCCATGTCCACAGGTTCCACTGAGATTTGAACTCAGATCGCAGGATTCAGAGTCCTGAGTGCTAACCATTACACCATGGAACCATTGACTTTGACAAGGTGATGTACTGAGCTCACCTATGAAGTCAAGGTAATCCGAAGGAATCCCTTCGATCAGTCAAGGTATGTTTTTTTCTCTTTTTAATTGGTCAAACAATCTTCTTTTTGAAATGTTTCGAATTTTGGGTAAATAGCTCCTCGTTAGTATAGTGGTGAGTATCCCCGCCTGTCACGCGGGAGACCGGGGTTCGATTCCCCGACGGGGAGAAATCCATCTTATTCCTACCATCTCATGGCCTGAAGAATAGTTTTGCTAACTTGCACAATGTCCCTTGCTGTCCTTTCACTTCAGAGCACAAAAACAAAAAACGTCTATCTGTCGTGTTGAATCTCCTTTGTTTTTGGCAGGGTTTTTAAGAAAAAGGTTATTGCCCGAGGTTCCACCGAGAATTGAACTCGGATCACTGGATTCAAAGTTCAAAGTGCTATCCTTTACACCATGGAACCGTGCTCACCATTACAGAATGGAGCCCTTAACGGGATGGAGTTGATCCTGTGGCGATGGATACCTTGTCACGGTAATGAAAAACCCTCCAATCAGGCAAAACACTTTGGAAACTGCACAGATACAGTCTTTTTAAAGAATCAAGACATGTCCACAGGTTCCACTGACATTTGAACTCAGATCATAGATTTCAAAGTCCTGAGTGCCTACCATTACACTATGGAACCCTTGTCTGTGACAAGGTGATCCACTCAGCTCACCTATGAAGTCAAGGTAATCCGAAAGAATCCCTTCGATCAGTCAATGTTTTTTTTATCTCTCTTTTGAATTGTTAAAACAATCATCTTTTTGAAATGTGTGGAATTTTGGGGTAAACAACTCCTCGTTAGTATAGTGGTGAGTATCCCCGCCTGTCACGCGGGAGACCGGGGTTCGATTCCCCGACGGGGAGAAATTCATCTTATTCCTAGCATCTCATGGCCTGAAGAATCGTTTCGCTAACTTGCACAATGTCCTTTGCGGTCCTTTCACTTCAGAGCACAAAAACAACAAACGTCAATTTGTCCTGTTGAATCTCCTTCTTCTTTGGCAGGGTTGTTGCCCAAGGTTCCACCTAGATTTGAACTCGGATCACTAGATTTAAAGTCCAAAGTGCTAACCATTACACCATGGAACCGTTCTCACCATTATGTTACGGAACCTTTCACTGGATGGAGTTGATCCTGTGGAGACGGGTACATTTTCAAGATTATGAGAAACCTTCCAATCAGGCAAAACACTTTTTCACCTGCACAGATACAGTCTTTTTAAAGAAACAAGCCACGTCCACAGGTTCCACTGAGATTTGAACTCAGATCGCAGGATTCAGAGTCCTGAGTGCTAACCATTACACCATGGAACCATTGACTTTGACAAGGTGATGTACTGAGCTCACCTATGAAGTCAAGGTAATCCGAAGGAATCCCTTCGATCAGTCAAGGTATGTTTTTTTCTCTTTTTAATTGGTCAAACAATCTTCTTTTTGAAATGTTTCGAATTTTGGGTAAATAGCTCCTCGTTAGTATAGTGGTGAGTATCCCCGCCTGTCACGCGGGAGACCGGGGTTCGATTCCCCGACGGGGAGAAATCCATCTTATTCCTAGCATCTCATGTCCTGAAGAATCGTTTCGCTAACTTGCACAATGTCCCTTGCTGTCCTTTCACTTCAGAGCACAAAAACAAAAAACGTCTATCTGTCGTGTTGAATCTCCTTTGTTTTTGGCAGGGTTTTTAAGAAAAAGGTTATTGCCCGAGGTTCCACCGAGAATTGAACTCGGATCACTGGATTCAAGTTCAAAGTGCTATCCTTTACACCATGGAACCGTGCTCACCATTACAGAATGGAGCCCTTAACTGGATGGAGTTGATCCTGTGGCGATGGATACCTTGTCAAGGTAATGAAAAACCCTCCAATCAGGCAAAACACTTTGGAAACTGCACAGATACAGTCTTTTTAAAGAATCAAGACATGTCCACAGGTTCCACTGACATTTGAACTCAGATCATAGATTTCAAAGTCCTGAGTGCCTACCATTACACTATGGAACCCTTGTCTGTGACAAGGTGATCCACTCAGCTCACCTATGAAGTCAAGGTAATCCGAAAGAATCCCTTCGATCAGTCAAGGTTTTTTTTATCTCTCTTTTGAATTGTTAAAACAATCATCTTTTTGAAATGTGTGGAATTTTGGGGTAAACAACTCCTCGTTAGTATAGTGGTGAGTATCCCCGCCTGTCACGCGGGAGACCGGGGTTCAATTCCCCGACGGGGAGAATGGCTTCTTGTTCCGAGCATCTCATGGCCTGAAGAAGGATTTCGCTGACTTGCACAATGTCCCTTGCAGTCCTTTCACTTCAGAGCACAAAAACAACAAACGTCAATTTGTCCTGTTGAATCTCCTTCTTTTTTGGCAGGGTTTTTAAGAACAGGGTTGTTGCCCAAGGTTCCACCTAGATTTGAACTCGGATCACTAGATTTAAAGTCCAAAGTGCTAACCATTACACCATGGAACCGTTCTCACCATTATGTTATGGAACCTTTCACTGGATGGAGTTGATCCTGTGGAGACGGGTACATTTTCAAGATTATGAGAAACCTTCCAATCAGGCAAAACACTTTTTCTCCTGCACAGATACAGTCTTTTTAAAGAAACAAGCCATGTCCACAGGTTCCACTGAGATTTGAACTCAGATCGCAGGATTCAGAGTCCTGAGTGCTAACCATTACACCATGGAACCATTGACT
Organism: Argentina silus; assembly: GCF_951799395.1. Taxonomy (NCBI): domain Eukaryota; kingdom Metazoa; phylum Chordata; class Actinopteri; order Argentiniformes; family Argentinidae; genus Argentina; species Argentina silus. The sequence continues at coordinate 21,940,761 of NC_139659.1, read as the reverse complement.
TTGACAAGGTGATGTACTGAGCTCACCTATGAAGTCAAGGTAATCCGAAGGAATCCCTTCGATCAGTCAAGGTATGTTTTTTTCTCTTTTTAATTGGTCAAACAATCTTCTTTTTGAAATGTTTCGAATTTTGGGTAAATAGCTCCTCGTTAGTATAGTGGTGAGTATCCCCGCCTGTCACGCGGGAGACCGGGGTTCGATTCCCCGACGGGGAGAAATCCATCTTATTCCTAGCATCTCATGTCCTGAAGAATCGTTTCGCTAACTTGCACAATGTCCCTTGCTGTCCTTTCACTTCAGAGCACAAAAACAAAAAACGTCTATCTGTCGTGTTGAATCTCCTTTGTTTTTGGCAGGGTTTTTAAGAAAAAGGTTATTGCCCGAGGTTCCACCGAGAATTGAACTCAGATCACTGGATTCAAAGTTCAAAGTGCTATCCTTTACACCATGGAACCGTGCTCACCATTACAGAATGGAGCCCTTAACTGGATGGAGTTGATCCTGTGGCGATGGATACCTTGTCAAGGTAATGAAAAACCCTCCAATCAGGCAAAACACTTTGGAAACTGCACAGATACAGTCTTTTTAAAGAATCAAGACATGTCCACAGGTTCCACTGACATTTGAACTCAGATCATAGATTTCAAAGTCCTGAGTGCCTACCATTACACTATGGAACCCTTGTCTGTGACAAGGTGATCCACTCAGCTCACCTATGAAGTCAAGGTAATCCGAAAGAATCCCTTCGATCAGTCAAGGTTTTTTTTCTCTCTCTTTTGAATTGTTAAAACAATCATCTTTTTGAAATTTGTGTAATTTTGTGGTAAACAACTCCTCGTTAGTATAGTGGTGAGTATCCCCGCTTGTCACGCGGGAGACCGGGGTTCGATTCCCCGACGGGGAGAATGGCTTCTTGTTCCGAGCATCTCATGGCCTGAAGAAGGATTTCGCTGACTTGCACAATGTCCCTTGCAGTCCTTTCACTTCAGAGCACAAAAACAACAAACGTCAATTTGACCTGTTGAATCTCCTTCTTTTTTGGCAGGGTTTTTAAGAACAGGGTTGTTGCCCAAGGTTCCACCTAGATTTGAACTCGGATCACTAGATTTAAAGTCCAAAGTGCTAACCATTACACCATGGAACCGTTCTCACCATTATGTTATGGAACCTTTCACTGGATGGAGTTGATCCTGTGGAGACGGGTACATTTTCAAGATTATGAGAAACCTTCCAATCAGGCAAAACACTTTTTCACCTGCACAGATACAGTCTTTTTAAAGAAACAAGCCATGTCCACAGGTTCCACTGAGATTTGAACTCAGATCGCAGGATTCAGAGTCCTGAGTGCTAACCATTACACCATGGAACCATTGACTTTGACAAGGTGATGTACTGAGCTCACCTATGAAGTCAAGGTAATCCGAAGGAATCCCTTCGATCAGTCAAGGTATGTTTTTTTCTCTTTTTAATTAGTCAAACAATCTTCTTTTTGAAAGGGTTCGAATTTTGGGTAAATAGCTCCTCGTTAGTATAGTGGTGAGTATCCCCGCCTGTCACGCGTGAGACCGGGGTTCGATTCCCCGACGGGGAGAAATCCATCTTATTCCTAGCATCTCATGTCCTGAAGAATCGTTTCGCTAACTTGCACAATGTCCCTTGCTGTCCTTTCACTTCAGAGCACAAAAACAAAAAACGTCTATCTGTCGTGTTGAATCTCCTTTGTTTTTGGCAGGGTTTTTAAGAAAAAGGTTATTGCCCGAGGTTCCACCGAGAATTGAACTCGGATCACTGGATTCAAAGTTCAAAGTGCTATCCTTTACACCATGGAACCGTGCTCACCATTACAGAATGGAGCCCTTAACTGGATGGAGTTGATCCTGTGGCGATGGATACCTTGTCACGGTAATGAAAAACCCTCCAATCAGGCAAAACACTTTGGAAACTGCACAGATACAGTCTTTTTAAAGAATCAAGACATGTCCACAGGTTCCACTGACATTTGAACTCAGATCATAGATTTCAAAGTCCTGAGTGCCTACCATTACACTATGGAACCCTTGTCTGTGACAAGGTGATCCACTCAGCTCACCTATGAAGTCAAGGTAATCCGAAAGAATCCCTTCGATCAGTCAAGGTTTTTTTTCTCTCTCTTTTGAATTGTTAAAACAATCATCTTTTTGAAATGTGTGGAATTTTGGGGTAAACAACTCCTTGTTAGTATAGTGGTGAGTATCCCCGCCTGTCACGCGGGAGACCGGGGTTCGATTCCCCGACGGGGAGAATGGCTTCTTGTTCCTAGCATCTCATGGCCTGAAGAAGGATTTCGCTGACTTGCACAATGTCCCTTGCAGTCCTTTCACTTCAGAGCACAAAAACAACAAACGTCAATTTGTCCTGTTGAATCTCCTTCTTTTTTGGCAGGGTTTTTAAGAACAGGGTTGTTGCCCAAGGTTCCACCTAGATTTGAACTCGGATCACTAGATTTAAAGTCCAAAGTGCTAACCATTACACCATGGAACCGTTCTCACCATTATGTTATGGAACCTTTCACTGGATGGAGTTGATCCTGTGGAGACGGGTACATTTTCAAGATTATGAGAAACCTTCCAATCAGGCAAAACACTTTTTCACCTGCACAGATACAGTCTTTTTAAAGAAACAAGCCATGTCCACAGGTTCCACTGAGATTTGAACTCAGATCGCAGGATTCAGAGTCCTGAGTGCTAACCATTACACCATGGAACCATTGACTTTGACAAGGTGATGTACTGAGCTCACCTATGAAGTCAAGGTAATCCGAAGGAATCCCTTCGATCAGTCAAGGTATGTTTTTTTCTCTTTTTAATTGGTCAAACAATCTTCTTTTTGAAAGGGTTCGAATTTTGGGTAAATAGCTCCTCGTTAGTATAGTGGTGAGTATCCCCGCCTGTCACGCGGGAGACCGGGGTTCGATTCCCAGACGGGGAGAAATCCATCTTATTCCTAGCATCTCATGTCCTGAAGAATCGTTTCGCTAACTTGCACAATGTCCCTTGCTGTCCTTTCACTTCAGAGCACAAAAACAAAAAACGTCTGTCTGTCGTGTTGAATCTCCTTTGTTTTTGGCAGGGTTTTTAAGAAAAAGGTTATTGCCCGAGGTTCCACCGAGAATTGAACTCGGATCACTGGATTCAAAGTTCAAAGTGCTATCCTTTACACCATGGAACCGTGCTCACCATTACAGAATGGAGCCCTTAACTGGATGGAGTTGATCCTGTGGCGATGGATACCTTGTCAAGGTAATGAAAAACCCTCCAATCAGGCAAAACACTTTGGAAACTGCACAGATACAGTCTTTTTAAAGAATCAAGACATGTCCACAGGTTCCACTGACATTTGAACTCAGATCATAGATTTCAAAGTCCTGAGTGCCTACCATTACACTATGGAACCCTTGTCTGTGACAAGGTGATCCACTCAGCTCACCTATGAAGTCAAGGTAATCCGAAAGAATCCCTTCGATCAGTCAAGGTTTTTTTTCTCTCTCTTTTGAATTGTTAAAACAATCATCTTTTTGAAATGTGTGGAATTTTGGGGTAAACAACTCCTTGTTAGTATAGTGGTGAGTATCCCCGCCTGTCACGCGGGAGACCGGGGTTCGATTCCCCGACGGGGAGAATGGCTTCTTGTTCCTAGCATCTCATGGCCTGAAGAAGGATTTCGCTGACTTGCACAATGTCCCTTGCAGTCCTTTCACTTCAGAGCACAAAAACAACAAACGTCAATTTGTCCTGTTGAATCTCCTTCTTTTTTGGCAGGGTTTTTAAGAACAGGGTTGTTGCCCAAGGTTCCACCTAGATTTGAACTCGGATCACTAGATTTAAAGTCCAAAGTGCTAACCATTACACCATGGAACCGTTCTCACCATTATGTTATGGAACCTTTCACTGGATGGAGTTGATCCTGTGGAGACGGGTACATTTTCAAGATTATGAGAAACCTTCCAATCAGGCAAAACACTTTTTCACCTGCACAGATACAGTCTTTTTAAAGAAACAAGCCATGTCCACAGGTTCCACTGAGATTTGAACTCAGATCGCAGGATTCAGAGTCCTGAGTGCTAACCATTACACCATGGAACCATTGCCTTTGACAAGGTGATGTACTGAGCTCACCTATGAAGTCAAGGTAATCCGAAGGAATCCCTTCGATCAGTCAAGGTATGTTTTTTTCTCTTTTTAATTGGTCAAACAATCTTCTTTTTGAAATGTTTCGAATTTCGGGTAAATAGCTCCTCGTTAGTATAGTGGTGAGTATCCCCGCCTGTCACGCGGGAGACCGGGGTTCGATTCCCCGACGGGGAGAAATCCATCTTATTCCTAGCATCTCATGTCCTGAAGAATCGTTTCGCTAACTTGCACAATGTCCCTTGCTGTCCTTTCACTTCAGAGCACAAAAACAAAAAACGTCTATCTGTCGTGTTGAATCTCCTTTGTTTTTGGCAGGGTTTTTAAGAAAAAGGTTATTGCCCGAGGTTCCACCGAGAATTGAACTCGGATCACTGGATTCAAAGTTCAAAGTGCTATCCTTTACACCATGGAACCGTGCTCACCATTACAGAATGGAGCCCTTAACTGGATGGAGTTGATCCTGTGGCGATGGATACCTTGTCAAGGTAATGAAAAACCCTCCAATCAGGCAAAACACTTTGGAAACTGCACAGATACAGTCTTTTTAAAGAATCAAGACATGTCCACAGGTTCCACTGACATTTGAACTCAGATCATAGATTTCAAAGTCCTGAGTGCCTACCATTACACTATGGAACCCTTGTCTGTGACAAGGTGATCCACTCAGCTCACCTATGAAGTCAAGGTAATCCGAAAGAATCCCTTCGATCAGTCAAGGGTTTTTTTCTCTCTCTTTTGAATTGTTAAAACAATCATCTTTTTGAAATGTGTGGAATTTTGGGGTAAACAACTCCTCGTTAGTATAGTGGTGAGTATCCCCGCCTGTCACGCGGGAGACCAGGGTTCGATTCCCCGACGGGGAGAATGGCTTCTTGTTCCGAGAATCTCATGGCCTGAAGAAGGATTTCGCTGACTTGCACAATGTCCCTTGCAGTCCTTTCACTTCAGAGCACAAAAACAACAAACGTCAATTTGTCCTGTTGAATCTCCTTCTTTTTTGGCAGGGTTTTTAAGAACAGGGTTGTTGCCCAAGGTTCCACCTAGATTTGAACTCGGATCACTAGATTTAAAGTCCAAAGTGCTAACCATTACACCATGGAACCGTTCTCACCATTATGTTATGGAACCTTTCACTGGATGGAGTTGATCCTGTGGAGACGGGTACATTTTCAAGATTATGAGAAACCTTCCAATCAGGCAAAACACTTTTTCACCTGCACAGATACAGTCTTTTTAAAGAAACAAGCCATGTCCACAGGTTCCACTGAGATTTGAACTCAGATCGCAGGATTCAGAGTCCTGAGTGCTAACCATTACACCATGGAACCATTGACTTTGACAAGGTGATGTACTGAGCTCACCTATGAAGTCAAGGTAATCCGAAGGAATCCCTTCGATCAGTCAAGGTATGTTTTTTTCTCTTTTTAATTGGTCAAACAATCTTCTTTTTGAAATGTTTTGAATTTCGGGTAAATAGCTCCTCGTTAGTATAGTGGTGAGTATCCCCGCCTGTCACGCGGGAGACCGGGGTTCGATTCCCCGACGGGGAGAAATCCATCTTATTCCTAGCATCTCATGTCCTGAAGAATCGTTTCGCTAACTTGCACAATGTCCCTTGCTGTCCTTTCACTTCAGAGCACAAAAACAAAAAACGTCTATCTGTCGTGTTGAATCTCCTTTGTTTTTGGCAGGGTTTTTAAGAAAAAGGTTATTGCCCGAGGTTCCACCGAGAATTGAACTCGGATCACTGGATTCAAAGTTCAAAGTGCTATCCTTTACACCATGGAACCGTTCTCACCATTATGTTATGGAACCTTTCACTGGATGGAGTTGATCCTGTGGAGACGGGTACATTTTCAAGATTATGAGAAACCTTCCAATCAGGCAAAACACTTTTTCACCTGCACAGATACAGTCTTTTTAAAGAAACAAGCCATGTCCACAGGTTCCACTGAGATTTGAACTCAGATCGCAGGATTCAGAGTCCTGAGTGCTAACCATTACACCATGGAACCATTGACTTTGACAAGGTGATGTACTGAGCTCACCTATGAAGTCAAGGTAATCCGAAGGAATCCCTTCGATCAGTCAAGGTATGTTTTTTTCTCTTTTTAATTGGTCAAACAATCTTCTTTTTGAAAGGGTTCGAATTTTGGGTAAATAGCTCCTCGTTAGTATAGTGGTGAGTATCCCCGCCTGTCACGCGGGAGACCGGGGTTCGATTCCCAGACGGGGAGAAATCCATCTTATTCCTAGCATCTCATGTCCTGAAGAATCGTTTCGCTAACTTGCACAATGTCCCTTGCTGTCCTTTCACTTCAGAGCACAAAAACAAAAAACGTCTGTCTGTCGTGTTGAATCTCCTTTGTTTTTGGCAGGGTTTTTAAGAAAAAGGTTATTGCCCGAGGTTCCACCGAGAATTGAACTCGGATCACTGGATTCAAAGTTCAAAGTGCTATCCTTTACACCATGGAACCGTTCTCACCATTATGTTATGGAACCTTTCACTGGATGGAGTTGATCCTGTGGAGACGGGTACATTTTCAAGATTATGAGAAACCTTCCAATCAGGCAAAACACTTTTTCACCTGCACAGATACAGTCTTTTTAAAGAAACAAGCCATGTCCACAGGTTCCACTGAGATTTGAACTCAGATCGCAGGATTCAGAGTCCTGAGTGCTAACCATTACACCATGGAACCATTGACTTTGACAAGGTGATGTACTGAGCTCACCTATGAAGTCAAGGTAATCCGAAGGAATCCCTTCGATCAGTCAAGGTATGTTTTTTTCTCTTTTTAATTGGTCAAACAATCTTCTTTTTGAAAGGGTTCGAATTTTGGGTAAATAGCTCCTCGTTAGTATAGTGGTGAGTATCCCCGCCTGTCACGCGGGAGACCGGGGTTCGATTCCCAGACGGGGAGAAATCCATCTTATTCCTAGCATCTCATGTCCTGAAGAATCGTTTCGCTAACTTGCACAATGTCCCTTGCTGTCCTTTCACTTCAGAGCACAAAAACAAAAAACGTCTGTCTGTCGTGTTGAATCTCCTTTGTTTTTGGCAGGGTTTTTAAGAAAAAGGTTATTGCCCGAGGTTCCACCGAGAATTGAACTCGGATCACTGGATTCAAAGTTCAAAGTGCTATCCTTTACACCATGGAACCGTGCTCACCATTACAGAATGGAGCCCTTAACTGGATGGAGTTGATCCTGTGGCGATGGATACCTTGTCAAGGTAATGAAAAACCCTCCAATCAGGCAAAACACTTTGGAAACTGCACAGATACAGTCTTTTTAAAGAATCAAGACATGTCCACAGGTTCCACTGACATTTGAACTCAGATCATAGATTTCAAAGTCCTGAGTGCCTACCATTACACTATGGAACCCTTGTCTGTGACAAGGTGATCCACTCAGCTCACCTATGAAGTCAAGGTAATCCGAAAGAATCCCTTCGATCAGTCAAGGTTTTTTTTCTCTCTCTTTTGAATTGTTAAAACAATCATCTTTTTGAAATGTGTGGAATTTTGGGGTAAACAACTCCTTGTTAGTATAGTGGTGAGTATCCCCGCCTGTCACGCGGGAGACCGGGGTTCGATTCCCCGACGGGGAGAATGGCTTCTTGTTCCTAGCATCTCATGGCCTGAAGAAGGATTTCGCTGACTTGCACAATGTCCCTTGCAGTCCTTTCACTTCAGAGCACAAAAACAACAAACGTCAATTTGTCCTGTTGAATCTCCTTCTTTTTTGGCAGGGTTTTTAAGAACAGGGTTGTTGCCCAAGGTTCCACCTAGATTTGAACTCGGATCACTAGATTTAAAGTCCAAAGTGCTAACCATTACACCATGGAACCGTTCTCACCATTATGTTATGGAACCTTTCACTGGATGGAGTTGATCCTGTGGAGACGGGTACATTTTCAAGATTATGAGAAACCTTCCAATCAGGCAAAACACTTTTTCACCTGCACAGATACAGTCTTTTTAAAGAAACAAGCCATGTCCACAGGTTCCACTGAGATTTGAACTCAGATCGCAGGATTCAGAGTCCTGAGTGCTAACCATTACACCATGGAACCATTGCATTTGACAAGGTGATGTACTGAGCTCACCTATGAAGTCAAGGTAATCCGAAGGAATCCCTTCGATCAGTCAAGGTATGTTTTTTTCTCTTTTTAATTGGTCAAACAATCTTCTTTTTGAAATGTTTCGAATTTCGGGTAAATAGCTCCTCGTTAGTATAGTGGTGAGTATCCCCGCCTGTCACGCGGGAGACCGGGGTTCGATTCCCCGACGGGGAGAAATCCATCTTATTCCTAGCATCTCATGTCCTGAAGAATCGTTTCGCTAACTTGCACAATGTCCCTTGCTGTCCTTTCACTTCAGAGCACAAAAACAAAAAACGTCTATCTGTCGTGTTGAATCTCCTTTGTTTTTGGCAGGGTTTTTAAGAAAAAGGTTATTGCCCGAGGTTCCACCGAGAATTGAACTCGGATCACTGGATTCAAAGTTCAAAGTGCTATCCTTTACACCATGGAACCGTGCTCACCATTACAGAATGGAGCCCTTAACTGGATGGAGTTGATCCTGTGGCGATGGATACCTTGTCAAGGTAATGAAAAACCCTCCAATCAGGCAAAACACTTTGGAAACTGCACAGATACAGTCTTTTTAAAGAATCAAGACATGTCCACAGGTTCCACTGACATTTGAACTCAGATCATAGATTTCAAAGTCCTGAGTGCCTACCATTACACTATGGAACCCTTGTCTGTGACAAGGTGATCCACTCAGCTCACCTATGAAGTCAAGGTAATCCGAAAGAATCCCTTCGATCAGTCAAGGGTTTTTTTCTCTCTCTTTTGAATTGTTAAAACAATCATCTTTTTGAAATGTGTGGAATTTTGGGGTAAACAACTCCTCGTTAGTATAGTGGTGAGTATCCCCGCCTGTCACGCGGGAGACCGGGGTTCGATTCCCCGACGGGGAGAATGGCTTCTTGTTCCGAGAATCTCATGGCCTGAAGAAGGATTTCGCTGACTTGCACAATGTCCCTTGCAGTCCTTTCACTTCAGAGCACAAAAACAACAAACGTCAATTTGTCCTGTTGAATCTCCTTCTTTTTTGGCAGGGTTTTTAAGAACAGGGTTGTTGCCCAAGGTTCCACCTAGATTTGAACTCGGATCACTAGATTTAAAGTCCAAAGTGCTAACCATTACACCATGGAACCGTTCTCACCATTATGTTATGGAACCTTTCACTGGATGGAGTTGATCCTGTGGAGACGGGTACATTTTCAAGATTATGAGAAACCTTCCAATCAGGCAAAACACTTTTTCACCTGCACAGATACAGTCTTTTTAAAGAAACAAGCCATGTCCACAGGTTCCACTGAGATTTGAACTCAGATCGCAGGATTCAGAGTCCTGAGTGCTAACCATTACACCATGGAACCATTGACTTTGACAAGGTGATGTACTGAGCTCACCTATGAAGTCAAGGTAATCCGAAGGAATCCCTTCGATCAGTCAAGGTATGTTTTTTTCTCTTTTTAATTGGTCAAACAATCTTCTTTTTGAAATGTTTCGAATTTTGGGTAAATAGCTCCTCGTTAGTATAGTGGTGAGTATCCCCGCCTGTCACGCGGGAGACCGGGGTTCGATTCCCCGACGGGGAGAAATCCATCTTATTCCTAGCATCTCATGTCCTGAAGAATCGTTTCGCTAACTTGCACAATGTCCCTTGCTGTCCTTTCACTTCAGAGCACAAAAACAAAAAACGTCTATCTGTCGTGTTGAATCTCCTTTGTTTTTGGCAGGGTTTTTAAGAAAAAGGTTATTGCCCGAGGTTCCACCGAGAATTGAACTCGGATCACTGGATTCAAAGTTCAAAGTGCTATCCTTTACACCATGGAACCGTGCTCACCATTACAGAATGGAGCCCTTAACTGGATGGAGTTGATCCTGTGGCGATGGATACCTTGTCAAGGTAATGAAAAACCCTCCAATCAGGCAAAACACTTTGGAAACTGCACAGATACAGTCTTTTTAAAGAATCAAGACATGTCCACAGGTTCCACTGACATTTGAACTCAGATCATAGATTTCAAAGTCCTGAGTGCCTACCATTACACTATGGAACCCTTGTCTGTGACAAGGTGATCCACTCAGCTCAACTATGAAGTCAAGGTAATCCGAAAGAATCCCTTCGATCAGTCAAGGTTTTTTTTATCTCTCTTTTGAATTGTTAAAACAATCATCTTTTTGAAATGTGTGGAATTTTGGGGTAAACAACTCCTCGTTAGTATAGTGGTGAGTATCCCCGCCTGTCACGCGGGAGACCGGGGTTCGATTCCCCGACGGGGAGAAATGTATCTTATTCCTAGCATCTCATGGCCTGAAGAATCGTTTCGCTAACTTGCACAATGTCCTTTGCGGTCCTTTCACTTCAGAGCACAAAAACAACAAACGTCAATTTGTCCTGTTGAATCTCCTTCTTCTTTGGCAGGGTTTTTAAGAACAGGGTTGTTGCCCAAGGTTCCACCTAGATTTGAACTCGGATCACCAGATTTAAAGTCCAAAGTGCTAACCATTACACCATGGAACCGTTCTCACCATTATGTTACGGAACCGTTCACTGGATGGAGTTGATCCTGTGGAGACGGGTACATTTTCAAGATTATGAGAAACCTTCCAATCAGGCAAAACACTTTTTCACCTGCACAGATACAGTCTTTTTAAAGAAACAAGCCATGTCCACAGGTTCCACTGAGATTTGAACTCAGATCGCAGGATTCAGAGTCCTGAGTGCTAACCATTACACCATGGAACCATTGACTTTGACAAGGTGATGTACTGAGCTCACCTATGAAGTCAAGGTAATCCGAAGGAATCCCTTCGATCAGTCAAGGTATGTTTTTTTCTCTTTTTAATTGGTCAAACAATCTTCTTTTTGAAATATTTCGAATTTTGGGTAAATAGCTCCTCGTTAGTATAGTGGTGAGTATCCCCGCCTGTCACGCGGGAGACCGGGGTTCGATTCCCCGACGGGGAGAAATCCATCTTATTCCTAGCATCTCATGGCCTGAAGAATAGTTTTGCTAACTTGCACAATGTCCCTTGCTGTCCTTTCACTTCAGAGCACAAAAACAAAAAACGTCTATCTGTCGTGTTGAATCTCCTTTGTTTTTGGCAGGGTTTTTAAGAAAAAGGTTATTGCCCGAGGTTCCACCGAGAATTGAACTCGGATCACTGGATTCAAAGTTCAAAGTGCTATCCTTTACACCATGGAACCGTGCTCACCATCACAGAATGGAGCCCTTAACGGGATGGAGTTGATCCTGTGGCGATGGATACCTTGTCACGGTAATGAAAAACCCTCCAATCAGGCAAAACACTTTGGAAACTGCACAGATACAGTCTTTTTAAAGAATCAAGACATGTCCACAGGTTCCACTGACATTTGAACTCAGATCATAGATTTCAAAGTCCTGAGTGCCTACCATTACACTATGGAACCCTTGTCTGTGACAAGGTGATCCACTCAGCTCACCTATGAAGTCAAGGTAATCCGAAAGAATCCCTTCGATCAGTCAAGGTTTTTTTTCTCTCTCTTTTGAATTGTTAAAACAATCATCTTTTTGAAATGTGTGGAATTTTGGGGTAAACAACTCCTCGTTAGTATAGTGGTGAGTATCCCCGCCTGTCACGCGGGAGACCGGGGTTCGATTCCCCGACGGGGAGAATGGCTTCTTGTTCCGAGCATCTCATGGCCTGAAGAAGGATTTCGCTGACTTGCACAATGTCCCTTGCAGTCCTTTCACTTCAGAGCACAAAAACAACAAATGTCAATTTGTCCTGTTGAATCTCCTTCTTTTTTGGCAGGGTTTTTAAGAACAGGGTTGTTGCCCAAGGTTCCACCTAGATTTGAACTCGGATCACTAGATTTAAAGTCCAAAGTGCTAACCATTACACCATGGAACCGTTCTCACCATTATGTTATGGAACCTTTCACTGGATGGAGTTGATCCTGTGGAGACGGGTACATTTTCAAGATTATGAGAAACCTTCCAATCAGGCAAAACACTCTTTCACCTGCACAGATACAGTCTTTTTAAAGAAACAAGCCATGTCCACAGGTTCCACTGAGATTTGAACTCAGATCGCAGGATTCAGAGTCCTGAGTGCTAACCATTACACCATGGAACCATTGACTTTGACAAGGTGATGTACTGAGCTCACCTATGAAGTCAAGGTAATCCGAAGGAATCCCTTCGATCAGTCAAGGTATGTTTTTTTCTCTTTTTAATTGGTCAAACAATCTTCTTTTTGAAATGTTTCGAATTTTGGGTAAATAGCTCCTCGTTAGTATAGTGGTGAGTATCCCCGCCTGTCACGCGGGAGACCGGGGTTCGATTCCCCGACGGGGAGAAATCCATCTTATTCCTAGCATCTCATGTCCTGAAGAATCGTTTCGCTAACTTGCACAATGTCCCTTGCTGTCCTTTCACTTCAGAGCACAAAAACAAAAAACGTCTATCTGTCGTGTTGAATCTCCTTTGTTTTTGGCAGGGTTTTTAAGAAAAAGGTTATTGCCCGAGGTTCCACCGAGAATTGAACTCGGATCACTGGATTCAAAGTTCAAAGTGCTATCCTTTACACCATGGAACCGTGCTCACCATTACAGAATGGAGCCCTTAACTGGATGGAGTTGATCCTGTGGCGATGGATACCTTGTCAAGGTAATGAAAAACCCTCCAATCAGGCAAAACACTTTGGAAACTGCACAGATACAGTCTTTTTAAAGAATCAAGACATGTCCACAGGTTCCACTGACATTTGAACTCAGATCATAGATTTCAAAGTCCTGAGTGCCTACCATTACACTATGGAACCCTTGTCTGTGACAAGGTGATCCACTCAGCTCAACTATGAAGTCAAGGTAATCCGAAAGAATCCCTTCGATCAGTCAAGGTTTTTTTTATCTCTCTTTTGAATTGTTAAAACAATCATCTTTTTGAAATGTGTGGAATTTTGGGGTAAACAACTCCTCGTTAGTATAGTGGTGAGTATCCCCGCCTGTCACGCGGGAGACCGGGGTTCGATTCCCCGACGGGGAGAAATTCATCTTATTCCTAGCATCTCATGGCCTGAAGAATCGTTTCGCTAACTTGCACAATGTCCTTTGCGGTCCTTTCACTTCAGAGCACAAAAACAACAAACGTCAATTTGTCCTGTTGAATCTCCTTCTTCTTTGGCAGTTTTTTTAAGAACAGGGTTGTTGCCCAAGGTTCCACCTAGATTTGAACTCGGATCACTAGATTTAAAGTCCAAAGTGCTAACCATTACACCATGGAACCGTTCTCACCATTATGTTACGGAACCGTTCACTGGATGGAGTTGATCCTGTGGAGACGGGTACATTTTCAAGATTATGAGAAACCTTCCAATCAGGCAAAACACTTTTTCACCTGCACAGATACAGTCTTTTTAAAGAAACAAGCCATGTCCACAGGTTCCACTGAGATTTGAACTCAGATCGCAGGATTCAGAGTCCTGAGTGCTAACCATTACACCATGGAACCATTGACTTTGACAAGGTGATGTACTGAGCTCACCTATGAAGTCAAGGTAATCCGAAGGAATCCCTTCGATCAGTCAAGGTATGTTTTTTTCTCTTTTTAATTGGTCAAACAATCTTCTTTTTGAAATGTTTCGAATTTTGGGTAAATAGCTCCTCGTTAGTATAGTGGTGAGTATCCCCGCCTGTCACGCGGGAGACCGGGGTTCGATTCCCCGACGGGGAGAAATCCATCTTATTCCTAGCATCTCATGGCCTGAAGAATAGTTTTGCTAACTTGCACAATGTCCCTTGCTGTCCTTTCACTTCAGAGCACAAAAACAAAAAACGTCTATCTGTCGTGTTGAATCTCCTTTGTTTTTGGCAGGGTTTTTAAGAAAAAGGTTATTGCCCGAGGTTCCACCGAGAATTGAACTCGGATCACTGGATTCAAAGTTCAAAGTGCTATCCTTTACACCATGGAACCGTGCTCACCATCACAGAATGGAGCCCTTAACAGGATGGAGTTGATCCTGTGGCGATGGATACCTTGTCACGGTAATGAAAAACCCTCCAATCAGGCAAAACACTTTGGAAACTGCACAGATACAGTCTTTTTAAAGAATCAAGACATGTCCACAGGTTCCACTGACATTTGAACTCAGATCATAGATTTCAAAGTCCTGAGTGCCTACCATTACACTATGGAACCCTTGTCTGTGACAAGGTGATCCACTCAGCTCAACTATGAAGTCAAGGTAATCCGAAAGAATCCCTTCGATCAGTCAAGGTTTTTTTTATCTCTCTTTTGAATTGTTAAAACAATCATCTTTTTGAAATGTGTGGAATTTTGGGGTAAACAACTCCTCGTTAGTATAGTGGTGAGTATCCCCGCCTGTCACGCGGGAGACCGGGGTTCGATTCCCCGACGGGGAGAAATTCATCTTATTCCTAGCATCTCATGGCCTGAAGAATCGTTTCGCTAACTTGCACAATGTCCTTTGCGGTCCTTTCACTTCAGAGCACAAAAACAACAAACGTCAATTTGTCCTGTTGAATCTCCTTCTTCTTTGGCAGGGTTTTTAAGAACAGGGTTGTTGCCCAAGGTTCCACCTAGATTTGAACTCGGATCACTAGATTTAAAGTCCAAAGTGCTAACCATTACACCATGGAACCGTTTTCACCATTATGTTACGGAACCGTTCACTGCATGGAGTTGATCCTGTGGAGACGGGTACATTTTCAAGATTATGAGAAACCTTCCAATCAGGCAAAACACTTTTTCACCTGCACAGATACAGTCTTTTTAAAGAAACAAGCCATGTCCACAGGTTCCACTGAGATTTGAACTCAGATCGCAGGATTCAGAGTCCTGAGTGCTAACCATTACACCATGGAACCATTGACTTTGACAAGGTGATGTACTGAGCTCACCTATGAAGTCAAGGTAATCCGAAGGAATCCCTTCGATCAGTCAAGGTATGTTTTTTTCTCTTTTTAATTGGTCAAACAATCTTCTTTTTGAAATATTTCGAATTTTGGGTAAATAGCTCCTCGTTAGTATAGTGGTGAGTATCCCCGCCTGTCACGCGGGAGACCGGGGTTCGATTCCCCGACGGGGAGAAATCCATCTTATTCCTAGCATCTCATGGCCTGAAGAATAGTTTTGCTAACTTGCACAATGTCCCTTGCTGTCCTTTCACTTCAGAGCACAAAAACAAAAAACGTCTATCTGTCGTGTTGAATCTCCTTTGTTTTTGGCAGGGTTTTTAAGAAAAAGGTTATTGCCCGAGGTTCCACCGAGAATTGAACTCGGATCACTGGATTCAAAGTTCAAAGTGCTATCCTTTACACCATGGAACCGTGCTCACCATCACAGAATGGAGCCCTTAACGGGATGGAGTTGATCCTGTGGCGATGGATACCTTGTCACGGTAATGAAAAACCCTCCAATCAGGCAAAACACTTTGGAAACTGCACAGATACAGTCTTTTTAAAGAATCAAGACATGTCCACAGGTTCCACTGACATTTGAACTCAGATCATAGATTTCAAAGTCCTGAGTGCCTACCATTACACTATGGAACCCTTGTCTGTGACAAGGTGATCCACTCAGCTCACCTATGAAGTCAAGGTAATCCGAAAGAATCCCTTCGATCAGTCAAGGTTTTTTTTCTCTCTCTTTTGAATTGTTAAAACAATCATCTTTTTGAAATGTGTGGAATTTTGGGGTAAACAACTCCTCGTTAGTATAGTGGTGAGTATCCCCGCCTGTCACGCGGGAGACCGGGGTTCGATTCCCCGACGGGGAGAATGGCTTCTTGTTCCGAGCATCTCATGGCCTGAAGAAGGATTTCGCTGACTTGCACAATGTCCCTTGCAGTCCTTTCACTTCAGAGCACAAAAACAACAAACGTCAATTTGTCCTGTTGAATCTCCTTCTTTTTTGGCAGGGTTTTTAAGAACAGGGTTGTTGCCCAAGGTTCCACCTAGATTTGAACTCGGATCACTAGATTTAAAGTCCAAAGTGCTAACCATTACACCATGGAACCGTTCTCACCATTATGTTATGGAACCTTTCACTGGATGGAGTTGATCCTGTGGAGACGGGTACATTTTCAAGATTATGAGAAACCTTCCAATCAGGCAAAACACTTTTTCACCTGCACAGATACAGTCTTTTTAAAGAAACAAGCCATGTCCACAGGTTCCACTGAGATTTGAACTCAGATCGCAGGATTCAGAGTCCTGAGTGCTAACCATTACACCATGGAACCATTGACTTTGACAAGGTGATGTACTGAGCTCACCTATGAAGTCAAGGTAATCCGAAGGAATCCCTTCGATCAGTCAAGGTATGTTTTTTTCTCTTTTTAATTGGTCAAACAATCTTCTTTTTGAAATGTTTCGAATTTTGGGTAAATAGCTCCTCGTTAGTATAGTGGTGAGTATCCCCGCCTGTCACGCGGGAGACCGGGGTTCGATTCCCCGACGGGGAGAAATCCATCTTATTCCTAGCATCTCATGTCCTGAAGAATCGTTTCGCTAACTTGCACAATGTCCCTTGCTGTCCTTTCACTTCAGAGCACAAAAACAAAAAACGTCTATCTGTCGTGTTGAATCTCCTTTGTTTTTGGCAGGGTTTTTAAGAAAAAGGTTATTGCCCGAGGTTCCACCGAGAATTGAACTCGGATCACTGGATTCAAAGTTCAAAGTGCTATCCTTTACACCATGGAACCGTGCTCACCATTACAGAATGGAGCCCTTAACTGGATGGAGTTGATCCTGTGGCGATGGATACCTTGTCAAGGTAATGAAAAACCCTCCAATCAGGCAAAACACTTTGGAAACTGCACAGATACAGTCTTTTTAAAGAATCAAGACATGTCCACAGGTTCCACTGACATTTGAACTCAGATCATAGATTTCAAAGTCCTGAGTGCCTACCATTACACTATGGAACCCTTGTCTGTGACAAGGTGATCCACTCAGCTCAACTATGAAGTCAAGGTAATCCGAAAGAATCCCTTCGATCAGTCAAGGTTTTTTTTATCTCTCTTTTGAATTGTTAAAACAATCATCTTTTTGAAATGTGTGGAATTTCGGGGTAAACAACTCCTCGTTAGTATAGTGGTGAGTATCCCCGCCTGTCACGCGGGAGACCGGGGTTCGATTCCCCGACGGGGAGAAATTCATCTTATTCCTAGCATCTCATGGCCTGAAGAATCGTTTCGCTAACTTGCACAATGTCCTTTGCGGTCCTTTCACTTCAGAGCACAAAAACAACAAACGTCAATTTGTCCTGTTGAATCTCCTTCTTCTTTGGCAGGGTTTTTAAGAACAGGGTTGTTGCCCAAGGTTCCACCTAGATTTGAACTCGGATCACTAGATTTAAAGTCCAAAGTGCTAACCATTACACCATGGAACCGTTTTCACCATTATGTTACGGAACCGTTCACTGCATGGAGTTGATCCTGTGGAGACGGGTACATTTTCAAGATTATGAGAAACCTTCCAATCAGGCAAAACACTTTTTCACCTGCACAGATACAGTCTTTTTAAAGAAACAAGCCATGTCCACAGGTTCCACTGAGATTTGAACTCAGATCGCAGGATTCAGAGTCCTGAGTGCTAACCATTACACCATGGAACCATTGACTTTGACAAGGTGATGTACTGAGCTCACCTATGAAGTCAAGGTAATCCGAAGGAATCCCTTCGATCAGTCAAGGTATGTTTTTTTCTCTTTTTAATTGGTCAAACAATCTTCTTTTTGAAATGTTTCGAATTTTGGGTAAATAGCTCCTCGTTAGTATAGTGGTGAGTATCCCCGCCTGTCACGCGGTAGACCGGGGTTCGATTCCCCGACGGGGAGAAATCCATCTTATTCCTAGCATCTCATGTCCTGAAGAATCGTTTCGCTAACTTGCACAATGTCCCTTGCTTTCCTTTCACTTCAGAGCACAAAAACAAAAAACGTCTATCTGTCGTGTTGAATCTCCTTTGTTTTTGGCAGGGTTTTTAAGAAAAAGGTTATTGCCCGAGGTTCCACCGAGAATTGAACTCGGATCACTGGATTCAAAGTTCAAAGTGCTATCCTTTACACCATGGAACCGTGCTCACCATTACAGAATGGAGCCCTTAACTGGATGGAGTTGATCCTGTGGCGATGGATACCTTGTCAAGGTAATGAAAAACCCTCCAATCAGGCAAAACACTTTGGAAACTTCACAGATACAGTCTTTTTAAAGAATCAAGACATGTCCACAGGTTCCACTGACATTTGAACTCAGATCATAGATTTCAAAGTCCTGAGTGCCTACCATTACACTATGGAACCCTTGTCTGTGACAAGGTGATCCACTCAGCTCACCTATGAAGTCAAGGTAATCCGAAAGAATCCCTTCGATCAGTCAAGGTTTTTTTTCTCTCTCTTTTGAATTGTTAAAACAATCATCTTTTTGAAATGTGTGGAATTTTGGGGTAAACAACTCCTCGTTAGTATAGTGGTGAGTATCCCCGCCTGTCACGCGGGAGACCGGGCTTCGATTCCCCGACGGGGAGAAATTAATCTTATTCCTAGCATCTCATGGCCTGAAGAATCGTTTCGCTAACTTGCACAATGTCCTTTGCGGTCCTTTCACTTCAGAGCACAAAAACAACAAACGTCAATTTGTCCTGTTGAATCTCCTTCTTCTTTGGCAGGGTTTTTAAGAACAGGGTTGTTGCCCAAGGTTCCACCTAGATTTGAACTCGGATCACTAGATTTAAAGTCCAAAGTGCTAACCATTACACCATGGAACCATTCTCACCATTATGTTACGGAACCTTTCACTGGATGGAGTTGATCCTGTGGAGACGGGTACATTTTCAAGATTATGAGAAACCTTCCAATCAGGCAAAACACTTTTTCACCTGCACAGATACAGTCTTTTTAAAGAAACAAGCCATGTCCACAGGTTCCACTGAGATTTGAACTCAGATCGCAGGATTCAGAGTCCTGAGTGCTAACCATTACACCATGGAACCATTGACTTTGACAAGGTGATGTACTGAGCTCACCTATGAAGTCAAGGTAATCCGAAGGAATCCCTTCGATCAGTCAAGGTATGTTTTTTTCTCTTTTTAATTGGTCAAACAATCTTCTTTTTGAAATGTTTCGAATTTTGGGTAAATAGCTCCTCGTTAGTATAGTGGTGAGTATCCCCGCCTGTCACGCGGGAGACCGGGGTTCGATTCCCCGACGGGGAGAAATCCATCTTATTCCTAGCATCTCATGTCCTGAAGAATCGTTTCGCTAACTTGCACAATGTCCCTTGCTGTCCTTTCACTTCAGAGCACAAAAACAAAAAACGTCTATCTGTCGTGTTGAATCTCCTTTGTTTTTGGCAGGGTTTTTAAGAAAAAGGTTATTGCCCGAGGTTCCACCGAGAATTGAACTCGGATCACTGGATTCAAAGTTCAAAGTGCTATCCTTTACACCATGGAACCGTGCTCACCATTACAGAATGGAGCCCTTAACTGGATGGAGTTGATCCTGTGGCGATGGATACCTTGTCAAGGTAATGAAAAACCCTCCAATCAGGCAAAACACTTTGGAAACTGCACAGATACAGTCTTTTTAAAGAATCAAGACATGTCCACAGGTTCCACTGACATTTGAACTCAGATCATAGATTTCAAAGTCCTGAGTGCCTACCATTACACTATGGAACCCTTGTCTGTGACAAGGTGATCCACTCAGCTCAACTATGAAGTCAAGGTAATCCGAAAGAATCCCTTCGATCAGTCAAGGTTTTTTTTATCTCTCTTTTGAATTGTTAAAACAATCATCTTTTTGAAATGTGTGGAATTTTGGGGTAAACAACTCCTCGTTAGTATAGTGGTGAGTATCCCCGCCTGTCACGCGGGAGACCGGGGTTCGATTCCCCGACGGGGAGAAATTCATCTTATTCCTAGCATCTCATGGCCTGAAGAATCGTTTCGCTAACTTGCACAATGTCCTTTGCGGTCCTTTCACTTCAGAGCACAAAAACAACAAACGTCAATTTGTCCTGTTGAATCTCCTTCTTCTTTGGCAGTTTTTTTAAGAACAGGGTTGTTGCCCAAGGTTCCACCTAGATTTGAACTCGGATCACTAGATTTAAAGTCCAAAGTGCTAACCATTACACCATGGAACCGTTCTCACCATTATGTTACGGAACCGTTCACTGGATGGAGTTGATCCTGTGGAGACGGGTACATTTTCAAGATTATGAGAAACCTTCCAATCAGGCAAAACACTTTTTCACCTGCACAGATACAGTCTTTTTAAAGAAACAAGCCATGTCCACAGGTTCCACTGAGATTTGAACTCAGATCGCAGGATTCAGAGTCCTGAGTGCTAACCATTACACCATGGAACCATTGACTTTGACAAGGTGATGTACTGAGCTCACCTATGAAGTCAAGGTAATCCGAAGGAATCCCTTCGATCAGTCAAGGTATGTTTTTTTCTCTTTTTAATTGGTCAAACAATCTTCTTTTTGAAATGTTTCGAATTTTGGGTAAATAGCTCCTCGTTAGTATAGTGGTGAGTATCCCCGCCTGTCACGCGGGAGACCGGGGTTCGATTCCCCGACGGGGAGAAATCCATCTTATTCCTAGCATCTCATGGCCTGAAGAATAGTTTTGCTAACTTGCACAATGTCCCTTGCTGTCCTTTCACTTCAGAGCACAAAAACAAAAAACGTCTATCTGTCGTGTTGAATCTCCTTTGTTTTTGGCAGGGTTTTTAAGAAAAAGGTTATTGGCCGAGGTTCCACCGAGAATTGAACTCGGATCACTGGATTCAAAGTTCAAAGTGCTATCCTTTACACCATGGAACCGTGCTCACCATCACAGAATGGAGCCCTTAACGGGATGGAGTTGATCCTGTGGCGATGGATACCTTGTCACGGTAATGAAAAACCCTCCAATCAGGCAAAACACTTTGGAAACTGCACAGATACAGTCTTTTTAAAGAATCAAGACATGTCCACAGGTTCCACTGACATTTGAACTCAGATCATAGATTTCAAAGTCCTGAGTGCCTACCATTACACTATGGAACCCTTGTCTGTGACAAGGTGATCCACTCAGCTCAACTATGAAGTCAAGGTAATCCGAAAGAATCCCTTCGATCAGTCAAGGTTTTTTTTCTCTCTCTTTTGAATTGTTAAAACAATCATCTTTTTGAAATGTGTGGAATTTTGGGGTAAACAACTCCTCGTTAGTATAGTGGTGAGTATCCCCGCCTGTCACGCGGGAGACCGGGGTTCGATTCCCCGACGGGGAGAAATTCATCTTATTCCTAGCATCTCATGGCCTGAAGAATCGTTTCGCTAACTTGCACAATGTCCTTTGCGGTCCTTTCACTTCAGAGCACAAAAACAACAAACGTCAATTTGTCCTGTTGAATCTCCTTCTTCTTTGGCAGGGTTTTTAAGAACAGGGTTGTTGCCCAAGGTTCCACCTAGATTTGAACTCGGATCACTAGATTTAAAGTCCAAAGTGCTAACCATTACACCATGGAACCGTTCTCACCATTATGTTACGGAACCGTTCACTGGATGGAGTTGATCCTGTGGAGACGGGTACATTTTCAAGATTATGAGAAACCTTCCAATCAGGCAAAACACTTTTTCACCTGCACAGATACAGTCTTTTTAAAGAAACAAGCCATGTCCACAGGTTCCACTGAGATTTGAACTCAGATCGCAGGATTCAGAGTCCTGAGTGCTAACCATTACACCATGGAACCATTGACTTTGACAAGGTGATGTACTGAGCTCACCTATGAAGTCAAGGTAATCCGAAGGAATCCCTTCGATCAGTCAAGGTATGTTTTTTTCTCTTTTTAATTGGTCAAACAATCTTCTTTTTGAAATGTTTCGAATTTTGGGTAAATAGCTCCTCGTTAGTATAGTGGTGAGTATCCCCGCCTGTCACGCGGTAGACCGGGGTTCGATTCCCCGACGGGGAGAAATCCATCTTATTCCTAGCATCTCATGTCCTGAAGAATCGTTTCGCTAACTTGCACAATGTCCCTTGCTTTCCTTTCACTTCAGAGCACAAAAACAAAAAACGTCTATCTGTCGTGTTGAATCTCCTTTGTTTTTGGCAGGGTTTTTAAGAAAAAGGTTATTGCCCGAGGTTCCACCGAGAATTGAACTCGGATCACTGGATTCAAAGTTCAAAGTGCTATCCTTTACACCATGGAACCGTGCTCACCATTACAGAATGGAGCCCTTAACTGGATGGAGTTGATCCTGTGGCGATGGATACCTTGTCAAGGTAATGAAAAACCCTCCAATCAGGCAAAACACTTTGGAAACTTCACAGATACAGTCTTTTTAAAGAATCAAGACATGTCCACAGGTTCCACTGACATTTGAACTCAGATCATAGATTTCAAAGTCCTGAGTGCCTACCATTACACTATGGAACCCTTGTCTGTGACAAGGTGATCCACTCAGCTCACCTATGAAGTCAAGGTAATCCGAAAGAATCCCTTCGATCAGTCAAGGTTTTTTTTATCTCTCTTTTGAATTGTTAAAACAATCATCTTTTTGAAATGTGTGGAATTTTGGGGTAAACAACTCCTCGTTAGTATAGTGGTGAGTATCCCCGCCTGTCACGCGGGAGACCGGGGTTCGATTCCCCGACGGGGAGAATGGCTTCTTGTTCCGAGCATCTCATGGCCTGAAGAAGGATTTCGCTGACTTGCACAATGTCCCTTGCAGTCCTTTCACTTCAGAGCACAAAAACAACAAACGTCAATTTGTCCTGTTGAATCTCCTTCTTTTTTGGCAGGGTTTTTAAGAACAGGGTTGTTGCCCAAGGTTCCACCTAGATTTGAACTCGGATCACTAGATTTAAAGTCCAAAGTGCTAACCATTACACCATGGAACCGTTCTCACCATTATGTTATGGAACCTTTCACTGGATGGAGTTGATCCTGTGGAGACAGGTACATTTTCAAGATTATGAGAAACCTTCCAATCAGGCAAAACACTTTTTCACCTGCACAGATACAGTCTTTTTAAAGAAACAAGCCATGTCCACAGGTTCCACTGAGATTTGAACTCAGATCGCAGGATTCAGAGTCCTGAGTGCTAACCATTACACCATGGAACCATTGACTTTGACAAGGTGATGTACTGAGCTCACCTATGAAGTCAAGGTAATCCGAAGGAATCCCTTCGATCAGTAAAGGTATGTTTTTTTCTCTTTTTAATTGGTCAAACAATCTTCTTTTTGAAATGTTTCGAATTTTGGGTAAATAGCTCCTCGTTAGTATAGTGGTGAGTATCCCCGCCTGTCACGCGGGAGACCGGGGTTCGATTCCCCGACGGGGAGAAATCCATCTTATTCCTAGCATCTCATGTCCTGAAGAATTGTTTCGCTAACTTGCACAATGTCCCTTGCTGTCCTTTCACTTCAAAGCACAAAAACAAAAAACGTCTATCTGTCGTGTTGAATCTCCTTTGTTTTTGGCAGGGTTTTTAAGAAAAAGGTTATTGCCCGAGGTTCCACCGAGAATTGAACTCGGATCACTGGATTCAAAGTTCAAAGTGCTATCCTTTACACCATGGAACCGTGCTCACCATTACAGAATGGAGCCCTTAACTAGATGGAGTTGATCCTGTGGCGATGGATACCTTGTCAAGGTAATGAAAAACCCTCCAATCAGGCAAAACTCTTTGGAAACTGCACAGATACAGTCTTTTTAAAGAAACAAGCCATGTCCACAGGTTCCACTGAGATTTGAACTCAGATCGTAGGATTCAGAGTCCTGAGTGCTAACCATTACACCATGGAACCATTGACTTTGACAAGGTGATGTACTGAGCTCACCTATGAAGTCAAGGTAATCCGAAGGAATCCCTTCGATCAGTCAAGGTATGTTTTTTTCTCTTTTTAATTGGTCAAACAATCTTCTTTTTGAAATGTTTCGAATTTTGGGTAAATAGCTCCTAGTTAGTATAGTGGTGAGTATCCCCGCCTGTCACGCGGGAGACCGGGGTTCGATTCCCCGACGGGGAGAAATCCATCTTATTCCTAGCATCTCATGTCCTGAAGAATCGTTTCGCTAACTTGCACAATGTCCCTTGCTGTCCTTTCACTTCAGAGCACAAAAACAAAAAACGTCTATCTGTCGTGTTGAATCTCCTTTGTTTTTGGCAGGGTTTTTAAGAAAAAGGTTATTGCCCGAGGTTCCACCGAGAATTGAACTCGGATCACTGGATTCAAAGTTCAAAGTGCTATCCTTTACACCATGGAACCGTGCTCACCATTACAGAATGGAGCCCTTAACTGGATGGAGTTGATCCTGTGGCGATGGATACCTTGTCAAGGTAATGAAAAACCCTGCAATCAGGCAAAACACTTTGGAAACTGCACAGATACAGTCTTTTTAAAGAATCAAGACATGTCCACAGGTTCCACTGACATTTGAACTCAGATCATAGATTTCAAAGTCCTGAGTGCCTACCATTACACTATGGAACCCTTGTCTGTGACAAGGTGATCCACTCAGCTCACCTATGAAGTCAAGGTAATCCGAAAGAATCCCTTCGATCAGTCAAGGTTTTTTTTATCTCTCTTTTGAATTGTTAAAACAATCATCTTTTTGAAATGTGTGTAATTTTGGGGTAAACAACTCCTCGTTAGTATAGTGGTGAGTATCCCCGCCTGTCACGCGGGAGACCGGGCTTCGATTCCCCGACGGGGAGAAATTCATCTTATTCCTAGCATCTCATGGCCTGAAGAATCGTTTCGCTAACTTGCACAATGTCCTTTGCGGTCCTTTCACTTCAGAGCACAAAAACAACAAACGTCAATTTGTCCTGTTGAATCTCCTTCTTCTTTGGCAGGGTTTTTAAGAACAGGGTTGTTGCCCAAGGTTCCACCTAGATTTGAACTCGGATCACTAGATTTAAAGTCCAAAGTGCTAACCATTACACCATGGAACCGTTCTCACCATTATGTTACGGAACCTTTCACTGGATGGAGTTGATCCTGTGGAGACGGGTACATTTTCAAGATTATGAGAAACCTTCCAATCAGGCAAAACACTTTTTCACCTGCACAGATACAGTCTTTTTAAAGAAACAAGCCATGTCCACAGGTTCCACTGAGATTTGAACTCAGATCGCAGGATTCAGAGTCCTGAGTGCTAACCATTACACCATGGAACCATTGACTTTGACAAGGTGATGTACTGAGCTCACCTATGAAGTCAAGGTAATCCGAAGGAATCCCTTCGATCAGTCAAGGTATGTTTTTTTCTCTTTTTAATTGGTCAAACAATCTTCTTTTTGAAATGTTTCGAATTTTGGGTAAATAGCTCCTCGTTAGTATAGTGGTGAGTATCCCCGCCTGTCACGCGGTAGACCGGGGTTCGATTCCCCGACGGGGAGAAATCCATCTTATTCCTAGCATCTCATGTCCTGAAGAATCGTTTCGCTAACTTGCACAATGTCCCTTGCTTTCCTTTCACTTCAGAGCACAAAAACAAAAAACGTCTATCTGTCGTGTTGAATCTCCTTTGTTTTTGGCAGGGTTTTTAAGAAAAAGGTTATTGCCCGAGGTTCCACCGAGAATTGAACTCGGATCACTGGATTCAAAGTTCAAAGTGCTATCCTTTACACCATGGAACCGTGCTCACCATTACAGAATGGAGCCCTTAACTGGATGGAGTTGATCCTGTGGCGATGGATACCTTGTCAAGGTAATGAAAAACCCTCCAATCAGGCAAAACACTTTGGAAACTGCACAGATACAGTCTTTTTAAAGAATCAAGACATGTCCACAGGTTCCACTGACATTTGAACTCAGATCATAGATTTCAAAGTCCTGAGTGCCTACCATTACACTATGGAACCCTTGTCTGTGACAAGGTGATCCACTCAGCTCACCTATGAAGTCAAGGTAATCCGAAAGAATCCCTTCGATCAGTCAAGGTTTTTTTTCTCTCTCTTTTGAATTGTTAAAACAATCATCTTTTTGAAATGTGTGTAATTTTGTGGTAAACAACTCCTCGTTAGTATAGTGGTGAGTATCCCCGCCTGTCACGCGGGAGACAGGGGTTCGATTCCCCGACGGGGAGAATGGCTTCTTGTTCCGAGCATCTCATGGCCTGAAGAAGGATTTCGCTGACTTGCACAATGTCCCTTGCAGTCCTTTCACTTCAGAGCACAAAAACAACAAACGTCAATTTGTCCTGTTGAATCTCCTTCTTTTTTGGCAGGGTTTTTAAGAACAGGGTTGTTGCCCAAGGTTCCACCTAGATTTGAACTCGGATCACTAGATTTAAAGTCCAAAGTGCTAACCATTACACCATGGAACCGTTCTCACCATTATGTTATGGAACCTTTCACTGGATGGAGTTGATCCTGTGGAGACGGGTACATTTTCAAGATTATGAGAAACCTTCCAATCAGGCAAAACACTTTTTCACCTGCACAGATACAGTCTTTTTAAAGAAACAAGCCAGGTCCACAGGTTCCACTGAGATTTGAACTCAGATCGCAGGATTCAGAGTCCTGAGTGCTAACCATTACACCATGGAACCATTGACTTTGACAAGGTGATGTACTGAGCTCACCTATGAAGTCAAGGTAATCCGAAGGAATCCCTTCGATCAGTCAAGGTATGTTTTTTTCTCTTTTTAATTGGTCAAACAATCTTCTTTTTGAAATGTTTCGAATTTTGGGTAAATAGCTCCTCGTTAGTATAGTGGTGAGTATCCCCGCCTGTCACGCGGGAGACCGGGGTTCGATTCCCCGACGGGGAGAAATCCATCTTATTCCTAGCATCTCATGTCCTGAAGAATCGTTTCGCTAACTTGCACAATGTCCCTTGCTGTCCTTTCACTTCAGAGCACAAAAACAAAAAACGTATATCTGTCGTGTTGAATCTCCTTTGTTTTTGGCAGGGTTTTTAAGAAAAAGGTTATTGCCCGAGGTTCCACCGAGAATTGAACTCGGATCACTGGATTCAAAGTTCAAAGTGCTATCCTTTACACCATGGAACCGTGCTCACCATTACAGAATGGAGCCCTTAACTGGATGGAGTTGATCCTGTGGCGATGGATACCTTGTCAAGGTAATGAAAAACCCTCCAATCAGGCAAAACACTTTGGAAACTGCACAGATACAGTCTTTTTAAAGAATCAAGACATGTCCACAGGTTCCACTGACATTTGAACTCAGATCATAGATTTCAAAGTCCTGAGTGCCTACCATTACACTATGGAACCCTTGTCTGTGACAAGGTGATCCACTCAGCTCACCTATGAAGTCAAGGTAATCCGAAAGAATCCCTTCGATCAGTCAAGGTTTTTTTTATCTCTCTTTTGAATTGTTAAAACAATCATCTTTTTGAAATGTGTGGAATTTTGGGGTAAACAACTCCTCGTTAGTATAGTGGTGATTATCCCCGCCTGTCATGCGGGAGACCGGGGTTCGATTCCCCGACGGGGAGAATGGCTTCTTGTTCCGAGAATCTCATGGCCTGAAGAAGGATTTCGCTGACTTGCACAATGTCCCTTGCAGTCCTTTCACTTCAGAGCACAAAAACAACAAACGTCAATTTGTCCTGTTGAATCTCCTTCTTTTTTGGCAGGGTTTTTAAGAACAGGGTTGTTGCCCAAGGTTCCACCTAGATTTGAACTCGGATCACTAGATTTAAAGTCCAAAGTGCTAACCATTACACCATGGAACCGTTCTCACCATTATGTTATGGAACCTTTCACTGGATGGAGTTGATCCTGTGGAGACGGGTACATTTTCAAGATTATGAGAAACCTTCCAATCAGGCAAAACACTTTTTCACCTGCACAGATACAGTCTTTTTAAAGAAACAAGCCATGTCCACAGGTTCCACTGAGATTTGAACTCAGATCGCAGGATTCAGAGTCCTGAGTGCTAACCATTACACCATGGAACCATTGACTTTGACAAGGTGATGTACTGAGCTCACCTATGAAGTCAAGGTAATCCGAAGGAATCCCTTCGATCAGTCAAGGTATGTTTTTTTCTCTTTTTAATTGGTCAAACAATCTTCTTTTTGAAACGTTTCGAATTTTGGGTAAATAGCTCCTCGTTAGTATAGTGGTGAGTATCCCCGCCTGTCACGCGGGAGACCGGGGTTCGATTCCCCGACGGGGAGAAATCCATCTTATTCCTAGCATCTCATGTCCTGAAGAATCGTTTCGCTAACTTGCACAATGTCCCTTGCTGTCCTTTCACTTCAGAGCACAAAAACAAAAAACGTCTATCTGTCGTGTTGAATCTCCTTTGTTTTTGGCAGGGTTTTTAAGAAAAAGGTTATTGCCCGAGGTTCCACCGAGAATTGAACTCGGATCACTGGATTCAAAGTTCAAAGTGCTATCCTTTACACCATGGAACCGTGCTCACCATCACAGAATGGAGCCCTTAACGGGATGGAGTTGATCCTGTGGCGATGGATACCTTGTCACGGTAATGAAAAACCCTCCAATCAGGCAAAACACTTTGGAAACTGCACAGATACAGTCTTTTTAAAGAATCAAGACATGTCCACAGGTTCCACTGACATTTGAACTCAGATCATAGATTTCAAAGTCCTGAGTGCCTACCATTACACTATGGAACCCTTGTCTGTGACAAGGTGATCCACTCAGCTCAACTATGAAGTCAAGGTAATCCGAAAGAATCCCTTCGATCAGTCAAGGTTTTTTTTATCTCTCTTTTGAATTGTTAAAACAATCATCTTTTTGAAATGTGTGGAATTTTGGGGTAAACAACTCCTCGTTAGTATAGTGGTGAGTATCCCCGCCTGTCACGCGGGAGACCGGGGTTCGATTCCCCGACGGGGAGAAATTCATCTTATTCCTAGCATCTCATGGCCTGAAGAATCGTTTCGCTAACTTGCACAATGTCCTTTGCGGTCCTTTCACTTCAGAGCACAAAAACAACAAACGTCAATTTGTCCTGTTGAATCTCCTTCTTCTTTGGCAGGGTTTTTAAGAACAGGGTTGATGCCCAAGGTTCCACCTAGATTTGAACTCGGATCACTAGATTTAAAGTCCAAAGTGCTAACCATTACACCATGGAACCGTTCTCACCATTATGTTACGGAACCGTTCACTGGATGGAGTTGATCCTGTGGAGACGGGTACATTTTCAAGATTATGAGAAACCTTCCAATCAGGCAAAACACTTTTTCACCTGCACAGATACAGTCTTTTTAAAGAAACAAGCCATGTCCACAGGTTCCACTGACATTTGAACTCAGATCGCAGGATTCAGAGTCCTGAGTGCTAACCATTACACCATGGAACCATTGACTTTGACAAGGTGATGTACTGAGCTCACCTATGAAGTCAAGGTAATCCGAAGGAATCCCTTCGATCAGTCAAGGTATGTTTTTTTCTCTTTTTAATTGGTCAAACAATCTTCTTTTTGAAATGTTTCGAATTTTGGGTAAATAGCTCCTCGTTAGTATAGTGGTGAGTATCCCCGCCTGTCACGCGGGAGACCGGGGTTCGATTCCCCGACGGGGAGAAATCCATCTTATTCCTAGCATCTCATGGCCTGAAGAATAGTTTTGCTAACTTGCACAATGTCCCTTGCTGTCCTTTCACTTCAGAGCACAAAAACAAAAAACGTCTATCTGTCGTGTTGAATCTCCTTTGTTTTTGGCAGGGTTTTTAAGAAAAAGGTTATTGCCCGAGGTTCCACCGAGAATTGAACTCGGATCACTGGATTCAAAGTTCAAAGTGCTATCCTTTACACCATGGAACCGTGCTCACCATTACAGAATGGAGCCCTTAACGGGATGGAGTTGATCCTGTGGCGATGGATACCTTGTCACGGTAATGAAAAACCCTCCAATCAGGCAAAACACTTTGGAAACTGCACAGATACAGTCTTTTTAAAGAATCAAGTCATGTCCACAGGTTCCACTGACATTTGAACTCAGATCATAGATTTCAAAGTCCTGAGTGCCTACCATTACACTATGGAACCCTTGTCTGTGACAAGGTGATCCACTCAGCTCACCTATGAAGTCAAGGTAATCCGAAAGAATCCCTTCGATCAGTCAAGGTTTTTTTTATCTCTCTTTTGAATTGTTAAAACAATCATCTTTTTGAAATGTGTGGAATTTTGGGGTAAACAACTCCTCGTTAGTATAGTGGTGAGTATCCCCGCCTGTCACGCGGGAGACCGGGGTTCGATTCCCCGACGGGGAGAAATTCATCTTATTCCTAGCATCTCATGGCCTGAAGAATCGTTTCGCTAACTTGCACAATGTCCTTTGCGGTCCTTTCACTTCAGAGCACAAAAACAACAAACGTCAATTTGTCCTGTTGAATCTCCTTCTTCTTTGGCAGGGTTTTTAAGAACAGGGTTGTTGCCCAAGGTTCCACCTAGATTTGAACTCGGATCACTAGATTTAAAGTCCAAAGTGCTAACCATTACACCATGGAACCGTTCTCACCATTATGTTACGGAACCGTTCACTGGATGGAGTTGATCCTGTGGAGACGGGTACATTTTCAAGATTATGAGAAACCTTCCAATCAGGCAAAACACTTTTTCACCTGCACAGATACAGTCTTTTTAAAGAAACAAGCCATGTCCACAGGTTCCACTGACATTTGAACTCAGATCGCAGGATTCAGAGTCCTGAGTGCTAACCATTACACCATGGAACCATTGACTTTGACAAGGTGATGTACTGAGCTCACCTATGAAGTCAAGGTAATCCGAAGGAATCCCTTCGATCAGTCAAGGTATGTTTTTTTCTCTTTTTAATTGGTCAAACAATCTTCTTTTTGAAATGTTTCGAATTTTGGGTAAATAGCTCCTCGTTAGTATAGTGGTGAGTATCCCCGCCTGTCACGCGGGAGACAGGGGTTCGATTCCCCGACGGGGAGAAATCCATCTTATTCCTAGCATCTCATGGCCTGAAGAATAGTTTTGCTAACTTGCACAATGTCCCTTGCTGTCCTTTCACTTCAGAGCACAAAAACAAAAAACGTCTATCTGTCGTGTTGAATCTCCTTTGTTTTTGGCAGGGTTTTTAAGAAAAAGGTTATTGCCCGAGGTTCCACCGAGAATTGAACTCGGATCACTGGATTCAAAGTTCAAAGTGCTATCCTTTACACCATGGAACCGTGCTCACCATTACAGAATGGAGCCCTTAACGGGATGGAGTTGATCCTGTGGCGATGGATACCTTGTCACGGTAATGAAAAACCCTCCAATCAGGCAAAACACTTTGGAAACTGCACAGATACAGTCTTTTTAAAGAATCAAGTCATGTCCACAGGTTCCACTGACATTTGAACTCAGATCATAGATTTCAAAGTCCTGAGTGCCTACCATTACACTATGGAACCCTTGTCTGTGACAAGGTGATCCACTCAGCTCACCTATGAAGTCAAGGTAATCCGAAAGAATCCCTTCGATCAGTCAAGGTTTTTTTTATCTCTCTTTTGAATTGTTAAAACAATCATCTTTTTGAAATGTGTGGAATTTTGGGGTAAACAACTCCTCGTTAGTATAGTGGTGAGTATCCCCGCCTGTCACGCGGGAGACCGGGGTTCGATTCCCCGACGGGGAGAAATTCATCTTATTCCTAGCATCTCATGGCCTGAAGAATCGTTTCGCTAACTTGCACAATGTCCTTTGCGGTCCTTTCACTTCAGAGCACAAAAACAACAAACGTCAATTTGTCCTGTTGAATCTCCTTCTTCTTTGGCAGGGTTTTTAAGAACAGGGTTGTTGCCCAAGGTTCCACCTAGATTTGAACTCGGATCACTAGATTTAAAGTCCAAAGTGCTAACCATTACACCATGGAACCGTTCTCACCATTATGTTACGGAACCGTTCACTGGATGGAGTTGATCCTGTGGAGACGGGTACATTTTCAAGATTATGAGAAACCTTCCAATCAGGCAAAACACTTTTTCACCTGCACAGATACAGTCTTTTTAAAGAAACAAGCCATGTCCACAGGTTCCACTGACATTTGAACTCAGATCGCAGGATTCAGAGTCCTGAGTGCTAACCATTACACCATGGAACCATTGAATTTGACAAGGTGATGTACTGAGCTCACCTATGAAGTCAAGGTAATCCGAAGGAATCCCTTCGATCAGTCAAGGTATGTTTTTTTCTCTTTTTAATTGGTCAAACAATCTTCTTTTTGAAATGTTTCGAATTTTGGGTAAATAGCTCCTCGTTAGTATAGTGGTGAGTATCCCCGCCTGTCACGCGGGAGACCGGGGTTCGATTCCCCGACGGGGAGAAATCCATCTTATTCCTAGCATCTCATGGCCTGAAGAATAGTTTTGCTAACTTGCACAATGTCCCTTGCTGTCCTTTCACTTCAGAGCACAAAAACAAAAAACGTCTATCTGTCGTGTTGAATCTCCTTTGTTTTTGGCAGGGTTTTTAAGAAAAAGGTTATTGCCCGAGGTTCCACCGAGAATTGAACTCGGATCACTGGATTCAAAGTTCAAAGTGCTATCCTTTACACCATGGAACCGTGCTCACCATTACAGAATGGAGCCCTTAACGGGATGGAGTTGATCCTGTGGCGATGGATACCTTGTCACGGTAATGAAAAACCCTCCAATCAGGCAAAACACTTTGGAAACTGCACAGATACAGTCTTTTTAAAGAATCAAGACATGTCCACAGGTTCCACTGACATTTGAACTCAGATCATAGATTTCAAAGTCCTGAGTGCCTACCATTACACTATGGAACCCTTGTCTGTGACAAGGTGATCCACTCAGCTCACCTATGAAGTCAAGGTAATCCGAAAGAATCCCTTCGATCAGTCAAGGTTTTTTTTATCTCTCTTTTGAATTGTTAAAACAATCATCTTTTTGAAATGTGTGGAATTTTGGGGTAAACAACTCCTCGTTAGTATAGTGGTGAGTATCCCCGCCTGTCACGCGGGAGACCGGGGTTCGATTCCCCGACGGGGAGAAATTCATCTTATTCCTAGCATCTCATGGCCTGAAGAATCGTTTCGCTAACTTGCACAATGTCCTTTGCGGTCCTTTCACTTCAGAGCACAAAAACAACAAACGTCAATTTGTCCTGTTGAATCTCCTTCTTCTTTGGCAGGGTTTTTAAGAACAGGGTTGTTGCCCAAGGTTCCACCTAGATTTGAACTCGGATCACTAGATTTAAAGTCCAAAGTGCTAACCATTACACCATGGAACCGTTCTCACCATTATGTTACGGAACCGTTCACTGGATGGAGTTGATCCTGTGGAGACGGGTACATTTTCAAGATTATGAGAAACCTTCCAATCAGGCAAAACACTTTTTCACCTGCACAGATACAGTCTTTTTAAAGAAACAAGCCATGTCCACAGGTTCCACTGAGATTTGAACTCAGATCGCAGGATTCAGAGTCCTGAGTGCTAACCATTACACCATGGAACCATTGACTTTGACAAGGTGATGTACTGAGCTCACCTATGAAGTCAAGGTAATCCGAAGGAATCCCTTCGATCAGTCAAGGTATGTTTTTTTCTCTTTTTAATTGGTCAAACAATCTTCTTTTTGAAATGTTTCGAATTTTGGGTAAATAGCTCCTCGTTAGTATAGTGGTGAGTATCCCCGCCTGTCACGCGGGAGACCGGGGTTCGATTCCCCGACGGGGAGAAATCCATCTTATTCCTAGCATCTCATGGCCTGAAGAATAGTTTTGCTAACTTGCACAATGTCCCTTGCTGTCCTTTCACTTCAGAGCACAAAAACAAAAAACGTCTATCTGTCGTGTTGAATCTCCTTTGTTTTTGGCAGGGTTTTTAAGAAAAAGGTTATTGCCCGAGGTTCCACCGAGAATTGAACTCGGATCACTGGATTCAAAGTTCAAAGTGCTATCCTTTACACCATGGAACCGTGCTCACCATTACAGAATGGAGCCCTTAACGGGATGGAGTTGATCCTGTGGCGATGGATACCTTGTCACGGTAATGAAAAACCCTCCAATCAGGCAAAACACTTTGGAAACTGCACAGATACAGTCTTTTTAAAGAATCAAGACATGTCCACAGGTTCCACTGACATTTGAACTCAGATCATAGATTTCAAAGTCCTGAGTGCCTACCATTACACTATGGAACCCTTGTCTGTGACAAGGTGATCCACTCAGCTCACCTATGAAGTCAAGGTAATCCGAAAGAATCCCTTCGATCAGTCAAGGTTTTTTTTATCTCTCTTTTGAATTGTTAAAACAATCATCTTTTTGAAATGTGTGGAATTTTGGGGTAAACAACTCCTCGTTAGTATAGTGGTGAGTATCCCCGCCTGTCACGCGGGAGACCGGGGTTCGATTCCCCGACGGGGAGAAATTCATCTTATTCCTAGCATCTCATGGCCTGAAGAATCGTTTCGCTAACTTGCACAATGTCCTTTGCGGTCCTTTCACTTCAGAGCACAAAAACAACAAACGTCAATTTGTCCTGTTGAATCTCCTTCTTCTTTGGCAGGGTTTTTAAGAACAGGGTTGTTGCCCAAGGTTCCACCTAGATTTGAACTCGGATCACTAGATTTAAAGTCCAAAGTGCTAACCATTACACCATGGAACCGTTCTCACCATTATGTTACGGAACCGTTCACTGGATGGAGTTGATCCTGTGGAGACGGGTACATTTTCAAGATTATGAGAAACCTTCCAATCAGGCAAAACACTTTTTCACCTGCACAGATACAGTCTTTTTAAAGAAACAAGCCATGTCCACAGGTTCCACTGAGATTTGAACTCAGATCGCAGGATTCAGAGTCCTGAGTGCTAACCATTACACCATGGAACCATTGACTTTGACAAGGTGATGTACTGAGCTCACCTATGAAGTCAAGGTAATCCGAAGGAATCCCTTCGATCAGTCAAGGTATGTTTTTTTCTCTTTTTAATTGGTCAAACAATCTTCTTTTTGAAATGTTTCGAATTTTGGGTAAATAGCTCCTCGTTAGTATAGTGGTGAGTATCCCCGCCTGTCACGCGGGAGACCGGGGTTCGATTCCCCGACGGGGAGAAATCCATCTTATTCCTAGCATCTCATGGCCTGAAGAATAGTTTTGCTAACTTGCACAATGTCCCTTGCTGTCCTTTCACTTCAGAGCACAAAAACAAAAAACGTCTATCTGTCGTGTTGAATCTCCTTTGTTTTTGGCAGGGTTTTTAAGAAAAAGGTTATTGCCCGAGGTTCCACCGAGAATTGAACTCGGATCACTGGATTCAAAGTTCAAAGTGCTATCCTTTACACCATGGAACCGTGCTCACCATTACAGAATGGAGCCCTTAACGGGATGGAGTTGATCCTGTGGCGATGGATACCTTGTCACGGTAATGAAAAACCCTCCAATCAGGCAAAACACTTTGGAAACTGCACAGATACAGTCTTTTTAAAGAATCAAGACATGTCCACAGGTTCCACTGACATTTGAACTCAGATCATAGATTTCAAAGTCCTGAGTGCCTACCATTACACTATGGAACCCTTGTCTGTGACAAGGTGATCCACTCAGCTCACCTATGAAGTCAAGGTAATCCGAAAGAATCCCTTCGATCAGTCAAGGTTTTTTTTATCTCTCTTTTGAATTGTTAAAACAATCATCTTTTTGAAATGTGTGGAATTTTGGGGTAAACAACTCCTCGTTAGTATAGTGGTGAGTATCCCCGCCTGTCACGCGGGAGACCGGGGTTCGATTCCCCGACGGGGAGAAATTCATCTTATTCCTAGCATCTCATGGCCTGAAGAATCGTTTCGCTAACTTGCACAATGTCCTTTGCGGTCCTTTCACTTCAGAGCACAAAAACAACAAACGTCAATTTGTCCTGTTGAATCTCCTTCTTCTTTGGCAGGGTTTTTAAGAACAGGGTTGTTGCCCAAGGTTCCACCTAGATTTGAACTCGGATCACTAGATTTAAAGTCCAAAGTGCTAACCATTACACCATGGAACCGTTCTCACCATTATGTTACGGAACCGTTCACTGGATGGAGTTGATCCTGTGGAGACGGGTACATTTTCAAGATTATGAGAAACCTTCCAATCAGGCAAAACACTTTTTCACCTGCACAGATACAGTCTTTTTAAAGAAACAAGCCATGTCCACAGGTTCCACTGAGATTTGAACTCAGATCGCAGGATTCAGAGTCCTGAGTGCTAACCATTACACCATGGAACCATTGACTTTGACAAGGTGATGTACTGAGCTCACCTATGAAGTCAAGGTAATCCGAAGGAATCCCTTCGATCAGTCAAGGTATGTTTTTTTCTCTTTTTAATTGGTCAAACAATCTTCTTTTTGAAATGTTTCGAATTTTGGGTAAATAGCTCCTCGTTAGTATAGTGGTGAGTATCCCCGCCTGTCACGCGGGAGACCGGGGTTCGATTCCCCGACGGGGAGAAATCCATCTTATTCCTAGCATCTCATGGCCTGAAGAATAGTTTTGCTAACTTGCACAATGTCCCTTGCTGTCCTTTCACTTCAGAGCACAAAAACAAAAAACGTCTATCTGTCGTGTTGAATCTCCTTTGTTTTTGGCAGGGTTTTTAAGAAAAAGGTTATTGCCCGAGGTTCCACCGAGAATTGAACTCGGATCACTGGATTCAAAGTTCAAAGTGCTATCCTTTACACCATGGAACCGTGCTCACCATTACAGAATGGAGCCCTTAACGGGATGGAGTTGATCCTGTGGCGATGGATACCTTGTCACGGTAATGAAAAACCCTCCAATCAGGCAAAACACTTTGGAAACTGCACAGATACAGTCTTTTTAAAGAATCAAGACATGTCCACAGGTTCCACTGACATTTGAACTCAGATCATAGATTTCAAAGTCCTGAGTGCCTACCATTACACTATGGAACCCTTGTCTGTGACAAGGTGATCCACTCAGCTCACCTATGAAGTCAAGGTAATCCGAAAGAATCCCTTCGATCAGTCAAGGTTTTTTTTATCTCTCTTTTGAATTGTTAAAACAATCATCTTTTTGAAATGTGTGGAATTTTGGGGTAAACAACTCCTCGTTAGTATAGTGGTGAGTATCCCCGCCTGTCACGCGGGAGACCGGGGTTCGATTCCCCGACGGGGAGAAATTCATCTTATTCCTAGCATCTCATGGCCTGAAGAATCGTTTCGCTAACTTGCACAATGTCCTTTGCGGTCCTTTCACTTCAGAGCACAAAAACAACAAACGTCAATTTGTCCTGTTGAATCTCCTTCTTCTTTGGCAGGGTTTTTAAGAACAGGGTTGTTGCCCAAGGTTCCACCTAGATTTGAACTCGGATCACTAGATTTAAAGTCCAAAGTGCTAACCATTACACCATGGAACCGTTCTCACCATTATGTTACGGAACCGTTCACTGGATGGAGTTGATCCTGTGGAGACGGGTACATTTTCAAGATTATGAGAAACCTTCCAATCAGGCAAAACACTTTTTCACCTGCACAGATACAGTCTTTTTAAAGAAACAAGCCATGTCCACAGGTTCCACTGAGATTTGAACTCAGATCGCAGGATTCAGAGTCCTGAGTGCTAACCATTACACCATGGAACCATTGACTTTGACAAGGTGATGTACTGAGCTCACCTATGAAGTCAAGGTAATCCGAAGGAATCCCTTCGATCAGTCAAGGTATGTTTTTTTCTCTTTTTAATTGGTCAAACAATCTTCTTTTTGAAATGTTTCGAATTTTGGGTAAATAGCTCCTCGTTAGTATAGTGGTGAGTATCCCCGCCTGTCACGCGGGAGACCGGGGTTCGATTCCCCGACGGGGAGAAATCCATCTTATTCCTAGCATCTCATGGCCTGAAGAATAGTTTTGCTAACTTGCACAATGTCCCTTGCTGTCCTTTCACTTCAGAGCACAAAAACAAAAAACGTCTATCTGTCGTGTTGAATCTCCTTTGTTTTTGGCAGGGTTTTTAAGAAAAAGGTTATTGCCCGAGGTTCCACCGAGAATTGAACTCGGATCACTGGATTCAAAGTTCAAAGTGCTATCCTTTACACCATGGAACCGTGCTCACCATTACAGAATGGAGCCCTTAACGGGATGGAGTTGATCCTGTGGCGATGGATACCTTGTCACGGTAATGAAAAACCCTCCAATCAGGCAAAACACTTTGGAAACTGCACAGATACAGTCTTTTTAAAGAATCAAGACATGTCCACAGGTTCCACTGACATTTGAACTCAGATCATAGATTTCAAAGTCCTGAGTGCCTACCATTACACTATGGAACCCTTGTCTGTGACAAGGTGATCCACTCAGCTCACCTATGAAGTCAAGGTAATCCGAAAGAATCCCTTCGATCAGTCAAGGTTTTTTTTATCTCTCTTTTGAATTGTTAAAACAATCATCTTTTTGAAATGTGTGGAATTTTGGGGTAAACAACTCCTCGTTAGTATAGTGGTGAGTATCCCCGCCTGTCACGCGGGAGACCGGGGTTCGATTCCCCGACGGGGAGAAATTCATCTTATTCCTAGCATCTCATGGCCTGAAGAATCGTTTCGCTAACTTGCACAATGTCCTTTGCGGTCCTTTCACTTCAGAGCACAAAAACAACAAACGTCAATTTGTCCTGTTGAATCTCCTTCTTCTTTGGCAGGGTTTTTAAGAACAGGGTTGTTGCCCAAGGTTCCACCTAGATTTGAACTCGGATCACTAGATTTAAAGTCCAAAGTGCTAACCATTACACCATGGAACCGTTCTCACCATTATGTTACGGAACCGTTCACTGGATGGAGTTGATCCTGTGGAGACGGGTACATTTTCAAGATTATGAGAAACCTTCCAATCAGGCAAAACACTTTTTCACCTGCACAGATACAGTCTTTTTAAAGAAACAAGCCATGTCCACAGGTTCCACTGAGATTTGAACTCAGATCGCAGGATTCAGAGTCCTGAGTGCTAACCATTACACCATGGAACCATTGACTTTGACAAGGTGATGTACTGAGCTCACCTATGAAGTCAAGGTAATCCGAAGGAATCCCTTCGATCAGTCAAGGTATGTTTTTTTCTCTTTTTAATTGGTCAAACAATCTTCTTTTTGAAATGTTTCGAATTTTGGGTAAATAGCTCCTCGTTAGTATAGTGGTGAGTATCCCCGCCTGTCACGCGGGAGACCGGGGTTCGATTCCCCGACGGGGAGAAATCCATCTTATTCCTAGCATCTCATGGCCTGAAGAATAGTTTTGCTAACTTGCACAATGTCCCTTGCTGTCCTTTCACTTCAGAGCACAAAAACAAAAAACGTCTATCTGTCGTGTTGAATCTCCTTTGTTTTTGGCAGGGTTTTTAAGAAAAAGGTTATTGCCCGAGGTTCCACCGAGAATTGAACTCGGATCACTGGATTCAAAGTTCAAAGTGCTATCCTTTACACCATGGAACCGTGCTCACCATTACAGAATGGAGCCCTTAACGGGATGGAGTTGATCCTGTGGCGATGGATACCTTGTCACGGTAATGAAAAACCCTCCAATCAGGCAAAACACTTTGGAAACTGCACAGATACAGTCTTTTTAAAGAATCAAGACATGTCCACAGGTTCCACTGACATTTGAACTCAGATCATAGATTTCAAAGTCCTGAGTGCCTACCATTACACTATGGAACCCTTGTCTGTGACAAGGTGATCCACTCAGCTCACCTATGAAGTCAAGGTAATCCGAAAGAATCCCTTCGATCAGTCAAGGTTTTTTTTATCTCTCTTTTGAATTGTTAAAACAATCATCTTTTTGAAATGTGTGGAATTTTGGGGTAAACAACTCCTCGTTAGTATAGTGGTGAGTATCCCCGCCTGTCACGCGGGAGACCGGGGTTCGATTCCCCGACGGGGAGAAATTCATCTTATTCCTAGCATCTCATGGCCTGAAGAATCGTTTCGCTAACTTGCACAATGTCCTTTGCGGTCCTTTCACTTCAGAGCACAAAAACAACAAACGTCAATTTGTCCTGTTGAATCTCCTTCTTTTTTGGCAGGGTTTTTAAGAACAGGGTTGTTGCCCAAGGTTCCACCTAGATTTGAACTCGGATCACTAGATTTAAAGTCCAAAGTGCTAACCATTACACCATGGAACCGTTCTCACCATTATGTTACGGAACCGTTCACTGGATGGAGTTGATCCTGTGGAGACGGGTACATTTTCAAGATTATGAGAAACCTTCCAATCAGGCAAAACACTTTTTCACCTGCACAGATACAGTCTTTTTAAAGAAACAAGCCATGTCCACAGGTTCCACTGAGATTTGAACTCAGATCGCAGGATTCAGAGTCCTGAGTGCTAACCATTACACCATGGAACCATTGACTTTGACAAGGTGATGTACTGAGCTCACCTATGAAGTCAAGGTAATCCGAAGGAATCCCTTCGATCAGTCAAGGTATGTTTTTTTCTCTTTTTAATTGGTCAAACAATCTTCTTTTTGAAATGTTTCGAATTTTGGGTAAATAGCTCCTCGTTAGTATAGTGGTGAGTATCCCCGCCTGTCACGCGGGAGACCGGGGTTCGATTCCCCGACGGGGAGAAATCCATCTTATTCCTAGCATCTCATGGCCTGAAGAATAGTTTTGCTAACTTGCACAATGTCCCTTGCTGTCCTTTCACTTCAGAGCACAAAAACAAAAAACGTCTATCTGTCGTGTTGAATCTCCTTTGTTTTTGGCAGGGTTTTTAAGAAAAAGGTTATTGCCCGAGGTTCCACCGAGAATTGAACTCGGATCACTGGATTCAAAGTTCAAAGTGCTATCCTTTACACCATGGAACCGTGCTCACCATTACAGAATGGAGCCCTTAACGGGATGGAGTTGATCCTGTGGCGATGGATACCTTGTCACGGTAATGAAAAACCCTCCAATCAGGCAAAACACTTTGGAAACTGCACAGATACAGTCTTTTTAAAGAATCAAGACATGTCCACAGGTTCCACTGACATTTGAACTCAGATCATAGATTTCAAAGTCCTGAGTGCCTACCATTACACTATGGAACCCTTGTCTGTGACAAGGTGATCCACTCAGCTCACCTATGAAGTCAAGGTAATCCGAAAGAATCCCTTCGATCAGTCAAGGTTTTTTTTATCTCTCTTTTGAATTGTTAAAACAATCATCTTTTTGAAATGTGTGGAATTTTGGGGTAAACAACTCCTCGTTAGTATAGTGGTGAGTATCCCCGCCTGTCACGCGGGAGACCGGGGTTCGATTCCCCGACGGGGAGAAATTCATCTTATTCCTAGCATCTCATGGCCTGAAGAATCGTTTCGCTAACTTGCACAATGTCCTTTGCGGTCCTTTCAC
Organism: Argentina silus; assembly: GCF_951799395.1. Classification (NCBI taxonomy): domain Eukaryota; kingdom Metazoa; phylum Chordata; class Actinopteri; order Argentiniformes; family Argentinidae; genus Argentina; species Argentina silus. The sequence continues at coordinate 21,899,188 of NC_139659.1, read as the reverse complement.
TTCAGAGCACAAAAACAACAAACGTCAATTTGTCCTGTTGAATCTCCTTCTTCTTTGGCAGGGTTTTTAAGAACAGGGTTGTTGCCCAAGGTTCCACCTAGATTTGAACTCGGATCACTAGATTTAAAGTCCAAAGTGCTAACCATTACACCATGGAACCGTTCTCACCATTATGTTACGGAACCGTTCACTGGATGAAGTTGATCCTGTGGAGACGGGTACATTTTCAAGATTATGAGAAACCTTCCAATCAGGCAAAACACTTTTTCACCTGCACAGATACAGTCTTTTTAAAGAAACAAGCCATGTCCACAGGTTCCACTGAGATTTGAACTCAGATCGCAGGATTCAGAGTCCTGAGTGCTAACCATTACACCATGGAACCATTGACTTTGACAAGGTGATGTACTGAGCTCACCTATGAAGTCAAGGTAATCCGAAGGAATCCCTTCGATCAGTCAAGGTATGTTTTTTTCTCTTTTTAATTGGTCAAACAATCTTCTTTTTGAAATGTTTCGAATTTTGGGTAAATAGCTCCTCGTTAGTATAGTGGTGAGTATCCCCGCCTGTCACGCGGGAGACCGGGGTTCGATTCCCCGACGGGGAGAAATCCATCTTATTCCTAGCATCTCATGGCCTGAAGAATAGTTTTGCTAACTTGCACAATGTCCCTTGCTGTCCTTTCACTTCAGAGCACAAAAACAAAAAACGTCTATCTGTCGTGTTGAATCTCCTTTGTTTTTGGCAGGGTTTTTAAGAAAAAGGTTATTGCCCGAGGTTCCACCGAGAATTGAACTCGGATCACTGGATTCAAAGTTCAAAGTGCTATCCTTTACACCATGGAACCGTGCTCACCATTACAGAATGGAGCCCTTAACGGGATGGAGTTGATCCTGTGGCGATGGATACCTTGTCACGGTAATGAAAAACCCTCCAATCAGGCAAAACACTTTGGAAACTGCACAGATACAGTCTTTTTAAAGAATCAAGACATGTCCACAGGTTCCACTGACATTTGAACTCAGATCATAGATTTCAAAGTCCTGAGTGCCTACCATTACACTATGGAACCCTTGTCTGTGACAAGGTGATCCACTCAGCTCACCTATGAAGTCAAGGTAATCCGAAAGAATCCCTTCGATCAGTCAAGGTTTTTTTTATCTCTCTTTTGAATTGTTAAAACAATCATCTTTTTGAAATGTGTGGAATTTTGGGGTAAACAACTCCTCGTTAGTATAGTGGTGAGTATCCCCGCCTGTCACGCGGGAGACCGGGGTTCGATTCCCCGACGGGGAGAAATTCATCTTATTCCTAGCATCTCATGGCCTGAAGAATCGTTTCGCTAACTTGCACAATGTCCTTTGCGGTCCTTTCACTTCAGAGCACAAAAACAACAAACGTCAATTTGTCCTGTTGAATCTCCTTCTTCTTTGGCAGGGTTTTTAAGAACAGGGTTGTTGCCCAAGGTTCCACCTAGATTTGAACTCGGATCACTAGATTTAAAGTCCAAAGTGCTAACCATTACACCATGGAACCGTTCTCACCATTATGTTACGGAACCGTTCACTGGATGGAGTTGATCCTGTGGAGACGGGTACATTTTCAAGATTATGAGAAACCTTCCAATCAGGCAAAACACTTTTTCACCTGCACAGATACAGTCTTTTTAAAGAAACAAGCCATGTCCACAGGTTCCACTGAGATTTGAACTCAGATCGCAGGATTCAGAGTCCTGAGTGCTAACCATTACACCATGGAACCATTGACTTTGACAAGGTGATGTACTGAGCTCACCTATGAAGTCAAGGTAATCCGAAGGAATCCCTTCGATCAGTCAAGGTATGTTTTTTTCTCTTTTTAATTGGTCAAACAATCTTCTTTTTGAAATGTTTCGAATTTTGGGTAAATAGCTCCTCGTTAGTATAGTGGTGAGTATCCCCGCCTGTCACGCGGGAGACCGGGGTTCGATTCCCCGACGGGGAGAAATCCATCTTATTCCTAGCATCTCATGGCCTGAAGAATAGTTTTGCTAACTTGCACAATGTCCCTTGCTGTCCTTTCACTTCAGAGCACAAAAACAAAAAACGTCTATCTGTCGTGTTGAATCTCCTTTGTTTTTGGCAGGGTTTTTAAGAAAAAGGTTATTGCCCGAGGTTCCACCGAGAATTGAACTCGGATCACTGGATTCAAAGTTCAAAGTGCTATCCTTTACACCATGGAACCGTGCTCACCATTACAGAATGGAGCCCTTAACGGGATGGAGTTGATCCTGTGGCGATGGATACCTTGTCACGGTAATGAAAAACCCTCCAATCAGGCAAAACACTTTGGAAACTGCACAGATACAGTCTTTTTAAAGAATCAAGACATGTCCACAGGTTCCACTGACATTTGAACTCAGATCATAGATTTCAAAGTCCTGAGTGCCTACCATTACACTATGGAACCCTTGTCTGTGACAAGGTGATCCACTCAGCTCACCTATGAAGTCAAGGTAATCCGAAAGAATCCCTTCGATCAGTCAAGGTTTTTTTTATCTCTCTTTTGAATTGTTAAAACAATCATCTTTTTGAAATGTGTGGAATTTTGGGGTAAACAACTCCTCGTTAGTATAGTGGTGAGTATCCCCGCCTGTCACGCGGGAGACCGGGGTTCGATTCCCCGACGGGGAGAAATTCATCTTATTCCTAGCATCTCATGGCCTGAAGAATCGTTTCGCTAACTTGCACAATGTCCTTTGCGGTCCTTTCACTTCAGAGCACAAAAACAACAAACGTCAATTTGTCCTGTTGAATCTCCTTCTTCTTTGGCAGGGTTTTTAAGAACAGGGTTGTTGCCCAAGGTTCCACCTAGATTTGAACTCGGATCACTAGATTTAAAGTCCAAAGTGCTAACCATTACACCATGGAACCGTTCTCACCATTATGTTACGGAACCGTTCACTGGATGGAGTTGATCCTGTGGAGACGGGTACATTTTCAAGATTATGAGAAACCTTCCAATCAGGCAAAACACTTTTTCACCTGCACAGATACAGTCTTTTTAAAGAAACAAGCCATGTCCACAGGTTCCACTGAGATTTGAACTCAGATCGCAGGATTCAGAGTCCTGAGTGCTAACCATTACACCATGGAACCATTGACTTTGACAAGGTGATGTACTGAGCTCACCTATGAAGTCAAGGTAATCCGAAGGAATCCCTTCGATCAGTCAAGGTATGTTTTTTTCTCTTTTTAATTGGTCAAACAATCTTCTTTTTGAAATGTTTCGAATTTTGGGTAAATAGCTCCTCGTTAGTATAGTGGTGAGTATCCCCGCCTGTCACGCGGGAGACCGGGGTTCGATTCCCCGACGGGGAGAAATCCATCTTATTCCTAGCATCTCATGGCCTGAAGAATAGTTTTGCTAACTTGCACAATGTCCCTTGCTGTCCTTTCACTTCAGAGCACAAAAACAACAAACGTCTATCTGTCGTGTTGAATCTCCTTCTTCTTTGGCAGGGTTTTTAAGAACAGGGTTGTTGCCCAAGGTTCCACCTAGATTTGAACTCGGATCACTAGATTTAAAGTCCAAAGTGCTAACCATTACACCATGGAACCGTTCTCACCATTATGTTACGGAACCGTTCACTGGATGGAGTTGATCCTGTGGAGACGGGTACATTTTCAAGATTATGAGAAACCTTCCAATCAGGCAAAACACTTTTTCACCTGCACAGATACAGTCTTTTTAAAGAAACAAGCCATGTCCACAGGTTCCACTGAGATTTGAACTCAGATCGCAGGATTCAGAGTCCTGAGTGCTAACCATTACACCATGGAACCATTGACTTTGACAAGGTGATGTACTGAGCTCACCTATGAAGTCAAGGTAATCCGAAGGAATCCCTTCGATCAGTCAAGGTATGTTTTTTTCTCTTTTTAATTGGTCAAACAATCTTCTTTTTGAAATGTTTCGAATTTTGGGTAAATAGCTCCTCGTTAGTATAGTGGTGAGTATCCCCGCCTGTCACGCGGGAGACCGGGGTTCGATTCCCCGACGGGGAGAAATCCATCTTATTCCTAGCATCTCATGGCCTGAAGAATAGTTTTGCTAACTTGCACAATGTCCCTTGCTGTCCTTTCACTTCAGAGCACAAAAACAAAAAACGTCTATCTGTCGTGTTGAATCTCCTTTGTTTTTGGCAGGGTTTTTAAGAAAAAGGTTATTGCCCGAGGTTCCACCGAGAATTGAACTCGGATCACTGGATTCAAAGTTCAAAGTGCTATCCTTTACACCATGGAACCGTGCTCACCATTACAGAATGGAGCCCTTAACGGGATGGAGTTGATCCTGTGGCGATGGATACCTTGTCACGGTAATGAAAAACCCTCCAATCAGGCAAAACACTTTGGAAACTGCACAGATACAGTCTTTTTAAAGAATCAAGACATGTCCACAGGTTCCACTGACATTTGAACTCAGATCATAGATTTCAAAGTCCTGAGTGCCTACCATTACACTATGGAACCCTTGTCTGTGACAAGGTGATCCACTCAGCTCACCTATGAAGTCAAGGTAATCCGAAAGAATCCCTTCGATCAGTCAAGGTTTTTTTTATCTCTCTTTTGAATTGTTAAAACAATCATCTTTTTGAAATGTGTGGAATTTTGGGGTAAACAACTCCTCGTTAGTATAGTGGTGAGTATCCCCGCCTGTCACGCGGGAGACCGGGGTTCGATTCCCCGACGGGGAGAAATTCATCTTATTCCTAGCATCTCATGGCCTGAAGAATCGTTTCGCTAACTTGCACAATGTCCTTTGCGGTCCTTTCACTTCAGAGCACAAAAACAACAAACGTCAATTTGTCCTGTTGAATCTCCTTCTTCTTTGGCAGGGTTTTTAAGAACAGGGTTGTTGCCCAAGGTTCCACCTAGATTTGAACTCGGATCACTAGATTTAAAGTCCAAAGTGCTAACCATTACACCATGGAACCGTTCTCACCATTATGTTACGGAACCGTTCACTGGATGGAGTTGATCCTGTGGAGACGGGTACATTTTCAAGATTATGAGAAACCTTCCAATCAGGCAAAACACTTTTTCACCTGCACAGATACAGTCTTTTTAAAGAAACAAGCCATGTCCACAGGTTCCACTGAGATTTGAACTCAGATCGCAGGATTCAGAGTCCTGAGTGCTAACCATTACACCATGGAACCATTGACTTTGACAAGGTGATGTACTGAGCTCACCTATGAAGTCAAGGTAATCCGAAGGAATCCCTTCGATCAGTCAAGGTATGTTTTTTTCTCTTTTTAATTGGTCAAACAATCTTCTTTTTGAAATGTTTCGAATTTTGGGTAAATAGCTCCTCGTTAGTATAGTGGTGAGTATCCCCGCCTGTCACGCGGGAGACCGGGGTTCGATTCCCCGACGGGGAGAAATCCATCTTATTCCTAGCATCTCATGGCCTGAAGAATAGTTTTGCTAACTTGGACAATGTCCCTTGCTGTCCTTTCACTTCAGAGCACAAAAACAAAAAACGTCTATCTGTCGTGTTGAATCTCCTTTGTTTTTGGCAGGGTTTTTAAGAAAAAGGTTATTGCCCGAGGTTCCACCGAGAATTGAACTCGGATCACTGGATTCAAAGTTCAAAGTGCTATCCTTTACACCATGGAACCGTGCTCACCATTACAGAATGGAGCCCTTAACGGGATGGAGTTGATCCTGTGGCGATGGATACCTTGTCACGGTAATGAAAAACCCTCCAATCAGGCAAAACACTTTGGAAACTGCACAGATACAGTCTTTTTAAAGAATCAAGACATGTCCACAGGTTCCACTGACATTTGAACTCAGATCATAGATTTCAAAGTCCTGAGTGCCTACCATTACACTATGGAACCCTTGTCTGTGACAAGGTGATCCACTCAGCTCACCTATGAAGTCAAGGTAATCCGAAAGAATCCCTTCGATCAGTCAAGGTTTTTTTTATCTCTCTTTTGAATTGTTAAAACAATCATCTTTTTGAAATGTGTGGAATTTTGGGGTAAACAACTCCTCGTTAGTATAGTGGTGAGTATCCCCGCCTGTCACGCGGGAGACCGGGGTTCGATTCCCCGACGGGGAGAAATTCATCTTATTCCTAGCATCTCATGGCCTGAAGAATCGTTTCGCTAACTTGCACAATGTCCTTTGCGGTCCTTTCACTTCAGAGCACAAAAACAACAAACGTCAATTTGTCCTGTTGAATCTCCTTCTTCTTTGGCAGGGTTTTTAAGAACAGGGTTGTTGCCCAAGGTTCCACCTAGATTTGAACTCGGATCACTAGATTTAAAGTCCAAAGTGCTAACCATTACACCATGGAACCGTTCTCACCATTATGTTCCGGAACCGTTCACTGGATGGAGTTGATCCTGTGGAGACGGGTACATTTTCAAGATTATGAGAAACCTTCCAATCAGGCAAAACACTTTTTCACCTGCACAGATACAGTCTTTTTAAAGAAACAAGCCATGTCCACAGGTTCCACTGAGATTTGAACTCAGATCGCAGGATTCAGAGTCCTGAGTGCTAACCATTACACCATGGAACCATTAACTTTGACAAGGTGATGTACTGAGCTCACCTATGAAGTCAAGGTAATCCGAAGGAATCCCTTCGATCAGTCAAGGTATGTTTTTTTCTCTTTTTAATTGGTCAAACAATCTTCTTTTTGAAATGTTTCGAATTTTGGGTAAATAGCTCCTCGTTAGTATAGTGGTGAGTATCCCCGCCTGTCACGCGGGAGACCGGGGTTCGATTCCCCGACGGGGAGAAATCCATCTTATTCCTAGCATCTCATGGCCTGAAGAATAGTTTTGCTAACTTGCACAATGTCCCTTGCTGTCCTTTCACTTCAGAGCACAAAAACAAAAAACGTCTATCTGTCGTGTTGAATCTCCTTTGTTTTTGGCAGGGTTTTTAAGAAAAAGGTTATTGCCCGAGGTTCCACCGAGAATTGAACTCGGATCACTGGATTCAAAGTTCAAAGTGCTATCCTTTACACCATGGAACCGTGCTCACCATTACAGAATGGAGCCCTTAACGGGATGGAGTTGATCCTGTGGCGATGGATACCTTGTCACGGTAATGAAAAACCCTCCAATCAGGCAAAACACTTTGGAAACTGCACAGATACAGTCTTTTTAAAGAATCAAGACATGTCCACAGGTTCCACTGACATTTGAACTCAGATCATAGATTTCAAAGTCCTGAGTGCCTACCATTACACTATGGAACCCTTGTCTGTGACAAGGTGATCCACTCAGCTCACCTATGAAGTCAAGGTAATCCGAAAGAATCCCTTCGATCAGTCAAGGTTTTTTTTATCTCTCTTTTGAATTGTTAAAACAATCATCTTTTTGAAATGTGTGGAATTTTGGGGTAAACAACTCCTCGTTAGTATAGTGGTGAGTATCCCCGCCTGTCACGCGGGAGACCGGGGTTCGATTCCCCGACGGGGAGAAATTCATCTTATTCCTAGCATCTCATGGCCTGAAGAATCGTTTCGCTAACTTGCACAATGTCCTTTGCGGTCCTTTCACTTCAGAGCACAAAAACAACAAACGTCAATTTGTCCTGTTGAATCTCCTTCTTCTTTGGCAGGGTTTTTAAGAACAGGGTTGTTGCCCAAGGTTCCACCTAGATTTGAACTCGGATCACTAGATTTAAAGTCCAAAGTGCTAACCATTACACCATGGAACCCTTCTCACCATTATGTTACGGAACCGTTCACTGGATGGAGTTGATCCTGTGGAGACGGGTACATTTTCAAGATTATGAGAAACCTTCCAATCAGGCAAAACACTTTTTCACCTGCACAGATACAGTCTTTTTAAAGAAACAAGCCATGTCCACAGGTTCCACTGAGATTTGAACTCAGATCGCAGGATTCAGAGTCCTGAGTGCTAACCATTACACCATGGAACCATTGACTTTGACAAGGTGATGTACTGAGCTCACCTATGAAGTCAAGGTAATCCGAAGGAATCCCTTCGATCAGTCAAGGTATGTTTTTTTCTCTTTTTAATTGGTCAAACAATCTTCTTTTTGAAATGTTTCGAATTTTGGGTAAATAGCTCCTCGTTAGTATAGTGGTGAGTATCCCCGCCTGTCACGCGGGAGACCGGGGTTCGATTCCCCGACGGGGAGAAATCCATCTTATTCCTAGCATCTCATGGCCTGAAGAATAGTTTTGCTAACTTGCACAATGTCCCTTGCTGTCCTTTCACTTCAGAGCACAAAAACAAAAAACGTCTATCTGTCGTGTTGAATCTCCTTTGTTTTTGGCAGGGTTTTTAAGAAAAAGGTTATTGCCCGAGGTTCCACCGAGAATTGAACTCGGATCACTGGATTCAAAGTTCAAAGTGCTATCCTTTACACCATGGAACCGTGCTCACCATTACAGAATGGAGCCCTTAACGGGATGGAGTTGATCCTGTGGCGATGGATACCTTGTCACGGTAATGAAAAACCCTCCAATCAGGCAAAACACTTTGGAAACTGCACAGATACAGTCTTTTTAAAGAATCAAGACATGTCCACAGGTTCCACTGACATTTGAACTCAGATCATAGATTTCAAAGTCCTGAGTGCCTACCATTACACTATGGAACCCTTGTCTGTGACAAGGTGATCCACTCAGCTCACCTATGAAGTCAAGGTAATCCGAAAGAATCCCTTCGATCAGTCAAGGTTTTTTTTATCTCTCTTTTGAATTGTTAAAACAATCATCTTTTTGAAATGTGTGGAATTTTGGGGTAAACAACTCCTCGTTAGTATAGTGGTGAGTATCCCCGCCTGTCACGCGGGAGACCGGGGTTCGATTCCCCGACGGGGAGAAATTCATCTTATTCCTAGCATCTCATGGCCTGAAGAATCGTTTCGCTAACTTGCACAATGTCCTTTGCGGTCCTTTCACTTCAGAGCACAAAAACAACAAACGTCAATTTGTCCTGTTGAATCTCCTTCTTCTTTGGCAGGGTTTTTAAGAACAGGGTTGTTGCCCAAGGTTCCACCTAGATTTGAACTCGGATCACTAGATTTAAAGTCCAAAGTGCTAACCATTACACCATGGAACCGTTCTCACCATTATGTTACGGAACCGTTCACTGGATGGAGTTGATCCTGTGGAGACGGGTACATTTTCAAGATTATGAGAAACCTTCCAATCAGGCAAAACACTTTTTCACCTGCACAGATACAGTCTTTTTAAAGAAACAAGCCATGTCCACAGGTTCCACTGAGATTTGAACTCAGATCGCAGGATTCAGAGTCCTGAGTGCTAACCATTACACCATGGAACCATTGACTTTGACAAGGTGATGTACTGAGCTCACCTATGAAGTCAAGGTAATCCGAAGGAATCCCTTCGATCAGTCAAGGTATGTTTTTTTCTCTTTTTAATTGGTCAAACAATCTTCTTTTTGAAATGTTTCGAATTTTGGGTAAATAGCTCCTCGTTAGTATAGTGGTGAGTATCCCCGCCTGTCACGCGGGAGACCGGGGTTCGATTCCCCGACGGGGAGAAATCCATCTTATTCCTAGCATCTCATGGCCTGAAGAATAGTTTTGCTAACTTGCACAATGTCCCTTGCTGTCCTTTCACTTCAGAGCACAAAAACAAAAAACGTCTATCTGTCGTATTGAATCTCCTTTGTTTTTGTCAGGGTTTTTAAGAAAAAGGTTATTGCCCGAGGTTCCACCGAGAATTGAACTCGGATCACTGGATTCAAAGTTCAAAGTGCTATCCTTTACACCATGGAACCGTGCTCACCATTACAGAATGGAGCCCTTAACGGGATGGAGTTGATCCTGTGGCGATGGATACCTTGTCACGGTAATGAAAAACCCTCCAATCAGGCAAAACACTTTGGAAACTGCACAGATACAGTCTTTTTAAAGAATCAAGACATGTCCACAGGTTCCACTGACATTTGAACTCAGATCATAGATTTCAAAGTCCTGAGTGCCTACCATTACACTATGGAACCCTTGTCTGTGACAAGGTGATCCACTCAGCTCACCTATGAAGTCAAGGTAATCCGAAAGAATCCCTTCGATCAGTCAAGGTTTTTTTTATCTCTCTTTTGAATTGTTAAAACAATCATCTTTTTGAAATGTGTGGAATTTTGGGGTAAACAACTCCTCGTTAGTATAGTGGTGAGTATCCCCGCCTGTCACGCGGGAGACCGGGGTTCGATTCCCCGACGGGGAGAAATTCATCTTATTCCTAGCATCTCATGGCCTGAAGAATCGTTTCGCTAACTTGCACAATGTCCTTTGCGGTCCTTTCACTTCAGAGCACAAAAACAACAAACGTCAATTTGTCCTGTTGAATCTCCTTCTTCTTTGGCAGGGTTTTTAAGAACAGGGTTGTTGCCCAAGGTTCCACCTAGATTTGAACTCGGATCACTAGATTTAAAGTCCAAAGTGCTAACCATTACACCATGGAACCGTTCTCACCATTATGTTACGGAACCGTTCACTGGATGGAGTTGATCCTGTGGAGACGGGTACATTTTCAAGATTATGAGAAACCTTCCAATCAGGCAAAACACTTTTTCACCTGCACAGATACAGTCTTTTTAAAGAAACAAGCCATGTCCACAGGTTCCACTGAGATTTGAACTCAGATCGCAGGATTCAGAGTCCTGAGTGCTAACCATTACACCATGGAACCATTGACTTTGACAAGGTGATGTACTGAGCTCACCTATGAAGTCAAGGTAATCCGAAGGAATCCCTTCGATCAGTCAAGGTATGTTTTTTTCTCTTTTTAATTGGTCAAACAATCTTCTTTTTGAAATGTTTCGAATTTTGGGTAAATAGCTCCTCGTTAGTATAGTGGTGAGTATCCCCGCCTGTCACGCGGGAGACCGGGGTTCGATTCCCCGACGGGGAGAAATCCATCTTATTCCTAGCATCTCATGGCCTGAAGAATAGTTTTGCTAACTTGGACAATGTCCCTTGCTGTCCTTTCACTTCAGAGCACAAAAACAAAAAACGTCTATCTGTCGTGTTGAATCTCCTTTGTTTTTGGCAGGGTTTTTAAGAAAAAGGTTATTGCCCGAGGTTCCACCGAGAATTGAACTCGGATCACTGGATTCAAAGTTCAAAGTGCTATCCTTTACACCATGGAACCGTGCTCACCATTACAGAATGGAGCCCTTAACGGGATGGAGTTGATCCTGTGGCGATGGATACCTTGTCACGGTAATGAAAAACCCTCCAATCAGGCAAAACACTTTGGAAACTGCACAGATACAGTCTTTTTAAAGAATCAAGACATGTCCACAGGTTCCACTGACATTTGAACTCAGATCATAGATTTCAAAGTCCTGAGTGCCTACCATTACACTATGGAACCCTTGTCTGTGACAAGGTGATCCACTCAGCTCACCTATGAAGTCAAGGTAATCCGAAAGAATCCCTTCGATCAGTCAAGGTTTTTTTTATCTCTCTTTTGAATTGTTAAAACAATCATCTTTTTGAAATGTGTGGAATTTTGGGGTAAACAACTCCTCGTTAGTATAGTGGTGAGTATCCCCGCCTGTCACGCGGGAGACCGGGGTTCGATTCCCCGACGGGGAGAAATTCATCTTATTCCTAGCATCTCATGGCCTGAAGAATCGTTTCGCTAACTTGCACAATGTCCTTTGCGGTCCTTTCACTTCAGAGCACAAAAACAACAAACGTCAATTTGTCCTGTTGAATCTCCTTCTTCTTTGGCAGGGTTTTTAAGAACAGGGTTGTTGCCCAAGGTTCCACCTAGATTTGAACTCGGATCACTAGATTTAAAGTCCAAAGTGCTAACCATTACACCATGGAACCGTTCTCACCATTATGTTACGGAACCTTTCACTGGATGGAGTTGATCCTGTGGAGACGGGTACATTTTCAAGATTATGAGAAACCTTCCAATCAGGCAAAACACCTTTTCACCTGCACAGATACAGTCTTTTTAAAGAAACAAGCCATGTCCACAGGTTCCACTGAGATTTGAACTCAGATCGCAGGATTCAGAGTCCTGAGTGCTAACCATTACACCATGGAACCATTGACTTTGACAAGGTGATGTACTGAGCTCACCTATGAAGTCAAGGTAATCCGAAGGAATCCCTTCGATCAGTCAAGGTATGTTTTTTTCTCTTTTTAATTGGTCAAACAATCTTCTTTGTGAAATGTTTCGAATTTTGGGTAAATAGCTCCTCGTTAGTATAGTGGTGAGTATCCCCGCCTGTCACGCGGGAGACCGGGGTTCGATTCCCCGACGGGGAGAAATCCATCTTATTCCTAGCATCTCATGTCCTGAAGAATCGTTTCGCTAACTTGCACAATGTCCCTTGCTGTCCTTTCACTTCAGAGCACAAAAACAAAAAACGTCTATCTGTCGTGTTGAATCTCCTTTGTTTTTGGCAGGGTTTTTAAGAAAAAGGTTATTGCCCGAGGTTCCACCGAGAATTGAACTCGGATCACTGGATTCAAAGTGCTATCCTTTACACCATGGAACCGTGCTCACCATTACAGAATGGAGCCCTTAACTGGATGGAGTTGATCCTGTGGCGATGGATACCTTGTCAAGGTAATGAAAAACCCTCCAATCAGGCAAAACACTTTGGAAACTGCACAGATACAGTCTTTTTAAAGAATCAAGACATGTCCACAGGTTCCACTGACATTTGAACTCAGATCATAGATTTCAAAGTCCTGAGTGCCTACCATTACACTATGGAACCCTTGTCTGTGACAAGGTGATCCACTCAGCTCACCTATGAAGTCAAGGTAATCCGAAAGAATCCCTTCGATCAGTCAAGGTTTTTTTTATCTCTCTTTTGAATTGTTAAAACAATCATCTTTTTGAAATGTGTGGAATTTTGGGGTAAACAACTCCTCGTTAGTATAGTGGTGAGTATCCCCGCCTGTCACGCGGGAGACCGGGGTTCGATTCCCCGACGGGGAGAAATTCATCTTATTCCTAGCATCTCATGGCCTGAAGAATCGTTTCGCTAACTTGCACAATGTCCTTTGCGGTCCTTTCACTTCAGAGCACAAAAACAACAAACGTCAATTTGTCCTGTTGAATCTCCTTCTTCTTTGGCAGGGTTTTTAAGAACAGGGTTGTTGCCCAAGGTTCCACCTAGATTTGAACTCGGATCACTAGATTTAAAGTCCAAAGTGCTAACCATTACACCATGGAACCGTTCTCACCATTATGTTACGGAACCTTTCACTGGATGGAGTTGATCCTGTGGAGACGGGTACATTTTCAAGATTATGAGAAACCTTCCAATCAGGCAAAACACTTTTTCACCTGCACAGATACAGTCTTTTTAAAGAAACAAGCCATGTCCACAGGTTCCACTGAGATTTGAACTCAGATCGCAGGATTCAGAGTCCTGAGTGCTAACCATTACACCATGGAACCATTGACTTTGACAAGGTGATGTACTGAGCTCACCTATGAAGTCAAGGTAATCCGAAGGAATCCCTTCGATCAGTCAAGGTATGTTTTTTTCTCTTTTTAATTGGTCAAACAATCTTCTTTTTGAAATGTTTCGAATTTTGGGTAAATAGCTCCTCGTTAGTATAGTGGTGAGTATCCCCGCCTGTCACGTGGGAGACCGGGGTTCAAGAAGACGGGGAGAAATCCATCTTATTCCTAGCATCTCATGGCCTGAAGAAGGATTTCGCTGACTTGCATAATGTCCCTTGCAGTCCTTTCACTTCAGAGCACAAAAACAACAAACGTCAATTTGTCCTGTTGAATCTCCTTCTTTTTTGGCAGGGTTTTTAAGAACAGGGTTGTTGCCCAAGGTTCCACCTAGATTTGAACTCGGATCACTAGATTTAAAGTCCAAAGTGCTAACCATTACACCATGGAACCCTTCTCACCATTATGTTATGGAACCTTTCACTGGATGGAGTTGATCCTGTGGAGACGGGTACATTTTCAAGATTATGAGAAACCTTCCAATCAGGCAAAACACTATTTCACCTGCACAGATACAGTCTTTTTAAAGAAACAAGCCATGTCCACAGGTTCCACTGACATTTGAACTCAGATCGCAGGATTCAGAGTCCTGAGTGCTAACCATTACACCATGGAACCATTGACTTTGACAAGGTGATGTACTGAGCTCACCTATGAAGTCAAGGTAATCCGAAGGAATCCCTTCGATCAGTCAAGGTATGTTTTTTTCTCTTTTTAATTGGTCAAACAATCTTCTTTTTGAAATGTTTCGAATTTTGGGTAAATAGCTCCTCGTTAGTATAGTGGTGAGTATCCCCGCCTGTCACGCGGGAGACCGAGGTTCGATTCCCCGACGGGGAGAAATCCATCTTATTCCTAGCATCTCATGTCCTGAAGAATCGTTTCGCTAACTTGCACAATGTCCCTTGCTGTCCTTTCACTTCAGAGCACAAAAACAAAAAACGTCTATCTGTCGTGTTGAATCTCCTTTGTTTTTGGCAGGGTTTTTAAGAAAAAGGTTATTGCCCGAGGTTCCACCGAGAATTGAACTCGGATCACTGGATTCAAAGTTCAAAGTGCTATCCTTTACACCATGGAACCGTGCTCACCATTACAGAATGGAGCCCTTAACTGGATGGAGTTGATCCTGTGGCGATGGATACCTTGTCAAGGTAATGAAAAACCCTCCAATCAGGCAAAACACTTTGGAAACTGCACAGATACAGTCTTTTTAAAGAATCAAGACATGTCCACAGGTTCCACTGACATTTGAACTCAGATCATAGATTTCAAAGTCCTGAGTGCCTACCATTACACTATGGAACCCTTGTCTGTGACAAGGTGATCCACTCAGCTCACCTATGAAGTCAAGGTAATCCGAAAGAATCCCTTCGATCAGTCAAGGTTTTTTTTATCTCTCTTTTGAATTGTTAAAACAATCATCTTTTTGAAATGTGTGGAATTTTGGGGAAAACAACTCCTAGGTAGTATAGTGGTGAGTATCCCCGCCTGTCACGCGGGAGACCGGGGTTCGATTCCCAGACGGGGAGAATGGCTTCTTGTTCCTAGCATCTCATGGCCTGAAGAAGGATTTCGCTGACTTGCACAATGTCCCTTGCAGTCCTTTCACTTCAGAGCACAAAAACAACAAACGTCAATTTGTCCTGTTGAATCTCCTTCTTTTTTGGCAGGGTTTTTAAGAACAGGGTTGTTGCCCAAGGTTCCACCTAGATTTGAACTCGGATCACTAGATTTAAAGTCCAAAGTGCTAACCATTACACCATGGAACCGTTCTCACCATTATGTTATGGAACCTTTCACTGGATGGAGTTGATCCTGTGGAGACGGGTACATTTTCAAGATTATGAGAAACCTTCCAATCAGGCAAAACACTTTTTCACCTGCACAGATACAGTCTTTTTAAAGAAACAAGCCATGTCCACAGGTTCCACTGAGATTTGAACTCAGATCGCAGGATTCAGAGTGCTAACCATTACACCATGGAACCATTGACTTTGACAAGGTGATGTACTGAGCTCACCTATGAAGTCAAGGTAATCCGAAGGAATACCTTCGATCAGTCAAGGTATGTTTTTTTCTCTTTTTAATTGGTCAAACAATCTTCTTTTTGAAATGTTTCGAATTTTGGGTAAATAGCTCCTCGTTAGTATAGTGGTGAGTATCCCGCCTGTCACACGGGAGACCGGGGTTCGATTCCCCGACGGGGAGAATGGCTTCTTGTTCCTACCATCTCATGGCCTGAAGAAGGATTTCGCTGACTTGCACAATGTCCCTTGCAGTCCTTTCACTTCAGAGCACAAAAACGTCAAGTTGTCTTCTTGAATCTCCTTCTTTTTTGGCAGGGTTTTTAAGAACAGGGTTGTTGCCCAAGGTTCCACCTAGATTTGAACTCGGATCACTAGATTTAAAGTCCAAAGTGCTAACCATTACACCATGGAACCGTTCTCACCATTATGTTATGGAACCTTTCACTGGATGGAGTTGATCCTGTGGAGACGGGTACATTTTCAAGATTATGAGAAACCTTCCAATCAGGCAAAACACTTTTTCACCTGCACAGATACAGTCTTTTTAAAGAAACAAGCCATGTCCACAGGTTCCACTGAGATTTGAACTCAGATCGCAGGATTCAGAGTCCTGAGTGCTAACCATTACACCATGGAACCATTGACTTTGATAAGGTGATGTACTGAGCTCACCTATGAAGTCAAGGTAATCCGAAGGAATCCCTTCGATCAGTCAAGGTATGTTTTTTTCTCTTTTTAATTGGTCGAACAATCTTCTTTTTGAAATGTTTCGAATTTTGGGTAAATAGCTCCTCGTTAGTATAGTGGTGAGTATCCCCGCCTGTCACGCGGGAGACCGGGGTTCGATTCCCCGAAGGGGAGAAATCCATCTTATTCCTAGCATCTCATGTCCTGAAGAATCGTTTCGCTAACTTGCACAATGTCCCTTGCTGTCCTTTCACTTCAGAGCACAAAAACAAAAAACGTCTATCTGTCGTGTTGAATCTCCTTTGTTTTTGGCAGGGTTTTTAAGAAAAAGGTTATTGCCCGAGGTTCCACCGAGAATTGAACTCGGATCACTGGATTCAAAGTTCAAAGTGCTATCCTTTACACCATGGAACCGTGCTCACCATTACAGAATTTAGCCCTTAACTGGATGGAGTTGATCCTGTGGCGATGGATACCTTGTCAAGGTAATGAAAAACCCTCCAATCAGGCAAAACACTTTGGAAACTGCACAGATACAGTCTTTTTAAAGAATCAAGACATGTCCACAGGTTCCACTGACATTTGAACTCAGATCATAGATTTCAAAGTCCTGAGTGCCTACCATTACACTATGGAACCCTTGTCTGTGACAAGGTGATCCACTCAGCTCACCTATGAAGTCAAGGTAATCCGAAAGAATCCCTTCGATCAGTCAAGGTTTTTTTTATCTCTCTTTTGAATTGTTAAAACAATCTTCTTTTTGAAATGTGTGGAATTTTGGGGTAAACAACTCCTCGTTAGTATAGTGGTGAGTATCCCCGCCTGTCACGCGGGAGACCGGGGTTCGATTCCCCGACGGGGAGAATGGCTTCTTGTTCCTAGCATCTCATGGCCTGAAGAAGGATTTCGCTGACTTGCACAATGTCCCTTGCAGTCCTTTCACTTCAGAGCACAAAAACAACAAACGTCAATTTGTCCTGTTGAATCTCCTTCTTTTTTGGCAGGGTTTTTAGGAACAGGGTTGTTGCCCAAGGTTCCACCTAGATTTGAACTCGGATCACTAGATTTAAAGTCCAAAGTGCTAACCATTACACCATGGAACCGTTCTCAACATTATGTTATGGAACCTTTCACTGGATGGAGTTGATCCTGTGGAGACGGGTACATTTTCAAGATTATGAGAAACCTTCCAATCAGGCAAAACACTTTTTCACCTGCACAGATACAGTCTTTTTAAAGAAACAAGACATGTCCACAGGTTCCACTGAGATTTGAACTCAGATCGCAGGATTCAGAGTCCTGAGTGCTAACCATTACACCATGGAACCATTGACTTTGACAAGGTGATGTACTGAGCTCACCTATGAAGTCAAGGTAATCCGAAGGAATCCCTTCGATCAGTCAAGGTATGTTTTTTTCTCTTTTTAATTGGTCAAACAATCTTCTTTTTGAAATGTTTCGAATTTTGGGTAAATAGCTCCTCGTTAGTATAGTGAAGAGTATCCCCGCCTGTCACGCGGGAGACCGGGGTTCGATTCCCCGACGGGGAGAAATCCATCTTATTCCTAGCATCTCATGTCCTGAAGAATCGTTTCGCTAACTTGCACAATGTCCCTTGCTGTCCTTTCACTTCAGAGCACAAAAACAAAAAACGTCTATCTGTCGTGTTGAATCTCCTTTGTTTTTGGCAGGGTTTTTAAGAAAAAGGTTATTGCCCGAGGTTCCACCGAGAATTGAACTCGGATCACTGGATTCAAAGTTCAAAGTGCTATCCTTTACACCATGGAACCGTGCTCACCATTACAGAATGGAGCCCTTAACTGGATGGAGTTGATCCTGTGGCGATGGATACCTTGTCAAGGTAATGAAAAACCCTCCAATCAGGCAAAACACTTTGGAAACTGCACAGATACAGTCTTTTTAAAGAATCAAGACATGTCCACAGGTTCCACTGACATTTGAACTCAGATCATAGATTTCAAAGTCCTGAGTGCCTACCATTACACTATGGAACCCTTGTCTGTGACAAGGTGATCCACTCAGCTCACCTATGAAGTCAAGGTAATCCGAAAGAATCCCTTCGATCAGTCAAGGTTTTTTTTATCTCTCTTTTGAATTGTTAAAACAATCATCTTTTTGAAATGTGTGGAATTTTGGGGTAAACAACTCCTCGTTAGTATAGTGGTGAGTATCCCCGCCTGTCACGCGGGAGACCGGGGTTCGATTCCCCGACGGGGAGAATGGCTTCTTGTTCCTAGCATCTCATGGCCTGAAGAAGGATTTCACTGACTTGCACAATGTCCCTTGCAGTCCTTTCACTTCAGAGCACAAAAACAACAAACGTCAATTTGTCCTGTTGAATCTCCTTCTTTTTTGGCAGGGTTTTTAAGAACAGGGTTGTTGCCCAAGGTTCCACCTAGATTTGAACTCGGATCACTAGATTTAAAGTCCAAAGTGCTAACCATTACACCATGGAACCGTTCTCACCATTATGTTATGGAACCTTTCACTGGATGGAGTTGATCCTGTGGAGACGGGTACATTTTCAAGATTATGAGAAACCTTCCAATCAGGCAAAACACTTTTTCACCTGCACAGATACAGTCTTTTTAAAGAAACAAGCCATGTCCACAGGTTCCACTGAGATTTGAACTCAGATCGCAGGATTCAGAGTCCTGAGTGCTAACCATTACACCATGGAACCATTGACTTTGACAAGGTGATGTACTGAGCTCACCTATGAAGTCAAGGTAATCCGAAGGAATCCCTTCGATCAGTCAAGGTATGTTTTTTTCTCTTTTTAATTGGTCAAACAATGTTCTTTTTGAAATGTTTCGAATTTTGGGTAAATAGCTCCTCGTTAGTATAGTGGTGAGTATCCCCGCCTGTCACGCGGGAGACCGGGGTTCGATTCCCCGACGGGGAGAAATCCATCTTATTCCTAGCATCTCATGTCCTGAAGAATCGTTTCGCTAACTTGCACAATGTCCCTTGCTGTCCTTTCACTTCAGAGCACAAAAACAAAAAACGTCTATCTGTCGTGTTGAATCTCCTTTGTTTTTGGCAGGGTTTTTAAGAAAAAGGTTATTGCCCGAGGTTCCACCGAGAATTGAACTCGGATCACTGGATTCAAAGTTCAAAGTGCTATCCTTTACACCATGGAACCGTGCTCACCATTACAGAATGGAGCCCTTAACTGGATGGAGTTGATCCTGTGGCGATGGATACCTTGTCAAGGTAATGAAAAACCCTCCAATCAGGCAAAACACTTTGGAAACTGCACAGATACAGTCTTTTTAAAGAATCAAGACATGTCCACAGGTTCCACTGACATTTGAACTCAGATCATAGATTTCAAAGTCCTGAGTGCCTACCATTACACTATGGAACCCTTGTCTGTGACAAGGTGATCCACTCAGCTCACCTATGAAGTCAAGGTAATCCGAAAGAATCCCTTCGATCAGTCAAGGTTTTTTTTATCTCTCTTTTGAATTGTTAAAACAATCATCTTTTTGAAATGTGTGGAATTTTGGGGTAAACAACTCCTCGTTAGTATAGTGGTGAGTATCCCCGCCTGTCACGCGGGAGACCGGGGTTCGATTCCCCGACGGGGAGAATGGCTTCTTGTTCCTAGCATCTCATGGCCTGAAGAAGGATTTCACTGACTTGCACAATGTCCCTTGCAGTCCTTTCACTTCAGAGCACAAAAACAACAAACGTCAATTTGTCCTGTTGAATCTCCTTCTTTTTTGGCAGGGTTTTTAAGAACAGGGTTGTTGCCCAAGGTTCCACCTAGATTTGAACTCGGATCACTAGATTTAAAGTCCAAAGTGCTAACCATTACACCATGGAACCGTTCTCACCATTATGTTATGGAACCTTTCACTGGATGGAGTTGATCCTGTGGAGACGGGTACATTTTCAAGATTATGAGAAACCTTCCAATCAGGCAAAACACTTTTTCACCTGCACAGATACAGTCTTTTTAAAGAAACAAGCCATGTCCACAGGTTCCACTGAGATTTGAACTCAGATCGCAGGATTCAGAGTCCTGAGTGCTAACCATTACACCATGGAACCATTGACTTTGACAAGGTGATGTACTGAGCTCACCTATGAAGTCAAGGTAATCCGAAGGAATCCCTTCGATCAGTCAAGGTATGTTTTTTTCTCTTTTTAATTGGTCAAACAATCTTCTTTTTGAAATGTTTCGAATTTTGGGTAAATAGCTCCTCGTTAGTATAGTGGTGAGTATCCCCGCCTGTCACGCGGGAGACCGGGGTTCGATTCCCCGACGGGGAGAAATCCATCTTATTCCTAGCATCTCATGTCCTGAAGAATCGTTTCGCTAACTTGCACAATGTCCCTTGCTGTCCTTTCACTTCAGAGCACAAAAACAAAAAACGTCTATCTGTCGTGTTGAATCTCCTTTGTTTTTGGCAGGGTTTTTAAGAAAAAGGTTATTGCCCGAGGTTCCACCTAGAATTGAACTCGGATCACTGGATTCAAAGTTCAAAGTGCTATCCTTTACACCATGGAACCGTGCTCACCATTACAGAATGGAGCCCTTAACTGGATGGAGTTGATCCTGTGGCGATGGATACCTTGTCAAGGTAATGAAAAACCCTCCAATCAGGCAAAACACTTTGGAAACTGCACAGATACAGTCTTTTTAAAGAATCAAGACATGTCCACAGGTTCCACTGACATTTGAACTCAGATCATAGATTTCAAAGTCCTGAGTGCCTACCATTACACTATGGAACCCTTGTCTGTGACAAGGTGATCCACTCAGCTCACCTATGAAGTCAAGGTAATCCGAAAGAATCCCTTCGATCAGTCAAGGTTTTTTTTATCTCTCTTTTGAATTGTTAAAACAATCATCTTTTTGAAATGTGTGGAATTTTGGGGTAAACAACTCCTCGTTAGTATAGTGGTGAGTATCCCCGCCTGTCACGCGGGAGACCGGGGTTCGATTCCCCGACGGGGAGAATGGCTTCTTGTTCCTAGCATCTCATGGCCTGAAGAAGGATTTCGCTGACTTGCACAATGTCCCTTGCAGTCCTTTCACTTCAGAGCACAAAAACAACAAACGTCAATTTGTCCTGTTGAATCTCCTTCTTTTTTGGCAGGGTTTTTAAGAACAGGGTTGTTGCCCAAGATTCCACCTAGATTTGTACTCGGATCACTAGATTTAAAGTCCAAAGTGCTAACCATTACACCATGGAACCTTTCTCACCATTATGTTATGGAACCTTTCACTGGATGGAGTTGATCCTGTGGAGATGGGTACATTTTCAAGATTATGAGAAACCTTCCAATCAGGCAAAACACTTTTTCACCTGCACAGATACAGTCTTTTTAAAGAAACAAGCCATGTCCACAGGTTCCACTGAGATTTGAACTCAGATCGCAGGATTCAGAGTCCTGAGTGCTAACCATTACACCATGGAACCATTGACTTTGACATGGTGATGTACTGAGTTCACCTATGAAGTCAAGGTAATCCGAAGGAATCCCTTCGATCAGTCAAGGTATGTTTTTTTCTCTTTTTAATTGGTCAAACAATCTTCTTTTTGAAATGTTTCGAATTTTGGGTAAATAGCTCCTCGTTAGTATAGTGGTGAGTATCCCCGCCTGTCACGCGGGAGACCGGGGTTCGATTCCCCGACGGGGAGAAATCCATCTTATTCCTAGCATCTCATGTCCTGAAGAATAGTTTCGCTAACTTGCACAATGTCCCTTGCTGTCCTTTCACTTCAGAGCACAAAAACAAAAAACGTCTATCTGTCGTGTTGAATCTCCTTTGTTTTTGGCAGGGTTTTTAAGAAAAAGGTTATTGCCCGAGGTTCCACCGAGAATCGAACTCGGATCACTGGATTCAAAGTTCAAAGTGCTATCCTTTACACCATGGAACCGTGCTCACCATTACAGAATGGAGCCCTTAACTGGATGGAGTTGATCCTGTGGCGATGGATACCTTGTCAAGGTAATGAAAAACCCTCCAATCAGGCAAAACACTTTGGAAACTACACAGATACAGTCTTTTTAAAGAATCAAGACATGTCCACAGGTTCCACTGACATTTGAACTCAGATCATAGATTTCAAAGTCCTGAGTGCCTACCATTACACTATGGAACCCTTGTCTGTGACAAGGTGATCCACTCAGCTCACCTATGAAGTCAAGGTAATCCGAAAGAATCCCTTCGATCAGTCAAGGTTTTTTTTATCTCTCTTTTGAATTGTTAAAACAATCATCTTTTTGAAATGTGTGGAATTTTGGGGTAAACAACTCCTCGTTAGTATAGTGGTGAGTATCCCCGCCTGTCACGCGGGAGACCGGGGTTCGATTCCCCGACGGGGAGAATGGCTTCTTGTTCCTAGCATCTCATGGCCTGAAGAAGGATTTCGCTGACTTGCACAATGTCCCTTGCAGTCCTTTCACTTCAGAGCACAAAAACAACAAACGTCAATTTGTCCTGTTGAATCTCCTTCTTTTTTGGCAGGGTTTTTAAGAACAGGGTTGTTGCCCAAGGGTCCACCTAGATTTGAACTCGGATCACTAGATTTAAAGTCCAAAGTGCTAACCATTACACCATGGAACCGTTCTCACCATTATGTTATGGAACCTTTCACTGGATGGAGTTGATCCTGTGGAGACGGGTACATTTTCAAGATTATGAGAAACCTTCCAATCAGGCAAAACACTTTTTCACCTGCACAGATACAGTCTTTTTAAAGAAACAAGCCATGTCCACAGGTTCCACTGAGATTTGAACTCAGATCGCAGGATTCAGAGTCCTGAGTGCTAACCATTACACCATGGAACCATTGACTTTGACAAGGTGATGTACTGAGCTCACCTATGAAGTCAAGGTAATCCGAAGGAATCCCTTCGATCAGTCAAGGTATGTTTTTTTCTCTTTTTAATTGGTCAAACAATCTTCTTTTTGAAATGTTTCGAATTTTGGGTAAATAGCTCCTCGTTAGTATAGTGGTGAGTATCCCCGCCTGTCACGCGGGAGACCGGGGTTCGATTCCCCGACGGGGAGAAATCCATCTTATTCCTAGCATCTCATGTCCTGAAGAATCGTTTCGCTAACTTGCACAATGTCCCTTGCTGTCCTTTCACTTCAGAGCACAAAAACAAAAAACGTCTATCTGTCGTGTTGAATCTCCTTTGTTTTTGGCAGGGTTTTTAAGAAAAAGGTTATTGCCCGAGGTTCCACCGAGAATCGAACTCGGATCACTGGATTCAAAGTTCAAAGTGCTATCCTTGACACCATGGAACCGTGCTCACCATTACAGAATGGAGCCCTTAACTGGATGGAGTTGATCCTGTGGCGATGGATACCTTGTCAAGGTAATGAAAAACCCTCCAATCAGGCAAAACACTTTGGAAACTGCACAGATACAGTCTTTTTAAAGAATCAAGACATGTCCACAGGTTCCACTGACATTTGAACTCAGATCATAGATTTCAAAGTCCTGAGTGCCTACCATTACACTATGGAACCCTTGTCTGTGACAAGGTGATCCACTCAGCTCACCTATGAAGTCAAGGTAATCCGAAAGAATCCCTTCGATCAGTCAAGGTTTTTTTTATCTCTCTTTTGAATTGTTAAAACAATCATCTTTTTGAAATGTGTGGAATTTTGGGGTAAACAACTCCTCGTTAGTATAGTGGTGAGTATCCCCGCCTGTCACGCGGGAGACCGGGGTTCGATTCCCCGACGGGGAGAATGGCTTCTTGTTCCTAGCATCTCATGGCCTGAAGAAGGATTTCGCTGACTTGCACAATGTCCCTTGCAGTCCTTTCACTTCAGAGCACAAAAACAACAAACGTCAATTTGTCCTGTTGAATCTCCTTCTTTTTTGGCAGGGTTTTTAAGAACAGGGTTGTTGCCCAAGGGTCCACCTAGATTTGAACTCGGATCACTAGATTTAAAGTCCAAAGTGCTAACCATTACACCATGGAACCGTTCTCACCATTATGTTATGGAACCTTTCACTGGATGGAGTTGATCCTGTGGAGACGGGTACATTTTCAAGATTATGAGAAACCTTCCAATCAGGCAAAACACTTTTTCACCTGCACAGATACAGTCTTTTTAAAGAAACAAGCCATGTCCACAGGTTCCACTGAGATTTGAACTCAGATCGCAGGATTCAGAGTCCTGAGTGCTAACCATTACACCATGGAACCATTGACTTTGACAAGGTGATGTACTGAGCTCACCTATGAAGTCAAGGTAATCCGAAGGAATCCCTTCGATCAGTCAAGGTATGTTTTTTTCTCTTTTTAATTGGTCAAACAATCTTCTTTTTGAAATGTTTCGAATTTTGGGTAAATAGCTCCTCGTTAGTATAGTGGTGAGTATCCCCGCCTGTCACGCGGGAGACCGGGGTTCGATTCCCCGACGGGGAGAAATCCATCTTATTCCTAGCATCTCATGTCCTGAAGAATCGTTTCGCTAACTTGCACAATGTCCCTTGCTGTCCTTTCACTTCAGAGCACAAAAACAAAAAACGTCTATCTGTCGTGTTGAATCTCCTTTGTTTTTGGCAGGGTTTTTAAGAAAAAGGTTATTGCCCGAGGTTCCACCGAGAATCGAACTCGGATCACTGGATTCAAAGTTCAAAGTGCTATCCTTGACACCATGGAACCGTGCTCACCATTACAGAATGGAGCCCTTAACTGGATGGAGTTGATCCTGTGGCGATGGATACCTTGTCAAGGTAATGAAAAACCCTCCAATCAGGCAAAACACTTTGGAAACTGCACAGATACAGTCTTTTTAAAGAATCAAGACATGTCCACAGGTTCCACTGACATTTGAACTCAGATCATAGATTTCAAAGTCCTGAGTGCCTACCATTACACTATGGAACCCTTGTCTGTGACAAGGTGATCCACTCAGCTCACCTATGAAGTCAAGGTAATCCGAAAGAATCCCTTCGATCAGTCAAGGTTTTTTTTATCTCTCTTTTGAATTGTTAAAACAATCATCTTTTTGAAATGTGTGGAATTTTGGGGTAAACAACTCCTCGTTAGTATAGTGGTGAGTATCCCCGCCTGTCACGCGGGAGACCGGGGTTCGATTCCCCGACGGGGAGAATGGCTTCTTGTTCCTAGCATCTCATGGCCTGAAGAAGGATTTCGCTGACTTGCACAATGTCCCTTGCCTTCCTTTCACTTCAGAGCACAAAAACAACAAACGTCAATTTGTCCTGTTGAATCTCCTTCTTTTTTGGCAGGGTTTTTAAGAACAGGGTTGTTGCCCAAGGGTCCACCTAGATTTGAACTCGGATCACTAGATTTAAAGTCCAAAGTGCTAACCATTACACCATGGAACCGTTCTCACCATTATGTTATGGAACCTTTCACTGGATGGAGTTGATCCTGTGGAGACTTTAGATTAGATTAGATTAGATTCAACTTTATTGTCATTGTGCAGAGTACAAGTACAGAGACAACGAAATGCAGTTAGCGTCTAACCAGAAGTGCAAAATAGCAGAAAGTGCAATGAACAGTATTTACAGGTAGTGCAATAAATGATCAGTAGTAGTGCAGTATAATATAGTAATATAAGCAGTGTAATATAGCAGTGCAGTATAGCAGTATGTGAGTAGCAGTAGCATTATAGCAGAATAAATAGTTACAGTATGAGCAGTGTAGCAGCATATGAGCTGTATGGGTAATGCAGTCTAGCAGTATATATGTATTAACAGTAACATGAGGTAGATGCAGAATAAATATAAATATGGAATGCCGTATAAACAGTATAAACAAGTATGTACAGTAGTATTAAAGAAAATATAGGATATGTGCATTATGTGCATTATGAACAGGTATGTACAGAAGAGCAGTGGTATTGAGTAAGAGAAGGGGAGGGGAGTATAGTGCAATAGTGCAATTGTCCGGGTGGGGGGGGGGGGTGGGGGTTGCGGGGGTAGTAGGTTGTCAGGTAGGTGTAGTGTTCGAGTTCAGCAGGGTGACAGCCGCAGGGAAGAAGCTGCCTCTGAACCTACTGGTTCGGGTGCGGAGAGACCTGTAGCGCCTCCCGGAGGGGAGTGGGGTGAAAAGTCTATGGTTGGGGTGAGAGATGTCCTTGACGATGCTGCGTGCCTTACGCAGGCATCGTTTGCCCTGGACAGCCTCGATGGAGGGGAGTGAGGAACCGGTAATACGTTGGGCAGTTTTCACCACCCTCTGCAGTGCTTTCCGGTCCGATGCCGAGCAGTTGCCATACCATACTGTGACACAGTAGGTAAGGATACTCTCGATGGTGCAGCGGTAGAAGTTCACCAGGATCTGAGGAGATAGATGGACCTTCTTTAGTCTCCTCAGGAAGAAGAGACGCTGGTGAGCCTTCTTTATCAGGGTGGAGGTGTTGAGGGTCCAGGAGAGGTCCTCAGAGATGTGGACACCCAGAAACTTGAAGCTGGTGACTCGCTCCACCTCAGTCCCGTTGATGAGGATGGGGGTGTGTGCGCCAGCTTTAGACTTCCTGAAGTCCACAATGAGTTCTTTGGTCTTCTTGGTGTTGAGAGCCAGGTTATTGTCGTTGCACCACACTGTTAGGTGCTGGACCTCCTCCCTGTAGGCCGACTCATCGTTGTTGCTGATGAGACCGATCACCGTTGTGTCGTCTGCAAACTTAACAATGGTGTTTGAGCCATGTACAGGTGTGCAGTCGTAGGTGAAGAGGGAGTAAAGGAGGGGGCTCAGCACACAGCCTTGTGGAACGCCGGTGTTCAGGGTGAGGGTTGAGGAGGTGTGGTTGTGAAGCCTAACAGACTGCGGCCTGTTGGTCAAGAAGTCTAGAATCCAGTTGCAGAGGGAGGGGTTGATGCCCAGTTGCCTGAGTTTGGAGATCAGTTTGGAGGGGATGATGGTGTTGAATGCTGAGCTGAAGTCAATAAACAGCATTCTCACATAAGAGTTAGTCTTGTCGAGGTGGGACAGGGCGGAGTGAAGTGCCGTTGAAATGGCATCCTCTGTACTCCTGTTCTGCCGGTAGGCGAATTGAAAGGGGTCCAGTGTGGGTGGTAGGCAGGTCTTGAGTTGAGCTAAGACCAGCCTCTCGAAGCACTTCATGATGATGGGCGTGAGTGCCACTGGTCGGAAGTCATTTAAGCTCGTTGCAGTGGAGTGTTTTGGCACCGGCACGATGGAGGTGGTTTTGAAGCACGCGGGGACAGCTGCTTGGGCTAGGGACAGGTTGAATATGTCAGTCCAAACCTTAGTCAGCTGCACAGCGCAGGCCCTGAGGACGCGTCCGGGGATCCCATCAGGACCAGCAGCCTTGCGTGCGTTAGTCCTGCTCAGTGCCGCACACACGTCGGTGGGGGATAGAGTGAGGGGCTGGTGATCCGCAGGGAGCACAGCCTTGGTGGCCACCTCCTTGTTGTCCCTGTCAAAGCGGCCGTAGAAGTGGTTCAGCTCATCAGGGAGGGAGGCGTCAACGGAGAGGGGTGAGGTGTTAGATGGTTTGTAGTCAGTGATGGCCTGGATGCCCTGCCACATGCGTCGGGGGTCAGAGTTGTTTCTGAAGTGATCCTCTATCCTCAGCTTGTGGTTGTGCTTGGCCTTTTTGATGCCCCTCTGCAGATTAGCCCTGGATGAGCTGTAGGCCCGAGCATCCCCTGATCTGAAGGCAATGTCGCGTGCCCTCAGCAGGAGTCGGACCTCACTGTTCATCCATGGCTTCTGATTAGGGAAAGTGGTGATCCGCTTGAGTGTGGTGACACTGCTGATGTTGGAATTGATGTAGTCCAACACAGATGAGGCATATGAATTAATGTCCGTGTGGGAGTCATGGGTGGCCTGAGTGGCAAACACACCCCAGTCAGTGTTTCCAAAACGCTGCTGGAGCGCTGAGTCAGCTCCCTCTGGCCAGACCTTGACTGTCCTCACTGTAGGTTTCACTCGTTTGATGAGTGCTGAGTACTTGGGCAGTAGGAACAATGAGAGGTGGTCTGATTGACCTAGGTGGGGGAGGGGAACGGCTTTGTACGCATCAGCCATGCTGGTGTATACTTGGTCCAATGTCCTGTCTCCTCTGGTGGGGCAAGAGACATTTCGGTGGAATTTGGGCAGTACAGTCTTTAAGTTGGAGTGATTGAAGTCACCCGCGACAATGAAGGCTGCCTCGGGATGCAGAGTCTGTTGTTTGCTAATGGCAGCATACAGTTCTGTCATAGCAATCTTAGCATTAGCATCCGGGGGGATATAGGCTGCCGTGATAACAGTAGACGTGAACTCTCTGGGCAGATAGAAAGGTCTACACTTAACCATGAGAAACTCCAGGTTAGCTGAGCAGTGACTCTCGGTGATGGTAGTGTCCGTGCACCACGTCTTGTTCACATAAATGCACAAACCTCCACCTCTGGTCTTACCGGAGTCGCCTGCTGTTCTGTCTGCTCGGAGAACGCAGCGCCCTGCTAGCTCGATAGCGTTGTCGGGAACCTCGCTGTTGAGCCAGGTACATGAGACGGGTACATTTTCAAGATTATGAGAAACCTTCCAATCAGGCAAAACACTTTTTCACCTGCACAGATACAGTCTTTTTAAAGAAACAAGCCATGTCCACAGGTTCCACTGAGATTTGAACTCAGATCGCAGGATTCAGAGTCCTGAGTGCTAACCATTACACCATGGAACCATTGACTTTGACAAGGTGATGTACTGAGCTCACCTATGAAGTCAAGGTAATCCGAAGGAATCCCTTCGATCAGTCAAGGTATGTTTTTTTCTCTTTTTAATTGGTCAAACAATCTTCTTTTTGAAATGTTTCGAATTTTGGCTAAATAGCTCCTCGTTAGTATAGTGGTGAGTATCCCCGCCTGTCACGCGGGAGACCGGGGTTCGATTCCCCGACGGGGAGAAATCCATCTTATTCCTAGCATCTCATGTCCTGAAGAATCGTTTCGCTAACTTGCACAATGTCCCTTGCTGTCCTTTCACTTCAGAGCACAAAAACAAAAAACGTCTATCTGTCGTGTTGAATCTCCTTTGTTTTTGGCAGGGTTTTTAAGAAAAAGGTTATTGCCCGAGGTTCCACCGAGAATTGAACTCGGATCACTGGATTCAAAGTTCAAAGTGCTATCCTTGACACCATGGAACCGTGCTCACCATTACAGAATGGAGCCCTTAACTGGATGGAGTTGATCCTGTGGCGATGGATACCTTGTCAAGGTAATGAAAAACCCTCCAATCAGGCAAAACACTTTGGAAACTGCACAGATACAGTCTTTTTAAAGAATCAAGACATGTCCACAGGTTCCACTGACATTTGAACTCAGATCATAGATTTCAAAGTCCTGAGTGCCTACCATTACACTATGGAACCCTTGTCTGTGACAAGGTGATCCACTCAGCTCACCTATGAAGTCAAGGTAATCCGAAAGAATCCCTTCGATCAGTCAAGGTTTTTTTTATCTCTCTTTTGAATTGTTAAAACAATCATCTTTTTGAAATGTGTGGAATTTTGGGGTAAACAACTCCTCGTTAGTATAGTGGTGAGTATCCCCGCCTGTCACGCGGGAGACCGGGGTTCGATTCCCCGACGGGGAGAATGGCTTCTTGTTCCTAGCATCTCATGGCCTGAAGAAGGATTTCGCTGACTTGCACAATGTCCCTTGCAGTCCTTTCACTTCAGAGCACAAAAACAACAAACGTCAATTTGTCCTGTTGAATCTCCTTCTTTTTTGGCAGGGTTTTTAAGAACAGGGTTGTTGCCCAAGGTTCCACCTAGATTTGAACTCGGATCACTAGATTTAAAGTCCAAAGTGCTAACCATTACACCATGGAACCGTTCTCACCATTATGTTATGGAACCTTTCACTGGATGGAGTTGATCCTGTGGAGACGGGTACATTTTCAAGATTATGAGAAACCTTCCAATCAGGCAAAACACTTTTTCACCTGCACAGATACAGTCTTTTTAAAGAAACAAGCCATGTCCACAGGTTCCACTGAGATTTGAACTCAGATCGCAGGATTCAGAGTCCTGAGTGCTAACCATTACACCATGGAACCATTGACTTTGACAAGGTGATGTACTGAGCTCACCTATGAAGTCAAGGTAATCCGAAGGAATCCCTTCGATCAGTCAAGGTATGTTTTTTTCTCTTTTTAATTGGTCAAACAATCTTCTTTTTGAAATGTTTCGAATTTTGGCTAAATAGCTCCTCGTTAGTATAGTGGTGAGTATCCCCGCCTGTCACGCGGGAGACCGGGGTTCGATTCCCCGACGGGGAGAAATCCATCTTATTCCTAGCATCTCATGTCCTGAAGAATCGTTTCGCTAACTTGCACAATGTCCCTTGCTGTCCTTTCACTTCAGAGCACAAAAACAAAAAACGTCTATCTGTCGTGTTGAATCTCCTTTGTTTTTGGCAGGGTTTTTAAGAAAAAGGTTATTGCCCGAGGTTCCACCGAGAATTGAACTCGGATCACTGGATTCAAAGTTCAAAGTGCTATCCTTGACACCATGGAACCGTGCTCACCATTACAGAATGGAGCCCTTAACTGGATGGAGTTGATCCTGTGGCGATGGATACCTTGTCAAGGTAATGAAAAACCCTCCAATCAGGCAAAACACTTTGGAAACTGCACAGATACAGTCTTTTTAAAGAATCAAGACATGTCCACAGGTTCCACTGACATTTGAACTCAGATCATAGATTTCAAAGTCCTGAGTGCCTACCATTACACTATGGAACCCTTGTCTGTGACAAGGTGATCCACTCAGCTCACCTATGAAGTCAAGGTAATCCGAAAGAATCCCTTCGATCAGTCAAGGTTTTTTTTATCTCTCTTTTGAATTGTTAAAACAATCATCTTTTTGAAATGTGTGGAATTTTGGGGTAAACAACTCCTCGTTAGTATAGTGGTGAGTATCCCCGCCTGTCACGCGGGAGACCGGGGTTCGATTCCCCGACGGGGAGAATGGCTTCTTGTTCCTAGCATCTCATGGCCTGAAGAAGGATTTCGCTGACTTGCACAATGTCCCTTGCAGTCCTTTCACTTCAGAGCACAAAAACAACAAACGTCAATTTGTCCTCTTGAATCTCCTTCTTTTTTGGCAGGGTTTTTAAGAACAGGGTTGTTGCCCAAGGTTCCACCTAGATTTGAACTCGGATCACTAGATTTAAAGTCCAAAGTGCTAACCATTACACCATGGAACCGTTCTCACCATTATGTTATGGAACCTTTCACTGGATGGAGTTGATCCTGTGGAGACGGGTACATTTTCAAGATTATGAGAAACCTTCCAATCAGGCAAAACACTTTTTCACCTGCACAGATACAGTCTTTTTAAAGAAACAAGCCATGTCCACAGGTTCCACTGAGATTTGAACTCAGATCGCAGGATTCAGAGTCCTGAGTGCTAACCATTACACCATGGAACCATTGACTTTGACAAGGTGATGTACTGAGCTCACCTATGAAGTCAAGGTAATCCGAAGGAATCCCTTCGATCAGTCAAGGTATGTTTTTTTCTCTTTTTAATTGGTCAAACAATCTTCTTTTTGAAATGTTTCGAATTTTGGCTAAATAGCTCCTCGTTAGTATAGTGGTGAGTATCCCCGCCTGTCACGCGGGAGACCGGGGTTCGATTCCCCGACGGGGAGAAATCCATCTTATTCCTAGCATCTCATGTCCTGAAGAATCGTTTCGCTAACTTGCACAATGTCCCTTGCTGTCCTTTCACTTCAGAGCACAAAAACAAAAAACGTCTATCTGTCGTGTTGAATCTCCTTTGTTTTTGGCAGGGTTTTTAAGAAAAAGGTTATTGCCCGAGGTTCCACCGAGAATTGAACTCGGATCACTGGATTCAAAGTTCAAAGTGCTATCCTTGACACCATGGAACCGTGCTCACCATTACAGAATGGAGCCCTTAACTGGATGGAGTTGATCCTGTGGCGATGGATACCTTGTCAAGGTAATGAAAAACCCTCCAATCAGGCAAAACACTTTGGAAACTGCACAGATACAGTCTTTTTAAAGAATCAAGACATGTCCACAGGTTCCACTGACATTTGAACTCAGATCATAGATTTCAAAGTCCTGAGTGCCTACCATTACACTATGGAACCCTTGTCTGTGACAAGGTGATCCACTCAGCTCACCTATGAAGTCAAGGTAATCCGAAAGAATCCCTTCGATCAGTCAAGGTTTTTTTTATCTCTCTTTTGAATTGTTAAAACAATCATCTTTTTGAAATGTGTGGAATTTTGGGGTAAACAACTCCTCGTTAGTATAGTGGTGAGTATCCCCGCCTGTCACGCGGGAGACTGGGGTTCGATTCCCCGACGGGGAGAATGGCTTCTTGTTCCTAGCATCTCATGGCATGAAGAAGGATTTCGCTGACTTGCACAATGTCCCTTGCAGTCCTTTCACTTCAGAGCACAAAAACAACAAACGTCAATTTGTCCTGTTGAATCTCCTTCTTTTTTGGCAGGGTTTTTAAGAACAGGGTTGTTGCCCAAGGTTCCACCTAGATTTGAACTCGGATCACTAGATTTAAAGTCCAAAGTGCTAACCATTACACCATGGAACCGTTCTCACCATTATGTTATGGAACCTTTCACTGGATGGAGTTGATCCTGTGGAGACGGGTACATTTTCAAGATTATGAGAAACCTTCCAATCAGGCAAAACACTTTTTCACCTGCACAGATACAGTCTTTTTAAAGAAACAAGCCATGTCCACAGGTTCCACTGAGATTTGAACTCAGATCGCAGGATTCAGAGTCCTGAGTGCTAACCATTACACCATGGAACCATTGACTTTGACAAGGTGATGTACTGAGCTCACCTATGAAGTCAAGGTAATCCGAAGGAATCCCTTCGATCAGTCAAGGTATGTTTTTTTCTCTTTTTAATTGGTCAAACAATCTTCTTTTTGAAATGTTTCGAATTTTGGGTAAATAGCTCCTCGTTAGTATAGTGGTGAGTATCCCCGCCTGTCACGCGGGAGACCGGGGTTCGATTCCCCGACGGGGAGAAATCCATCTTATTCCTAGCATCTCATGTCCTGAAGAATCGTTTCGCTAACTTGCACAATGTCCCTTGCTGTCCTTTCACTTCAGAGCACAAAAACAAAAAACGTCTATCTGTCGTGTTGAATCTCCTTTGTTTTTGGCAGGGTTTTTAAGAAAAAGGTTATTGCCCGAGGTTCCACCGAGAATTGAACTCGGATCACTGGATTCAAAGTTCAAAGTGCTATCCTTGACACCATGGAACCGTGCTCACCATTACAGAATGGAGCCCTTAACTGGATGGAGTTGATCCTGTGGCGATGGATACCTTGTCAAGGTAATGAAAAACCCTCCAATCAGGCAAAACACTTTGGAAACTGCACAGATACAGTCTTTTTAAAGAATCAAGACATGTCCACAGGTTCCACTGACATTTGAACTCAGATCATAGATTTCAAAGTCCTGAGTGCCTACCATTACACTATGGAACCCTTGTCTGTGACAAGGTGATCCACTCAGCTCACCTATGAAGTCAAGGTAATCCGAAAGAATCCCTTCGATCAGTCAAGGTTTTTTTTATCTCTCTTTTGAATTGTTAAAACAATCATCTTTTTGAAATGTGTGGAATTTTGGGGTAAACAACTCCTTGTTAGTATAGTGGTGAGTATCCCCGCCTGTCACGCGGGAGACCGGGGTTCGATTCCCCGACGGGGAGAATGGCTTCTTGTTCCTATCATCTCATGGCCTGAAGAAGGATTTCGCTGACTTGCACAATGTCCCTTGCAGTCCTTTCACTTCAGAGCACAAAAACAACAAACGTCAATTTGTCCTGTTGAATCTCCTTCTTTTTTGGCAGGGTTTTTAAGAACAGGGTTGTTGCCCAAGGTTCCACCTAGATTTGAACTCGGATCACTAGATTTAAAGTCCAAAGTGCTAACCATTACACCATGGAACCCTTCTCACCATTATGTTATGGAACCTTTCACTGGATGGAGTTGATCCTGTGGAGACGGGTACACTTTCAAGATTATGAGAAACCTTCCAATCAGGCAAAACACTTTTTCACCTGCACAGATACAGTCTTTTTAAAGAAACAAGCCATGTCCACAGGTTCCACTGAGATTTGAACTCAGATCGCAGGATTCAGAGTCCTGAGTGCTAACCATTACACCATGGAACCATTGACTTTGACAAGGTGATGTACTGAGCTCACCTATGAAGTCAAGGTAATCCGAAGGAATCCCTTCGATCAGTCAAGGTATGTTTTTTTCTCTTTTTAATTGGTCAAACAATCTTCTTTTTGAAATGTTTCGAATTTTGGGTAAATAGCTCCTCGTTAGTATAGTGGTGAGTATCCCCGCCTGTCACGCGGGAGACCGGGGTTCGATTCCCCGACGGGGAGAAATCCATCTTATTCCTAGCATCTCATGTCCTGAAGAATCGTTTCGCTAACTTGCACAATGTCCCTTGCTGTCCTTTCACTTCAGAGCACAAAAACAAAAAACGTCTATCTGTCGTGTTGAATCTCCTTTGTTTTTGGCAGGGTTTTTAAGAAAAAGGTTATTGCCCGAGGTTCCACCGAGAATTGAACTCGGATCACTGGATTCAAAGTTCAAAGTGCTATCCTTGACACCATGGAACCGTGCTCACCATTACAGAATGGAGCCCTTAACTGGATGGAGTTGATCCTGTGGCGATGGATACCTTGTCAAGGTAATGAAAAACCCTCCAATCAGGCAAAACACTTTGGAAACTGCACAGATACAGTCTTTTTAAAGAATCAAGACATGTCCACAGGTTCCACTGACATTTGAACTCAGATCATAGATTTCAAAGTCCTGAGTGCCTACCATTACACTATGGAACCCTTGTCTGTGACAAGGTGATCCACTCAGCTCACCTATGAAGTCAAGGTAATCCGAAAGAATCCCTTCGATCAGTCAAGGTTTTTTTTATCTCTCTTTTGAATTGTTAAAACAATCATCTTTTTGAAATGTGTGGAATTTTGGGGTAAACAACTCCTTGTTAGTATAGTAGTGAGTATCCCCGCCTGTCACGCGGGAGACCGGGGTTCGATTCCCCGACGGGGAGAATGGCTTCTTGTTCCTATCATCTCATGGCCTGAAGAAGGATTTCGCTGACTTGCACAATGTCCCTTGCAGTCCTTTCACTTCAGAGCACAAAAACAACAAACGTCAATTTGTCCTGTTGAATCTCCTTCTTTTTTGGCAGGGTTTTTAAGAACAGGGTTGTTGCCCAAGGTTCCACCTAGATTTGAACTCGGATCACTAGATTTAAAGTCCAAAGTGCTAACCATTACACCATGGAACCGTTCTCACCATTATGTTATGGAACCTTTCACTGGATGGAGTTGATCCTGTGGAGACGGGTACATTTTCAAGATTATGAGAAACCTTCCAATCAGGCAAAACACTTTTTCACCTGCACAGATACAGTCTTTTTAAAGAAACAAGCCATGTCCACAGGTTCCACTGAGATTTGAACTCAGATCGCAGGATTCAGAGTCCTGAGTGCTAACCATTACACCATGGAACCATTGACTTTGACAAGGTGATGTACTGAGCTCACCTATGAAGTCAAGGTAATCCGAAGGAATCCCTTCGATCAGTCAAGGTATGTTTTTTTCTCTTTTTAATTGGTCAAACAATCTTCTTTTTGAAATGTTTCGAATTTTGGGTAAATAGCTCCTCGTTAGTATAGTGGTGAGTATCCCCGCCTGTCACGCGGGAGACCGGGGTTCGATTCCCCGACGGGGAGAAATCCATCTTATTCCTAGCATCTCATGTCCTGAAGAATCGTTTCGCTAACTTGCACAATGTCCCTTGCTGTCCTTTCACTTCAGAGAACAAAAACAAAAAACGTCTATCTGTCGTGTTGAATCTCCTTTGTTTTTGGCAGGGTTTTTAAGAAAAAGGTTATTGCCCGAGGTTCCACCGAGAATTGAACTCGGATCACTGGATTCAAAGTTCAAAGTGCTATCCTTGACACCATGGAACCGTGCTCACCATTACAGAATGGAGCCCTTAACTGGATGGAGTTGATCCTGTGGCGATGGATACCTTGTCAAGGTAATGAAAAACCCTCCAATCAGGCAAAACACTTTGGAAACTGCACAGATACAGTCTTTTTAAAGAATCAAGACATGTCCACAGGTTCCACTGACATTTGAACTCAGATCATAGATTTCAAAGTCCTGAGTGCCTACCATTACACTATGGAACCCTTGTCTGTGACAAGGTGATCCACTCAGCTCACCTATGAAGTCAAGGTAATCCGAAAGAATCCCTTCGATCAGTCAAGGTTTTTTTTATCTCTCTTTTGAATTGTTAAAACAATCATCTTTTTGAAATGTGTGGAATTTTGGGGTAAACAACTCCTCGTTAGTATAGTGGTGAGTATCCCCGCCTGTCACGCGGGAGACCGGGGTTCGATTCCCCGACGGGGAGAATGGCTTCTTGTTCCTAGCATCTCATGGCCTGAAGAAGGATTTCGCTGACTTGCACAATGTCCCTTGCAGTCCTTTCACTTCAGAGCACAAAAACAACAAACGTCAATTTGTCCTGTTGAATCTCCTTCTTTTTTGGCAGGGTTTTTAAGAACAGGGTTGTTGCCCAAGGTTCCACCTAGATTTGAACTCGGATCACTAGATTTAAAGTCCAAAGTGCTAACCATTACACCATGGAACCGTTCTCACCATTATGTTATGGAACCTTTCACTGGATGGAGTTGATCCTGTGGAGACGGGTACATTTTCAAGATTATGAGAAACCTTCCAATCAGGCAAAACACTTTTTCACCTGCACAGATACAGTCTTTTTAAAGAAACAAGCCATGTCCACAGGTTCCACTGAGATTTGAACTCAGATCGCAGGATTCAGAGTCCTGAGTGCTAACCATTACACCATGGAACCATTGACTTTGACAAGGTGATGTACTGAGCTCACCTATGAAGTCAAGGTAATCCGAAGGAATCCCTTCGATCAGTCAAGGTATGTTTTTTTCTCTTTTTAATTGGTCAAACAATCTTCTTTTTGAAATGTTTCGAATTTTGGGTAAATAGCTCCTCGTTAGTATAGTGGTGAGTATCCCCGCCTGTCACGCGGGAGACCGGGGTTCGATTCCCCGACGGGGAGAAATCCATCTTATTCCTAGCATCTCATGTCCTGAAGAATCGTTTCGCTAACTTGCACAATGTCCCTTGCTGTCCTTTCACTTCAGAGAACAAAAACAAAAAACGTCTATCTGTCGTGTTGAATCTCCTTTGTTTTTGGCAGGGTTTTTAAGAAAAAGGTTATTGCCCGAGGTTCCACCGAGAATTGAACTCGGATCACTGGATTCAAAGTTCAAAGTGCTATCCTTGACACCATGGAACCGTGCTCACCATTACAGAATGGAGCCCTTAACTGGATGGAGTTGATCCTGTGGCGATGGATACCTTGTCAAGGTAATGAAAAACCCTCCAATCAGGCAAAACACTTTGGAAACTGCACAGATACAGTCTTTTTAAAGAATCAAGACATGTCCACAGGTTCCACTGACATTTGAACTCAGATCATAGATTTCAAAGTCCTGAGTGCCTACCATTACACTATGGAACCCTTGTCTGTGACAAGGTGATCCACTCAGCTCACCTATGAAGTCAAGGTAATCCGAAAGAATCCCTTCGATCAGTCAAGGTTTTTTTTATCTCTCTTTTGAATTGTTAAAACAATCATCTTTTTGAAATGTGTGGAATTTTGGGGTAAACAACTCCTCGTTAGTATAGTGGTGAGTATCCCCGCCTGTCACGCGGGAGACCGGGGTTCGATTCCCCGACGGGGAGAATGGCTTCTTGTTCCTAGCATCTCATGGCCTGAAGAAGGATTTCGCTGACTTGCACAATGTCCCTTGCAGTCCTTTCACTTCAGAGCACAAAAACAACAAACGTCAATTTGTCCTGTTGAATCTCCTTCTTTTTTGGCAGGGTTTTTAAGAACAGGGTTGTTGCCCAAGGTTCCACCTAGATTTGAACTCGGATCACTAGATTTAAAGTCCAAAGTGCTAACCATTACACCATGGAACCGTTCTCACCATTATGTTATGGAACCTTTCACTGGATGGAGTTGATCCTGTGGAGACGGGTACATTTTCAAGATTATGAGAAACCTTCCAATCAGGCAAAACACTTTTTCACCTGCACAGATACAGTCTTTTTAAAGAAACAAGCCATGTCCACAGGTTCCACTGAGATTTGAACTCAGATCGCAGGATTCAGAGTCCTGAGTGCTAACCATTACACCATGGAACCATTGACTTTGACAAGGTGATGTACTGAGCTCACCTATGAAGTCAAGGTAATCCGAAGGAATCCCTTCGATCAGTCAAGGTATGTTTTTTTCTCTTTTTAATTGGTCAAACAATCTTCTTTTTGAAATGTTTCGAATTTTGGGTAAATAGCTCCTCGTTAGTATAGTGGTGAGTATCCCCGCCTGTCACGCGGGAGACCGGGGTTCGATTCCCCGACGGGGAGAAATCCATCTTATTCCTAGCATCTCATGTCCTGAAGAATCGTTTCGCTAACTTGCACAATGTCCCTTGCTGTCCTTTCACTTCAGAGAACAAAAACAAAAAACGTCTATCTGTCGTGTTGAATCTCCTTTGTTTTTGGCAGGGTTTTTAAGAAAAAGGTTATTGCCCGAGGTTCCACCGAGAATTGAACTCGGATCACTGGATTCAAAGTTCAAAGTGCTATCCTTGACACCATGGAACCGTGCTCACCATTACAGAATGGAGCCCTTAACTGGATGGAGTTGATCCTGTGGCGATGGATACCTTGTCAAGGTAATGAAAAACCCTCCAATCAGGCAAAACACTTTGGAAACTGCACAGATACAGTCTTTTTAAAGAATCAAGACATGTCCACAGGTTCCACTGACATTTGAACTCAGATCATAGATTTCAAAGTCCTGAGTGCCTACCATTACACTATGGAACCCTTGTCTGTGACAAGGTGATCCACTCAGCTCACCTATGAAGTCAAGGTAATCCGAAAGAATCCCTTCGATCAGTCAAGGTTTTTTTTATCTCTCTTTTGAATTGTTAAAACAATCATCTTTTTGAAATGTGTGGAATTTTGGGGTAAACAACTCCTCGTTAGTATAGTGGTGAGTATCCCCGCCTGTCACGCGGGAGACCGGGGTTCGATTCCCCGACGGGGAGAATGGCTTCTTGTTCCTAGCATCTCATGGCCTGAAGAAGGATTTCGCTGACTTGCACAATGTCCCTTGCAGTCCTTTCACTTCAGAGCACAAAAACAACAAACGTCAATTTGTCCTGTTGAATCTCCTTCTTTTTTGGCAGGGTTTTTAAGAACAGGGTTGTTGCCCAAGGTTCCACCTAGATTTGAACTCGGATCACTAGATTTAAAGTCCAAAGTGCTAACCATTACACCATGGAACCGTTCTCACCATTATGTTATGGAACCTTTCACTGGATGGAGTTGATCCTGTGGAGACGGGTACATTTTCAAGATTATGAGAAACCTTCCAATCAGGCAAAACACTTTTTCACCTGCACAGATACAGTCTTTTTAAAGAAACAAGCCATGTCCACAGGTTCCACTGAGATTTGAACTCAGATCGCAGGATTCAGAGTCCTGAGTGCTAACCATTACACCATGGAACCATTGACTTTGACAAGGTGATGTACTGAGCTCACCTATGAAGTCAAGGTAATCCGAAGGAATCCCTTCGATCAGTCAAGGTATGTTTTTTTCTCTTTTTAATTGGTCAAACAATCTTCTTTTTGAAATGTTTCGAATTTTGGGTAAATAGCTCCTCGTTAGTATAGTGGTGAGTATCCCCGCCTGTCACGCGGGAGACCGGGGTTCGATTCCCCGACGGGGAGAAATCCATCTTATTCCTAGCATCTCATGTCCTGAAGAATCGTTTCGCTAACTTGCACAATGTCCCTTGCTGTCCTTTCACTTCAGAGAACAAAAACAAAAAACGTCTATCTGTCGTGTTGAATCTCCTTTGTTTTTGGCAGGGTTTTTAAGAAAAAGGTTATTGCCCGAGGTTCCACCGAGAATTGAACTCGGATCACTGGATTCAAAGTTCAAAGTGCTATCCTTGACACCATGGAACCGTGCTCACCATTACAGAATGGAGCCCTTAACTGGATGGAGTTGATCCTGTGGCGATGGATACCTTGTCAAGGTAATGAAAAACCCTCCAATCAGGCAAAACACTTTGGAAACTGCACAGATACAGTCTTTTTAAAGAATCAAGACATGTCCACAGGTTCCACTGACATTTGAACTCAGATCATAGATTTCAAAGTCCTGAGTGCCTACCATTACACTATGGAACCCTTGTCTGTGACAAGGTGATCCACTCAGCTCACCTATGAAGTCAAGGTAATCCGAAAGAATCCCTTCGATCAGTCAAGGTTTTTTTTATCTCTCTTTTGAATTGTTAAAACAATCATCTTTTTGAAATGTGTGGAATTTTGGGGTAAACAACTCCTCGTTAGTATAGTGGTGAGTATCCCCGCCTGTCACGCGGGAGACCGGGGTTCGATTCCCCGACGGGGAGAATGGCTTCTTGTTCCTAGCATCTCATGGCCTGAAGAAGGATTTCGCTGACTTGCACAATGTCCCTTGCAGTCCTTTCACTTCAGAGCACAAAAACAACAAACGTCAATTTGTCCTGTTGAATCTCCTTCTTTTTTGGCAGGGTTTTTAAGAACAGGGTTGTTGCCCAAGGTTCCACCTAGATTTGAACTCGGATCACTAGATTTAAAGTCCAAAGTGCTAACCATTACACCATGGAACCCTTCTCAACATTATGTTATGGAACCTTTCACTGGATGGAGTTGATCCTGTGGAGACGGGTACACTTTCAAGATTATGAGAAACCTTCCAATCAGGCAAAACACTTTTTCACCTGCACAGATACAGTCTTTTTAAAGAAACAAGCCATGTCCACAGGTTCCACTGAGATTTGAACTCAGATCGCAGGATTCAGAGTCCTGAGTGCTAACCATTACACTATGGAACCCTTGTCTGTGACAAGGTGATCCACTCAGCTCACCTATGAAGTCAAGGTAATCCGAAAGAATCCCTTCGATCAGTCAAGGTTTTTTTTATCTCTCTTTTGAATTGTTAAAACAATCATCTTTTTGAAATGTGTGGAATTTTGGGGTAAACAACTCCTCGTTAGTATAGTGGTGAGTATCCCCGCCTGTCACGCGGGAGACCGGGGTTCGATTCCCCGACGGGGAGAATGGCTTCTTGTTCCTAGCATCTCATGGCCTGAAGAAGGATTTCGCTGACTTGCACAATGTCCCTTGCAGTCCTTTCACTTCAGAGCACAAAAACAACAAACGTCAATTTGTCCTGTTGAATCTCCTTCTTTTTTGGCAGGGTTTTTAAGAACAGGGTTGTTGCCCAAGGTTCCACCTAGATTTGAACTCGGATCACTAGATTTAAAGTCCAAAGTGCTAACCATTACACCATGGAACCCTTCTCACCATTATGTTATGGAACCTTTCACTGGATGGAGTTGATCCTGTGGAGACGGGTACACTTTCAAGATTATGAGAAACCTTCCAATCAGGCAAAACACTTTTTCACCTGCACAGATACAGTCTTTTTAAAGAAACAAGCCATGTCCACAGGTTCCACTGAGATTTGAACTCAGATCGCAGGATTCAGAGTCCTGAGTGCTAACCATTACACCATGGAACCATTGACTTTGACAAGGTGATGTACTGAGCTCACCTATGAAGTCAAGGTAATCCGAAGGAATCCCTTCGATCAGTCAAGGTATGTTTTTTTCTCTTTTTAATTGGTCAAACAATCTTCTTTTTGAAATGTTTCGAATTTTGGGTAAATAGCTCCTCGTTAGTATAGTGGTGAGTATCCCCGCCTGTCACGCGGGAGACCGGGGTTCGATTCCCCGACGGGGAGAAATCCATCTTATTCCTAGCATCTCATGTCCTGAAGAATCGTTTCGCTAACTTGCACAATGTCCCTTGCTGTCCTTTCACTTCAGAGCACAAAAACAAAAAACGTCTATCTGTCGTGTTGAATCTCCTTTGTTTTTGGCAGGGTTTTTAAGAAAAAGGTTATTGCCCGAGGTTCCACCGAGAATTGAACTCGGATCACTGGATTCAAAGTTCAAAGTGCTATCCTTGACACCATGGAACCGTGCTCACCATTACAGAATGGAGCCCTTAACTGGATGGAGTTGATCCTGTGGCGATGGATACCTTGTCAAGGTAATGAAAAACCCTCGAATCAGGCAAAACACTTTGGAAACTGCACAGATACAGTCTTTTTAAAGAATCAAGACATGTCCACAGGTTCCACTGACATTTGAACTCAGATCATAGATTTCAAAGTCCTGAGTGCCTACCATTACACTATGGAACCCTTGTCTGTGACAAGGTGATCCACTCAGCTCACCTATGAAGTCAAGGTAATCCGAAAGAATCCCTTCGATCAGTCAAGGTTTTTTTTATCTCTCTTTTGAATTGTTAAAACAATCATCTTTTTGAAATGTGTGGAATTTTGGGGTAAACAACTCCTCGTTAGTATAGTGGTGAGTATCCCCGCCTGTCACGCGGGAGACCGGGGTTCGATTCCC
Source organism: Argentina silus (assembly GCF_951799395.1). NCBI lineage: Eukaryota > Metazoa > Chordata > Actinopteri > Argentiniformes > Argentinidae > Argentina > Argentina silus. The sequence continues at coordinate 21,856,315 of NC_139659.1, read as the reverse complement.
CGACGGGGAGAATGGCTTCTTGTTCCTAGCATCTCATGGCCTGAAGAAGGATTTCGCTGACTTGCACAATGTCCCTTGCAGTCCTTTCACTTCAGAGCACAAAAACAACAAACGTCAATTTGTCCTGTTGAATCTCCTTCTTTTTTGGCAGGGTTTTTAAGAACAGGGTTGTTGCCCAAGGTTCCACCTAGATTTGAACTCGGATCACTAGATTTAAAGTCCAAAGTGCTAACCATTACACCATGGAACCCTTCTCACCATTATGTTATGGAACCTTTCACTGGATGGAGTTGATCCTGTGGAGACGGGTACACTTTCAAGATTATGAGAAACCTTCCAATCAGGCAAAACACTTTTTCACCTGCACAGATACAATCTTTTTAAAGAAACAAGCCATGTCCACAGGTTCCACTGAGATTTGAACTCAGATCGCAGGATTCAGAGTCCTGAGTGCTAACCATTACACCATGGAACCATTGACTTTGACAAGGTGATGTACTGAGCTCACCTATGAAGTCAAGGTAATCCGAAGGAATCCCTTCGATCAGTCAAGGTATGTTTTTTTCTCTTTTTAATTGGTCAAACAATCTTCTTTTTGAAATGTTTCGAATTTTGGGTAAATAGCTCCTCGTTAGTATAGTGGTGAGTATCCCCGCCTGTCACGCGGGAGACCGGGGTTCGATTCCCCGACGGGGAGAAATCCATCTTATTCCTAGCATCTCATGTCCTGAAGAATCGTTTCGCTAACTTGCACAATGTCCCTTGCTGTCCTTTCACTTCAGAGCACAAAAACAAAAAACGTCTATCTGTCGTGTTGAATCTCCTTTGTTTTTGGCAGGGTTTTTAAGAAAAAGGTTATTGCCCGAGGTTCCACCGAGAATTGAACTCGGATCACTGGATTCAAAGTTCAAAGTGCTATCCTTGACACCATGGAACCGTGCTCACCATTACAGAATGGAGCCCTTAACTGGATGGAGTTGATCCTGTGGCGATGGATACCTTGTCAAGGTAATGAAAAACCCTCGAATCAGGCAAAACACTTTGGAAACTGCACAGATACAGTCTTTTTAAAGAATCAAGACATGTCCACAGGTTCCACTGACATTTGAACTCAGATCATAGATTTCAAAGTCCTGAGTGCCTACCATTACACTATGGAACCCTTGTCTGTGACAAGGTGATCCACTCAGCTCACCTATGAAGTCAAGGTAATCCGAAAGAATCCCTTCGATCAGTCAAGGTTTTTTTTATCTCTCTTTTGAATTGTTAAAACAATCATCTTTTTGAAATGTGTGGAATTTTGGGGTAAACAACTCCTCGTTAGTATAGTGGTGAGTATCCCCGCCTGTCACGCGGGAGACCGGGGTTCGATTCCCCGACGGGGAGAATGGCTTCTTGTTCCTAGCATCTCATGGCCTGAAGAAGGATTTCGCTGACTTGCACAATGTCCCTTGCAGTCCTTTCACTTCAGAGCACAAAAACAACAAACGTCAATTTGTCCTGTTGAATCTCCTTCTTTTTTGGCAGGGTTTTTAAGAACAGGGTTGTTGCCCAAGGTTCCACCTAGATTTGAACTCGGATCACTAGATTTAAAGTCCAAAGTGCTAACCATTACACCATGGAACCCTTCTCACCATTATGTTATGGAACCTTTCACTGGATGGAGTTGATCCTGTGGAGACGGGTACACTTTCAAGATTATGAGAAACCTTCCAATCAGGCAAAACACTTTTTCACCTGCACAGATACAATCTTTTTAAAGAAACAAGCCATGTCCACAGGTTCCACTGAGATTTGAACTCAGATCGCAGGATTCAGAGTCCTGAGTGCTAACCATTACACCATGGAACCATTGACTTTGACAAGGTGATCCACTCAGCTCACCTATGAAGTCAAGGTAATCCGAAAGAATCCCTTCGATCAGTCAAGGTTTTTTTTATCTCTCTTTTGAATTGTTAAAACAATCATCTTTTTGAAATGTGTGGAATTTTGGGGTAAACAACTCCTTGTTAGTATAGTGGTGAGTATCCCCGCCTGTCACGCGGGAGACCGGGGTTCGATTCCCCGACGGGGAGAATGGCTTCTTGTTCCTAGCATCTCATGGCCTGAAGAAGGATTTCGCTGACTTGCACAATGTCCCTTGCAGTCCTTTCACTTCAGAGCACAAAAACAACAAACGTCAATTTGTCCTGTTGAATCTCCTTCTTTTTTGGCAGGGTTTTTAAGAACAGGGTTGTTGCCCAAGGTTCCACCTAGATTTGAACTCGGATCACTAGATTTAAAGTCCAAAGTGCTAACCATTACACCATGGAACCCTTCTCACCATTATGTTATGGAACCTTTCACTGGATGGAGTTGATCCTGTGGAGACGGGTACACTTTCAAGATTATGAGAAACCTTCCAATCAGGCAAAACACTTTTTCACCTGCACAGATACAATCTTTTTAAAGAAACAAGCCATGTCCACAGGTTCCACTGAGATTTGAACTCAGATCGCAGGATTCAGAGTCCTGAGTGCTAACCATTACACCATGGAACCATTGACTTTGACAAGGTGATGTACTGAGCTCACCTATGAAGTCAAGGTAATCCGAAGGAATCCCTTCGATCAGTCAAGGTATGTTTTTTTCTCTTTTTAATTGGTCAAACAATCTTCTTTTTGAAATGTTTCGAATTTTGGGTAAATAGCTCCTCGTTAGTATAGTGGTGAGTATCCCCGCCTGTCACGCGGGAGACCGGGGTTCGATTCCCCGACGGGGAGAAATCCATCTTATTCCTAGCATCTCATGTCCTGAAGAATCGTTTCGCTAACTTGCACAATGTCCCTTGCTGTCCTTTCACTTCAGAGCACAAAAACAAAAAACGTCTATCTGTCGTGTTGAATCTCCTTTGTTTTTGGCAGGGTTTTTAAGAAAAAGGTTATTGCCCGAGGTTCCACCGAGAATTGAACTCGGATCACTGGATTCAAAGTTCAAAGTGCTATCCTTGACACCATGGAACCGTGCTCACCATTACAGAATGGAGCCCTTAACTGGATGGAGTTGATCCTGTGGCGATGGATACCTTGTCAAGGTAATGAAAAACCCTCGAATCAGGCAAAACACTTTGGAAACTGCACAGATACAGTCTTTTTAAAGAATCAAGACATGTCCACAGGTTCCACTGACATTTGAACTCAGATCATAGATTTCAAAGTCCTGAGTGCCTACCATTACACTATGGAACCCTTGTCTGTGACAAGGTGATCCACTCAGCTCACCTATGAAGTCAAGGTAATCCGAAAGAATCCCTTCGATCAGTCAAGGTTTTTTTTATCTCTCTTTTGAATTGTTAAAACAATCATCTTTTTGAAATGTGTGGAATTTTGGGGTAAACAACTCCTCGTTAGTATAGTGGTGAGTATCCCCGCCTGTCACGCGGGAGACCGGGGTTCGATTCCCCGACGGGGAGAATGGCTTCTTGTTCCTAGCATCTCATGGCCTGAAGAAGGATTTCGCTGACTTGCACAATGTCCCTTGCAGTCCTTTCACTTCAGAGCACAAAAACAACAAACGTCAATTTGTCCTGTTGAATCTCCTTCTTTTTTGGCAGGGTTTTTAAGAACAGGGTTGTTGCCCAAGGTTCCACCTAGATTTGAACTCGGATCACTAGATTTAAAGTCCAAAGTGCTAACCATTACACCATGGAACCCTTCTCACCATTATGTTATGGAACCTTTCACTGGATGGAGTTGATCCTGTGGAGACGGGTACACTTTCAAGATTATGAGAAACCTTCCAATCAGGCAAAACACTTTTTCACCTGCACAGATACAGTCTTTTTAAAGAAACAAGCCATGTCCACAGGTTCCACTGAGATTTGAACTCAGATCGCAGGATTCAGAGTCCTGAGTGCTAACCATTACACCATGGAACCATTGACTTTGACAAGGTGATGTACTGAGCTCACCTATGAAGTCAAGGTAATCCGAAGGAATCCCTTCGATCAGTCAAGGTATGTTTTTTTCTCTTTTTAATTGGTCAAACAATCTTCTTTTTGAAATGTTTCGAATTTTGGGTAAATAGCTCCTCGTTAGTATAGTGGTGAGTATCCCCGCCTGTCACGCGGGAGACCGGGGTTCGATTCCCCGACGGGGAGAAATCCATCTTATTCCTAGCATCTCATGTCCTGAAGAATCGTTTCGCTAACTTGCACAATGTCCCTTGCTGTCCTTTCACTTCAGAGCACAAAAACAAAAAACGTCTATCTGTCGTGTTGAATCTCCTTTGTTTTTGGCAGGGTTTTTAAGAAAAAGGTTATTGCCCGAGGTTCCACCGAGAATTGAACTCGGATCACTGGATTCAAAGTTCAAAGTGCTATCCTTGACACCATGGAACCGTGCTCACCATTACAGAATGGAGCCCTTAACTGGATGGAGTTGATCCTGTGGCGATGGATACCTTGTCAAGGTAATGAAAAACCCTCGAATCAGGCAAAACACTTTGGAAACTGCACAGATACAGTCTTTTTAAAGAATCAAGACATGTCCACAGGTTCCACTGACATTTGAACTCAGATCATAGATTTCAAAGTCCTGAGTGCCTACCATTACACTATGGAACCCTTGTCTGTGACAAGGTGATCCACTCAGCTCACCTATGAAGTCAAGGTAATCCGAAAGAATCCCTTCGATCAGTCAAGGTTTTTTTTATCTCTCTTTTGAATTGTTAAAACAATCATCTTTTTGAAATGTGTGGAATTTTGGGGTAAACAACTCCTCGTTAGTATAGTGGTGAGTATCCCCGCCTGTCACGCGGGAGACCGGGGTTCGATTCCCCGACGGGGAGAATGGCTTCTTGTTCCTAGCATCTCATGGCCTGAAGAAGGATTTCGCTGACTTGCACAATGTCCCTTGCAGTCCTTTCACTTCAGAGCACAAAAACAACAAACGTCAATTTGTCCTGTTGAATCTCCTTCTTTTTTGGCAGGGTTTTTAAGAACAGGGTTGTTGCCCAAGGTTCCACCTAGATTTGAACTCGGATCACTAGATTTAAAGTCCAAAGTGCTAACCATTACACCATGGAACCCTTCTCACCATTATGTTATGGAACCTTTCACTGGATGGAGTTGATCCTGTGGAGACGGGTACACTTTCAAGATTATGAGAAACCTTCCAATCAGGCAAAACACTTTTTCACCTGCACAGATACAATCTTTTTAAAGAAACAAGCCATGTCCACAGGTTCCACTGAGATTTGAACTCAGATCGCAGGATTCAGAGTCCTGAGTGCTAACCATTACACCATGGAACCATTGACTTTGACAAGGTGATGTACTGAGCTCACCTATGAAGTCAAGGTAATCCGAAGGAATCCCTTCGATCAGTCAAGGTATGTTTTTTTCTCTTTTTAATTGGTCAAACAATCTTCTTTTTGAAATGTTTCGAATTTTGGGTAAATAGCTCCTCGTTAGTATAGTGGTGAGTATCCCCGCCTGTCACGCGGGAGACCGGGGTTCGATTCCCCGACGGGGAGAAATCCATCTTATTCCTAGCATCTCATGTCCTGAAGAATCGTTTCGCTAACTTGCACAATGTCCCTTGCTGTCCTTTCACTTCAGAGCACAAAAACAAAAAACGTCTATCTGTCGTGTTGAATCTCCTTTGTTTTTGGCAGGGTTTTTAAGAAAAAGGTTATTGCCCGAGGTTCCACCGAGAATTGAACTCGGATCACTGGATTCAAAGTTCAAAGTGCTATCCTTGACACCATGGAACCGTGCTCACCATTACAGAATGGAGCCCTTAACTGGATGGAGTTGATCCTGTGGCGATGGATACCTTGTCAAGGTAATGAAAAACCCTCCAATCAGGCAAAACACTTTGGAAACTGCACAGATACAGTCTTTTTAAAGAATCAAGACATGTCCACAGGTTCCACTGACATTTGAACTCAGATCATAGATTTCAAAGTCCTGAGTGCCTACCATTACACTATGGAACCCTTGTCTGTGACAAGGTGATCCACTCAGCTCACCTATGAAGTCAAGGTAATCCGAAAGAATCCCTTCGATCAGTCAAGGTTTTTTTTATCTCTCTTTTGAATTGTTAAAACAATCATCTTTTTGAAATGTGTGGAATTTTGGGGTAAACAACTCCTCGTTAGTATAGTGGTGAGTATCCCCGCCTGTCACGCGGGAGACCGGGGTTCGATTCCCCGACGGGGAGAATGGCTTCTTGTTCCTAGCATCTCATGGCCTGAAGAAGGATTTCGCTGACTTGCACAATGTCCCTTGCAGTCCTTTCACTTCAGAGCACAAAAACAACAAACGTCAATTTGTCCTGTTGAATCTCCTTCTTTTTTGGCAGGGTTTTTAAGAACAGGGTTGTTGCCCAAGGTTCCACCTAGATTTGAACTCGGATCACTAGATTTAAAGTCCAAAGTGCTAACCATTACACCATGGAACCCTTCTCACCATTATGTTATGGAACCTTTCACTGGATGGAGTTGATCCTGTGGAGACGGGTACACTTTCAAGATTATGAGAAACCTTCCAATCAGGCAAAACACTTTTTCACCTGCACAGATACAATCTTTTTAAAGAAACAAGCCATGTCCACAGGTTCCACTGAGATTTGAACTCAGATCGCAGGATTCAGAGTCCTGAGTGCTAACCATTACACCATGGAACCATTGACTTTGACAAGGTGATGTACTGAGCTCACCTATGAAGTCAAGGTAATCCGAAGGAATCCCTTCGATCAGTCAAGGTATGTTTTTTTCTCTTTTTAATTGGTCAAACAATCTTCTTTTTGAAATGTTTCGAATTTTGGGTAAATAGCTCCTCGTTAGTATAGTGGTGAGTATCCCCGCCTGTCACGCGGGAGACCGGGGTTCGATTCCCCGACGGGGAGAAATCCATCTTATTCCTAGCATCTCATGTCCTGAAGAATCGTTTCGCTAACTTGCACAATGTCCCTTGCTGTCCTTTCACTTCAGAGCACAAAAACAAAAAACGTCTATCTGTCGTGTTGAATCTCCTTTGTTTTTGGCAGGGTTTTTAAGAAAAAGGTTATTGCCCGAGGTTCCACCGAGAATTGAACTCGGATCACTGGATTCAAAGTTCAAAGTGCTATCCTTGACACCATGGAACCGTGCTCACCATTACAGAATGGAGCCCTTAACTGGATGGAGTTGATCCTGTGGCGATGGATACCTTGTCAAGGTAATGAAAAACCCTCGAATCAGGCAAAACACTTTGGAAACTGCACAGATACAGTCTTTTTAAAGAATCAAGACATGTCCACAGGTTCCACTGACATTTGAACTCAGATCATAGATTTCAAAGTCCTGAGTGCCTACCATTACACTATGGAACCCTTGTCTGTGACAAGGTGATCCACTCAGCTCACCTATGAAGTCAAGGTAATCCGAAAGAATCCCTTCGATCAGTCAAGGTTTTTTTTATCTCTCTTTTGAATTGTTAAAACAATCATCTTTTTGAAATGTGTGGAATTTTGGGGTAAACAACTCCTCGTTAGTATAGTGGTGAGTATCCCCGCCTGTCACGCGGGAGACCGGGGTTCGATTCCCCGACGGGGAGAATGGCTTCTTGTTCCTAGCATCTCATGGCCTGAAGAAGGATTTCGCTGACTTGCACAATGTCCCTTGCAGTCCTTTCACTTCAGAGCACAAAAACAACAAACGTCAATTTGTCCTGTTGAATCTCCTTCTTTTTTGGCAGGGTTTTTAAGAACAGGGTTGTTGCCCAAGGTTCCACCTAGATTTGAACTCGGATCACTAGATTTAAAGTCCAAAGTGCTAACCATTACACCATGGAACCCTTCTCACCATTATGTTATGGAACCTTTCACTGGATGGAGTTGATCCTGTGGAGACGGGTACACTTTCAAGATTATGAGAAACCTTCCAATCAGGCAAAACACTTTTTCACCTGCACAGATACAGTCTTTTTAAAGAAACAAGCCATGTCCACAGGTTCCACTGAGATTTGAACTCAGATCGCAGGATTCAGAGTCCTGAGTGCTAACCATTACACCATGGAACCATTGACTTTGACAAGGTGATGTACTGAGCTCACCTATGAAGTCAAGGTAATCCGAAGGAATCCCTTCGATCAGTCAAGGTATGTTTTTTTCTCTTTTTAATTGGTCAAACAATCTTCTTTTTGAAATGTTTCGAATTTTGGGTAAATAGCTCCTCGTTAGTATAGTGGTGAGTATCCCCGCCTGTCACGCGGGAGACCGGGGTTCGATTCCCCGACGGGGAGAAATCCATCTTATTCCTAGCATCTCATGTCCTGAAGAATCGTTTCGCTAACTTGCACAATGTCCCTTGCTGTCCTTTCACTTCAGAGCACAAAAACAAAAAACGTCTATCTGTCGTGTTGAATCTCCTTTGTTTTTGGCAGGGTTTTTAAGAAAAAGGTTATTGCCCGAGGTTCCACCGAGAATTGAACTCGGATCACTGGATTCAAAGTTCAAAGTGCTATCCTTGACACCATGGAACCGTGCTCACCATTACAGAATGGAGCCCTTAACTGGATGGAGTTGATCCTGTGGCGATGGATACCTTGTCAAGGTAATGAAAAACCCTCCAATCAGGCAAAACACTTTGGAAACTGCACAGATACAGTATTTTTAAAGAATCAAGACATGTCCACAGGTTCCACTGACATTTGAACTCAGATCATAGATTTCAAAGTCCTGAGTGCCTACCATTACACTATGGAACCCTTGTCTGTGACAAGGTGATCCACTCAGCTCACCTATGAAGTCAAGGTAATCCGAAAGAATCCCTTCGATCAGTCAAGGTTTTTTTTATCTCTCTTTTGAATTGTTAAAACAATCATCTTTTTGAAATGTGTGGAATTTTGGGGTAAACAACTCCTCGTTAGTATAGTGGTGAGTATCCCCGCCTGTCACGCGGGAGACCGGGGTTCGATTCCCCGACGGGGAGAATGGCTTCTTGTTCCTAGCATCTCATGGCCTGAAGAAGGATTTCGCTGACTTGCACAATGTCCCTTGCAGTCCTTTCACTTCAGAGCACAAAAACAACAAACGTCAATTTGTCCTGTTGAATCTCCTTCTTTTTTGGCAGGGTTTTTAAGAACAGGGTTGTTACGCAAGGTTCCACCTAGATTTGAACTCGGATCACTAGATTTAAAGTCCAAAGTGCTAACCATTACACCATGGAACCCTTCTCACCATTATGTTATGGAACCTTTCACTGGATGGAGTTGATCCTGTGGAGACGGGTACACTTTCAAGATTATGAGAAACCTTCCAATCAGGCAAAACACTTTTTCACCTGCACAGATACAGTCTTTTTAAAGAAACAAGCCATGTCCACAGGTTCCACTGAGATTTGAACTCAGATCGCAGGATTCAGAGTCCTGAGTGCTAACCATTACACCATGGAACCATTGACTTTGACAAGGTGATGTACTGAGCTCACCTATGAAGTCAAGGTAATCCGAAGGAATCCCTTCGATCAGTCAAGGTATGTTTTTTTCTCTTTTTAATTGGTCAAACAATCTTCTTTTTGAAATGTTTCGAATTTTGGGTAAATAGCTCCTCGTTAGTATAGTGGTGAGTATCCCCGCCTGTCACGCGGGAGACCGGGGTTCGATTCCCCGACGGGGAGAAATCCATCTTATTCCTAGCATCTCATGTCCTGAAGAATCGTTTCGCTAACTTGCACAATGTCCCTTGCTGTCCTTTCACTTCAGAGCACAAAAACAAAAAACGTCTATCTGTCGTGTTGAATCTCCTTTGTTTTTGGCAGGGTTTTTAAGAAAAAGGTTATTGTCCGAGGTTCCACCGAGAATTGAACTCGGATCACTGGATTCAAAGTTCAAAGTGCTATCCTTGACACCATGGAACCGTGCTCACCATTACAGAATGGAGCCCTTAACTGGATGGAGTTGATCCTGTGGCGATGGATACCTTGTCAAGGTAATGAAAAACCCTCCAATCAGGCAAAACACTTTGGAAACTGCACAGATACAGTCTTTTTAAAGAATCAAGACATGTCCACAGGTTCCACTGACATTTGAACTCAGATCATAGATTTCAAAGTCCTGAGTGCCTACCATTACACTATGGAACCCTTGTCTGTGACAAGGTGATCCACTCAGCTCACCTATGAAGTCAAGGTAATCCGAAAGAATCCCTTCGATCAGTCAAGGTTTTTTTATCTCTCTTTTGAATTGTTAAAACAATCATCTTTTTGAAATGTGTGGAATTTTGGGGTAAACAACTCCTCGTTAGTATAGTGGTGAGTATCCCCGCCTGTCACGCGGGAGACCGGGGTTCGATTCCCCGACGGGGAGAATGGCTTCTTGTTCCTAGCATCTCATGGCCTGAAGAAGGATTTCGCTGACTTGCACAATGTCCCTTGCAGTCCTTTCACTTCAGAGCACAAAAACAACAAACGTCAATTTGTCCTGTTGAATCTCCTTCTTTTTTGGCAGGGTTTTTAAGAACAGGGTTGTTGCCCAAGGTTCCACCTAGATTTGAACTCGGATCACTAGATTTAAAGTCCAAAGTGCTAACCATTACACCATGGAACCCTTCTCACCATTATGTTATGGAACCTTTCACTGGATGGAGTTGATCCTGTGGAGACGGGTACATTTTCAAGATTATGAGAAACCTTCCAATCAGGCAAAACACTTTTTCACCTGCACAGATACAGTCTTTTTAAAGAAACAAGCCATGTCCACAGGTTCCACTGAGATTTGAACTCAGATCGCAGGATTCAGAGTCCTGAGTGCTAACCATTACACCATGGAACCATTGACTTTGACAAGGTGATGTACTGAGCTCACCTATGAAGTCAAGGTAATCCGAAGGAATCCCTTCGATCAGTCAAGGTATGTTTTTTTCTCTTTTTAATTGGTCAAACAATCTTCTTTTTGAAATGTTTCGAATTTTGGCTAAATAGCTCCTTGTTAGTATAGTGGTGAGTATCCCTGCCTGTCACGCGGGAGACCGGGGTTCGATTCCCCGACGGGGAGAAATCCATCTTATTCCTAGCATCTCATGTCCTGAAGAATCGTTTCGCTAACTTGCACAATGTCCCTTGCTGTCCTTTCACTTCAGAGCACAAAAACAAAAAACGTCTATCTGTCGTGTTGAATCTCCTTTGTTTTTGGCAGGGTTTTTAAGAAAAAGGTTATTGCCCGAGGTTCCACCGAGAATCGAACTCGGATCACTGGATTCAAAGTTCAAAGTGCTATCCTTTACACCATGGAACCGTGCTCACCATTACAGAATGGAGCCCTTAACTGGATGGAGTTGATCCTGTGGCGATGGATACCTTGTCAAGGTAATGAAAAACCCTCCAATCAGGCAAAACACTTTGGAAACTGCACAGATACAGTCTTTTTAAAGAATCAAGACATGTCCACAGGTTCCACTGACATTTGAACTCAGATCATAGATTTCAAAGTCCTGAGTGCCTACCATTACACTATGGAACCCTTGTCTGTGACAAGGTGATCCACTCAGCTCACCTATGAAGTCAAGGTAATCCGAAAGAATCCCTTCGATCAGTCAAGGTTTTTTTTATCTCTCTTTTGAATTGTTAAAACAATCATCTTTTTGAAATGTGTGGAATTTTGGGGTAAACAACTCCTCGTTAGTATAGTGGTGAGTATCCCCGCCTGTCACGCGGGAGACCGGGGTTCGATTCCCCGACGGGGAGAATGGCTTCTTGTTCCTAGCATCTCATGGCCTGAAGAAGGATTTCGCTGACTTGCACAATGTCCCTTGCAGTCCTTTCACTTCAGAGCACAAAAACAACAAACGTCAATTTGTCCTGTTGAATCTCCTTCTTTTTTGGCAGGGTTTTTAAGAACAGGGTTGTTGCCCAAGGGTCCACCTAGATTTGAACTCGGATCACTAGATTTAAAGTCCAAAGTGCTAACCATTACACCATGGAACCGTTCTCACCATTATGTTATGGAACCTTTCACTGGATGGAGTTGATCCTGTGGAGACGGGTACATTTTCAAGATTATGAGAAACCTTCCAATCAGGCAAAACACTTTTTCACCTGCACAGATACAGTCTTTTTAAAGAAACAAGCCATGTCCACAGGTTCCACTGAGATTTGAACTCAGATCGCAGGATTCAGAGTCCTGAGTGCTAACCATTACACCATGGAACCATTGACTTTGACAAGGTGATGTACTGAGCTCACCTATGAAGTCAAGGTAATCCGAAGGAATCCCTTCGATCAGTCAAGGTATGTTTTTTTCTCTTTTTAATTGGTCAAACAATCTTCTTTTTGAAATGTTTCGAATTTTGGGTAAATAGCTCCTCGTTAGTATAGTGGTGAGTATCCCCGCCTGTCACGCGGGAGACCGGGGTTCGATTCCCCGACGGGGAGAAATCCATCTTATTCCTAGCATCTCATGTCCTGAAGAATCGTTTCGCTAACTTGCACAATGTCCCTTGCTGTCCTTTCACTTCAGAGCACAAAAACAAAAAACGTCTATCTGTCGTGTTGAATCTCCTTTGTTTTTGGCAGGGTTTTTAAGAAAAAGGTTATTGCCCGAGGTTCCACCGAGAATTGAACTCGGATCACTGGATTCAAAGTTCAAAGTGCTATCCTTGACACCATGGAACCGTGCTCACCATTACAGAATGGAGCCCTTAACTGGATGGAGTTGATCCTGTGGCGATGGATACCTTGTCAAGGTAATGAAAAACCCTCCAATCAGGCAAAACACTTTGGAAACTGCACAGATACAGTATTTTTAAAGAATCAAGACATGTCCACAGGTTCCACTGACATTTGAACTCAGATCATAGATTTCAAAGTCCTGAGTGCCTACCATTACACTATGGAACCCTTGTCTGTGACAAGGTGATCCACTCAGCTCACCTATGAAGTCAAGGTAATCCGAAAGAATCCCTTCGATCAGTCAAGGTTTTTTTTATCTCTCTTTTGAATTGTTAAAACAATCATCTTTTTGAAATGTGTGGAATTTTGGGGTAAACAACTCCTCGTTAGTATAGTGGTGAGTATCCCCGCCTGTCACGCGGGAGACCGGGGTTCGATTCCCCGACGGGGAGAATGGCTTCTTGTTCCTAGCATCTTATGGCCTGAAGAAGGATTTCGCTGACTTGCACAATGTCCCTTGCAGTCCTTTCACTTCAGAGCACAAAAACAACAAACGTCAATTTGTCCTGTTTAATCTCCTTCTTTTTTGGCAGGGTTTTTAAGAACAGGGTTGTTGCCCAAGGTTCCACCTAGATTTGAACTCGGATCACTAGATTTAAAGTCCAAAGTGCTAACCATTACACCATGGAACCCTTCTCACCATTATGTTATGGAACCTTTCACTGGATGGAGTTGATCCTGTGGAGACGGGTACACTTTCAAGATTATGAGAAACCTTCCAATCAGGCAAAACACTTTTTCACCTGCACAGATACAGTCTTTTTAAAGAAACAAGCCATGTCCACAGGTTCCACTGAGATTTGAACTCAGATCGCAGGATTCAGAGTCCTGAGTGCTAACCATTACACCATGGAACCATTGACTTTGACAAGGTGATGTACTGAGCTCACCTATGAAGTCAAGGTAATCCGAAGGAATCCCTTCGATCAGTCAAGGTATGTTTTTTTCTCTTTTTAATTGGTCAAACAATCTTCTTTTTGAAATGTTTCGAATTTTGGGTGAATAGCTCCTCGTTAGTATAGTGGTGAGTATCCCCGCCTGTCACGCGGGAGACCGGGGTTCGATTCCCCGACGGGGAGAAATCCATCTTATTCCTAGCATCTCATGTCCTGAAGAATCGTTTCGCTAACTTGCACAATGTCCCTTGCTGTCCTTTCACTTCAGAGCACAAAAACAAAAAACGTCTATCTGTCGTGTTGAATCTCCTTTGTTTTTGGCAGGGTTTTTAAGAAAAAGGTTATTGCCCGAGGTTCCACCGAGAATTGAACTCGGATCACTGGATTCAAAGTTCAAAGTGCTATCCTTGACACCATGGAACCGTGCTCACCATTACAGAATGGAGCCCTTAACTGGATGGAGTTGATCCTGTGGCGATGGATACCTTGTCAAGGTAATGAAAAACCCTCCAATCAGGCAAAACACTTTGGAAACTGCACAGATACAGTCTTTTTAAAGAATCAAGACATGTCCACAGGTTCCACTGACATTTGAACTCAGATCATAGATTTCAAAGTCCTGAGTGCCTACCATTACACTATGGAACCCTTGTCTGTGACAAGGTGATCCACTCAGCTCACCTATGAAGTCAAGGTAATCCGAAAGAATCCCTTCGATCAGTCAAGGTTTTTTTTATCTCTCTTTTGAATTGTTAAAACAATCATCTTTTTGAAATGTGTGGAATTTTGGGGTAAACAACTCCTCGTTAGTATAGTGGTGAGTGTCCCCGCCTGTCACGCGGGAGACCTGGGTTGGATTCCCCGACGGGGAGAATGGCTTCTTGTTCCTAGCATCTCATGGCCTGAAGAAGGATTTCGCTGACTTGCACAATGTCCCTTGCAGTCCTTTCACTTCAGAGCACAAAAACAACAAACGTCAATTATGTCCTGTTGAATCTCCTTCTTTTTTGGCAGGGTTTTTAAGAACAGGGTTGTTGCCCAAGGTTCCACCTAGATTTGAACTCGGATCACTAGATTTAAAGTCCAAAGTGCTAACCATTACACCATGGAACCCTTCTCACCATTATGTTATGGAACCTTTCACTGGATGGAGTTGATCCTGTGGAGACGGGTACATTTTCAAGATTATGAGAAACCTTCCAATCAGGCAAAACACTTTTTCACCTGCACAGATACAGTCTTTTTAAAGAAACAAGCCATGTCCACAGGTTCCACTGAGATTTGAACTCAGATCGCAGGATTCAGAGTCCTGAGTGCTAACCATTACACCATGGAACCATTGACTTTGACAAGGTGATGTACTGAGCTCACCTATGAAGTCAAGGTAATCCGAAGGAATCCCTTCGATCAGTCAAGGTATGTTTTTTTCTCTTTTTAATTGGTCTAACAATCTTCTTTTTGAAATGTTTCGAATTTTGGGTGAATAGCTCCTCGTTAGTATAGTGGTGAGTATCCCCGCCTGTCACGCGGGAGACCGGGGTTCGATTCCCCGACGGGGAGAAATCCATCTTATTCCTAGCATCTCATGTCCTGAAGAATCGTTTCGCTAACTTGCACAATGTCCCTTGCTGTCCTTTCACTTCAGAGCACAAAAACAAAAAACGTCTATCTGTCGTGTTGAATCTCCTTTGTTTTTGGCAGGGTTTTTAAGAAAAAGGTTATTGCCCGAGGTTCCACCGAGAATTGAACTCGGATCACTGGATTCAAAGTTCAAAGTGCTATCCTTGACACCATGGAACCGTGCTCACCATTACAGAATGGAGCCCTTAACTGGATGGAGTTGATCCTGTGGCGATGGATACCTTGTCAAGGTAATGAAAAACCCTCCAATCAGGCAAAACACTTTGGAAACTGCACAGATACAGTCTTTTTAAAGAATCAAGACATGTCCACAGGTTCCACTGACATTTGAACTCAGATCATAGATTTCAAAGTCCTGAGTGCCTACCATTACACTATGGAACCCTTGTCTGTGACAAGGTGATCCACTCAGCTCACCTATGAAGTCAAGGTAATCCGAAAGAATCCCTTCGATCAGTCAAGGTTTTTTTTATCTCTCTTTTGAATTGTTAAAACAATCATCTTTTTGAAATGTGTGGAATTTTGGGGTAAACAACTCCTCGTTAGTATAGTGGTGAGTATCCCCGCCTGTCACGCGGGAGACCGGGGTTCGATTCCCCGACGGGGAGAATGGCTTCTTGTTCCTAGCATCTCATGGCCTGAAGAAGGATTTCGCTGACTTGCACAATGTCCCTTGCAGTCCTTTCACTTCAGAGCACAAAAACAACAAACGTCAATTTGTCCTGTTGAATCTCCTTCTTTTTTGGCAGGGTTTTTAAGAACAGGGTTGTTGCCCAAGGTTCCACCTAGATTTGAACTCGGATCACTAGATTTAAAGTCCAAAGTGCTAACCATTACACCATGGAACCCTTCTCACCATTATGTTATGGAACCTTTCACTGGATGGAGTTGATCCTGTGGAGACGGGTACACTTTCAAGATTATGAGAAACCTTCCAATCAGGCAAAACACTTTTTCACCTACACAGATACAGTCTTTTTAAAGAAACAAGCCATGTCCACAGGTTCCACCGAGATTTGAACTCAGATCGCAGGATTCAGAGTCCTGAGTGCTAACCATTACACCATGGAACCATTGACTTTGACAAGGTGATGTACTGAGCTCACCTATGAAGTCAAGGTAATCCGAAGGAATCCCTTCGATCAGTCAAGGTATGTTTTTTTCTCTTTTTAATTGGTCAAACAATCTTCTTTTTGAAATGTTTCGAATTTTGGGTGAATAGCTCCTCGTTAGTATAGTGGTGAGTATCCCCGCCTGTCACGCGGGAGACCGGGGTTCGATTCCCCGACGGGGAGAAATCCATCTTATTCCTAGCATCTCATGTCCTGAAGAATCGTTTCGCTAACTTGCACAATGTCCCTTGCTGTCCTTTCACTTCAGAGCACAAAAACAAAAAACGTCTATCTGTCGTGTTGAATCTCCTTTGTTTTTGGCAGGGTTTTTAAGAAAAAGGTTATTGCCCGAGGTTCCACCGAGAATTGAACTCGGATCACTGGATTCAAAGTTCAAAGTGCTATCCTTGACACCATGGAACCGTGCTCACCATTACAGAATGGAGCCCTTAACTGGATGGAGTTGATCCTGTGGCGATGGATACCTTGTCAAGGTAATGAAAAACCCTCCAATCAGGCAAAACACTTTGGAAACTGCACAGATACAGTCTTTTTAAAGAATCAAGACATGTCCACAGGTTCCACTGACATTTGAACTCAGATCATAGATTTCAAAGTCCTGAGTGCCTACCATTACACTATGGAACCCTTGTCTGTGACAAGGTGATCCACTCAGCTCACCTATGAAGTCAAGGTAATCCGAAAGAATCCCTTCGATCAGTCAAGGTTTTTTTTATCTCTCTTTTGAATTGTTAAAACAATCATCTTTTTGAAATGTGTGGAATTTTGGGGTAAACAACTCCTCGTTAGTATAGTGGTGAGTATCCCCGCCTGTCACGCGGGAGACCGGGGTTCGATTCCCCGACGGGGAGAATGGCTTCTTGTTCCTAGCATCTCATGGCCTGAAGAAGGATTTCGCTGACTTGCACAATGTCCCTTGCAGTCCTTTCACTTCAGAGCACAAAAACAACAAACGTCAATTTGTCCTGTTGAATCTCCTTCTTTTTTGGCAGGGTTTTTAAGAACAGGGTTGTTGCCCAAGGTTCCACCTAGATTTGAACTCGGATCACTAGATTTAAAGTCCAAAGTGCTAACCATTACACCATGGAACCCTTCTCACCATTATGTTATGGAACCTTTCACTGGATGGAGTTGATCCTGTGGAGACGGGTACACTTTCAAGATTATGAGAAACCTTCCAATCAGGCAAAACACTTTTTCACCTGCACAGATACAATCTTTTTAAAGAAACAAGCCATGTCCACAGGTTCCACTGAGATTTGAACTCAGATCGCAGGATTCAGAGTCCTGAGTGCTAACCATTACACCATGGAACCATTGACTTTGACAAGGTGATGTACTGAGCTCACCTATGAAGTCAAGGTAATCCGAAGGAATCCCTTCGATCAGTCAAGGTATGTTTTTTTCTCTTTTTAATTGGTCAAACAATCTTCTTTTTGAAATGTTTCGAATTTTGGGTAAATAGCTCCTCGTTAGTATAGTGGTGAGTATCCCCGCCTGTCACGCGGGAGACCGGGGTTCGATTCCCCGACGGGGAGAAATCCATCTTATTCCTAGCATCTCATGTCCTGAAGAATCGTTTCGCTAACTTGCACAATGTCCCTTGCTGTCCTTTCACTTCAGAGCACAAAAACAAAAAACGTCTATCTGTCGTGTTGAATCTCCTTTGTTTTTGGCAGGGTTTTTAAGAAAAAGGTTATTGCCCGAGGTTCCACCGAGAATTGAACTCGGATCACTGGATTCAAAGTTCAAAGTGCTATCCTTGACACCATGGAACCGTGCTCACCATTACAGAATGGAGCCCTTAACTGGATGGAGTTGATCCTGTGGCGATGGATACCTTGTCAAGGTAATGAAAAACCCTCGAATCAGGCAAAACACTTTGGAAACTGCACAGATACAGTCTTTTTAAAGAATCAAGACATGTCCACAGGTTCCACTGACATTTGAACTCAGATCATAGATTTCAAAGTCCTGAGTGCCTACCATTACACTATGGAACCCTTGTCTGTGACAAGGTGATCCACTCAGCTCACCTATGAAGTCAAGGTAATCCGAAAGAATCCCTTCGATCAGTCAAGGTTTTTTTTATCTCTCTTTTGAATTGTTAAAACAATCATCTTTTTGAAATGTGTGGAATTTTGGGGTAAACAACTCCTCGTTAGTATAGTGGTGAGTATCCCCGCCTGTCACGCGGGAGACCGGGGTTCGATTCCCCGACGGGGAGAATGGCTTCTTGTTCCTAGCATCTCATGGCCTGAAGAAGGATTTCGCTGACTTGCACAATGTCCCTTGCAGTCCTTTCACTTCAGAGCACAAAAACAACAAACGTCAATTTGTCCTGTTGAATCTCCTTCTTTTTTGGCAGGGTTTTTAAGAACAGGGTTGTTGCCCAAGGTTCCACCTAGATTTGAACTCGGATCACTAGATTTAAAGTCCAAAGTGCTAACCATTACACCATGGAACCCTTCTCACCATTATGTTATGGAACCTTTCACTGGATGGAGTTGATCCTGTGGAGACGGGTACACTTTCAAGATTATGAGAAACCTTCCAATCAGGCAAAACACTTTTTCACCTGCACAGATACAGTCTTTTTAAAGAAACAAGCCATGTCCACAGGTTCCACTGAGATTTGAACTCAGATCGCAGGATTCAGAGTCCTGAGTGCTAACCATTACACCATGGAACCATTGACTTTGACAAGGTGATGTACTGAGCTCACCTATGAAGTCAAGGTAATCCGAAGGAATCCCTTCGATCAGTCAAGGTATGTTTTTTTCTCTTTTTAATTGGTCAAACAATCTTCTTTTTGAAATGTTTCGAATTTTGGGTAAATAGCTCCTCGTTAGTATAGTGGTGAGTATCCCCGCCTGTCACGCGGGAGACCGGGGTTCGATTCCCCGACGGGGAGAAATCCATCTTATTCCTAGCATCTCATGTCCTGAAGAATCGTTTCGCTAACTTGCACAATGTCCCTTGCTGTCCTTTCACTTCAGAGCACAAAAACAAAAAACGTCTATCTGTCGTGTTGAATCTCCTTTGTTTTTGGCAGGGTTTTTAAGAAAAAGGTTATTGCCCGAGGTTCCACCGAGAATTGAACTCGGATCACTGGATTCAAAGTTCAAAGTGCTATCCTTGACACCATGGAACCGTGCTCACCATTACAGAATGGAGCCCTTAACTGGATGGAGTTGATCCTGTGGCGATGGATACCTTGTCAAGGTAATGAAAAACCCTCCAATCAGGCAAAACACTTTGGAAACTGCACAGATACAGTCTTTTTAAAGAATCAAGACATGTCCACAGGTTCCACTGACATTTGAACTCAGATCATAGATTTCAAAGTCCTGAGTGCCTACCATTACACTATGGAACCCTTGTCTGTGACAAGGTGATCCACTCAGCTCACCTATGAAGTCAAGGTAATCCGAAAGAATCCCTTCGATCAGTCAAGGTTTTTTTTATCTCTCTTTTGAATTGTTAAAACAATCATCTTTTTGAAATGTGTGGAATTTTGGGGTAAACAACTCCTCGTTAGTATAGTGGTGAGTATCCCCGCCTGTCACGCGGGAGACCGGGGTTCGATTCCCCGACGGGGAGAATGGCTTCTTGTTCCTAGCATCTCATGGCCTGAAGAAGGATTTCGCTGACTTGCACAATGTCCCTTGCAGTCCTTTCACTTCAGAGCACAAAAACAACAAACGTCAATTTGTCCTGTTGAATCTCCTTCTTTTTTGGCAGGGTTTTTAAGAACAGGGTTGTTGCCCAAGGTTCCACCTAGATTTGAACTCGGATCACTAGATTTAAAGTCCAAAGTGCTAACCATTACACCATGGAACCCTTCTCACCATTATGTTATGGAACCTTTCACTGGATGGAGTTGATCCTGTGGAGACGGGTACACTTTCAAGATTATGAGAAACCTTCCAATCAGGCAAAACACTTTTTCACCTGCACAGATACAATCTTTTTAAAGAAACAAGCCATGTCCACAGGTTCCACTGAGATTTGAACTCAGATCGCAGGATTCAGAGTCCTGAGTGCTAACCATTACACCATGGAACCATTGACTTTGACAAGGTGATGTACTGAGCTCACCTATGAAGTCAAGGTAATCCGAAGGAATCCCTTCGATCAGTCAAGGTATGTTTTTTTCTCTTTTTAATTGGTCAAACAATCTTCTTTTTGAAATGTTTCGAATTTTGGGTAAATAGCTCCTCGTTAGTATAGTGGTGAGTATCCCCGCCTGTCACGCGGGAGACCGGGGTTCGATTCCCCGACGGGGAGAAATCCATCTTATTCCTAGCATCTCATGTCCTGAAGAATCGTTTCGCTAACTTGCACAATGTCCCTTGCTGTCCTTTCACTTCAGAGCACAAAAACAAAAAACGTCTATCTGTCGTGTTGAATCTCCTTTGTTTTTGGCAGGGTTTTTAAGAAAAAGGTTATTGCCCGAGGTTCCACCGAGAATTGAACTCGGATCACTGGATTCAAAGTTCAAAGTGCTATCCTTGACACCATGGAACCGTGCTCACCATTACAGAATGGAGCCCTTAACTGGATGGAGTTGATCCTGTGGCGATGGATACCTTGTCAAGGTAATGAAAAACCCTCGAATCAGGCAAAACACTTTGGAAACTGCACAGATACAGTCTTTTTAAAGAATCAAGACATGTCCACAGGTTCCACTGACATTTGAACTCAGATCATAGATTTCAAAGTCCTGAGTGCCTACCATTACACTATGGAACCCTTGTCTGTGACAAGGTGATCCACTCAGCTCACCTATGAAGTCAAGGTAATCCGAAAGAATCCCTTCGATCAGTCAAGGTTTTTTTTATCTCTCTTTTGAATTGTTAAAACAATCATCTTTTTGAAATGTGTGGAATTTTGGGGTAAACAACTCCTCGTTAGTATAGTGGTGAGTATCCCCGCCTGTCACGCGGGAGACCGGGGTTCGATTCCCCGACGGGGAGAATGGCTTCTTGTTCCTAGCATCTCATGGCCTGAAGAAGGATTTCGCTGACTTGCACAATGTCCCTTGCAGTCCTTTCACTTCAGAGCACAAAAACAACAAACGTCAATTTGTCCTGTTGAATCTCCTTCTTTTTTGGCAGGGTTTTTAAGAACAGGGTTGTTGCCCAAGGTTCCACCTAGATTTGAACTCGGATCACTAGATTTAAAGTCCAAAGTGCTAACCATTACACCATGGAACCCTTCTCACCATTATGTTATGGAACCTTTCACTGGATGGAGTTGATCCTGTGGAGACGGGTACACTTTCAAGATTATGAGAAACCTTCCAATCAGGCAAAACACTTTTTCACCTGCACAGATACAGTCTTTTTAAAGAAACAAGCCATGTCCACAGGTTCCACTGAGATTTGAACTCAGATCGCAGGATTCAGAGTCCTGAGTGCTAACCATTACACCATGGAACCATTGACTTTGACAAGGTGATGTACTGAGCTCACCTATGAAGTCAAGGTAATCCGAAGGAATCCCTTCGATCAGTCAAGGTATGTTTTTTTCTCTTTTTAATTGGTCAAACAATCTTCTTTTTGAAATGTTTCGAATTTTGGGTAAATAGCTCCTCGTTAGTATAGTGGTGAGTATCCCCGCCTGTCACGCGGGAGACCGGGGTTCGATTCCCCGACGGGGAGAAATCCATCTTATTCCTAGCATCTCATGTCCTGAAGAATCGTTTCGCTAACTTGCACAATGTCCCTTGCTGTCCTTTCACTTCAGAGCACAAAAACAAAAAACGTCTATCTGTCGTGTTGAATCTCCTTTGTTTTTGGCAGGGTTTTTAAGAAAAAGGTTATTGCCCGAGGTTCCACCGAGAATTGAACTCGGATCACTGGATTCAAAGTTCAAAGTGCTATCCTTGACACCATGGAACCGTGCTCACCATTACAGAATGGAGCCCTTAACTGGATGGAGTTGATCCTGTGGCGATGGATACCTTGTCAAGGTAATGAAAAACCCTCCAATCAGGCAAAACACTTTGGAAACTGCACAGATACAGTCTTTTTAAAGAATCAAGACATGTCCACAGGTTCCACTGACATTTGAACTCAGATCATAGATTTCAAAGTCCTGAGTGCCTACCATTACACTATGGAACCCTTGTCTGTGACAAGGTGATCCACTCAGCTCACCTATGAAGTCAAGGTAATCCGAAAGAATCCCTTCGATCAGTCAAGGTTTTTTTTATCTCTCTTTTGAATTGTTAAAACAATCATCTTTTTGAAATGTGTGGAATTTTGGGGTAAACAACTCCTCGTTAGTATAGTGGTGAGTATCCCCGCCTGTCACGCGGGAGACCGGGGTTCGATTCCCCGACGGGGAGAATGGCTTCTTGTTCCTAGCATCTCATGGCCTGAAGAAGGATTTCGCTGACTTGCACAATGTCCCTTGCAGTCCTTTCACTTCAGAGCACAAAAACAACAAACGTCAATCTGTCCTGTTGAATCTCCTTCTTTTTTGGCAGGGTTTTTAAGAACAGGGTTGTTGCCCAAGGTTCCACCTAGATTTGAACTCGGATCACTAGATTCAAAGTCCAAAGTGCTAACCATTACACCATGGAACCGTTCTCACCATTATGTTATGGAACCTTTCACTGGATGGAGTTGATCCTGTGGAGACGGGTACACTTTCAAGATTATGAGAAACCTTCCAATCAGGCAAAACACTTTTTCACCTGCAAAGATACAGTCTTTTTAAAGAAACAAGCCATGTCCACAGGTTCCACTGAGATTTGAACTCAGATCGCAGGATTCAGAGTCCTGAGTGCTAACCATTACACCATGGAACCATTGACTTTGACAAGGTGATGTACTGAGCTCACCTATGAAGTCAAGGTAATCCGAAGGAATCCCTTCGATCAGTCAAGGTATGTTTTTTTCTCTTTTTAATTGGTCAAACAATCTTCTTTTTGAAATGTTTCGAATTTTGGGTAAATAGCTCCTCGTTAGTATAGTGGTGAGTATCCCAGCCTGTCACGCGGGAGACCGGGGTTCGATTCCCCGACGGGGAGAAATCCATCTTATTCCTAGCATCTCATGTCCTGAAGAATCGTTTCGCTAACTTGCACAATGTCCCTTGCTGTCCTTTCACTTCAGAGCACAAAAACAAAAAACGTCTATCTGTCGTGTTGAATCTCCTTTGTTTTTGGCAGGGTTTTTAAGAAAAAGGTTATTGCCCGAGGTTCCACCGAGAATTGAACTCGGATCACTGGATTCAAAGTTCAAAGTGCTATCCTTGACACCATGGAACCGTGCTCACCATTACAGAATGGAGCCCTTAACTGGATGGAGTTGATCCTGTGGCGATGGATACCTTGTCAAGGTAATGAAAAACCCTCCAATCAGGCAAAACACTTTGGAAACTGCACAGATACAGTCTTTTTAAAGAATCAAGACATGTCCACAGGTTCCACTGACATTTGAACTCAGATCATAGATTTCAAAGTCCTGAGTGCCTACCATTACACTATGGAACCCTTGTCTGTGACAAGGTGATCCACTCAGCTCACCTATGAAGTCAAGGTAATCCGAAAGAATCCCTTCGATCAGTCAAGGTTTTTTTTATCTCTCTTTTGAATTGTTAAAACAATCATCTTTTTGAAATGTGTGGAATTTTGGGGTAAACAACTCCTCGTTAGTATAGTGGTGAGTATCCCCGCCTGTCACGCGGGAGACCGGGGTTCGATTCCCCGACGGGGAGAATGGCTTCTTGTTCCTAGCATCTCATGGCCTGAAGAAGGATTTCGCTGACTTGGACAATGTCCCTTGCAGTCCTTTCACTTCAGAGCACAAAAACAACAAACGTCAATCTGTCCTGTTGAATCTCCTTCTTTTTTGGCAGGGTTTTTAAGAACAGGGTTGTTGCCCAAGGTTCCACCTAGATTTGAACTCGGATCACTAGATTTAAAGTCCAAAGTGCTAACCATTACACCATGGAACCGTTCTCACCATTATGTTATGGAACCTTTCACTGGATGGAGTTGATCCTGTGGAGACGGGTACACTTTCAAGATTATGAGAAACCTTCCAATCAGGCAAAACACTTTTTCACCTGCAAAGATACAGTCTTTTTAAAGAAACAAGCCATGTCCACAGGTTCCACTGAGATTTGAACTCAGATCGCAGGATTCAGAGTCCTGAGTGCTAACCATTACACCATGGAACCATTGACTTTGACAAGGTGATGTACTGAGCTCACCTATGAAGTCAAGGTAATCTGAAGGAATCCCTTCGATCAGTCAAGGTATGTTTTTTTCTCTTTTTAATTGTTCAAACAATCTTCTTTTTGAAATGTTTCGAATTTTGGGTAAATAGCTCCTCGTTAGTATAGTGGTGAGTATCCCAGCCTGTCACGCGGGAGACCGGGGTTCGATTCCCCGACGGGGAGAAATCCATCTTATTCCTAGCATCTCATGTCCTGAAGAATCGTTTCGCTAACTTGCACAATGTCCCTTGCTGTCCTTTCACTTCAGAGCACAAAAACAAAAAACGTCTATCTGTCGTGTTGAATCTCCTTTGTTTTTGGCAGGGTTTTTAAGAAAAAGGTTATTGCCCGAGGTTCCACCGAGAATTGAACTCGGATCACTGGATTCAAAGTTCAAAGTGCTATCCTTTACACCATGGAACCGTGCTCACCATTACAGAATGGAGCCCTTAACTGGATGGAGTTGATCCTGTGGCGATGGATACCTTGTCAAGGTAATGAAAAACCCTCGAATCAGGCAAAACACTTTGGAAACTGCACAGATACAGTCTTTTTAAAGAATCAAGACATGTCCACAGGTTCCACTGACATTTGAACTCAGATCATAGATTTCAAAGTCCTGAGTGCCTACCATTACACTATGGAACCCTTGTCTGTGACAAGGTGATCCACTCAGCTCACCTATGAAGTCAAGGTAATCCGAAAGAATCCCTTCGATCAGTCAAGGTTTTTTTTATCTCTCTTTTGAATTGTTAAAACAATCATCTTTTTGAAATGTGTGGAATTTTGGGGTAAACAACTCCTCGTTAGTATAGTGGTGAGTATCCCCGCCTGTCACGCGGGAGACCGGGGTTCGATTCCCCGACGGGGAGAATGGCTTCTTGTTCCTAGCATCTCATGGCCTGAAGAAGGATTTCGCTGACTTGCACAATGTCCCTTGCAGTCCTTTCACTTCAGAGCACAAAAACAACAAACGTCAATTTGTCCTGTTTAATCTCCTTCTTTTTTGGCAGGGTTTTTAAGAACAGGGTTGTTGCCCAAGGTTCCACCTAGATTTGAACTCGGATCACTAGATTTAAAGTCCAAAGTGCTAACCATTACACCATGGAACCGTTCTCACCATTATGTTATGGAACCTTTCACTGGATGGAGTTGATCCTGTGGAGACGGGTACACTTTCAAGATTATGAGAAACCTTCCAATCAGGCAAAACACTTTTTCACCTGCAAAGATACAGTCTTTTTAAAGAAACAAGCCATGTCCACAGGTTCCACTGAGATTTGAACTCAGATCGCAGGATTCAGAGTCCTGAGTGCTAACCATTACACCATGGAACCATTGACTTTGACAAGGTGATGTACTGAGCTCACCTATGAAGTCAAGGTAATCCGAAGGAATCCCTTCGATCAGTCAAGGTATGTTTTTTTCTCTTTTTAATTGTTCAAACAATCTTCTTTTTGAAATGTTTCGAATTTTGGGTAAATAGCTCATCGTTAGTATAGTGGTGAGTATCCCAGCCTGTCACGCGGGAGACCGGGGTTCGATTCCCCGACGGGGAGAAATCCATCTTATTCCTAGCATCTCATGTCCTGAAGAATCGTTTCGCTAACTTGCACAATGTCCCTTGCTGTCCTTTCACTTCAGAGCACAAAAACAAAAAACGTCTATCTGTCGTGTTGAATCTCCTTTGTTTTTGGCAGGGTTTTTAAGAAAAAGGTTATTGCCCGAGGTTCCACCGAGAATTGAACTCGGATCACTGGATTCAAAGTTCAAAGTGCTATCCTTTACACCATGGAACCGTGCTCACCATTACAGAATGGAGCCCTTAACTGGATGGAGTTGATCCTGTGGCGATGGATACCTTGTCAAGGTAATGAAAAACCCTCGAATCAGGCAAAACACTTTGGAAACTGCACAGATACAGTCTTTTTAAAGAATCAAGACATGTCCACAGGTTCCACTGACATTTGAACTCAGATCATAGATTTCAAAGTCCTGAGTGCCTACCATTACACTATGGAACCCTTGTCTGTGACAAGGTGATCCACTCAGCTCACCTATGAAGTCAAGGTAATCCGAAAGAATCCCTTCGATCAGTCAAGGTTTTTTTTATCTCTCTTTTGAATTGTTAAAACAATCATCTTTTTGAAATGTGTGGAATTTTGGGGTAAACAACTCCTCGTTAGTATAGTGGTGAGTATCCCCGCCTGTCACGCGGGAGACCGGGGTTCGATTCCCCGACGGGGAGAATGGCTTCTTGTTCCTAGCATCTCATGGCCTGAAGAAGGATTTCGCTGACTTGCACAATGTCCCTTGCAGTCCTTTCACTTCAGAGCACAAAAACAACAAACGTCAATTTGTCCTGTTGAATCTCCATCTTTTTTGGCAGGGTTTTTAAGAACAGGGTTGTTGCCCAAGGTTCCACCTAGATTTGAACTCGGATCACTAGATTTAAAGTCCAAAGTGCTAACCATTACACCATGGAACCCTTCTCACCATTATGTTATGGAACCTTTCACTGGATGGAGTTGATCCTGTGGAGACGGGTACATTTTCAAGATTATGAGAAACCTTCCAATCAGGCAAAACACTTTTTCACCTGCACAGATACAGTCTTTTTAAAGAAACAAGCCATGTCCACAGGTTCCACTGAGATTTGAACTCAGATCGCAGGATTCAGAGTCCTGAGTGCTAACCATTACACCATGGAACCATTGACTTTGACAAGGTGATGTACTGAGCTCACCTATGAAGTCAAGGTAATCCGAAGGAATCCCTTCGATCAGTCAAGGTATGTTTTTTTCTCTTTTTAATTGGTCAAACAATCTTCTTTTTGAAATGTTTCGAATTTTGGGTAAATAGCTCCTCGTTAGTATAGTGGTGAGTATCCCCGCCTGTCACGCGGGAGACCGGGGTTCGATTCCCCGACGGGGAGAAATCCATCTTATTCCTAGCATCTCATGTCCTGAAGAATAGTTTCGCTAATTTGCACAATGTCCCTTGCTGTCCTTTCACTTCAGAGAACAAAAACAAAAAACGTCTCTCTGTCGTGTTGAATCTCCTTTGTTTTTGGCAGGGTTTTTAAGAAAAAGGTTATTGCCCGAGGTTCCACCGAGAATTGAACTCGGATCACTGGATTCAAAGTTCAAAGTGCTATCCTTGACACCATGGAACCGTGCTCACCATTACAGAATGGAGCCCTTAACTGGATGGAGTTGATCCTGTGGCGATGGATACCTTGTCAAGGTAATGAAAAACCCTCCAATCAGGCAAAACACTTTGGAAACTGCACAGATACAGTCTTTTTAAAGAATCAAGACATGTCCACAGGTTCCACTGACATTTGAACTCAGATCATAGATTTCAAAGTCCTGAGTGCCTACCATTACACTATGGAACCCTTGTCTGTGACAAGGTGATCCACTCAGCTCACCTATGAAGTCAAGGTAATCCGAAAGAATCCCTTCGATCAGTCAAGGTTTTTTTTATCTCTCTTTTGAATTGTTAAAACAATCATCTTTTTGAAATGTGTGGAATTTTGGGGTAAACAACTCCTCGTTAGTATAGTGGTGAGTATCCCCGCCTGTCACGCGGGAGACCGGGGTTCGATTCCCCGACGGGGAGAATGGCTTCTTGTTCCTAGCATCTCATGGCCTGAAGAAGGATTTCGCTGACTTGCACAATGTCCCTTGCAGTCCTTTCACTTCAGAGCACAAAAACAACAAACGTCAATCTGTCCTGTTGAATCTCCTTCTTTTTTGGCAGGGTTTTTAAGAACAGGGTTGTTGCCCAAGGTTCCACCTAGATTTGAACTCGGATCACTAGATTTAAAGTCCAAAGTGCTAACCATTACACCATGGAACCGTTCTCACCATTATGTTATGGAACCTTTCACTGGATGGAGTTGATCCTGTGGAGACGGGTACACTTTCAAGATTATGAGAAACCTTCCAATCAGGCAAAACACTTTTTCACCTGCAAAGATACAGTCTTTTTAAAGAAACAAGCCATGTCCACAGGTTCCACTGAGATTTGAACTCAGATCGCAGGATTCAGAGTCCTGAGTGCTAACCATTACACCATGGAACCATTGACTTTGACAAGGTGATGTACTGAGCTCACCTATGAAGTCAAGGTAATCCGAAGGAATCCCTTCGATCAGTCAAGGTATGTTTTTTTCTCTTTTTAATTGTTCAAACAATCTTCTTTTTGAAATGTTTCGAATTTTGGGTAAATAGCTCCTCGTTAGTATAGTGGTGAGTATCCCAGCCTGTCACGCGGGAGACCGGGGTTCGATTCCCCGACGGGGAGAAATCCATCTTATTCCTAGCATCTCATGTCCTGAAGAATCGTTTCGCTAACTTGCACAATGTCCCTTGCTGTCCTTTCACTTCAGAGCACAAAAACAAAAAACGTCTATCTGTCGTGTTGAATCTCCTTTGTTTTTGGCAGGGTTTTTAAGAAATAGGTTATTGCCCGAGGTTCCACCGAGAATTGAACTCGGATCACTGGATTCAAAGTTCAAAGTGCTATCCTTTACACCATGGAACCGTGCTCACCATTACAGAATGGAGCCCTTAACTGGATGGAGTTGATCCTGTGGCGATGGATACCTTGTCAAGGTAATGAAAAACCCTCGAATCAGGCAAAACACTTTGGAAACTGCACAGATACAGTCTTTTTAAAGAATCAAGACATGTCCACAGGTTCCACTGACATTTGAACTCAGATCATAGATTTCAAAGTCCTGAGTGCCTACCATTACACTATGGAACCCTTGTCTGTGACAAGGTGATCCACTCAGCTCACCTATGAAGTCAAGGTAATCCGAAAGAATCCCTTCGATCAGTCAAGGTTTTTTTTATCTCTCTTTTGAATTGTTAAAACAATCATCTTTTTGAAATGTGTGGAATTTTGGGGTAAACAACTCCTCGTTAGTATAGTGGTGAGTATCCCCGCCTGTCACGCGGGAGACCGGGGTTCGATTCCCCGACGGGGAGAATGGCTTCTTGTTCCTAGCATCTCATGGCCTGAAGAAGGATTTCGCTGACTTGCACAATGTCCCTTGCAGTCCTTTCACTTCAGAGCACAAAAACAACAAACGTCAATTTGTCCTGTTGAATCTCCATCTTTTTTGGCAGGGTTTTTAAGAACAGGGTTGTTGCCCAAGGTTCCACCTAGATTTGAACTCGGATCACTAGATTTAAAGTCCAAAGTGCTAACCATTACACCATGGAACCCTTCTCACCATTATGTTATGGAACCTTTCACTGGATGGAGTTGATCCTGTGGAGACGGGTACATTTTCAAGATTATGAGAAACCTTCCAATCAGGCAAAACACTTTTTCACCTGCACAGATACAGTCTTTTTAAAGAAACAAGCCATGTCCACAGGTTCCACTGAGATTTGAACTCAGATCGCAGGATTCAGAGTCCTGAGTGCTAACCATTACACCATGGAACCATTGACTTTGACAAGGTGATGTACTGAGCTCACCTATGAAGTCAAGGTAATCCGAAGGAATCCCTTCGATCAGTCAAGGTATGTTTTTTTCTCTTTTTAATTGGTCAAACAATTTTCTTTTTGAAATGTTTCGAATTTTGGGTAAATAGCTCCTCGTTAGTATAGTGGTGAGTATCCCCGCCTGTCACGCGGGAGACCGGGGTTCGATTCCCCGACGGGGAGAAATCCATCTTATTCCTAGCATCTCATGTCCTGAAGAATAGTTTCGCTAATTTGCACAATGTCCCTTGCTGTCCTTTCACTTCAGAGAACAAAAACAAAAAACGTCTCTCTGTCGTGTTGAATCTCCTTTGTTTTTGGCAGGGTTTTTAAGAAAAAGGTTATTGCCCGAGGTTCCACCGAGAATTGAACTCGGATCACTGGATTCAAAGTTCAAAGTGCTATCCTTGACACCATGGAACCGTGCTCACCATTACAGAATGGAGCCCTTAACTGGATGGAGTTGATCCTGTGGCGATGGATACCTTGTCAAGGTAATGAAAAACCCTCCAATCAGGCAAAACACTTTGGAAACTGCACAGATACAGTCTTTTTAAAGAATCAAGACATGTCCACAGGTTCCACTGACATTTGAACTCAGATCATAGATTTCAAAGTCCTGAGTGCCTACCATTACACTATGGAACCCTTGTCTGTGACAAGGTGATCCACTCAGCTCACCTATGAAGTCAAGGTAATCCGAAAGAATCCCTTCGATCAGTCAAGGTTTTTTTTATCTCTCTTTTGAATTGTTAAAACAATCATCTTTTTGAAATGTGTGGAATTTTGGGGTAAACAACTCCTCGTCAGTATAGTGGTGAGTATCCCCGCCTGTCACGCGGGAGACCGGGGTTCGATTCCCCGACGGGGAGAATGGCTTCTTGTTCCTAGCATCTCATGGCCTGAAGAAGGATTTCGCTGACTTGCACAATGTCCCTTGCAGTCCTTTCACTTCAGAGCACAAAAACAACAAACGTCAATTTGTCCTGTTGAATCTCCTTCTTTTTTGGCAGGGTTTTTAAGAACAGGGTTGTTGCCCAAGGTTCCACCTAGATTTGAACTCGGATCACTAGATTTAAAGTCCAAAGTGCTAACCATTACACCATGGAACCGTTCTCACCATTATGTTATGGAACCTTTCACTGGATGGAGTTGATCCTGTGGAGACGGGTACACTTTCAAGATTATGAGAAACCTTCCAATCAGGCAAAACACTTTTTCACCTGCAAAGATACAGTCTTTTTAAAGAAACAAGCCATGTCCACAGGTTCCACTGAGATTTGAACTCAGATCGCAGGATTCAGAGTCCTGAGTGCTAACCATTACACCATGGAACCATTGACTTTGACAAGGTGATGTACTGAGCTCACCTATGAAGTCAAGGTAATCCGAAGGAATCCCTTCGATCAGTCAAGGTATGTTTTTTTCTCTTTTTAATTGGTCAAACAATCTTCTTTTTGAAATGTTTCGAATTTTGGGTAAATAGCTCCTCGTTAGTATAGTGGTGAGTATCCCAGCCTGTCACGCGGGAGACCGGGGTTCGATTCCCCGACGGGGAGAAATCCATCTTATTCCTAGCATCTCATGTCCTGAAGAATCGTTTCGCTAACTTGCACAATGTCCCTTGCTGTCCTTTCACTTCAGAGCACAAAAACAAAAAACGTCTATCTGTCGTGTTGAATCTCCTTTGTTTTTGGCAGGGTTTTTAAGAAAAAGGTTATTGCCCGAGGTTCCACCGAGAATTGAACTCGGATCACTGGATTCAAAGTTCAAAGTGCTATCCTTTACACCATGGAACCGTGCTCACCATTACAGAATGGAGCCCTTAACTGGATGGAGTTGATCCTGTGGCGATGGATACCTTGTCAAGGTAATGAAAAACCCTCGAATCAGGCAAAACACTTTGGAAACTGCACAGATACAGTCTTTTTAAAGAATCAAGACATGTCCACAGGTTCCACTGACATTTGAACTCAGATCATAGATTTCAAAGTCCTGAGTGCCTACCATTACACTATGGAACCCTTGTCTGTGACAAGGTGATCCACTCAGCTCACCTATGAAGTCAAGGTAATCCGAAAGAATCCCTTCGATCAGTCAAGGTTTTTTTTATCTCTCTTTTGAATTGTTAAAACAATCATCTTTTTGAAATGTGTGGAATTTTGGGGTAAACAACTCCTCGTCAGTATAGTGGTGAGTATCCCCGCCTGTCACGCGGGAGACCGGGGTTCGATTCCCCGACGGGGAGAATGGCTTCTTGTTCCTAGCATCTCATGGCCTGAAGAAGGATTTCGCTGACTTGCACAATGTCCCTTGCAGTCCTTTCACTTCAGAGCACAAAAACAACAAACGTCAATTTGTCCTGTTGAATCTCCATCTTTTTTGGCAGGGTTTTTAAGAACAGGGTTGTTGCCCAAGGTTCCACCTAGATTTGAACTCGGATCACTAGATTTAAAGTCCAAAGTGCTAACCATTACACCATGGAACCCTTCTCACCATTATGTTATGGAACCTTTCACTGGATGGAGTTGATCCTGTGGAGACGGGTACATTTTCAAGATTATGAGAAACCTTCCAATCAGGCAAAACACTTTTTCACCTGCACAGATACAGTCTTTTTAAAGAAACAAGCCAGGTCCACAGGTTCCACTGAGATTTGAACTCAGATCGCAGGATTCAGAGTCCTGAGTGCTAACCATTACACCATGGAACCCTTGTCTGTGACAAGGTGATCCACTCAGCTCACCTATGAAGTCAAGGTAATCCGAAAGAATCCCTTCGATCAGTCAAGGTTTTTTTTATCTCTCTTTTGAATTGTTAAAACAATCATCTTTTTGAAATGTGTGGAATTTTGGGGTAAACAACTCCTCGTTAGTATAGTGGTGAGTATCCCCGCCTGTCACGCGGGAGACCGGGGTTCGATTCCCCGACGGGGAGAATGGCTTCTTGTTCCTAGCATCTCATGGCCTGAAGAAGGATTTCGCTGACTTGCACAATGTCCCTTGCAGTCCTTTCACTTCAGAGCACAAAAACAACAAACGTCAATTTGTCCTGTTTAATCTCCTTCTTTTTTGGCAGGGTTTTTAAGAACAGGGTTGTTGCCCAAGGTTCCACCTAGATTTGAACTCGGATCACTAGATTTAAAGTCCAAAGTGCTAACCACTACACCATGGAACCGTTCTCACCATTATGTTATGGAACCTTTCACTGGATGGAGTTGATCCTGTGGAGACGGGTACATTTTCAAGATTATGAGAAACCTTCCAATCAGGCAAAACACTTTTTCACCTGCACAGATACAGTCTTTTTAAAGAAACAAGCCATGTCCACAGGTTCCACTGAGATTTGAACTCAGATCGCAGGATTCAGAGTCCTGAGTGCTAACCATTACACCATGGAACCATTGACTTTGACAAGGTGATGTACTGAGCTCACCTATGAAGTCAAGGTAATCCGAAGGAATCCCTTCGATCAGTCAAGGTATGTTTTTTTCTCTTTTTAATTGGTCAAACAATCTTCTTTTTGAAATGTTTCGAATTTTGGGTAAATAGCTCCTCGTTAGTATAGTGGTGAGTATCCCCGCCTGTCACGCGGGAGACCGGGGTTCGATTCCCCGACGGGGAGAAATCCATCTTATTCCTAGCATCTCATGTCCTGAAGAATCGTTTCGCTAACTTGCACAATGTCCCTTGCTGTCCTTTCACTTCAGAGCACAAAAACAAAAAACGTCTATCTGTCGTGTTGAATCTCCTTTGTTTTTGGCAGGGTTTTTAAGAAAAAGGTTATTGCCCGAGGTTCCACCGAGAATTGAACTCGGATCACTGGATTCAAAGTTCAAAGTGCTATCCTTTACACCATGGAACCGTGCTCACCATTACAGAATGGAGCCCTTAACTGGATGGAGTTGATCCTGTGGCGATGGATACCTTGTCAAGGTAATGAAAAACCCTCCAATCAGGCAAAACACTTTGGGAACTGCACAGATACAGTCTTTTTAAAGAATCAAGACATGTCCACAGGTTCCACTGACATTTGAACTCAGATCATAGATTTCAAAGTCCTGAGTGCCTACCATTACACTATGGAACCCTTGTCTGTGACAAGGTGATCCACTCAGCTCACCTATGAAGTCAAGGTAATCCGAAAGAATCCCTTCGATCAGTCAAGGTTTTTTTTATCTCTCTTTTGAATTGTTAAAACAATCATCTTTTTGAAATGTGTGGAATTTTGGGGTAAACAACTCCTCGTTAGTATAGTGGTGAGTATCCCCGCCTGTCACGCGGGAGACCGGGGTTCGATTCCCCGACGGGGAGAATGGCTTCTTGTTCCTAGCATCTCATGGCCTGAAGAAGGATTTCGCTGACTTGCACAATGTCCCTTGCAGTCCTTTCACTTCAGAGCACAAAAACAACAAACGTCAATTTGTCATGTTGAATCTCCTTCTTTTTTGGCAGGGTTTTTAAGAACAGGGTTGTTGCCCAAGGTTCCACCTAGATTTGAACTCGGATCACTAGATTTAAAGTCCAAAGTGCTAACCATTACACCATGGAACCGTTCTCACCATTATGTTATGGAACCTTTCACTGGATGGAGTTGATCCTGTGGAGACGGGTACATTTTCAAGATTATGAGAAACCTTCCAATCAGGCAAAACACTTTTTCACCTGCACAGATACAGTCTTTTTAAAGAAACAAGCCATGTCCACAGGTTCCACTGAGATTTGAACTCAGATCGCAGGATTCAGAGTCCTGAGTGCTAACCATTACACCATGGAACCATTGACTTTGACAAGGTGATGTACTGAGCTCACCTATGAAGTCAAGGTAATCCGAAGGAATCCCTTCGATCAGTCAAGGTATGTTTTTTTCTCTTTTTAATTGGTCAAACAATCTTCTTTTTGAAATGTTTCGAATTTTGGGTAAATAGCTCCTCGTTAGTATAGTGGTGAGTATCCCCGCCTGTCACGCGGGAGACCGGGGTTCGATTCCCCGACGGGGAGAAATCCATCTTATTCCTAGCATCTCATGTCCTGAAGAATCGTTTCGCTAACTTGCACAATGTCCCTTGCTGTCCTTTCACTTCAGAGCACAAAAACAAAAAACGTCTATCTGTCGTGTTGAATCTCCTTTGTTTTTGGCAGGGTTTTTAAGAAAAAGGTTATTGCCCGAGGTTCCACCGAGAATTGAACTCGGATCACTGGATTAAAAGTTCAAAGTGCTATCCTTTACACCATGGAACCGTGCTCACCATTACAGAATGGAGCCCTTAACTGGATGGAGTTGATCCTGTGGCGATGGATACCTTGTCAAGGTAATGAAAAACCCTCCAATCAGGCAAAACACTTTGGAAACTGCACAGATACAGTCTTTTTAAAGAATCAAGACATGTCCACAGGTTCCACTGACATTTGAACTCAGATCATAGATTTCAAAGTCCTGAGTGCCTACCATTACACTATGGAACCCTTGTCTGTGACAAGGTGATCCACTCAGCTCACCTATGAAGTCAAGGTAATCCGAAAGAATCCCTTCGATCAGTCAAGGTTTTTTTTATCTCTCTTTTGAATTGTTAAAACAATCATCTTTTTGAAATGTGTGGAATTTTGGGGTAAACAACTCCTCGTTAGTATAGTGGTGAGTATCCCCGCCTGTCACGCGGGAGACCGGGGTTCGATTCCCAGACGGGGAGAATGGCTTCTTGTTCCTAGCATCTCATGGCCTGAAGAAGGATTTCGCTGACTTGCACAATGTCCCTTGCAGTCCTTTCACTTCAGAGCACAAAAACAACAAACGTCAATTTGTCCTGTTGAATCTCCTTCTTTTTTGGCAGGGTTTTTAAGAACAGGGTTGTTGCCCAAGGTTCCACCTAGATTTGAACTCGGATCACTAGATTTAAAGTCCAAAGTGCTAACCATTACACCATGGAACCGTTCTCACCATTATGTTATGGAACCTTTCACTGGATGGAGTTGATCCTGTGGAGACGGGTACATTTTCAAGATTATGAGAAACCTTCCAATCAGGCAAAACACTTTTTCACCTGCACAGATACAGTCTTTTTAAAGAAACAAGCCAGGTCCACAGGTTCCACTGAGATTTGAACTCAGATCGCAGGATTCAGAGTCCTGAGTGCTAACCATTACACCATGGAACCCTTGTCTGTGACAAGGTGATCCACTCAGCTCACCTATGAAGTCAAGGTAATCCGAAAGAATCCCTTCGATCAGTCAAGGTTTTTTTTATCTCTCTTTTGAATTGTTAAAACAATCATCTTTTTGAAATGTGTGGAATTTTGGGGTAAACAACTCCTCGTTAGTATAGTGGTGAGTATCCCCGCCTGTCACGCAGGAGACCGGGGTTCGATTCCCCGACGGGGAGAATGGCTTCTTGTTCCTAGCATCTCATGGCCTGAAGAAGGATTTCGCTGACTTGCACAATGTCCCTTGCAGTCCTTTCACTTCAGAGCACAAAAACAACAAACGTCAATTTGTCCTGTTTAATCTCCTTCTTTTTTGGCAGGGTTTTTAAGAACAGGGTTGTTGCCCAAGGTTCCACCTAGATTTGAACTCGGATCACTAGATTTAAAGTCCAAAGTGCTAACCATTACACCATGGAACCGTTCTCACCATTATGTTATGGAACCTTTCACTGGATGGAGTTGATCCTGTGGAGACGGGTACATTTTCAAGATTATGAGAAACCTTCCAATCAGGCAAAACACTTTTTCACCTGCACAGATACAGTCTTTTTAAAGAAACAAGCCATGTCCACAGGTTCCACTGAGATTTGAACTCAGATCGCAGGATTCAGAGTCCTGAGTGCTAACCATTACACCATGGAACCATTGACTTTGACAAGGTGATGTACTGAGCTCACCTATGAAGTCAAGGTAATCCGAAGGAATCCCTTCGATCAGTCAAGGTATGTTTTTTTCTCTTTTTAATTGGTCAAACAATCTTCTTTTTGAAATGTTTCGAATTTTGGGTAAATAGCTCCTCGTTAGTATAGTGGTGAGTATCCCCGCCTGTCACGCGGGAGACCGGGGTTCGATTCCCCGACGGGGAGAAATCCATCTTATTCCTAGCATCTCATGTCCTGAAGAATCGTTTCGCTAACTTGCACAATGTCCCTTGCTGTCCTTTCACTTCAGAGCACAAAAACAAAAAACGTCTATCTGTCGTGTTGAATCTCCTTTGTTTTTGGCAGGGTTTTTAAGAAAAAGGTTATTGCCCGAGGTTCCACCGAGAATTGAACTCGGATCACTGGATTAAAAGTTCAAAGTGCTATCCTTTACACCATGGAACCGTGCTCACCATTACAGAATGGAGCCCTTAACTGGATGGAGTTGATCCTGTGGCGATGGATACCTTGTCAAGGTAATGAAAAACCCTCCAATCAGGCAAAACACTTTGGAAACTGCACAGATACAGTCTTTTTAAAGAATCAAGACATGTCCACAGGTTCCACTGACATTTGAACTCAGATCATAGATTTCAAAGTCCTGAGTGCCTACCATTACACTATGGAACCCTTGTCTGTGACAAGGTGATCCACTCAGCTCACCTATGAAGTCAAGGTAATCCGAAAGAATCCCTTCGATCAGTCAAGGTTTTTTTTATCTCTCTTTTGAATTGTTAAAACAATCATCTTTTTGAAATGTGTGGAATTTTGGGGTAAACAACTCCTCGTTAGTATAGTGGTGAGTATCCCCGCCTGTCACGCGGGAGACCGGGGTTCGATTCCCAGACGGGGAGAATGGCTTCTTGTTCCTAGCATCTCATGGCCTGAAGAAGGATTTCGCTGACTTGCACAATGTCCCTTGCAGTCCTTTCACTTCAGAGCACAAAAACAACAAACGTCAATTTGTCCTGTTGAATCTCCTTCTTTTTTGGCAGGGTTTTTAAGAACAGGGTTGTTGCCCAAGGTTCCACCTAGATTTGAACTCGGATCACTAGATTTAAAGTCCAAAGTGCTAACCATTACACCATGGAACCGTTCTCACCATTATGTTATGGAACCTTTCACTGGATGGAGTTGATCCTGTGGAGACGGGTACATTTTCAAGATTATGAGAAACCTTCCAATCAGGCAAAACACTTTTTCACCTGCACAGATACAGTCTTTTTAAAGAAACAAGCCAGGTCCACAGGTTCCACTGAGATTTGAACTCAGATCGCAGGATTCAGAGTCCTGAGTGCTAACCATTACACCATGGAACCCTTGTCTGTGACAAGGTGATCCACTCAGCTCACCTATGAAGTCAAGGTAATCCGAAAGAATCCCTTCGATCAGTCAAGGTTTATTTTATCTCTCTTTTGAATTGTTAAAACAATCATCTTTTTGAAATGTGTGGAATTTTGGGGTAAACAACTCCTCGTTAGTATAGTGGTGAGTATCCCCGCCTGTCACGCGGGAGACCGGGGTTCGATTCCCCGACGGGGAGAATGGCTTCTTGTTCCTAGCATCTCATGGCCTGAAGAAGGATTTCGCTGACTTGCACAATGTCCCTTGCAGTCCTTTCACTTCAGAGCACAAAAACAACAAACGTCAATTTGTCCTGTTTAATCTCCTTCTTTTTTGGCAGGGTTTTTAAGAACAGGGTTGTTGCCCAAGGTTCCACCTAGATTTGAACTCGGATCACTAGATTTAAAGTCCAAAGTGCTAACCATTACACCATGGAACCGTTCTCACCATTATGTTATGGAACCTTTCACTGGATGGAGTTGATCCTGTGGAGACGGGTACATTTTCAAGATTATGAGAAACCTTCCAATCAGGCAAAACACTTTTTCACCTGCACAGATACAGTCTTTTTAAAGAAACAAGCCATGTCCACAGGTTCCACTGAGATTTGAACTCAGATCGCAGGATTCAGAGTCCTGAGTGCTAACCATTACACCATGGAACCATTGACTTTGACAAGGTGATGTACTGAGCTCACCTATGAAGTCAAGGTAATCCGAAGGAATCCCTTCGATCAGTCAAGGTATGTTTTTTTCTCTTTTTAATTGGTCAAACAATCTTCTTTTTGAAATGTTTCGAATTTTGGGTAAATAGCTCCTCGTTAGTATAGTGGTGAGTATCCCCGCCTGTCACGCGGGAGACCGGGGTTCGATTCCCCGACGGGGAGAAATCCATCTTATTCCTAGCATCTCATGTCCTGAAGAATCGTTTCGCTAACTTGCACAATGTCCCTTGCTGTCCTTTCACTTCAGAGCACAAAAACAAAAAACGTCTATCTGTCGTGTTGAATCTCCTTTGTTTTTGGCAGGGTTTTTAAGAAAAAGGTTATTGCCCGAGGTTCCACCGAGAATTGAACTCGGATCACTGGATTCAAAGTTCAAAGTGCTATCCTTTACACCATGGAACCGTGCTCACCATTACAGAATGGAGCCCTTAACTGGATGGAGTTGATCCTGTGGCGATGGATACCTTGTCAAGGTAATGAAAAACCCTCCAATCAGGCAAAACACTTTGGGAACTGCACAGATACAGTCTTTTTAAAGAATCAAGACATGTCCACAGGTTCCACTGACATTTGAACTCAGATCATAGATTTCAAAGTCCTGAGTGCCTACCATTACACTATGGAACCCTTGTCTGTGACAAGGTGATCCACTCAGCTCACCTATGAAGTCAAGGTAATCCGAAAGAATCCCTTCGATCAGTCAAGGTTTTTTTTATCTCTCTTTTGAATTGTTAAAACAATCATCTTTTTGAAATGTGTGGAATTTTGGGGTAAACAACTCCTCGTTAGTATAGTGGTGAGTATCCCCGCCTGTCACGCGGGAGACCGGGGTTCGATTCCCCGATGGGGAGAATGGCTTCTTGTTCCTAGCATCTCATGGCCTGAAGAAGGATTTCGCTGACTTGCACAATGTCCCTTGCAGTCCTTTCACTTCAGAGCACAAAAACAACAAACGTCAATTTGTCCTGTTGAATCTCCTTCTTTTTTGGCAGGGTTTTTAAGAACAGGGTTGTTGCCCAAGGTTCCACCTAGATTTGAACTCGGATCACTAGATTTAAAGTCCAAAGTGCTAACCATTACACCATGGAACCGTTCTCACCATTATGTTATGGAACCTTTCACTGGATGGAGTTGATCCTGTGGAGACGGGTACATTTTCAAGATTATGAGAAACCTTCCAATCAGGCAAAACACTTTTTCACCTGCACAGATACAGTCTTTTTAAAGAAACAAGCCAGGTCCACAGGTTCCACTGAGATTTGAACTCAGATCGCAGGATTCAGAGTCCTGAGTGCTAACCATTACACCATGGAACCCTTGTCTGTGACAAGGTGATCCACTCAGCTCACCTATGAAGTCAAGGTAATCCGAAAGAATCCCTTCGATCAGTCAAGGTTTTTTTTATCTCTCTTTTGAATTGTTAAAACAATCATCTTTTTGAAATGTGTGGAATTTTGGGGTAAACAACTCCTCGTTAGTATAGTGGTGAGTATCCCCGCCTGTCACGCGGGAGACCGGGGTTCGATTCCCCGACGGGGAGAATGGCTTCTTGTTCCTAGCATCTCATGGCCTGAAGAAGGATTTCGCTGACTTGCACAATGTCCCTTGCAGTCCTTTCACTTCAGAGCACAAAAACAACAAACGTCAATTTGTCCTGTTTAATCTCCTTCTTTTTTGGCAGGGTTTTTAAGAACAGGGTTGTTGCCCAAGGTTCCACCTAGATTTGAACTCGGATCACTAGATTTAAAGTCCAAAGTGCTAACCATTACACCATGGAACCGTTCTCACCATTATGTTATGGAACCTTTCACTGGATGGAGTTGATCCTGTGGAGACGGGTACATTTTCAAGATTATGAGAAACCTTCCAATCAGGCAAAACACTTTTTCACCTGCACAGATACAGTCTTTTTAAAGAAACAAGCCATGTCCACAGGTTCCACTGAGATTTGAACTCAGATCGCAGGATTCAGAGTCCTGAGTGCTAACCATTACACCATGGAACCATTGACTTTGACAAGGTGATGTACTGAGCTCACCTATGAAGTCAAGGTAATCCGAAGGAATCCCTTCGATCAGTCAAGGTATGTTTTTTTCTCTTTTTAATTGGTCAAACAATCTTCTTTTTGAAATGTTTCGAATTTTGGGTAAATAGCTCCTCGTTAGTATAGTGGTGAGTATCCCCGCCTGTCACGCGGGAGACCGGGGTTCGATTCCCCGACGGGGAGAAATCCATCTTATTCCTAGCATCTCATGTCCTGAAGAATCGTTTCGCTAACTTGCACAATGTCCCTTGCTGTCCTTTCACTTCAGAGCACAAAAACAAAAAACGTCTATCTGTCGTGTTGAATCTCCTTTGTTTTTGGCAGGGTTTTTAAGAAAAAGGTTATTGCCCGAGGTTCCACCGAGAATTGAACTCGGATCACTGGATTCAAAGTTCAAAGTGCTATCCTTTACACCATGGAACCGTGCTCACCATTACAGAATGGAGCCCTTAACTGGATGGAGTTGATCCTGTGGCGATGGATACCTTGTCAAGGTAATGAAAAACCCTCCAATCAGGCAAAACACTTTGGGAACTGCACAGATACAGTCTTTTTAAAGAATCAAGACATGTCCACAGGTTCCACTGACATTTGAACTCAGATCATAGATTTCAAAGTCCTGAGTGCCTACCATTACACTATGGAACCCTTGTCTGTGACAAGGTGATCCACTCAGCTCACCTATGAAGTCAAGGTAATCCGAAAGAATCCCTTCGATCAGTCAAGGTTTTTTTTATCTCTCTTTTGAATTGTTAAAACAATCATCTTTTTGAAATGTGTGGAATTTTGGGGTAAACAACTCCTCGTTAGTATAGTGGTGAGTATCCCCGCCTGTCACGCGGGAGACCGGGGTTCGATTCCCCGACGGGGAGAATGGCTTCTTGTTCCTAGCATCTCATGGCCTGAAGAAGGATTTCGCTGACTTGCACAATGTCCCTTGCAGTCCTTTCACTTCAGAGCACAAAAACAACAAACGTCAATTTGTCATGTTGAATCTCCTTCTTTTTTGGCAGGGTTTTTAAGAACAGGGTTGTTGCCCAAGGTTCCACCTAGATTTGAACTCGGATCACTAGATTTAAAGTCCAAAGTGCTAACCATTACACCATGGAACCGTTCTCACCATTATGTTATGGAACCTTTCACTGGATGGAGTTGATCCTGTGGAGACGGGTACATTTTCAAGATTATGAGAAACCTTCCAATCAGGCAAAACACTTTTTCACCTGCACAGATACAGTCTTTTTAAAGAAACAAGCCAGGTCCACAGGTTCCACTGAGATTTGAACTCAGATCGCAGGATTCAGAGTCCTGAGTGCTAACCATTACACCATGGAACCCTTGTCTGTGACAAGGTGATCCACTCAGCTCACCTATGAAGTCAAGGTAATCCGAAAGAATCCCTTCGATCAGTCAAGGTTTTTTTTATCTCTCTTTTGAATTGTTAAAACAATCATCTTTTTGAAATGTGTGGAATTTTGGGGTAAACAACTCCTCGTTAGTATAGTGGTGAGTATCCCCGCCTGTCACGCGGGAGACCGGGGTTCGATTCCCCGACGGGGAGAATGGCTTCTTGTTCCTAGCATCTCATGGCCTGAAGAAGGATTTCGCTGACTTGCACAATGTCCCTTGCAGTCCTTTCACTTCAGAGCACAAAAACAACAAACGTCAATTTGTCCTGTTTAATCTCCTTCTTTTTTGGCAGGGTTTTTAAGAACAGGGTTGTTGCCCAAGGTTCCACCTAGATTTGAACTCGGATCACTAGATTTAAAGTCCAAAGTGCTAACCATTACACCATGGAACCGTTCTCACCATTATGTTATGGAACCTTTCACTGGATGGAGTTGATCCTGTGGAGACGGGTACATTTTCAAGATTATGAGAAACCTTCCAATCAGGCAAAACACTTTTTCACCTGCACAGATACAGTCTTTTTAAAGAAACAAGCCAGGTCCACAGGTTCCACTGAGATTTGAACTCAGATCGCAGGATTCAGAGTCCTGAGTGCTAACCATTACACCATGGAACCCTTGTCTGTGACAAGGTGATCCACTCAGCTCACCTATGAAGTCAAGGTAATCCGAAAGAATCCCTTCGATCAGTCAAGGTTTTTTTTATCTCTCTTTTGAATTGTTAAAACAATCATCTTTTTGAAATGTGTGGAATTTTGGGGTAAT
Source organism: Argentina silus (assembly GCF_951799395.1). Lineage (NCBI taxonomy): Eukaryota > Metazoa > Chordata > Actinopteri > Argentiniformes > Argentinidae > Argentina > Argentina silus. Next base: position 21,813,030 of record NC_139659.1, on the reverse strand, counting down.
CAACTCCTCGTTAGTATAGTGGTGAGTATCCCCGCCTGTCACGCGGGAGACCGGGGTTCGATTCCCCGACGGGGAGAATGGCTTCTTGTTCCTAGCATCTCATGGCCTGAAGAAGGATTTCGCTGACTTGCACAATGTCCCTTGCAGTCCTTTCACTTCAGAGCACAAAAACAACAAACGTCAATTTGTCCTGTTTAATCTCCTTCTTTTTTGGCAGGGTTTTTAAGAACAGGGTTGTTGCCCAAGGTTCCACCTAGATTTGAACTCGGATCACTAGATTTAAAGTCCAAAGTGCTAACCATTACACCATGGAACCGTTCTCACCATTATGTTATGGAACCTTTCACTGGATGGAGTTGATCCTGTGGAGACGGGTACATTTTCAAGATTATGAGAAACCTTCCAATCAGGCAAAACACTTTTTCACCTGCACAGATACAGTCTTTTTAAAGAAACAAGCCAGGTCCACAGGTTCCACTGAGATTTGAACTCAGATCGCAGGATTCAGAGTCCTGAGTGCTAACCATTACACCATGGAACCCTTGTCTGTGACAAGGTGATCCACTCAGCTCACCTATGAAGTCAAGGTAATCCGAAAGAATCCCTTCGATCAGTCAAGGTTTTTTTTATCTCTCTTTTGAATTGTTAAAACAATCATCTTTTTGAAATGTGTGGAATTTTGGGGTAAACAACTCCTCGTTAGTATAGTGGTGAGTATCCCCGCCTGTCACGCGGGAGACCGGGGTTCGATTCCCCGACGGGGAGAATGGCTTCTTGTTCCTAGCATCTCATGGCCTGAAGAAGGATTTCGCTGACTTGCACAATGTCCCTTGCAGTCCTTTCACTTCAGAGCACAAAAACAACAAACGTCAATTTGTCCTGTTTAATCTCCTTCTTTTTTGGCAGGGTTTTTAAGAACAGGGTTGTTGCCCAAGGTTCCACCTAGATTTGAACTCGGATCACTAGATTTAAAGTCCAAAGTGCTAACCATTACACCATGGAACCGTTCTCACCATTATGTTATGGAACCTTTCACTGGATGGAGTTGATCCTGTGGAGACGGGTACATTTTCAAGATTATGAGAAACCTTCCAATCAGGCAAAACACTTTTTCACCTGCACAGATACAGTCTTTTTAAAGAAACAAGCCAGGTCCACAGGTTCCACTGAGATTTGAACTCAGATCGCAGGATTCAGAGTCCTGAGTGCTAACCATTACACCATGGAACCATTGACTTTGACAAGGTGATGTACTGAGCTCACCTATGAAGTCAAGGTAATCCGAAGGAATCCCTTCGATCAGTCAAGGTATGTTTTTTTCTCTTTTTAATTGGTCAAACAATCTTCTTTTTGAAATGTTTCGAATTTTGGGTAAATAGCTCCTCGTTAGTATAGTGGTGAGTATCCCCGCCTGTCACGCGGGAGACCGGGGTTCGATTCCCCGACGGGGAGAAATCCATCTTATTCCTAGCATCTCATGTCCTGAAGAATCGTTTCGCTAACTTGCACAATGTCCCTTGCTGTCCTTTCACTTCAGAGCACAAAAACAAAAAACGTCTATCTGTCGTGTTGAATCTCCTTTGTTTTTGGCAGGGTTTTTAAGAAAAAGGTTATTGCCCGAGGTTCCACCGAGAATTGAACTCGGATCACTGGATTCAAAGTTCAAAGTGCTATCCTTTACACCATGGAACCGTGCTCACCATTACAGAACGGAGCCCTTAACTGGATGGAGTTGATCCTGTGGCGATGGATACCTTGTCAAGGTAATGAAAAACCCTCCAATCAGGCAAAACACTTTGGGAACTGCACAGATACAGTCTTTTTAAAGAATCAAGACATGTCCACAGGTTCCACTGACATTTGAACTCAGATCATAGATTTCAAAGTCCTGAGTGCCTACCATTACACTATGGAACCCTTGTCTGTGACAAGGTGATCCACTCAGCTCACCTATGAAGTCAAGGTAATCCGAAAGAATCCCTTCGATCAGTCAAGGTTTTTTTTATCTCTCTTTTGAATTGTTAAAACAATCATCTTTTTGAAATGTGTGGAATTTTGGGGTAAACAACTCCTCGTTAGTATAGTGGTGAGTATCCCCGCCTGTCACGCGGGAGACCGGGGTTCGATTCCCCGACGGGGAGAATGGCTTCTTGTTCCTAGCATCTCATGGCCTGAAGAAGGATTTCGCTGACTTGCACAATGTCCCTTGCAGTCCTTTCACTTCAGAGCACAAAAACAACAAACGTCAATTTGTCATGTTGAATCTCCTTCTTTTTTGGCAGGGTTTTTAAGAACAGGGTTGTTGCCCAAGGTTCCACCTAGATTTGAACTCGGATCACTAGATTTAAAGTCCAAAGTGCTAACCATTACACCATGGAACCGTTCTCACCATTATGTTATGGAACCTTTCACTGGATGGAGTTGATCCTGTGGAGACGGGTACATTTTCAAGATTATGAGAAACCTTCCAATCAGGCAAAACACTTTTTCACCTGCACAGATACAGTCTTTTTAAAGAAACAAGCCAGGTCCACAGGTTCCACTGAGATTTGAACTCAGATCGCAGGATTCAGAGTCCTGAGTGCTAACCATTACACCATGGAACCCTTGTCTGTGACAAGGTGATCCACTCAGCTCACCTATGAAGTCAAGGTAATCCGAAAGAATCCCTTCGATCAGTCAAGGTTTTTTTTATCTCTCTTTTGAATTGTTAAAACAATCATCTTTTTGAAATGTGTGGAATTTTGGGGTAAACAACTCCTCGTTAGTATAGTGGTGAGTATCCCCGCCTGTCACGCGGGAGACCGGGGTTCGATTCCCCGACGGGGAGAATGGCTTCTTGTTCCTAGCATCTCATGGCCTGAAGAAGGATTTCGCTGACTTGCACAATGTCCCTTGCAGTCCTTTCACTTCAGAGCACAAAAACAACAAACGTCAATTTGTCCTGTTTAATCTCCTTCTTTTTTGGCAGGGTTTTTAAGAACAGGGTTGTTGCCCAAGGTTCCACCTAGATTTGAACTCGGATCACTAGATTTAAAGTCCAAAGTGCTAACCATTACACCATGGAACCGTTCTCACCATTATGTTATGGAACCTTTCACTGGATGGAGTTGATCCTGTGGAGACGGGTACATTTTCAAGATTATGAGAAACCTTCCAATCAGGCAAAACACTTTTTCACCTGCACAGATACAGTCTTTTTAAAGAAACAAGCCAGGTCCACAGGTTCCACTGAGATTTGAACTCAGATCGCAGGATTCAGAGTCCTGAGTGCTAACCATTACACCATGGAACCATTGACTTTGACAAGGTGATGTACTGAGCTCACCTATGAAGTCAAGGTAATCCGAAGGAATCCCTTCGATCAGTCAAGGTATGTTTTTTTCTCTTTTTAATTGGTCAAACAATCTTCTTTTTGAAATGTGTGGAATTTTGGGTAAATAGCTCCTCGTTAGTATAGTGGTGAGTATCCCCGCCTGTCACGCGGGAGACCGGGGTTCGATTCCCCGACGGGGAGAAATCCATCTTATTCCTAGCATCTCATGTCCTGAAGAATCGTTTCGCTAACTTGCACAATGTCCCTTGCTGTCCTTTCACTTCAGAGCACAAAAACAAAAAACGTCTATCTGTCGTGTTGAATCTCCTTTGTTTTTGGCAGGGTTTTTAAGAAAAAGGTTATTGCCCGAGGTTCCACCGAGAATTGAACTCGGATCACTGGATTCAAAGTTCAAAGTGCTATCCTTTACACCATGGAACCGTGCTCACCATTACAGAACGGAGCCCTTAACTGGATGGAGTTGATCCTGTGGCGATGGATACCTTGTCAAGGTAATGAAAAACCCTCCAATCAGGCAAAACACTTTGGGAACTGCACAGATACAGTCTTTTTAAAGAATCAAGACATGTCCACAGGTTCCACTGACATTTGAACTCAGATCATAGATTTCAAAGTCCTGAGTGCCTACCATTACACTATGGAACCCTTGTCTGTGACAAGGTGATCCACTCAGCTCACCTATGAAGTCAAGGTAATCCGAAAGAATCCCTTCGATCAGTCAAGGTTTTTTTTATCTCTCTTTTGAATTGTTAAAACAATCATCTTTTTGAAATGTGTGGAATTTTGGGGTAAACAACTCCTCGTTAGTATAGTGGTGAGTATCCCCGCCTGTCACGCGGGAGACCGGGGTTCGATTCCCCGACGGGGAGAATGGCTTCTTGTTCCTAGCATCTCATGGCCTGAAGAAGGATTTCGCTGACTTGCACAATGTCCCTTGCAGTCCTTTCACTTCAGAGCACAAAAACAACAAACGTCAATTTGTCCTGTTTAATCTCCTTCTTTTTTGGCAGGGTTTTTAAGAACAGGGTTGTTGCCCAAGGTTCCACCTAGATTTGAACTCGGATCACTAGATTTAAAGTCCAAAGTGCTAACCATTACACCATGGAACCGTTCTCACCATTATGTTATGGAACCTTTCACTGGATGGAGTTGATCCTGTGGAGACGGGTACATTTTCAAGATTATGAGAAACCTTCCAATCAGGCAAAACACTTTTTCACCTGCACAGATACAGTCTTTTTAAAGAAACAAGCCAGGTCCACAGGTTCCACTGAGATTTGAACTCAGATCGCAGGATTCAGAGTCCTGAGTGCTAACCATTACACCATGGAACCCTTGTCTGTGACAAGGTGATCCACTCAGCTCACCTATGAAGTCAAGGTAATCCGAAAGAATCCCTTCGATCAGTCAAGGTTTTTTTTATCTCTCTTTTGAATTGTTAAAACAATCATCTTTTTGAAATGTGTGGAATTTTGGGGTAAACAACTCCTCGTTAGTATAGTGGTGAGTATCCCCGCCTGTCACGCGGGAGACCGGGGTTCGATTCCCCGACGGGGAGAATGGCTTCTTGTTCCTAGCATCTCATGGCCTGAAGAAGGATTTCGCTGACTTGCACAATGTCCCTTGCAGTCCTTTCACTTCAGAGCACAAAAACAACAAACGTCAATTTGTCCTGTTTAATCTCCTTCTTTTTTGGCAGGGTTTTTAAGAACAGGGTTGTTGCCCAAGGTTCCACCTAGATTTGAACTCGGATCACTAGATTTAAAGTCCAAAGTGCTAACCATTACACCATGGAACCGTTCTCACCATTATGTTATGGAACCTTTCACTGGATGGAGTTGATCCTGTGGAGACGGGTACATTTTCAAGATTATGAGAAACCTTCCAATCAGGCAAAACACTTTTTCACCTGCACAGATACAGTCTTTTTAAAGAAACAAGCCAGGTCCACAGGTTCCACTGAGATTTGAACTCAGATCGCAGGATTCAGAGTCCTGAGTGCTAACCATTACACCATGGAACCATTGACTTTGACAAGGTGATGTACTGAGCTCACCTATGAAGTCAAGGTAATCCGAAGGAATCCCTTCGATCAGTCAAGGTATGTTTTTTTCTCTTTTTAATTGGTCAAACAATCTTCTTTTTGAAATGTTTCGAATTTTGGGTAAATAGCTCCTCGTTAGTATAGTGGTGAGTATCCCCGCCTGTCACGCGGGAGACCGGGGTTCGATTCCCCGACGGGGAGAAATCCATCTTATTCCTAGCATCTCATGTCCTGAAGAATCGTTTCGCTAACTTGCACAATGTCCCTTGCTGTCCTTTCACTTCAGAGCACAAAAACAAAAAACGTCTATCTGTCGTGTTGAATCTCCTTTGTTTTTGGCAGGGTTTTTAAGAAAAAGGTTATTGCCCGAGGTTCCACCGAGAATTGAACTCGGATCACTGGATTCAAAGTTCAAAGTGCTATCCTTTACACCATGGAACCGTGCTCACCATTACAGAACGGAGCCCTTAACTGGATGGAGTTGATCCTGTGGCGATGGATACCTTGTCAAGGTAATGAAAAACCCTCCAATCAGGCAAAACACTTTGGGAACTGCACAGATACAGTCTTTTTAAAGAATCAAGACATGTCCACAGGTTCCACTGACATTTGAACTCAGATCATAGATTTCAAAGTCCTGAGTGCCTACCATTACACTATGGAACCCTTGTCTGTGACAAGGTGATCCACTCAGCTCACCTATGAAGTCAAGGTAATCCGAAAGAATCCCTTCGATCAGTCAAGGTTTTTTTTATCTCTCTTTTGAATTGTTAAAACAATCATCTTTTTGAAATGTGTGGAATTTTGGGGTAAACAACTCCTCGTTAGTATAGTGGTGAGTATCCCCGCCTGTCACGCGGGAGACCGGGGTTCGATTCCCCGACGGGGAGAATGGCTTCTTGTTCCTAGCATCTCATGGCCTGAAGAAGGATTTCGCTGACTTGCACAATGTCCCTTGCAGTCCTTTCACTTCAGAGCACAAAAACAACAAACGTCAATTTGTCATGTTGAATCTCCTTCTTTTTTGGCAGGGTTTTTAAGAACAGGGTTGTTGCCCAAGGTTCCACCTAGATTTGAACTCGGATCACTAGATTTAAAGTCCAAAGTGCTAACCATTACACCATGGAACCGTTCTCACCATTATGTTATGGAACCTTTCACTGGATGGAGTTGATCCTGTGGAGACGGGTACATTTTCAAGATTATGAGAAACCTTCCAATCAGGCAAAACACTTTTTCACCTGCACAGATACAGTCTTTTTAAAGAAACAAGCCAGGTCCACAGGTTCCACTGAGATTTGAACTCAGATCGCAGGATTCAGAGTCCTGAGTGCTAACCATTACACCATGGAACCCTTGTCTGTGACAAGGTGATCCACTCAGCTCACCTATGAAGTCAAGGTAATCCGAAGGAATCCCTTCGATCAGTCAAGGTATGTTTTCTTCTCTTTTTAATTGGTCAAACAATCTTCTTTTTGAAATGTTTCGAATTTTGGGTAAATAGCTCCTCGTTAGTATAGTGGTGAGTATCCCCGCCTGTCACGCGGGAGACCGGGGTTCGATTCCCCGACGGGGAGAAATCCATCTTATTCCTAGCATCTCATGTCCTGAAGAATCGTTTCGCTAACTTGCACAATGTCCCTTGCTGTCCTTTCACTTCAGAGCACAAAAACAAAAAACGTCTATCTGTCGTGTTGAATCTCCTTTGTTTTTGGCAGGGTTTTTAAGAAAAAGGTTATTGCCCGAGGTTCCACCGAGAATTGAACTCGGATCACTGGATTCAAAGTTCAAAGTGCTATCCTTTACACCATGGAACCTTTCTCCCCATTATGTTATGGAACCTTTCACTGGATGGAGTTGTTCCTGTGGCGATGGATACCTTGTCAAGGTAATGAAAAACCCTCCAATCAGGTAAAACACTTTGGAAACTGCCTTTTTAAACAATCAACACATGTCCACAGGTTCCACTGACATTTGAACTCAGATCATAGATTTCAAAGTCCTGAGTGCCTACCATTACACTATGGAACCCTTGTCTGTGACAAGGTGATCCACTCAGCTCACCTATGAAGTCAAGGTAATCCAAAAGAATCCCTTCCATCAGTCAAGGTATGTTTTTTTCTCTTTTTATTTGGTCAAACAATCTTTTTAAAATGTTTCAAATTTTGGGTAAGCATGTTTAAAAAATGGTGTACATTCTAAATGGTGAACCCAATCTGAATAAAAACCTTTGAATTAAAGCTGAGAATCTCTACTTTGACCCCATAGTAATTGTTTAATTTAAAATACAGCCTGTTGAAGTATAGAGCTAAAAGAAGACAAAATGCTTGCTCTTTCCAAAACTTATGGAGGGCACTGTAGCTTATTCAACTTAACACTTCAATAAAGCAAATGTTTGCTCACTTACTTCCGCCCAATCGGATATGTAATGCACTTAACCAATCTGATTCTTTCTGCCCTCAGAACAAAGTTGACTACTCTTTATGTCAACATGCTTGTGTGTTCCTAGATTAGAGCTGAGATAGGGGAAATATATTTTTCCCATAATGCCCCTTCCTCCTAGAACACGCTTGAAAGATTCTAAAGTTAGAGGAGTTAGTAACCTTGCCTGTTTTTAAGACTCTGATCAAGGACAATGTTTTTGAAAGCTGCAGTTGTTTTGTATTTCATAATGTATTGGTAACTTGTGACACTTTGTATTGTAACATTTCAAATTACACACTGCTACTTCCCTGTTTAACCTTCTTGCCAGGTCAACCACACAAAAGAGATTTTAAAGTCAATCAGTCTTACATGGTTAAATAAATGTTAAATAAATAAATAATCATGTCTGGTGAGGCAGGGATTCCTTTAGAGGTTATTTACAGCATCAACAGAATTTCAGAGGTTGTGAGGAGAACTTGCGTGATATTACCTTTGCTCAGTGTCAAAGTCTCCTTTAGAAAAGGATAACGGAGGATTCATTGACCAATCACTCTTCATGGATACACAGCTGGGGGCAGAGGGGCTACATCCTGATTGGACAGTGCTGTAACAAACGACACGCTCTCAATCTGTGACTCAACAAACGCAGGCAGGCAGACAGACAGACAGGCAGGCAGACAGACAGGCAGACAGGCAAACAGTTCTGTACAGTGCATTTTATATGTAATGGTTGTGAGGAGGACACATGATATTACCTTTGCTCAGTGTCAAAGTCTCCTTTAGAAAAGGATATCGGAGGATTCATTGACCAATCACTCTTCATGGATACACAGCTGGGGTCAGAGGAGCAACATCCAGGCTGATCTGAGCTGTAATATAAATGAAGATAGACTCTCTATCTGTTAGTCAAAATACACACACATGCACGCACACACGCACATGCACGCACACACGCACACGCACACGCACACACAAACACACTTTTCTCTCTCTCCTCGGCTCCATGGTAAAATGGTTTTAGTGGCAGTCTGTCCCACACATCTGACTACCTGGATCACATGGACAGGAAATGGTTTAATCAGCCTGTGAATTAAAAGAAGTTAGCTTTAGACATATTCCAATTCCATATTCAACCCCACTCCAATAAAACGATGTTCCACTATATGTACATCTTAAAGTGTTTGCTTTGGAATAATATGTAGTCAATGACCCCTAGTCGTTGTCACGTGCATATCTCCTTATTTGGTTATTGATGCAGTATTTTGTCAGCTCGTGTTTCCCATTGTGTCGTCGCATGTTCCACTTGCTTTTTATACATAATTCTGACTGCCTATCAAACGGACACGACCCGCCTCACATCTGTGTAGATCTTATTGAGAAATGTTAGCTAGAATAGAAAATCGGGCCAGGTCCGTATTTTTGGACAGATTACGGACAGAAATGGATACCGAGTGACCCTTCCATTCTCCCACACATCCAATATCAAATACAGCAATTGGAGCTATGCTATTATGTAATAACAATAGCCTACACATAGCAGGTGCAAGCCGCAAATGTACACATAATATCACATACTTTTTTTGGACCGTTAATTCCGACCCTACACACAGCCTCACAGACTAACGGAAAATACCGAAAACGAAACTAACTTTCGTCATAGGTTGATTCCTTATTGTGGAACCCCACACTTCCGATAATTGTTTTGTGTTGATCCGAGTAATATAATTCACATTGATGACATTAATGCATTCGAGTGCTTTTGAAGTGGGAACAATTCTTCAACCAATGAGCAGTCCATAATGAACAGTAACAAACTGCAAACATGCATATACATACACGTGTGATTGTTAACAATTAAATATGTTGAAATTGTACAGAAAGATGAATACTATTGACATTCTTTGGAAGAAAGGTGCTAGACAAATAAACGCCCATTCAAAATATCACACACCTCACAATGTGAGGTCATGGGTAATGTACCATGACGTAATACAGTAGGCCACTAAAAAAGCCACGGTGCGTCTTGTCGTCAATCACAACTTGGGCATAACTTGGAGGACATCTGATCTCACCGCTGGAAACAAGGACGAGCAAACCAGAGGGAATATGGATGAAGAAAAGGTAAGGGACTTGATACATATTTGAAATCACCGTCAAGAGCAGTATGGAAGGCTAGAATGGAATATAGAATATAGCCTCTACAGGTCACACATTATGATTATTATTTTTATTTTTATTTTTATTTTTATTATAATTATAATTATAATTATTATTATTATTATTATTATTATTATTATTATTATTATTATTATTATTATTATTACTATTACTATTATTATTATTATGGGGGAAAAGGAGCCCCTTCAGAGAAGGCCTATATACGCAGGTTAAATCAGTAAATTTCCCAATTAACATGAAGGTTATGTCTGGTCTGTTGTATGTATGATGTTTTCATTTATGTTTTTGAATTTGATATAGTTTTTCGGGATCAATTGTATGTGACTTGCAATGTCAGGCTGATAGGGAAACGGAAGATCATAAAAAGAGGGTTTGCCTAGCGGAAAAGGGTCATTGTGATTTCCGCCCCTGGGGAGTCGAAAGTTTGGGTGACCTGGGTCTGCGAGGACGATTTGATCGAGAAGTCGACAAACAGTATAACGTGTAGCGGAGAACTGGTAGATAGAGCTCCGTGGTGAAACGTTGGCCATGTATGTGCGAACATTGGCAGAGAGATGTTAGAGTTACGGGAGTTACAGAGATCGGGTGTTTTTTTGTATTTTCTTTTGCACTGACAGCCGCTAGGTGTTTCTCTTTTTAAGGCTGGTGAAGGTTCCTTTTCTTGTTTGGATTATAAATTCGCGGCGATTATTTTGTCAGGAGGTGCGTCACGGACGGATCCGTTTTCTATTGGGTCTGAGTTGATTAGGGCGGGATTTGGACTTGAGTAGGGAAAAAGACAGCGAATGGTTCGACGTTTAGGGCGGGGCTACGTGATTGGATATGGACTCTGTTGTGTTTGTTTGCTGAAATACATATATTATTTACTGCACTTCTCAATGTCTATTAGTTTTCTCCATTCTATTGCTGATATAATGTAAATGATATACAAGGAATAGGGTAAAAACAGTAGACCCTAACTCTTTGTGACACAATCTTGATAAGATTAATAATTGACCTTTACAAGCCTAATACATGAACATCGATTTGATTGAAGATATTAAACTAGTCTAAAGTCTAGAATAAACATAAAGGCCTATTGTACATTATTGGATTGCATTATTCACTTGAAATATTGTTCTATGCATTTTCTATGCTATTCTACATTTTCTGTTTATCTTGCGGCCAATATTCATTGGTTTCTGCAACCAGATAGGCTACATAGTTATACTTGCAAGAGTACAGTCTACTACAAACGTGACTGTCAAACAGTATTTTCTTTCTGAAAATATATGACCTATGAAAGGATGAAGGTTTGTAGGATGCTCCCATTGAATTTGTCCCAATAATAACCGTAATAAAAGTCAACATTTAATGCGAATGTGCTTTTTTAATCTCCTATAATTTCGTGAAATAATTTGGTATCAATGGGGCAGTGTCATCCATCATAACATCTATAATAATGTCCATGATTATAGGGCTAAGAAGAAGATTATGAAAATGGACTATACATTGTTCAAACGAATTCACTTTCATTTTGTTTTATGATCAATAATGTTAATTGATTAATCAATTTAACTATCATGCCATATCATAGCACACATGCGGTTCCCTGGTCGTCCTTTGTCCACTACTATGACGAACCTGACATGCCATTATGACGACAAGGTCAGATGTTTCGTCTGTCCGGGTTTTGATTGCATGCAGTTATTATCGTGCTTAGACAAAGAGTAAACGTATCTGTGATTAATACGCGTTTTACTGGAGCCTAAATATAACGGGAAAGACAATGTCGGTCGAAAAAAAGGTAGGGGTAATTTTTAATTAGACTAGTACAACAAATAGAAAATAAACAAATTAGAAATTAAACCAATCGCTAGATAAAACTATTATTTACAGTATTTGCCTTGAAATTTAACATCTTTTTTGGTAACTCTGCTTTACATTAGATTGTGTCAAAGGGCTACAGTATACGACTTATACTGTATACTTATATACTATATATGCCTTATATACTATAAGCGTTTGCTGCCCTCTTCTGGCAATCATTTAAATCCGTTTCTATGCGATCCAGTCTAATGAGAAACTTCGACTTCACAAAACAAGTTGACCATAATGTCAAAACCAGATTTGAACTCTGTCTTGCAGGTCAAGAGGAAAACTAGTGGTAAGAGGGCCTCGGCTGAGAAGAGCACCAACGATGCAGGTCAGAGGATTTTCTGTTGTTGCATTACTTCTCCCTGTAGAGTCCAGATTGAAAATGTGAAGACTTGTTTGAAAACCATTTATTTCATTACATTAACATCCAGTCACAGCCAATGATAAAGACGTGAACATTGTACTTGTGTGTACAGCATGAAAATAGAAGTAGTTTGGTCATTTGTGGAAATAAAACCCAATATTTCTGCTCTCTCTGTGGTGTTCTCTCCACCAGGAACTAAGTCTCCTGATAAATATGAGGACAGAGCAGCAGTGATCCAGCTGCTGGAGGAGGAAGGTCTGGGGGGGTTTGGCGCCCTCTCAAACATCAACATTGATCAGGACTGCTTGCCCATCCTGATTGACTTTCTGAAGGGTCTCACTGATAAGTAAGTATTATGCACTCTGCTGTATCGATGCTTCCTATGTTTCAATAGCACACCCTGTCATACACAATACAACAAGTCTGAGCCAAGACCAAACAACTGAAACTGTTCACTTGTTTCTCTATCAGGCAGTGGAGGGTGATCCGTGACAGCATGAGAGACCCTGTAAGTTTACCTGTCAACATTTGTTGTGTTATTATTTGACTTTACACTTGCTAGTCATACCATTCATTTGTTGTGTTGAATGTCTCTTCGTTAAAAATCAAAGCCTCACGAACAAATTCTTCACTCTCTTTTGAATGAACACAGGTGAACAAGGCGAAGTTTGACATCACTTGCCGGGGGATAGTGAAACTGATCGCCAGCACGGCAATCGAGGTCCTCCTCCCAACTCTACAGCACGTCATAGAGCTGAATGAGACCAGGGATGCTGCAGCCTCTCAGAGTGGGTCAGGACTCTCCTCCATCACGTCTCTGGAGGAACGAGAGGCCCAGTCCCAGTCCAGGATGGTGAGGCTGCAGGAGAAGGACCTCCCTAAGAGGGACGGCAGTGCCAAGGCCACCTGCAGGCAGCGGGTGAAGACCCCCTACCCCACAGCCACCGAGTGGAAGCAGGAGTCAGAGAAGAAACTGAGGAAGCTGGCCAGAAGGGCCTGCAAGCCAACTCTAGGGTCTTCCTCAGGGAGGTATGTTATGATCACGGGAGGTATGTTATGATCACAGCCATGCCTCGATGTATTGACGATTATGACCAGAACATCTGAGATAAAATGTTTTGACCATAGACAAAATACCAACAATAAGCAGAAAGTGTTACAACATACCACCTATCTTACTGTAAGAGATCAATCTCTCTACATGAGACATGAGTCATCATAGTCATCATTATCTCTCAGGGATTCATAAAGTTGCATTAAATTGAATTGAATGTAATATTTGTGTTTGTTTTGAAGTTCCCAGACCTCGCTGCAGACTGCCTACGGAGGAGCTCCCTCCCAGGATGACCCACTCCGAGTCCTCTTTGGGATCAACGAGGACACCATCCTCCAATCACTGTGTTTCAGCTCCTCTAGCTCATCTGATTGGTCCAGAGCTCTGGTGAGAGACGTCCTGAAGCAGGTGAACTCAGACGTCTCTTTGATAATGTCATTATCAAGCTCAGGTAAGTCCACCCCGATAGCCTGCGATAGGGACACCTCCATGTACGCAGCTAGGAGGATGATGCGCGTAGTGTCCACGAAGCTCCAGGAGTTAGGGGTCACCGGACCAGTCGTGCCAAAGGTCAAGGTCATGACCTCTAAGTCCGACCTGAGGCTGATGACGGCCGACATCATGACTGCCATCGTGGAGACGGTGGAGTCATGTGACACAGATAATCATGGGGGCATGCAGCGAGCGGCTGTGATGCTCAGACATTTGGCAGAGAAAATCAAGACGATCAGCTCTTGTCATTCTGTTCAGGAGGGCTCTACTGTTAGAGTGGAGCACAGACGTGTGTCCTCCGTTGGCATTGTGGGACAACACCTCGGCATTATAACTAGTGAGGAGTTTCACTCCAGAGCTACCAAGGCCGTGGGTGAGATTCTATGTCGGAATATCCCCTGTTGTTCACCCTCTGGCTCCTCCAGTGATGTCTTTAGCCAGGCCAATATGGCCGCCATGATGACCAACTCCCCCACTCCCAGTGATTTTGACTCCGAGGCGTCTCACCTCACCGATACCTTTGTGTCTGATGTTCAAGGTGTCATTCAAACCATTGATTTGGATGCGTCTGTTGATAATGATCAAAATAAAATCTTCTCTGCTACCCGGGAGATTTTTTTCAATATGCAGAGGAAATTGGTTGAGTTATTTACACGAGAGTCGGTCACAAGTGGGAGGGCCTCAGCTTTATCTAATGGAGTGGAACCAACTCTAGAACTACAAGACATCAGTGATGAGGAACTTGCCTCCATTGACAATGCTCGTAGTGAGAGCTCTACATCCCTGAGATCTGGGAGTGTCTCTCAGGCCAGCTACTATGACGCTGTCACCAAAGAAGTCTTTGGTGAACTTGCAACCACATTCAGAACTGAGGTGGCAAGGGTAGAGTCCTCATTCTCTGTCAGGAGCCAGTCCTCCATTGAGTCCTTAGCGGCTGGTATGTTTGTGGAAGGCGTCATTTCTCAACTGGAGGATTATCCAACTTCAAAATCCCCCTCCCTCTGTGATGACATGTATCTTGAGGATTTAGAGGATGTCCTTCCCCAGGTCAGCCCAAGTTCCAGCTTAGATAGTCTGTCTAATGAGGACATTAGATGTGAGGCCATCGAGGCTGTTAGGAGGTGGCTGCTGAAGTCTGCCACGAGTATGTCTGTCCCCTGCAGCCCACCTAGCAGCACAGATATAGATTTCAATACGGAGGCCTCTGTTATTATTTACAAGTTTGTGGCAGACTTGAGGTCTATTACTCACTCAGCAGGGCCTGGTATCTCGAAGAAGGAATCTCTGCCTGTTGCCCTGAATCTAGTTCAGAGGCTTCAGAGAAGGCTGGAAGAGTTTTACACGCGGCTGTTGTCCTTTAACAGCACATGCCGCAAATCTCCCTTGGGACATGCTGGATCTATCCGTGGACCTCCTCTGATACAAGTGTCACAGGAGTCTTGCCAGAGTCAGCCTCTACTGTCAACGAGTGTCTCACCAGTGTCTCTCCGAGGCCCTGGGGTGAGCCAGCTCCAACTAGACCACAGCACCAAAGAGTTTCTGAGTGAGATTCTGGTCTTTTATAAGACAGAGGACGAGCGGACAGCCTCAGCTGGAACGACGGCGTTGGATGAGTCCCTCGCTGCCAGTGAGTTTGTGGAGGACACATTATCATGGTTGAAGGAATACTCTGTCTCCTCCTCATTATCATCAGCAGAGAGTATGTTTTCCAGGGCAGTCGTTAGTGGACTGTCCAATGAGAACTTTCAGAGGCAGGCCACTGAGAACGTGAGAGACATTCTCATGGGATCAGTGAGATGCTCTCCCAGCTCGTCTAGTTCTTCCCACTACTCTGGGTCAACTACCAGTTGGCTTAGCGAGTGTGATTTCTACCAACTGCTGCCCTCCACCTCCTCTATGTCACCTGCCAGTGCTGACTCTTCAGCATCAGACCTTGTTGGCACATTTGTGAAAGGCGTTAAGAGCCTCTTCCAGGATGTAGAGTCCTCACCCAGACCCAAAGTGCTGCCGACATACTCTGTGCTCCTCAGGGGAAGTGTGGGAGGTTCCGAGGCCTCTGAGATGTCACTGGTTAGTGGGCTTAGTGCTGATGAGGTGTCGGAGGTGAGACTGTGGTCTACAGCACTGAGCATATATAGAGATCTGCAGAGGAAGCTGAGGGAATTCTTTACTCAGAGGGAGAAACAAGTTGCTGAGCAAAGCCAAAGTGTATCCATGGCTAGGGTTAGAGACAGCATTAGCCAGGTATTGGTCGCCATTCAGGTTGACATGGAGGTGAGGTCAGAGGAAATGGAGACCTTGGTGGAGCTAAGGCGATGGCACAGTGCTGTATGTTCTCTGCGAGAGGAAGTAGAGATGGTGTGCAGTGAGGGTAGTCTCACTGGAACAGATGTTGTTTGGAAGTTTCGGGATGGAGCTTCCAGTGAGGAGCTGGTAGCTACAGCGCCACTCAGGGCCGCCTCCTCTCGATCCACTACCTCCGCCCAAAGCTCCATGTTTGATAATGTGCCTTTGCCTCTCCCTGGAACTCCGTCTCCCATTGTGATTCCAGTAGAAAATAGTTTCCCCATTGTCAGAAGCACAACCATCGATCCGATGAGACTTCAGAGAATTCAGTCAGTGACCCCAAAGAGGTGATGGCCGACCTGGTGAGCATCATGATGGACCACATGGACCCGGCAGTTCTCCAAGAGGTCACTTCTCCCAACACCGACCTCAGCAAACTTGAGGAGCTGCTGTCCCAGGGGAAGATCCGCACCCTGACCAACGCCCTTGTGGACAAACTCCAGGGGCTAATATCACTGCACAGCAGCCTACCAGTGGCTGGTGGGAAGAGTGTGTCAGACAGTTTGCTGTCCAGAATGACGTGGACAGAGAAGCATGCCATGTTGTGCTCTGATCTGGTCTATTTCTTTGCGGAGGAGTCAGTGAAGCATTTGCTTCTTCCCCAGGTGATGG
This sequence comes from Argentina silus, assembly GCF_951799395.1. Taxonomy (NCBI): domain Eukaryota; kingdom Metazoa; phylum Chordata; class Actinopteri; order Argentiniformes; family Argentinidae; genus Argentina; species Argentina silus. The sequence continues at coordinate 21,796,322 of NC_139659.1, read as the reverse complement.
ACACCCTGTCAATGGGATCCGACACCAGACCAGCCTCCACAGCCTCACTCACACAGCCTCAGAGTGATGTGACTCTTCCGCAGGCTGAGCCTGTGGCAAAGAAAGGGAAATTTGGATTCCTTTCAAAGTTGAAGAGCAAGGTAAAAAAGAAACATAAAGCAGGTTTATAAGAATGCCACATTCTACATAATTCCACATTACATTCATGTAATGCAGTTTTCCAAGTTCATCATGAATATATATTCATCAGCAGTGATGTGGTGTGTTGTGAATGAAGGAGTTCAATACATTTATAGACATTTTCTGCCATTGATTCTTCTTCTGTAACAACTAATGTAGTGCCTCAAGAAGAGCAACCAGATTGTTGTCCAGCCTCCAGCCCCAGGATAGGAGGACACCAAGGTTGCCAATGATGATGGACACAGCATCGGTGAGTCACATATAGAACACATAGACCAAGAACATAATAACCAAACTAATAAAGTATTCTATTCTGCAGCTATAGGCCTAGTGAAGCTCACATGAACTCTCTCTCCTCTCTCTAGAACCCAGCACAGTGCCCACAGCTGTGACAACTCCCCATGAGGAGAGTGGAGCTTCTAAGAAGAAGCAATCCCTCCTCAAGAGGATGCTCACGGCTGTAAACAGACTTGGCCTGTGCTGCTGTCCATGCAAAAAACGCTCATCCAAGAAGACCCAATAACCGTCTTCATTCACTCAATTAAATATCATTGCATTCCATTCCTTTGGATTGTGTATTTTTCATATCTTATGAACTTGTTATGCTACTTGTTATGCTAACTGATAATTAACTGCTACAGACTTCTTCTCTTTGATCCAGTTCTGATACGTCTGGCATACACCAGCTCATAATCAGTTTACCACTAATCATAATCCGTCTGAACCGATCCACACATTATAAAGACATCTGTAGCATTACTCTTATTAAAACAACATGCAGTCCATTAAGAACATTTAGATTTGCAGCTCATTAAGAACATTTAGATATGCAGCTCTTTAAGAACATTTAGATATGCAACTCTTCAAGAACATTTAGATATGCAGCTCTTTAAGAACACCCACTGGTCATCTATGTTGCTACCATGGACGTCACATGGCACAAATGAAAGGAGTCCAACCACTAATATTAAGCTAGGTGTAGACGTAGTCACTTGTTCTGATACTAAGCTAGGCACAGACATAGTCACCTGTTATGATTTATACCTACGGGGTATGACTTAGGAGCAACCAGCTAACCTGGCATCTCTGAGACTGAGAGGTGTGTGTGTGTGTGTGTGTGTGTGTGTGTGTGTGTGTGTGTGGTAGGAGGTAGCATCTACCTGTCTGTCTGCCTGGGCTAGGAGGTAGCAGCTACCTGTCTGTCTACCTGGACTAGGAGGTAGCAGCTACCTGTCTGTCTACCTGGGCTAGAATGTAGCAGATACCTGTCTGTCTACCTGTCCTGTAAGGTAGCAGCAACCTGTCTGTCTGTCTAGGGTAGGAGGTAGCATCTACCTGTCTGTCTACCTGGGCTCGGAGGTAGCAGCTACCTGTCTGTGTATGTGGTGCAAATCATAGTAATATACAACAGTTAGGCACATTGTGTGTGGTCTTTGTTCATGTTACCTTTCTAACTTTCAAATTTTCTATGATTAACTCCAAGCAATTTAACACTCACAATGGGCACAATAAGGTCCAGAGCGACACACATTGTGAATTGGAATCATGTTATTCAATAGCCTCCAGAACTGACCTGCTCCTTAGTGGCGACAAGGTGTAACAACTGTTCTCAAAGGCATTACATCATAACAGGCTGAAACGTCAGCATTTTCAAAATTCTAAGAGAAGTAGTGACTTCGGCTTGGTATAAACTGATCAGAATAACAATAAGTGCAGGGTGTTCAGATAGAATGAATCAAATGCTAATTTCTGAAATATTTCCTGCATATTGGAATGGCCAGTGCAATCTATCAGGTTCAATGCAACATTTGCAAACTCAAACTAATATGATCATTTGAAGAAGAAGAGACCACACATAAGAGTTTGGGCATATCAATCATTCATTCATCAATAATCCAACAGCAAACAACAATTTATTTACAATGAACATTCCCTCTTGAGTTTTCATAGGCAAATCTATAGGTATCCCAGCTGTATGAAAAACTCTTAACCCCCCCCCCCTCCCCATATCATATAACATCATACAATAATACATGAAAATATGTTACACAATTCATGACGGATAAACTTGAATGGTTCCAAGGAGTGAGAGACAGTGTCCTCAATAGCTGTTGCTCTTCAATGACATGGAACGTTGTCTCGGCGAATCATTTATGTTGTTGGCAGGATATAAATAAATATGGTGAGTCTGGATTGGCTGATAGGGTTATCCTCGAACCTCTTCTCATGACGACTTCTTCCTCGGTTGGTCGCAGTACGGTACGTTCTCCAGAAGAAGGCTCTCTCTGGGTCGAAGCACTGCGGGATGACAACAAATACTCAATATGGAGGATAAACACTAGTGCACTAACATTAGAGGAAACCTATGCAAAATGAATACATGTAGGCATATTCCATAAAAAAAATCTAAAATGTGCATTATTATAGTATTTCTATAACCATATTAACCTCATATGATTATCTTATTTCATATCTATAAAAACAACCATAGAAACTTGAATGTGTTTGTGAGACTTGATCGATGGAAGAACAAAATGACTTACTAATTCTGCCCTCTTCTACATGCTCTGCTTGTATGACAGATTTCCGTAGGATCGTTTCCACGTCAGAGCCCATCTTAATCATCTGTGGACAGACAGACGACGTAATGACTTCTCTACACGACATGCCGCTTTCATGGACACAGATACAGCAAGAGCTCCTGGACTAAACCCTAGTTCACACTAAGGAGCCCAACCAAGCTGAGCCGAGTTGAGCTGTACTGGGCTAGCCTGGTTAGGTCTGCTTAGGCCTAGGACAATGTGTAAGGGAAATATTAGAGCCATCACAGGACGTTCAACCCTGTAGTGTATACAGTAAAGCCCAGAAGAAGCATCCTTAATCAATTTTCCATTGAAAAGTGCTGTTAGTCCAGGGCTTGGTTTAATCTGTGTCTAGGAAACCGCCTCTGTGTGTTCAGTCTAAAAGGACAGTTACACTGACATACAAACATATTTGAACACTAAAGCAGTTGACTTGTTTCTAAACGTTGACCAAGTGTGTCAGTCTACGCATCATCAATAGGAAACATGTTTTTGATGATGAAAGATAAATACACTCCACCTTTCTGATGTTTTCTTCTGCGGTCTCATTCTTGTTTTTTCTGAATCCCTCGTTTATCTGTAACCTTGCAGCTTTAGGAGGGGCAGAAACATAGATAATGAATCCACAAATCTGTAAATTACATGACCACATAGCCCTTTATGAATCATGACAAGAGACTATTACATCCAGTTTGTCAGTTTCAGAGCTGTTGCCCAACTTGCCCTCAAGCTGACAACTGTTGGGTATTTGACAGGCTGTATTAAGAAGACTTCTGCTAAAAGGAAACTAAGACCAATAACACAGAAACACATTTAAATGCCCCCCATTTACCTGTCAGTGCTCTGTTGTCATCTTTGAACACGTCCAGCCTGGTTCTGTGCAGTAATTTGAACACTCGGAGGACCTGTAGAAAGACACAGAATAAAACACATTCATTATTATCTTACTGTTTTGACTACACACAAGTTGCTATCACTCTCTGTATCGCCAATAGCACTGAACAGAAAGGGAGACAAGACGCTAGCTAGATAGCTCGATGCTACAAAACGTGAGCTCATGTATCCTACTCTACAGCCAGCTGGATGAGCACAAGTTATGAACGTATGCTATATACAGTCATTTTGAATGCACTGTGTAATGCTGTACACATGTCAACATCGAAAAGTTACCAGTACTAACCTTCATGCGAGACTCCATCTTGACTTTAGAGTACACAGACCGCAGCAAAGATCGTATACAAATCTCAGAGAACCAACTTCCGTTGACTTCCGCGTGTGCTGTACGGAAGTGCGGACAGGGCCAATCCAAAAATTGTCCTTCTCTTTCCGAACCAATGAACTGTCATCATTTTTAGCTTCTGAAGCCGAGATCCAAGAGCATCGGTGCGAAAGAAAACAATCGCTTCAGACGCCACGGCAGATGAGATAGCGAAGGCGCAGACTGCCCAGTCCGGCGGAGACACAATATTCGGGAAAATCATCCGCAAGGAGATTCCTGCAAAAGTATTCTATGAAGATGATCAGGTCTGCATTAATAAATTGTATTCGTATAACAATTTCCATGCAACGCCAGCCAGACTGCGCTTGCACACTTTATAAGCTTGCTATGCTAGCTATGCTATCATGCTTGCTTGCCAGCACTGCAGCACTTTGAAGTCATTAGCTAACATCTTAGCAAGGAACATTCTGATGCATTACAACATTCTTGTGCATTACAACGTTATAACGGTCACATATCATAAGAGCTATACATTAACCCAGTTGATTATGCTTTTTAGTCATGATTACATATAGTAAGGAATCAATGTAGACTAATACCAGTTTGTGTGTGTGTGTGTGTGTGTTGCAGTGCAGTGCATAGCCTTCCATGACGTTGCCCCACAGGCCCCCACTCACTTCTTAGTCGTCCCCAGAAAACCCATCGTCCAGCTGTCTAAAGCTGAGGAGGGAGATGCAGCTGTAAGTATGACAGGCACATACGCTAGCCTGCCGACTGTCCAATCACTAACACCAGGGCCTGTACTCACACAGCACCTCAGAGCAGGAGTGCTGATCTAGGATCAGGTCCCCACCTGTCCATTTGATCATATTCATTATGATCTAAAAGGCAAAACTGATCCTAGATCAACACTACTACTCTGAGACTCTTGGTGAACACTGACTCTGTTCCTCGAATCTCTCAGGGGAGGCTGGTGAAGGTAGAAATCAGAGGATGGGCTCATTGTCATGCTGCTGAGTGTCTGTGCAGGGTTTTGTTCCAGCCCCAAGACCTCCATTAGTGTCGCTGATTCAGGTGTGTTCATGTTGGTCTGGAACAAAGCCCTGCACACTGCAGCGGACTGTCGTTCTCTCAGCCAGAGTTGATGGTTGGCCTCTGCTGTTGAATAACAATGGCCACCAGATGGTGCTGTTTGCCTCAAATTGGAGACCCTGAGCCCAGTATTTCCAAAACTTTTAATCCGGATCAGAATGATCCAGATTCTGTTTTGCTATACAGGGTCAGATCGAGCTGGCCGATTTCCCCTATATGACTCAAAATCTGCCAGATTGATCTGATCCTGGATAGCAAAAAAATAATCCGGATCATTCTGATCTGGATTAAAAGTTTTGAAATACTGGGCCCAGGCCAGGGCATATTATGTTGTGCCATGACAACCATGCCTTGAGGACTTTGGCCCCATCATAAATGGAGCTCTCATGCTGCTTGACAGTCTGAAAGGAGATTTATCCAGTGAGTTTTCTCTGTAAAACCTGCAGTGACGTTCTGTTCCTGTTCATAGAGATAGGAGTGTATTCTCCCCGTTCCAGTTCCTCTGTCTGCATGTTTGTGTGTTTCTCTCCCAGGAGACAAGGCAGGTTGAAACACATGTCTCAATACACTATTCCTGTTTCACTAGCTCTCTCTTTCTGGTGACAGTGGAGGTAGAATACTTTCTCGTATTTTCAGTGTTGAAAACTGAATGAACAGAGGAACCCCGGTGGGTCCAGAGTCAAGGTGAATGCTGAAATTACAGTATTTAAACACCATTGCCACCACTGACTATTTGAATTACTTGTCTCTATCTCCCCCGCCCCCCCCCCACTCCCACCCCCTCAGCTCCTGGCTCACCTGATGTTGGTGGCTAAGAAGTGTGCCGACCAGGTGGGCCTGCCGAAGGGTTACCGGCTGATCGTGAACGAGGGTCCGGATGGAGGGCAGTCAGTCTACCACGTCCACATCCACGTCATGGGGGGACCCCCGGCTAACTGCCCTGTCCCTGCTCTCACACGCCCTGTGGACACCGTGCGTGGCAACATATAGGAGTGTTGCACCACACACACACACACACACACACACACACACATACCACCACTCATTGTCCGTCAACGACTGCTCCATACTGGGCAAGCTGGGCTGCATTCAGGAGGGAACATCGTTGTGAAACATTCGGAAACTAAATGTGTTGCGTGGAGCAGATTTATATCAGATGTAAACACATTGAATGCAGCTATCTGGAACAGAACAAGGGAGGCTAGTGGAGGCAGAAGTCGGAGGACAGGCTCTTTGTAATGCATGGAATGGAATGAGGAATGGTATCTAATAAATGTTTAATACCATTGCTCATTCCATTCCATGCATTACAATGAGCCGGTCCTCCGATTTCTACCTGCACCAGCCTCCCCTGGTACAGAATATATCCTAAGAAGTGGTATATGCCTAATTCCCACCACCCGTTGTCCCTAGGGACATGTCGAGTCAGGTGTCCTGTCAGCTCTGTTCATAATGTTATTTCTAGTATCTGCAACGTTCAGTAACGTTTCACCTTCCTGAATGTGACTCAGATAGTCCAACGCTGTCCCAAAGCTATTCTTCTTCTGTCAGTCTGTCATGTAGATGTGTACAGTCAATAAATGCACTTCCTATCCCCTTGGCTGACTGATGTCATCCTTTAGCTCACGAGGCTCGGCATGTTTGACTGACTCTGTAATGGCCTGAGAACGTTTGTGTATTTATGATGAAAGAGGAATTTAAATGTGTTCTGCATTGAGTTGGTGTTAATGCAAACATCGCTGCAGGCTTTGCCTTTTCTACTTGGGCTGTGTGGTGGCGTGTGTGTGTGTGTGTTTGTGTGTGTGGGTGTGTGAAAGAGAGAGAGAGAGCGATCGTGCCTACGGTTGCCGTAAGGGGTGTAATTATCGCTTTTCTTGAAGACTGAAATCGTGGAGTTTATTTAGCTTTTAATTACAGACTTCTCTGTCTCCGTCGTTCTCTTTGATGAAGTTTGGAGTCTTATCAGCATGTGAACAAAGAAATTAAAGGTTTTAACAAGATTCACAAGTAATCCCACACTTGTCCTGATTCGAGCTGCTTAGCCAGACTGCTTGAAGACTTAGCAATGCTCCACAAGGCCTTTCATCCTAGTCTTCATCCTAGTCGACAGTTATTATATTGTGCCTACAGATAGTAGGCCACTAGGGAGGGATGCTGAGACAAAGCATTTGCAACACACACACACACACACACACACACACACACATACACACACACATACACACACACACACACACACACACACAGTACTCAGGAACAGAACAAAGGGTTGTGTGAAGCAGGGATCTAATGTGGGTGTCTGAAATCAAGTGCTTCAGAAGAGAAGGCCCTAGTCTTGTCAGCCTATTAATATGCTAATTCGAAAGAAGTTTGCCTTTCTGCTTTTTGACAACTCATTTGGCTTCAACATAATGCATGTTGCACCCGTTAGGTTATAAATAGCTTATAAGGTTAGGTTATAAATAGCACCCTGTGTACTCTCATTATGGACTATGCCTGTTTGGAGGAAGATAATAAGCAGCGCATCCTATGACAGGTGAATGTGATTCAGCGGTGTGGTGTTATGATGGTGTTATTATGAATCTGGCAACGTGGAAAAGGAAATACGGTGTGGAAATTGGAAAATGTCACCACCTGTTAATTCACAACAGTAGACAGTACAAGATTGTCCCGCTCAGATTGTGACATTCATAAGCTACGCTGTAATAACGTTGCATGCCAACCATGACTTTGGATCAAAACCTGCATAGAAACAGAAAAACGATGCATACTCAAAAGGTGTTTTTAAAAGGTTTAAAAATGTTTCCCAGCTCTCTACTGGGGTACGGAAGTGCGGTCTCCAACGGGGTTTCCAATCGCCTTTTAACTATAATGCAGGTGATTGATGGTGATGACTGCTAACTATTTTGATAATGACACCCCAAACTCATGAAAAAGTTTATTGAAACATAAAAATAACAACAACAGTGAAAGTCGAAAGTGGCCAGCGGTAAGCTATTTGTAGTGAGGGTCAACGAGGAAACCTGACTTCTGTACCCCAGTAGAGGGGCGTGGCTTCAGATTTCCAGGATTTTAACATTTCTGGCGTGAGTATGTCAGTATGACAGGAAGTGAAGTGTCCTCGATGCTTACAGCTGAGAGGATCCTTTAGCCAACTGTTGCTTCAACCAATCATGAACCCCATTTCAACCCCATGAACCCCACTCCTTTAAATCTGCTTTTAAAGCTATACTTCCAAAACCATCACTCTCCAACTAACTAACTAGCTAACTAATTATGACTCACTCATCCAACATCCGACCACGATGGAAAGCAAGAAAAGTGAAGAAAAGGCCATATTGCCGCAGCCCAACATTAATATTTTTATGGAGCATAAATAATTGAGATGGCTTAATCTCTGATGGAGAGAGACATTAAGATTTCATGAGGCCACTTCTTCCATGCAGGGTAGCTCTCAGCCCCGGCCTATCTCCCTCCCTTCCTCCCTCCCTCCCTCCCTCCCTCCCTGCCTGTCTGCCATCCTCCTTCCCTCCCTCCCTCCCTGCCTGCCCCCTCCCTTCCTCCCTCCCTCCCTACCTGCCTGCCTGTCTGCCAGTCTGCCATCCTCCTTCCCTCCCTCCCTCCCTGCCTGCCATCCTTCTATCTTCCCTGCCTCCCACCCTCCCTCCCTCCCTGCCTCCCTCTCTCCCTCCCTGCCTCCCTCCCTTCCTGCCTAGAGGCATAAACTAGAGTGTTTGTCATCATCGAGGCATTCCAGTGGATGACTGCATCCTACCTCCGGCTCTTTGGTCGCCCACAGGACGTATCATCTTGTGTTGTGATGGATCTTTAATCTAGTGGAAGATGAATGTTTTATGCAACACTTGTCCTGTGCTACATACGCCCAACCCCAGCCTCCAACCTCCAGTCTCCAGCCTCCAGCCCCAGCCCCCAGCCTCCAGCCTCCAGCCTCCACCCTCCAGCCGAGTCTCAGCTCCCAGTCCCCAGTCTAGTCTCAGCCTCCAGCCCCAAGTCTAGTCTCAGCCTCCAGCCCCTAGTCTAGTCTCAGCCTCCAGCCCCTAGTCTAGTCTCAGCCTCCAGCCCCCAACCTCCAGCTCCTGCCTCTAGCCTCCAGCCCGCAGCCTAGTCTCAGCAACAGCTCCAGCCCTCAGCTTCCAGTCCCAACCTCCTCTCCTCCTCCAGCCCCAGCCTCAGCCCCAGCCTCCTGCTCCCTCTCCTCCCCCAACCTCCATCCCCAGCCAAGCTCAGCCCCCTCTCCTCCTCCAGTCCCAGCTCAGCTCAGCCCCCTCTCCTCCCCCAGCCTCCAGCCCCAGCCCGAGCCTCCAGCCCCCTCTCCTCCTCCAGCCCCAGCCTCCAGCCCCCTCTCCTCCTCCAGCCCTAGCCTCAGCCCCATCTCCTCCTCCAGCCCCAGCCTCCAGTCCCCTCTCCTCCTCCAGCCCCGGCCCCAGCCCAGCTCAGCCCCCTCTTCTCCTCTAGCCCCAGCCCCAGCCCCAATCCCCTCTCCTCCTCCAGCCCCAGCCCCAGCCCAGCTCAGCCCCATCTCCTCCTCCAGCCTCCAGCCTCAACCCCAGCCCCAGTCCCCTCTCCTCCCCCAGCCTCCAGCCTCAGTCCCCTCTCCTCCTCCAGCCTCCAGCCTCAGTCCCCTCTCTTCCTCCAGCCGCAGTCCCAGTCCCCTGCCTGCCTTCCTGGCATCTTATGAGAACCAGTGTTGCACAATTCTAGGACAAACACCATGGCCAACCTTAAATAATGAATTTTGGTGTTGCTATAAATAAAACTAGCATAGGGACTTGTCTAAATCTTGACACCCATGAAAGTGTAGTTGATGCTTAGGAGCCAGGGGCCACTTTGTTCAATTCAGTAAACGCAATATACTGTACAGTGTATGGCAATAGCTAAACCTTGTCCTCTGATTGGCTGGTGTAGACGGTAGAGGGTGATGGCTAGGGGACCGATTTGGGGAGGAGAGACCGGGGTTACCTTGAGAAAACTCCGGGAAGAAGGATGTCCAAGCCAAAGAAAGAAGGAATACACCCATCCAAAAATACGAACTTCATTGAGTATTATCTCCTCAAACACACACACACACACACACACACACACACACACACACACACACACACACACACACACACACACACACACACACACACACACACAAACCTAACAGCCCTAACCCATAACATTTACAAGTCCTGAATAAAACGGAACATTTGACAAGGTGTAATTAAATGATACGTTACGTATGAATGGCTGTCACAAAAAATGCATTTCATCACGTCTCGTCTGAGCGGCGCGCGAACAGGGGCGATCCGATAGAGCGGTCGGCGTTCGTAGCGGATAGGGACGTTTATAGAGCCATAAATCCACGGCGGGGATATAGACCGGGACAGCCGTAACTCAGACCTGCTCCTGTCCCAGGCCTGGTCTAATCACAGTCACGGCCGGGGCAGCAACCCCACGTGTGTGTAGCAGGTCAGAGGACACACTGCAGCAGGTGATGGATCGTTACGACCCTGTCAGGCGGGAAATAGATTTGATCGGATGAGTCATCTGGGAAGGAAGGTCTCAGGCTGTGTTTCAGTCAGAGGCCGGCGGTAGAGGCAGAAATAATCGGAGGACGGGCTCATTGTGATCCACGGAATGGTATGAGGAATGGTATGAAACAAGTTCCTCATTCCAGTCCATGCATTACGATGGGCCCGTCCTCCGATTTCAGCCACCACTGGTTTTAATATCCACACTAACATAAGCTACTGCTCAGACTGCAGGGCCAGTATGTGTTATGTATGCCAGACATGTTGTTAGACTGCAACCTCTGTGACACAGGGATAACTGCCAACACCGACGGGATATTAAGCCTCTCTATCTTCAAGGGAGAGTTTTTCATAGGCTGTATACGGTTAACTTCTCAAATATATATATTATGATTCATTTATTTCCCTGCCTTTTTCAATTATGATGAACGTATATTAATGTATAAACGATATATGAATGATGACAAGAATATTTATCGCGTGGCAGGCTTACAGTAACAGTACATTAGTCTTTCAATCATTTGACACATGCTGTATTTATTTACGATGAGGTAATAGCATTTCGCTGATTGAACTGGTTAGCCGACCAAGTCAATCCTCGCAACAATCACTCACAGCTCTGAAACAGTCTTGAAATGTGTGTGTGTGTGTGTGTGTGTGTGTGTGTGTGTGTGTGTGTGTGGTGTATGTGTGCGTGTGCGTGCAGGGTTGGGTGTGTTTGTGTGTGTGTGTGTGCGTGTGCGTGTGTGTGTGTGTGTGTGTGTGTGTGTGGGGTTGGGTGTGTGTGTGTGTGTGTGTGTGTGTGTGTGTGTGCGGGGTTGTGTGTGTGCGTGTGCATGTGTGTGTGTGTGTGTGTGCGCGCGCGTGTGTGTGTTTGTGTGTGTGTGTGTGTGTGTGTGTGTGTGTGTGTGTGTGCGCAACACTCCTTCATGTTGCCACGCATGATGTCCACAGGCGTGCAAGTTATGGACAGAGGGCTCTGATTGGTTGAGAGGGCTGAGAGTGAGAGATGTATGTTCACTGCTCCCATACTGGTTGATTTATGAGGTCTCTCTAGTGTTTTAAATCACTCATTCACTCACACACACACACACACACACACACACACACACACACACACACACACACACACACTAACCCTAATGGACCCACACTTGGCTGATCAGAGAGTGGTTTTATTCCCTGATTAATCAAGTCTGCTGCTCGACCTCAGACTGGTACAACACTCTGCCTGCGTCTCACTGACCATCAGCCTGTCTGTGGCAGGGGAGGCTGGTGGAGGAAGAAATCAGAGGACAGGCTCATTGTAATGAATGAATAAGGAGTGATATCTAACACGTTTTTTTATACCATTGCTCATTCCATTCCATGCATTACAATGAGCCAGTCCTCCGATTTCTACCTTCACCAGCCTCCTGTAATACAGAATCTATCTATCTATCTATCTATCTATCTATCTATCTATCTATCTATCTATCTATCTATCTATATTCGGAAAGTATTCAGACCCCTTCACTTTTTCCACAATTTGTTGTGTTATAGACTCAATTTAAATTAAAATGGATTAAATTAAAATAATTTGCCATCAATCCACACACAATATCCCATAATGACAAAGCAAAAACAGGTTTTTAGAAATTTCAGTAAATTTATTAAAATTGAAATACAAAAATACCTCATGTACATAAGTATTCAGACCCTTTGCTATGACACTCTTAAAATGAGCTAAAATGCATATGTCATCAACAAATCACTCAATAAGTTGAACTGAGACCATCTTAATGCAAGGATAATAGTTCATATCATTTTGGAATTAATATCTTTGTTTTTATAGGGTCTCAGATTTGCATAGGAATCAATTACGCACTGTGTAGATTAGGATGTCACTACCAACTCAGCAAATTTCATAATTTTCTTTTGATCCTGACAAACTCCCCAGTCCTAAAAATGTGTTTTCTCTTTGTCATTCAGGGGTATTGTGTGTGGATTGATGGCAAATTCTTTTACTTTAATCCATTTTAAATTGAGTCTATAACACAACAAAATGTGGAAAATTTAAGGGGTCTGAATACTTTCCGAAGGCACTTTATATCTTGTCAGCTCTGTTCATGATGTCATTTCTAGTATCTGCAACATTCAGTAATGCTTCACCTTCCTGAACGTGACTCAGATAGTCCAACGCTGTCCCAAAACTACTCTCTTCAGTGTCAGTCTGTCATGTCGATCTGATGGGAAGAGATATGTACGGTCAATAAATGCACTTGGAATGGAATGGAATGAGGAATTGTATCATGTAAGGAGGAATGGTATCAAACACATGTTTGATACCATTCCTCATTCCATTCCATGCATTACAATGAGCCCGTCCTCCGATTTCTACCTCCACCAGCCTCCCCTGGCTTGTCGGAGGAGAGTGTTGTAGGCTGTCCATGAGCTGAGGGAAGCGGGGGTGCAAGGTGCTCAACTAGAACAAGACTTGATTCCTGAATAATTATGGGGCAAAGTGAGGAGAGAGGAGAAGGCTCACAGGAGGTTGAATCCCTGTTCTACTTGATCATTCATCTCACATCTGTAGGAAGCTGGTAGAAACAGCACACATCCCAAGAGGTTGACATGGGGAGTCTGTTGAATCTCCATACAACTGTACCTGATACCTGATACTTGTTCCTACGTGATGTAGCATAACCTCTTCCCCAGGCTATTGCGCACAACGTATATAAGCCTGGAATAACATTGACTCAAACCTGGCCTTAGTGGGAGTGAATTTACTTTGAGTAAAGTGTTTGTTATTATTTGATTTCAGCGAATCACATGGCTGCGAGGTGTAGTTCCAAATCAGAAACGTGTGATGTGCAAGCACTGGGGGGGAAGTGCTGTGGGAGATGATTGATGTGAGGTAAAGCCAACAGTTATGCGCTGTCCGTTTTTTGACAGTCTTTCTATTGGCTTAAAGAAGGCCAAGTTTGACGTGTTGGTCCTCCAGACCTTTCTGGTATATGGGTGTAAGTGTCTGGCAACAAGATTACTTTCAATATGACTAAGATTACATTCTAAGTGTGTTGAAAGAACATCTGAAATAATCTATTATAAGTATACTTAAATATAAATTAGGAGGGGTCCATTTAACATATTTCAAATATAGTTAATATGCTAAACCTACCTAATTTATAATTTAATATATACAACTTAAATACAGTTTAAGCTGGGTAATTTTGGTGTCCTTCAAAATACTGTAAGGTTGTTGGAAATCTGCCACCTCTGGTCACCGCTGCAAAATTCTATCCTCCCGAAAGTGTCTGGGAATGAGACTAGATTTAGCATTACCTGGGCATCACAACAACAATGAAACTGCAGTACAGTACCCCCAGGGTAGGCGGTTGAAGTCCATAACAAAATTTAATTACTCCTCAGTCATAAAATTATTGCAATTTCGATCTAATCACAAACTTTCTCATCTTTGCAACATTGATTTAAGTAACTGTTGTTTGTGAAGTTCTGTTCTGTTCTGTCATTCGTCTTTTGTTCAACTAACAATTTACTTCTTTCCTATACTACAGAATATCTCCCTCCCTCTCTCTCTCCCGCCCTCTCTCCCTCCCTCTCTGATTGCGTGTTGATTACATTTGATTGGCTCACACAGAATGATGTGAGGGGGCAAGCATCTCTTTAGTAAGCCTTTTAGTCAAAACAGTCATTTCCTTGAGCAGATTCAAGTTTTAAAAGTCGCCACTTCTAATGATAAGTAGCTTTGTTCTGTCTGTCGACGACTCTTCAGGCGGAATAAGAACAGTGACTCACACACTCACACTGTGCTCTGTCCCAGTCCTCTGCCATTCTCTCTGAAGTGTGCACTTGTGTACTCCCCCACATGGATCTAAAAGCATAGGGAAGGGGGCGAGCTTGGACTGGAGGGAGTTTGCAGCACATCTCTTCCAGCAGTCCGGTCCTGTCACATTAGTCAGTGTGGGCGAGTGCAGAAGTGGAGGACTTCAGAGAACAGGGCAGGGGAATTGAGGCACAGTGATGATCTCTGAAGATCAGTTCTCAGTTTCTCCTTCAGAAGGAACAGATTACCAACAGGGACAGATTGCTCCCCTGCCTCCCTCTCTCCTCTCCTTTCCTCTCTCATCATCCTCTGCTCCCCCCCCCCCCCTCACTCTCTGTGATTGAGTTGGGCCAACAACAGCTTTTCCCCATGTTGCTGTGACTCACTTTCTTGTTAATCTCTAATCTTTCTTTTGCCTCCCCTGAGACAGACAGACACACACACACACACACACACACACACACACACACACACACACACACTTGCATGTCTATAGACCCACTTGACCATGTCAGCATAGCGTCTATCCATAGCCTGTAAACACACATGTGATTCCTTTGTCATTAGCCTATTAGTCTATACACTATCTATGGCCATAGCCTTGTCACTACTTGTCACTACTACCCAGTAGATCACAGCAGAGCTCAGAGGCTGGCCTTATCCCACAGAGGAGGGCATAGAGGGCAGAGCAGCTTAGGCTGACCCAACAGACCATGGAAAGGCTAGAGGTTCAGAGGTTAGAGGTTCAGAGGTTAGAGGTTAGAGGTTAGAGCTTCAAAGATTAGAGGTTCAGAGGTTAGAGGTTCAGAGGTTAGAGGTTTAGAGGTTCAGAGGTTAGAGGTTCAGAGGCCAGATGTTCAGAGGCCAGAGGCTAGACATTCAGAGGTTATAGGTTCAGAGGGTAGAGGTTCAGAGGTTAGAGGTTCAGAAGTTAGAGGTTCAGAGGCCAGATGTTCAGAGGCTAGAGGTTCAGAGGCTAGAGGTTAGAGGCTAGAGGTTCAGAGGCTCGAGGTTCAGAGGTTAGAGGCTAGAGGCTAGAGGTTCAGAGGTACCAGTAAGAAAAGGCTAGCTAACCTGACCTTCCTCCAGGGGACAGACACACCAACAAGCCTGTCTCTCAGCATCAGTTGACAGAGACTGGACATACACATAGTGCACATACCTATCTATAACCCTAGACTAGACATACACATACTGCACATACCTATCTATGACCATAGGCCTAGCATCCCCAGGGGACAGTCCTATAGACTGGACATACACATACTCTACATGCCTACAGTTAAGTCTGGAAATATTTGGACAGTGACACAATTTTCATAATTTTGGCTCTCTACTCCAGACTTTCAGCTTTAATTCAAGGGGTTGAACAAAAATATTGTATGAAATGTTTAGGAATTGCAACCATTTTTATACACAGTGCCCCATTTTCAGCAGCTCAAATGTAATTGGACAAATTAACATAATCATAAATAAAATGTAGGATTCTCGACAATACCTTGTCGAGAATCCTTTGCAGGCAATGACTGCCTGAGGTCTGGAACCAATGGACATCACCAAATGCTGGGTTTCCTCCTTTGTGATGCTTTGCCAGGCCTTTACTGCAGCTGTCTTCAGTTGTTGTTTGTTCGTGGGTCTTTCTGCCTTTAGTTTTGTAATCAGCAAGTGAAATGCATGCTCGATCGGTTTGAGATCAGGTGATTGACTCGGCCATTGCAGAATATTTCACTTCTTTGCCTTAAAAAACTCCTGGGTTGCTTTTGCAGTATGTTTTGGGTCATTGTCCATCTGTACAGTAAAGCACCGTTCAATGAACTTTGCTGAATTTGGCTGAATCCGAATCTTTAGAATTCATCCGGCTGCTTCTGTCTTCTGTCACATCATCAATAAACACTAGTGACCCAGTGTCATTGGAAACCATGCATGCCCATGCCATTACACTGCCTCCACCATGTTTTATAGATGATGTGGTATGCTTCGGATCCTGAGCAGTTCCAAGCCTTCTCCATACTTTTTTCTTCCCTTCATTCTGGTACAGGTTGATCTTACAGGTTTCATCTGTCCAAAGAATGCTGTTCCAGAACTGGGCTGGCTTTTTTAGATGTTTTTTGGCAGTCTAATCTGGCCTCTCTATTCTTGAGGCTTATGAATGGTTTGCACCTTGTGGTGAACCCTCTGTATTTGCTCTTGTGAAGTCTTCTCTTTATGGTAGACTTGGATAATGATATGCCTACCTCCTGGATAGTGTTCTTCACTTGGCTGGATGTTGTGAAGGGTTTTTTCTTTACCATGTGAAGGATCCTGCGATCATCCACCACTATTGTCTTCTGTGGACGTCCAGGCCTTTTTGTGTTGCCGAGCTCACCAATGCATTCTTTTTTTCTCAGAATGTACCAAACTGTTGATTTTGCCACTCCTAATGTTGCCACTATGTCTCTGATGGATTTTAGTTTTTGCAGGATGGCCTGTTTCACTTGCACTGAGAGCTCCTTTGACCGCATGTTGTGCGTTCACAGCAACAGCTTCCAAATGCAAATGCCACACTTGGAATCAACTCAGACCTTTTACTTGCTTAATTGATAAGGAAATAACAAAGGAATAACCTGTCCATGAAACAGCTTTTGAGTCAGTTGTCCAATTACTTTTGGTCCCTTGAAAAAGAGGGGGCTACATATAAAAATTCCTAAACCCTTCCTCCAATTTGGATGTGAACACCCTCAAATTAAAACTGAGAGTCTGCACTTCAAGCCTTATAACTGTAACGTGAATATGTTTTGGTAAACAGCTAAAATAACAAAAATTGTGTCAGAGTCCAAATATATATGGACCTAACTGTATGTATGGCCATAGGCCTAGCATCCCCAGGGGAGAGTCCTATAGACTGGACATCCATATGCAGATCTATCTATGGTCAAAGTCCTAAGTATGAGCGAGGCCAGAAAGGGAGGCCTGGTTAACAGACAGAGGCTGTATAATCCCTCAGAGGACAGGACCCAACGACAGGGCTGTCACTGGTCGACCTTGCTGTGTCCACACAGAGACCCCAGGGGGGTGTTCTCTGCTGTTACCTTCCATACATCACCCATGACTACACCCAATACAGATACGCTCTAATGTAGTTATGGGCATTAACTTTTTAATACATTAGAGGAGAAAGCAACGATAATCCATTTTTGCAATTCGTTTAAACTTTTCTGAGTCATTAATTTCTTTCTCTCAACTCAATATTGAGATAAACAATTACCTGTAGAATTAATGGAAAAGAGAGGACTTAATATAACTTGTTCCTAATGTTATGCAGCTGAAATGTGTAAATTAATTTTCTGGATGGAAACTTACAGCTGCAGAAAGGTCCCTGCATTGAGGGATACAACTGTGCTGGGCAGGGTTTGAACCTGGGTCACCCATGTGGATGACCCCAAGCATCTACCATTAGGCCAAAAGGATTTCCTCAAGGCTGGGTTTGAACCTGGGTCTCCCACGTGGAAGACTCTAAACATCTACCATAAGGCCAAGAGGACTTCCTCAAGTTTCCATGTCTCAAGCAGGGCTATATCTCATCACGAGAATGTGACTCCAAATCACCTCCGCTACACAACAACTCATTTAAGTTGCCTTTGAGCCCAAAACATTTCCCTGAAAACCCTCCTGTACCCAAACGGACATTATTTGTTATTTGTCCTGTGATGCAGCAGATTTTAGCGAAGCCTCAACCAGACCTTTGAATAAATCACTTTCCAGAACGAGGCTCTGACAGACTCACAGTTGAATAAAACTGCCCTCGATGATGTTGTTGTGAATTTAAGGGGCTGTTCAGGTTGGGTGTAGCCGACCGTGCCGACTAAAGCTTGCATGTCAGAACATCGATGTAAATTAGTAAATTAAATCAAGGAGGCAAAGCGATCCACGGGGAAATTTTCTTTACTGCTAATTACATTAGAGGTCAGGGGGTTGCTGGAGGAGTACATGACTATTAGACCTATGGCTGTTTAAAGATACATTAAGCTGAAGACAAAACTAGAGTCCCCTAGCTTCCTACTGTACCTCAGCGAAACACACACACACACACACACACACACACACACACAAACATGCTTGGATGCACACACGCACACACGCACGCGCACACACACACACACACACACACACACACACACACACACACACACACACACACACACACACACACACACACACACACGAGTAACCTTGCTTGAGACCCGAAGCCTTGCCTGAAGTTCTGAACCAATGCCTAAGCTTTTTTTTTTTTAAGTTACGCAAGGTTTGAGATCAGTGTCTCTCTCTGCAGGTTCTGGAGAAAGACAAGACATAGAATTAATATACTGTGTCAGAGTTTCCATTCTAATGGAGTTTTAATTGCTTTGTTAATGCAATTAACAGGGGGTTGATTGGAGTGGTGCTGACTGGGGATTATTCTTTTGAAGAGTCAGACACAAAGAGGACCTGTTTGACTGACTGACTCTGCCTCACCCGGCCTGAGCTGAAACTCAATTAATTCTTGAGAGTGACAGTGATAGTCCTCCAGTCGTATACAACAACTCTACAGATAGACAGTCCTCCAGTCGTATACAACAACTCTACAGATAGACAGTCCTCCAGTCCTATACAACAACTCTACAGATAGACAGTCCTCCAGTCGTATACAACAACTCTACAGATAGACAGTTCTCCAGTCCCATACAACAACTCTGTAGATCGTCCTCTGGTTGTACAAAGCTACTATAGATGAGTACATATAGTCCTCCGATCATTTCTCTTTCCAGTCCATGCATTGCAATGAGCGGGTTCTCCGATTTCTACCTCCACCAACCTCCCCTGCCATAGACAATAGCAGAAAGTCCACTATGAACTAATATTGAATTCAAGCCCAAGTCAGAGTAATTTCTGTGGAAAGAGAGACGCAGGCCTGCAGGCAGGCTTGGATGTGGAACAGCTACCGGTTGACCACTATTTTGGATCTTAAGCCTCACATCAGTTGTGATGTTTGGGGTGCCAAGTGTTGCCCAGCGGGGATGATTAGGCCCACTGCCACTGACTCAGTAACACAACTCTGGTATTAGCGTGTGCGTGTGTGTGTGTGTGTGTTTGCGTCCATGCACGTGTGTGTGTGCATGTGCATAGACGAGTTGTGTGTGCTTGTGTGTGTGGGTGCATGGATATGCGTAGACATGCTTATGTGTGTGTGTGCATGGATATGCGTAGACATGCTTATGTGTGTGTGTGTGTGTGTGTGTGTGTGTGTGCATAGACATGCTTGTGTGTGTGTGTGTGTGTGTGTGTGTGTATCTGCGTGTGTGTGTGTGCATAGACGTGCTTGTGAGTGTGTGTGTGTGTGTGCGTGCGTGCACGCGCGTAGACGTGCCTGTGTGTTTGTGCGTAGACGTGCTTGTGTGTGCGAGGGTGTGTATAGAGCCAGCAGATACATCACCTTGAGCCGGCGATGGCAGTGGGCCAAGTAAGAGAGGACAAAGGCAGAGCATTCTATTACTGCATTCTCCTGCAACAGAGAATGAGACAGACAGACGGTAACTGAGAACATATTCAGTCTTGCTGCAGCGACCTCAGAGAAAGTCCTAAGCATAGGGATGAATACTCCAAATGAATTGTGTTCTGTGAGTGTGTCTCTATAGGTCTATTCTACCACAGTTAATAGAAGAGTGTGTAACATTGAGATGAACCAGCTAGTGTCTTTTACGGAGGAAAATGAAGAGACAGTACAGTTACCATCAGCGGCATGCTTCCAGGTTGTACGTCGGCGGCAGCTGATAAAAAAAAAAAAAAAAAGACTTTATTACAGCGCTTCCAAACTATTTCGGGGAAGATAAAGAAGAAATATTGCTCAGCTACTTTTGTCCGTAATGTGTCTGGTGGGTTTTGCTAATTAAACTATCTCCCTGGTCCCCATGCTCATAAAGATACGCTGCTATCTCCAGATCATGTACAGTAATGGATGGCCTGCTCAGGTATTTCATTAAAATTAGGGTATTACAGTAGCTGGAGATGCTTGGTCCTACATGATGATGGATAACAAACTGAGATACCCTGATAATTCATAATTTTCTTCTCTCGGACCGTGTTTGAGAGGATCCATTTTGAGCAGTTGCCGATCAGTGCCTTTCCATACCTGTTACATGATGGGGATCAAATCTGTCCGACTTGCTAAAGCTGACTTTCGGTTTTATGGTTGCGTTACGTGGTGATTATTAGAGAATTCAGATGGCGTTTTATTGAGGCTTTCAATCGCCGCTACGTTTTCAAGCCATCCAGTCAGAATTGCACTTCATTGTACAACTTGAGACTGCACAGATCGACTGCCCCTGCCTGTTCTTGCCTAGCCTCGCCTAGACTCGCCTGAATTCTAGTCGGGTTCAGATCTTGAACTCAAACAAGCCCAGTGATGAATGAGGCCCAACAGACGACCTTGGTTATTAAAATGAAATGATGGTTTGATGTAACTGTCCTGGCCTAATATGACATCATTAATCATCGCCACACAGTTAATACACTTTGATTACATTGGTTCTCATGAGTCTCGGTAGTTCATCTCCATCTAATTGACTGAGTTGAAAGTTACTGTAGGACGATATGCGGCATGAGTATGAGGGAGTAACATTAATTTCAGTATTTTAATAAATAAAGAGAGTCGCTGGGTGACTGTTTAACTTTGAGGTCATGAGTTATCTTGGACAATATCATACTGCAATGGACTACTAAGCTACAGTGCCGTGCACAATGACATGAACTTGAGCTATCTCTTATGTAAAAACAGAAATATTGTCATGTACCAACACATATACCCTTGACATGACTAACATAAGCTGCAACATCCTCATCATGAAATTAATCAATTCATAGACAGGTAATCATTACACAGTCACATGTCAATCAATGTAAACCTTCAAGAACCTGTAGTAGTATTCCTTGGTTGGTTGTCAGGCACAACCTCTACCAATGGAGTCCTGATTGGCCACAGCCGATTGTGATGGAGTCCTGATTGGCCACAGCCGGTTGTGATGGAGTCCTGATTGGCCACAGCCGGTTGTGATGGAGTCCTGATTGGCCAAAACATCCAGCCTTCCAGCACATTCCTTCCCTCCTCACATTCATTAAAGCCTACTGCCCAACATGCCATCTCTCTATTTCTCTTTCTTCATCTCTCTCACACTCTCTCTCTTGCTGACCCTCTCCCCCACTCTCTATCTCTATTTCTTCGTCTCTCTCACCCTCTCCCTTCCCCTCATTCTGATCTCTGAGCTGTTTTCCTCCTGGTCAAGGACAGATGCTGCTATTGCTTTCATCTGGCACACGCACACGCACAATTTGGGGTGAAGAGCCCGGATAGCTCCCAGCTTTGGCACAGTCGGTAGAGCATCAGACTTTTAATCTGAGGGTCCAGGGTTCGAGTCCCTGTTCAGGCAGACGTTCCTTTGGCTGCTAGATCGACCACATCCTTACATGTAAGAGACTGTTCATCTACATCTCCATCTCCATGTGTAGTCAGTGACTTTGTTTCTGTGGCTCAGTTGGTAGAGCATGGCGCTAACAACGCTTAGGATGTGGGTTTGATTCCTGCTGGGACCATATATACTAAAATGTATGCACTCACTGCAATGTCAGTCACTTTGGATAAAAGCGTCAGCGAAATGGCATACATATGGTATTGAGAGCGCCTGATGTCCATTGGGACATTGACACGTTTCTCCCCAGAGAGGAATAAGGACACCAAGACATTATAGCTGTCTTCCACTGTACACTGGCATACAGGTGTGTTCACTGAAAACCCCTGAGAGAACGCAACATTGTCCTCTGTCTTCTGATTGGTCCTCTCCATTTCAGTGCTTCCTAGTTTGTCTCCCGTGAGGCAGCAGAGTGGAGGTTGTTTGCCACGTATCATTATTAATATGTTGAATGGTTCTAGAATCCAGGGCACCCTCCGGCGACAGGAAAAATGTGCTTTACAGTTTTTCCCAGTCGTTTAAACACGTTTCCTGAAACTATAGCTCAATTTCTCAAAACTCTAAACTGAAAAGAGTTAAACATTTTGTCAAACTCCACAAATCTCTTGCAAAAATGAAAAACACTACAGTAAGAAAATGTTTTCTTGACTGTCTTTCTGGGGCTGTAATGATGAAATCAGTGCACAAATACAAAAAGCTAACAAAGCAAATATTTCTTTGTTAATGTAATACAGTAAAATGTTCAGCTGACTGAACTGATTGCAAAAAAATAAAATAAAAATAAATAATGCGGTGAAACGGATCAACATGTAAATCAGTCCGCATCCTGTCTCCGATCCTAATCAGGCCAGAGGACCTCATCTACATCGCCTGCGGTGTTCTCCCTGGCCAAGCAGCGGGAGAAAAAGCGACTGGCGTGCGGATCCACCCCTGGCATGCATCTGCGTGGATGTCGTCACACGCCTCCCCCATTGCCTGGAGTAGGGCCACACGCTCATGGGGGTTGTGGTTATATACCTTCCACTGCCATGCTGAAAATAATTCTTGGATTGGATTTAGAAATGGAGAATATGGTGAGATGTAGAGAACTCTGGTCCCTCTGGTCCCTCTTCCTGTGGGGGATGAGGATATTCCTGAGTGCATCAAGGAAGGTTAGCAGACAGGCAGTGTTGTAGGGACCAAGGTCGGCATGGTGATGGGGTGACCCCACAGTGACCAATGGCTGCGCACCTGGTCACATTTCCCCCACGCAGGCCAGGGACATTGACGATGGCACGGTTGCCAATGATGTTTCTCCCCCGCCGCCTGGTCCTGGTCAGGTTGAACCCTGCCTCGCCAATGAATATGTATTCATGTGGAGCAGCACTGGCATCAAGTTCAAGAACTCTCTTGAAAAAAAAAAAGACCGTATCAGAGAAAATTACCATATCAGACAATAGGCCTACATACAGGAACACTGAAGTGCATAGTGACCAGTTATAGGCCTACATACAGGACCAGCTATAGGCCTACATACAGGACCAGCTATAGGCCTACATACAGGACCAACTATAGGCCTACATACAGGACCAACTATAGGCCTACATACAGGACCAGGTATAGGCCTACATACAGGACCAGCTATAGGCCTACATACAGGGCCAACTATAGGCCTACATACAGGACCAACTATAGGCCTACATACAGGACCAACTATAGGCCTACATACAGGACCAATTATAGGCCTACATACAGGACCAACTATAGGCCTACATACAGGACCAGGTATAGGCCTACATACAGGACCAACTATAGGCCTACATACAGGACCAACTATAGGCCTACATACAGGACCAACTATAGGCCTACATACAGGACCAACTATAGGCCTACATACAGGACCAACTATAGGCCTACATACAGGACCAACTATAGGCCTACATACAGGACCAGGTATAGGCCTCCATACAGGAGCACTGAGGTGCATAGTGACCGGTTATAGTAGTAGTAGTAGTAATAGTGACGTGTCTATACAGAGTATTGAAAGGATGAGGTCAGTTACAGTAACCTGCTGCACTCACTTGCACATATAGGTAACGTAGCTCCTTCACTGTGTCAGCGCTGCGCTCAAAACGGTACGAGATATAACTGTTTAATTCGAAGCTGGTGTTTCTTTAGCACACAATCTATTGTAGACAGGCTGACCTGGTCAATGTTTGGGAAGAGGACACTGTCTTGTATGACTCCGTCTTTCATTTTCCTGAGTGTAATGGCATTATTAGCCAACACCATGTTGATGATGGTGGCCTCTTGCTCATCTGGAAATTTCCGGCCTCTGCCGCCTCTTGCTGGTCCTCTTTCTATTCTGTGAAAAGTATACAGTAAAGGCTACACATATTTCATAAATGTAAGACAAAACAACATTACACTGTACATTTCTCTCAGCACTGTGGATATCCATAGAAACCATAAAGTTCCATGACTGTAATTACTGTGGAGAGTATAGAAGACTACTGAAGTGGTTACTTACCTATTCTCATCTCTAAATGCCCGGATAACTGAGGCTACCGTGAAGCGGCTCAAATTCGGCTGGACTCGCTGCCCAGCTTCGGTCATTGTTAGGCCATGATTGAGTACACGGTCAACCAAAGTTCCGCGGATTTCATTAGAAATATTGGCTCGCCTTTCTCTTCCTCCTCCTCCTCCTCTTCCTCCTCTTACTCTCTGTTCTCCATGCTGCTCCATTTTTTCCCCAACACAGTAGAGGTGTCCTGTGAGGCCTCTTTTATGCTCTGACACATGATTGAAGTGTTTTGCCATTTGAGTTTGAACAGGTGAGAAGTGAGTGAGACCAATTGGTAATTAGGGTGTGGCATTTTGAAGGCCAGTGTTTTCCAGGTGAACAAAGTGTGCTAAATGATGCGGTTTGTGCTTAGACTTTTGCAAAAATGTGATTTAGAATTTGTCTTTGAGTGAAAACACTGGAATTGTGCTGAGAGTTTAGCAGTCTGGAGTCTTGTTGTTGATACACGAGTTTCAAGTTTTCAGAATTGTGTGCATAGTTCCTTTTTTCGTGTGTATACAATGGAGAAAAACTGTAATGTGCCGCAATTATAGGACAATTATGCAATTATGTTAATTCATAATTATGTCAACATAACAAGAAATTGACATGATAGGCAGGCGTGCACACACACACACACACACACACACACACACACACACGCACACACACACACACACTGACATTACTAATGGCAACAATTTCCTGTGCTGCTGAATCTTAAGCTTCCATCAAAAGCACAGAATTAAACATTGCGACATTAGTCACAGTCACGTGAACAGATAATCAGCTGATGTGTGACTGTAATTGCCACACATTAATCAAGTATCATTTAGCTGTGTTCTTCACAGAACATGACAGAGATATTGTTATCAATGGTTAACCTGAGTAATAGAGCTTATGGGCGTACCCACACACACTGATCTGGGTGTCCATCAATCCCTGCCTTGCCTTGGTGAGTGTATATCACACACACACACACACACACACACACACACACACACACACACACACACACACACACACACACACACACCTCTTGATAAACAGTGAGTGAAGGTAGGTAGCTATAAGTCTTCCTGGACCAGGTTATATGTATAAGGAACGGCTACGGTGGCCCAGGAGGGACAGATCTCCTAGCTCCTACCTGAACAGGCTACAGTAGCCCAGGAGGGACAGATCTCCTAGCTCCTACCTGAACAGGCTACAGTAGCCCAGGAGGGACAGATCTCCTAGCTCCTACCTGAACAGGCTACAGTGGCCCAGAAGGGACAGACCTCCTAGCTCCTACCTGAACAGGCTACAGTAGCCCAGGAGGGACAGATCTCCTAGCTCCTACCTGAACAGGCTACGGTGGCCCAGGAGGGACAGATCTCCTAGCTCCTACCTGAACAGGCTACGGTGGCCCAGGAGGGACAGATCTCCTAGCTCCTACCTGAACAGGCTACGGTGGCCCAGGAGGGACAGATCTCCTAGCTCCTACCTGAACAGGCTACGGTGGCCCAGGAGGGACAGACCTCCTAGCTCCTACCTGAACAAGCTATGGTGGCCCAGGAGGGACAGACCTCCTAGCTCCTACCTGAACAGGCTACAGTGGCCCAGGAGGGACAGACCTCCTAGCTCCTACCTGAACAGGCTACGGTGGCCCAGGAGGGACAGACCTCCTAGCTCCAACCTGAACAGGCTACGGTGGCCCAGCAGTCCTAGGGACAGATCCACAGAGATAGAAGAGTAGAGGGGCAATGACATTCAATCCATCCATTGTTCTAAATCGATAGACAGATCTCTTTCATTAACATGTAAGCCTGTCGCTCTGAAGGGAAATCATCTCATTAGCTTGTAGACTACGATGCCGTTCTGCTAATGTTGCAGAGGCAGCGGCCAGCTTGGGTGTGTGTCTCACACTGATACGTTTGTTTACGTACATTCAGTCCTGACGAGACATCAGGGGAGGCTGGTGAAGGACAGGTGGAGGACGGGCCCATTGTAATGAACGTTCCATTTTAGAACAACATACTTCAGCTTGTCCCAGTAGGCCGTTTTTTTTTTCTTTTTGCAGATCTCTAGAATAACTAACTGCCTCATTGCTGCTTTACAGTCGTCTTGCATTCATTTATATTGAAATTATGCATTTACATGCTACACTACTCTTAACCACAAACTGTATGTGTTTGATGTTTCCCATTAAGGCTCCGAGTGGGGCCAAAGAGGCATGTCTAATGTCTTGTATAAACGCTAAGGAGGCTAAATGCTAATTCATGATAATGTACGAGTTAAATGACTGCTTTGTAGTGCTAATTAGGTAACATGAGTACCGAATATAGCTAGCCCTCTTCTTTGAAGTGTGAATCATATATATATATATATGTGTGTCATATTTACATACTGTTGGTTTATAATTACATTATTGTTTATACACATTTGGAAAAATACCGTAATCAACATATTTTGGTTTTCCCCTTGAGGAGTCAAAATGGCGTGATCAAAAGCTCATTCTAGTGAGTCTATAGGTCTGTTTAACTGCCAGGAGTTAACATGCAGCTTTACTGAATCAAGTCTAATTGCTGCTCACAGTCTGACCTTGGCGAGAGAGAGAGAGAGAGAGAAGAGAGAGAGAGAGAGAGAGAGAAGAGAGAGAGAGACAGAGAGAGAGAGAGAGAGAGAAGAGAGAGTGAGAGAGGGAAAGAGAGGAGAGTTGGTGGGTCTTTTAGTATTCTTTTTGTTCTTGGTGTTTTAGTATGCACAGAGAAGCGGGAGAAGGAGGCGGCAAGTCAGTCACGTGATTGGTTTATTCATCTTTGACAAGCTTCTTGTCTCTTGATAGAGAGAGAGAGAGAGAGAGAGAGAGAGAGGGGGTGGGTGGGTGGGTGGGTTACGGGGGCACTATCACCAAAAGGCCCCTTTGAAAACTACTTGGGGTTTCCTTTGAAGCAAAATACAGACTTTTTGTTCCCGTTTAAAATAGACACAACGAAGGGTGAAATTCATAGATTTTTCTGCAGGATGAATAATATAGTGTTATCATAGTCATTGGGCAGCATTTAATTTGTCTTTGCTTATATACTGTATGTGGAAGGTGTGTGTGTGTTTGGTTAGACATTAGTAATTGTCTGGTGTAATTGTCTTCTCATTGATTACATGTGTTTGTGTATGATTGGTTTGTCATTACAGTTCTTTCCTTGAGGACTGTGTGTTATTGGTTCTTCATTAGTCACTATCCTTCTATCCTATGTGTGTGTGTGTGTGTGAACAACAGACCTAACTTTTCCCATGCCTGAGTGCCTATACACAGTCCATGCTGCCTCTAACTCCTGCATCCCTCCTCTCCTCCCCCTCCTCTGGATCCCAGGCCTAGCCATCCCCCTCTCTGAGAACAGGAAGGCAGGCAGAATTATTCTGTATGCCTGGGAAGCTTCTAGAGAGGGCTAGAGGTAGATGAATAGTTTCGACCGGCGGAGTGGGCAGTGGATGGATGCTACATCCAGGTGCTTCCCCATCAATATCCCATGGCTAAAGGTCATGTGGCTTGTTTGCCTGCTGTATTGACGCCTCCTGCCACGGAGCAACTTTAACAGACCTGGGAGATGGGCTCTGTTGGCCTCCCTGAGAGATGTCGTGTGTGTTTAAGGAACTGATTATCTTGGCTAATGTGTGGTAGGGTAGCAGTGTATGCTGCCTTCAGGTTATACATGTAGAGTATGCAATTATTTGCAGTATGCAGTTATTTAATGTCACGTTGTCGCCTATCTTAAAGGTGCTGGAATCAATGCATCTCGAATTGATTTCAAGGTGAATTGAATTGGAAAATAACGGTTAAAAACCTGGAATATCTAGAGATTAATAGCCCTCAGTGTAAAATAGGACTGTAATATAGAGATCTTACCGTGTGTCTTCATGCTAAAGTTGACGGCCTTCTCAATCCTGGCCGCCTTTGGAAATATAAGCCTTGATATATTGTCCACCAGTCCAAGCCTAGATAAAAGTCTCTATTAAAGTCCTTCCATGTAGGTAGACCAATAAAATGTTCCATTCTCTCATTTTACAGCACTGAGTGTTTGAGATTATTATACTGGTGAGACTTATGATCAGTACTTCCCATAAATGTCCACAAACTTTCCACAATTTCACTGGAACATACAGTCCATACAGTCCCCTAGAGGGTGCACTTCCATAACACTGAGATATCCCTCTCACATCCTCTTTCTCCCCTGTAAACACAGGACAGAAACATATCACAGTGCATTACATGTGCTCCTGTCGAAGCCCTGTCCTAGCCTGTACGAAAGTAACAGGATCTTCAGAGGAGACAGAACAGTGAGTGAGTGAGGGAGGTAAAGCTGTGGTGAAAAGCAGACGTTTTTAAACGCCAACTTGGCAGTTCTCTGGCTCAGGTCACTTGGCAGCTGATATATATCCTGTATTATGTTCCTTCGGCAGACACTTGTGGTAGTGTTTGTGTGTGGGTGTGGGTTTGTGTGTGTGTGTGAGGAGTTACAAACTGCTGACCTACAGGAATAGCTCTGGGCTGAACCCCCAACTTTGTGTTTTCTCTAGGTACACTATATTCAGGAGGAGACTATTATGTCTCACTTTGTGATAGAGGAAGTTAGACAAAGAGGAAGAGAAAGAGGAGGAGGAAGACAACACTACCTGTTATTCCACATGTCAACAAACATCATCTACACCAGTTGGAGGCTGGTGGAGGGAGAAATCAGAGGACAGGCTCAATGTAATTGATGGAACGTAATGAGGAATGGTATCAAAATCACATGTTTGATACCATTCCTCATTCCATTGGGTGCATTACAATGAGCACGTCCTCCGATTTCTACCTCCACCAGCCTCCCCTTCCCCACTCTCCTAATCTGAGGAAGAACTACTGTAGAGCCATCTGAATCATGACATGCACTTTCCCCTCCCCCGTAAACAACAACTTTTCCTTCCCAATGAAATTTTACAATCATAAATTATTCAAACACACATGACACAGATGATGTATTATACATACTTAATAATACCCTTCGGCTTCCTAGTCAGTGTTGAGAGATCAAATCACCACACGCACACACACAGATATGAAAAGTCTGCATTTCAACATTTGTTTTTATTATAAATAACCCATTTGAATATACCTTAGTTGTTCTTGCCAGCAAACTGAACGACTTTAAAGCCACAAAGCTAAAGTAATGGAGACAGATGGAGTTTTTGTTGTTCGTTGAAGAAGCATGGTCATGATAGCACACCAGAAAGACATGTGACAATGTGAGCCTTCACGATGAAGATTAAGAACACAGCGAACAGTGGATGCCGGTATCCAGTACCTTAAATCCATGTAAATAGTTTTGACTAGAAAATAAAGATACAATCATCAAAATTATTCACACGCTTTTCTTTTTAAAAAATACTGTGGATGAAGTACTTTCAGATTCTTCTTATTCTTCTTCTTCTTCTTGGTATAAATTAGAAAACTCTAGTCTTACAGTCTCTGTTGCTCCCCCTGCAGGGAGCTTTAAAGCACATTTGTGGAACTTTCAGTACATTATTATTATTATTATTATTATTATTATCAACATTATTGTCATCATAGTCATTATTATTATTATCAACATTATTACTGCTTGGTTCTCTGTGTTGTTGTCAGTCTCCAGGTTCACAGTACTGGGGTCAGTTGCTCAAAAGCTTCGTAGCTTAAGTAGTACTTCATGTGTCCCGCCAACCCAGCTGCAAAGCTGCGAGAGAGTAGCTATTGGAAAATGCAGGTCAGTGTTAACAAAATTCGTTAAATGAAGTACTTTGCTGGTCTCGGAGAGGCATGGGCCTGGATCAAAAACTGAAGTAAAGTATAACTTAAACCACGAAGCATTTGGGAACCTGACCCCTGGTCAGTACTACACAGTACTACTAATACTACCCCAGTATCAATACCCAGTACTGCAGTACTATAGTAGTACTCCCCCAATATTAATACTCATACAGCAGTACTATAGTAGTACTATCCCAGTATTAATACCCACTACTATAGTAGTGCTACTCTAGTATTAATACTCATACTGCAGTATTATAGTAGTACTACTCTAGTATTAATATTCATACTGCAGTACTATAGTAGTACTACTCTAGTATTAACACTCATACTGTAGTATTGTAGTAGTACTACTCTAGTAGTAATACTCATACTGCAGTACTATAGGAGCACTACTGTAGTTTTAATACAGCAGTACTATAGTAATACTACACAGCAGTAGTCCCAGTGTCTGTTGAACATTCATTATAGATGGCCTGGTGATAAGAAGATGTGGTCCTGAGGCATACGTGTGAATCTCATGAAAACAACAACAACAACAACAACAACAACAACAACAACAACAACAACAACAATGGAAGTAAAATAACAAACGAACAAATAAACTAACAAACAAACAGTCCACATCACAGGTCCTTGACGTGGCCTGTGGATGAGAATGTCCTTTGGAAGACGCTGTAGAAGAGAACTGAAGAGACAGGAGAAAACCAATCATCAGACGAACACAAAACAAATTGCACCAAAGATAATTGAGCGTACCCTTGGACTCTCACTTGTTCTCTCTCTCTCTCTCTCATTTTTTCTCTCTCTTATTATTTCCATCTGTCTCTCTCTCTCTCATTCTTTCTCTCTCTCATTTGTTCTCTATCTCTCTCTAATTTGTTTTCTCTCTCTCATTTATTCTCGATCTCTCATTCTTTTTCCTCTCTAATTTATTTTCACTCTGAATTCTCTCTCTCTCACACACACTTACACCACAACAACACCACACTTTGTGTCCATTGCTGTCTGCTCTCCTCTGAGGCAGAACTGAGGTAACCTCGGGATGGGGGGGGGGGGGTCGGGTTGGGTCAGGAGGAATGTCAGGAGGAGGAAGTAGTCCTGTTGTACCCCACCCCTAAGTGTTTCTCCAGCCACAGCTCCGCCAGCTGCATGGCCGAGGCGTACGTGCTGGCTTTTGATCCCAGGCACATCTTGTACTGCTTGGGCTCCAGGCTCGTGTCACACAGGACCGGGTGGTAGACGTGGACGATACCCGGCTCCTGGCTGCGGAACACCTTCAGACCAGAGTTTATGACCTTGGTGAACAGGTCCACGTCCTCCAACCCCCAGCCCTGGATGGACGTGTCGAAGCCGCCGGCCTTCTGCAGGTCGCTCTTATAGATGCAGGTGATGCCGAAGCCGTAGTCTCTCCAGAAGCCGCTCTTCTTGGTGAAGACGTAGCTGCTGTCTCCGGGCGGGGGAGGGGGGTTCCCGCCGTAGACGATCTTGGGGTCGTACTGACTGAAGACCACGGGGTAGTAGGCCTGGCGCCCCAGGACGGC
Source organism: Argentina silus (assembly GCF_951799395.1). NCBI lineage: Eukaryota > Metazoa > Chordata > Actinopteri > Argentiniformes > Argentinidae > Argentina > Argentina silus. Next base: position 21,764,519 of record NC_139659.1, on the reverse strand, counting down.
GTTGTCGCGACAGCGTTGGAGGGCGTCCGTGTTGAAGACGAGGTCAACGTCGCAGAAGAAGAGCAGCGTGTCGTTGTCCATCTGGGAGGAGCCCAGCTCCAGGGCCAGACCCCGGGAGAAGTCCCCCGTCATGGGGATCACCGTCATGTCGGCCTTGGGGTATGTCCTGCCATAGGCCTTGATCAGCTCCAGGTGCCTCTCTCGGTCCTGGTTGCTGTCGTTGTCCACCAAGATGACGACCAGCTTCACGTTCTGGTTGGGGATCAGGCAGGTCTTCTCAAAGTTCTCCATGAAGCGGACGAATATGTCGTAGCGTCCCGTCAGCGGGACCAGGAGGTTGACCTTCCTCGGACCCCCGCCGCGCTCACTCGTCTCCCCGCGGGACGACTGGAACGAAGAGAAGATCTTGAGGGAGTTGGAGAGGAAGGAGAAGGACTTGGAGTCGGTGTTGATAGCCTCCACCAGCTCAGCCACGTCCAGCTCCTCAGACTCGGTGAAGAAGGGTCTGCTGAAGGACTGCTGCAGGTACGCGTGCCTCCTCACCGGTACCGTCACCTTCCTGCCCTTGTGCTTCTTATAAAGCAACAGCAGATCCAGGATGTACTCCGCCCCATGCAGGGGGTCCACGCGCCGGTATCCGTACTGGATCTCCTTGAAGTCTATGATGCGCCCGCGGGATTTGGAGTTCTCATTGATCATCTCCATGACCTGCATCACCGTGTCCTCCAGCGCCGCCCTCAGCAGACTCCCCAGGCCCTGCCGGGGCATCTGGGTCTCCCCCGTGGCGTAGAGATGGCGCCCGGTCAGGAAGTCCCACTCGAGGACGTCGTTCCTCTCCGCAGGCGTGTAGCGGTTGTAGGAAGGTGGCGCCCCCAGCTGTTGGTCCTCCCACTGCACCTCGGTGTTGCCTAGGCGACTCATGGCGAGGCCCTCGCGGTGGAGGAGGATGGTCCGGTAGCGTAGCCGAGAGACCTGCCGGCTTAGCATGTAGCCGTGGAGACGGTACTGGTAGGCGGGGCGTTTGTTGGGGTGCAGCGTGATGGCGTTGTGGATCTTGCTGCTGTGGAGCTCCTGGATGAAACCCTTCTTGTTGTGTTCGTAGTTCTCATAGAACAGCTGCTGCATCTGGGGAGAGGAAAGAGAGGCACGGGGGTCAGAACAGGTGGGGAACAGGGTACCTGTTTACCAGGGGAGGCTGGTGGAGGTCGTAATGCATGGAACGGAATGAGGAATGATATCATAACGGTTTGATACCATTCCTCATTTCATTCCATGCATTACAATGAGCCCGTCCTCCGATGCTGTGTAATTACACTATAATTACAAAATTGCATGCTGTTACATAGTAATGTGGTGATTGCATCATTGATGGAGTGTGTTATTACACTAGTGGAAGTAGTTATAGTACAGTTAATCTCTCACTTTAATAACACAAACTATGCAATTATAAAGCTGATTTATTCGTGTGACAGTGCCAGTGGAGTATTGTTATTATGAAACCTTTATTTTTAGGCAGGGGAGGTCTGACTGAGACCAAGGTCTTCTTTTTCAGAGGAGCCCTGCTTACAAAGATCGTAAATGTCCATTCAATGTACAAGAATCTAAAGAGCAAAGAACTCTCTGATCTCTTCGAAAGAAGATTCTCCTTCCTGCAGCTGGTTGTTAGTCATGAATCTCAATGGTTAAACACCAGGCTATTGACTTTGAACAAGCTGCTAGCTATTTTCGACACTCATTTCAAGGGTGAGGACTTCATGAGCTTAATAACTAGTGTTGAGATAAGCAGTAAATTGGTCTAAGCCATAATAACCATTCAGCAGAGCTCTCTGCTAGGTACCCCCCCCCCCCATACACACATACACACACACACACACACACACACACACAAACACACTCACACTCACATAAAGCAAACACGACTCAGAGAGACAGCAGAGCTTCAAGTGTTCATTACAACAAACAGTCAATTAGCCTTTCAGATAGCCTGCGATAGAAGGCTCTAGAACACGCCACGTTGTTGAAGTGTAGCTCAGGTAATTGACAGGAAGGAGGGGGTGAAAGAGCTCCTTTTGTTTTTGGAGGAGAGCAATTACTCTTGTAAGATATGCAGCACTTGTCTGAGTCAGTCTAATTAAATGGAATAACAGTGGGATTGTTTGAAAGCAGACACAGAGTTAATCGCTCGGAAAAACCTATTTAAGGAAACATGACAGATCCTAGGGCGATAGAGAGAGAACACAAACCCTATCTATAAACACTTAATCACTCGCAATCTAGTTAGTGCAATTTTCATATCAGGTCATAATTTGACAATTCGCAAAATTACTCTGGATTTGTTTTTGTTTAGTTTATTATAATCCCCATTAGCTGTTGCTCACTCAGCAGCTACTATCCCTGGGGAGCACACAGAAGATAAAACACATGACACTATACAGAACAGTTATAGACAAGAATAACACAGATGAACAATTATTACCACAATTAATTAAAATAAAAGACAATCAAACATTGTCAGAAACCAAAAAACAATGCCAGAGAATGACTCACGGACCGGAGGAGAGGTGCTGTGACTTAAGACGTTTCTTAAGATGTTGTTTTTTTTAAAGTGGTCTTGCTGTTTGCTTGACTAAGCAGCGATGAAGTACTCCATGTTGACATGGCTCTGTACATCACTGTGCGCCACATAACATTTGTTTTGGTTTGGGTATACAGTGAAGAAACCCATCGTTCCATAATAACACAATAAAACAAGATACAATAGACTGCAGCGATTATTGAAATTCCCCCCCATACTTCACAGACAGAGACAAGTAGGGTGGTACCTACAGGGACTAGTAACCTTTTATTTCCAAGAGCATCGTTTTTCCCCCCACAAAACGCTGTAGGTCTGTTGCTGGCGGAATAACCTTCAACACTGACAGGGAACAGATGATGACAGATGCTCGCGGTGACCTTTCAACCCACTAATAATAACGTATGAGCGTGGAAGCTAAAGCTCTTGAATGGCTTTAGCCTGACCGTGATCCCGAGAGCTAGGCCATCATGACTGACAGAGAAACATCTAATATCCATCTGCTTCCTTCTGCCATCCCAGTCAATGAGGGGTTCGATGCATCAGGCCCAGTGCAGGTAACCTTGCTGTTTACCTTAATCATAGCTGAAGGGGTGCAAGGACGCTGCCTGCCGATTCACTGTGAGTCAATAGAAGCTGTTCCTCTCTGAGAGAGAGACTGCTGGCATCTGCCCTCCTCACCCACACCGTTAATTGAGCTGTTAATTAATCTGCTCTGATAATTACATATCTGCTGCTGCCTATCTCTGGAGCTGAATATTTGCTGCTTGTAGGGAAGAAGAGATAAAGTCGTCCTATCTGTATCTGCTGTGTGTGTGTGTGTGTGTGTGTGTGTGTGTGTGTGTGTGTGTGTGTGTGTGTGTGTGTGTGTGTGTGTGTGTGTGTGTGTGTGTGTGCGTGTGGTCAGTCTAGGCTGAGTAATGGCATATTGAAAGCAGATGTACTTCATTATAATGAATCAGATAGGAACTAGGCTTTGTGTCCTCATTAAAATGGAAATGATTTCCTGATATTATAATGTTTGGACTCCAACTATTCATTTGTTTTGAAAGTCAAGAGGGGTTTAGAAAACCAAGTCAACTTTTAGAAGATTGTGTTAGAAAGCACATACTATTATAAATATTTAATCTCCATATGAGTTACATTTTAAAATGGATAGTAGCCACTTGGGCTTTTCCCTGGGATTAGCATTCAACTGTTCATCATCCTTCTGCTATGAAAGAAAACTAGCGAGGCTATGTTCAGATAATCAAATTAGCGTAGCACGCAGACGGAAGCTTGTACTGGGCATGCCTTCTGAGTAGGGAGCTGCTGCCATGTGGGTCTTGGATGGGAGAATAGAAGCTATCTACGAGGTCATGTGGACTAGACTAGATAGAACCTGTCTCTAGTCTCCCTGCACGATCCTTCTGCCAAACAACATGGCTTCTATCCGTGAAAAAGATAACCATCTGTGATCTGGCCTTGTGTCAAATCACAGTTTTTTTTACAGTACACATTCCTTCTGCTACCAGAGAGAGCTAAAGCTATGTTCCGACAGGCACACTATGTGTCCTTGCATTAGCATTAATGTGGATTAGCGCTCAACTTTTCTTTTTTTTTTCGGTCATAATCCCTCCGTTATCAAAGACAACTACGGTGAGGCTAACCATGCAGAAGGAGTCTATGGTCTGGGCATGCCTTTTGTACTGTATCCACAGTGTGGGTGTAGGAACGCGGTCAAAGAGAGCTGCGGCTTTGTTCCAATATCAACACTAGCGTACCACTCATAAGGAAGCAACATATTAGCCAAGCCTTCTAAGACGCTAGTGTGGGTATTGGAACCCAGCCTGAGCCTAAGTCTGAGATGAGAAGCCATCCAACCAGGGGCATTTACAGTAGAACATAGTTGAACAGACCAAGCATTCTCCTTCTATTTCTATGGAGTAGGACCTCTGGATAAGCACACACAACTGCTTGCCCACAGTATTCCCTCTGTTATTCCATCTCCGGTATCTCTGAGAATGACAGCCAGCAAACCGAGGAGTAGAAGGTACAGGACTACCTCAGTTATTAAACTCCGGGAAACGGCAGTTCCAGTAAGTGAGAATGAAAGCTTCCCGTAGCAAGGTCAGGTCACCCAGAGAAGAAGCCCTCCAGCAGCACAGCGCGCCTGCTTCGTCACCCGCCCCTATCATCACAGCACAGGGCTGCTTCTCTTGTAACTGCACTTAAATTGCAAATTAATGGTTTAAGCTCCCAAATGAAAGAACTGCCCAGAGAGCAGATTTGGCAGTGTGAAGCGACGGAGGGAGAGCGGGAGAGAGGGAGGGAGGGAGGGAGGGAGGGAGGGATAGAGTGAGTGAGGGTGATGCAGAACACAAAGAAATGTTTACTAAACTGGAAACATGTGTTGTTAGATTAGGAGTGGGCACTGGAAGCCACGTTCAACCTCCTGATGGAGCTATGTCCCTGTTGCAACTGGAGGAGAAGGAGTCCTGTTAGGATACAGAGCAGAAGGACTCCTGTTAGGATACAGAGCAGAAGGACTCCTGTTAGGATACAGAGAGCAGAAGTAGTCCTGTTAGGATACAGAGAGCAGAAGGAGTCCTGTTAGGATACAGAGCAGAAGGACTCCTGTTAGGATACAGAGAGCAGAAGGACTCCTGTTAGGATACAGAGAGCAGAAGGAGTCCTGTTAGGATACAGAGCAGAAGGAGTCCTCTTAGGATACAGAGAGCAGAAGGACTCCTGTTAGGATACAGAGCAGAAGGAGTCCTGTTAGGATACAGAGAGCAGAAGGAGTCCTGTTAGGATAGAGAGCAGAAGGAGTCCTGTTAGGATACAGAGCAGAAGGAGTCCTGTTAGGATACAGAGAGCAGGAGGAGTCCTCTTAGGATACAGAGAGCAGAAGGAGTCCTGTTAGGATACAGAGAGCAGGAGGAGTCCTGTTAGGATACAGAGCAGAAGGAGTCCTGTTAGGATACAGAGAGCAGAAGGAGTCCTGTTAGGATACAGAGCAGAAGGAGTCCTGTTAGGATACAGAGAGCAGAAGGAGTCCTGTTAAGATACAGAGCAGAAAGACTCCTTCTGGCTCCTTGCTGTTGACATCTTCACTTCGGGGGATGGGAGTCAAAACCTGAACGCCCATTACTTATGCAGGGCACTGTACGACAAACGAGGACGGGCTCATTGTAATGCATGGGATGTAATGAGGAATGCAATCAAGTGCACGTGTTCTACCTCCACCAGCCTACTCTGGTCAAAGGGATATCGTGCCTGACTGAGCTTGGAGTTTCCTCTTCTGGGACTACTTCTTTACGTTTCATTGTACTAGCCTGACAAACTCAATGGACCGCAACTGAAAGCATTTGACATTTATTTGACCCGGGTCAGGACTGGGCTAGAGTGAGATTGCCTCTCACAGTGCAGTGGCTACTGCTGCAGTCCTGCCCTTCTCAGCTCTGGCCAAAACCCGCGACAGCGACATTTGTGTTTGATAACATTTGGCATTCAGTACAAACAACACAATGCACACGCGCGCGCACGCACGCACGCGCGCACGCACGCACGCACACACACACACACACACACACGCACACACGCACACACACACACACACACACACACACACACACACACAGAAAGCCACATCATCATCATCTACCAATTAGGTGGTTTAGGTGACTGTGTGATTCTGCTGTCTCAGAGCGAGGGATTCCTCTCCTCTTATCCAGCCGTTCACTGGCAGTTTCCATCCCTCCCTCCCTCCCTCCCTCCCTCCCTTCCTCCCTCCCTCTTTTTATCTATCCCACCCAAACAGAGTATCATTCTGATGAGGTCAACTATAATGCTTCTTAATTGTGCTGTGAGAAACTACGGAGAAGAAACAGTGTCTCCAGGGGAACTATCTCATCTGGTCTGTAGCGGAATGAAATAACTGTCCTGTCAACAGCTTGGCCTGTGTGCTGCTTAATGTAGGTTATAGAGTATATCTTAATGTAGGTTATAGACTATATCTTAATGTAGCCTATAGAGTATATCTTAATGTAGGCTATAGAGTATATCTTAATGTAGATATAGAGTAAAGGTTTAAAGGTTTTAGTTTAGTAATGAGTCACATAAAGAGCAGTAAAGACAAGGGAGAATCACGTACAGCATTAGGCTGTAAACTGCAAGCAAGATGCTGGTGTTGGACTGAGAGCTCTCCGGATGAGGTCATCTGCAAGATGGCTGTTGAATCAGTCTTTCCAACTCTCTCTCTCTCTCTCTCTCTCTCTCTCTCACACACACAGACACACACACAGACACACACAGACACACACACACACACAGACAGAGTCACACCGATGTTCCAGACATTACAGAGCAAATTCCTGAGGCCAGATTGTTTTACTGAGTCAAACCCCGCTCTACTTCACCCTCCCCAGAGGACCAGCTTCAGCTCCCTCTTCCTCCCTCTCTCTCACTCTCTCCCTTTCTCCCCTCTCTCTCTCTCTTCCTTTCTCCCCTCTCTCTCACTCTCTCTATCCCTTCCTTTCCCTCTCTCTCGCTCTCCCCCCTTTCCTTCATCTCTCTCTTGCTCCCTTCCTCCCACTCTCTCTCTCTCGCCCCTTTCTATCTCTCCCCCATCTCTCTCTCTCTCTCTCTCCCCCTCTCTATCTCTCTCGCCCTCTCTATCCCCCCCCATCTCTCTCTCTCTCTCTCGCCCTCTCTACCCCCCCCCCCCCCTCCCCCATCTCTCTCTCTCTCCCTCCCTCTCTCTCTGTCTCTCTCTTTCTTTCATCTTAATGTAATAACGCTTCAGCGTCCCGCTCACCTCACAATAGCTACCTTTATCAGTACCAGAGGAGTGAAGCGGACCATTGTGCCAGGCGGGCGTTTATCTGACCGAGGCTGTAGAGCAGGCGGAGCTGGAATGAGAACCGATTCACATCTTAATTGTGAAGACATGGTGTGGACCTAATTCACTGAACGTGGGGGGATGGAGCTAACCGAATTACCTTGTTACTTTAAAATGACGGTCAGAAGTTTAAAACGGCGCTATCCTAGCTTAAACGTAGACCCCTGTAGAGGTTGCAATAAGCTTTTATATTCTATTCTGTCAATCTACAGCATAAAGGGCTGAATCCTAATCTGAGATAAAAAAAACGTTGTTAAAAAAAAAAAAAGGCCTGTGAAAGTTAAATCCGATATGGTGAGTCGTAATTCGCTCCAGAGTGAGCCTGAAGTGGAACTGATTGCACGTGATGCAGCAAGATATTCTGCGGTGGCGAGAAGTACCACAACACCTCTCCCATTCAGAGCCATACAAAGCTCTCACTGAGGAGTCTGGGAGCTCTGGAGGCATGTCAACCAATCCGTCTGGCAACCTTCTCCATTCATCACATGACTCTGCCAGCTGGCTGCTCGCGCTCACGCACACGCACACACGCACACACACACACACACACACACACACACACACACACACACACACACACGCTGATACATCATGGGAAAATAAGACATGGTGATCCGTTCTCTGAAAGATGAGAGTGAGCTCCTCAGAAGCGAACAGGGAATTTACCTCTGGCGGAAGGAAGTTTTTAATCAATTTCTGAGACCGCCATGGGAAATAAACGTAAAAGAGTAAACCTTTGGTCCTTGGGTCGTTTCCCGCCAGACGCTATGACACTCGTGGTTAGGTTCCTCACTATGAATTCTGGGAAGGCGCCTGATGATAAACAGTTGGTCATGGCTAACACACGCTAACACACGTGAAGGACATGCCACTAACATGTGATGATGTCTCTCTTAGAAGCTATTCCTGTTTGCTCTTATCGATGAAATAAACAATGTCTTCTCTTTCCAGCAGGGATTTGGCAGGGCAGGCTCTCCGCTGTCACACCCAGTTGATGCTTTCATTGAGACGCCCACTTAACTGATCAATAGCTGTCATGTGGCCCTGGTGTTTAGAAAACGCTGATTCTGTTTAGTGCTGCAAGGCTCTAGAGTATTACACACACACACACACACACACACGCGCGCGCGCGCCCATACACGCACATGCATGTGCATACACGCATATGCATGCACAATCGCATTCGCATACACACACACACACACACACACACACACACACACACACACACACACACACACACACACACACACACACACACACAGGACAGACAGGGCAGGGACCATGCTAAATGGTGAGAGATGCTGCTAGCTCTCCCTAATGATGACAGAGCACCACTCTCCATCTCTCCCCCGTGGTGCTCGCCCACACACACACACACACACACACACACACACACACACAGGAAAAACCCTATGTGCCGTCTTCAATTAACCTCCTTTTATGAAAATGGATATTGCTAAGGGCAGGCCTGAAGGGGCGACATCACCATATGGTATCTATCAATAGACTCTGTCTGTTTGTGATATCCTCGCTATCAGCTGTTACACAGACACGTAGCAGCACTGACCAGACAGGCCTCAGAACGAGGCAGTACTAATAATGCTGGTGGTGGGAGTCAATGTGATCCATCATATCTACAGCCTCTCTGGGGTGGGTTGTGTTGGGGAGGGGGGGACTGGGGCGGGGTGGGGCGGGGCGGGCTGGGGTGGGGTGGGCTGGGGTGGTGTGGGGCGAGCTGGGGTAGGGTGGTCTGGGCTGGGGTTGGGGGGTCTAGGGCGGGGTGGTGTGGGGCGGGCTGGGGTGGGGTGGGCTGGGGTGGTGTGGGGCGAGCTGGGGTAGGGTGGTCTGGGCTGGGGTTGGGGGGTCTAGGGCGGGGTGGTGTGGGCTGGGGTGGGGTGGGGTGGGCTGGGGTAGGGTGGTCTGGGGTGGAGTTGGGGGGTCTAGGGCGGGGTGGTGTGGGGCGGGCTGGGGTGGGGTGGGCTGGGGTGGTGTGGGGCGAGCTGGGGTAGGGTGGTCTGGGCTGGGGTTGGGGGGTCTAGGGCGGGGTGGTGTGGGCTGGGGTGGGGTGGGCTGGGGTAGGGTGGTCTGGGGTGGGGTGGGGTGGTCTTGGGGCGGGGTGGGGTGGTCTGGGGCGGGGTGGGGTGGGCTGGGGTAGGGTGGTCTGGGCTGGGGCGGGGTGGGGCGGGCTGGGGTAGGGTGGTCTGGGGTGGGGTGGGGTGGTCTTGGGCGGGGTGGTGTGGGCTGGGGTGGGGTGGGTTGGGGTGAGGTAGGGTGGTCTGGGGTGGATGGGTTGGGGTGTGGTGGGTTGGGGTGAGGTAGGGTGGTCTGGGGTGGATGGGTTGGGGTGTGGTGGGTTGGGGTGGGGCGGGGACTGCTGTGGGATTCACATTACCTACTGTCACTCTCTTTTATCTCTGTCTCCCTCTCCTCTCTCTCAGCTCCCCCCCCCCCATCTTCCTCTCTCTTTCCTCTGTCTCCCATCTCTCTCTCCCTTCTCATCCCTCTCTCTCACTCTCTCTCTCTCTTAAGTTGGTAAACTAGCACGAGGAGCAGTATGGCGCTGCCCACTAGCTAGTGCTGGCCTTTCTCCGTCAGAAGAACCCCCCCCCCCCACCCTCCACCCCCCCCGTGCAGTGTCTCCATGAAGACTCTTTCAGCATCCGCATCAACAAGAACACAACTACATTTCTACTTTACATGCACCCTGCCTTAACCCCCCCCCCCCTCCCCCCCGCCTCCAAACCCCTCCTTCCTAATGTTGCAGTCGCTAAACAACAAAAGCACTTTGTTGGATGACAGTGATGTTGCTCTGTGGATATTGGAAGTGTCTGACGATGACAGGGTTTGGTGTGTGTGTGTGTGTGTGTGTGTGTGTGTGTGTGTGTGTGTGTGTGTGTGTGTGTGTGTGTGTGTGAGTGAGAGCGTGGGAGGTGTGTGTGTAACTGCTTGCGGGTGTTTGTGTGTGTGTGTGTGTGTGTATCAGGAAGCACAAAGGCAGTTGGGAGAGAGGCTACAGTGTGTGTGTGCGTGTGTGTGCGTGTGTGTGTGTGTGTGTGTGTGTGTGTCTCAGCCTGCAGTGATGTGTTGTAGAGCTCCTCCTCTCCTGTCTCAGAAGCATATGGCAGCAGAGACCCTCGCAGTGATGGAGGCACAGCCGGCCCCATTGCGCTACATCAATTACACTTCCTCTCTCTTGTCCTCATCTCCCTCTCCTCTCCTCCCTTTGTCTGTTCTGTTCTGTTCTATTCCACGGCGTTAGCTGCTGTTGCCGTGGTTACACACAACGTGGTGTATCTCAGGAACAGAAGGAAATCATAAAAGATGGAATCATTTGTTGTTGGATTCTTGACAATTCGCTTAGCCTGCACACATACACACACATGCGCGCGCACGCGCGCACGCGCGCGCACGCACACACACACACACACACACACACACACACACACACACACACACACACACACACACACACACACACACACACACACACACACACACACACACACACGCACACACGCACGCAGACACCCACCCACACACACACACACACGGTTACTGCAGAGTTAGTCATAACACGTAGGTGAACTCTGACCTTTCTCTAGAGCTGGGGGTCATGTTGCTTGGTCAGTGTGAGTCAGTGTCATTAAAACGGTGGGAAGAGACCAGGTATATAGAGTGCATTTGGAAAGTATTCAGACCTCTTCACTTTTTAAAATGGATTCAATTTATTTTTTTCCTCATCAATCTACACACAATACCCCACAATGACAAAGCCAAAACAGGTTTTTAGAAATGTTTGCTAATTTATTAAAAATTAAAAAAAGATCACATTTACATAAGTAGTCAGACCCTTTGCTATGGCTTTGACCTCAGGTGCATCCTGTTTCCATTGATCATCCTTGAGATGTCAGGACTGCAGAGTCACTACCAATCTTCCGCCGTAGATTGAAAACCCATCTCTTCAGGCTACATCTTAACAGTCCTTCCTAAGACCTCTACACCCCCACTACCCTCCCTATACTAACCCTAACCCCAACCCTTGAGGCCTCTTCACCCCCACTTCCCCCCTGTACAAGTTCTCTCCGGTTAATAAATAATTAATAAATAAAAAAATAAAAATTGGCTTCTGGCATTACGACTGCCAATGGCCACTGGTGTGAGCATTGATTACTTTGTCTTATGATGACTGTTGGATAGATGATTCACTTACTTAAACAAATGTATTTGCTGTAAGTCGCTTTGGATAAAGTCTGCTAAATGCCATAAATGTAAATGTAGATGTTTCTACAACTTGATTGGAGTCCACCTGTGGTAAATTCAATTGATTGGACATGATCTGGAACGGCACACACCTGTCTATATAAGGTCCCACAGTTGACAGTACATGTCAGAGCAAAAACCAGGCCATGAGGTCGAAGGAATTGTCCGTAGACTTCTGAGACAGGATTGTATCGAAGCACAGATCTGGGGAAGGGTACCAAAACATTTCTGCAGTATTGAAGGTCTCCAAGAACACAGTAACCTCAATCATTCTTAAATATAAGACGTTTGGAACCACCAAGACTGTTCCTAGAGCTGGCCGCCTGGCCAAACTGAGCAATAGGGGGAGAAGGGCCATCGTCAGGGAGGTGACCAAGAACCCAATGGTCATTCTAACAGAGCTCCAGAGTTCCTCTGGGAGAACCTTCCAGAAGGACAACCATCTCTACAGCACTCCACCAATCCGGCCTTTATGGTAGAGTGGCCAGAAGGAAGCCTCAGTTTACTCCTCAGTAAAAAGCTCATGACAGCCTGCTTGGAGTTTTCAAAAGGCACCTAAGGGACGGTATGATGAAACCAATATTGACCTCTTTGACCTGAATGCCAAGCGTCACGTCTAGAGGAAACCAGGCACCACTCATCATCGCCAATACCACCCCTACGGTGATGCTGTGGGGATTTGTTTCAGCGACAAGGACTGGGAGACGAGTCAGGATCGAGGGAAACATGAACAGAGCAAAGTACAGTGATGAAAACTTGCTCCAGAGCGCTCAGGACCTCAAAATGGACAACGACCCTAAGCACACTTTCCAACAGGACAACGACCCTAAGCACACAGCCAAGACAACGCAGGAGTGGCTTCGGGACAAGTCTCTGAATGTCCTTGAGTGGCCCAGCCAGAGCCCGGACTTGAACCCAGCCGAACATCTCTGGAGAGACCTGAAAATAGCTGTGCACCAATGCTCCCCATCCAACCTGACAGAGCTTGAGAGGATCTGCAGAGAAGAATGGGAGAAACTCCCAAAATACAGGTGTGCAAAGCTTGTAGCGTCATACCCAAGAAGACTTGAGGCTGTAATCACTGCCAAAGGTGCTTCAACAAGTCTTCAACTTCAACAAGTACTGAGTAAAGGGTCTGAATACTTATGTAAATGTGATATTTCAGTTTTTTCTTTTTAATAAATTAGCAAACATTTCTAAAAACCTGTTTTGGCTTTGTCATTATGGGGTATTGTGTGTAGATTGATGAGGGGAAAAAAATAATTTAATCCATTTTAGAATAAGGCTGCAACATAATGTGTGGAAAATAATGTGGAAAAAGTGAAGTACTTTCTGAATGCACTGTACAGACGTCACCACAACACACACCTATACTCCTCTCTTACACACACACACAGATATCCCCAGCCATAGCCCCCCCCCCCCCCCCCCCCCACACACACACACACACCATTCTATCCCTGCGGGCCACACACTTCTGACAGTAACACAGATATCCCCCATGCTAACACTGAGGCCGTATCACACAGGCTGTTTAACACTGTAATCAATGCACTACATCTGCTTTCGAGGGAAACACACACGTGCACACACACACGCACACACACACTCACCCACACACGTACACACACACAGGTACACGCACACACACATACACGCACGCACACACACACACACACACACACACACACACACACACACACACACTCACCCACACACGTACACACACACACACACACACACACACACAAGCTCTCTAAACATGATGGATGTACCCATGAATAATGCACAATATGACACGTTCTCTTAGAATAGGTGGGCGGGAGCTGTTGTCTCTGGCTGAGAGGAATGCTGATATTGAGATGGTAATATGTCATGGTGCACCGCCACCTATACACTCCACTGCACAGGAGCAGGGCTGCAACCATCTATCTACACACGCCACAACACATCTCACCTACTGTTTTCTACAGCAGGGGAGGCTGGTGGAGGTAGACATGGCTCAGGAGGACGGGCTCATTGTTAGGAGGAATGTGTTTGATAGTATTCCTCATTCCATTCCATGCATTACAATGAGCCCCTGTCCTCCGATGTCTACCTACACCAGCCTCCCCTGGCCAGAACATATTTCGCTGTTTTTTTTTCAATAATAGTGTTCCGTATCAGGCAAATACAAATGCTATCATCAATACAGCACAAACACACACCTACCTCTCCGTTGTATGTCGGAATGTATCTCCTCCTACAGAGTAGATGCCAAGGGAGGTTACTCTCACAGCGATTCTTCTACTACAGACTCTTTTCACCATCATCTGTTTCTCAGCCGGCTGAATCGACTTGTATACCCAGTCCTTTAGTCAGACGCTAACACTTAGATGAGAGGAGGCATAGAATCGAAACTGGCTGGATATGAGGAGTGCGGAAGATATGGGAGGCAGCGTGACCCTCCGGGATGACTGCAGACGTGGTCTCCATGGTGACATCTCATCAACAACTTGAATAGAACTGAAAGTTTTTGCAAAAAGGGAACTTTGCCCTTTCCAGAGAGCCACTTCTGGTCAGGAACGGATGATCAATTGCGCCCCGGCCGCTCCACCGTGCCTGTTATTGGTGGTTAATTGCAGCAGCAGCATAGAGGCGGAAGGGAGAGCGAAGGAAGCAAGCCTTAGATGCCCTCGTCCCCGGGCACCAGAGGGATTGGGGCTGAGAGAGGCAATGGGATTCATCTCTGACTGGCGCAAGGCTTTGAAGGTTGTTTAAAGCCAACAGTGGAGAGAGAATCTCCACCCCCCCCCCCCCCCTCCTCCTCCTCCTCCCCCTCCCTCCCTCCCACGTCTGGGGGGGGGGGTTCGGGTGTTAAGAGAGGCGAGTCGAAATTGAGTTCACAAAGTGTTACTCTCATTCTACCTTTCAAGTCTGTCGCACATCGAATGTCTCCTTTACAGAGAGGGCCCCGGCTTCGGCTCGACAGGCTAGATAACATGAGGGAGGTATTGAAATGCCACCAACCGTCGCCTGCGCCCGGCGCCTAGCGAAGCCCCTGACAGCCTGGTGCTATCAGACTCTGGGAGCCTTTGAAGGCTGAGAGCGACGTTCTCACCCTCCCTGGGACGCGCGGCTGTTCGCAGTGATACGACCGTTAACTAGTCAAAGCCGCGGTTTTCACGTTGTTGTTTACTCCGGGAGGAGAGGAGCTCTGAGAAGTACAGGTTTAGGAGAGGCACATCAAATGAGTGATTAAAAGGGTTTATAGCTGATGAAAAAACGACGTGGGCCTGTGTCAGAGCTGAGGCGGTTCTTACAGCAGATACAGTTATTAGGCCTTTTAACATTCAGTCATTCTGTTTGGAACGCTCGCCCCCAAAGGGACCGGGAAGAGGACCAGACTCTGGATTCAACTTTGAAATGTAAACTAATGGAAAACAGTTGGAGGTAGATGGAAACTGTTTCATGCTGTTTCTAACTGGCAGAAGTAGGGTTTAACCCCCCCCCCCCCCCCCCACTCCCTAATCTCTCCATCATTCCAGTAACATGTCTAATCTTGACATCCAATACCTATATCATATTCGTAATATATTCCTATCACTATCATGAACCATAATAACATCGTTCTAGAGATAACATTTACCTAATTGCTAGTTTTAACGACCTCAAGGTCCTCGTTACAATGTAGTTAATTGTGATTACCCCCCAGTAAGGGCACTCTGACCTAGGCAAGGTAATAATGGTAATTGGCAGGCAGTGAGATGCTTACAGCTGCTGGGATAATACTGAGCTACACACACACACACACATGTGCACACACACGCACGCACGCACGCACACACAAACACACACACACACACACACACACACACACACACACACACACACACACACACACACACACACACACACACACACACACACACACTCAGCCAGACCTCAGACAAAGTCAAACAAGGACAGTTGAGGTGTAGCAGCAAGAGCCTTAACGTTGTTTGTCCTAATGAGGACTGAGAGGAAGAGGTTATGGTGCGTGTCCACTCAGCTCAGCCTCCTGTAATTAATATGGAGGAAGAATTCCTAACGCTAAGCTGTTCACAGCCTATAAACCCAGCCTATAAACCCTTAGGATTAGTCAGGGACTAAGTAGGGGGTGCTGGTGCTGGTCGGTGGGGTACAGCAGTGTATGACCTGATGAAGATGAAGACACTACTGATGAAGATGAAGACACTACTGATGAAGACACTACTGATGAAGATGAAGATACTACTGATGAAGATGAAGACACTACTGATGAAGACACTACTGATGAAGATGAAGACACTACTGATGAAGATGAAAACACTACTGATGAAGACACTATTGATGAAGATGAAGATACTACTGATGAAGATGAAGACACTACTGATGAAGATAAAGATGAAAACACTACTGATGAAGATGAAGATACTACTGATGAAGATACTACTGATGAAGATGAAGACACTACTAATGAAGATGAAGACACTACTGATGAAGATGAAGACACTACTGATGAAGATGAAAACACTACTGATGAAGATGAAGACACTACTGATGAAGATGAAAACACTACTGATGAAGATGAAGACACTACAACCAGACGACGACGCCACTGAGATCCAAACGTGGTCTGTCTGTGTGCGTCTGAGGGAAATCTCCATGGGAGCATACCAGAGTTTCAGACATTCCCTTTGCCTTCAATACATTTTCTTCTGTCCTGCACCTGATACACTGGATGTGCATTCGTGTGATGACATTGTTGTAGTGTGGGTGCACCTTAACAGTCTACAGTGGCTTCCTTTCCTTCATCTCCTCTCCCTCCCTCTCTCCCTCCCTCCCTCCCTCAACTCCCTGGATCTCTCTGATGTGCAGTGAGAACGTCTCTCATGTTTATGTGGTAAGTAGAGTAGAGTACGGATGGCCAGGGGAATGCAGAGAGAGCGGTGCGCCTCAGGGTTCTGCTTTCGTCTCAAACAGTTGATAGAGGCTAGTGAATAATGCAGGTTCTCAGGAGGAATGGCTGTTAGTTGGTGAGTGAGTGAATGAGCGGATTAGAGAGAGACCCGGGTATGGCCGGTGGAGGTAGAAACCGGAGGACGGGCTCCTCGTAATGCATGGAACGGATTGAGGAATGGCACCAAACACACTTGTTGGTTACCGTTCCGTATCCCGTTCCATGAATTACGATGAGCCCGTCCTCCGGTTTCTACCTCCACCAGTCCTCTGCTGATAGAGACATGACACCTTCCTGTACCAAGGCTGCTACATGACTGTATCTGGGAGAAGGGATTTAGAGGAGCTCTTGAAAAGGCCACTAGGTGAAACGTCTAGCCCTGGCTCGCTTACTGCTTTAGTTATTTTAGGATTCAATCAAAAGAAATAGAGGTTACTTTTGGAGGTTTAATTTAGAAAAGAGATTCTCCCTACAAGCCCATTGGCTAACGACTAGCATCGGGACGTCTTGATATGGGTCCTTCGGGGGGGGGGGGGGGGAGGAGGGAGAGGGGGGTGGGCTGGATGAATTCCAGAGGATTCTACTAACATCTTGGAACTAAGGAGTGATTCCAATGGGGAAATCACAGGTGGAATGAAAGTAATATGCAAACGAGCATGCCATGATTAAGTAATTAGGAAACAAGGTGGAGCGAGACACACACACACACACACACACACACCCACCCTCAGGAGGTTTAGCAGTACAACGTTAGCATTCATGTTTCACTTAACACACTGCCTCCCTTATTAAACCTAATGAGATGCACTAATTATGGTCTATTAATGATGTTTGAGTGAGTTACGGTAGCATGACTTACTGTAGCTGTGCACTGTAGTGAGAGAGAGAGAGAGAGAGTTGAGAGATAGAGAGAGAGAGAGATATGAGAGATGAGCGAGAGATAGAGAGATCAGAGAGATAGAGATGAGAGGGATAGAGAGAGAGAGAGCGAGATGAGGGAGAAGAGAGAGAGAGAGAGAGAGACAGAGAAAGAGAAGAGAGAGAGAGAGAGTGTGAGAGAGAGAGCGAGAGTTGTTATGATTGTTTAGTTGTTATGAAAGCACAGATAATTCCTCAAGAGATTGTTACAATCCTGAGATCCGTGCAAGACCACAAGCTGTTCTGGAGGAGCCCGAAGCGACATTCCAGAACAGAGCGTCGGTCCAAGAAGCTGCTGGCTGGGAAAGGGAGTCAGGAGAACCAGGGAGGAATGATACTTATGATCTACTACAGCCCACTCTCAGCTGGGCCTGCTTACCCGGACTGAGAGGAGCTCATGGTGGAATTTATCCTAAAGTCTCCTAGCAATACAGAGCAAAGAGGCTGAACATATTGTCAGTGTTGGGAAAACGACTCTGGAAATGGGTATAACTAAATTAGCAATTACTTTACACAGGAAGACGTTTGACTCTAAAGCTACCCTTGAGAGAAATATAGCTTGTCAAACTAAAGCCTCAATGAAAAAGTAGTTCACTGCATCGAAACTACTTCATCCAACACACGACAGTCAGTCAGTGAAAGATAAAATGCTGTAAAATCACAGAGAGAGAAAACTGGTGAAGCGGAGCAAAATTGGGGAGATAAAGGGAGTAAAGGAATAAATAGTAGGGGAATTTGACGCTCAAGGGCTGGAATAATCGTTAAATTCATGTTTTTTTTGTTGTTTTCTTTAGGAAAAAAGGTTACTACTAGAAACATGACTAAGATTTGTTTTTTGATTTAGTTTAACTACCACCAAGCTACTACAACATTATATAAGAGGAGCTCCACCCCTCCAGAGAACACAGTAGAACATTCTATAAGAGGAGCTCCACCTGTCTATGTGAAGATGATAATCTGATCAGACTGATGAACAGCTTCTTGGTTTCCCCTCAGGACTCAAAGAAGGGAGGGAGGGAGGGAGGGAGAGAGACAGAGAGATAGAGAGAGAGAGAGGGAGAGAGAGCATTGTATATCACCTTGATCTCTGAAGGAGTTCCAGGGGACATAGCAGTGCTTCCAGGAGGAATGTGGATGGAGAGAAGACACCTCAGAGAAGACACCTCAGAGAAGACACCACAGAGAAGACACCTCAGTGAAGACACCTCAGTAAAGACAAGACACCTCAGAGAAGCCACCTCAGTAAAGACACCTCAGAGAAGACAGGCCAGAGAAGACACCTCAGAGAAGCCACATCAGTAAAGACACCTCAGAGAAGACAGGCCAGAGAAGACACCTCAGAGAAGACACCACAGAGAAGACACCTCAGTGAAGACACCTCAGTAAAGACAAGACACCTCAGAGAAGCCACCTCAGTAAAGACACCTCAGAGAAGACAGGCCAGAGAAGACACCTCAGAGAAGACACCTCAGAGAAGACAGGCCAGAGAAGACACCTCAGAGAAGACACCTCAGTGAAGACACCTCAGTGAAGACACCTCAGAGAAGACACCTCAGAGAAGGCACCTCAGTGAAGACACCTCAGCGAAGACACCCCAGAGAAGACAGGCCAGAGAAGACACCTCAGAGAAGACAGGCCAGAGAAGACAGGCCAGAGAAGACAGGCCTTACGGACAGGGACATGACAATGACATGGACCTGCTTACTGACTCTATCACCTGCTATGTGCTATTCGGTACAGACTCTGTCATTCCACTTGTAAAACTATATCCAACAAACATCACACTATGAATCCCAAAAGATGTGAAGCTATGTTTGGCTCTCCTACAAGGTGACAAACAAAAGTCAACACTCTTAATAAAGCAATTCTAAATATGATGAGGAATGCTAAACTACTGTTACAAAAACAAGGTTGAGGAGCAATTCACTACCTCTGGGAAGGCATGGAAGGCCTGGACAGACCTGGACATCATGATGGGCAGACTACAGACACATCTAACCAATGATCGAACTCCAGTCAGGTTTCAAATGAACACTTTTAATCAGGGGAGGCTGGTGGAGGTAGAAATCAGAGGAGGGCTCATTGTAATGCCTGGAATGGAATGAGGAATGGTGTTTGATACCATTCCTCATTCCATTCCATGCATTGCAATGAGCCTGTCTTCCGATTTCTACATTCAACAGATCTTCCAAGCTGTCTTCCTCATAAGGCTTTCCTCCGTAGGGCGGACCCTTGGCTGCTAGACCAGATCCTCGGCTGCTGGACCATAATGGCCTTAAAGGGAGAGGACTCCAGGACTGAGCAGAACAGCTGGGAGCTGGATTTGATAGACTTCTACATTCTGTGATCGACTACAACGTGTTTAAGTCAACGGGTCAGCATCAAATTAAGTGATTTTAAGCACGATTGTTCCCCAAGGCTGTTTTATCTTCTGTCCTCTTCTCTATAAACAACGGAATACTGAGTAACAGACATGGTCCGACCCTGATCAGATATGCAGATGACTTCCCCGTCTGACAAACCTTCTCTAACTCGTTCAGTGCCGAGGGTGAATAATGTCACCCAAATGGTCAACATTCTAGAGTGCCAAGGGTGGGTTTATTCACCAAAAATGCATCAGTTATGATGCTTCACTTTGTGGCCAATCAAAGTACGGTTGCTAGGTAAATACCACATAAAACACTTGACACTCTAGGTGGTGAGTGTTCAAGAATTCTTTGGCAGTGTATGAGTCAACCAGGTATGTCGGCGTGTGTCAGCACCCTGTCCTCCTGGCTCAAGGCTACTTTCCTCAGGCTGAATGTCTAGACGACCAGAAAGCTGTGCCTGGGAGGATGACAGAACAACTGGCTCACTTCACCTACTCTCCAAGCCAAGCCTGGGTCTTCCACCATGGGAGACCCAGGTTCGAACCCTGTTTTTCACACTGCTGCTGCCACCTGCTTCTGCATGACCACCAGCACCACAGATGGAACATTTACATTTATGGCATTTAGCAGACGCCTTTATCTAAAGCGACTTACAACAGATACATTTGTTTAAGTAAGTGAATCATCTATTCATCAGTCATCATAAGGTAAAGTAATCAATGCTCAGACCAGGGGCCATAGGCAGTCACAATGCTAGAAGAAGGATTTTTTTTTAATTTATTGTTTTATTTTTTATTTATTAACAGGAGAGAAACTTGTCCAGGGGGGTAGTGGGGGTGAACGGATCATTAGGAGGGACCGTTAAGATGTAGCCTGAAGAGATGGGTCTTCAATCTACGGCGGAAGATTGGTAGTGACTCTGCAGTCATGACAGCAGTGGGAAGCTCATTCCACCAGCGGGGCGCCAGGACAGTGAAAAGCCGTGACCGAGTAGTGTGGCTGCTGCATTCACGTAGAGGCAGCAGTGCCAGGCGGCCAGCCGAGGTGGAAGAGTGGACTGATCGGGCAGGGGTTTGGGGGCTGACCACTGCTTGCAAGTAGAACCCCTGGCTCAAGAATATAAACCCCATTATTCCCTTTCCAGCCCTAGAGAGCAGACTGAGAGAGAGAGAGAGAGAGAGGAGGCCATGAGAGTTCCTCTACGGTGATGACACTGTCTGGATCAGATACAAAATGCTGCTATTATAGTTTGACTCTGATTGGCTGATGTGCGTGGGACAGTAAACTGGTTGTTGAGGCAGATGGGAGCTCCTGGCTTAGAGAGAGGTTACAAGACAGGGAAGAGATGATAGTTGACGGCCAATCAGGTTACAGGACAGGGAAGAGATGACAGCTGATGACAGGTTTACAGGACAGGGAAGGGGAGGTGACAGCTGAAGGCCTATCAGGTTATGGGACAGGGAAGACATGACAGCTGATGGCCTATCAGGTTACAGGACAGGGGAGAGGAGGTGACAACTGATGGCCAATTAGGTTACAGGACAGAGAAGTTGGAGATGACATCACATCCACCCAGCAGGCTTCAGGCACTGTAGCTCTGGTAGGGAAAGGATTAGGATTATAGTCTTCTGAAAACAAACTACTGGAGATACAGGCCGAGGTATGGATATGCATATTGAATAGTTGTACCTCTAAACTATGTTAAATGGGAAACAATAGACCCGGGGAGAATGTAATAACTTTAAGAGACTGTCTAGGACCATCTACTGTCCCCTCCTCTCAGAGAGTAATGGGCTCCAGTGCGGCGTGGAGTAAATGAGATTGCCACAATTCAATTATGGTCTGTATGAATGGTGTTATGGCAACGTCAGGACAGTAACAAGTGGACCAGCAGGGAGAGGGAGGGGGAGGTGGAAGGGAGGGAGAGAGGAGGGAGAGAGAGGTAGGGAGACAGGGAGAGGGAGGGAGAGAGGGAGGAAGGGAGAGGGAGAGGGAGGGAGAGGGTTTGAGCTGTGGTGATGTCTGACCACATCATTCATCAAACTGCAAACTCATTTTAAGAGTGAAGTTGGAAAGAGAGAGAGAGAGAGAGAGAGAGAGAGAGAGTGTGCTTTGTGAAGGTTTTCTCCAGTTCTTTTCTGCAGAGTGTGTGTGTGTGTGTGTGTGTGTGTCTGTGTGTGTGTTCAAATGTTTTCTCCAGCTTTTTCTCCAGATTTATTCCGCAAGGCCCTCTGCCCAACGACAGACAAAGCGAGAATGTCTTCTGCATGGTAGCGTCTGGAGTAAATTGGATGAACGTTTGCTGACCAAACTTCATTTCACACC